>NC_047034.1:105913107-107359357 GCF_011762595.2 Tursiops truncatus | reverse complement strand
CAAACTCCCAGCCCACAGAAGCCACAGGAGATAATAACATATTGTTGACGTTTTAAGCCACGAAGTTTTGGGGGTGATTTGTTATGTAGCAAAAGTAACCACACATGTGGAAAAAAGAAGAATTACTTAAGAAAGGGTTTCTAGCAGACCCAGAAACTGAACGCATATAGTAGTTTCAGGTTTTTCATGGATGAGAGAGGCAGCAAAATATATAAGCCGCAGCTGGACTGGGTACCTGAATTGTCACCTGGCCTGCCCCCTGAGTAAGTCACTTGATCTTTATCACCAAGGGTATGGTTTGGACTATGATGATGTTGAAATTTCTTCCAGTTTTCTAGATTATGTGGTTCTCACCTCTGTGCTTCTATCTATGAAGAATCATATTGTCTATTCTTGAGGTATCTTGGCAGGGAAGTCACAGTAACCTTCTCTCTCAGTGGTATTGTCAAAAGGATCCTATAATTTCAACAAGAAACTCATGTTACAAAGCAGTAACGGGAATATATTTAAAGTCACTCACCTGCCCTTTTAGTCTTCCAACTTTCCTCTTTGTCTCTTTTTATTCATTAATTAATTAATTTATTCATTCATTCATTCAGCAAATATTTGTTGAGTACCTGCTCATGTCAAGCACTACTCTAGGCACTGGAGAAATAGCTGAGAACAAGGTAGAAAGAGTCCTGCTCTTACGGAGCTTACATTTGAATTGGGAAAGCACAATAAACAATTAGGTAAAGAAAGAAACAAGATAATTTTAGCTAGAAATACTTTCTACAAAGGCAATAGAACTTATGGGGGGTGTTACATTGGTGAGCAGTCAGGGAAGGGTTCTCCGATGAGGTGACTTTGAATGAAACCTGAGTAAAATGCAGAGTTGATACAATAGTGTCCAGGCAGAGGCCACAGCATATGCAAAGGCCCTGGGGCTGGAACAATGTGGGTGTGTCTTGGGGACAAGAAAGGTCACTGTGACAGGAAAAAAGTGAACAAACGAGGGCATTGTATGGGAGGAGGCTGGAGGGATGGGCAGGGGCCAGATTTAGTCAGGTCTTGTAGGCAGTAAAAATTTCAACTTTAAGTGCAAATTGGGGAGTTTTTAGGAACGGAATGATGTGATCTGATTTATACTTTTAAAGATCATCCATCCATATGATGGTTTTTAAAAGAGGGTTTCAGCACACGTTGACCACACTGGCTACTGAAGTGAGGTCAGGCTGCAGGGCTGCAGAGCGGGGGAGTGTGGGCCTAGAGGAGGGGGCAACGGCTAAGCAAGAACTGAAGAACGCACAGGGGCTGGGAGTGATGAAGAAGTACGGCCTGTGTTTAAGGACCTGCAAACACTGAGTGGGAATGGGGCATAGGATGCAAGGTTGGGAGAAAGCAGACAGGAGGGAAGATCAGGACCAGATCACAAAAATACCCCGTAGACCGGGCTTCCCTGGTGGTGCAGTGGTTGAGAGTCCGCCTGCCGATGCAGGGGACACGGGTTCGTGCCCCAGTCTGGGAAGATCCCACATGCCGCGGAGCGGCTGGGCCCGTGAACCATGGCCGCTGAGCCTGCGCGTCCGGAGCCTGTGCTCCGCAACGGGAGAGGCCACAACAGTGAGAGGCCCGCGTAACATACACACACAAAAATAAAACAAAAAAAACAAAAAACCTGTAGACCAAGTGAGGAGCCTGGACTTAGTCCTGAGGGCCATGGGTTTCTGATGACACAATCAGATTTCTGCTTTAGCTGCTGTGTGGATGCTGATTAAAGTGGGCAAGACGGGACGTGGAAAGACAAGCTGGGATTGTGGCAGTAATCAGGGAAGAGACGATGGTGACAGAGCAGGGCAGGAGCAGTGGGAATGGAGAAACGTACTTGGGTTTGAGAGTGGCTGCGGTTATAAGTGATAGAGCTTGGAGATTAACTGTATGTGGGGGAGCTGAGAAGTGTGGAGTTCAGAGAGGTGCAGGGGAATTTCTCTGACCTTCACACCATGAAGCAGAGATGGGGAAGGGGTTCTGGGGAGTAAAGTGAAGCAGTCTCTTCGCGTCCTTCTGTCTTAGGTCAGTGCTCCCAGGCTGCAGCCAGTGTTACTGAACACTGAGCGAAGAGAGGGGATAAGAAAGTAGGGGCCCTTTGTTGAAGGTGATACGGTGAGCAAGATTTTCCAACATTTGGACCTGATGTGTAAGAATTTCCAGTTCAATCTATTTCACCCCTAGTATTTTCCAGCTATTAAATCCAGTTCTTTTCCAAGAATCTTCATTAGACTTCGAATCTAACAGCAAAAGGTCACAATCCCATTGTCCTCAAAAACTTCAGTCCCGCCATCACTGAGCACCTGTGGGCACCAAGCTCTGGGGCGACAGGAGGAGCCTGGGGCAGGGGAGGAAGGCTCTCATGGAAATCACTCTGCTTTGCTTGTCATCTGCCCGCCACCTCCCTCCGGCCCCCCTCTCCCTTCCCCCCAACCCCAGCCCCCAGCATCTAGTCACTCTTCTTCTTAATAGTTTTTGAAAAGTTAGCAGAGTGAAAAAAACAACGTTTAGGCACACATTCTAAAGAAAGCATAGAAATATGCATCTTGCAGCTTCAGCAACTTGGGTTTGTCTCAATTTTCTTCAAGTCAGGGAAACTATAAAAACAAAAGCAAAACAGAAAGGCGTTTCTCAGGGAGCCCTCAGCCCTGCTTTGAGAACGTGTCTCTCATTCAGGAGTTGAGAGCCATGGGTTGGAGCCATGACTATTAATTCATTGTAACATTAAAGGGGAATGTGAGAGTGGAGCCCTTTGGTGCTTATTGCTCATGGTCTTCCTGGGATTTCTCCCTCTTTTTTTTTTATTCATGGCCTGCAAAACTAGCAGCTACTTAAGGCAAGACTGTTGTTTTAGAATTTGTGTAACTTATAACCCATTGGGTAGGGTTATATAAACAGATGGACCTTGTTCGAAACTCCAACTCTATCACCATCCAGTAGCTATGATATCTTGGGCAGTGTTACTTCACCTTTCTGAGCCTCAGTTTCCTCATCTGTAAAATGGGGATAATCATGGTAATCATGCCTATCTCGTAAGGCAGTATTTAATGGTTAAGAGAACAGACTCTGGAGCCAGACTCTCTGGGTCCTACCTTAACTCTACCACTGAATATGTGGCCTTAGGAAAGCCACTTCTGAGCCTCCGTTTCCTAATCTGTAAAATGGGGATAATGATGGTGCCTGCCTCACTGGCTTGTTATGAGGACTGTAAAACATTTCTAATCCACTTATATGGCAGGGCCCTCCCAAGAAATAAGCCTCCAGGGAAGCACTACACACAGAGCAAGTACAATTTCAGTATTTGCTAAATAAATAAAAAGGACTTTTGAGAAGATTAAGAAAACGTACATGAAGCCAAGTGGTTTGTGTGGAGTCGGTGATTAAGATTTGCACCCCTAACCCTGCCCTCCTGCCCCCATCTCCAGCCTGCCTCAGGCCTGGGTGCATGCTAAATGCGGGGTATATACTAACTGATGACAGTTCAATCAACTCTAAGAAATATGTGTTACTCTCTGGCCCTCGAGGTTTATATTCTTTCTTTGAAAGTGGAAGCTGGGGAAGAACTTCAGAGCCTTGCGAGGGGAGATGTGATTTTCCTTATTTACTAACATTTACTTGGACTGGTGTCTGGGACACCCAAAATATGCTATGAATCAGTCAGAGGATAACAAGATCTGCGGTACCGTACAGATTACTCACTAATTTGACATTTGGGGATTTTTGCAAAATGTTAGGGAACATTTTGACAAGCTGCAGATTGCTATCTCTACAAAGTGCATTCGACTCTGAGGATGGGTGGCCCTCTCCCCTGAGGTGGTTACATTTGTTCCTAGCACCAGCTGTTGCATCCTGACAAGGTGGCCCGTTTTTATTTTCCACTCCTGAAGTAGACAGTGGTGGAATTTTGCCTTGAAAACATAATAACTCATAAAATTCTCATAAAATTTCATAAAACTCATAAAATCTCATAAAAACTCATAAAATTCATCAGGCACCTACTATGTGTTAGGTGTCTTGACATCTTTTGTCTCATGTTATCTTCACAGTCATCCTCTAGGGTATGTATCGTTAGCCTTTCTATTTCTCAGTAAGGAGACTGGAGTTCAGAGAGGTTAAGCAACTTGTTTAAGGCCACACAGTTCTGAAGTTCCTAAGCTAGAAGTTGAACCAGGGTCTACCTAACCCCAAAGTCTGGATTCCAATCCAGCAGGCTGTGTCTCACATCACCAGAGCATCATCAGCTTCTGACGTGGATCTCCCACAACTGGAAGGGCAGAGGAGAGAAAATTTCTTGGTAAGTCCTTAAACAGCTGGGCAGCACCTGTGGCCGCGAAATCTTTTTCTACACTGTTTTATAGTGGGACCTGAATTAGTTGGTCATCGAGGGCTTTGAAGAGCTTTCTTTTATCATGACATTGTTTTCAAAGTCAAACAAGGAAGACGGTGTTACTGGAATGAGAATGGCACTGCTAGTGTCCCATCCCCTTGGCGTGGTTATCGCCCTCACATTACTTTTGGCACTGTACCATCCTACTGACACTCGTCATCCCCTGTCAGGCAGATTTTTCTTCCTGCTTCCTATCAGCTCCATGGGAACAAAGGGGGCATGTGTGCAGGCTCTGGGTGTGAGGAATATAGGATGACCAGGAAAATAGGAATAGTGCCCTTGGGGAAAACATGGTTCCTGGGGGGTCATTCTTGGGGGAACCCAGTTGTATGGAGGGGCTGTTCCAAAAAGACGGCCCCCAGAGAAGCACTACACACATTAAAAGAGCAAACAAATGCTTCCTGATCCCAAAGGCCACTCCAAAGCCACCCTCTTCAGTTACCATTTTAAATGAAGGACAAAAATAAATTTAATAGGAGGCAAGAAACTCCTAGGATTTGTCATACATTTCCTGAAACCTGTTCTTCCCCGTCTTTGTAGGTATGTCAGCCCTGCCCAAAGGAGCAGTATGTTTCTCAAGACAGAGATTGTACGCTCGATTTTGTCTTCCAACTGCTTGGTTGTGTTGTGTATGTGGTAAGTGCTTAACAAATGCTCATTGAAATGAAAATGATCCCTGAAACAAAATCCATCCCGTGAATCTTAATACTTTCGTACTTACCACTTCAAGTACTGAGAGTGACTAAGTTCTTTCTTTCTCTACTTAAGGATATTTTGTTGTACTTTTAAGAATCTATTGATTGGGGGGGAAAGCACAATGACGAAATGCTTTTGTAGTAATTTTTATTTTATTCATTCCAATAACATCTATAAACTGTAAAGAGAAGAGTAGTAGTCTGTGGCCCATTCTTTAACCTACTTACTGACAGTGCTTAGATGCAGGCAGCGACTCCGTGACCTAGGAGGTGAAGGTGGGGTGGGCACGCCTCTAGCTTGCGAATCAGTGGGCCAGGGATTTGGAGGGACTTGGCTTCTTTCTTCACTTTCTTTTCTATACAGTTGCAACTCAGTTAAGAGTGCTAATGTTAGCAGTTGCAACTCAGTTAAGAGTGCTAATTCCAAATGCAGACTGGTAGATGGATGGGTTTATTCCTCTGGGACTTAATTACTCTAGAAGTGGTCCAAGTAACACTAGCCCCACTTAAAGTATCATTATACACTGTCCAAATGGTCTCCTAAATGCCACCCTTGGAGGCAAGGGGACAGCATGTGCTAGTGAGTCAAACTACTCACTTATCTGGTGGCCTTGGTAGTAAGTCAGGCTCTGTTTCTAAGGACTGGTCAAGCCAGTTCAGCTCTCAGGAGCATTCTAAACTCATCTGTAAAATGGGGAGATGGAAGTATATGACTTCTGAAGTCCCTTCCAGGTTTGTACTCTCAGATCCTCAGTAATGGCACTGAAGCGCTCAAAACATCTTGCCAGATACTGGGTGACACCCAGCTTCTCCTCATGCTTGCTCCCAAACGATCATGCTCAAAACATTGCTCTGGGTGTCTCTGGAGAGGGGGCTCTCATTTCTGATGTCCTGTCATTAGCCTTTTTCCAAGCTCTGTTTTCCAAGTTTAGGTCGGCTCATCAGAGTTGAACATGGACTGTTTGGATTTTTGCCCAAGCTGTTCTCCGAGCCTGATAGCACATTCATTACTCCCTACCCATGGTTTCTGCTAAATGACCTCGTTAGTGCTCTAATTACATGTTGGTCTTCAGAAAGCTGGGGGAGGGGGAGAGGGGGGGATGAGTTAACAAAGGCTGAGTACTGAGATGGAGTACATTGTAAACACACTGAGCGATGCCTACCTTCCCCTGGCCTGATTACCCTTGGGGAGTTGGAAGGGAAGCTTTAGGCTGTTTTTCCTCTTCTCTTCTTTCTCTTTCATTACCCATTAAAAGATGATAATAACACATACCAAATATGTTGATGGTAGTTGGTAATACATGAATTTGAAAGCTGGACAGTGATATTTTTACAACTCAGTGTATATGGAACCATGCATTTCCTGGGGGTAAAGAAAACAAATGGTTTCTGAGCACCTACCATGTGCTCAAGTAGGTTTTTGTTCATCTTAGCAACAAAGCTAGGCACTAGTTATTATGCTTGATTTATTAATGAAGAAGCAGGTTCAGAGGGGTGTGTTTTCCAAGGGCACAAAGCAAGTACACTGCCAAGTTAGGGAGCGAACCCAGGTATGCCTGACTCCAAATCCTAATATCCCATGCTACCTCTCAGTTAATTCATTCGCTCACTCATTCATTCATTTATTCAACAAATATACTCTGACCTCTATCTTATGACAAAATATATATAATATAATATTATATATATAATATATATAATATAATTATATATAATTATAATAATAATTATATATAATAATAATAATTATATATAATTACGGAGTTTCTATTTTACTCTTTTAAACTTAATTCTACAAATTCCTCAGATGACTGTAAACTCAGTGGGCTCTTCTTCCATAATAATTTTCTCTGTCCTCTACGGCTTCCACCTTGGGGGTCAGCTTATAGATCTGAGATTCAGGACCCTGGGAGATATGTTTAAAGATTATCCTGGGCAAACCGTCTATTTTTTAGTTAAGGAAACTGAGGTTGAGTGGCTTGTTGAAATGGTAAACTTTTCACTCCAGTACATTCCAGGGATGTCAAGCGTATATGTGAATGTACTTGGGGTGTTGCGAAAGGATGCTTGTGTGCTATAACAAATATGAAGAATTTCCCCTGCTTTCTGGGACAGTCACTGTGTGCCTGACGAGAGGTACTGTCCCCACTGCACACAGAGGCTGATTCGCATGTGACTTTGTCGGAAGCTCGTGAACTACAAAACCTCACGGGTCACGTTTTCGTGACAGAGAACCCATCTTCCGGGCTGGATCTCTGAAGCATGCAGGGTCTTCTTTGAGGCTTTTTTTTGGGTGGTGGTAAGGTGAAACAGGAGAGTCAAATACTTTTACTTGTCCCTGCAGAATTCTCTCTGCCACATTTTTTTTTTTTTAAGTGGCAGACACAATATGTTGAGTGATGACAGATGTCTACACTTAGGACAAAATAAATGATGTGATAGTAATAGCAACGGGATGCAACTTTAACCAAGTGATGGACTTTATTAACACAGGGAGTCTTACCCATCTGATTACTTATTAGTATTTCACCATAGAGCTTGGAATTTGGCAAACCACGCATTTAAAAATGTGAGCATCGTTTGTTTGACAGACTGTCAAGACACTCGTGCAGGCTTAATGTATTAGTTTATTCTATAGTAATCAAGTTGTTATTATAACTACAAGAAAACTGGAAAAATAAACCTTTCGCAGTCAAATCAGTCATAGGAAAGAGACTAAAAAAACCCCACAACTTTGAGCTGTTCCCTGACTCTATAGTATGTTTGCTGAATTGGGGGTGTGAAACAGCAGGAAACCATTATTGCATGGGATCCTAGTTTTAATGATTCCACTAGAACATCATAAACCTCTAATATGTATGCCTCGAAATAAATGATAGATCTCATAGTAAAAGCCAACTCTTTATTCCACACTGATCAATTTGGGAGAACTGGTCCCTCCTTCTGCAAATAAGTCATTAAGCTGCAGGTTTCACCACAGAATAACTTGTGGAAGAATTCTTCAAACCTCATAAAGTAATTCACTTGTATTTCTCATCTATTTTTAATAACCAGAAACATACACAGGAGATGCAAGTACACCTCTAGAAGTTTTGAATGACTGGACAAAGCAGTGTTAAAAATTCAACAGCACTAATTACTAGCTGAACAGTATAAAAACCTCTGAATAAATGTCAGCCGAGGAGATAAGCTCTTATCTTAATCTAATGACTCTACAGACTTAATTTGTCAGGCCAGCCTAGTTGATGGAAAGCAGGTTTCTACTCTCCAGTGTTAGCAAGAACATCTTTCCAAATCTTTGAAGTTGGCTAGTAATACCATCAGTGTCATCCTGTAAAAATCTTGTGACCAAGCCTGTTTAATTCCTATTGTCCTGTTACACTAATTAAAGTTGTTCTACCGCTGTTGGACAAATATCTAAGAGTAAAGCCAATATATTTTTAGATTTTTCTACACTTTGAACTAATCACCCTCAACTCCCAATGTTCTGTGCTTTTTTTTTTTTCATAGGGCTGTAACATCAGGGACCATCTGTCTTCATACGGGGAAGCTGAGATTTCCAGAAAAATCCATTAATTCAGAGGAATCCATTCATTGAGAGGCCATGTAGCAGAGTAGTTAAGAGTGGAGGTTCTGAGGCAGAAAAGCCTGGGGAAATTTTTGCTCTGTCACTTACAGGCTGTGTGACCTCGGGTAAATTTCTTAAGCTTTCTTAGCCTCAGTTTAATCATCTGTGAAATGGTGGATAATCATGGATAGCAGGACGGTTAGATAAAATAATGGATGCCAAGTACTCAGAGTGCCTGACCCTTATAGTTAATACAGGTCAGCCTTCATTTATTCCCTGACTCATTCATTTGTTCATTTATTCAATCAACAAATACATTTTGAATCCTAAGAAGTCTATAACACATGCTAGGGGCTATAGGACATATAAAGAACCAAAAGGCAGGCTCTTGGCCCTTGTAGGATTTTGTATGAATTTCCTGCACGAGGAGGTCCAAGCCTGACCTCATCAGCTGATCTCACTACACCTGGGAAGGAAATGCCACAGAATTACCTTGACTTTCCACTTCAGTTCCACTGTGAACCTTGTTGCTGGCTTTCCAGTACATAGGGGAAGTCAACTGCCCTCTCAAGGGTCTATTGTGCAGATGACATGAGATTTTGTATAGTGTATAGCCAAATGTTGGTGGCTCCCAGTGCCTTGTGTCTTTTATCCCTGTGACCCAGAATCACATGCCTGGTGCAAACATGTTTAGGGAGCCCTCTTCTGTCTTATTTTATCCCGATCTCATCAGTCAATGTAATATCCTTCACAGCAACCCGTATGTCCTCTGCTCCTTCCGTTTCTCACTGCTCGTACTGCACCGTATTGATTCTCCATTCTACTCAATGTCACTTGGAGACAGCTGTTGATATTTGTTGCTTCTCTGATTTCCTCACCTTAACTGTGATGGCATGATTTCTTTCAAACCCCCTGACATGTGTATATACACTTAAAAGTATGTACTGTGTGTCTATTATATACTAGGAACCCCACTAGGTACTGGGGGCATCAAAATACATAGGATGCAGTCCCTACCCTTTAGAAACGTTACAGGGTTGTGCTAATGCTGTGACAGGGGCTCCAGGTGTGCAGTGGGAGCGTGACGGGGGCGGGGAGACATCCGACTCAGACTGGAAACTTACTAGGGGAGGTTTTCCAGAGGAGACGACTCTTGGCCTTAGCTCTGAAAACTAAGCAGGAGTCATTTGGGTAAAGAGAAAAGGCAAGGACATTCCTGGTTGAAGAATCGGCATGTGGAGATGACAGAAAGCAGTTCGGTAGAAGAGTGAAGAGCCTGGGGGAAAGTGGTGGGAGGTGAGTTGGAAATGAAGGATCATAAAGGTCTTCTGTGCCGAGGGGTTAGACTTTCACCCCGAAAGTGACAGGAGCCATTGATACATTTGGCTCCAGGAGTTGGGTTTGGGTCAGTTCTCCTTATCACTGGCATGGTCTCTGATTTTCTCACACCCTGACGCCCTCCCACCTCTCAGCTGCCAGATTCACTGTGCTCCCTGGCACCTTGCCCTCAGCGTCCCTCTTCACCCAGTCTCCTGTCATCACTGCTGATTCGTACGTAGCCCTTGACTTCCTCTGCTTTAACGATTTTCCCTCTATTCCATCTGGACAACCCTTTTCTCCTGTTACACCCAGAACTGCTCTGCCTCTGAAGCCTCCAGCAAGTGACACCGCAGTTCCTAGTCACCATTTCTCCCCCTTCTGCATTGCCCTTTCCCTCCCACCCACAGAGCCTTAGTGAGATATCCATGACTTGACCCTTCCTACCCTCCCAGGCCTAAACTCCTTCTGGGCTTCACTCCCCCACTACCTAGACAGAATCCCAAGGGCGTTTCTCTTACCAGCCTTGCGAATCCTCTTCCACTCTCAATCTTCAGCTTCGTCCATTCTGTGCACTGGCGGCAGAAAATGGAGCAACCTTGGCTAATACTTTCACTTATCACTTACCGTGTCTGGTTTTAGGTTGAGCTCTCAACATTGGTCTTTCCTTAACTCTGCTAGACTTACTGTCACCTTCCTTCCTGACAGTGTTTTAGGCTATGAGTGTAGGAAGCAGGGTACTCTGCCTTCTAGATCATTATATTTTCCAGCAGGCAACACACCTCTACCCCAACACGGGTGTTTGGAAAAGGGCGGACACCTGATATTCTATCCAGGTGAGCCAGTCTATTGACCATTGGCCAATCAGATTTTCTTTTGACAAGTGTTCCTGTATCATTTAAATAGGCTGCACTTTATATGAGCTATAGCCCATGGATTTCTGTTGCTTTGACCCAAAAGCTTTGACAAGATCACCACGGCCCCTCAAGTCTCCACCCTACTCCTGTCCCCCTTACTCTCTTTATTAAATTTTAGTAAGAAGATAGAGACTCTTTCACCAGAAGTCCTTCAGTTTTAGTCCAACAGTTTTCAACTGTATTTCTTACTAGTTCTGCCTTGTCTCAGAGAGACTCCTACGGGGTTTCTTTTTAAAAATACAATTAGGAGTTTATCTACATTTGTTAAGCTATTTCTGCTACTTTATTTTGTGTTTCCTATTTGCTATCTTTTATCTTTCTCTGTTTTCCTTCTTTCTTGTTGTGTGGGCTGATTGAGTTTTGTATATTCCTTTTTCTTCTATTGGTTTGGAACTTACACATACTGTTTCTATTCTTTTCATGAATTTTCCTAGACTTTTAACATATATATATATATATATATATATATATATATATATTTTCAAACTTACATTTTCCCCTCAAAGCTTAATCAGTGTCTCTCCATCATTCTTCTCCAAGAAGCTTTAACTTTCATACTTTCATCTGAGTAAACAGCCATTGATCTTATATCAGAATGATCTAGTATTGGAGTTATACCTTGTTTATAAACACAGGAATTATTTGTATTATTATTTACAATCAATACTTATTTAGATTTACTACCTTGCTTTACCAATTTTTTCCCACACAGTTCCTTTTTCCTCCAAGGTTAATTTATGTCCCTTACTGAATACATCTTTTAGTAGCTTTTTTAAGGATAGAGCTTGTGGTCAATAATTTTCTGAATCCCATCTGTCGAATGGCAGGTTTGTATAGAATTCCAGATTCACAGCACTTTTCCTTGATGCTTTGAAAATTATTCCATAGACTTCTTAGAGTCATTGTTGCTAATGAGAAGTCCACTGTCAATGTTTTTCATTTCCTTATTGGTTGTCTCTCTTTTATCTATGATCCTTTTAAGTTCTCTTTAATTTTGATATTGTGCACTTTCATTATGATATATCTAGGTGTGAATTTTTAAAACTTGCAGGGCTTTCTCAGTCTTAGAACTCATGGGTCTCTTCAGTTCTGGAAAATTCGGTTACTATCTCTCTGTACTCTCCCCCTCGCCCCCATTCTTTCTAGTCTATTCTTATGAAACTGCTATTATGAGATATGCGTTAGAGCTTTTTAATCATTTCTCTATGCTCTATGTCTCTTAAATTTTCCTTTTCGTTTTCCCCAGACTAATCTTTTTTGATAGCTTTTCAGGCAATTACTTCAGTTCTCTCAGTTTGCCTGTGTCTAAAATTTTAACCTATCAAATTATTTATTTCATAAATATTTTTAATTAATTTATTTTATTATTTCTTAGTCCTCTTTTGTGGATGTTATTCCTTCTTTTATCTCTGAGCATTTAAAAAACTACTCGTTTTAATGTCCTTTCTGTATTGTTCAGATTCCTCTTATTTTCCTGGGTTTACCTTCTCCACTTTTCTGGTGCACTGGCTTTCTTTCCTTGATATGAATTTTTAAAAATACATTTTTGAATTTTGTTTGTGAACTCATCCTTTCATTTTCTTGGGACCTGTTGTCCTCCTCATAGGGATGGTTTCATGGCTGCTTCTGGCCCAGCCCTACAGCCTGTTTCTGATCAAGGCTTATATCTGTGACTTGGGCAGGTCTATCACTCTGCAGAAATTGTGCAATTCTGGAGGCTTCCCCTGAATGCAGTGTGGCCTAAGGTCCTAGTTCTAATACAGGAACTCAGTGCTTAGCCCTGTTTATGGACAGGTGGCTTCTTTTTGGCTATAATCTTGGGCTAATGGATGGAGACTATAATTGTGGCAGCCATTAATGACTATAAAGCACGATTCTGAATTCTAGCTTCATGTAGGTGGTTCGTACCCGTGTTGTGCATTGGATATTTAGTTTTAGTTTTCACTTAACACCCTGGTTTCCCACTTGTTTCTCTCGTTTTCAAGATCTCTTTTTAGGGAGACCTCTGTTTTGTTTTGGGTTTTTTATTTTGGTTTTGTGTTTTCTTTCTTTGTTTATGGAATATGTTTCTTTTTGTTTTTGAGTATGTATGATTTTTAAAAATTCTTTTAGTTTTTAACCCAATGGTATATGAAAGAGCCTAATATGTCTTTTTTATAATACATACTTTGTTTCTTAAAATTGACATTCACCATGCTTATAAATTACTTTTTACTTCCTTATTTACAATGCCTTAACATTTTTTTTTTCTTTAAATATTTATTTATTTGGTTGCACTGGGTCTTAGTTGCGGCAGGTGGGCTCCTTAGTTGCGGCAGGTGGGCTCCTTTGTTGTGGCATGTGAACTCTTAGTTGCAGCATGCATGTGGGATCTAGTTCCCTGACCAGGGATCAAACCCAGGCCCTCTTCATTGGCGGCATGGAGTCTTATCCACTGCGCCACCTGGGAAGTCCCTGCCTTAACATTTTTATGTTTATATTTTATTCTACAATATAGCTGTTTGATTATTAATTTAATTTTTATATTTATAAAAGCAATACATGTATATTATTTTAAAAGTCGTGTAGTACTAAAAAGCTTGTAATGAACCGAAATAGTTTTCCTCCTCTCTGAATCCTATGCCCAAGAGACAACCGCTCTCAATTCTAGCTCTTTCCGCTGATATTTAACTTTGTATTTCTAATAATAGCTGATACTGCTTACCATGTAATAGTCACTGTTCTAAGTGCTATTACTTCATTTAATCTAAATAATATGCTTATTTCTTGACTGATACATTTTAGGAATATTTTATTGTATTTTTGCCGTAGTAGATAAAAACGTAACTCCTCGATATCCTCTTCTCTCCCTTTCCACATATTTGTTTAAATAAAACAATTTTAGTTTCTTTATTATGCACATGCAAATATTGCCCAATGATGAGCCATAGTGAATTAAAACCATATTTCCTTCCTTGTCCTGCCCTTTTTTTCTCCTGGAAATGACAGTGGCTTCATTATTTTTTTTTTCTTTAAGCTTCTTTTTATATACTTATTAATTTTCCAAGTGTTCTAATATCTCTACCATAAATGAACAGTTTTGTCCATGGACTCATGCACAGCAGCTCTAACTTTTCTAGAGAACTTCTCCCCGAAAATTCCCTCTCCCGCTCCAATATGGACTTTTTTCTTTCTGGAAGATTGCGCAGATGTCATATGATGCTTTTGACTCTCTTCTGGTCTGTTTTTTAGATTTTGTGCCTTTCTTTTTCTTTGGTTTATTTCTTGTTTTGTTGACACATGCTTTCTGATAACTTTCTAAAACATTATGTTTTAGTTCTTGCATGTCTAAACTGTCCTTTTTCTGCCTCCACATGACTGACAGGCTGGGAATAGAATGCTAGATTGAAAATCATTGTCACTTAAACTTTTGAAGACATTGCTCCATTCTTCCAGCATCTGGTATTGCTATTGATGAGTCTGATGCCAGCTGGGTTGGTTTCTTTGTAAGGGGCCTAATTTTCCCCATCTGGAAGTTTTGTGATCTGCTCCTTAATACTATATGCCACTATATCCCAGGTATTCTGAACTTTCATAGTAATGTATTTTGGTGTGAGTTCTTTTTCTTTTATTGGGAGGGGTGGTTGGTGGTGGTGTCATTATTGTTTAATTTTGGGGGCTGAGTTCAATTTGGATGTCAGTTGTTTAATCCTCTGCTATTATTCTGATTTTCAATTCTTTTAAATATTTTTGACTTATTTTATGGTTTAGTATATGTTCTATCTTGGTGAACATACAATTGCACTTGAAAAGAAGTTGGACGATGGATTGTATAAATATGTAGAAATATCAGTTAGGTCATGTTGATAGTGTTATTCAGATCCTCTATGAATATAATGATTTTTTTTTCTAGTTGTTCTGTGAATTGTTGGGAGAAGGGTGTTTACATCTCCCACTATGATTGTGTATTGTATATTTCTTCCTTTAATTCTGTCAACTTTTGCTTTTTGTATTTTGAAGCTTTGTTATCATGCACATACAAATTTATGATTGTTATGTCTGTCTGGTGAACTTACTCTTTAATTATTATAAAATGTCCATGCTTGTCTTTGATGTACTCTTCACATTGATGTCTATTTTATCTGTTGTTAATCTAGCCACTCCAGCTTTTCTATGTTTACCATTTGCATTATATATCTTCTATTTATCCATTTACTTTCAACCTATGTGTCATCATATTTAAAATGTGTCTTTCATGGTCTGAATTATTGTAGGATCTTCCATTTTAAAAATCAGTTCTGATCATTTTTGCTTTTTTACTGGGCGGTTTAGTGCTTTAGCATTTAACGTAATATGGTTGGCTTTATTTTGTCCCTTCTGAATTTTATTCCTCTTATTCCCTTTCCTTCCTCCTTTTGAATTGTTTGAATATTTAATTTATCTATTGGCTTTCTAGTGGTACCACTTTGCATTATTTTAATCTATGCCCCTAAACTAGTTCCTTCTGTATCAGTGAGGGTCCAATTGGGAGCAGAAGCCATACCAGTTATTGAATAGATCTTAATATAAAAAAATGCTACCCAGGTAACTGCAAAGGTAGGAAGAGAATGCTAAGATATCATGAAAGTGGGAAGCATCTATCACCCTTAGGGCTGAGAGAACAAAGAGAAGAGATTATAATTATAAAAACTTAGAAGCTTAAAGGAGGAACTGCATGGAGGTGAAAATCAGACCTCTGAGGAGAGGTGATGCTTGGCTGGAGTTGGTGTCTCTGCATTAGAAGAAGACTGCGACCCAGACTCTGAGGAGGAGAGCAAGTGCTGGCTGGTGTGCAGTGGTGCCTTGGGATGGCGGAGTGGGTACAGAGAGGCTGATTCTATGAATTGGAAAAACTTCAAAATGGATTCAGCTGCTCTTACCAGAAGGAACTGCCACTGTTGAGGTGAAGAAGTATTGCTGGGGTGACGCTTATGGGAACCACAAACAGACAGGAAGCCCACAGAAAGCAACAAACAGCAGACAGGAAGGAGCAAGTCCTGTCTTCCTCCTCGAGCCTTTGTCTTCCTCTAGCACTCCCTATTAACAGGGCTTCCCAGGAGGTCAACTGGCAGAGCAAAAACATTTGCACAGTCCCAGACTAGCATCACAAAATGGAGAATAAAAGGGTGAGTTTGGAGCTGAGATAGCACGTTAATAACTGGTCCTCCTTCCTATGATGTAGGACATCGTCACATCTCTTTTATTTAAAAGGTTCCTTCTCTTAGACCTGCTTGTTCTACCCATCTTTCCTTCTCCTCCACACTTCTTGTTTCTTATTAAACTTTTATGATTAGCAAAGAGTCTGCCATAGGGGATATAGTAGGTGCTCAAAAATGTCTGCTAGATTAATGGTGATACAAGAGAGTAAATGTAAGTGCCAAACGAGCAGTGCAAACTCTAATTGCCATAGAGGCTCAGGGGAGGAGGGGGAGACGACCATGAACTTGGGTGACTCCAAAGGCTTCACTGATGACATGGTAAACTATGACAAATGGGAAGGGTCTAAATACATGGAGACAAGAATGAGGCCTTCAAGGTGGAGGGCGCAGCATGAACAAAGACTTGGAGGTAGACATGTTCTAGATGCCTTTGGGAGACAGGCATGGCTGGAGCTGAGGCTTCCTTCAAGAGTTTGAGGCTGGGGCTTCCCTGGTAGCGCAGTGGTTAAGAGTCCGCCTGCCGATGCAGGGGACGCGGGTTCGTGCCCCGGTCCGGGAAGATCCCACATGCAGTGGAGCGGCTGGGCCCATGGCCGCTGAGCCTGTGTGTCCGGAGCCTTGCTCCGCAAAGGGAGAGGCCACAGCAGTGAGAGGCCCGCGTACCGCAAAAAAAAAAATAAATTAATTAAAAAAAAGGGTTTGAGGCTATTATGGATAGAGGTCCTTTAACGTCTGCCTATACTGAGAAATTATAAAGAGCAATGGGAACATTGTTGTGTAAGAGCTAAAGAAGAGGCATTGATGGTGTTTTAGGTGTTTTAGGCAGGAAAAGGTTGTGGTGCTGAATTAAAGTGCTGTGCAAGGTAGTGGGGTTTGTTGTTCAGATCTTAAGCATGTATGTGCGGCAGAACGGTGCTGCCTTTAATAGGATTCAGGAAAACAGAAAGAGAAACACGTTTTTAAAATTTTTAATGGTTCTCGGAGTTTGATTATACCATATTCAATTTGAGAGTTTACATGCAGAATCAGGGAAGTGCAGAAAGAGCCTGAGAATGAGTTGGGGAGAAGTCTGAGAGGTTGGAGGAGCGTCCACACAGTGAAGGGTATGGGGAGGGAACAAGTTCCTGTCAGCACGAGGTCATCCTTGCCTCCACAGGAGTG
Source organism: Tursiops truncatus (assembly GCF_011762595.2). Classification (NCBI taxonomy): domain Eukaryota; kingdom Metazoa; phylum Chordata; class Mammalia; order Artiodactyla; family Delphinidae; genus Tursiops; species Tursiops truncatus. The sequence continues at coordinate 107,342,108 of NC_047034.1, read as the reverse complement.
GGTGACAACTTCAAGAGGTAAGCAGTGCACACTGGTTTGGTTTAGTTAGTCAGCCCCTGAAATTAGGGATGGACCAGCTGCCTGTCACCTGACACTTGGGTCCCACTCTTTCCCCCGTTGAGGCCACCAAACTCTTTTTTCTTCTCTCTCTGAGGACCACTTTACCCACTCTCTGAGAAAGAACCTTTGTTTATGTCTTAAATTCTGGCAAACCTTGTATCTGTTTTCCAGGTTTGAAAAGGGTGATTTTCCACCCCTATTTTGTTCTCGATGCTCTTTCTTTTTCAAGGAAAACAATTTTATCATGAAAAACATATTTCTGACAAGTTCCAAATGGGAATCATAATACATTGTGGAGAAAACTAAACCCACTTGGTAAACAGATGGATGGACTTGTTCAAAATGCTCCAGTTTCCTGTCCCCCCAGAGCCTATGCTACCCATCCATGTGAGAGGGGTTCTGTTTCCTGCTTTGGTTTCTGAACTTTGCTGAAGCATTTCTGCTGTTTTTAGGAGTAGCCAAGCCCTCTCGACCGGAGCCTGGGAAAGCCAGTCTTACTCCCATCACGTGTAACGTCAGCAAACCGCTTGGGCTGCCGGGCACGTCGGAGATCCTGTGGGTGCAACTCTGCCGAGACCAAGGGCAAGATAATCAGTCCAAGGAGACAGTTAATTTTAGTACAAAAGAGGTTAGATGTGATTTATTTCCAACGCCAATGAACCAAAAGAGCTAACAATCATCAGAACAAAACACAGAACCATCAAATACTCCACGTAGAAATGGCTTGTGTCAGCTGAGATGAGCCTCGTCATTAGCAAGGGAGACAGGCTTCAGTGGCTCAGGAGCTGATGTGGGGAACATTTTCAGGTTGTCTTTATAGGAAAAGGGGTTTGAATCATCAAAGAGTTAGAGAAATGGATTTGGAGACAGGGAAGAGAATAGGAGAAGAAAAGAAGGCAAGAGAGGACAGGAGGGTTTTTATAGGATTATCATAGCTCATTCGTCATTTCGTTCATCATCATTATCTTCCAAAAGCATAAGGCTAGGACAGGATCCATGCAACTCATGCTGCCTCTTAATCATCCCTTTCCAGCGGCTGCAGGAGGACCCTCTGCGAGGCTGTGCTCGCTGCTGAGCAGAGTTCAACATGCCCGTGGCCAGGCCCACAGCCCTTGCTCACAGTGCTTCACTTCTGGGAGGGTCCCCGGGCAGGCGGATTGTCTTCTATTGGAGCATCGTACTCCCTTGCACTTGAGCCAAACATGAGGACTTGTCAAAGGCCGTCGCTCATAGGCCCAGTGTTGATTTATTCAACTCTGCAAACCAGCTTAAGCAGCCCCTTCTCCTGTTTCTGAGACTTACATAGCATCTGAATCTGAGGATTTGGAGGAAGATAGGATGAGGGCTCAGATGGAGGTGCACCAAGTCTGACAGCCTTATTTTAATGAGGGACAAGGCTTAGACCCTTCCTGTTCTTCTTTCTAGGTCATTATTTACCAGAATACTTTGTCCCCTCTATTTCATCACCCTGTCCTCTCTGCAGTCATTATATCACGCGCATCCTGCCGTTATTGCCTTCATATGTAACACGTTATACGTCTCTCATTTTTTCACAGACTAGGACAATGGCTTAATTATCTGTGAATCTCCTGTACCTCGATCAGCATTTAGTGCTTATATATTGAATGAGTAAGTGAGTGAATGAAAGCCATTTATATTGAGGGAATAGCAATTAAATTGAGAATGTAGCTGTCTACATCTATCTCTGGCAAATAAGAAGGGAAATATTGTGAGACTCTTGTATTTGTGAGCGGAAAACCTGAAACAACTTTTATCATACTTAATGAGGAGAAGATGCTGGGGGTATTGTTTAGGCTACACGAGTGGGATCCAGGGGCTGGAGCAGCATTTAGACTGGAGCCCTCATATGTCTTGTGTCATGCATGTTTCAAAGCAAGGATTCCTAGCTCACTTTCTCTCTATCTACCTCCAGCCACTCCTTGCCTTTCCTTAACTTTTCCTTACAGCTCATGCTGACAGCGATTGTAAGGTACTCTACCTGCTCTCAGTTCAAACATGCTGTCCTGTTGTCAGACCAAGTATCCAATTGTAGGGTTCAGGAAGTGCCTCTCTACCTCCCTAATTTTTCTTTAAGTGTGTGACCTTAGATTGGATGGGCTACATACTTAAAGGGGAAAATGACTTTAAAAATGTATCAGTGTGTGTTTATCAAACAGGAGAACAAACAAGTACATTTGATAGTGGTCGGGGAGGAACTGGATTTTCCCAATCCTTTCACAGGCATCTTTTGTATCATTGTAACCTTTCTCTTGAGCACCCTAGAATCCTCTGCCTACCAGCAAATGGTCATTTGAAGTCTTGCCAGGAACACTCATCCTTTACTGTATTCTATTAAAGCTTCAGGCATGCACCCCTGCTCCCTCTCTGACCTGTTCATTTTTTGGCTACAGAGCTGAGGGGCAAAGCTGGCATCATGTGGGGAGTTTCCATGTGTGAATGTCCACATCCTTCATTCACATCCTTCAAGGGTTTCCTTTAACATTTTCTGATTGTGCTTCTGAGTACATGGTGTCAACAGCTCTCAGAACTGTTAAGTTTTCTATTTATCCTCAGGCCAGGAAAAGGCACAGATCACTGCAGTGTAAAATTACCAGTGGTTTTGACAGTGACCTGGAAGAACTATGGAATGAAGAAATTTAGCCTTGAGAGCTGAGGTCCAGCCCCAGGCCCATCTTACCCAAGAAGTTTTGCTCAATTATACAGGTCACAAGAAGTTCTGCTAGTCCTGAAAATATTGAACTCATCAAACTCAAGTTGGGTGTTGTTGACATGTCTTGATGAATGGCCAGTTTCTGACACCATGTACCGTATTTACTTGTTTATTTCCTCCTCTATTCCATTCCTATGCCGCCTTACTTTTGAAAAATAATTCTGTGAGTTGAAATTTGCTTTTTATTTATTTTGTAGGAGCTCTTCGAACCAGCACAAACTCTTCTGAAGGTTTAAAAATATTAGTTGGAATGGCAAAACCTGCCTTAATGCTGAAAATAGAAGGAAGGGGACCTACTTCTTTGGATCTGTTCTTGCCAAACCTTAGAGAGGGAGTGTCATGATGGTTATGAGCTTGGGCCTCAGAGCTAGACCACCTGAGTTGAACACTAGCTCTGCCACTTCCTAGCTATGAATCTGTGGGCAAGTTACACTCTGGGTGCCTCAGTTTCCTCATGGGCATGGCAGTAAAAATGCCTACTTTCTAGGGCTCCTGTGAGTTAATAGATATGAATTACTTAGAACAGTGCTTGGTGCATAAAAAGTTCTCAATAAATGTTAGCTACTATTTTTGATTAGATGGTAACTTAGAACTGTTGCAGACATATTATGGATGTAGACTCAATGTTCACTCTGGGCAGTATAGAAATATCTACTGAAAAAGGGAATTGTGTACATAAACATGATATAGCTCAGGACAGTTATATCTAAATTAGAAGAACAATTCTTATGTGTCTCCTCAGTCTACTAAGCCACCCCTTAAGGCAGATCCCTTTTGAAATGGCCCTGAGCCTTCTATATCCAGTTATTAGGGTTCCCAAACCTTGGTGAGTAGTTATGTAGTCTATTACCTTGCTTCTAAGGGTCATTTTGGCTTCTTCAGATATAACATAGGCCCTGGTCACTTGTTCCCTAACTTCAGGTGATACACATTAGGGTCTCCGGAGCTCCACTGACCTTCCTTAGAAGGGTAGGAGTCCCAGAATCCCAAAGCCTCTTTTCTAAAATCCTTCTCACAAAATTCTTCCTTAATTTCCACTCTCGGGGCCTTTTTATGTCTTTAATGTGAATGACAGATTTCAAGGATTATGCAATTGGTTCTTCTGTATTTCTCCTTTTGGAAATTTTGCATATGGTCTGGCAATTTCTTTGGAATGCAACATCAATTGTATCTTGGTGCATGAGTCAGAGCTTCCAATTAAACGTTCTGTTACATTTATAAACCCATCCTTTGTACCTCATCATGGTATATGGCTAGAACATTTATAACTACCCAAGCCTCAGCGTTGATCTGATAGAGTTAGGGGTAAGGAAGGAAGGAAAGTAACATCTATTGAGTTTAACTAATTTGCTCAAGACTCACACAACTAGAAAAAGCAGAGCCAGAGCTCCTGTCCAGATCTGTATGTTCTAAAACCCAGGTTCATTTGCTATATAATGAGGTATTTATGCAAAATCTATCCAAGGAAATGCTTCTTTACATTCCTTCTTCCATAAACTCTCTTGGTTATATTCATCATTCTCTTAAAATACAGTCAAACTATTTTGGGTTTTTGGTAAATATAAGAAAATGTCAAAAATTTAGTCAATTTTTTTCTTCTCACCCATCATCTTTCTTCTACTTCATGAATGAGGCATGGGAAACTTCCACTTTATAGCCTTTGAGAGCTTTTAAAAAAATTATTAAACCGACGATTTTGGCATTGTCTCAAGATGATGTGTTTATTAATTTGGTTATAAATATTTGAACTCCATACTCTAAATTCAATTTGTCAGATAAGAGAAAATCATGTTAATGTGTATTTATGATTTATTTCTTCCCTGATATCAGTGTGAGTTTCAGAAACCAAAACATGGCTTCTTCTTTCTAACCCTAACAGGGAAGACAAAAAGAAGCAGATCTGTCTATCAAAATGCCTTAAAACCAGTTTTTGTCCATACCTAGATACATACCTATGAAGCTTTAGAGCACCAAGGAAAACAATGAACTCCTAAGAGATTCAATACAGGAAAAAAACAGGTTACTTTCTGGGGAATGAGAATCAGAAAGGCATTTGATTTCTTATCAGCAACACTGGTTGGTGGAAGACAATGGAACGATGCCTTCAAAGTTCTGATGGAAAATAATTTTGACCATGGAAATTTATCCGCAGCCAAAACCTAGTGAAGTAGTGAGGGAGAAAGCATAGCAAACATGTAATAGTAATAAATTATAGTTGATACTTCTGAAGAAGATAATTGAGAATGAACTCCAGCAAAATGGAAAACATCATGAAGGAGGAAGGCATGAGATCCAGGAAATAATAGCTCTAACCTAGAAGGGCAGAGAGGGAAGTCCCTTGGTGACAGCTGGGCAGTCGCTAAAGAGCAAGCTATCTGGATGGGAGCAGAAATTCAGAGACAGCTGGGTGGATGTCTCAGGAAAGAAAGAGATTGGTCCACAAGTAAAAATATTTATATAATCATGATCATATAAACCCTGTTTATACATTGTAGGTTATTAATTTTTAGAGTCAATCCCTAGACAAACCCACAGAAGGCTTAATTATGATTATAAAAAAGAACATAAATGTTATCAGTTTTGACAATGTAAATATATGAGTGGAGTTGACAGATAATGGAATGGGGGCACTGTGGAGGGAAAGGGAAAGATAGAGCCAACAATAATCTTATCAAACATATATAAAGTTGCTAAAATGAGAAATAAACTTTGGCTATATTATTTGACACTACAAACGTAACCAGTAAGAAAATCTAAGCTATAAGTATTAGAAATTGGGAAGATGGAGATAGATAGAGTGGGAGGGGGGAGTGTAAGGGAACTAAATATCATTCATAGCAGGGGTGAATAGTTATTGTTTAAAGCTGATAAAAAGTGAAATAGGGATATAGCCCTGTTAGAATTAAAATAAGCACAGAAGTTCAAAGAGGCATTTCTGGAGCAGCAGGTGATTTAGAGGGGGGTGACTTGGAGCAAACCAAGGACTCCTTAGAAGATCGCCTCTTGTCATCTTCATTATGAGCAGGAGATGTAAACCTACCAGCTGGTTAGCCCAGCCTTAGATGCTACTGAATGTGGGCCCGGCTGGACAGGAACTCTCCAGGTTAATCTTCATGATTTGAACCCAGATAACGGGAAATGGAAACTCATGTTTCTTTCTGACCAGCTCTGAAGTTTTAGTTCTTATACACCGTTTCCATTTTGCCCTGTCACTCCATGTACCACTTGTTTTACCAATGACTCATGTAGTTGACTTTGCTCCTGGAAGAAACTCCTAGAAAAGCTGGAATTTCTCTTTTTATTACACATTTTACTCCGAAGAATGTGTCAGTCAGGGCTAAAACAATAGTCTCAGGGCAGACAGGCAGTTTGTGCCTGATGACAACATTGTAGCCGAGTATTGCAATCTGCTGATTTCAGAGTGAGTGCACGGCACTGGCTGAGGTCCTGGGCAGCCTGAAGCAGGTGAGACAGGCGAGCAGGGTACCTGCCTCATAGCTCAGAGAAGACTATTGGCTGGAAAGCGTTTTCCCTTTGTTCTTCTTTGTTGCTTTAATTAGGTGAAATGTTGCTCATACTGGATTTCTAAGTCTGATAGCCTAAAGCGAGTTTTGGCCAGATGACTTTTATGGACAGTTGTGTTTACTTTGTGAAAGTGGAAGCAACAATAAGAATTATAGGAATTTATAGGTTTTAGCAGTTGTTTAAAATTATTTTTTACAGAATGCATTTGCAAGAGATTAATGTTTAGGAGTGGCTGAAACGCTCAGAGAGCCTCAAACACTTTATGGTATGTTGAGATTGAGACTTTTCAAATGTGCCCAGAGTTTCTAAATTCTTTGAAGCCCTTCTGAGACCTTCTCTGGAGGAACACTTGGCCCCTGTCAACATGTTTACTATGTGTCCTCCATCATTTGCAGGGTTGGTTCCAATAGTACATCAGGAAATGGGATTCTGGGGCACAGAAGTAATACAGAAGAGTGGATTTGAGAATCACCTATTCAGATTAATCAAACGGGAAGTTAAATCTATGGTCTATATAGTTTGGTAATAAAAGAAACAATATTTCTCCAATCCATCATTTCTCCAATCCATCAAGCTCCTATTCTTCAGACAACTTTCCTCAAGTCTTTGGCAGGATACACTCAAGACTAAGAACTTATAATTCTCCAGCAGGGGAGGAACGTTCCTGATAATGGGTCTTGTTTTTCACCACCTCATGGACGCTTTTTGGATTCTTCATTGTAAGAGTCTTGGAAAGTATTTGATTGTGTGTCACCATTTTCCTAAATACTGATTAGTTTTCTTTCACTCTGATGGAGTGGTTGCTGAAGATGAGGTTGGGAATCGCTACCAAGCATCACTGAGCCTGGGCCCTACAGGGATCCACCTTCATCTCCCCTCGCTTTTCTTCTATTACCTTTGTGAATAGCTCATCTGTAGAAATCCTTCCATGTCCTTCGGTAGACTTGGCACCAAGCAAGATGGAGATTTTCAAGCTCTCCAGCAGCAGAGATTCAGGCTGTCACCCCAGAAGCTGCACCTGGACCGGACCCATTTGTACCGATGGCACTGGGTCCTGCACTATCTGCACAGTCCTAAAAATAGCTCTCAATTAACATTGCATTTCAAGAATTGGAAAATTTCCCAGAAGTCCATTCTTTTCTCCTTTTTCTATTTCATTACATTTTGCAGTAATAATACACAAGCCTGCAGAAAACATGACGGGTAATGAAAAAGTGTAATTAATATACGCAATGTAAAACATGTTTTTTTTCTCTGTTGTCCTTGCAGAAAATTGCTGCTTTAAACCAAGCAGGATGTGAAAATGCATAAAACCCCCCTTTAATCTGCTGTGGTTTGTAAATATCTTATGCAAAACAGTTAAGTCAACTGTCAGATTTTTTTTTTTAATGTAAGTCACATATTCTTGTAAAAAACTTTTTTTTCCTGCAGGATAAATTGGCTGATTTGGACAACTCCTTTTGAGGGGGGAGGAATGGAGGTGATGGTAAGGGGTTTCAACAATAAACCTGAAAACAGGAAGAACCTGATTTTTGGATGGCAACTTTGTCCATCAGGTTCATCTAAACAGCAGTTCAGTGTGCTGCCTCTGTGTACACTCAATTTTGGTTCAGGACTTGGGAGAAGTAAGCATTCTTGCTACTATTTCACACCAATACACCCCATCCCATTAATTGAAATAAAGTGAGAAAGAGGCCCAGAAGCTGTGGTCTTTGCCGGCATTCCTCAGACCATTTTGGTTTCCTTATCTGGACCACTAGCAGCATCCAGAGGTGTGTGGCTAGAAGGTCACAACATAATTTCAAAGCTGAAATACAAAACTTTATTCCCAGAACATCTTCCTAGGCTGGAGAAGAAAATGCTTATGATTTGTTTTCATTTGTTCTTTCCTATTTTTTTTTCCAACTGCAGCTGACATACATGATTGGTTATTATTTATTTCCACCTCATTCTGGGTTCTGAAAGTTTCCCCAAGGCACTGGTGTGTGTGAACTTTCAGATTTCACTTGGGAATGGCTGGCCTCATCCCCTCTGCTCCACTGGGATCCCTGGTGAAGGTAGGTTCCCCCATCTGAGAAGCGGTGCCCCTCTCCTGTGGCATTCTGGGAGGCCATTTGGAGTCCCAGATGTAGGAAATGAAATAATCCACGCTTATATGGTCACAAAGTGCCCATCTGGCACCCAGGAACTCTGCATGATAGGAGCACACAGGCGTGAGCTCACCATTGTTATGGCATTTCATAAACAGAGATGCAACCAGCTAGAGAAGAAGGACTTTGGGATGATAACAATCATTTTCCACTCCCCTCCCTTTCTGCCTGCTACCCTCCAAACACACACACACACACACACACACACACACACACACACACACCCCTACACACACTCACACACCCCTACACACACACGCACGCACACACACGCCCACACACACACTCACACAACCCCCTACACACACACCCCTACACACACTCTCACACAACCTCCTACACACATGCACACACCCCCCTACACACACACCCCTACACACATGCACACACACCCCTACACACACCCCTACACACACGCACACACACACACCTTCACACACACACAGCCCTACACACACGCACACACACGCCCCTACACACACACCCACACAACCCCCTACACACACACCCCTACACACACACGCACACACACCCCTACACACACATGCACACACACCCCTACACACACACGCAGCCCTACACACATACACACACACACACACACCCCTTAACCTTTCTAAAACATAAGGGCCAGGGAGAAAAAAGCGGGGGATCTATCCTCCAAAAGGCAACATTTTTTTCCAGAGGGTCTGAAGGAGAAATTTCCATTAACGGCTAAATCCCTCCCCACCACCTCTCCGTGCACATTGTTTTTATGCCCTGCATCTTAGGACTCACAGGCGAGGGTGTGAAATGTGACCAGTCAACTCTTCGCTAGCTTACTTCTTGTACATCACTCTCAAAATAAGGAAAAGCAGCAGCGGGAGGGATTTCATAAATCACAACCACTGCACTGCTTTCTAGCCCTGAAACCAAATTCACAGGAGAATCTAGTAACTGACCTCAAAGCTTTTTCTTTAGTTTCGTTTTAAGTGTTTGTGCCAAAGTAGGAGCAACAGAAGCTCGGCAAAGGCGGTGTGGGTTGGAGAACAGCTCGGGCTGAGAACACGCGTATGTGAATGAGAAAGGGGTGACTCTCCCCACGCAAGCTGGATGTTGACATTCAACCCCAGTTGTAAGAAAGAGCAGGTCAGACCTGGTAACTAAGCCTGCTGGGCAGGGATAACAGTTACACCAGCTCTCCTTTTAATCTGTGGTGCTAACTCTATTATCCTTTAAAAACACAGATTTCTAAGAGACTTGTGTCCAGAGATAAGACTGAGATCCCTAATGGAGCAGGTGACTCAGGACACTGTGAAGAAGTCCAGCGACAAGGACCGGGCTTACATCAAAGACTGGTTAAGTCATGTGCTGATTTGTATTATCCTAGCATTAAAATGAGGGAAAAGAATCATTGTAGACATTTCACTCGATGTTGTTCTGAACTGTAATAAAAAACATCAGGTTGCATTACCCTTCCCAAAGATCACGTTCAGCTCTCTCAGCACTTCCAGCCTCCCAAGGAGACATTTTCAAAGCAGCTAGATTTTTCGGCCCTAGAGAGGAAAACAATCACAGAAACACAAGCAGAGCCCATCCCTGGCCCCTGCTGACCAAACGGCAGGCACCTGGGAGAAAAAAGCTGGCTGGAAGATGTCCCAGCGGAATAGAGGTTCCTGGAGTCCTGAAGGCGAGGGAGGAAAAAAACAAATGGATCTCTCCTAGGGGAACCAGCTCTTTCCTCTCAGGCCCTGCTCTGCCTTCTCAGAGACTGGGATCTTCTTGCTTGCCAATGAAACCAAAGCACCGAGTGGGTAGCACAAGGCGATGTTTGTAAATATGACAAACCATTGCAATATTACAGCTTTTCATTTGGAAAGCCACTTAGGCAAGAAATGATTACTGACCCATGATATGTAAATGACAGGAATGCAGAAATTAGTATTTGGGTCAACTTGTATATTTTTCAACCATGAAATGAAAATCTCAGTGTTCACATTCCAATTCATACATGAAAGCATCAGGGTGCTATCAGTTGTCTATTGTGTTAATTTATTGTTGTCTTAGTTCATGTTTTCAGAGCCACCATGAGGGTATAGATCTACTTTCTATGCACTAATGTTGCAACTGGAAGAGGGGATGATGCGTCTCTGGGCCAGCTGGTGTCCTGAGGGGGTTCTACTTTAGTTGAGGAGAAAGGAAGTGATTCTGAAGGAGAGGCTAGGGGGATCCTTTTCAAATATTTCAAATATGGCATAAGTCTATCACTTCCCTTTCTTTGAGTTCATAAATCCACAAGAATGTGTTGGACAATTGGGCTACTGTGACAAGTTCCTAGGTGCCTTTGGGGACATGAAAAATACCTAAAAGGACCTTTGTCTTTCAGGTTGGAGCAAAAGAGACTCACTGTGGAAAAAATGCAGGAACTCAGAGGGAGAGAGAATTTAGGAAGACTTTTTGGAGGAGGTGATATTTCAGCTGGTTTTGAAGGGTGTTAGAAATTAAGCGATGAAAGGAAGGAGAAGAGTCATTCCAGGCAGACAGCAAGCGAAAAGTCCCAGAGGATGGAGTATCATGCTGCATAAACTGAGGTCCCCCTTCACTGAAACAGAAAGTGGCTATCGAAGAGCAAAGATGTGGGAGAACATACAGAGAAGTCCCCCAAGGTGGGCCCCTGAAGACCAGTGAGAGTTCCTTCCCAAGTGAGCCTGATGAAGGCCATGGGAAAGCAGTTTGGGCCTACCTAGATTGTGTAGAAATGCAGCCAGGATTGGATCTGGGAGACACTGTGGAAGGAAGGATTAGCAATTTAAAGTCAGGGAAAGAAGGCCTGGAGCTGGGGTGCTTGTCACATGTGTTAGGAGAAACGGCAGAGGGATGGGCAGGAGAGGGTGGTCTGGGAGACAGGAAATGAAGTGTTAGGGGATGCAGCTGAATGTTGTGTGCACAGGCAGAGAGTTACTGTCAGCCCTTACGTTCAGTGGTTTTACAGAGCAAAATGCTTACGTGATGCCAAGAGTAAGTGGGGTAAGGAAATAATGACGGTTTTGCCTTTTAATCTAATTAATTGGCTAGAGGGAACTCTGGGTATTTCCACTGTGCAACTACATCTCCTCCTCTTGTAACCTCCTACATCATAGCCTCGAGATTGGGTAGTGCTGAGATCTCTGGCTTCATTCAACGTTGGTCCTTGGATCTGGGTGTGCCAGCCCCTTTAAGCACAGGCACTCAGTCAGACCCTTTACCTGGGGGTCTCAAGGTCAGAAGAGGTATTCTGCCCGAGAGGTGAACTGAGGGCAGGACAGTTGTGAAAAGATGGGTTAGACCAATAGTTCTCAATGGAGTTTATACTGCCCCCTACAGGGTGCTTTGGAAGTTCCTAGTAACACTTTTCGGAGGTCACCAAACTGGGTGGGAGCCAGGGATGCGAGACATCCTCTGTTCACAGGAGAGTCCAGCACAGTGCAGAATCCTGTAGCATCTCACATGGCTTTTGAGTGTCCTGCCAGGCATTCATGTAGGTAAACCTGTTTATACTTATCTAAGCCTAAAACCTAGCTCCAATTTATATAATTTGTTGCCCAGTTTTAATACACACTAAATTTTCTATGAATTTACAGCTACCATATATATATTAAGGAAAGATTATATATATATTTTGAATTTTATTTTATTTATTTTTCATACAGCAGGCTCTTATTAGTTATCCATTTTATACACATCAGTGTATACATGTCAATCCCAATCTCCCAATTCATCCCACCACCACCCCCATCCCCCGCTGCTTTCCCCCCTTGGTGTCCATATGTTTGTTCTCTACATCTGTGTCTCAATTTCTGCCCTGCAAACCGGTTCATCTGTACCATTTTTCTAGATTCCCCATACATGAGTTAATATACGATATTTGTTTTTCTCTTTCTGACTTACTTCACTGTGTATGACAGTCTCTAGGTCCATCCACGTCTCTACAAATGACTCAATTTCATTCCTTCTTATGGCTGAGTAATATTCCATTGTATATATGTACCACATCTTCTTTATCCATTCGTCTGTCAGTGGGCATTTAGGTTGCTTCCATGACCTGCCTATTGTAAATAGTGATGCAATGAACATTGGGGTGCATGTGTCTTTTTGAATTATTGTTTTCTCTGGGTATATGCCCAGTAGTGGGATTGCTGGGTCATATAGTAATTCTATTTTTAGTTTTCTAAGGAACCTTCATACTGTTCTCCATAGTGGCTGTTATCAATTTACATTCCCACCAACAGTGCAAGAGGGTTCCCTTTTCTCCACACCCTCTCCAGCATTTGTTGTTTGTAGATTTTCTGATGATGCCCATTCTAACTGGTGTGAGGTGATACCTCACTGTAGTTTTGATTTACACTTCTCTAATAATTAGTGATGCTGAGCAGCTTTTCATGTGCCTTTTGGCCATCTGTATGTCTTCTTTGGAGAAATGTCTATTTAGGTCTTCTGTCCATTTTCTGATTAGGTTGTTTGTTTGTTTAATATTGAGCTGCATGAGCTGTTTATATATTTTGGAGATTAATCCTTTGTCCGTTGATTCATTTGCAAATATTTTCTCCCAATCTGAGGGCTGTCTTTTCATCTTGTTTATAGTTTACCTTGCTGTGCAAAAGCTTTTAAGTTTCATTAGGTCCCATTTGTTTATTTTTGTTTCTATTTCCATTACTCTAGGAGGTGGGTCAAAAAAGATCTTGTTGTGATTTATGTCAAAGAGTGTTCTTCCTATATTTTCCGCTAAGAGTTTTATAGTGTTTGGTCTTACATTTAGGTCTTCAATCCACTTCGAGTTTATTTTTGTGTATGGTGTTAGGGAATGTTCTAATTTCATTCTTTTACATGTAGCTGTCCAGTTTTCCCAGCACCACTTATTGAAGAGACTGCCTTTCTCCATTTTATATCCTTGCCCCCTTTGTCATAGATTAGTTGACCATAGGTGTGTGGGTTTATCTCTGGGCTTTCTATCCTGTTCCATTGATCTATAATTCTGTTTTTGTGCCAGTACCATATTGTCTTGATTACTGTAGCTTTGTAGTATAGTCTGAAGTCAGGGAGTCTGAGTCCTCCAGCTCCGTTTTTTTCCCTCAAGAGTGCTTTTGCTATTCAGGGTCTTTTGTGTCTCCAAACAAATTTTAAGATTCTTTGTTCTATTCCTTTGTTCTATACCAAAATGCCATTGGTAATTTGATAGGGATTGCATTGCATATGTAGATTGCTTTGGGTAGTATAGTCATTTTCACAATATTGATTCTTCCAATCCAAGAACATGGCATATCTCTCCATCTGTTTGTGTCACCTTTGATTTCTTTCATCAGTGTCTTATAGTTTTCTGAGTACAGGTCTTTGACCTCCTTAGGTAGGTTTATTCCTAGGTATTTTATTCTTTTCGTTGGTGGTGAATGGGATTGTTTCCTTAATTTCTCTTTCTGATCTTTCATCATTAGTGTATAGGAATGCAAGAGATTTCTGTGCATTAATTTTGTATCCTGCTACTTTACCAAATTCATTGATTAGCCCTAGTAGTTTTCTGGTGGCATCTTTAGGATTCTCTATATATAGTATCATGTCATCTGCAAACACTGACAGTTTTACTTCTTCTTTTCCAATTTGTATTCCTTTTATTTCTTTTTCTTCTCTGATTGCTGTGGCTAGAACTCCTAAAACTATGTTGAATAATAGTGGTGAGAGTGGACATCTTTGTCTTTTTCCTGATCTTAGAGGAAATGCTTTCAGTTATTCACCATTGAGAATGGTGTTTGCTGTGGGTTTGTCGTATATGGCCTTTATTATGTTGAGGTGGGTTCCCTCTATGCCCACTTTCTGGAGAGTTTTTATAATAAATAGGTGTTGAATTTTGTCAAAAGCTTTTTCTGCATCTATTGAGATGATCATATGGCTTTTATTCTTCAGTTTGTTAATATGGTGTATCACATTGATTGATTTGAGTATATTGAAGAATCCTTGCATCCCTGGGATAAATCCCACTTGATCATGGTGTATGATCCTTTTAATATGTTGCTGGATTCTGTTTGCTAGTATTTTGTTGAGGAGTTTTGCATCTATATTCATCAGTGATATTGGTCTATAATTTTCTTTTTTTGTAGTATCTCTGTCTGGTTTTGGTATCAGGGTGATGGTGGCCTTGTAGAATGAGTTTGGGAGTATTTCTTCCTCTGCAATTTTTGGGAAGAGTTTGAGAAGGATGGGTCTCAGCTCTTTTCTAAATGTTTGATAGAATTCACCTGTGAAGCCATCTGGGCCTGGACTTTGGTTTATTGGAAGATTTTTAATCAGAGTTTCAATTTCGTTACTTGTGATTTGTCTGTTCATATTTTCTATTTCTTCCTGGTCAGTCTTGGAAGGTTATACCTTTCTGAGAATTTGTCCATTTCTTCCAGGTTTTCCATTTTATTGGCATAGAGTTGCTTGTAGTAGTCTCTTATAATTCTTTGTGTTTCTGCTGTGTCTGTTGTAACTTCTTTTTCATTTCTAATTTTATTGATTTGACTCCTCTCCCTATTTTTCTTGAGGTGTCTGGCTAAAGGTTTATCAATTTTGTTTATCTTCTCAAAGAACCAGTTTTTAGTTTTATTTATCTTTGCTATTATTTTCTTTGTTTCTATTTCATTTATTTCTGCTCTGATCTTTATGATTTTTTACTTCTACTAACTTTGGGTTTTGTTTCTTCTTCTTTCCCTAGTTCCTTTAAGTTAGATTGTTTATTTGAGATTTTTCCTGTTTCTTGAGGTAGGATTGTATTGCTATAAACTTCCTTCTTAGAACTGCTTTTGCTGCATCCCATAGATTTTGGATTGTCATGTTTTCACTGTCATTTGTCTCTAGGTCTTTTTTGATTTCCTCTTTGATTTCTTCAGTGATCTCTTGGTTATTTAGTAACATAGTGTTCAGCCTCCATGTGTTCGTGTTTTTTATGTTTTTTCCCTGTAACTGATTTCTAATCTCATAGCATTGTGGTTGGAAAAGATGCTTGATATGATTTCAGTTTTCTTAACTTTACTGAGGCTTGATTTGTGACCCAAGATGTGATCTATCCTGGAGAATGTTCCATGTGCACTTGAGAAGAAAGTGTAATCTGCTGTTTTTGGATGGAATGTCCTATAAATATCATTGAAGTCTATCTGGTCTATTGTGTCATTTGAAGCTTGTGTTTCCTTATGAATTTTCTGCCTGGATGATCTGTCCATTGGTGTAAGTGAAGTGTTAAAATTCCCCACTATTATTGTGTTACTGTCGATTTCCTCTTTTATAGCTGTTAGCATTTGACTTATGTATTGATCATTATGTAATGACCATTATGTAGTGTCATTATGTAGTGTCCTTGATCATTATGTAGTGTCATTCTTTGTCTCTTGTAACATTCTTTATTTTAAAGTCTATTTTATCTGATATGAGTATTGTTACTCCAGCTTTCTTTTGATTTCCCTTTGCATGGAATAGCTTTTTCCATCCCCTCACTTTCAGTCTGTATGTGTCCTTAAGTCTGAAGTGGGTCTCTTGTAGACAGCATATATATGGGTCTTGTTTTAGTATCCATTCAGCGAGCCTGTGTCTTTTGGTTGGAGCATTTAATCCATTCACATTTAAGGTAATTATCCATATGTATGTTCCTATTACCATTTTCTTAATTCTTTTGGGTTTGTTTTTGTAGGTCCTTTTCTTCTCTTTTGCTTCCCACTTAGAGAAGTCCCTTTAGCGTTTGTGGTAGAGCTGGTTTGGTGGTGCTGAATTCTTTTAGCTTTTGCTTGTCTGTAAAGCTTTTGATTTCTCTGTCAAATCTGAATCAGATCCTTTCTGGGTAAAGTAATCTTGGTTGTAGGTTCTTCCCTTTCATCACTTTAAATATATCATGCCACTCCCTTCTAGCTTGTAGGGTTTCTGCTGAGAAATCAGCTGTTTCTCAATCTTATGGGAGTTCCCTTTTATGTTTTTCCCTTTTTGCTTTTAATAATTTTTCTTTGTCTTTAATTTTTGTCAGTTTGATTACTATGTGTCTCAGCATGTTTCTCCTTCGGTTTATCCTGCCTGGGACACTCTGCACTTCCTGGACTTGGGTGGCTATTTCCTTTCCCATGTTAGGAAAGTTTTTGACTATAATCTCTTCAAATATTTTCTTGGGTCCTTTCTCTCTCTCTTCTCCTTCTGGGACCCCTCTAATGCAAATGTTGGTGCATTTAATGTTGAACCAGAGGTCTCTTAGGCTGTCTTCATTTCTTTTTATTTTTTATTCTGTTCCGCAGCCTTGAATTCCACCATTCTGTCTTCCAGGTTACTTATCCGATCTTCTGCCTCAGTTATTCTGCTATTGATTCTGTCTAGTGTATTTTTCATTTCAGTTATTGTATTGTTCATCTCTGTTTGTTCTTTAATTCTTCTAGGCGTTTGTTCTTTTTTTTTTTGCGGTACGCGGGCCTCTCACTGTTGTGGCTTCTCCCATTGCGGAGCACGGGCTCTGGACGTGCAGGCTCAGCGACCATGGCTCACGGGCCCAGCTGCTCCACGGCATGTGGGATCTTCCCAGACTGGGGCACGAACCCGTGTCCCCTGCATCGGCAGGCGGACTCTCAACCACAGCGCCACCAGGGAAGCCCTAGGCGTTTGTTCCTTAATTCTTCTAGGTCCTTGTTAAACATTTCTTGCATCTTCTTGATCTTTGTTTCCATTCTTTTTCCGAGGTCCTGGATCATCTTCACTGCCATTATTCTGAAGTCTTTTTTCTGGAAGGTTGCCTATCTCCACTTCATTTTGCTGTTTCTCTGGGGTTTTATCTTGTTCGTTCATCTGGTCCATAGTCCTCTGCCTTTTCATTTTGTCTATCTTTCCGTGAATGTGGTTTTTGTTCCACAGGCTGCAGGATTGTAGTTCTTCTTGCTTCTGCTGTCTGCCCTCTGGTGGATGAGGCTATCCAAGAGACTTGTGCAAGCTTCCTGATGGGAGGTACTGGTGGTGGATAGAGCTGGTCCTTGGTCTGGTGGGCAGAGCTCAGTAAAACTTTAATCTGCTTGTCGGCTGATAGGTGGGACTTGGTTCCCTCCCTGTTGGTTGTTTGGCCAGAGGTAACCTAGCACTGGAGCCTACCTTGTTATTTGGTGGGGCTAATGGCAGACACTGGGAGGGCTCATGCCAAAGAGTAATTCCCAGAACTTCTGCTGCCAGTGTCCTTGTCCCTGCAGTGAGCCATAGCCCCCCCTTGCCTCTGCAGGAGACCCTCTAACACTAGCAGGTAGGTCTGGTTCAGTCTCCTATGGGGTCACTGCTCCTTCCCCTGGGTCTTGATGTGCACACTACTTTGTGCATGCCCTCCAAGAGTGGAGTCTCTGTTTCCCTCAGTCCTGTCAAAGTCCTGCAGTCAAATCCTGCTAGCCTTCAAAGTTTGATTCTCTAGGAATTCCTCCTCTTGTTGCTGGACCCCCAGGTTGGGAAGCCTGACGTGGGGCTCTGAACCTTCACTCCAGTGGGTGGACTTCTGTGGTATGTGTCCTCCAGTTTGTGAGTCACCCAGCCAGCAGTTATGGGATTTGATTTTATTGTGATTGCGCCCCTCCTACCTTCTCACTGTGGCTTCTCCTTTGTCTTTGGATGTGAGGTATCTTTTGTGGTGGGTTCCAGTGTCTCCCTGTTGATGATTGTTCAGCAGTTAGTTGTGATTCTGATGCTCTCACAAGAGGGAGTGAGCGCATGTCCTTCTACTCCACCATCTTGAACCAATCTCCTAAGGAAAGATTATATTTTGTTTTGTTCAAAACTTTGCCAAGAATTAGACACTGAGAAAATCACAGTGCAAGCATTTGATTACTTCTTCAAGCCTTCCATGTGTAAATACACATTATTTTATTATGAATTACTTTCCTTTTGTTTCTCCTTTCTATTATATTTATGGCATTATATTGGTTTTGAAAAGTATGTGTCTAGGTATATATATATACATATATAATATAATATATATATTATATATAATAATATATATAGGTATATGTTTTAAAAAGTATGTGTTTAGGTAATATATATACACATATATAATATAATATAATATATATATATTATATATACAATAATATATTTATATATATATTATACAATAAGCAACAGGTAATATATAAGCAGGTAATATATATATATATACAATAAGCAGCCCTTCCTTGGTATTTTCAGCGATTGGTTTCAGGACCCCTATGGATACCAAAATCCGTGGGTGCTCAAGTCCCTTATATAAAATGGTGTAGCATTTACATATAACCTATGCACATCCTCCTGTATACCTTAAATCATCTCTAGATTACTTATAATACCGAATACAATGTTATGTTATGTAAATAGTTGTAAATACAATGTAAATGCTATGTAAATAATTGCTGGTGCATGGCAAATTCAAGTTTTTCTTTTTGGAACTTTTAAAAACTAATATTTTCCATCTGTGGTTGGTTGATTCCTTGGCTGCAGAGCCCTCAGATTCTGAGGGCCAACAGTATACATTCTATAAATTTCGTTTCAGGATAGTAAAGGGAGGGATCATAAAATATTTGTTATAAAAAGGAGATGTTGGGTCTGATGGGGTGAGAACCATGGAGTTTGAAACACAAAAAACTTAGATATGACACCTTATAAGTGACCATCTTTTATTGTTATTTTTTATAATGGATCGATTAATGGATCTCTGCTGATCCCCTATGGTAAGCCTACAGTGGTTCAAGCACCATATACGGATGAAAAAGAAGTGCAAATCTCAGAATTGTATCTCACACCTTGGCCTAAACTGGCCTAGTGACTTACCACAGGTTGGGATAGGCCAGAAGAGAGTGGATAAAACATTATACCCTGGAGGTTACAATCCTGGTAAATAATTGTGAGTTTGGTCCAAGATGAATGATCTAACAGTGGGAGCCTGAGAGCACTGGAAAGTCCTGAGAGGTCCAGCAGACAGAAGACTGTCAGCATCATAAGCAAATAGGTACAGAGCATGCAGCCCAAAGCACCAGGCTGGGGACAAGAGATAGCATTCCACCCCTCACAGAGGGGCCAGGCAAGAGCAAGGCCCTGCCTCAAATGAGCACACCTAGGGCCCAGAAACAAAGGAACAAAGCTGAAAGCTAGTACCCAAGAGATGGCGAGACTTAGGATTGAAGTTTTCAGTTCAGCTGTCGATGTTCAGGGCAGACCAGTAATGAGAGGGTCTCCGTGTTGAGTCATAGATACTGGGGTCAGAGCTACTTAATATATTTTGTTGCAAGTGCCGATGGATTCACTGGCTGGGTTTTGAGGAGGAAGCCAGAATTGGAGGCAGGGAGCCATGCTGGACCTGACACTCAGTTTTATAACCTCACTGGAAGAACCAAAGGATAAATACATAACAAATGAGTCAACTGGACAATCGTTAGCAAAGAGTATGGGCAACAGTTCAAGAGTATCTGAAAACCCTGCATGGCCTCCCTTGCATAGAAGAGGGCATGAGACTCCAGGACATGAGAGAGACTTCTGGGTTGGAGTCGTTTCTGAAGGTTTCATGGAAGAGCAAGGGCTGGAGCCAACCTGTGAAGAACAGATGAATGAATAGTTGAATTCACTCATCCATTCACTCATTCATTCAACACATACTTAGGAAAGCCTTGCTATTCGATAGGTGCTGAGAATAAAGAGGTAAATAAGAGAGAGCCTTGGTGACACAGAGGACAGGCTCACCTGGGGTTCAGAGAGGTGAGCAGGATAGAACGAGCAGCTTTCAGCCCAGGACTTGAGGGAGTTCCTAAGGCCAGTGAGGCACACCCAGGGTCTGCCTTTAAGGAAGTGCTCTTTTTGCTACCTGAGCTGCAGCTAATCCAGCATCAGTTGTGCCGGGCATAATTTCTACCTGCTTTAAGGCTTAACCTTAAAGGAAACTAAAACTATAATTAATATAAACTCTTAAGAGTTAGGGGTTGGCCAACTTTTTCTCTAAAGATCCACATAGAAAATATTATAGGTGTGTCATGAAATAGAATTCTTATATTGATTTTTTTCAGTTATCTAAAACCGTAAAATCCATTTTTAGCTCACAGGCTGGATTTGGCCTGCTGGCCATAGTTTGCCATAGATCCCTGGTCTACACATTTCCTTTTGTCCAGAGACCAAGAAGACATTCCATCGTGTTGGTGAATGATAAGTAATATTTATTATCAGTAATATTTTGTAGAACACTAAACATTGTCTGATGTTATATTTATATATATAGTCCCACCTGGCCCTCAAAATGATACTACTAGAGTAGGTAAACCACATCACCATTATTCCTCAGTTCACAGATAAGTGGATTGAAGCTCAGGAACATTCAGCCCTTGCATTAAGTCCTAGAGACTTGGAAACCAGAGGGACACTGGATCTCAGCCTTTTGATTCTAGAGCTTTTCCTTGATCTCTAGCTATTTTGAACTGACTATACAACCAGCTTATTCACAACTTTCACAGGGTACTCTGGTTTGCAGTCTGAATGCATTTTGGAATCAAAGGCTCCCACTTAAAAAGCAAACAAACACACACACACACACAAACATCAGATATGGTCTGAATTATGTCAGTGCTACTAGGGGAAGAGGATTGAATAGATTGTTCTATGTCCAGGCACTGTTCTAAGTGCTGGGAACGCACCACTAAATTCAATAGACACAATCCCTGCTCTAACGAATACAGTCCAATGAAAATGATTCTAATGATAATGACACAAGAGTAGGAGGACTAACAGCTACCTAAATTCCAAGTACTGTGTTTGGAGTTACGGGTGTTTTATCACTAATATTCAAAGTAGTGTCATAAAGTGGGTCTTATTTTCTCCGCTGTGTAAATATTTTAGTAACAGTAGCTAACATACGGAACTTAGTCTGTGCTAGGAAAGAGGTGCTCAGAGGAGATAAGAGAGCAGGTAGTTGGCCAAGGGGGATTTGAAATTGGGTCTATACACCCTGGAGTCTAAGGCCTTCTTCTTTGTGCTGAGGCAAAACCCTGTGCCATGGCTGGTTGACTGTTCCCCCACCCCCGCTTTTCTATGTTAGGTTCCCTATCTTAGTACTTTGTCGTTTATGGGGCAAGGCAGCCAGAGAACACTTACCCATTAGTGCTGTACACTGTGATGACTGCTGAGATGGCACCTCCGGTGTCATATAATGCTATTTTCTAAAGCTTCTAAGTCTGAAGTAATTGCCTCGCAGGTTATGATTTCATCAGTGTTCAAATGCTATTGTTGACGTGCAGTTGGGCAATTTTGAGACACAGGCATCTGCTTCAAGGTTTAGGGGGCACTGAGTTTACTTTAAAAACACTTTAAAAAGAAAAAGTAGATGGGAGTGACACACTGCTTGGAACCCCTGGCTTCCTCTGGCACACTCCTTCCACCTTTACTTGCTTGATTCAAAGGAAGTCCACTGAAACCTCTTTCTAGTATGGTTAATGTTATTTAACTTGCATGAATGTAGCAACATGTAAGGTTCAGAATCCAATGACCTTTCTTTAGCTCCTCAGCCTTTTGTGGGACAGGTGCACAAGGGAGATTTTGCAGAGCTCTTTCTTTTCAGTCCTTGGGAAATTATGGAACCTTAAGTGTGGAGGGGGACCCTTGGAGGCTTAATTTTAAATTTCGCAAGTTTTCCGTGATTGAGACTTCAGTAGAAAATAGATTTTATTTTTTTGGCTTTAAAAAGGAATACTGAATAACGTGTCAATGGCTTTTCCTTATAAATACATTTATCTGAAGAAATTCATTATTGCATAAATTACTTTTTCACAATTAATTTCAATTTTTTTAAAAAAGATGAAACCCATGTTTTCAGCGTGGCATTAGGAAAGCTCAGTGATCACATATAACAATAATGTATTAAAAACTATACAGAAAAGAACCCATTTTTTTTGCAGTACGCGGGCCTCTCACTGTTGTGGCCTCTCCCGTTGCGGAGCACAGGCTCCGGACGCGCAGGCTCAGCGGCCATGGCTCACGGGCCCAGCCGCTCCGTGGCATGTGGGATCTTTCTGGACCGGGGCACGAACCCATGTCCCCTGCATCGGCAGGCGGACTCTCAACCACTGCGCCACCAGGGAAGCCAAAGAACTGACTTTTAAAAGCCCGTAACTCAACAGACTACAGAATGACAGAATAGCTTTTCAGGCAAATTAGCTAAATCACACTTAACAGAGAAAATATTTCATAGCATTAACAGCACTGTCATTTTAGAAAAATTAAATGGGGCCCAGAACCACACATGTATTTTTACTACATTTATTTTTCATTTACTTGTTTCTTTCCTCCTTTTCTTTATTCTTTTTTTTTGTTTGTTTTTGGAATTGTAAGTTCTGAATTCAAAGTTCAGTAGAGGAAGAGCAGATGATTTTCCCATTTTAGTGACCCTGTGGTTAGCAGCAATAAAGCACAGGAACAAATCTGGCTTGAAACGTGTCCAAACCCACATCTCCCAGTGAGCACAGAAAGCAGAAAAGTAAGATGTGCAGCGGATATTAACATGAGTAATCTTGGAAATCTAAATATTAAACATATGTCAAAGATTATCAAATGCACATCCACATGTCTTATAGAGATGTCTTTCATCCAAGGAGCTCCAGCCCGTTTCAATGTGCATGAGCTAGTTCTCTAGTCTCGAAGGCCTCATCAAAGCTTGGCGTATCCAGTGACAAGAGCACCGTTTTTTATAGATGGGTGCTTGTGAGGCAATAACTCCTCAGCTCCCACACTTTCCTGAAAGACAGTCTTCTTAATCTCCCCCCCACCCCCGAAGATAATGTCATTTAAATTCAAGTTGATTAAGTTATTTGCCCAGTAAGCTGCACAGTTTGGGAAATTTCCTGAGGTCTTTGATTTGTGTTCTGATGCTGCAGTCCCTAGAACCCATGTTCAGCTCCATCTATAGGGCTCATATCGTAGCGATCCAGGGAAGAATGTTCCAGACCCTGAGAAGTGTATTGTCTTATCTCCTGGGAACTGTATGACAAGGCTGTGACAGTTCCTCCTGTCCACTGGTAAAATGTGGTCATAGTACTTTGGCATCTTTTTCCCTCCAAACCTTATTCTGTGAGATAACTGAAGTTATACTTTGGAAATACTTAAGGGTATAATGTTATAATCAGGAGCTAGCCTAATGTTTTCTGGGTGTATATTGGCTGTTGAACGGTATTATTTTATAAAAACCTCTCGGTGCCGCATGACCTTACTTTTTCTTAGCCTCAGTTTTGTCATCTGTAAATTGCATAAGAAAAGCTGACTCTCGACATTTCACAATGAGATCATGTTTATGAGAAAACTTTGTAAACTCTAGACCTTTATACAAATGTGGGATGTTATCATTACCTTAAAGGCACATCTACCGGAAAGAGTCCCCTCACCCGCTCCCAGTGATAACTGGCGCACTGAAATCCGATTTCGTTTTCATGTCCACTCATCCTTGGCGTATGTCATAGAGTCTTCATTATTCAGCTACCTGTGCTGCCTGTGCACACAGCACAGTAGGTAGGCTGAGCGGGGCAGAGACTAAAGGCTTACCTTTGTGCTGCTGCTCTCAGGGAGTCTGGCACTGAGTGGGTGCTCAACAAATGTGTTGTGACTTGAGCGGAACTGTGTGGAGGTAAAGGGACTTGGGGGTGAATGAGGCGAGTGAATACAAGGTAAAGTGCCAGTTCGGTCGAACCTCTCCAGGGAGGTGGTGTGACAGGCAGTGTCTGGGGCACTGCAGGGAGACAGGTTGCTGGAGAACAAGAGAGAGGAACCAGCCGTGGTCCACAGAGGTGGAGAGCGCCCAGAGCGATTGGGTGGGGGCATCGCCCTCTGACCCCTCCCTGCTCCTCCATCTCTTACCACCCAGAGAAGGAGCTGCTCAGCCTTTTCTCATCTGTCGCACATAGGCTTTTCCTCATTCTGTGAGGTAGAGGAAGCTGAGATTCTTGGGGGAATAGCATGGATTCTCCAGCTCTGTTCTTTAGGGAATTTGCAGGAGGTGTGGAAGAAAATCTGTAGACTGTCTCTCAATGGGAGTTTAGTGGGGAGAGGGAGGGATGTCATTTTAGGGACAGATCTGAAATATGTCAACACACTTTTGGGTAGGAGATTTGCTTACTGAATTTGTTCCTAAACCAAAGTGCCTGGTTTGGTCATCAAAGTAAAACATCACTTATGATAAAAATAATGACCCTATTAATTATCTCTTTTGACCTAGTATGTTCTCCTAGAGCACATTTTGAGAAATAAAGTGTATTCTCAAATTGTTTGACTTGCTTTTGTCCATGTGTCCCAAATAATCTGACTTGATTCTCCCCAAACACATTTGATACCACCGCCCCTCCCCCCTTTGGAATAGTAACTATTATTATCAGTGGAGGAATCTCAAAACCTAACACATTCTTCCCTTCAGTGAAGGGCGGGGCTCCTTGCTATTGTCTGTGTTATGGAGGATGTAGCCTGCCCTCCTCTCTTCCTGCTTATTTATCTGTCTTTCATCTTCACCTTTATCTTTTTTTAAAATTAATTAATTAATTAATTAATTAATTTTTGGCTGTGTTGGGTCTTTGTTTCTGTGCGAGGGCTTTCTCTAGTTGGGGCAAGCGGGGGCCACTCTTCATTGCGGTACGCGGACCTCTCACTGTCGCGGCCTCTCTTGTTGCAGAGCACAGGCTCCAGATGCGCAGGCTCAGCAGTTGTGGCTCACGGGCCTAGTTGCTCCGCGGCATGTGGGATCCTCCCAGACCAGGGCTCGAACCCACGTCCCCTGCATTGGCAGGCAGATTCTCAACCACTGCGCCACCAGGGAAGCCCTTCACCTTTATCTTTAATCTGTGTCTCACAAGCTGAGCGTGCAAGACTCTCAGTCCCTCAAAGCATCATCTATCCGGTAGACACGCAAGTAGATCTGGGGCTGCAGCCGCTGCCTGAGCCATCTCCCTTTGGACTAAGGGAGCCGTGCTTTGAAAGAAAAGCCTCAATGCAAAAATCACATTGCACTTGCTCTGGAATAATTTTCTTTTCATCCCTTTCCCAGCCACTTTCTCAGAAATACATAGAAAGCTTTGCTTTGGGTTCTAAGCTGCAAGGAATTGAAGAAAGAAAAGAGGACTTGCAGATCTAGGTCTGGGGTCATTGAAGTAGAACATTATTCTTGAGCAGATTCAGATGAGACTATCAAAAACTAACGAAAGTTGCTGAGTGTGATGTCAGATCAGCACTCAAACACCTGTATACTTTCTCACTTCTACTTTAGAGCGAAATATTAGTTGAAAAAAAGTGTGTTTTGACCAAAACTCTAGTGACTTAACGTTCACATCGTCAGAGAATGGAGTATGTTTAAGTGAAAATATTTCAAAAATATTGATTTAACTATATCACACTCAACTCCTAACTGATCAAAGGCTTAAAGTCTGTTTATAGTGAGTAACACTTTAATGAAAACAATTCACTTTGTCATTTGCATTTATGTGTACATAGATTTACTGGAATCAGCCAGAATAGTAAACTGCAGCCAATTGGAAAGTCAACATGCTTATTGCTATTTAGTTTATTAAAAAGTGTGTTTAATTCTTTAGAGACATCACATGAAGAATATCATGGCCAGCTACAGGCATACATATTTTCGCTTGGGGCTTGATTACTGTAATCCAAGTATTTCAAAACTGTTTTCAGAACCAATGAGCAGCTAGAGTTGGATCAGATCTTCAGACTCTTAGACATTGGGAAGCATATTAGAGCTTATCTAGTCCAATATTTTTCAAACTCTCCTGATGATAGTAATTCCTGGTCCTTATTACAGACCTATTGAATCTGAAACTCCAGGGCTGGGGCCTCCCTCTGAAACTGTGTTTAAACAATGTGGTATTTTTATCATCAGGAAAGTTTGAAACAAACCTAGTCCACTGTTCTCAGCCCTGGCTACGTATCAGAATTGTCTGTAGAGGATGTTGAAAATACCAAAGGCAGGGTAGTGACTATATTGACTATTTTGAAAGCCGTGTCGTACTGATGGTCTCTAGGTTGGAATTTAATTAAGACCACAGGACTTATAAATGACTTCTTGTTGTTGTTGTTATTATTATTTCACTATTACTATTACAAGCATTACGAAAGATAACTTTTGGATAGTGATATATAGTTTACGATGTCTTTCTATATCCCTTATTCTCACAGCAGTTCTGTGAACTTGTATTATTATTTTTCATTTATGGGTGGAAAAACTGAGGCTCCGTTAAGTTTAGAGTAGTGTTTGAAATTGCATGTGTAACATTCAGTCAAGCTAGGACATGAACTTAGGCCTTCTGACACCAAATCTGGTACATTTTCTATTGCCTCACAATGCCGTAAGTGAGGGCTTTGCTGCCTGTACTTTAGCAAGTGGGATGAAGTAAGGCAGGACATGAATTTTTCTTATTTAGTTATATGTGATTAACTTTGGCCCTTTATTCCAGCTTCTTGATGTCCTTACAAATCCTTGACTGATCTATCAGTATACTGGCTGCCTTAGATGATTTGTATCATCCACAAATTGACTGAGAAAGTCTCTATGTCCTGATTCAAATTATTAAAATCTTTGAACAGGACACAGCCAAAGAGAAAACCCACTGCCATATTTCTGGGAGAGCTTTCTCTCTGTTAGCATTAAAACAGTAATTAATACATTGGCGGCCATTTTTCAACCAGCTAGAATTTTATGTACATGTGCCATCGTTATGCTCACATGTCCCAATCTTGACATTCAAAGAGATCACGAACGTCCTAGTTAAGTGTCTTGCTGAAGTCCTGATACATTATGTCTATGGAATTCCCTTGATCCACCAAAGAGAAAATGGTCACTTTTTTTTTTTTTTTTTTTTTTTTTGCGGTACGCGGGCCTCTCACTGCCGTGGCCTCTCCCGTTGTGGAGCACAGGCTCCGGACACGCAGGCCCAGCGGCCATGGCTCACGGGCCCAGGCGCTCCGCGGCATGTGGGATCTTCCCGAACCGGGACACGAACCCGTGTCCCCTGCATCGGCAGGTGGACTCTCAACCACTGCACCACCAGGGAAGCTTCCGAGAAAATGGTCACTTTTTAACTGAGTGGACCATTTAGCTGTCCCACAAATCAAGCTACCTCATTATTTAGAAGAAAACACTCAAGGTGTTCCTTTAAATCTTGGAAGGACCCTGTGGGAGCCCCATCCTTCAGGATCTAACTAGGATGTCATCTTCTCCGGGGAGCGTTTTTTGATCCTCCAGGCAGATTTAGCAACACCCTTTCCTCTGACCCAGCTTGCAGATCATTTCTCCAGTGTAACACTTAGCACATTACCTTGTAGTTATTTATGTTGTCTTTATTTGAACTTCTTGAAGGCAAGGACTGCATTTTATTCAGCTAGGAAGTCTCTCACAGTATCTAATATAGTGATTGGTGCAGGTCACAATAAATATTTGCTGAATGAATGACTGTATGATTGAATACATACACAAATGTGAAATAAAGTTTTCTTGTAAAGTTTTTATTAGATCAAGAACATTAACCAGAATCCCTATTCAATTTCTCTTGGGCTTTGGCGCTTCTTATTGAAGATATCCAGGGTAATTGAACAAAGCCTGATCAAGAAAGACTAACATTCATCTACTCCTTGAAAAGGAAGAATTAATCCTTTGGCCCCCTAGAATAGTTGTAGTTTTAAGATTAATCTTAACTCAGTTTGTAGCCTATAAAACAAAACTAATAGCAGAATTCAAAGCTTTAGAGCATTTTTAGGTGGCCTGATGGGAAAACATTGAAATAAATACAAACATTTAGATAAAACAACCATTTTAATAGTATTAACTCTGCCAATTAATGATAACAGAAGAGCCGTCCAGTTAGCTAAATCACTAATAGTTTTATTAAGCAGAGGTTGGTAATTTAAAGCAAACAAATTCTTTCTAATTTTATCCACTTGCACACCAAGATATTTAAAGGATAACAGGGGATCCAATAAAGAGTATTGCTCAAGAAGAGCTATATTTAAATCTCCTAATGGCTATAGCATAGAGTTACCCCAATTAGTCAGAAAACCCAAGCAGTCAGTAAATTCTTTCAAGGCTCCGTAATTTGGGGTAAAAAGAAATGAGACACAACAAAGTTGCTGCTTGTAATCATTAGCGTTATTATTGTGGCATATTTGGAAGATAGAGAGGCCCTGAGACAGGGGTGTAAATTTAACTCATCGAATCCTGCAATTATGAGTGCTCTGTACCTATACCCTGCTTCACGCTGCAGCATTCTTGAGGGGCTTTTCATGGAGGTCACTGCTAACACCTGCTTTCAGGGCAGCAGGTCAGGGGGAAGTTCCTGTACTCGATGACATACCAAAGCTAGGACTTTCCTTATCAAACCTCCATGGAGAATTAAGGCACGTAATTGGATAATTCAGGAAAATCCTCTCAGGACCAGAATGATGTTAGCATTTCTTACAATACCATTTTATTTTTCTCAAGAGAATAGACTTTGAAAAACATCTGTATCGTCTGGATATGTGAACGTCATTAGTAGAGACTGGTCAGTTAAGGACAAATAGCAAATGATCAACTGAAAATGGCCTTTGTAGTCTACCTTCTGTTTGAGTACAAGATTGCCCTTAAAAATTTCAGGATTAATGATGCTATTTATCCCATATTCACGTACTGCCAACCAAGCATTGTGCTCAGATGGACAAACTTTAAAGGAAAAAGAACAAAATGAAGAGCATCTCCAAAGCAGGCAGGAAATGTTGTTCGTTTATAGTAACAACTACTGTTTATTGAGCCACTTATTATGAGCCAAGAACTGTGTTACTATCTTTATATTCATTATTTCATCAAGTTGCCCAACAGTAAAGGGGGTGTTATCTCTTTCGTATAGATTAATTTACCGAGGCTTACAAGTTGAAGTAGACTGCACACAGCTACTAGTCTTAGAGCCAGGATTCAGACTTAGGGCTCTCTAACTGCAAAGACCTTGCTCTTTACTGGATCATTTATTGCCATCCCCGTCTGGAGGCTGGCACGTTGTCAGTGCTTAGTGTATATTGCAGGAGGATGATGGTCTCCATGTGCTCCAGTGATATGACAAACAAATACCCCGCAGATAGCCCTGTGGGGTAAATACAGAATGAACCAGACCCAGCTGGCCATTTGCATCAAAGTACCTCACCAGAGTTCCCAGCCGCTCTGGCAGAGTGCCCAGGTGCTACCCCGGAGTCCAAACGGAATGCTCTTTGAGATGCCTCTGGTTTTCATTTTCCAAGCCTTGCCACACACAACAAGTGGGCCTGGGGCTGGCCGCAGAGTCCCAAACCAGCCTCCCGTCTAGGGAGGAGTGGGAGGTTGTGGAAACAAAAGAGACTGGTGATAGCAATATCTTGGTATCAAGAATTAACTTTTCTCTAAACTCTAAATAAAGTCTCATCAAATCCATCCATGGAACTAAGTCTCGGCCAGTATCATTAGATAAAAGGTTGTCTGTGATATGAGCTCCCTGGAACTTGTGTTTACCAAGAAGTAAGAGCAAAGACTAGCTGAAAGATCTAAAGGTAGCTCAGTTTTAGGGCTGAGGGCAGGATGGGCTGAAAGAACACTTATTAACTCAGCAGATAGGCCAGCCTGAACGGCGTTTGATCAATATCAGGGAGCAGTCTTAATTTCTCTCCTTTGACATTCTCTACTGTTCCTTTTAGGTCACATTAAATACGTCCCTCTCTTAGGGGGGCAACTCTGGAGATGGAGCGTTATCTGACCATCGGTTCAGATATTGGCTCTGCCACTTGGTAGCTCTGAGAGCACGGACTGGTCACGAACCACTCTCAAGCCCAGATCTTGTGGTAAGAAAGGGATCTTGCAGACTGTAGATACTCAATGAGCAGTGTTTTTCTTTCTAATTCTACTATTCTTTATTACTTGCAGAACAGTATAAGTGATCATTGGAACTGGTCCTCAGCAGAACTGGTATTTTAGTTTGAGGAAGAATAGAAAAAAAACAACTGAAAAATATTGATACTAGGATCGATCTAGGTGTGGCCTGTGGTCCCAGAGATTTTCATGGGAAATTGTACCTGCCGTCAGCCGCGTATGGGGCTGAAACACTGGGCCATTAGTCAGGATCCTTGGGCTTTTTCCCACTTTGGCCACTATTTTATGTCAGGTTTCCTGAGAAACAGACTCTAATATGGAGATTTCTGTACAGGAGGTTTACTGGGGTGTGTTTTCAGCAACACCTGTGAGGGGTTGAGGGATGCAGGATTAGCTAAGAGAAGATGGAGTGTGATCTAGCTGTGACAAAGGCCTCAGTAGATCCCACAGGGAGCTCTGAAGCTGGGGTGGGTCTTTCAGAACTGCCCTGAATTGAGGCAAAGGGACTTTGAGCTGTTGCGTCAACCAGTCAGTGCATATAGGCTGCCCGCAGAAGAGAGGTCATGTTCCTAGGAGAGGGCAGTGCCTGCAGAGGGACCTTGCTGTGTACCATCAGCGGGTAGCATTTCTCACATCTGGGAAAATGAGTGCCTTCAGGAGAAGGGAGGAGGATCTGCACAGGGCATCGTAGCATCCACTAGAGCTACTGTGCGGGTAAGGCACCGTACTGCTTTGGTCCTCACTATCCAACACTTGCAACCAATATTTATGAACGCCTACTTTGTGTATTGTTTCCTTTGCATGGAATGTCTTCCCCTCACTTAGAGATATCTGACGAATTAACACATCAAGATTCTGATAAAATGTCAGTTCCTCTAAGGAACCAGTTTTAACTATCATGCGCAATTAGATACTATCTTTTCTATTTCTGTGCCATCAAAGCAGTTCATATATACCTTTCCCAGGGCACAATTCACTGTATTAAGATTACTGTGGGGCTTCCCTGGTGGCGCAGTGGTTGAGAATCTGCCTGCCAATGCAGGGGACACGGGTTCGAGTCCTGGTCTGGGAAGATCCCACATGCCGCGGAGCAACTGGGCTCGTGAGCCAAAACTACTGAGCCTGCGCGTCTGGAGCCTGTGCTCCGCAACAAGAGAAGCCGCGATAGTGAGAGCTCCGTGCACTGCGATGAAGAATAGCCCCGCTCGCTGCAACTAGAGAAAGCCCTCACACAGAAACGAAGACCCAACACAGCTAAAAATAAATAAATAAACAAATAAATAAATAAATTTATATTAAAAAAAAGATTACTGTGGTCGGGGAATCTTATTTATATTTGTATCTTTTTCTCTTTTTTTTTCCCCAATACAAAACTTCAGTCATTTTTAAAGTCTATTTGTCTAACACTAGCATAGTTATACCTTCTTACTTTTGGTGAGTATTTGCATGGTTTATTCTTTTAATTCTTTCACTTTAAATTTTTCTGTATTATTATATTTTAGATACATCTCCTGTAAATGACATTTAATTCAGATTAATTTTGTTTTTATCCAGCATGACAATCTTTGTACTTTAACTGGAACATTTAGGACATTTATGCCTATGTAATCACTGATGTATTTAGGTTAAAATCAACCATCTTATTTTGTGCTTTTTAACTGATCCACCACATCTATGTCTTTTTTTCTCACCTTTCTTGACTTCTTCTGGATTGAATTTTTTCTTTACTATCTATTTTTTTCCTCTCTGTGGATTTGGGAATTATTTACTTTTTTCTATCCTTTTAGTGGTTACCTTAGAATTTACAACATTCACCCTTCACTTATCAAAGTCTAATGTTAACATGTTTACTCTCTTCTGGAATATGTACAAGGACTTCAGAATAATTTAACTCAAGTTTCCCTTTGTCCCCAACTTATAGTTGATGACATATGGTTGTCATGAATTTCAATATTTTAAAACCCTGTAAGACATTAATATTACAGCTTTAAAGTCAATGTTTATGTTTACTCACACGTTTATCACTTTTTTAGTTCTTTAATCCTTCCTACATCACTGATCCTTTAGCTCAGTTTACTGGTTGTGAATTCTTTCAGATTTTGTTCATGTGAAAATTTCTGTATTTCACTTACATGCTTAAAGGATATTTTGCTGGGTATAAAATTCTATTGTTGTTTTTATATTCTATAAGAACATTGAAAATATATTCCCATTTTCCTTTGGTTTTCATTTTTGCCCTTGAGATATTTAACAATAGCTTCTTGGAAGGTAACTGTCTTTTTTCTCTAGCTGCTGTAAACATTTTTCATTTTTTCTTTAGTTTTCTGTAGTTTCACAATGAAACATCTTGATATATATTTCTTTTTTCTTTATTCTGCTTAGGGTTCTTAGATTTTGTTAATCTGTTCTGGAAAATTCTGCCATTTCAGCCATAGTATTTTAAATATTGTTTTTGCTCCATGTTTTTCTCTTGATTTTATTTCTAAACCTACAGTTATATATGTTAGATCTTTTCACTATATCCTCTGTCTCTTATCCTCTCTTCTATACTTTCTATTTTTTGTCTCTTTGTGCTATATTGTAGAAAGTCTATTCTGACCTGTTTTGCTGTTCAATAATTCTCTCCTCAGATATGTTGAATCTGCCATTAAACTCATTCAACCAGTTCTTAATTTGCTATTATATTTTTCCTTTTCAAAACTATGTCACTTTTTCCCAGTTTCTCCCTGAAATTTTCAGGCTTGGTTTTTCTTTTTTCTTTGACTTGGTAGGTATAATTGTTTTTATAGTTTTTATCAGATATTCCAATATCCAGCATCTTTGTTAGTTTGTTTCTATTGTCTTGTTATTTTGACTGGTTCTCATTCATGGTGTCTTGTTTTCTGTGTACCTTATTTCCTTTCATTGTATGCTGTGCCATGTATTTGATAAATTACTTTTATGAACACTTTGAGACATAAGATTGGTATGTAGTTTATATGAGTCCTAAACTTTGGTAGACCCTGAACTTTAACTCTTGTTCCCTCTCCTACAAAGACCTTCAAAGGAAATACAGTGTTCCAGTTATTTCTTTCAGATAGTCAAGTGTCTTTTGGGAAAAAAAAAATTTGAATATAGGACTTTTATTTTCTTCTGGATTTTTTGTTTTGTTTTGTTTTTGTGTTACGCGGGCCTCTCACTGTTGTGGCCTCTCCCGTTGCGGAGCACAGGCTCCGGATGCGCAGGCTCAGCGGCCATGGCTCACGGGCCCAGCCGCTCCGCGGCATGTGGGATCCTCCTGGACCGGGGTATGAATCCGTGTCACCTGCATCGGCAGGCAGACTCTCAACCACTGTGCCACCAGGGAAGCCCTTCTTCTGGATTTTGACTGGGCAATTTCTCATTCTTTGGTTAACTGTTTGGTGCTTTCAGAACGTGTGGGTTTTTAAAAAATATTTTCTCCAACTTTATTTTACTTTTTTTCAGAAGAAGGGTTAATCTGAGAAAAACTAGTCTACTATTGTAGGAAGTAGAATTCTACTTTTGTATTTTAGTTTTTAGCACAACTCTGGTCACTCAATATTTGCTGAATAATGACTATGTGAATGGTCATGGGCATTGGAATCAAGTTGTACAAGCTATAGTTTACTATCTTCAAGGAATTTATCAGTTATTAGGCATGGAAATAAAACACACACACCAAAACTTTAAATAATGACCACTCTATGATATACAGTTAATGTTAGGCCTCCATACTTTCATAGTGAAATTGTAAATTAATATACTTCTTTGGAGGTAAATTTAATAATATTCATCAAAATTAAATATGTACTAGTCTTTGGCTAAATAATTCCACATCTAAGAATTTATCTGATATATACTCTGTATATACTTGCCTAAGTGCTCAAAGATATATATATATATATATATATATATATATACACACACACATATATATATGAGAATATTCATTGGTAACAGCATGTTTATAATAAAAAGACTGGAAACAATCTAAATATCAATCGAGGATCAGTTAAATAAATTATGATATACCATACAATGGAATACCATGCAGCCATTAAAAAGAATGGGAGGTTTATACGTTTTGATGTGGAATAATATCTGTGACATGGTTAAGTGAAAACAAAGAAATAAACAGGAAGCTGGAGAGTATATATAATATACCACACACACACACACACACACACACACACACACACTTAGAAATGTATAGCTTGTCTCTGAAAGGCTCTACATGGGACTGCTAACAGTGGTTATATCTGAGGAGAAGAACAGGGGCTTGGAGTCAGGGATAAGAAGGAAAGTTTTCACTGGGTACTTCTGTGTTCATTCTATTCTATTCTGTTATTTATTTTTACCATGTGCATGTTTTTAACCACTACATTAAAAAAAAAAAAAAGTGCTAGGAAAGTAGTGTATTAGAAGGTACACCATACTGGTGATCAGTTGCCGCCCACTGTATTTTGGTTTTGTTCTGACAAAGTCTCATGACCTTTCCAGAAACTCAGTGTCTTCTGTGAAATGAGGACATTGACCTAGATAATCTCTAAGGCCTCTTTCAACTTTAACACTCCCCAATTTTATCTACTAACTTGGAGATACCTTTATTGCAGAAGTACTTCAGTCAGGCAGTATCTCTGAAGATAATTTGGCAGATGAAAGTATTAGTATTAGATGATAGTACTGGTTGCCGAGAGTGCTAACCTTCTTGGTTCTCCTTCAAGTATGACACTGTGCTTTCCTTAAGATGATACACTAAAATAATTGATTTTTTTGGATTCACAGTTTGAAACTGTGATTTTTAATATAACTTTACATTTGAAATATTTTCGGCCCATTTTTCTTTAAGATTGAGTAGACTTAAGTCTCTCACAGACTGACCAAATCTTATTACTCTCTGTTTACTGTACAATGAAAGCTTATTTTGTAAGTGTTTCCACATTTTATGCTCACATAGTTCTAAGTGGCCAAAACATTTAATTAAATGGACTATTCATAAAATCTCATTTCCTGGCTGGTCATCTGTATCAATGATAACAGTAGCATCCACCTCATGGCTATAACTCTGATTCCTAAAAAAAAAAGAGAACAATTATTTAAATCAAAAGTATGCTCAGACTAATAATTTAAAATCTTTTTAAATTATAAAAGTAATTCAAGTTTATTTTCAAAAGTTCAAACAATAGAGAAATAAGAATTGAAAGTTTCCTCTCCTCTGCTTCAGTCCCACTCCTCAGAGGTAAACACTGTTAGTATGACACGTACCTTTGCACACACACCCACCCCACAGAGTTTGCTTTTACAATAATGGGATTATACTGAAAATATTGTTTTTGTACACAGCAAAATATTGTACTTGGGGTACATGTAGCTCTATCTCATCCTTTAAAGTGCTGTATCTTATTCAATCACACAGATGTATCATGATTTATTTACATATTGTCTTAGTAATGGGTATCTAGAGTTAGCTTCCATTTATATGCTGTGAGAAGCAGTGTTGCATTGAATTTAGATGTTTGGCTAGAATTTTTATAGAATATTTTTCTAGAATTGAGGTGTTAGATTACAAAGAGCTTCCTACACGCCAGGCACCACTGTAAACCCTTTAAAATATTAACTTTTTTCATTCCCATAATAGCATAGATACTATTATTACCTCCGTTTTGCAGAAGATAAACTTAGGCTCAGAGAAGTTAAGTAACTTGCTTGAAGTCTCACAGCTCTAAGTGGTAGAGCCAGGATTGGAATGCAGGCTCTCTGAATCCAGAGTCTATGCTTAACTCCTACACTCTGCTCCTTCATGGGATAGGTGTATCTGGAACTTTGATAGACACTGCCAACTTGTCCTCCAAAAAGATTGTTTCACTTTATACTCCCACCAACTGAATTTGAGAGTTCACCCATTTCCTCATTTCCTTACAAAATACTACATTCTTTAAAAATTTTTTTGCCAATTTATGGTTGAAAAAATAGTTCATATTATTGTTTTAATTTACAATTAATGCGACATTAACGTTCATAAATCTTAACTTCTATGAGACTTTTACTACAATAGATTACATAAAAGAATTATTCATCATTTCCAGATTATTATCCAAGAGCAGTGAAGCCCACATACATCTTCTTCAGAAAATGCTCACAGCATGGTGTGCACATGGCTTCCACGTTTGCAGTGGTTCCAAAGTTTGCTTTTGAGGTTACTTCCTTTTTGCTTTTGGATAAACTTCTCCCAAAGGAGCTGGGCGAGCAGAAGTCTTTTTGAAAGTATAGCTCGAACTATTTCTTGAGCAATCCAAGAACTCATTTACAATGTGATCCTTAGATTCACAACACATAGTTTGTGAGAGGGTGTGCCCAGAGCAGTTAGGAAAAGCAAAACAGCACTTTAACAGTGAGGGATTTAGCAGGAAGATCTGACCCAACAAGTAGAAAGTCTTTTAAAGGTTCAATCAAGTTTATTCCCATCACATTCCTCTGGAATGCCCAACAGGCACATGCTTTGTCAATGAAAATTATTTTCGATCTCATTGATGTTTCATTTGGCAAGAATCATCTCTTTGAACAATTTCTTATTAATCATCTAGGATTTTTCATTTCTGACAGTGTTATCATCAGCTGCATATTTATAAAAGAGCCAAACTTCAACCTGTATTCAATCTGTTTGTTTACGAAGAACGTAATTTGAAAAAAAATGCCAATCTATTTACAACCAAATTTCAGATCTTCAACATTACAAAGGGTAAGAAATGTGAACACAGTGGAATTCTTCTATCATCCTTATTTTGTGAGAGCAAATATCATATATCCACCTTACCAGTCATGTCTTTTAGCTTTCTCCCTCTCTTTGTGGTGTGTAGTTTTCTGTTTCTGGGCACATGGTCTGCCTGTGGTAATCCAAATATTAATGACAACACCAAGTGTCTTAATGGGGTCCTGCCTCCCAGACAAATAACTCACTGTGGTTCTAAGATTGTGTCTTCCAATAGGTGCTAACTGAAATTGTTTTGGTCAAATCACCTTTTATACAGGGGTATTAAAAATACATTCAAGGTGTTGGCAGGTTTCGTTTCTTCTGAGGCCTCTCTCCTTAGCTGGCAGATAGCCACTTTCTTGCTGTGTCTTCTATAAGGACACCTGTCTTATTGGATTAAGGCCTATCGTAACAACTTCAATTAACTTCTTTGAAGACCTTATCCCCAAATACAGTTACATTCTGAGGTACTAGGGGTTAGGTTCTTCAACATGTGGATTTGGGGGGATACAATTTAGTCCATAGCAATAACTATCATAGCTTCTATATCTTAAGCCTCCACTGGCACAATTAAAAGAAAAAATCAAAACCAAAAAAAAAACCCACATCAGTTGTGTAGATTTGGAGTCTATTAATCATATGCCTCTATACTTGCCTTGATATGAAACTTGTATTGATTATGAAGTGGATACACTCTCACCTAAGAAATGACAAACTAATCTTACAAGTTGAAAAATTATCCCTCCCACCCCTACCCTTGTCTCATACTTATTCTTGGCACGTGAGGTTTTGTTTCTGCTGAATGAATTAGAAGAACAGGAGAGATGGAAATGTAATTAGCTTGCATATATAGAAAAATAAGATATCGGAACTTTATAATGCATACATGTATATGTGTGTGTGTAGATTGATAGATAGATACATGCACTATAAAAATAAGGCATGAGAATTTCATCCTGCCACATACTTTCACTTGAGGGAAGACACCATTGAGAAGGTTCGACTGCAAAAAAAAACCTCTCAGCTCTCACATTTCTGAGATTATTTTTTGATTCAGTGACTATCAGGACCGCAGGAAAGAAGTTCAGAGTGTGGCCAGTCTAAAAAGCCTTTGGCGTGTCTCTTTGTTGGGGAAGGGCAGGTTCTAAAGAGCTGAAACTTTCTTGGTTGAGAAATAGCTCCACTTTGGTCAGAACTCTGGCCAGCTATGAGAGTAACATGTCACTCTGAAGTCCAGCTTCTATTTTTTTCCTTATTGGCATTTGGTCATCTTAAGTCCTGTGGTGACGGGAGTGAATCATAACACTGTGTTTTAATTTTATACTATAGGTTTTGTTAGATTAGGTCTAATTTTTCTGTTACTTTTTGGGATCATGATCAGACTTTTAAAATTTATTTATTTTGTTGTTTTGTTTAAGTTGAGGTTCTCTTTTGATCAGGAAACTTTAAAAATTTTTTTTTTAGAAATCCTCAAAATAATTTCAACATGCCTTGAGGCCGTATGTTCTTGTAATAAAATAGCACGACTAGGTGGTTCTTGGCGACCGGCCTAGCACGGTAAGGCATGCTGTTCTTACACGGTTACACACATCCTGGTGTATGTCTTATTATGTAATTGTTCTTCTCATTCAGAGATGCTGCTGAAAGCAATTACGTAAGTCGTGTTCATTTCATGGGGAATCTAAAGCGTGGAAGTAAAGAAGAGTCAAACTCGTAGGCACTGAGGGCAACTGTTCCTTAGACTGCATGTCACGTCTCTTGATAGGATATTGAGCTACACCCTCAGGAGATTGAATGGGCACATTTTGGCCTTCTTATCCGATTGCCTCTTTTTCCCCCAGCCAGCAAATAACAATAGCAGCATCTGTAATTTGTGTATTTAGTTTTATTTTTAAAGTTTTTCTTACAGGAAAATTGAGTGATATCGTGGTGACATTCTCTGCCTCATGACTTCAAAACCCTATTCTGTGTGTCCGGGAGTGTGATACATCTTAAGTAAAGAAAATAAAGGCCACTGACCCCAAAAAGAGACATAGGGGAGAGGGCAAGGTGAATTGCTTCTGTTATGTAAGGCAGCTCTCAAAATCAGAGCTAACGAGGAGAGCTGGTTATACAGATGGGTTTGCCTAGGGTCAGACTGTCCTGAAGATTGCCTTCTGATGAAGGGTCTTGGGTCTGGTATGTAATGCTGTGGAGGGAGAATCCTGGAAGCTCTGCTAAGCAAAGTGGAAATTTTCAACCTGCTCCAAGGAGACTCTCCAGGTGAGGATGTGGGGCTTCTCCTGAGATGTGTCAGGCAGCTGTATAACCAGAGTCACGATGCATTTTTTTTTGGATGGATGACTTTTTAATGAGAGGGCAACCTGCTTCCTCTTTCCTCTTATTCCAATAGCTCCTCAAAACCCAAGGGAGCTTTGAATATCACTGAGTTACTCGGCAGCTTCGTGTCAGGTCAAAATGACAAGAATTTGGTTTGGAAAGAGCAAGCTGTCTTCCTGGATGATAAGGAGTCCCTAGACACCAGTGCCTTCTCTTAAGAATGCATCTGACATCACGCCCACTGATATGCTTCTACCAGAGGGTATCCTGAGTCATTGAAAAGAGAAAGCAAAGCATGGAACCAGATGTTAATTCTGTTGGGTCCTGTAATTTTGCTGTGAAATCTTGGTAGCAGTGAGATGGTGGACCATAAGATCCTTAGGACGAGGACTGTGTCACTAATTTTGCATTGCCAGGGTCAAACCCAGGACTTGATATAGAGGAGATGCTTAAGATATGATGTTGTTCATGCCTGTTATGGTTAATTTTAGGGGCAACTTGGTTAGGCCACCGTACCCAGATACTTGGTCAGATATGTCTGGATGTTGCTGTTAAGGTATTTTTAAAATGAGATGAACATTTATGACAGTAAACCTTGAGTAAAGCAGATTACTCCCTGTGACGGTTAATTTTATGTGCCGTAGTGTGAGTGGGTCTCATCCAATCAGTTGAAGGCCTTAAGAGAAAGGTTGACCTCCCTTCAGAAAGAGAGAATTCTGCCAGGAGATGTCCTTCAGACTTGAAATGCAATACCAACTCCTCCCTGTGTCTCCAGCCTGCTGGCCGATCCTGCAGAATTTGAACTTGCCAGTTTCCATGATTGCATGAGCCAATTCTCAATGAATGAATGAATGAATGGATGTCTCCAGCATCTTTGCTTGACTCTGGGGCTCTGTTGTCCCTCCGGTTCCAGTGAAATGGGGGGGGAGACTACTTTGCCTTGTTAAAATGTTGAATTTTTGCCCTAAAATCACAGTCTCCCCTCTAAATAGAGAGTGAAAGCCCTGATGCAGACAAGGATACCAAGACAAGGAAAAGATGATTTGGGGATTTGAGGTGGTGGGGCAAGAGAAGAATTCAACAACCCTTCTCAGAATCCTGAATTTTATATTTACTGCCAATGCCCGATGTAAAAATCATTGGCTCGATTTAAGTGCCTTTGTGGGGTTCCAAGCCCCATCACCACCACCAAGAGAAGCTCACCCCGCTGTGGCCTGAAGATGCTGAAGACCACTTTTCAGCCTGATGTAACTTCTAACAGCTGAGATATTAAAACACCGAAAAACGGGCTTTATAATGGAAATGCTGACAGACTATTAACTATAGCAGCACTGCTCTAATAAATGGAATGGCCTGTCATAATCTCTAGTTCATAAATATGCAAATACAGGACTGGGGATTTGCTCCAAAGGATGTCTCTATAAGTTTAACTGACCTTTACTGATACCAGATGAGCCTGTTGCTTCTGTTTTCGTACATTGGATATAAAGTACAGGAAATCCAGCCGCCTGTCGGCCTAAAGTATATAAAGTTGAAACTGCCAGCTACTAAACTCTGGGCTCTGATTCCATTTCTCTTCACATTCACGCTCTTTATTGACATTTTCATTTTTTTTCCCCAGGGGGTGAAAGCTGAGCGGGGGCAAAATCAAACATTGTTCCTCCTCCATTCCCCCCGCCCCACATTATTTCCACATGTCACAACGCCTGCACGGCCAAAATTCATGGATTGCCTCAAGGACAAACAGGCCTTCTACGCTGAAGTATAAATTTGAGTTTTATCCAGTTTTCCGCTTTTTAGACCAAATGGGCAGCAGATCCAGTGACTTCATATTTAATAACCTAGATGTCATTTGTCCTGTGTCTTTCAGCACAGAGTAAAGAGTTGGACGGCTGGCAGTTTTGCAGATTTTTTCCCCCAATTATTTTAAGCTCTTCAGCCTAGTATCCGAACTATTGACGCCGAGCCAAATTGCCAACAGGGGAGAGATCTGTCCAATCCAGGAGCTAAATGAGTCACTGAGAGTCAATCTGTTTTTCCCTTGCTGCTGGGGTTTCCTCGGGCCCCGGCCTCTGCTGCAGTCACACACAGCGCAGCAGGCCCGGCCTCCTAGGTCTCCTCGATTCCGGCTCCCACCCTGCTGGCAGCAGCTGGGGATGCTTCTGACCGGTTGGCCTCAGAAATCCAGGGTCTCCACCACACTGTAGCTGAGGCCTTGCTTTGGCAGAAAATGAAGACATCTTGGCCTTGTTGTATTCGCCGCTCCAGTAGCATGTCAGGTATCCAGAAAGGAAAGGGAGACCCAGAAACAGAAGGTGTTAGGGGGATGACCCGCTAGCTCACTGCTTCCCGTGGCCCAGTTCCCCCAGAGCACTCTTCTCCTTCCTAAATGTCCAAATGGAGTCCTGTGACACAGAATGCTTCAATAGGTGACAGAAAAAAAAAAAAAAAGGTGGGATAGAAGGGGCGTGTGGTTCTTCTGGGGGTCGTGGTGGGGTGGAAAATCACTGGCCTAAAGCCAAAGGCTGAAGGAGGGGTAACGCTTTAAGTGTTGGGGAGAAAACTCAGCACCTTAATAACGTGACTGTTTTGTTTTCAATTGAGACATTTCATTTCTAACAATATTAACTAAAAAGCAAAATCCTCGAATTCTTCCTGGTAGGGTCAGTGTTCAATTACACAAAAATATACAGTCGACTTAGGACTGCACATAAGATTAAGATAACTGGTATTTCATGGTCAATGATTAAATTAGTTGACACAGTTCTATCCTGAACTTTGCCATCGGGACCGACCTTTTTGTGCGGTGTGTGTTGAGGACTGTGGGTGATCTAAACTGGGATGAGCATTTTCTCTTGGAAACTCAACGTCATCGAGGAGCCATATTCTCTGCAAATGTAGAGAAGAGTTCATGTGGAATTCAGAAAACAACCACGGAACCTTCTATCATTGTAAGCTGAACTGCCCTAGGAGTGCTCAGGAATTAGAGAACTCAGGAGTCCCTGAGAAATAAGGGAAGAGACGGGGAGTGAAGAAAAAGCTTGCTTAATTGACTTACTATAATTTTCAGATAGAAATATCAGAGCCCCAAACCCCAGAACGAGCAAGTTGGTTTTTTTTGTTTTGTTTTGTTTCTATTTTTGTTTTCATCATAAAGTCTCAGAAAAGGGACAACTTTGTTCCTTACGGGGCATTCAGTTCTATTTCTGTAGTTCCAACAAAACTCACCTTTTTACATATTCATGTTGCTTTTTGGTCTCCCTTTTCTCAGCCAGCAAGGTGACAAGGGCAGTTAGAGAAAAGAGTCAGATTTCTGAAACACAGAAAGATTTCTCATTGAAATCAGGCATGTATTAGTGAATCACTTTTCTTTTTTTTTTCCTCTGTTGGGGTCAACGGCTTCATTTAGGTTTTGTAGTGGGTTTCTGGATTCCAGGGATCCAGGAAGTTCTGGGAAGCACTCCCACCACCATCTTAGTCAGAACTAATTAACGACAAAATAAAGGCCCCTCTTTCTCTTCACATTTTGAACCACCGATCGACTAATACCAAGCACGAAACACCAGTTTTCAGATCATTAGTACAAAGCATCTTCCGCAGGAGGCAATAAAATGTTGCTTTATATAACTCAGCTACAGTTACACTGCTTTCAGAAAAAGCAGGAGTCTCCCTGAAAAGAAATTTACATGAAAACAGTCCCATTGTTTGAGAACTTATGCAAATAATGTGCAAAGGGGTTTGACAGTGATTTAAAAAAATTAAATCTTTATCACTGCCTGAGAAACTTG
The DNA here is from genome assembly GCF_011762595.2 of Tursiops truncatus. NCBI lineage: Eukaryota > Metazoa > Chordata > Mammalia > Artiodactyla > Delphinidae > Tursiops > Tursiops truncatus. Next base: position 107,298,937 of record NC_047034.1, on the reverse strand, counting down.
GTTACCTATAAAGAACTCCATTGCACTTATTTTTTTAATGTGTACAATATAGAGTTGTTTAAATTTTTTTTTTCCTTTAAGCTCCGAACTTCCTCCTAAGCTTCAAAGTCTTCTATAATGAATGCCCTACAGAGAGTCTAGTGCTTTTCGGATTAACGTTTACGAGCATCCCTCATTACTAGTTAAGAAAATTGAAGATAACAACCACAAAAACTGACACAGCTCCAACCATTTTGAACAACGTAAATGTTTCTCCCCTGGGTGTAGCTCTTAGGGACCACATAGGGATACACACCCCTCAGCGCTCAATCAGTAGAAGATGAAGCTCTAAGTGTCTCAGTTCGTGTTGATTGCCTCTCAACTCCCTGGTGCTAGGAATCTGGATGTGTCCATTAACGCATGTTCAAACAATGGATCGCCCATGCCAGGAATCTGATTTCCGTAGAAGGACATGAAGGGGATGGGTGAGGAATAGGGTGTCGGACCAAATGTTGTGACATTTCCCTTTGATTTCTACTTTCTTTGAATTCTTTTGCATTTACTACCTAGCGTCTGTCTGGCTTTGGTTCCTTCAATTTCTTTTCGTCTTTTCCTTCTGCTTCACTGTGGAAGATGATCAAAGTATGGAGTTTCTTCTATCCCAGGGGTTGGCATTTCTGCAGGCACAAATGAGACTGGTTTTCAAGCACCAGTGTTTGAACACCAGGAATTCCTTTAATGATCGTGCCAGACTACATAGACTTTAGAATCAGACACTGGTTCCAGCTCTGCCATTTGCCATCTTTGACATTTTGGACAAGTCATTTTGATGTCTTTCAGCCTCGGTTTCCTCTTCTGTAAATAGAATCATCATCATCGTCATCCTATCTCGTCAGTTAAAAACAAACAAACAAAAAAACTGAGCAAATGGCCATCCATGTATTTTCAACATATATATGTGTGAGTATATATTTCTTTTTTTATACAGGTACCATTGTACTATATTTTATGTAAATTATAAAATACACAGAAATGGAAATTAAATAATGAAATTACAAAATAAACAGAAATAAATATTTTAATATTTTCTTCTTGTCCTGCACAACTTGTGGGGTACATGACCACACTTTGGAAAAGCATAATGAATGTAACATGCTTAGTGAAGTCGAGTCCCCCTAAAACAAAATTTCCCTGCCGAGTTTATGATTATCCTCTCTATCCAAAACTTTATCCCCTTTCCTGTCCCTCCTCTGTTTCCCTCAGGGTTGAGGAGTATCAAAGAAAAGAGGGGACTGAAACCAAGCAGGAAACTTCAGGGCCCTCCCAGATTCAGAAGCCCCTCCATATCCCCCATTCCTTGTTTGTTGAAAAGGCTTAGTCTCCTAGGCTTTCCCTGAGTTCCAAAGAGAACACTCAAGCAGTTACTAATTAGGGAAGTGAGAGAATGCCGGAAAAAAAAGAAAAGCAGTTAAACAAGATGGGTTGAACAATAGTTCAGCAATAAAATAGAGCCCTACTTCCTCCTCAAGGGATATACATAACAATCTGGTGCATATCTTTCCGCATCATAACGATCTGATGCATATCTTTCTGCAGAATCGAAACCCAGGTGGAAGATGGTGCCTACATGCTGAGCACAAGCACGTAGACCCTAGACTGGCTGGAACCAGGAAGTTGATGATTAAGCTTCCGGTAACACCCAAAACACCCTGTCACCTCACCACCAAATGATCAGAAGAAAGTCATGCACCTTCCAACCCTCACCCCCAAATTTGCCTTTAAAAATCCTTCCCTGAAAGCCATTGGGGAGTTTGGGTCTTTTGAGCATGAGCTGCCTGTTCTCCTTGCTTCGTGCCTTGCAAATAAATGCTGTACTTTCCTTCACCACAACGCAGTGGCAGTAGATTGGCTTAGCTGTGTGGCATGTGAGTGGACCCAAGTTTGGTTTGGTAACATTAGCACACTGCCTGACATGAAGCAAAACTCACTGCGTGCTATGTATTATTTATTTTTATGCCCAAGGAAAAGTCCAATTGAAATGAAGAACAGGCAACCTCATACTGGCTTCTTTTGACATGACTTTGTTCTTATATAAGTAGCAGAAAGTGGTTGAGTTATAAGTCAGGCTCTTCCAATAGAAAGGAATCCTGTTGCATAATCCTGGCCAGCATTGTCTTCTACTGAGAGAAGAATTACACAATTATTTTCCACAGCACCTTATTTCCAAGAAAGATTGGTGGCTTCTCCCCTTCAGGTGGACACTGAAGACAGCACAATTGCTTCCCCTGGTGTGAGGCTGAAGTGATATTGCCTCCTTGATAAATGAAAACTATTATCCTAAGAATCTGTGCAAATGGGGAAGAGAATGGGGGAGGACAGATTCAAAATTGGAAGAAAACAGAAAAGTCTCTGTCTTTTTTCTAATTATCCTTTTACTGCAATCAGTACTGCCCTTGACATTACTTATCATATACAATAGGTAAGACACACTGATTATGAATTTTATTGTGGTGACATTGAGTATAAGTCTAGAAATTTGTATAAATACTCTTGGTATAGAGGTTTCTAATTTCGCACTCATTCATTTGTTATTCCTAAGCATTGTTACGTATACTAAGCATCCACTGTATGTTGGGCACTGTGCCAGGCGCTATTTTGGGTATGAATTTGTCTTTTGAACAAAGAGAAGCAAACCATAGGAACTGATAGAAATAAATAAAGAGCCCGAACTCCCACTCAGGAACTTGGGGTTTGCTAGGGAATTTGATATGAACCAAGTGGTAATCGACCTCACGCCTTTAAACTAGTGAGCATCAATCTTTCTCCTTGGAAATTGTTTTATTACCTACAATGTAAAACTTTGACAAAAAAAAATCTTACAACAAAGTATTGAAAAAAATCAAGGAACTAAAAGCGGAACAGGAATTTGGATTCATCTTGATAAAAGCACACAGTAAGTATTTTAATTCTGTTTCAGTTGTTCTGGATTCACTGGGTATCCAGGCTTAGAGATTTCTTTGTATGCAGCCTGTTTTGTTGGCTTCACTCTTCTTGAGGCATATACTCTCAGTGTAGACAGTGGTGATGTGTGTGTGTGTGTGTATGTGTGTGTGTGCTTGTGTTAGACATTTCTGGTTTCACCAATATCTGGTTCTCCTCTTATTTTTGCACACAGAGAAGATCACATTTCCTGGAACTTAGGGGAACCTGTGACAAGTTCTAGCTAATGGATTGTAAACTGAAGTGGGATGATGTCAGTTCTGAGTCAAGGCATAGAAGGGTGCTGATGAGATACCCCTTGTCGCTTCTTCCTTCTGCTGTGGAGACGTGACCAGCTGGTTTAACATCCTTCAACCTGGTCTCTGAGTAACTGTATGAGCAGAGCTTCTCACTAACTTGTGATGAACAAGTTAGTTCATCACAAGTTAGTGGAACAAAATAAATAAATAAACCTTTGTCTTGATAACTCACTGGGATTTCAGGACTAATTTGCTACCTCTGCATAACCCATTCTATCCTGACAGTTACAGGGTTTTTATATTTTTATTTTTTTCCCAGAAGAAGAGTGGATATCTAGATCTTTCTCCAAAGATGTTCTACTCTTAGAAATTGTAAGCAAACTACCAAGATTTGAAGACATCAGGGGACTGAAGTGAGAGCAACTTATGAAAACATCCACGAAAAGGACTCAAATATCTAGAATAAAAATAAATGTCTTGCTGGCCAAGTTTGCATCATCAGAACCAGATGGTGGTTCTTCAAGAGATTCATCTATAGAATCTGAAAGGTGACAAGGCTTTTCCTTTATTAAAGAATGGGGAAGGTGTCTATTGAAGCTTTCAAATGTGAGGAATAAAGGGTGATTTTTCCATAGGAGGCTTTTAAGATCTTACAAAATGAAGAGTTTGTACCATGAAAATCTCTGGGAATGATGACCACTTAGGTCTCTGAGAAAGATGTCCAGAAGAGGGAACCATAAATGGAAGCAAACAGAACTTGTCACAAGGAAGTCCCAAGGGAAAAATAACACTTGGGGCAAAAGCTCTCATTAAGAGTACATTGAAAACCTCCTAGTATAACGTTTTCCTTCATAGAGCTAATATGTCATTACACAAGATGAAACAATCATCTTCAACTGCTAACTAAGAGACCTCATGCAATAAAACCCCTATGAGTAGAGGCTGTAATATATATTCTGAGTTTGAAAGATAGTGACATTTCTGAGTTCCCTAAAGGCCTGGAAGCAGCAGTAGCACGGCAGAATCTAAGGCTGACTTGTTGATCTGTGAGGCTCTTTTAAATGTACTTTTAAGGCTGCCTTCTTCCTAATCTTAAACACTTGACCTTTCAGTCTGATATTCTTCAGTATTATTAGATTAGATGATTAGTTATTAAATATACTGTCTCCAGTAAATAGGTAATTGTATAATGCAATGGCCTTCAGCTTTTCCAGGCCATGTTCCCATGACATTTACAGTTAGAACACTAAGTCCTTTTGTAGTGGGAATGTTTAACCCTTTCTGTGGGCAGAAGAATGTACAGGGATTTCCCTGGATCTCACATTCCAGTGGACCAAATGAAGGGCAGTCAAAAATGTAGAGCATCACATGTTTTTGAGAGCTGTAGGACTCAAAGATCACAGAATTCTTATTACATTCATGTCCACATAACAACAGTAAAAAAAAATACATAAACGAACATTTTCCCTGTGACAAGCTGGGTGTGACGAACACAATGTAGGTACTCACCAGGGGTTAGGTGGGTGCTTGAGAAAAGTTTATAGCTCTGTTCTGCAACCAAAAGCACACAGGAGGAGAAGTTTTAAATGTCTCTGTTGGTTTTTGCTAAATTTTGCCTGGTGTGAAAGAGTGGGGATGGAGAGAGGAGGGAGAATAGTGGGAAGGACAGGATCTAACATGTTTTGGTGGCTAACTACGTGCCAAGCACGGTGCCAGGCACTTTACTTACACAGACTCATTTAATCATCCCTGAAATAGAAACGAAGTGTGTATTATTCGTCCTCATTTTGCAATTTAGGAACCTGAGGCTCAGAAAATCGAAACTAGCTCAAGATCAGACAGACAGTGTAGTTGAATTGGGATTTGAACTTGGATCTGTTTGACTTCATAGCCCTTGTCCTTTACTATATCTCACACTCTCTTCCTTTCCTTAAGTGCCTTCTATGTGTAGATGTGATGTTACTCCTGTTATGAAAGCAGGGGGGAATGGTTAGGAAAATCTAAGTATCAATAATCCATCAGATGTCTTTTTAATTATTTACTGTGTTCCTGGAAGCACACTGTGAAGAATACAACAGGTGTGTGGAGACACAATTATAGACACTCCAATTAGAGGTCAAACTTGAGTTGAGAAAGCAAAGCAACACAAATAAAACAATTCCTAAATTGGGTCCTATGAATGGCAAGTCTAAAAGTTCACCAAGGTGGAGGTAAGTATTGTCTGGTGATGGTTACTGGAATCCGAGGGACTATAATCTTGTAATGTAGCCAAGATTTGGATAGAAAGGGCACTTCAGGTACGAGGTGTGGGCGATGTGAGCCAAGGCCTGGTGTTAGTGTTGCAGAGGGGACACGAGCCTGGAGGAGGAGGAGGAGAGGACCGTCTGATTGCCTTCCCCTCCCTGTCTGGACCTCCAGAGTATCCTGGGCTCCTCTTTATTGCTTGTACCACACTGAGGCAATTAAGGGCATGCACTGCATACGTGTCCACCTTTCCAAGTGAGCTTCTTGAGAATAGGGAATGATCCTATTCACCTTCTTGTTCCCAAAGGCTCAAGCAGTGCGTGATCCCCATAGGTGTTCAATAAATCCTTGTGAAATGGATGGATGGATGGAACAATGGTTGCTGGTGAAAGGTTGAATAATAGGGGGTAAAGACTGAAGCCAGACTGACACAGAGGCAAGAAAACGGTTGAACCGGAAATGACCGTAAGAAAGGTCTTGCTGGGCTTCCCTGGTGGAGCAGTGGTTGAGAGTCCGCCTGCCGATGCAGGGGACACGGGTTCGTGCCCCAGTCCGGGAAGATTCCACGTGCCGCGGAGCGGCTGGACCCGTGAGCCATGGCCGCTGGGCCTGTGCCTCCGGAGCCTGTGCTCCGCAACGGGAGAGGCCACAGCGGTGAGGGGCCCGCGTACCTCTTGCTTAAGTAAGTTAACGAGATAAACACAGTATTTACAAATGGATTAGAATGGTGAGAAACAAGGAAAACTGAGGTAATCAGAGCCTGGAGCAGTAAAATTGAGAATGTGGAAAAGGAAGAATTAGAAGTCAGAGAGCAGTGATCAGCAACGGGCTTTGGTTAGAAGTCTGGTGTAAGAGAGAAGGGAAGGCAGGAATCCTACAGGGAGGAATGTGGGACGCAGGGAAAGGATCTTGTTTTAGGGAATGATGGGCTACTTTTAGACAAGTTGCAGATTTTAAAAATAAACAAACAACTCTGTTGCGTTTAGGGTCATCTTAGGTATTTGGAAATATCTATGAAAAGAGGCCGGGAGTATGGGTGAGGATAGCTGCATAGGTTCCAGCTTCTACCTGTTGGAGGCACGGTCCGGATATGTCTGGGGGGGCGGGGAATGATCGCCTCATAAGCAATCATGGTGATGGTTTCTGCCTGGGAGCCTCAGGCATGATTTGAGGAATGAAACGATCCACTTGATTTAGTTTACCATGAGATCTCCTAAGGCCTTGATGTGTGATTTCAATCTCTGAGTAATCGAATTAAATTCATTTTTGAAGCCTCTTGAACTGATGGTTAGTGATCCGCAGACATTCTGACTGGCTCTCAGTGCATCAGATTCCTACCCTGGTTGACTGCACCCTGCACCTGCTTCCCCTACATCAGTGGGGTTGGGGCAGAGGAAGGTACACACACACACACACACACACACACACACACACACACACGATGCTCGTACATCACCAGAGGATTCTGTGCATTCAACACACAGCCAAAACAGTGGTTAGGGTTGGTATCACACCACGCCGTACCTGCTTACAGGCAAGGAATACAAACCACGTGACACTTCACTCTACCTGCATCAGGACCTAAGCACAAACCATGACTCAGAACTTGAGACATCAGTATTTTCTCCTAGCCATGAAGGCATTCCTTTTCTTTCTTTTTTGAGGGATAATTGACACATAATGTTATTTTAGTTTCAGGTAAACAACATAACGATTTGACATTTGTATATACTGTGAAATGACCACCACGATAACTGTAGTTAATGTCTGTCACCATACTTGGTTATAAACATTTTTTTTCTTCTGATAAGTTTTAAGATCTACTCTATTTGAAAGCAACGTTCAAATATTCAATAGAGTATTATTACGTATAGTCAGCATGCTGTACTTTACATCCCACAGGGCAGCCCTTCTTTGAACTTGAAACAAACCCATAAATAAAGAACTCCATCCCCACCAGCACTCCCAAACAACTTGGTGGACAGAGAGCTCTGTATTTCATAGGAGATGCCTGCAGAGATTGAAGTAAGTTTCCAAAAATAAAAGCACAAACAGTTCCCCTCACACTTTTTTGTTACGATAGCCACAGAACCAAGAAGAAATGCATACCATCCTGGGGGGATAGAATGTACAAGGACTAGATTTTGCCCATTTTCATAGCCATCATGGAGCATAGTTGGCTCCATATCCTACAGAGTCGTCCTGGCATATTTACAGGGTTCAGACCCACACCCAAACCATCGGGATGGTTTAAGGTTTGGGGAACAGGTTTCCGTACTGCCAGATAGCATAATTAGGCATAACGTCTTAAGTGAACGTATTAGCTCGGGCTTTTAACAGTGTGCAAGCCTTGGCTTCCACGATAACCGCTTAATCTTGTGTGGAAGCCATCCCAGGCTTCGCTAGAACACAGGCACTGTGCGTCCACCCGCAGATAGAGCAGATAAAGCTCGGAATGGGTTTATTTATATTGTCCTTGTTAGTCGTGCAGCCTGTGTGCAAACAAAACAACATTATTCTTATCTCCTTGGAAAGTTTAATTCGTTAGCAATTAAAAGCTAGTGCAGAAAGAGGGCCAGGCACAGGGAGAAGTTCATCCTAGCACAGCAGCCCTGGCCAAAGAGATTTGCGGGGGCAACTCTCATTGATAACAGCACCACGATGGCTGCCTAATTGTTTTTCATGAAGAGTTTACGCAAGTAAGGATGATCCCTCTGTAATTTAATAAGATAATGTTGCCAACGATCTCTTCAAAATACTCTGTTGAAACTTGCTGTCCTCAGGCTCTTCCCAGAGCCCATTGCTGCCTCCTGCTTCCTGTCTGGCTTGTTTTTAGGGGCGGCTGCCTCTGGGCCAGGTTCATTTTGTTGAAGAGCTCAGCTCAGGATGGGATGGCTGGTCCCAGCAGCTGATGGAAGCCTCCAGAGTGAGTGAGTTCTATTTGGAACAAGGATGGGTCTGACCACGTTCTTAGCCACCTTAAGGTCAGGAAACTTCAGAACTGCAAACCTGGACCACTCTATTGAAAGTCATGCTCAAGACCAGGTGTCATAATGGGGGAAACTGTGGAGATGGGGGTGGGGGAGGGGAGGGGTATATGGGAACTGTCTGTACTTTCTGCTCAGTTTTTCTGTAAACCTAAAATAGCTCTAAGAAATAAAGCCTACTATTAAAAACAAAGAGTCATGCTCACCCACAGTTCTGGGTTTTGAGAGGCCAAGACTGATTTGAAAAGGCTTTTTCTTCCTCTCCATAGGAGACAACAGGAGGAAGCCCAGAGATTTGGAGGGCTACACCCAGGACAGAGAATTCGAAATAAAAATACTCCCTTTTCTGAGCTCTGGCGACCTCAGTTGGTAGGGTGGAAAGTGAAACTACCCCGCTGAGAGGTGCCACTGGGCTTAGCACCCCTGGAGCTCTTCCTGACCTTGTAGCAAACAATACATACATTTGTCTCTTTGGTATTGCATGGGTGGACTTTTTAGCTGATTAAATGTTTTACTTTCCAACTGCTTAGCTTTACGTTGGTCTGCCTCAGTGCTGGAGAAAGAATTTGTACCAAAAACAATAAACAACTTTGGAAATAGGTTGGATCTAAAATAAATAAGGTTAATATTGCAATAATATGTCTTAGGCTAAAGGGAAGTTTAGTCATCATCTGGTGCAAACCTTGTCCACTCCTGGGCACGAAAGAGTTAAATAATAAAGCCCCAGCCCGGAGGGTAGTGGAAGTTTTAATCCCAGCTGCTGCCCCTGCGGGTGAGAGGAGGAGATATTTGATAGTCCAAAGCAGAAAGTAAATATAGAGTAAATTACTCCCATGTAATTGGGGAGATTATTTCAAGTAGATTGCAACTTGGAAATGGATTGCTTCTTTTTGAAACCTAGGGTGACTTGTACATCTCCCATGGTGGCTTCAAGGTGGCACCGAGGGAAGGCACAATTCCTGGCTTTCAAGGGCAGCTAGAGCTAGCATATGTTATAAAGTCAAAACTACACATCTTTGATCGTCACATTGCTCAGATCTGTGCAGTAGTTAATAGGAACAGAAATATAGATAGACCTAGAAATGTGACCAACAGTAACTACCACCTTAAAAATCTGAACTGTGAGTTCTTATAGACAGAAAACAGAAAACTGTTTGCAATTAATATAATTGCCCTCATTCAAGGAAATGGTCAATTTGATCTGAAATGGTGTGGAAAAGCATGGGAGGGGATCTGTGTGAGACACCTAAAAGAACTATTATAAAGTTTTTCATATAATGAGCCAGTTTTCCCAGTAGCTTCCATTCTTTGGTTCCAGTGCTCTTTCTTGAAGCCAGTAGGAATAGGCTCCAATTCTGTGTCCACATCATAGTCTTTCCAATATTGGTCTCCTTTTCTTAAGTGTGTAAGCTCTAGAATCAGAGAAGCCTTGTTGAGATTCAAAGCTGCCTCTGTCTATCACCTCTCTGACTTTGGGCAAATTGCCTGGCCTCTCTCAGCCTTTATTTTCTTATTTGTTAAATGGGATAATAATAGTACTTGCTTCGCAGGCAAAATGTTGTGAGGACCTAATGAGAAAATGCATGTAAAGCACTTGTCACTTAGTTCTTTTTATGACTATGATGATAATCCCACATAGTATAATAAATTATTTCTCATATGACATGATATTTAGCCTACTCACCATTCAATTTCCCCTTAAGTTATTTCAGTGTGTAGCATTCATAATTGAACAAGATGCTCCGTATGGGCTGATAGTACAAAGTAGACTATCACCTCCTTCATTCTAGGTTCTATACTTCTATTGATACAACCAATTAGAGTATTAAATGTTTTTGTTTATGTTTTATCTTTTTTGGTGGGGGGAGGAGATGGCTACTCCAATCAAACTGCTCAGAAAACTCTCTCCTTCTCTGTTGTACTTTGGTAGTTTTAGACCCTGGTGTAGGACCTTACATTTATCTCATTACATGATTTATTAAATGTTAGTTCCTCTTTCAAATCTATGCAATCCATTTGTTTATTCATTCATTCATTATAGAAACTTTCAAAAATATATTTTTCATGGCCCAGGCTCAGTGCCAGTTTTTTGCCGTATTCTGAGATTTTAAAATTCATTGGAGTTTCAGTAGAGCATACTTTTTACATCTTTGTGCAGATTGTTGTGTAACATGTTGCTAAAACAGGGCTGAGGGCACAGGCCTAAGGAATGTCTTTAGAAACTCTCCACAAGGCTGACCAGCACCATTTGGGCACTGTAGTTTAATCATTACGAATTCATCTTATTGTGGTATCATTTGGTACAAATTATTTTTCAACATGACCAGCAGGAACTCTTGAGACGCTCTCAGAATTCTTGTTCAAGTCAAGATTAACTAGATCTATCTAGTAGCTAATTCAATATTCTCATCAAAATAAGACTATTAATCTCATGTGATTTCTTTTCTAAGTGAAATTAGTCTGGCTTGTTTTCTAAAGGGCTCAGAGGACATATTTTCATAACCCATTCTAACATTTTGAAGAATTTAAATAACAGCAGAACATAGTGCCTAAAACATGACAGCGATCTGTTTCAGATGCTCCTCCCGCCAGCATAAAATGTTGAGGACGTTAGTGAGAGAGTTGAAAAGATTAGCTAGGTGAAAAAGTCTACCTTCAGGTACTACCTTTACCTTGATTGTGGAGCATTTGCTTTAGATTTACTTATATATATGTAAACATATATGTATTTTTTAATATATTTTTATATGTATTTCTCCCCTCCTGAGCTCCCTGTGGTCAGGGACATGCTTTTACTTTTCTCTTGTAATTCCTATCACAGTGCATGACACATCATCGGTGATCCTTAATTGCTTTTTAAATTGATATACTCAAGGTTTATTTGTAAACCTAATGCCTAACCTATTACAATTAAGGAGAAAGGATATTACCGCCTTTTAGTCCAGGACATGGCAAATAGAGAAGAGGTCTATAGGTCTAAGGGCATCCCTTAAAACTTTTAGGCTTTTAGGCTTAGGAGGCATGCCCGCTTACACTCTATGAAACTCTCAAATGATTAGTAACAGAGTCCAATGAGTGAGAAGTAGTGAAATGGCTTTCTCAAAATATGGGGAAATGGGTGATCATTTTTTCTCCTTTGTCATTACTAGGAGTTTGGAATTCTAAGGGGAAAATTGCATGTTAAAAAATCATTGTCCCATTCTGATCTTTCTGTCCCATTCTGATCATTCTGATCTTCTGATCTTCTGACTTTCCCTTCCTTAAATTTGTTTAGGATAGGAGATTGCTTCTATGGACTTCTCAAAGGTAAGTATTAACTTTTTATATTTTTACTTCCTGTGTCCAGCAGACTGAAAGAGAGGAGGAACTCAATAAATGTTGGTTGGATGAATACGTAGTATTTGTGAAAGTGCATTGTAGACTGTGAAAACTTGCACAAATGGAAAGATGAGGATGATGACTTAACGAGGCTCAGAAATTGAAGTGGAACTCGTCTTAATGTACCACACACACACACACACACACACACACACACACATTTCCCTTTGAATAATGGCTACATTTTTTTCTTTCAATAGGAAAGGTATTGGGATACTGGGTACTTTTTAAAATTTAAGTCAAAATGTGCTTGCCTATTTTTTATTACTAGCTGCTCCATTTGGTCTTCTGGTTTTTGTTGATCAACATATATTTGTATACTTAGTATTGCCCTTAGTTATCCTCTTACTTTCGCATCTTACCCATCTTTAGTCTGCCATTCTGTCCTGACTTAGATTTTTCAACTGTTAGACTGTCAGGCTTTCAAGGATGCATTTTTAAAAATCAGTTTCTTTGAAAGCACTTGAACCAGAAGTCAAATGGCATGATGTAAACCAATAGTTTTTCCATGAAGAAATGAAAAGTCTCAATAATGATAAATAAGGAATCTAACCTATTGACACCAATTTGGTTACACTGTATTGATTTCTACAAAAATATTATAAAAGAGAGTGCTACATATACTCTACTGATCAGATTGCAAATATACTTCTTAGCAAAGAGAGAAATAGTGTAGGATACAAGGGTCTGTCTTCAAGTGTCACCTGCTATTCGTTATCCCTCACTGATTCAAGCATTTTCCTGGATTCAGGTGGGTCAGGCTGTCAGGGGAGAACCCAGAGGCTGTATGTGGCCATGGCTACAGGATCGACGGGGCATGAGCTGGAGAAGCAGCAGGTGAGTCCATCATGTCAAGGGCAGGTGATAATGACCGGCAAAAACTGGTCCTGCTACTTCTCAGTGACAGCGATTAGCAGGGTGTAAGAACAGAATTCCAAAATTCCAAAGGTTCCCCTAAATGTCTCAGTTTCTTACTCAGGGCTTCATGGTCTTTAGAGATATATTTCAGAGTTGGTTTTTGGCTGTTTCACTTATTCTTTTTTGTTTTTTTTTGCGGTACGCGGGCCTCTCACTGTTGTGGCCTCTCCCGTTGCGGAGCACAGGCTCTGGACGCGCAGGCTCAGCGGCCATGGCTCACGGGCCCAGCCGCTCCGCGGCATGTGGGATCCTCCCAGGCCGGGGCACAAACCCGTGTCTCCTGCATCGGCAGGCGGACTCCCAACCACTGCGCCACCAGGGAAGCCCTGTTTCACTTATTCTTGTGTAAACTGGTGGAAGTGGGTGGTGGGTTGGGTAGGATGGGTGAGTCTTCCCAGGCCCTTCATTCCATCTGAGCTACATGTGCCAGGAGGAGCCCTTGATAAGCCAAGACAGCTCTACATATGCCAGCCTCACACAGCTCAGCAGGGACTTGACACTGTCACACAAGTAGCTCTCATCTTTCTGGGCAGTTGGCAAATCCAAAATTTCTAGATACAGGGGTTTAAGGTGGTAATCTGGAAGGAGAGAAGGATTAGGGGCCTTGACTCAAGGCTGCTTTGCCCAGCAAGCACAAAATCTTTACTTAGCTTGAATGCTTATTTTGACATATTTTGGAGGGAGGCAGATGGAGATACTGGAGAGAGATGCTAAGGAAACCCCAGGTCACCCCTAGATCCTGTGCATGGAACCCAGGTTTGGTAAATACTTCAAAGCCTCCATAGTGTTGTAAGAAGCATGAGATGTTTTTTTTTTTTGGAGAGTCTGAATTCACTCTCCGGGAAAGTGTTTATCAAAGTGTTGTCCTACTGAACCAGAATATCAGGGGTGATGGTAGTGGGGAGGATTTCCAGGAAGGGAGAGCCTGCATATTTGTTTGTTTGCTTGTTTGTTTATCTAGCCACGCCATGCGGCATGTGGGATCTCAGTTCCCCGGCCAGAGATGGAACCCGCACCTCCTGCAGTGGAATTGTGGAGTCGTAACTACTGGACTGCCAGGGAAGTCCCTGCATTTTTAATAAGCACCTTAGATAGAGCTTAATGGGGAGTAAAGTTTGGACGTATCATCTATGAAAAGAATCTCAAGATCACTTGCCTCTCTGACGTATGGAATTTCTTCATTTTTGTACATTCTTCAGCTTTTGGTTTTGATTATGTCCTTGTAGTCTCTTGGGATAGGAATGCCTCTCCTGGATTATTTTCTCCACTGTTTCTAGGAAGTCTGCATCTTTCCGAATGAGTTGTGCTGTCAAAGAGTGTCCCTAGAAATCTTTCATGTTCTATCTAAGAGGAAGATGACTTGCATTTATAGCAGTGACCTTGGGCAAGAAGAAAAGCAATGATATTAATTCCATATATTTGAATAATGTTCTACAGTGCACAGTTAAGTTGAATTAAATTGCATAGTTAAATTCATAAATTATATGATTACATCAATTCTCACAACTTGCTGTGAGGATCGGTAATATTATTCCTATTTTACAGATTAAGAAATTGAGGTTCAAAGAAGACAAGGCCTTACCATAGGTCAGGGGACTTATATATGGAAGGATGGGTCCTGGAGTCAGGGTCTTCCAACAACTGGCCTGCTGATGCTGACACATGCCACCCAACGGCCTCCTGAATGGCTCTCGTGCACATACCTTGTAAGTTGATGCTTAGAGCAGAGTTGTTGTGTCACATCACCTGGGTTCTGATCTTTGTGATTTCTGTGGGAAAATCTCCATTTAAATTGCCATGGACATCCACGCGCTGAATGATCATTTTCTCTTGGGAAAGACATTTCTGAGTTGCTCTAGCCTTCCCTGTGTTACCTGAGGCCTCACTACTTTTGAAATGGTTCACACTCTTACCTTATTTGCGTTATATTACCCCAGGGAAAGGATGAATCTAAGAGTTCCAAAGAACCTTTCTCCTCATATCTGATTATGTTATGTTTACAGACACATCTAGGCATAGGCTTTTTGGATTTTCTACTGCTTTATTTTGATCATCTTGATTTAATCCATGTGAGTTCATTTTCCTCATTAAAGTCATCAAATTAAAGAAGGAAAAGGGACCTTATAGGCTCCTGCTAGATTTTCCTGAGCAACAGGGGTCCATCCAGTCTCTGTCATGCCCTTCTGGTGATGGGGACACACTGTCAGGGGCTGCAGCCCCTAATAACTAGATTCCTTTCATTGTCACATAATTCTTTATGTGGGCTGAGACTTTCAACCTTTATCTTCCACACATTGGTCCTTGTTTTGATCTCTTAAGGAATACAGAGGTCTTGTCCCTTGTTTTCATGTGAGAGATTTTCAAACACACGAGCCAGTCGTCATGTAGGTCTAGAGTTAGATGATTCAGAGCTGTTATGGGCTGAATTCTATGTCCCCAAAGTTCACATCTTTAAGTCCTGACCCCTAACTTCAGAATGTGATTGTGTTTGTAGATGATGCCTTGAAAGAGGCAATAAATTAAAATGAGGTTATTGGGGTAAGCCCTATTCCAATATGGATGGTGTCTTAATAATAAGAAGAAATTAGGACACAGAGACACACAGAAAGAAGACCATGTGAAGACCCAGGGAGAAGATGGCCATCTACAAGCCAAGGAGACAGGCCCCAGAGGAAACCAACCCTGACAACATCTTATCTCAGACTTATAGCCTCCAGAACTGTGAGAACATAAATGTCTGTGGTTTAAGACACCCAGTTTGTGGTACCTTGCTATGGCAGCCTGAGCAGACTAATACATGAATCAAATATATACGGGGTTGGAGTCAAGGAGATGGGGAAGATCAACTAAGCAGATGTGCAGGGGGAGAGGGTGAAAGGGCCATGGGATAAAAGCCTTACAGAGTAGGTATTGGGAGAGAGCCTGGGAGCCATACTGTGAGAAAAATCGAGAGAGCACAGTGAAAGAAGACATGGGAAGAAAGAGTTCTTTGCTCCTTTTATACTGGGTTCTAAATTCCTTAACCTTGTGTTCACTTTTGTCAACATTGTCTTTAGTGCTTAAACACTCTCTCCTTTCCTGTCCCCATGCACCAAATTTAGAAGGTGTGGGTTTTAAATCTGAACATTGGTCATCACAGCATTCAAAGGTAAGGTTAAAGTGTTAATATTAGTGTTGTTGAATTAGGGGGTCAGTCTCAGAAGTTACTTGGGGACTCATTCTAAGAATATATTTCTTTGACACAGATTACGAAATTCAATTTCAGTGTAGATTTATGGTGGGGTACTAAAATACATTGCCAAACAAACAAGCAAATAAATAAACAAACAAAAACCCCAAACTCCACATAATTCCCAGGTGCTTCTGTTGTGCCCACTGTTTGGGATACACTAATCCAGATGAAAATAAAAATGAATTCCTTCTATATGCCTGGAAATGATGCCAGACCATTGTAGATTTCAAACTTCATGAAAAATTAAAAACGTCCCCCTTTTGAGGGGAATGTTTTATGAATCCAGTAAACATAGCCTAAATTTCCTATTCTTATTACCTTATTACTTTTCAGAATAATGTTGAAAATGATGGTTATCCTGGGAAAACCAGGATATTTGGGGATGTTTATGCTCCTTTTCCCAGCAATGGCTTCCCCTGGCCAGCCGGCACTGTTCTTTTCCCATATTTCAGGATCTCAGCGTGAAAGAAGCTATGAAAGCTTACAACAGTCAATCATACTGACCATCACGTTATTCTTTGTGATTTAGGAGAATGCCCCTGTTTCCTCAAGTGCTCTATCTGCTGAGAATTAGGAACCATTTCTATGTACTAAAGAACTATTGCTCACCAGGAAGTATACTGTTCCTTCTTGTGGAGGAAAACTTATGACATTGAACTTGATAAGAGCCATTATTTTCACAAGCTCAAATAAAACAAGTCTTCTTTGTCTCCCCTCCCACCTCTACAGGTTCAAGTATGTGGAGGAGACCAAACTGAAAAGAAAGCATCATAGGTTTTAGACTGAAACAAATCAGGGCTAACCAGGTAATCAAATTCTGTATAAAAACAATGAATTGTGCTACTCTGACTTAGATGTTTCAGAGCAACTCCAATGCCTTCTTTATCTATTTCTGGAATTTTTAAAACCACTGTTCCATAGGGCCTTGAGAATAACCGGAATAACTAGACTCTGTTAATTTAGTTCAGTTATTTAGGAATCAGGTATGAGATTAATTAGAACTAATTAGTATTGAGTTCTGAGTAGGTAGGTAGAGCTTACTATACACCATGCTTGAAACATCACAGTGGGAATGTGGTGGGTAGTCTCCGTCTTGAAATTTAGCAGGTCTGCCTGATGGGTACTGACTTGACTGTTTCATCCACTTCAGGGAGGCTGAGAGTACACTCCTCTGCCCCAAGTTATATTTTATCCAAGAGTCATGTCTCTGACATTCTACCTCCAAAGAGTCATTCCTTTGGCTTTCTTTGCTTCCCTTAAAATGAAAATTCTCTTGGTTTGTGCAAATCAAAAAATTACTTTCTGCAGACAAATACATTAAGGTAGTTATTAGCTTTGTTTTCCAGTGACTGAAAGGAACTAGCTGAGCTAGAAGGAGCTTGGAAGTTCATCAGTGGGAATGAAAGGAAGGTTTGCTAAGTAGGTGAGGGGAAAGCACAGACAAAGGAGGAAGGGGCCAAGTGACACACATTTTGCCCGCTTGGGAATTTTGGATGGGACTGACTCCGCCCACTCAGTACTGCTTAAAAACAAAACAAAACAAACAACATATCTTTGAGAGTGCTTTAATATATTGCACTATTTCAGTAGCTGTGCAGGCCAGGACTTAACAAGGCTAGAGTAAGGAAGGACGGTTAATATTTCAACTATAGTGTGAATTGTAAATCATGACATTGATTTGGGCACAGAGGCTAGATCAGGAATTTTTTTTTTTTTTTTTTTTGAGGTACGCGGGCCTCTCACTGTTGTGGCCACTCTCGTTGCGGAGCACAGGCTCCGGACGCGCAGGCTCAGTGGCCATGGCTCATGGGCCCAGCCGCTCCGCGGCATGTGGGATCCTCCCGGACCGGGGCACGAACGCGTGTCCCCTGCATTGGCAGGCGGACTCTCAACCACTGCGCCACCAGGGAAGCCCTAGATCAGGAATGTTTGAGGAGCACCCTTCAAAGCTCAAATGCAGAGGGCAGAAAATAGTGTTGGTCTTTAATATCATGTCCCCCTTTTTGAGTAAGTCAGAGCCTGAGTTATGAAGCATTCAAAGGTCATTTTGTTCCCGCATTCAATTTTCTTCTTTCCACTTAGAAGAAACCTTTTAGGCCAAAGGCCACTTGAGGTGGCCCTGGTTCCTCCATGTTTCACTCACTGGCTCCTTGTATCTGCTGGACCTGCATTTCCATTCACCATGTCTCAGGAGGAAAACGATTCTAGTGACCTCGCTGTAGGGAGATGGGAGCCTCAGGCATCTTATCAAACTGCCAGGCTGTTCTACATAAGCAGGGCTCTTGGCTCTGGTGTAGGAAAGCAATGCCATTGTCGGCTAACACTCAAGCATCTTGGCGAACTTGCTAAGTGTGTGGGGAGCCCTAACCACTGTTGTTGGCGGGAAGACCAAGCTATCACTTGTACCTCACTTTCAGAATTCGGCCCTGTTTAAATTAAGCTCTGCAGGTGGAGTCCTGGATTGTGAGAAGGATACAAAGCCTGAGGACACGTTGGCATTTATTCCTCATGCTGCTTCTGAGGACACACAAGAGGGTGTTCCGGCCAAATTAGCCAGTTATTGGTTCCTCGAGTAACTTTGGTTTTGGACACCTGACTTGACTCTGTGAGTGAGCAGGCAGCTGTTTTCCCTGAGTGTGTTTGCCTCTTGGCTTTCCTGTCACTACATGAACATTCAGCCCACGGATTTCTGTTATCTAATCAGGTGCATCGGTCTGCGGTGGAGATGAGAGGGGAGGAACACCCCTCTGACTCAGATTTTGCACAAACAAAACTCAGCCTTGTTAACAAAGGCAGGGAGGAGTGCCCACGGCTGCTCAGATCAGATCTTCCCCGACAATCTGCGGGGCAGTGCAGATGGGTGGGTTTTTATGGCAAGATAAGCAACTGGAGGGCTCCACTTTGGTATGCTAAATAAAATTAAAATGTCAATATTTACACATGACCTTCAAGGCTCTTACACTCTTGCTTTCTTAGGATTCAGTACAGACTGCGTTTTCTTTAGCCCGTTACCAACAGCTTGGAAATTCAGTTAGAGGACATAACCCAAATGTTCTCCAAATGTTCCTTCCAAATGGTCATCTCGAAAAGTGCTGTTTTAAGGCGTGCAACCTTTCTGCACCAAGAGAGGGCTGTCGCGCTGCTTACCCAACTGCAGGCGAATTATCCGGAGATGAAAACCCCTGATGATAAAGATAGTGCCGCCAAGCTGCTTTAATTTGTTGATAACTAAAGCACAAGAGGCCTCTTACAGGCTTCTCGAAGCCTCACTATTGTGTATTGCACATTCAACCCCTGCTTGTGTGCTGACACAAACAAATAAACGCGATCATAATGGTTGAAATGTAGTTAGAAACACAATTGAGAACATCTGTATTGTAAGCAGAAATAAATTAGAAATACTGAAGTGTTTTGTAGCTGTGAAAAAGAAGGAATAAAAAAATAACCCACAGTACCTGGATTAAGCGGTTATAAATAATGTATAAGGCAAAAATCTCATTACCCCCTGTGTAAACTCCCACCCCCCCTCCATGAAATATATTTTATGAATGTAGTAACGCTGTAATAACCAAGGCATTTGTTTTTCCCCACAAACTTTCCATTTCATAACTGGGAGATTGTTTGGATTTACAAGTTCAGGACAAAACATCCCCGGGTTTACTGGTTTGGGTTTCTTCCTCGTGACCTTCAGCTTCAGGACTCTGCACAGCTCTGAGCGCCACTATTTATTAGAATGCTGCTTTCCACACATGAAAGTTTCCCCCAAACATAACCCTATAAAAACAGAGGCGAACGCAAATCCCCTCAGCCCTGGAGGAAAAGGCCTTGAAAGTTGCATTGCAGAAGCCATAGGGAGGATGGGAGAAGCTCTCCCTGCCCAGGACTGTGACACCTGTGTGACTCTTGGAGTCCAGGCTGCTGTCAATAGAACCAATCATTTTGCTTATGTGACTATAAGTAAAGGACAGCTGCCAGATTAGTGAGCTTTGTCCAACTGAGCTATGGGGCTGTTACAGGGGTGGCCAGAATTTTCCACTGGGCACCATCCTCAGCATAGCCAGGATCCAGGAGGAACTCCATTCTCTGGGCACCGACTCACCTCTGCAGCCCTTCCCTCTTCAGTTTCTTGGTTCTTTTTTTTTCTATCATAAACCCGTGGTCAGGCTCTGCAATATCATGGAACGCAGCAGCATGCTCAAGGGTTAAGCGTGACTCTGGAGTCCTGTTGTTTATGAAACCCAGTTCTCCTGGGTCATGCAGGGGGAACCCCCATATCTTTAAGAGATACTAGGGCAGGAGGTAAAGCGGAGGGAGCTGGCTCAATACAACCTTTTATGTAATAGGAGCCGCCCTAAACCTAATCGGCTCCTACCTCAAATACCTCATGATTCTTTCTGAGCTTTTAATTAGTGAATTAATGTACATCCTATCTGGCTTTCCTGGAGTCCTTGGAATGGTTCCTAAGTGGACCACAGATATCCATAGAGATAACTGCCCTATTCCTAGCCTGACCCCTGATCAGGTGTTGCTCCTGCTAGCATGACTTGTGACCATGTTCTATTTCTGCTTCTCCCACTGGAATAGCGGTGGCTAAGTGGCTAAGCAGAATGACCCCGTTAGATCCCCTTCTAGGAGGAAGTCACTCACGGACTCATTTTTGGAGTCACAGTTAGAAACGTGTGATTTCTCCTCATTTGGGTATGCAGCTATGGCAGAATGGGGGAAAATTACTGCGCTATGAGTCGGAAGATTGTTCAGGTGTCTTCTTAAATCTACCTGAGTGACTTTGGATTAGTCCGCCTCTGAGCCTCAGTTATCATTGAAAATGTGAGTAATATTACCTCACACTTTTTCCTTTAGTGGGACTTAAATAAGGTCATGCACATAAAGGAGCCTTATATGGTTTAAAGTGTTATTGAATGGTATGGTGTTATTTGTCTTTGTTCAGGCTGCTATAACAAAATACCACAGACCGGGTAGCTTGTAAGCAACAGAAATTCACTTCTTTAAGTTCTGGAGGCTGGAAGTCTGAGATCTGGGAACCAGCATGGTTGGGTGAAGGCTGTCTTCTGGGTTATAGATTTCTCAGCTTATGACTGTGTCCATGCGTGGTGGAAGGGAAGGGAGGATCTTTCAGGAACCTCTTTTATAAGGGCACTAATCTTGTTCACAAGACCTCCACCCTCATGACCTAATCACCTCCCAAGGCCAGCTCCCTGATACCATCAGCTTAGGGGTTAGGATTTCAGCATATGGATTTTTGGGGGACACCAAACATTCAGACCATAATATCTTTATTAAAAGGAAATTTCTATTCTACCTATGTGACAATGTGGTTTGAGGATCAAATTAAATAAAATATGTGAAAAGGGCTTTGAAAAGTATAAAGCAATGCAAAGCACATCACTGTATTGTGAATGGAGTGACAGAGCCCTGTCAGCTGGATTTCCTCTGGTCATTAGGTCCATGTACACATGTGCCAGAGCAGCACAGTTTTCTAGACAAAAAGAGGGTGCAGAGGCTGGAGACTTTAAATTTGGTGTTATCGTTATCATTATGTTTCTTATTGTGAGCACCTCAATTAATTGTTTTGAGATCTTTGTCTCATTTTTTTTCTTCTAATATGAAGAAACAACAGTCATCTCCTACTATGGTTGTTGGGAAAACATAATTGAAATGAATTCCAAAAATAGCTTTTAAGGACAAAGTTATGTGAAGGACAGAAATTGTGTGTGAATTCTCTCAGCAATGAATAGGCATATCTCCATATACCCCTAGGATCTCAAGCTGATAATGTAACGACAAGAACCTATTCAGTCAGAACAAGGGGATGGTTCTGCTCGTGTGACAATCTAGGTCTCAGAGTCTGGTATGTGGGAGGGGTGGAAAGAGCAGATTGCATTTCCAGGAGAAAGGTTAAGCTTGAATGTTTTGGACAGGAGGTGGTTAGATGCATTCTTAAAAAGTCCTTGAATTTACCTGATGAGTTTTGTGTCCTTGTGATGGTTGTAGCCCATTCCAGGTTAGGAGTAAATTTAGCAACACAAAAGAGGTCATTTACAAATCTCTCCCTCACATGCTCCATTTCGTCTGGTGCCCCTTCTAGTTTTCTCCTCTTCACTAATTTGCAACGTGTGAGACTGCCCTTCTGATCATTGTGAGTTTAAGATTAATCGTATGTGGTTTCCGAAATGTTTTGAAACTTTTATAGGAGAGTTGTGAAAAGGTGGAGGTTTCCAGAAAACCCTTAATAGAAGTTCAGAGGTCCATTTATTTATTTATTTGGGCTTTAAAACATTTTAGTTTAAACTAGTTTTAGACTTAGAAAATGTTGAAAAAACACTATAAAGTGTTCCTTTATATCCCTCACTCTGATTCTACTTATGTTAACATTTCTTATCACCATTATACTTATCAAGACTAGGAGATTAAAATTAGCACAATAATATTAACTAAACTACAGGCTTCATTAGAAATTCACAGATTTTCCTACAAATAGCATTTTCTGGTTCCAGGATCCTCTCCAGGACCTCACACTGCATTTCGCCTCCAATCTGTCACAGTTCCTCAGTCCTTCCTTGTCCTTTATGACTGGTTCTTTTTGAAGACCAGTAATAGATCAGTAATTTTGTAAAATATTCTTTAATTTAGCTTTGTCTAATGTTTTCTCATGATTGGGGTAAGATTATGCAGTTTTTGCAAGAATGCCACAGAAATGATATTGTGTCCCTTTTCAGCACATCATATCAAGGGATTCATGATACTGATATATCTTATTATTGGTGATATTTACCTTGATCACTTGGTTAAGGTGGCTCCTGCTGGTTTTGCCATGATAAAATTACTATGTTTCCCTTTGTATTGATAAGTATTTTGAGGCAGGTACTTTGAATTTATTCAAATTCTCTTTATCCTTCTTGAATTTCTTTTGCATGAAATAGCAGACACCTAAGAAAAGGAGATATACTCTTTGAGGATTTGCTTCTTTTCACTTACTATATGTTGTAGGGAGCACCCCACATCAGTTTTAGATGTTTTGCTCATTCTTTTATACAGTTGCATAGTACTCCATTGTATGGCTATACCAGTTTATTCAAGCACTCTTCCACATATGGGCAATTAAATAGTTTCCAGTGTTTTGGAATTACAGACAATGAGGCAATGAATAAATTCAAATGTATGTGCTTTTGCATTGTTGGACATACGTCCCCTAGAAGTGGGGTTGCTAGGTCAGAAAGAAAATGCATATGCAATTTTGTTAGACATTGCCAAATGTTCCTCCAGAAGGGCTGTACCAGTTTGCATTCCCACCAGGAAAGTTTGGAAGTGCCTGTTTCCCCATACCTCCACCAATAAGCTTAACTAATAGAAAGTATTCCCATATTTAAAATTTTTCACCAATCTGTTAGATGAAAGACATGGATTTGTTTAAGTATGAGTGAGTTTGAGCAGTTTTTCACATGTTCAAAGGCCATTTTAATCTTTGTGTGTGTGTGTGAATTTCTCCTCATTCTTCTATCAGGATTTTTGTCTTTTGTCCCTTAATAATTAAGATTTCTTTATATGTAAGGAATATCAGCCTTTTTTTCTAGTATGTGTTACAAATATTTTCTTGCTATTTGTCAGCTGTCTTGTGACTTTGTTTATGGTGCTTTTTGTCAGGCAAAAATTTTTAATTTGTATGCAGTCAAATTTATCAATTTTTTTCTTTGGTCTCTGATTTTAAACCATAGTTAGAAAACCTTTTTCTTCCCAAGATTAAAGAACAGAATAATTTAGCTGTGTTTTCCTTTATACTGTCCTGTTTCAGTTTTTATATTTAGGTCCCTAATCCACTTGGAGTTTATCTACTATATGATGTGAGATATAGATCTATTTTAACTTTTCCAAGTGACTACCTGCTTGTTTCAGACTATTTATTAAAAAATTCATCTCTACCCCAGTGATTTGAGATGCCACTTTTGTCATATACTAAATTTCCATATGTACTGGGGGTATTTCTGAACTGTTCTATTCTAGTCTATTTGTCTATTCATGTTCCACACCATTTTAATTATCAAGGCTTTATAGAATGTTTTAATTTCTGGTAAGACTAGTCACCATACACAGTTATTATCATTTTTTTTTAGTGTTTTTCAACCTACTTTTGCATCTTTTATTCTTTTTTCCATTTGAACTTTAGTATCAAATTGTCTACCTCCAGAAAATAGCTTGCAGGTGTATTTTACTGGAATTGTAATAAATTTATAAATTAACTTAGGGAGAACTGATATTTTTATAATGCTATAATCCTATTTAAGAAAGGGATGTCTTTCCATTTGTCCAAGGCTTTATTAGTGTAATTCAGGGGTATTTAAATTTTTTTTCTTTTGTAGGTTTGCCACTTGTTAAATTAGTCATAAGTACATATAGCATTTTGATGCTGTTGTAAATGGGTTTTCTTTACCATTATTTCTCCTATTTATTGTTTGTATGAAGGGTATCGATTTTTATATGTTAATTTTATATCCCACTACTTCAATAAATTCTTTCATTGTTTGGGTTAGTTTTATTATTGACTCTCTGGAGTTTTCCAGGTATATTATCATATCACCTGCAAATATAGTTTTCCTTCTTCTTTAATCATTCTTATGCCTCTATT
The DNA here is from genome assembly GCF_011762595.2 of Tursiops truncatus. NCBI lineage: Eukaryota > Metazoa > Chordata > Mammalia > Artiodactyla > Delphinidae > Tursiops > Tursiops truncatus. The sequence goes on along the minus strand of NC_047034.1, from coordinate 107,274,319 downwards.
TGATTTCTCTGGTCTAATTGCATTGGCTAATAGTGCAAATAGTAGTAGAGATCATAGGCATTTGTGTTCCTGATCATAGTGGAAATGGCTCTAGTGTTTCTTCATTAAATATGATACTGACTTTAGAACTATTCATCATTTCAAGAAGTATCTGTCAATTCTTATATACTGGAGTAGTTTTATCATGAATGTGTGTTGAACTTAGTCAAATGTTTTCTCAGCATCTATGGAAATAGTCATATCATTTTTCTCCTGTAGACATTATTATGTGTAGTAGCCTGAATAATGGCCATCAGGTCCTAATCCCTGGAACGTGTAAATGCTACTTTATATGACAAAGTTGTTGCAGATATGATTAAATTAAGGATCTTCAGATGAGAAAATTATCCTACATTATCCAAGTGGGCCCTAAATGCCATCACAAATGTGCTTATAAGAGAGATGTAGAGTGAGATTAGATACTTATGTAGTGGAGGAGGTGATGTGAAGACGGAGGCAGAGATTAGAGTGATGTGGTCACAGGCTAAGGGATGCTGGTGGCTACCAGAAGCTGGAATAGTCAAGGAACACATTTTCCCAGAAACTGTGGAGGGCACATGGCCCTCCCAACACTGTAATTTCAGACTTCTCACTTCCAGAACTATGAGAAAATAAATTCCTGTTGTTGTCAGCCACCACATTTGTGGTAATTTGTTATAGTGACCATAGAAAACTGTTGCAGATTTTGATACTGGGAAGTGATGTGCTCTTGTACCAAATACCTAAAAATGTAGAAGTGGCTTTGAAATGTTAGTGAGTGTTATTGTTCTGTAGTTTTCTTTCTTTGTATTGCCTTTATCTGTTTAGGTATAAGTATTATATTTGCATGCTAAAAAGGATTAAAAAGTTTTCTTTGATTTTCAATGTTGTATAGTAATTTATAGAGCATTAGGACTACCTAGTTTTTAAAGGTTTGGTATAATTTCCCTGTAAAATTATCTGTGCTAGTTGATTTTTTTTTGTGGGGGAGTTCCTTAGTACAGTTCTTTATTTCTTATATGGAAATTCATATATTTAAACTTTCTAACTCTAATGAGGTCAATATATATTTCTCTAGAAGTTATCCATTTTGTTTGGGTTTTTCAATTTATTTGCATAGAGGTCTGCAACTCAGTCTCTTTTGATTAATTTTTTTTTTCATTTCAATAGTTGTTATTTTCATTTCTTTTTTCTTTTGTATATTTGTATATTTTCCCTATCTAGTGGTTTACTTATTTTGTTAAATTTTTCCCCAAATCAGGATTTTGATTCTTTAAAATTCACTTAATGCCCACATGGCAATGTAAGCATATCCACTTCTCTTTCCCTTCTCCTATTTTTATTGCATTATTTCTACTTTGTGAAATAGTAGAAATAGTGCAATAAGACAACTACTTTCAACAGCTGTTAGTCTTTCACTCTCATCCCAGCCTTTGTATTAGTGTTACATGTACATTTATATATTTTAAAATGTTCCCTATCAGTCCTTTTGTTGAAGGACTGATATGATTTTGTTGGATGCAGCTCATTCTTTCATAGAGTCTTTAAGAACAATCTATGGATACAGAATTCCATAAGTTCTTGTATACTGAAATTTGATATTTGAAGGACAGCTTGACTGTATGAAATCCTTTATTCACAATTTCTTTCCTTAAACTTAAAAAAAATAGTACTCCACTGTTGCCTTCTTTGTATGTTGGTTTTGATGCCAAACTCTCTTGACATTATTAATTTTGCAAAAAAAAGTTTTGAAAACAGTATTTGTTCTTTTTGTCCAGAGGTCTTGAAGATCTTATCTTTGTCTTTGAAATCTAACAGTTTTATAGGCATATGTCTCAGTTTTGATCATTCTTGGTTAATTTTCTCAGATACCTACTAAACCTTTTCAACCAAGATTCACGACTTTTTCTCTTTCTGGAAAAATTTTTTGGATTATAATTTTAAAGACTAGTTGCATTTCAGTTGTTTTCTTTTTCTTCTTTATGATTCCAGTAGTACAAATATTATTCCTTCTTTAACTGTCTTCTATTTCCACTATTTTTCTCTGATCCTCTTTATATCTTCCTTTGTGTCATTTCATTCTCTTGGTTGTTTCCCTGTCTTTCTTCAATGTCCCTTATTAAATTTTCATTTGAGTCTATTTCCTCGTGGACACTGTAATTTCCTCTTTATTTATGAGATAATATCATCTTTTTATCTTCCATTTCTTTCCTGAGTTCAATCAACTATTTTTTCATTCCTACCTTTTTTGTCCATTTCTGTTCTCAGTGTTTGAATTTATAATTTAAAGTGTTTTTTTCATATCCTTAAATCCTTGTTATGATATATTTAATTTGATTTGGAATGTAAACGTAAAGTTTCCTTCTGCTTCATGTTTTATTTTTGTTTTGTTTTTTGTCTTTTTTTTTTTGGAAGAGGGTGGTTGGATTTTTCTCAGTTGATTTGTGTGTAAATTCATTCTGCAATAGTCCTTTTTGGATTTTATTGTCCTGATTTTACTTTTTGTGATACTGGAATGCTTTACATGGTCCTGGTTAAAAGGCACTCTTCACTGTTGATCTATTAAAGTTCAAATACTTTGGCAGGTTTTGTTTGTTTTGGTGGTGGAGGAGGATTGTGAGTCCACTAATTTTGTTGATGTAATTTTTCTTGCAGGACCCTACCTTTTTCTTCATTTCTGCCTTACTACCTAATTGCTAAAGGACTCCTTTTCCTTCCTTTTTTTTTCTTTCCTCTTTTATTTTTTCTCTTCCAGAAGCTATGTGTTTGAAAGACTGTTCTTTTAAATCATACTTGCTCATTTAAACTGTGTCTCCCACCTTAAATTGTGTGTCTGGTTCTAAAGGAGTTGCCTACCCTTTCAAAGGCACAAACTTTGAAATCTCCTTTAGGATGTTCAGTTCTGTTTAATCTTCCTAGTATCCTCTCCAACTTTCCTTAAGGTCCCATTGCCTGTGTCCTTCTTCTGTATTCCTAGCAGTTTTTATTGGTCTGTCTTTGCTTGCAGCAAAGCTCTGTGGCAGGAGTTGGGAGGGGCAGAAGGGCATAGAATTTGTTTCTTTTTCTCTTTTTACTCACTATATGTATGTGTGTGTATATATATATATATATATATATATATATATATTTCGGGGGTTTTTTTAGCATTCTTGGCATTGTCTTAAGCTAATATTGAGAATATGGTTTTGCACAGAGATTTCATAGTTCCAAAGTTACTGTGTACTGTTCCATGGAGGAATGGGGGTTGGGAAGTTACTTACTATACACCTGTCATTGTTTTAGCCACATAAAAGTCCTCAAAGGATGCATGTTTGCATGGTAAAAGAGCAATCTCATCCCTGTCAGTGGTTTTGCTAACCACCTGTACAGCTGATGGTTCCCATATTTAGATTTTGAATCCAGACTTTTTCTAAGCTTTGGATCCACATACCCAACTATAATCACACAACCTCAAGTTCATCAAGGTCAAAACTCAACAATCTCCTTCCCCAGGAAGCATGATCTCCTCTCTCCCCTCACACACATTCTGTTTCTTGTTGAAAGGTAGCATTCTCCACTGGGAGACTCAAGCTAGAAAATTGAGAGTCATCTAGAGACATCTATCTCCCTTGTCCACACCTCCAACTGATACTTAATAAATGGCTATTGGATGAAAGTCCTCAAACTTTCTAGAAGAGGATGAAAGATCTTGCTAGTGGTGGGAATAACAGTACAGAACACTTATAATTTAATAAGGAGTTCATAAGAATGATAAACATCTTATTGGAGTCCAAGATCTTGGAGGCAGGGACAATGTCTTTTCATTTGATAATCTTTCACAGTAGCTGACAGAAAGCTTAAAAAAAGGTCATTAGGGATATTTTAAATAAATGAATAATAAAATGAATAAATGACTATGATACCCCCTGTGATTAAGCACATACCTCCTAATATAAAGAAAAATTCTTCAAAAATATCCCTAAACTTAAGCAAGTCAACTCAAATTCCTACAAACATTAGGAATGTTACAAAAATGAATGACATGGCCACTTTGACACTGGCAAACTGGGACTCTTAAGTCAGGCTTCTTACCCATATTTTTGTGTGTGCCATGAACCTCTTTGGAATCTGGTGAAACTTATGGACCCTTCTCAGAATAATGTTTTAAAACGCATAACATAAAATGCATAGAATTACAAAGGAAACCAATTACATAGAAATATAATTATCAAAGTATTAAAAAACGCACAAATGTATGAGATAGTAATATACGTGCTTCTTTATTAATGCATTAAATAACAAGTTCTAGCAGCCAAACTAATAACTACCGTATTTTCATGTAGTGGTAATTATACACAATTTTTCAAGATATCTACAACAACTGTGATGTGATATGAAAACACCCATGATTTCCATTGATGACGCAGTGAAGGCATGCTTGCCAATACCACAGTAGTTTCTTGCCTGTATTCATAATTGAATAAAGTGATAAATTTCAGTTAGAAATTAATAAAGATAAAGATGCAATTTTTTTCCCATCCAAGTTCATGGCCATCTGAATTCTACTATGCACAGAGCTGTATCCATGAACTCCAGGTTAAGAACCCCTGGTTTAGAAGGTGCCACTGCTATCAGATCTACCTGACTATAACCAGGCAGAACAGTGGCCTTAGGGGCCTCAGTTTTTTGTGACCTCTGACCTAAACCCTTATGCAAATGTGGATCCATCATTTTACAGTCCCTCTATAAGAGTCGCCCTTATGGGGAAAAAAATAGATTGAAATATGACAGCTGAGTTTTCTTGACAGGCAGAAAAGTCTGTTTTGCCCAAGACAAAATGGATTCATATTTTACAAGATTAAGATGCTATCCATTGGCCATTCTCTGCAGACCCCAATCTAAAGGCCCTCTCAGAAGCCAGAGGGGTCATGACAGAGGAGGGTGTGGAAGGAGATGGAAGAGGGCTGGAACCTGGAAAACAAATTCTACAACTTGTAGGTAATAAACAAAAAGGGTAGGAACTTCCCACTAGCTGATAGAAAGAAAATGTCACAAACATGAAAACATAATAAAGCTGGCTTTGAGTCCTTTGTGCCTTCCCTGCATGATTAATGATTGGTCTCAAATAGGATGGGTAAGGGAAAGTGAAGTTCCCCTTGAAGTAGCTTTAAAAATGCCACAGCTTAAAAAAATTATTGTAACATCAATTTAAGGAAAAAAAAAAAAAAACTCTGCTAAAATGTAAAGGTCAAGAAAGATTTGGGTGTTTTTAAATGCTGTCTAGAAGAAATTCATATAAAGGTTACGATGTCATGTAGTTTCAGTGTTATAGGCACAGAAGGGGGGTCCTGGACAAAAGCAGTACTACCTGGGGGCCTTCAGTGACTATGACCCGTGCCGACAGTGGGAAGCATGCAGCTGTTGGATCACAGTGTGTCACTGTGTCCGTGGGGAAAGCCAGGCACTGCTCTCTCAGAGCCTTTAAAGCCGTGGGAACATTTCACTTCCAAAGCTCTCTTTTGACTACAGGCAGGCCTTAAGATGATCTGCCCTCGTCCTCCCAACAGCATCACTCAAAGCAGCACTTAAAGCCCCCCAAGGGAGGGAACTCTGAGCTCCTGCTGCCCCTCTTGCCTTATTTCACTCTGCGTGGAACTACTCAGTCCTTCAGAGGAAGTTTCAACAGACAGAACCAGGCCTGGTCTGTAGGTTTAAGGCATATGGGGGAATCTCCTGACCTCCACAAAGAAGGGGCCCTGTGAGCACGGTGGAGGTTTCCATGACCTCACACCTCAGTGGTCTGGGAATAGGTGTCCCTTTGGTCTCAGGTGTTCTAGTCACAGGCTACCAGACACTTAAGGGATGTCTCCTGGCCACGGCGATCCTGGCCACGGCAGTCCTCCCCGGGAATGCAGCCTGGAGCGCCTGCACAACAGTGCATCCGAACAGGACTACCCCTCGGGGATTCGGGGGTCCCTTGGTCACGGAAGAGCAGTGGTTCTCCACCAGTCCCCACAAACATGGCCCCCAAACCACCTGGACGGGATCCAATTGCTCCTCTCAACGTGGCCTCTGGAGAGGCAGCCTTGTATCACCCAGGAGCCTGTCAGAAATACAGAATCTCAGGCCTCACCTCAGACTTATTGAACCAGACTTTGCATGTTAATGAAATGTCCCCATGACATGTGTTCCCATGAAAGTCTAAGATGCTCTGCTTGCTCAAGACATACGTCTGCATGAGTAAGCATGTGCACATGAGCAGGCACACACAGCGGCCAGCTCTGCCCTGGGGAACCTCTGTTGAGTGATAAGGGTAGGGCTTAGCCCTCAGAAACAAAGAATGGAAATGACCATTGAAGAGAGTTCGCATCTGTCTTGCCAACACCTATTAAAAGATCAAGAGCTGGACACTGTGCACTTGCTGTGCGTATTTATCTTAGTGAGCTTTACTCGGAGGATGTGGGCCCTTGGAAGAGCAAGTTAAGTCATTTGACCCTTCACACCGCCTCACCCTGAAAGGTCCTTTGTGACATTAGCTGATCTTTTGTGGCAGGGCCGGACTTCCAGATAGGGGGCTAGATCTTTGCAAAACATAACTTGCAGGGCGTCAGGAAGCGACTCTCAAAAGGCAATCTGAGTGTCTTGTTAATTGAGTCTGGAATCCGCCATCAAAGAGCCAATCACTTGAGTTAACTGAGAGTTTCTTGTTAAATATGTAAGCCTCACCGTTGCTGCTCAGGCCACTTCCCCTGGAGTGGGCAAAATACTTCTCCTCTAGTGTCTCTCTCAAACTCTCTCCCAAAACTACCTTAATTTCCCTGACACTTCTACTTATTACTGTTGCTTCTTATTTCTGATTTTACTAATTTTATATTCCATTCATTTAGCACTGAAAATGTACTCTTTTGCTGTTTCATATAGCCTCTCCTTCCAACTAGCTTTTTAAGCCCATCAAGAGCACATATGTATCCTGTTTCTTGTAGGCCAGCCCCAGCCTGGGCAGTATATCCAGGAGGGGGTCTAATAAACTTAAAAAAAATTAAAGTATCATCATCAGCTATTAATGCTTCTGTATGCCAATGCTTTCCAGATGACGGACATTCACACACGTCAGCTCACATGATCCTTACAACTACCCCTGGGATCCCCATGCTAAGAGGAAGAGACTGAGGCTTGGAGGCCACAGGGGACTTTGCAAAGTCACATGGCTAGTGCACAGCCAGGCCAGATTTGAACTCAGATTTATCTGCAACGTGTGTTCCCTCTTCATTAGTCCTGTTGTGGGAACAAGGTTGCCTTTTGCTGCCTGCTGAGAGCCAATCATATAAGAGCTCTGGGACATGAAGACCGGCTGGTTAGAGAGATGTAAGACAAGGTCCCCATGAGCAGTCGTTGTATTCAATATGATCCTGGGAAAGTTGTTTCTTTTTCTGTATCCAAGAGTCTCCTTCTCTAGGGGTGTTTATCTTTAACTCAGTGGGTCACTGAAAAGTTCAACAGTCAGTAAGTGTCAAGGAAGGGAAAAGGCACTGGATGTGAGAGCCGACCTCAGGGACAGTCCCTGGGAGTTGGGGTCCTTCGACACTCTTGAGGAGGGTGGTTCTGTGTACAGCCATCCCGGTTGCAGAGTCTTGCTTTTCCTCCCACTCCTTGCTTCCGATTTCTTAAAGGAGTGACAGCAGATCTTCTCCAGAGTGGCCTTCATACTGTGAACGAGCCTGCAAAGGTCCATCTCCCACCTTATGACATCAGAAAGAGCAGATCTATTCTTCACACTCAGGGCATGGAAGCCAGAAATTGCCCATTTATGAACCTACTCACAGGGAAACAATTCCTGCTGAAGGGGCTTGGGTTACTTCATTGACATTTACCACAAAAACCTTTACTTTTGCACATATCCAAAAACCAAAACAAAACCAAAACCAAATCCCCACAATACCCTGGGTTCAGGAAGAAGTGGACATAATGTGATTCTTCCCAATCAAGAGTCAGTGAGGGATTTTAATTCCTGAACACAATTATGATGATGGCTGTGACCTCCATGGAGTCATTGACTTTTGCTACTCTTCCAGGGAGCTGGATTTCCATATTTAGAAAGGAAAGGACGTGATATAAGGAATCTTGTGTAGCTACAGAAAATTCTTTCCTAAATATGTAGTGCTTTTCCAACTAAATGATTCAGCCTAGTATCAAAATATTCTACCACATGATCTAGCAATCCCACTCCTGGGCATATATCTGGAGAAAACCATAATTTGAAAAGATACATGCACCCCAATGTTCATAGCAGCACTATTTACAATAGCCAAGACATGGAAGCAACCTAAATGTCCATTGACAGAGGAATGAATAAAGAAGATGTGGTACATATACACAATGGAATATTACTTAGCCATAAAGAGAATGAAATAATCCCATGTGCAGAAACATGGATGGACCTAGAGATTATCATACTAAGTGAAATAAGTCAGAGAGACAAATATCATATGATATCACTTACATGTGGAATCTAAAAAAAAAAAAATGTTACAAATGAACTTATTTACAAAACAGAAACAGATTCAGACTTCAAGAACAAACTTGTGGTTACCAAAGGGGAAAGACTGGGGGGAGGGATAAATTAGGAGTTTGGGATTAACATATACATACTACTGTATATAAAATAGATAAGCAAGAAGGACATACTGTATAGCACAGGGAACTATACTCAGTATTCTTTAATAACCTATATAGGAAAAGAATCTGAAAAAGAGTGGATATATGTGTATATATTACTGAATCACTTTGCTGTACACCTGAAACTAACAACATTGTAAATCAACTATACTCCAATATAAAATAAAAAATTAAATTTAATTAAAAAAATAGTTTTACAGTTACATAATTCACCAGCCCAGTTAAGACAAATGTTAAGTAAAAGGGAACAAAGTTAAGGTGTCCAAGGTTTCTATCAGAGCAGCTCCTGCTACACGTGTCCTCTTTGAGCTGCCATCATGACTAAGATTCTCACATTTGAACAGTTCTTACCATTAGACCAATTTATTTGGGTTAATCCATCGTCTCTGGCTGGAAGGAACCTATTAAAAGTACAGGTTACTTGGGCCTAGTAACACAATTCCCACAATCATCGTTATTCTAACTGCATGAATTACTTTATCAGATTAATTAGCTGTCACCTATCAGACAATATGGCTCTGAGGAAATAAGGCATATTTTAACGGGCATCACTGTCTGAAATATGAAACATTATATGGAGCCCTATGGTGGGGGTCTGGGAGGGTAGAAGACAGAGAAAGACACTGATTAAGAAGGGGGAGCAGAGGAGAGAGAAGTCAGGAGAAGATCAAAATCACACTTCTATCCCCTTTGCAATTTGGCCTCTGATCCATGAAGTTTTGTTTTCTGATGAAATGTTTCTAATGTAAAGTGACTAATATAATCTCTTCTTCATACACACCTCCAAAAAATAAGTCCTACTTGTATCAAAATTAAAAGTGAAATGATTCTCCTGATCCTTTCTGGCAATGTTAACCCATATCTGTTTCTCCTCTCCTTCCTGGGCACCCAGCTAAGCAGCATTTCCCAGCCCTGTGTGTCTAGATAGGGGTCACGTGACTAAGGACTAGAGACCAGGATGTGGGTGACCATAGAACATGTCACATGGACTTCTAGCCTCTCTCCCTCCTCCCTTAAGTGGCTGAAAACCAACAACTGGAAGACACAAGAGAGATGGAGGAAGCCCCTTGGCAGTAGATGGCTGGGTCCCCGAGTCACCACCTGAAGGACAACCCAGGAGTGTGTCTGACCAGGAAACCCCACTTTGGACTTGCCATTGGTGAGAAACAAAACTTGATTGTGCTAAGACGTTGAGATCTGGGTGTCCTTTTATTATGTCACAGTGTATCAAGTGTATCATTTACCCCAACTGCTATAACTTACCATCTTTATTAGTATTTGTCATCACTAGACTACAGGATACTTAATAGACTGAGCAAAACAGGACTTTTAAAATGATTTTTAAAAAAGAATATTGCATGTATTTGTAGCTCTAGTTTGCTAAAGACTTTCTATCAGTCATGTTAAGTGCTTTGGATTCTTATTTAGTTCAACAACAATCTTTTGAGGCAGATTTATTATCCCCATTTTACAGATGGGGAAATGGACTTTGAAAGTCTATTAAAGAACTTGCTTTAGGTCAGAACACTAATGAGTGGCAGTGTTGTGATGGTGATCCAAGTCATTCAGTGTTTGCACTGAACTCTTTACCAGTATGTGATTATATTCTTAAACTTACTGGGGGAAACAGGATCAGACCCCAGAAAGACACAGCAAGGTCACACCATGAACTGAGGAGAAGTCCTGGCCTTAAAGAGGAAAACAATTATCATATCTCTCTGCCCACAAAATCGTTGAGAGAACATTTCCTTTATCTCCATTCCACGCCTCAAAACTACTGAATTGATTTTCTGTGATTTCCCTTTTCTGCCCTCCATTGAAAGCCTTGATTATGTCCCAGTTTTCTGCAAAGAGAAAATTTTTGCTGCTGAGTTATAAATTCTGCAGGTTCTAACTAGGTTTCAATCGTGAGACTTTTATTCCTCCATTAATACGGGCGTGTCACTCCCATCAGGGGAACGCTTTTCTTAGAGGAAACAACATTCTGCTTCTATAGCGGCAAAACGAAAAAGAGGGATGCGATGTGTGATAGAAGCCTGTACCCTGACGGGAGAGGAAAAAAAAGAACGATGCTAACTAGATGTCACTTATTGGCTGTTCTTGTGGATAGGGAATGTTGAATTTCAAGTTTTCTATTTTAAGCAGAGAAAGCAGACTTGTGCCTGACTGATCCCTATCGTGATTGTTACCATTCAAATTCAATAAGAGAATGCATGTGGAAGGGGCTGTGTAAATGTATGGGGCACCACACGTGGAAGATATTAAGGTTTCAGCCTTTATTAATAGAAGATCTGCATATGTGCTATTGTAGATGGTCCCCCAGGACTCCACAGCCTAATCAGATGGTGGAAGGCAGAAGTACATGGTGGTTTAAAACACAAACTATGCAGATTCTTGGGTTAAATCTGACAGTGCTGCCCTGTCTAGCTGTACAATGGTTTGGTCAGTTATTTAACTTTCCAAGTTCCAGATTCCTCCTGTTTAAAATGGGGATAATGCTATTGCCCTCATTGTGTTTGGAGAATGGCACAGGATAATATACTCATTAATTGTCACTTTTTTTTTTTTTTTTTTTTTTGCAGTACGCGGGCCTCTCACTGTTGTGGCCTCTCACGTTGCGGAGCACAGGTTCCGGATGCGCAGGCTCAGCGGCCATGGCTCATGGTCCCAGCCGCTCCGCGGCATGTGGAATCTTCCCGGACCGGGGCACGAACCCGTGTCCCCTGCATCTGCAGGCGGACTCTCAACCACTGCGCCACCAGGGAAGCCCAATTGTCACTTGTTTTGAAGAGGATGATAATCATGTTGACTCCTAAAAAAGACAAAAGAGAGAGAGGCTGGTCAATAACAAGAGCATATTTACTTATAGAATTTTCTTATGTAAGTTAGCATCCATTTCATGGATTGGAAGGATAGAAGCAAAATCAGACTAAAAGAAATCCTAGAGAGATTTGGCCAGGCAATGACACAGACAGCTGGTAGATATGGCTCCCTGCAGGAGTTGGGACTTGAATGGTGGGATGGTAGAAGGAAGCCACAAGTGAATCCAGTAATTTTTCCATGAGACTCATTGTAATTTAAGATCTGGTCCAGGTCTCAGTAAGCACCTGCTCATCAGAGAGGGAATGAGATTTCCACAGAACACAACTGGAAGCAGAAGTGGGCTTATAGGGGAAGACAGGGCTCTGTATAGGCAGAGAGAAAGAGAGACAGACAGCTCTGAGAATAGTCTTGTAAGATCAGTTGTGGATTTACAGAGGGACTGGACCACCCTTGGCTTTGTCCTATAGGCCAATCCTTCATGTTCCAGTCGCTCCCATAGTACATCCTATGGGAGGGACTGTTCATAGTTATTAGAGGTCAGAAAACAAAGTTTCCAGGTTGTTTATTCTGGAATTAGTCTTATCCTTTCAATATTCTACAAGTTTCCCACCAGCCTTCTGAAGAATATCACTCCTCTGTGGAATAGAATGCTCTTCTCTGAACTAAAAGTAAGATGTTTGTTTTGGAAGCAACATAGATTCAAATAGCAATAACAATTCTTTGCGGAAAAGAAAGGCATCTTTATATTTATTCGGGTAAACAGAAAAATAGCACAATTGAAATGATTTTCCACCTGCCAAACAAAACGGTTGCCTTTTGTAAGCCGTGTTCCGTATACAAGGGGGGTGGAAGCACAACACTGCACAGGGGGAATGGTGATGGATTCAGCTATCGAGGCCGCCGTGCCTGTCGATGGGGGTTCACCTGGATCTATTATATCTCACCTCAGTTGAAGACAGTCATCCTGCATGTACCGGACTGAAGGTTCCGCTCTTTTGCAAAAGGTATCAGTTCTCTTCTCAAATGGCTGTGTTTTCCCTGGGAGTTAATTTGTGGGGATTCATGCCAGTTGAATTGGGCCTCAAGTTGAAGTAAAACTTCAGAGAAGCTGTCATGTAGCCCAGGTTAAACCAGAAATATTTACTGCGCTTCCTTCTGCAGTCAGATAGTTCTTGTCCCAGCCAGGGGGTTGGGATTTTCCACTGCCAGGTGTGCTTCTACCTTGGAAGGCTGGTAGCAAGGACATGCAGACTTATTTTTCTTCCCTGGTTCTCTTTAGAGATCTGGCTAAGCTGACCCACCGGTGTCCCCCAGGATCAAGGAGCCAGAACTCGGAAGGACGTGAAGGTTGCCTTTGACACCCTCACGGTTGTACTATTTTCACTCTTCTGAATTCTTATGGCTTCTCTTCTCAGACCTACCCAGGGGCTCTGGCTCTCTCGTGGCTCCCTGAACCCTCTGCTGTGACAGTAAGCTTAGGTCCACCTTAATTAAAAAAAAAAAGTAGCAATAATGACAATCACAGCGACTGACATTGGCTCTTTCTCATGTGCCTGATGTTATGCTAAGAATCACATTCACATTATCCTCCATGACTTTCCTCAGCAGCTGTATGAAGCGGCTCTGTGTGTGACAGACACCGTTGGTGCCCATCTCCGTCTCCTTGCTCCACCCCAGGAAGCCTCCTGCGGGCAGTCTGGTCTCCTGCGTGATGGCGGTGTCTCTCTGCCTGACATGTGCTCTGGCCTCATGGGAAGATCCTCAGCCTAGTTGGGGGCTAAGCGGGAAGTACCCATGAATCCTTGGCCCAGGAACAACCCTCAACCCTGGAAGAATGGGAATTCCTGTATAAATCCCCCCAGCTTCTTTTCCCTTTGCTGCGACAATTCTGAAGCAAGTTCCCACAGTGTCCCAAAGGGTCTTCACAGGGGTTGAAAGAAGTGACCACAGTGGGAACCGCTCACTGAAGCCACTTGGACTGATTTTCCCCCCCTCCCATCTCACTTCTCCAGTGGTCCCAGGGATTACCACCCAAACTTGCTCCCCATTCTTGACTCAAGATTTGCCCTTGGGGGAATCCAAACTGAGATCACACATGATTGTTCTTATGTAACACAGGAGAAGTGGAGGCTTAGCGAGGCTGAACTGCCTGCTGTTGTATAGCTGGTGGATGGCCAGGCAAGACTCGAGCCAGGATTATTATTATTCTCTCCCTGCCTTATTCTGCTTCCATCAGAAATAGTCTGGACCAATTTTTCTAGTTAAATAATTGAATTAATTAATATATAGCTTCTTTGCAAAAAGGACTTGAGTTTGCAGAGCATAACTGATAACTCCTTCCTTCCATCAAAACGTATTTTGCCTGGCTCCTAGCTCTATTGAGAGTCAGGATTCAGCTAACAATATAATTAAAGATAAATTTCATAAATTAATTACTGTTGCAATGCTATTGTCTGAGAGTGGCTAAACGTACTGTAGTATGCCTCTAGAGATATTGACACTTTACACGGGGGTTTTGAGATTGCAATGCAATAACATAGAGAAAGGACTCTGTGTGGAATTTTCAACATCTACTGGTCAAGGAGACCTTTTCTCCACGCCCCGAGATGGGACATTTCCTGAACCTCTTATTTCATACCTCTATCCATCTGCTCACTCTGCTCACTGACACCGATACTCTATCTAATCATCAAGATTCCTCCTGAACTGGAAGGCAGATTTTAGTCCTTCCTGTGTGTTAGCCTGGTTCCTTCTGAGGGACAAAAACATGCAGCCTTCCCTTCTTTAACTCCCTGTCTCACCAGGGGACACAGAAGACCTGTTTACCTGCCTTGGTTTCCCAGCCTGTAAAAGAAAGACAACACCTGTTCCACCTTGCTTTTCAGCAGGTGATGTGAAGATAAATGTGAGAAAGTCCACCAAGTCCTCAAATTCTTGGGATGAAAGAGGCCATGGAAATAGAACACAGTCTTATTATGATTAAACTTTAATGCAGCTGCTCTCAGGCCTATAAAGGGAGCACAGTCTGGCTGGAAGGTAGGACTGCAGGGCTGTCCCCTCTCATCATTGCCCCCGTGAATTCACCGTCCGGCAGCTCCATCTTAGAAGTGCCCATCCTTTCTGCTCATTCAATTTGGTTATTATTTTCAAGAGGTCAGTTATGCAGTTATGTTTCTGCCCTTCACATTCTTCAGATTAGGGCTCAGCTTTTAGAAAACACATATGTACAAGCTTACACGTATCGTCTAATAGATGACCCAACCCCTGGAGGGCCTGGGGGCTAGATCATAACTAGACAATTAGATATAAATTCTACTCTGAAAACAATATTTTTGACCCTCTGCGTGTTTGTCTGTGACCTGATACACACTCAAGCAACAGTGGTTTTCAAAACAACAAACTATACAGTTTTCCTTATTGTGACAGAATAAGAACTGCTGGATTTCTCAGCAAAAGCAAAACAAAACAACCATAGAAAACCACCATCTTTTCCTTCCCAAATTAATTCTTTCAGTTTATGCTCCTAACTCCATAAAAATGTGGTTTAGCTTTTGAAGTTTTTATTAATATTTATAATGCCCATTTGGTGCCCTTGAACCTCACAGAAACAGAGCCCTGAAATGAATAACCAGCTTCTTGGTGGTAGGCTACCCAAGCCCAACCATAAACTTTAACATTTACGCATATATATTTGGCTTTCCTTTGTTTTTCCTGTCTCTTGATGTAGAAGATTTAAAAAAAAAACACTTTTTAAAATGCAAATTAATGGCTTATATTTTAATTTCAAGGGTAATACATGCTTATAAAAAATACAGATGTGCATATAGAAATAAAGGAAAAGTCTCTCTTTCCCGATCCATTTCTAAAATCTCTATGCCAAGAAGTAAACCATATACTTTAAATCCTTTCAAATTAGAGTTCTGTTGGTTTGAGAAATTGAAATTGTCTGAAGAAGCTAGTAAAGAGTCATATTTCTCTCTTTTATTTCTGAATAGGAATGTAATAAGAAACTGTAGAAAGTTTTGAAAATACAGTGAACTATAAGAAATTAAAATTGCCTGTAAGTTCACTACCCCTCAAATAACCAATTTTTAACATTTTATTGTATTTCTTACAGAATTTTCCTGTGCAAATATGAATATATAACAGGACTCTGCTTCACCCTACCCCCTCAGCACTGTATTATGACAATTTTCCAATACCCCCAAAACATACTTTTGAATGGCAGTAAAATATTCCATTGCAATTTCTTCATTTAAAATCGTTTCTAAATAGTAAGGGGGGGGGGTGGGATGCAGAATGCTTCTCCCTCTCACCTCATGTTTCTATGATTGGAGGTGAGGAGGGCTTCCCCTCCGCTGACCAGGAAGGAGATGTGTATGCAGAACACTGACTTGGGATCCTCTCTGGATCCCAAGGTGGAACGAGTTCTTTGGCTGGTGACGTGGGAGAAGGTAACAACTCAGTTATTCCCACCACGACCCTATGAAGTCCCCAGACTTCTCGGTTCAGCCCCTTCATCTTCTTGGAGCAGCTGGTCTCCAGGATGCAGCCAGCTTCTCTGTTTCTCTTATTCTCCAAATAAGACTCACTTCTTTGGGCCACAGGCTGAGCTGCTTCTCTAATCCGGTTTAATCAACAATTAGGATTATGTATAGATGCTCATCAGTTAGATTCCTGTGTTTACCTCTCACCCAGTTCCTGACACAGATGGAGAGAGACAAGTGAGTCAAGAGTGAAAGTGTAACTTATTATACCCCATACTGCAACTAATACTCCTATAGTTAACATTTATTTAGTATTTACTCCCTTGCCAAGCTGTGATTTCTCATAACTCTCCCAACAACACTGTGAGGTTTGGTGTTATTATTCTCATTTTAGGGATGATAAAACTGAGGCATGGTGACATCCCTAGCAAGAGCTGGAACTGGGATTTGCTCCCGTGCTCCTAATCACTTCTCTCTATCTCCTTTCATCTATTCTATATCATAAATAACACATGAACTTTTTTTGAACATAAATTCCAGCTTGAACTTGTAAACTACCCAATGCTGTCTCCCATTATTGAATACATCTATCATTACTTTTGCAATATTTTATTGTCATTATAGAATGCCTTTTAATGCTGTTTATAGTGACATTTTTTTGCTATAAAGATTTCTATTTCTCTTCAGTTAATCTATTCTTATTTTCCTTCATGACTTATTCCATCTTGACTTTTGTGCTTTTGTCCTTGCCCTCTCCAATAGATTTCACCAATCTTTTACTCTAGCTTCCTATGGTTTTATTTTAGAAATATAACTTTTACCATCCAGAAATTATTTTATATAAGAGAGACATAAGTTTTGTTTGTTTGTTTGTTTTTTTAAGAAAAAAATTATTTGGCTCAGTACCATCCTTTCTCCACTGATTTATAATGTGTATACCTTTTTCTGATCTCTGTTTTTCCCCACTGCACTATATGCTGATTTTTCTTTAATTTCACTCTGTTTTTGTTTGCTTGTTGAGTTTTTACTGTAGCTTTATGATATGTTTTAATATTTAGAAGGATAAGTCCCTTCTCATTACTCTTATTTTTAGAAACTTGTTTGTTATCATCATGTGATATTCTTCCATATACATTTAAAAATATTTTATCAAGTCTGATCCCTAAATTCTTACTGGGAATTTAATTGAATATAGTTATATTTGCAGCTCAACTTGGAAATATTTAATAACTTTCAAAATTCCTTTTTCCACCTAGGATCAATGTGATTTATTTTTTTAAAATACTTTCTTTTGAAAGCCTCAAAAGTGCTGAATTTATCTTTGTATAGGTGGCATTCTTTCTTGTCCAGTTTATTTCTATTTTTTAAAAATTTTTGAGGCTAGCAGGAATGGAATCTTATGTAACTTGTTATTATGGTTTAACATTGTTTAAAATAACTCATTATTGCTGGCACTGGACATTTTTTTAAATGTTTATTTTGTTGTGGCTTCTTTATTGAACTCATTATTTTTAAAGTTTTTCCTTAGTTCTTCTTGCTTTGTCTATGTATAACTGTGTCACTTAAAATAATGATGATTTTTGATACTTACACTTCTTACATATGTTTCATTTTCATTTCATTGACTGGAACTTCCAGAATAATGTTAGATAATAGCAGTTATAATGGCCATCCTTATTTTGTTTCCAATTTTAAGAGAATGCTTATAGGGTTTCACTGTAAGTATGTTGCGTGTTGCTTTAGGATAACATTTAATATATTTACATCGATTTTAACAGATAGATTTCAATTAGACATTTAAAGAAATAATATTTCTATTTATAAAAAAAATTTTCTTTTTAACCACAAAGACTAGATGTTGAATTGTATCATATTGTTTTTTTTGCCTTATTTGTATTTTTAAATATTGCATTTTTAGAATAATATTAAATATTATTTAATATTTATAAATATTATTTAAATTTAGAATAATATTAAATATTGCATTTTTAGAATAATACCTATGATGATGTGTTGGGTGGCAAGTCTTCATGGGTCTCACACATTTCTGTGTATCTTGTAAGCAGAGGCACTGACTGCTCTTTGTTTCAGAATATCTTTTCATGGATGGAGATAGTCTTTCCCTCCAGAGCAAAGGGCAGGTTTGCTTATAGCCTTGAAGATATAGTGTCTCCCTCTGGAGCAAACAGCAAGCATGCTTACTGTCCACTATAATAAAGATAATGTCTCCCTCTGGGGCAATGGGAGGATGCTTATTGCCCACTTTTAAAGACTCAAGTTTCCTAAGCTCAGGGTTCCTCTCCTGTAAAGCAACCCACTGAATGTGCAGGCATCTACCTGGGCCTATGTTGCATCATCCCCCTGAGAATGGGGGGCACTGACATACATACTGATGCTCAGGCTGCTTCCTGTGCTATAAGTAATAAAATCTTTTGTCTCGGACCCCAAAGTCTCATTTCTTCTGCCACATGAAACCATGGCAGGCTAACTTGTCTGCTGTAAGTAGGGTAAAAGCTCACAGTCTTCATTATTTAATTATGAGATCCCAATTTCAAGAAATTTACTTATGAATTTATATCTATACTCAGAAGTAGTATTGGTTTGTAATTTTTTCCCCACGTTATCTTTTTTTTTTTTGCGGTACGCGGGCCTGTCACTGTTGTGGCCTCTCCCGTTGCGGGGCACAGGCTCCGGACGGGCAGGCTCAGCAGCCATGGCTCACGGGCCCAGCCGCTCTGCGGTATGTGGGATCCTCCTGGACCGGGGCACGAACCCGTGTCCCCTGCATCGGCAGGTGGACTCTTAACCACTGTGCCACCAGGGAAGCTCCCCATGTTATCTTTATTAGGTTCTTATGGCTAAGCTCACCGTGAAAGGGGTCTGAAAGTTTTCCATCTTTTTCTGTGCTAAAATGGTATATGTGATGGGCAGATTATTTCTTTTAAGACTTGCAAAGACTGGTAAAGTAGTTTTGACTTAGAAACCTTATTAGAATTAATTAATCTTTTTTTCCACTGACAAAGTCCTATTCAATTTACTAGTCTTAATGAGTTGATTTTAGCCATTTCTATTTTCCCAGAACATTAGTGAATTTTGAAAGTGTAACACAATATTGTATTGTATAATTTAAGAGTATCTCTCATATCTCTAGTTCTCTCATTTCTCATTTTATGTAATTTTGTCTTAAGTTATTTATCTTTTTAACTTTTTTTCTGAACTTGCCAGAATATGCTTGACTATTACATTTTTCTGTGTTTGCTTTCATTACTCTTTGCTTTAATTTTTGTTATTTATTTCCTTCTGCTTTCAAAAATTATTTTTACTTTCTAACTTCTTAAATTTAATTAAGCTTAAGTCTTTTACTTGTGTTAGTTCTGCTCTAATAAAGCAAGTATAGAAATTTCCTATCTCCTCTGACTAGTTTTAAATCTATTGTTTAGATTTAATATGAAATGTTCTAATATTCAATTTTCTAACATTCATATAATTTGTAAACACAATTTTTATCTTTTCTTTGATCCGAGTTACTTATGTATGTTTTCTAATTTACAAATAAAGTTTCCTTTTTTAAAATTCTTGTTACTATTTTCTAGTTTATTTCATTAGAGTTGCAGAATGTAGACTGTATACTTGTCCTTTATAGAATTTGTCAAAGTTTAATTTTTGTTCTTTTACATGATTAACTTCTAAAAACATTCTACATATTTTTAAGTCTATGTACTCATGGAAGGGCATAAACTTTAAACTATAACAATCATATTATTTAAAAATTACTAGTTAAATATAATTTATATTAGGCCTACTGATTTATCAAAGAAGGAAAAGTTTCAAGGTCTCAGTTGTGTATCTGCCTATTTCTCCCACTATATCTGAGAGCTGTGTGATTTATACACTTTAATGCCAGTTACTAGGTACATAACGGCTCCTACCTATTATACCTTTGTTGTGAAGTCTATCTTTTTTTACTCTAAATTTACATTCTTTGTTTTATCTAGTTCCTTTTGTCTACTTATTGTGCTATTAATCTTTTATTTACATAAACCTGGTAGATCTTTACCCATCTTTTTACTTTTAATTTACATGTATATTTTTTAATCCAGCATATAGTTGGATTTTGTTTCTTAACCCAATTTTAGTCTTAATCTTTTAATAAAGAACTTTATTTATATTTTCATAACTACATTTTTGCTTTTATTTACCTTTTTCATCTTGTTTTGTGCTTTCCTCTCTCCCTCTGCTTTTTTTGCTGCCTATTCTTTCATTTGGTATATGGACTAGATTTTCTTTGCTCTTTTTCCTCTTAATATTGGAACCAATGTTTTCCTGTGTTTCCCTGAAGTTTTAGCTAACATGTGTAATCCTGTATTTCTCCAGTTATGCCAAGAATGAAACAATCTATTGACCTCTTACTTTGTAGATGATGAAATTAGGATACATCAACCATTTTCTTCTTACTGTGAAAAGAATTTTTTTCTGAGACCTTTGCTTAATTTCAGGAACTACTCAGTGTTGCTAACATTATAGAAAATGTTGTTAGAGAATCTTAGATCTTCAATTGTCTAGTCCAAATGCATTACTATAATAATGAAACCACTGGTTGTGTGATGAATTGGGAGATTGAGATTGACATATATACACTAATGACATATATACACTAATATGTATAAAATGGATAACTAATAAGAACATGCTGTATAAAAAATAAATAAAATTCAAAAATTCAAAACAATTCAAAAAATTAAAAAAAAAATAATGAAACCACTAAAGTCTCAGAGAATTTAAATGTTAACTCTAAATCCCCAAACTAGTTAGTGGCAGTATTAGGCAATAATAGACCTAAGACTCAGGTCTCTTGATCCCCAACTAGTACACTTTCTAGAACATTATATTCTTTACTATAAGCAGTTGAGACAAGCCTGAAGTTATTTAGGGTTGTGAAGAAGTGGATAGAGAAAGAGAGCTCTGAAGCTTAGAGAAAGGAATGAAGATAGGAGGATAGGATAGGATAGGAAGATAGGAGTGATTGATTTAGAAAATATATTGCTTATGACTTAAAATAAATATAAAACAAAAATACAAGCTGTTTCTGTCACCTCACTTAGGAGAGGACTTGAGCCTGTGGGTTACCTGGCTGCTCCTGTGTTCTAGATTTTTTTTTTTTTTTCACTTTTACAGAGTTTTAGTAAGAAGTCACTTGTGAAATAGTTTGGACTTAGGCTGACATTTCACATTAAAACAGGCTTTATTTCTACCAAATAAAAATTTTAAAATAGCAGAGATATTAGCAAAATTATAACCCAAACAGCATCTCATTTTAAGATTTCTTGCTTGACATGAAGTTCCTGGTCAATTGTCTTTTAGTCTAGAAATGTAACCTTTTGGGACATCAGTTCAGGAAAGCTCTGGTATGAGGAAATAGGTCAGTTTTTCTTCCCAATATCAAGGATTTCCAAACACATCCCGGTAGGCATAATGAAATGGACCTTCAGGGGTGTAGAGGAGAGTGAAGTCAGCAAAGACATCTACAACTTATAGTTCAGCTTCCATGAACTTGGCTGCACCCTTTGATCCTGAAGGTTTCTTTCTTCCTGACACCAAATATGTGGTGTCTTTTCCAACACCATTTCTCAGACACAACTGGATATCCAACAATTCAATTCAATTCTGACGCTACCTACCTAGAGTTAGTCTCAGATCCCACAAGTTAAAGGGTTCAGTCCCACAAGACTGGTCCCACTTCAGATGCTAATCACAAGTCCTGGGCTACCTGTACTTCTGACTGACTAGCTCTAAATTGGAAATCCCCATGAGCCATTCCTCAGGTTTGATAATTTGCTCACAGAACTTTGGAAAGTCTTTTACTTACTACGTGGAAGAGAGGCATAGGTCAAGGTATTGGGGAGGGGAGGAAGAGCAGAGAATGGAGCTTCCATGCCTTCCCAGACACATCACTCTGCCAGCACCTAGAGGTGTTGACCAGCTTGGAAGCTTTCTGATTTTCATTGTTCAGGAGTTTTTATAGAGCTCAGTCTCCAGCCCTCCCTCTCCCCTTCCTGGAGGTTAGTGGGTGGGGCTGAAAGTTCCAACACTCTAATCACTTGGTCTTTCTGGTGACCAGCCCCATCCTGAGATTATCTAGGGACCCCACCTAATTCATATCACTAGCATAAACTCAGGAATAACAAAAGACACTACTATCACTCAGGAAATACCAAGGGTTTTAGGAGCTCTGTGCCAGGAACTGGGGCAAAGACCAAACATATTTTTGTATTAGGCCACAGATCCCTATGTTTTTGTATATCCTTCTGGGCAGAGCATTGAGGCCATCTACACAGGACTCACAGTTTATCAATGAAGAATTTCCTTCATTAATTATGAATGAACAATTTCCTTCATTGATTATGAATGAAAGATTTCATTCATAAATACCTGATGAGATATTGAGATTAGAAGATCTAGAAAACAGACATGGCCTGGTTCCTGTGATTTCTAAGCTTATAGTGGAAGGTATCAGGGTGTTTTTGAAACAGGAGGGAAGGGAGAAGTGCACAACCTTTGAAAGAATAACATAGCCTGAGGACATGACATAAATTGATTAGAACCAAGTGGTCCAAGATGGTGGACAAGTCAACTTCCCCTAGACCCTGAGCCTCAGTGTGCACTCACTGTAACACATAAGCAAGCTAAATGACACACCCACAGGTGCCATGACAGTTCCAAGGCCAACCATAAGGATCAAAAAGTGGGCGGTGGCCCAATTCCTGGAAATCCCTGCCCCTTCCTGAAATAGCTGGAATACTCCTCCCACTCATTAGCATATGAAATTACCCACCCCTTCAAAAACTGACAATCCCATACCCTGGTGCCTTTCGCACCTTCAGAGATGGCCCACACTCTGTGGAGTGTGTTTCTGTCTAAATAAATCCACTTCTTACGTATCACTTTGTCTCTCATTGAATTCTTTCTGCACTGAGACATCAAGAACCTGAGCTTCATTAAATCCTGAAACAAGGTGCGTGATCTCAGTTGGAAGACTGTGGGTTTTGGTCGGGTTCAAGTCCCGGCCGTGTGGGTTCAAGTCTCAATCAGGGTTTTGGCCGGGTTTGAGTCCCAGCCATGTGGGTTCGAGTCCCAGTCTGAGTTTTGGCCAGGGTCGAGTCCCTGCCGCGTGGGTTCAAGTCCCAATCTGAGGTGCACTGTTTCATTTTTAAGGATTATGTTGCTCTTATCCATTTCACCCATTTTTTCATACATCTCTTTCTGCCAAGGTGTTTAGTGTGCTTTGCAGGTTATAATTAAATAATTGTCAAACACTCTTAGGCAGTGTTATTAGCTCTATTTTGAACACTTGAGCAAGAATTACTTAAGACCACACACAAAATACCTCTTCAAATTGGTGAGAGATCTGTGTGCATTTACCTTCTGGCTTGCATGATCCTTGAGTTTTAGAAATAGTGACAATGGATATGTGCCTACATGATCTTCAGCCTTTTACGTACAGTGTCACTAGTCCTTGGGTAAATATTTTTATTTACTATGATGGTCTGAGTAGTATTTATATTTTAAGAAAAGACCCATTTCTTTCTGGCTGGTGGCATCCTTTCCAGCATGACTTCAGCTGGTCTTGACAATAGTAAATAGCTATAACTCATTTCTTGATATTGGGTGTCACTGTGTTTGTCTTTGGAATCTCTTCAATCTATTTTGCCCATTCATGTTCAATTTCATTAATTGTTTGGGTGTCATGTCATGATCCCAGCTCAGCAAACCTAGGTACTGGGGTATAGGTTTGGTGCTCATGTACTGACCATATCATTGGGCTTCATTGATCATACTTCTTCTTGATTTGGGGTGATTCTCAAGTTGAATGTGACACCACAACTACATGGGCCAATTTTATTGTTTTCTAGACCTTTACTTCAGTTTTAAAATGATGCCATAATAACAGTATGACATTTTTTTCTACAGGAAAGTAATTTGTAAAGGTTTCTTCCCCCATCTATCCACCATGGGATAATACATGGCCAACAACATCAAATTTGGTGCATTACAGCTCTACCTCACCAGTGAACTTGCTCTTGTGGGCGGAGGCCTTGGTGCAGACTTTGTTCATCCTTGTTTTCTCAGGGCATGGTGATTTTGCCGACCCTGCAAAGGAGTCTGAAGCAGTGATTCTGGAGCCTGATAACTCACCTGAGAAAGCTGAGCGGTGTTAAAAGAAGAAAATACAAATTTGATCTCAAGCTTCAATAAGATCAACTGAATCAGAATCTCAAGGGTCCTAAAACCTGAGTTTTAAAACAGCTCTTTAATCAATAGTAATGTTGCTGGATCCCTCCTGAGAAGAGCAACTGGTTTAGAGGCTCGTGACTGCTACATGTGTATATGTACATGTGTGTAAGAGGTACTAACTAGTAGCACCTTAGAAATAAAAGGAACCCTCTGAGCTCGTCTCTCATGTCTCATTTCATGGGGGGAATGTAGAGGTCCTGAAGTTACATGTCTAAGTGCACACAGCTTGTCAGTGGAGAGTTGTGAAAAGTAAAGCAAAACAAAATCCAAGTGTCCTGATCCTTAGTCCAGACTCGTTTTCTCTAAATTAAGCTAACTTTGAATATTTTTATAAAGTGCTGCCATTTATAAGTTCAGTATTTTCCCCAGAAGAGATAAGTTAAATATGTTAGATATCTTCCTCCCCTGAGCATTAGAGTAAAAATAGAATTTGAAAAGCAATGGGTTAACTGAACAATGCAGTTTCACCACATTAGTAGCTACAAAAGTTAACTGATTATTCAAAATGTCATTTTTGGTTCAGGGTGATCTCAGCCTAGGCTGGTGCACTGAGAGAAGTTGAGGAACAGTATGTAACTAGCAAAGCTTTTGTAATCATATAGGCTTAGGATCAAATCCTGACTCAACTATGTGATTCTGGGCAATCTGAGGCTCAGTTTCTGGGTCTATAAAATAGATAAAATACCTTCCTTTCATGGCTGCTGTTAGGTTGTTCATAATATATGAATGGTGCTTGGTACATAGGAACTAATAATAATTAGCCTTTCATTTATTGAGTGCTTATTAAATTCCAGTTACTGAATAGATTATTAAAACTCACACTAACCCTATGAGTATATTGTAATTATGTCCGTCTTAAAGATGTTCACTCACCTGCCTGGGACCATAGAGGTGTTAAGAGGTTGAGATTGGAGTTCTGCCTGTCTTAAAAGCCCCAGGTTTCGTGACTCTACTATATCATCTTTCAACAAATGATAGCTATCATTATTGCCCCCATCCTCACTCAGAAGCCAGTATAATCAGTTGTCAAGCACAGGGTTAAGGAATCAGACTCAGGTTTTAATCCAGTTCCTTTCCTTTCAATAAATGACAGCCATGTGATATTGGATGAGCTCCCTAATCTTTCTATTCCTTGGTTTCCTCATTTGTAAAATGAGAATGATAATCTAGTCTATAAGGTTGTTGTGAGGGTACCCAGTAAGTAAGTCTCGATACTTCTTTTGCATTTTACACACTAGTCAGTCTAACATGCTAAGTGAGAGTGAATGCTGGATCTTGTCTTGGCCATGTGGTGGAAGATTGTATGAAAGGTTTTTTGTTTGTTTGTTTGTTTTTTTAGTATTTGCCCTGAATCTAAGGTGCTACTGCAGTAAAGGTGTTTGCTGAAGGGCAATGGAAACAAAGGTTGGTTATGTTTTCAATGTTCCTTCAGCCCAAGTTGGTCTTTCCTTTAACAGGGAACAGACCCTCTCAAGTTCTACTGCTCCAGAAATCTCTGAAACGTCATAGGTTGAAAGGGAAGATGCACCAATATCTGAAGAGCACCTTACCAGGCACTTGTGATGTGCTTGACTAGCACGCTTAAAAAGAAGTGCTCAGTCTTATGGCATTCTGACTGCTCTGCGGAAAGGGGCCCAACACTAATGAGGGGTTGATAGTGGAATGTCATGTGCTGTGATAGCTGAGGGATTGGGCCATTCATTGCGTATTGTTCATTCAAATGAAAGGTTTTAGGGTGTAAAAGCAGACGCTGCTGGTGAAACTAATGGACAATTATGTGTGTGTAGTATGTGTTTACATGCTTTTAGCTCTTTTTTTGATACTAAATCTAAGGAATGACCTTTTAAAGACCGTTTATATATATTTTAGCTTTCTGAGGGGGAAAAACTGTCATTAAAAGCATGAAATATCATTTAACAAATGAATTTAGTAACCCAAAATTTGACAAATTTCTCACAGTCTCAGCTTTCCTAACAGAAGCAGTGCATGGGTCTACTTCTAGGCCTTCAGAACACTTTGTTCTTTGTCATGGAAGAAAGTATTTGAATGCTCCTTTCTCTCTCTCCTTCATGCGCACCTTGCCCCTCGTTAAGTGCCAAGATGAGGCAGAACCACAACCTAGGAGTAGAACTTCTATCTCAAGCTACTTATTACCTGCATCTCCCACCTCTCCCAAGAGTTGTACGTTTGATTGAATGAACTAATACCAGTTGTGCTTTACTTATATGAGTTAAAATATGTCTGCTACAGGTCAACATTGTACTAAAATATATCTTTACACTTTTATGAGCAAGCATGGCTTTAATGCAGTACTGAATAAAGTCTACATTTATAGAACAGCAATTTTACATGCCTATAAATACCTGGGTATATAGAAAAATCAGGCCTGTGATGAGCTGAACTTACAAAATTGATAAAAACTCGATGATTATTTGAATTGCAAAGGAACCCTTCACTTTATTCAAATATGCCTTTAAAAAGTAATAATAATGTCCTACATTTACATAGTGGGAAAGGCTTTGCAGATGAGATATACATTATCTCATTTGCTTCTCTCAACATTCCTGTGAACTAAGTGAGATAGTGACTGTTATCTGCATGCTTTATGGATAAGAAAAATACAAATCATCCTTATCACATTTGAAATGTAGTTACCTTTACAAAAAGTCAACTCATCACCACTTTAGGGCATATAATCTATTGTGGAAAATATGCCTCCATGTATTTACTTATTGTATGAATAGTTAGTGTTCTGGTTATCTCTTGCTATGTAACAAATTACCCCCAAACGCAGTGGCTTAGAACACTATGTTATTATATTTCACTATATTTTTGGTTAATAGTTTGAATAGGGGTCTGCTGGGTGTTCCCTCTGTTCCACTTGGAGTCAACTGAGATCACTTGGGATACTCAGCTGGCAGATGAGCTGGTTTGGAGATTCTAAGATGGCTTCATTCACAAATTTAGTGTCTAGGCTGGAAGCCTGATCTTGGCTGGGACTGTCAACTAGAATGCTTACACATGAGTCTCTCCAACATGGCATCAGGGTAGTTGAGGGCTCAGGGCTCCCAGAGACAGTGTTCCATGAGAATGTAAGTGGAGGTTGTCAGTAGATTCAGCCTGGATACAGCAACTGGCACAGCATCACTTCTACCATATTCTGTTGATCAAAGCAAATCACAGAACTCACCCAGATCCAAGGGGAGGGAATATGCATTCTAGCTCTCCATGGAAGAGATATCAGAGAATTTGTGGCAATGTTTAATCTGTCACAGTCTATTCTTTGATCACTGATTTTTCATATTCCTTCCCAATACAAAAATACCTTCACTCTCTCGGAAGGACCCCAAACTTCTCATCTCATGACAATATCAGGATCCAGGCACCATCAAGACCAGGCTTAAGATCCAGGATCTTGTCATCCAAATCAGGTACAGGCATGAGTAAGACTCCTCAGGTCTGTTTCTAAGAGTATGGGTCCTCTCAGTCTGAAAACCTGTGAATTAAAGGAACAGGTTATTTCCCCCAGCATGCAATATTGAGACAGAGGTCAGACACAAGCAATAGGCATTCCTATTCAAGAATGGACAGAATGGAAAGCACAGAGCAGTCCCTAGTCTATAACACTTCTTAAATCTTACTGGACACACACTGGCATTGGACTGATTAAGTCTCAGTCCTGCTCCCTAGGAATTATGCAGTAATACCATAAAATAATATAAGTAATTATTTAATTATAATAATTAAATAGTTCTTATTATTTTTTTTTTAATTTTTTTTTTTTGCAGTACGCGGGCCTCTCATTGCTGTGGCCTCTCCCGCCGTGGAGCACAGGCTCCGGACGTGCAGGCTCAGCGGCCATGGCTCACGAGCCCAGCCACCCTGCGGCATGTGGGATCCTCCCGTACCGGGGCACGAACCCGCGTCCCCTGCATCGGCAGGCGGACTCTCAACCACTGCTCCACCAGGGAAGCCCAGTTCTTATTTTTTTAACCTTACCTTTCTCTATCCATATCATATCACATGGCTAAAATGAATCATTTGACATTCCTTCTGGAAATCCAAATCCAAGCCAGTTCAGTTCATTAGGTCTATTTTCTATTGTGTACATTTGCCACAGGTAACAGCATTACCAGACTTTCTGCTAGGGTCAAATTTTTCTCCAGCTTCCAATAGTAATCACTGCACTACCTTCTAAGTATTCACCAGCAGTCTCCTTCCGGTCCTCTGAGCTTTCACTAACAGTGTCCTCAAGGTCGTTCCAGTTCTGCCCATCATCTGGTCCCCAAACCACTGTTACAAGGCTTCGGTTATTGTTATGGCAGCAGATATCAAATTCTGTTCATTATCTGTTGCTGCATAATAGATTACCCCAAGACTCAGTAGCTAAACATAACGACCATTTTTATCATATCAGGACTTTATTGCACAGGAATTCAGGCATGGTTCAGTTCAGTGATATTTCAGCTCCATGCTGAATTGGGTGAGGTTGCTCAGTGGTCTTCAGCAGGTGAATGGGCTTGTCTGGAGGGTTCAGGATGGCTTCATTCACAGGACTATCACCATAGCAGTTTTGTCTGGAAGGTGGGGTTCAGCATGGACTGTTGACTGGAGTGTTGACTGCATTGTTTCTCTAGTATTGTGGCTTCAGGGCAGTAGGACTTCTTACATACTGACCCAGGGTTCCCAGAGACAGGGAGTGAGAGTTGCCAGTTTCTTAAGGTCTAGGCTTGAAATTCGGCCCAGCTTCACATCTGTATTCTATTGGCCAAACAGTCACAGATTCAAGGGCATGGAATATAGAGTCAATCTCTCCATGAGAGAAATGTCCAAATTTTTAGTAGTACAGAAAAATAATGTTTAGTTTTTTATTTTAAATTATTTACTCATACTTATAGTGCAGACTGACTCAATGGACTAACTCAGGATTAGGAATTAGGTGTTCAAGGTTCTGCTTCCATCTCTTCCATTACTTAGCTATGTTTGAGCTAAGTTTCAGTTTCAGTTTCCATCAGACAAAATGGAGATGATGATAGCTGTTGGCATTCACTAACTTAAAGAGATGTCGTGTCTGTTTAGAAAAAAGAAATCAGTATGCAAAAAAGTACTCTAGGAAGTAGAATAATAAATTATTATAACTAATTGGACCCTTACAAATTCACCAAATTTTTTTTGATATTGTGTAGAACAGGGCCACAAAGGAACTCTGGTACACACACAACACTCACACTTTAAACGCATAATTCCATGCCATAGTGTATGTTTTTTCTGTCTTCCCCGTGTGCCAGACAATGTACATTTTTCCATTGAATCTTTGTAATGCCCCTTTGAGGTAGATGCTATTATTAACATCTTAATCATGTTTTCTGAAACATTTGTGTTCTGCAGTTTAAACTCTAACACATCTTTTACATATTTATACATAATACATCTTAAAAGAGTCTAATGAAAACTTTAGTAGAGTCTGTAGGGGTTTTGTTTAAATTCTATGGGAATCTTCCCTGTTAATTTTATACAAATATTCTTGCAAAATGAGATAAAAGAAGATTTATGATGATATCAAAGTGATATAACGAAGAGGAGAGACAAAATAAAAGAGGCAGAAGAGTTAACAGAAGCTGGTTGTACTTACAGAAACCAGAAGGAAGATGAGGTGGTTGGTATTGTAGGAGGAAAGTGGGTGGCCCTGCTATGCTATTAACTAGGAACTAGGTGTGTAATCTTGAAGGTTTCTTCCCTCTTCCATACCAAGGTTCCATTTGTGTCAAATGAGAAGGTGGAACGAGGTGAACTCTAAAATTCATCTCAACTTTGACATTCTCTTATCACTCTAAGAAAAGGGGATAAAACACTAAATACACATAAATACACCCATCTATCAAGGAAGTGAAGTTGCAGACTGGAAGATAGGTTTAGAAAAAGAAAAGAAACAAAGAAAAGACAGGATATGTGGAATTTTGACCTGGAAAATTACAAATAGTAGAATGGCCCTAAATACCAAAAAAACAAATCAGCAGACAAGGAGGGAAGTCAGGACAAAAAAAATAATATTGAACCCAGCCATCAAGAAGGTAATTTGAAAAAAAAATATTTTATTTATTGTTTCAGCAAATGTTTTTTGAGCCTCCTATGTGCCAGGCCCTATCCTAGGTATTTAAAGTACAGTAGTTAAAAAATCCTTGTTCTCATGGAGCTTATGTTCTCTGTTGGGGGATACAGGCAATAAACAAATTAAGTAAGTAAGATATTAGGTCTCTTAGATAATCATAAGTGCTTAGAAGAAGAATAAGTGGAGAACCAGGGTTGATCACTCTGGATGGGGTTTGCAGCACCAAATAGGGTGGCCAGGTGAGCTCTAACCCAGTAAAGTTCTGAAGGAAGTCAGCAGATGAGCTGTGGCGACTTTGCTTCCTATTTCACAGACACAATGAAAGTACTCAGAAGAGCATTCCAGGCAGAGGGAACAGCAAGTGCAGAGGTGCTGAGATGGAAACATGCCTGATATGTTCAAAGAATAGCAAGGACGCCGATACAGCTGGAATGGAGTTAAATGAAAAAGAGGGAAGTGAGAGGGGAGATCAGGAGAAAGACTCTGGGAAGATGTTGAGTAGAAAGTGCCATCTGGCATGTTTAAATGAAATACCTTTATTGCTATGTAAAGAACAGAGTAAGAAAAAGATCAAGACAGAAAAAGGAGAAACAGTTAAGAGGCTACTGCACTAATCCAGGCAAGAAATGATGGTGGCTCAGACTAGAACGGTGGTAGTAGAAGCTATGGGAAATGGTGGGATTCTGGATATATTTTGAAGGTAGAATGAACAGGATTTACTGGATGGTTAGGATGTGGGTTATGAGAAAATAGGAGTCAAGGAAAGTTCAAGGAGCTTTGACTTGAACTGAGTTGCCAATTACTGAGATGGGAAAGATTGTGAGAGGAACAGTTTAGATGGTGGTGGTGGGGCTATTAGGAGTTTTTAACATGTCAACTGTTAGTTCCCTAGTAGTTATGACATGTGTCATGGATACATGAGTGTGGATTTCAGGGGACAGAGATAGGTTGGAAGTATAAGTGCTTAGATCCATGAGATTGGATCAGTTTCTCACTAGAGTAAGCACAAATAGAAAACAGACAGGGTCCAAGGACCAAGCCTGGGGACTCTGATGGAGAGATGAGGAGAAACATCAAGGGTAAACAAAGAAGAGTGACCAGAGAAGTAGGAATAAGACCAGACAAACAGAGAGTCTTGGAAGCCCAATGAAGAAACAGTGTTTCAAAGAGCAGACAGTGATTGTGTCCAATGCTAATGATTGGCTGAGTAAGATGAGGACTGAGAAATGATCACTGGCTTACCAAAGTAGAGGTCTTTAGGACCTTGATAAGAGCCATGTCTGCAGAGAGTTGTAGGTAAAATCTTGGATTGGAGTAGGTTCAAGAGAGAATAGGAGAGAAATTGGAGACAGAGGGTATAGACACTCTTTCAAAGAGTTTTGCTCTAAAAAGAAAGGGGAATAGCTAGAGGAGAATTGTAATAAAGAGTTTTTAAAGAAGATATGAGAAAATAACATGTCTTTTCAATGCTTCAGTGTTGAAGAGAGTGATCCAATAGAAAGAAACATTGGTAATACAGAAGAGAGAAGAGAAAATTGCTGGATCGATGTCTTTTAGTGAGTGAATGGGATAGGCTCTAGTGGCAAGTGAAGGTTTGGTCTTGACTAGGAGTATGGCTAGGAGGGAAGTTTGAGTAGATGGACACAGATGCAGGTAGGGAAGCTGATGTGGTGGTGGAAGCTGAGTGAAATTCTCTTGAGTGCTGTCATTCTCTCAGTAAACTAGGAAGGAGAGAGGATGATAAAAGTGTTTAGAGGTTTGAAGAGAGAGGAGTAGGTGTAAAACAGTTGTCTAGGGAGGAAGAATTATTGGACTACAAAAATGTAGTACAGTATAATCACTGGAGGATATTAAGAACACATTTGAGGTGAATATAGAACACGTTGGTTTCCTGGAGTCATATATGGTTGGTCGTTGGCAAAGCGATGTTCTCACAGTAATATATTCCTGGGAGTTCCAACTGAGAGGAGAGGAGATAAAACCTGGAAGTAAATAAATGTCCTAAGATGCAGCTGACAGAACATAACCACTTCTTCTAGAACACCACCAATAGTTCCCTGGGATTTCTTTCCTTAACTTCCTTCTTCGTTCCTCTCCCTCATTATCCCCATCCTTATTTGTGCGGAGATACAGCTAGATTGGTTATGTGTGGGTTTCAGGGAGCAGAGCCGCTTCCTGTAGACGATGGATTTGTTTTGCCTTTATATTGGTCAGCTTTTTCTATGTTATTTGCAGGTAACAAATAATTCCCATTTCTCAGTGGCTTACAACAATCAGGATTTATTTCTCTCTCTTGTTATGTGTTGGCTATAGGCCAGTTACAGCTCTGTACCACATATATTCATTCTGGAATTGAAGCTGAATGAGGAGTCCATATTTTAGGTCATTCTGTTCTCCAGGTTGAGGAAGAAGAACAAGGTGGAACCACATGATGGCCCTCAAAGCTTCTGCATGTTTACTCACATTTCATTGGCCAAAGCAAGTCACATGGTCAAGCTTGATGTCAGTGGGAAAGGGGAAGTATACGCTTCTTTTAAGGAGGAACAAATAACTTGAAACAATCATATAATTAGCCACAACTTTTTCCACGTGTGGCAGAAGAACTCCTCCTCAAGCAACACAATGGGTCAAATTACTTCTTTCCAAACACAATTGGCATTTAGCTCCCAGGAGTAACATCAGGGAGGTTAGACACTTGGTATGAATTTCTGGCTGTAATTTCATGTCTGGCCCTGTGGTTTATATTATTTAACTTTAGGATTTAGGAAATATCTTACCTTTAAGGAGGCAGGTTATGTATTTCATCACATACATTATAGATATTATATTATAATAAAAGCAACTATGCCAAGTGTTACAAAATACATCTTATAAACTGAAAGAGAGAACCTCATCCAGACCTGGCTTTTGAGACCTTCTTAAGTTCCATGACCAATTTTATAATAATATAAATCTAATATAATAGAGGAAAGAGCTCTGCCTATAACTCAGTAAAATAAAAATCCAGATATGGTAGAGAATTCCATACGCCTTCCTTGTGTAGAAGGAGGAATTTTATAGTTTGATGGAGAACTAGGATATTTCTTTAAGATGCTGTATAACCAAGGCCTATGACTCAAGACTTCCCATGCCAAGTATGGTGCCCTGCAAGGAGCAGTGAGTTATTCTGATGGATTGCCTAGCCCTGGCCTCACAGTGGTGAGAAACTTGAGACCAACCATGAAGGTATCAAGGGTGACATGGACCCCTGGTACGTTGGTTTAAACAGTTTCATGTTTTCTCTGTTAGCACAGAAGGAACCAGGATCTGGTGTTCTTTGTTCTTTAGTTTAATGTTAGTGAGTCTTTTTCTCTTTGTTTATGAGTATATGACTCTGACAACTGACAAAGGACATTCCAAGAACTTAGCTAGAGCCCAAATAGTGAACTGCTGTGGAAATTTCTCCTTGAAGATTTGTCCAATGACCCTTCTCTGGAGAAAACACTCAGGTAATACATTCCCAGTGGTAGCTCACTTCCCATCAACTCACCACTGGTGCCCTCATTAGGGTGTTTGTCTTTCTTTAGGTTTTAGTTTTTTTTTCCTAGTCCATCTCAACCTCCCACCACAGTGACTATACTGTCCGTGAAGGGGACTGGATAGCTGTCCCCTGAGACTATCTTAAGTTTATTTTTAGTGCAAACAGTTTGGAAAAAATTACTTTCCCTTGCTGACTGCACCAGGACTGTCTTAACTCCGACTTAGAATTCTGGACTTCTAACATGAGATTGAGACTGAGCAAGTAACCCATACCTTCATCTTCAAGATGGAGCAATCACATTACAATGAGGATAAAAGACTTGCCAAGAGTTACCCAGACATCCAATTGTAAGAGTGTTTTACTTTGGTCTGTTGGTCTCAGATCCGTTAAGATGTTTAACTGTGTAAAATTGCAAGTTGGTCTGACTAAATTGGACAGCTTGCAGGTAAAATCCCCACTCCCTAAATCCCAATCGATCCCCTGAGCCATCCGTACTCCTTAAAAGTGCTATTATTACTATCAAGCTACATGCCCCCAAATTATTTCCCTCGGGAACACACACCTAACCCAGACAAAAAGATTACTATTTTTTTTTTTTTTATTGCTCACTCACCCTTTGTCCCAGCTTTCCTCTTTGTTTCTTTTTTCTCACCTTATGTCTCATTCAAAATGATATTGAAATGCTATGATCTCTGTGGTCCCCAATCTACTGTTAGGTTGATCCACATGAAACTGCCAATATTCAGTGATTTTCGACCCACAAATGTGGCAATTATATATGGCTCGCTGTAACCCAGTTAGAATGAGATAGTAAATTGTGAACATTTTCATACAGAAAAATGCAGATTATTGATCAAGTTAATGGCAACTCATTGATAATATGTAATAGAGTTGAATGTGTATCCAAAGCTTTAATGCAATCCTTTGTAAAATGAAGGCTAATTAGCATATGAAATGAGAATTTTAATTCAGAAGAGAATTTCAACTTCTGATAGCAAAAAAAAAAAAGTGTAACTGAGATGCACACGTGCATGTTAATGTGCCAGGATCCTCTGTGTGCAATGGCTGTGACCACGACTGGGCATATGCAACTAGAAAACTGGCTTTTTATACATTTTCTCTCTCTCTCTCTCTCTCTCTCTTTCCCTCTTACCCTCTTTCTCTAACCTTTCATGGTCAGACTTCTGAAAAAAGCAGTCTACACCCACTTTCTCCATGTTCTGCCTCTTACTTGTGTAACACACTGTAATCTGGTTTCTGTCCCTCACACTCCACTAAAACTATTTTTGCCAAGGTCACTAATGACCTTTGATTGACAAATTCAATAGAAGCTTTTCTGTCTTTATCTGACTTAACTTCCCTGGTGCATGTGACAGGATGGGCCAAGATTTGCTTCTTAATATTTCATCCCTTTCCCTGACTTTCACGGTTGCTCTTTCTCTTCATTGTGTCTCAGGACTCAGTGTAGGCACCGTAAGGTACTTATCTGTTTGTTGAATGAATGAAAAGACAAATTAATGTAACTGAAGCACTTCGTTAATTATTAGCCATTGCCAATAATCAATGTAATCCCCACTTCCAGCAACTTCTCTACCCCACTCCCTCTACATACATTTTTAATCATGTATAACTGGCAGTGTGCCACATTCTTCATGTTTCCATCTCAGAGATCCTACTATAGTTGGGGGCAAGGCAGGCAAGACTGAGGGGACTGCTGGTTCCTTTTCATGTGGTTTCCTCTAATTCTGAGTATTATAAATATGCTGGGCCATCAGTCATGTTTTTTTAGTAACTCCTAATTCTTAGGAAAAAAAGATTCATGTTCTTTTTCTTTCCTCCCCGGGATGTATCATTTAGAGATCCAGTAAAGTGTATCCACAATAGCCACTTGTTGCTTGCATAGACGTATGACCTGACAAAATATAGGGAAAAAACCCAATACAGGACTCCAGGAGAACAAAAGAAACGCGCCACCAGAAAATGTGACACACACGCACACACTATGCATGTTTAATTTCTGTTGTTTTGGTTGGAAAATAGCTGCAGGTGTCCTGTAATTATAACCCCATTTTCACAAATATCAACTGTCATATTTAATCTGTTATAGTCACCATATAGCCTACTGTTACAGCACATTTCTTTCATTACAAATTTAGTAGCAGAGTTTTGAACGCTCAAGCTAACATTCAGGCTAGTCAATTAATGCATTATTTACAAGTTAAATGTTATTAAAAACAGGTTCTTAATTTGCCAGTGATTTAGTAGACTCAAGGAGATATTCCAGTTTTTTTTTTAATTGAAAATGGAAGAATATTTAGAACAGTTGGGGTCGGGAGGGATGTCAGGGATATTTTGGCCTCCCTCAACATTTTCTCTGCGTTTCTTTTCTGCTCTCTTCTTTCTTGTGTGTTGTTTTTGACACCTGTGCTAACCAGTTGTGGCAGGAGTGAGAAGAAAGACATATGAAAAATAAAAACAGCATAAATACCATTGTGAGTGGTGTTTTTAAAAATCACCAGGCAGTTTGGAATGGCTCAGTACACATGTTCCCCATACAATCCGGTGTATTTTGATTTACTGTGCTGTTCCCACAGCACAGCAGGTTAAGAAGGTTAGAAGTCAAGGAAATTAAATGTTATTAGCATTCCACTGTTGTCAGGCTGCAAAAACAGAATATATGTCTTTTCAAATACACTTTGAAAAATTAAAGAGTTCCTAAGGTTCAAGGGCCTCAGAATCATCACCGCAATCTGGATTTTGTTCTTAGTTGTAGTTTTTTTCTTCTTTTTCATTTGACTTAGATCATGTTTTAAATCCACATTTCATGTTCCATAATTCCATGACATGCTACTTATTTATGAAAGATAATGTGGGGTGAGCTTTTTGATGCCCAGTGATTCCAGCTTCATGAAGCCAGTTAGCCAGTCTCCATGCCATTCTCTCCAGCTGTCTTCTTGAGCTTGTCATCCCCTTCTCCTCTCCACTTCTCCTCCTCTCATACCTTTTAAAAAATTTAACCAAGATCCACCTTCTTAAGGAAATCTTGTTAAAACGAAGTCTAGCTCACAACAATCTTTCCCATCTCTACATCCTGATAGTTTTTTATGTCTGTGTCCCAGTCACTCACTCAAAGGTATGTTCCTCTTGATTTTCTCTACAATTGTTTCTCTACAGGACACGCAACAGAGTCACAGAGACCTGCCATTTATTGGTGGTGTGGTCTAGGGCAAATGATTTCTTTTATCTAAAGTCTCACTCTTCTCCTCTCTTAAATAGAGATAAAAACCCTTATTGTGAGAATTAGTAAGATCATGTATGTGAAGAACCTAACTAAATGGTAGAAGCCAATACGTGGCAGCTCTTGTTGCCGTAAGGAAGTAAGATGGTTTACATAAATCGCCTAGCACAGTGCCTAGGTCATGTTTGGCACTCAATAAAATTTAATTCCCTTTGGTACAATAAATAGGTCATAAGCATTTCATGTTTTCATCTTCACACAAAGTTTTCTCAATGGCAAGGACTAAGCGTTTTCCCAAACTCTTCAGTTTTGGTGGATTAATGTTCCATCCTCTGTGTTTTAGGAGGTGTTCTGTGTATCTCTCAGGAAATCCAGGCAGAATGAGTGCTCAATGTCTATATCAGTGACCTCGAAATGGCTCTTCCTCATTCCTCACCTCACCCTCACTCCTCCCCCACGCCCCCTCCCCTGCCACCCTGCTCCCTCCACTCCTGGGATCACCCTCCAAATTAACTGCTAGCACCAAAGCCATTGATTCAGGCTCTACTTTTGGGGGAACCCAAACTAAGTAAGGAAAAAAATCAAATGAAATAACAGAGAAAGACAATAAACAGTGTGCAAAATAGCCAAAGAACCTCCAGAGTTGCCCAGGGCAGCTAAGAAGGGAGAATGTCAATAGAAAAAAGCCAAGAATGGAATTCATTCCTCCATTTATTTAAAACATATCTATGGAGCACCTAGTGTGTCCCACACACTCTTAGGCATTGGTGATAAAACAGACAGGGTCTTTCTGCCCCCATGGCACTTTCACTGTAGTGAAGAAACGTGCAATAAACAAATCAACATGCAAAATCATGTCAGGGAGTGATAAGAGCTTTGGAGGCAAAAAAGGTCAGGGTAAGAGTTAGACCGTGTACCGGAGAAGCTGATTTTTTTTGTTTGTTTTTGTTTTTTTGTTTTTTTTTTTTTTTTTTTTTGCGGCACGCGGGCCTCTCACTGTCGTGGCCTCTCCCGTTGCGGAGCACAGGCTCCGGACGCGTAGGCTCAGCGGCCATGGCTCATGGGCCCAGCCGCTCCGCGGCGCGTGGGATCTTCCCAGACCGGGGCACGAACCCGTGTTCCCTGCGTGGGCAGGCGGACTCTCAACCACTGCGCCACCAGGGAAGCCCGAAGCTGTTATTTTAGAGAGTGTGATCGATTTAAAATGAACCAAGGCCCTTCTGGGAAGGTGATATTTGAACAGAGACCTTGCTAAAGGGACAATGACCCACCTTTTGTCCACTGCATATTGTCTTCTGGAGTAGAAGCAGAAAAAGAAAACAAAAACTTTCTAGCCTGGAGAATGAGGTCATAAGACAGGATCAAAATCCTTCCGGTAAGAAAAAATGGGGTGCAGAGATTTCTCAGGATGCAATTTTCCAAGCAGAGTGCTTGAAGGGGCCCGCAGCTCCTGCGTAAGCCCTTCCTTTAGGAATCCCTGCAGGGGCTCCTTCACCCTTTTATCTTCTCTTCTATTTCTCCTGTTCGGTGTGTCCTTCTCTTCAGTTTCTCAAATAGAAAGAATGCCTTTATTTATATAAAATTTGAGAGTATATACAGAGCATAATTTTCTCATTTAATTCCCCTGCAACTGTGTCCATTAAGTACTTTCATCCTTATGTTATAGTTGAGGAAACTGGGACTTGGGGACTTTGCTTGGGACCACCCAGCAGTATTAGAGCTTAGACTCAAACTCAGTCTTTTGGTTCCAACCCAACATTCAATTCAGTGCTGAGTTGATGGGCCTCTTAACCAATTTTTGTCCCTTTCCCTCACCCTCACTGACCCCTACCTATGGCAGCTGACTTGTACGGGCTCATGATCTTCTCCTTCTGGAGGATCCCATCATTCTGACTTTCCATCAGTGGGTACAGGATCAGATCTCAGAAAATCCAAAAGTTTAGAATAGGGACTTCCCTGGTGACGCAGTGGTTAAGAATCCGCCTGCCAATGCAGGGGACATGGGTTCGATCCCTGGTCTGGGAAGATCCCACATACTGTGGAGTAATTAAGCCCGTGCACCACAACTACTGAGCCTGCACTCTAGAGCCTGCAAGCCACAACTATTGAGCCCACAACTACTGAGACTGCATTCTGCAACTACTGAAGCCCATGTGCCTAGAGCCCGTGCTCCGCAACAAGAGAAGCCACTGCAATGAGAAGCCCATGCACCGCAATGAAGAGTAGCCCCCGCTCGCTGCAACTAGGGAAAGCCTGTGTGCAGCAATGAAGACCCAACGTGGCCAAAAAATAAATAAATTAATTGATTTAAAAAAAAAAGATGTTTAGAACAGGAACATCTGAGAGCTCTATCAAGAGATTCTGTCTTCAATATTCTAACTTAGCCCAAGTGCTATACTCTTTTTTTAATTTTTTAATTGAGGTATAATTGATTCACAATGTTGTGTTAGTTTCAAGTATACGGCAAAGTGAATCAGTTATACATACATATATATATATATTCTTTTTCAGATCCTTTCCCATTATAGGTTATTACAAGATATTGAGTATAGTTGCCTGTGCTGTACAGTAGGTCCTTGTCGTTTACCTATTTTTTATATAGTAGAGTGTATATATTAATCCAAAACTCCTAATTTATCTTCCTTCCATCCCCTTTGGCAACCATAAATTTGTTTTCTATGTCTGTGAATCAATTTCTGCTTTGTACATAAGTTCATTTGTATCATTTTTTAGATTCCACATATAAGTGATATCATATTTGTCTTTCTCTGTCTGACTTACTTCACTTAGTATGATAATATCTAGGTCCATCCATATTGCTGCAAATGGCATTATTTCATTCTCTACTCTTGATTGTGTTTTCCCACTACCACATTAAGGATTTTTTTACAAGTAATTATTTTTAAGTATGTGCTGCTAGGATAGCTGATGCTTAATGCTCCTCTTTTTGAGAAAACACGAGATAAAATTTGACATAATTGCTCCTGGATCCATTCCTCTTTGACAAATGGACCTCTTTTTTTTTTTTTTTTTTAATTCTAGGACATCCCACTTGATTCTGAATCTGAAAGACTCAATCCCTCAGTGGTGAATTCTCTCACATGTTGAGGGAACTCAGAGACAATTTCCTCTGTGGGTGAACTCTGCTGCACAGTTTATGGTGTCAGGTTGAGTGGGACTTCCTTTGAGTTGCTGTTGGAAAGTACAGAGTTTTTTTAAAGTTTAAAACCCAATGTTCGGTGTCAGTGTCTCAGAGAATATATGGGAAGCTACTGTGCTTTTAAGGAGATTGTTCTTAAAATTTTGGAAATTCAAGATGATGAATGGTCACTTAAGGCCATTTCTTCTGGCATACAGATTGACAATGCTAGACATTTTTTAAAGGTTCTTTTTGGTATACAAACACTCCAACTAGTATTTTTTAATCCTTACGATAATTCTGCGTGAGGTAAATATTTTTCCAATTCCCATTTTATGCTACAGTAGCACTTCGTATTTCTCCTTCAAAACATTTTGCTCACTTGTAATTAACAACTTAGTTTCTGTAATTATTTGTTTAATATGCTGGAGTTTCAAAGGCACATTCTGGAACCAGACAGACCTCATTATGATTTTTGGTTTTGAAAGCTGTATGACCCATGACCCTGGGAAGGTGTCTTAAGGCCTCCCTGCCTCAGTTTCCTCATCTGTAAAATGTGAACAATAAAGGTATTGGCCTCAAACGGTTGTTCTGAGTTTTAAAAGTGATAATATAGACAGGGCTTAGGATAGTACTTGGCATGCTATAAGCATTCCATGACTGTTAGCAGTTGTTATCACTATTGTTGTTACTATATATTACTACTGTAATAAATAGGTGACCATCTGTCAGGTTTTGCAGGAGACAGTGTTCATTTGAAAGTTGCCCAGCCATGATTATTAACATGTTCCCCTTTGCTTTCAAAAGTCTCCAGTTTGGAAAAACTATACGAATGGAGGACTGATTAGTGATTGCCTGGGTGAGGAAAGTAAGACTGGGAAAATCTGAATAAGATTAGTGGATTGCATCAATGTCTATAACTTATTTGTGATATTGTACTATTGTTTTGCAAGATATTACTATTGGGTAAAATCAGGTAGGAGGTACATAGGATCTTTTCATATTACTACTTACAACTCCATGTGAATCTACAAAGATTTCACGTAAAAAGTTATACTAAAAGAAGAAGAAGGGGCTTCCCTGGTGGCACAGTGGTTGAGAGTCCGCTTGCCGATGCAGGGGATGCAGTTGCGTGCCCCGGTCTGGGAAGATCCCACATGCTGTGGAGTGGCTGGGCCTGTGAGCCATGGCCACTGAGCCTGCGTGTCCGCAGCCTATGCTCTGCAACGGGAGAGGCCACAACAGTGAGAGGCCCACATAATGCAAAAAAAAAAAAAAAAAAAAAAGAAGAAGAAGAAAAAAGTTTGAATTTGAAAGATAAAAAATAGTATGGTCATTCATGAAACAACACCCTTGGTCCCACCAGGACATGACCACCTTCTCTAAAAAGAACTGCCATTGGTTCCCTCTATTTTCTTTACCTGATTTAATTTTTCTTCATAGTATTTATCTCCTCTTGACACATATTTAATTGTTTCACCTTTCAACAGCTATTTATTGAGTGCCTACTAGGTGCCAGCCTTGTATCAATGAATAAGTTCTTTGTGAAACTTACATTCTACTGGTGGAAATAAATAATAAACTAAAAATATAATAGATGAATTATTTAGTGTCAGAAAGAGATGTGTGATGGAGAAAAGACAGAGCAGACATATTAGTCAGAGTTCTTCAGAGAAAGAGAGCCAACAAGATGTATATAAGTACTTGTTATAAGAAATTGGCTCACATGGTTATGGAGATCTGCAGCTGGCAAGAGGGAGAGCCAGGATGGTGTAGTTCCAGTCCAAGTCTGAAGGTCTGAGAACCAGGAGAGCTGATGGCATAAGTTACACTCTGAAAGCTGACAGGCTCGTGAGCCAAGAAGAACCAATGTTTCAGTTCAAGTCTGAAGGCAGGCAAAACTAATGTCCCAGTTTGAAGGTGGTCAGGCAGAAGAGGTCCCTCTTACTCTAGGGAAGGTCAGCTTTTTGTTCCATTCAGGCCTTCAACTGATTGGATGAGGCCCACCTACATTAGGGAGGGCAATCTGCTTTACTCTGTCTACTGACTCAAATGTTAATCTCATCCCAAAACACCATCACACACAGAATAATGTTTGAACAAATAGCTGGCCACTCAGGGCACAGTCAAGATGACACATCACAGCAGGGTAAAAGAGAATGGATACTGGGTGGTGGTTGAAATTTTAAACAGGGTGGTCATGTAGCTTTGTTGAGAAAGGGATATATGAGCAAAGTCTTGAAAGGGGTGAGCCGATTATTGACTTTTTTGCTCATCTTCTCCTATCAGAATACAAGCTTTAGAAAGCAAGAGATTTCATTTTTTATCTGTTATATTACCAGTGCCTGGAGCTTATCAGGTCCTCAAACATCTTTGCTGGGTGAATGATTGAGAATGAGAGCTGTGCTCTGTGTGCAGTTGTATCTCTTGCCCTTAGCTCGGTGTTTGACACACCCTAACAGTCAATAAACATTGGGTTTTATTTGATTTCTATAATTGTTTATAACAGCTAATAAACATCACTGAGGACACAGGCTTACTTGTTTTGTTTGATATTGGAACACACATGGGAGTTAGTCAATAGTTGTTATTATTATTATTATTATTTTTTTTAATTAATTAATTAATTTATTTATGGCTGTGTTGGGTCTTCGTTTCTGTGCAAGGGCTTTCTCTAGTTGTGGCAAGCGGGGGCCACTCTTCATCGCACGCACAGGCTCAGTAATTGTGGCTCACGGGCCCAGTTGCTCTGCAGCATGTGGGATCTTCCCAGACCAGGGCTCGAACCCGTGTCCCCTGCATTGGCAGGCGGACTCTCAACCACTGCGCCACCGGGGAAGCCCTAGTTGTTATTATTGACTGTGGGCTCAGGTAAGGAGACTGAGGCTCAGAAATGTGAGGTTGGCTTGACCATGGTCTTGTGGCCAGGAAGCAGCAGGGTGGGAGCCTTTACTCTGTTTTTTTAACTCTCAAGTCACAGTATACATTGACATCACATTGCTTTAAAAATTGTCCTGGGGTCTCTCCTTTGGCCATAGCCTTTCTGTCACTGCCCCGCTTGTCCCTTACTTGCCCACACAGGGCCGTGTGGTGATGTCTCCCTGAGGGACAGGTAGTCAGGTGATGTTGAGTTGTCAGTGCACACACCTCCCTGAGGACAGCCATCTCTTCCAGGTACCACAGTGTCAGGTACCCCCTCATGTTAACACAAGTGAAAGGGAGTGCAACCTTTTGCGACCATCGACTTTGTCAGACAATAGCACAGTTCAGTTTGAAAGACTCCACCAGGAAGTTGCAGACTTCTGAAACTAATTTGGTGTTTATTCAACTTTGCAATCACTTCTATGTACTGTCTGTGTTTCACACACCGTGAAACGGCACTATGCTGTGCAATTGAATTAGTTGTACAGTGACTCAAAGGCATTAAACAATGACTTTGATATTTTAAGTACTGACTAGGAGGGATTTTTAATTCCTTCCTCATAATCAAAGCAACAAAAAAACCCAGTTACACAACCCTGGAACACTTATTTCTCTTTTCTATTCTGGGTGGACCCCACTGAGACAGAAAAAAACCTCCGAGCATTTAGTTTGCTTAATGGCAGAAGAAAAATTAAACAAGCATAGACGTGCAACCTTAATGACACCCAGCCACACTAGAATAACAGTTCCCAGCTTCTAAAACCTGTTATTTAATATAATGGGGAAATCTTGTGGGAGCTTTTCAGGTGCTGCTGAGTCTGAAAAAAAAAGCTACTTTGTGAGCAGGGGCGGGGGCAGAGGCAGGACACGGGCTCTGCTTGTATTCTTTTGCTTGGGGGTGGCGGGATCCTCAGGGCGCCATCCAAAGCAGACAGGGGCTGGGTGAAGTACAGCGCTGGCTGGCAGTCCCTGGAGGCTGTGGCCCTCGTGAAGAGAACACCATGCCTGTACGAGGCACAAGTGTTGCCAGTTCTGCCGGTGACATTATGGGACTCTTCATCCAGAGCCTTTCTGGAGATGGCACTGACAGAAAGGAAGAGGGGGGAAAAATACCCAAACAAAAATCCCAGCAAGTGAATTAATGCCGTGAAACTCCAAGCATTAGCTGGTAATAGTCCAGGGTAAAGCACCTAAGTGATGATTCACATCTGACAATAAATATATGAATAGCTGTTGAAAGCTTGTTTGATTTTCACAAAGAGGTTTAAACAAACATTCGTTTGTTCATTAGTCTTAAGCAACACTTTTATGGCAGGGGATGCATTAAACCTAACATATGTCTGCAACTAAGATAGCTGGTGGTTTTAAAGATGAAGACACAAAGCCATGCATATCATTTATGTGGAGAGGCCTTGAACTACCTGTAATGGAGTGAGATACAGTTATTATGGATTAATGCTGTGAATCTTCATCCAAAGAGAGAAAACAAACAGGCAAGGAGAAGGGCCCCGTCTTTGGAGATAAAGACTTAGAGGGCTCTACGTGCAATTGGTACTGAGTCTGCATAAACTCATTTTGTTG
This sequence comes from Tursiops truncatus, assembly GCF_011762595.2. Classification (NCBI taxonomy): domain Eukaryota; kingdom Metazoa; phylum Chordata; class Mammalia; order Artiodactyla; family Delphinidae; genus Tursiops; species Tursiops truncatus. Next base: position 107,229,535 of record NC_047034.1, on the reverse strand, counting down.
TTGTTTTTGTTGCATACTTTTCAAAAACCAAGTGGCTTAAATCTGTTCCCGGAGGTAATTATGCTAAACTGGCATTCCAACACCATAAATTCCCTGCTTATGGCAATCTCTGCTAGGGTGTCAGGTCGGGCTAGGTTACCGAGCAAATGGCTGCTTCGAAAGTTTTAGGGTAATTGCCTCTATAACTCGTTGAGTATAGGCCCTGTCAGGCAATCTCTAATTGTCACTGACGCTTCAGTTCCCTTTCTCCCTCCTCCTTCTTTTCTCCACTGTTGAACTGAAGGCCACTCTTCGGTGCAGAATGGCTTTGGACCTTTCATCTTCTGGAGCACCTGGATTTTGTCACCGTTAAAGCTTTTGCTCATGACATCATGATGTCACCCCGATGGAGCCCAGAGGGCGGTCGTTTGGCTGAGCAAAAACTGTCCCTGTGCAGCCTCATCCTTGCCCAAGAAGCTATCAGTTGAGAGAAGATAAGTTATGATGATGGACTTGGTATGAAATGAAGAGTACATGACCATAAGCCCAATTCTTCTAGGTTTGTTTGTTTTTGTTTTTGTTTTTTTAACGAAGGCTAGATTGGTTGTTGATGTGTACTAGGATGGTGTCAGCAATTTCAAGAGCATACTTTGATCTTCTCCCCTCCCTTTTGTGTGTGGGCATGAGGCCTCAGTAGGAAGGATGTTTTTGGATTGTAAACTAGACTTGTGACCAGGAGTTTCTATTGAACTCTGTCTATATATGGGGATTTTTCATCAAACTGCATCATAAAATATGTTAAATACTCAGCTCCTAAATCCAATTCATTAATTATCTTGCTTAAAGTATACTTCAAATAGATCACATTTGACATGATATGTCACTGATAGTAGAGGGAAATGATAACACTTAAAACCGATAAATGTTTTAAATTTATTTTGCTTATTATGGTTGTCATATTTTGACATGGAGGGCTGATGTGTCAACAAAGCTGTTATCACGATGTAAAGCAATGGCATTGAACTGTCTCACCTTTCGTGTGGTTGTTTCAGGGTAAAGTGGGCCCAGGGGGAAAATATAGCTAAAATCTCCAAGGAAGCATCTGCTTATGGAGTCAATACAGATCATCACTGAATAAAACAGCCTGAGCTCAGAACAAAAGCTGGGGGAAAAGTTCATACTTTGATCTGCTACCTTTTTCCTAGTGGATTAAAAAATAATGAGAGGTTAAAAGGAATGTTTTCTATTTGCCAGAACTTGTGCAAAGTGTCTCATGTATTTTATCTCATTTCATTCTATGAGGCTAGATATTTTTGTCCCTGATTTATAGACGAGAAAACTGAGGCTCGAAAGTCATAAGTAGCGTTCACAAGGTCACAAAGCTAGTTAAGTGGCAAAGCTCGGGTTTGGATGGATCAATGTCTGGCTTTACGCAGACACCAGAGCCATCGCTGTTCTGTGTGGTTTGGATCTAAGGTTGATTCTGGCTTCTGGCTCATCTTGACTTCCCACTAGAATCCAACCTCATTCCCAAGCTCTTGCCATCTCTGCCTGCCATATGATGATATAGTAGAACTTAAATGTGGACAGTGGGTTGTGATCTACAAAATGTTTTCATATACCTGGGGAGGATAGGTTTGGAGGCAACCAACATGCTTCTCTTTGTCTCCAAGCTTTAGAGAATAAAGGTAAAGTCAAAGGAAACTGCTAGAAAGGAGGGCTTGAGAGCTATGCTTTTTCTGCTATTTAGGACAGTGCCAAAGCCAGACTTTTTAAAAGGCTAAATGTAGATTTGACCCTGATCGAACTAAGCACCAAAGCAATGAGTAATAGATGTGACTTGGAACCCTTCACGGCAGCAGTGTTCTCTATGCCCAGCTAATTAAAGTCCAGCAAAAAGCTTGCTGTGGGCAGGGCTAATGTCTTCTGTACCTCAGTCTCTGTTTTGTGCCCAACTAATATTTGTTGAATGTAGCTGTTCATGCATAGCCAGAGACCAGCAGCTTGTTCTTATCTTAACCTCTCTTTTCTCAACTACTGATTTGCTTCTAAAATGTTTTTGTTTTTATTGGGTAGTCTACACCAATGCCTTAACAATTAGCCTTGGCAGCTAAGAGCTAGTCATTTGTTCAACTCATATTTATTTAATGTTATTTTTATGGACAAGGCTTTATGTTAGGCACTAGAGATAGAGCACGAACAAAATAGTAAAATGTGGCAGATAGACATCAATCGATGAATTAGACAATTATTTATCATGGTGGCAAGTCTTCCAAAGTAGAAGTATAAAATGTTATTGGTGCCCATGATAGGAGAACTTGATCTAGACTGAAGGAGCTGTGAAGGCTTTCTTGGAGAAATAATTTTTGAGCTGAACTATTCAGGGTGAATGAGAATTAACCAGAGCAAGCAGAGTAAGAAAATGATAGGAGGCAGGATGGCAAATAAACAATCCAGGGAGAGAGTGTATTGCTGAGAACAGTTTGATAAGAAGAAGCTCAGTTATGTTCTGAAACAGAAACCAGATAAATTTGGCTGGAAAAAGGTAGGGAACAGTGGAGCAACATGAGACTTTTTTTTTTTTTAAACCAGCTAAGACTTTTTGGTTGCAATAATAAGGAAAATTTATTGGTTCAGTAAACAGAAAAATCCAGAGGTGGATGTCTCCAGTCATTACTTTATCAGAGTTCTTTATTCCTCTCCGGTTTTCTTGGCCCTAATCTCTCCTGCATGTTGACTTATGTATCCTAAGGTAGTGAAGTGACTGCAGCAGCTCCAGCCCTCACATCTGCCTTCTACACCATCCAGAAGAGAGAAAAACTTGTTACAGAATTCCTAATAAGAGGCCTGAGATGAGCCCCAATTGGAGCAGTGGAGGCCACATGCTCTGCTTTGGACCACGCACAGTGTTGAGGAGACAGGAAAAGCCTGCTTTAGCGTGGCCTGGGCAGAGATTTGTTCTCTGGAGCCAAGGGAAGATTCAGCTTCTCTGGAAGCACAGAGATTATAAGACAGAAAGCAGGACTGCTGGGAAGCACAGAATCGATGAGGAGGAGGCCGCAGAGGCCACTACAAGGCTGAAGAGGTGAAGATGGGCCTGTGCTATAGGACTTGGGGCCTATTAAAACCACAGGGCATCATTAAAGGATTTTCAGCAAGACAGTAACATCATTAGATAAAACTGAGATATTTAAAAACAGATTATGAACTCCATTTTGGCGCATCTATAGTTCCCAAGAAGAAAATCAGTCAGGTAAATAAACAAATCATTAGGCTAGGAACAAAAATGCAAATCTTTATTTGTCTAGTTTTTCTAATGATTATAACAACTAGTTCTTATTAGTTTATCTAATGTTAATAATAGCTTATAATGATAATAAGCCAACCACTCTGAGAAGAGCTTTACAAAAATTACCTCATACAATCTCCACTATAATCCTGGGAGGTAGGTTCCACGATTATCTCCGCATTATTAGTGAGGAAGGGGTAGCTGAGGTATGGAGAGATTAATTTACCTAAGGTTATGTAGCTAGTAAATAGCAAGAGCAATAACCACCTGAATTGAAATATTGTGTTCTTTCCACTCAACTCCGGAATATCATGGGGGTGGGGGAAACCATGTCTTTCTTTATTTGGAAGATAATTACTGAACAAAGCCTCGTGCCAGGACTCATGAGTCTCAACTGGCTAGCCAGATTGCATAGAATCTGCCTGAATTTAAAAAAATATATATTGTGGTAAAATATAAATAATGTAAAATTTGCCATTTTCACTATTTTTAATTGTACAATTCAGTGACGTTAATTACATTCACAACGTTGTGCAACCATCGCCACTATTGATTTCCCAAAGATTTTCATCATTCCAAATAGAAACTGTAACGATTAAGCAATAACTTTCCACATCCCTCTCCCCACCAGCCTCTGGTAACCTCTTATCTACTTCCTGTGTCTATGAATTTGCCTATTCTCGATATTTTATGTAAGTGAAATCATACTACATCTATCTTTTGTTCTTATTTTATTGTGCGTTATTTCACTTAGTGTGATATTTTCAAGGTTCACCCATATTGTAACATGTATCAGAACTTCATTTCTTGTCATGGATGAATAATCTGCCAGAAAGTTGACAAAACTATTTTTATTAGTAGAGTGATTACAAAATATTTGAAATTGAATAACAATAATTTTTTTTTTAACCCCACATTTGTTTATTTATTTTTTTATTTTTGACTGTGTTAGGTCTTTGTTTCTGCGCGAGGGCTTTCTCTAGTTGTGGCAAGCGGGGGCCACTCTTCATCACGGTGCGCGGGCTTCTCACTATTGCGGCCTCTCTTGCTGCGGAACACAGGCTCCAGACGCGCAGGCTCAGTAGTTGTGGCCTCACGGGCCTAGTTGCTCCGCAGCATGGGGGATCTTCCCAGACCAGGGCTCGAACCCGTGTCCCCTGCATTAGCAGGCAGATTCTCAACCACTGCGCCACCAGGGAAGCCCTTGAATAACTATTATTTTAAGCAAGCTTGTCCTCTCCAGGTTTCACTACCCTCATGATATGCTATTGTCTTAAAATCAGCAGCCTACTTCCACTTAACATTTTCTGTCTGGTTCTTCAGACATTTGTGTTTGCAACCATTGCCTTGCAATCTGGGGTGACAGAGCTCTTGGATTAGATGGATTAGACTGAATCCTCTCCTCAAGAAGGTAGAAACTCATCTCTGTACTCCTTTTTGCAATTACCTATCAGCACAGTGACTTATATACTAGGTGCTTAATAAATATTTGTGGATTCAAATTTAAATTCAATGTAGCGAAACTTTATCAGATATTTATGATGTTCCAGGCACTGTGTTAGGGAACAGGGATACGATGGAGATCAAAAGAAATGTGGTTCTTATTCTCTTGGAGACCACACTACAGGTAGACAATGATGATGTTAAGAGCCAGTGATCTTAAAAATAATAATGTCTTCTATTTTTATAGTTTCTTTTGTTTCCAAAGACTGTTCACATACATACTAACTCATTTAGTGCCATGACGTTTGACATACATTCTCTCCTAATGGCTATTTTTTAGTATATTCCAAATGAAGTAAGTTAGAAGAGATTATTGGTTAACCGAGATTTTAAGATTTGATTTAATGGGGTGGTAAATGAATTAATTCTTTCAGAAGACGGTATCTTTAAATCCAAAAATAGCTTGCATAAAGGACATTGTCTCTCGGCAAGTTGGGAGATGTGCCAATTTTTGACGGGCCCTAAGAATCCTTACCAACTTTCCTGCCATTTCATGAACCTAACTCTCTTGATAGCTCCAGGATTTAAGTTAAAAGAGTGCCTAAAACAAAGTCCAGAGCACATGACCCTTGTCTCTTCATGTATGCTGTATGTCTCTAGATCAGTCGTGAAGGCTTTCAACGGTTTCACTCTTTCCTCGAGTAGGTTTCCTGAATTCACCAGACTTGCTGTCACCTGGAAATCTCCTGCTTATTTGATTGTCAACACAGGCTAGAGGAATAGAGGATAATGCCACGCACACCTCAACAACTTTCCGTCTTGCTATGTAACTGAAAGTGTTGGTCTCGCTTTTTTCATTTGTCGCGGGCCTCCCCACCCCAAGAACTGTCTGAAGGACATAAATGGAAAGAGGCAGAATTTAGGATGACTGAGAAGAGATAGTATATTTCTGAATTTTCTAGTAAGCACTTATTCCCGTGTCATTACCAAGTAAGGATGAAAGAGGCTCACGGAGAGCAGTGGACGAGGATCATTTAAAAACTCCAAATGCAAATCACAGTTACAAAAAGTGCTTTTGGTCAAACATTAGGAAAGAACATTACTACATTTGAACAACCCTACCTAAGAAAACCGTGTAGGAGGGAGAGAAGGAGACTCTTGGAATGGGAGGAAATTCCAGTTCAGTCTGGTTTACAGAAACTTCAACCACAAGCTCTTTTCAAAAGAATATCAGGATTCAAGCATGACATCATCTAAAGAAATGCTCATTGGTGTTCAGACCCTGACTGGCTGGGATCTGGTTCTCTTTATTTAACCCTTTCTCAGCTATTACCCGTTTAACTTTGGGAATACACTTTTCATGTTGTTTGCAGCAGCAGTAAGCACTGGAGCAGAAAACACTGGAACGCAGTTGCTTTCTATAAACTCCTCACCTCAGTGTAAATTTTTATGCTTAGAGTGTCAAAAGTTATTTCAAATGCTTTGTTGCTATGTAGTTGCAAAAGCAGCATTACTGAGAGAAATGCTTCAATTAAAGCCTTTGAAAAATAGAGAACATCAAGTCATTGTGTGGTTATCTTCTCCACCTTAGTCTCCTTTCTCTTATTTTTATCCCAATTTTATCGAAATATAATTGACACATAACATGTTGTGTATGTTTAAGGTGTACAACATGAAGATTTGATACAAATATATATTACAAAATGATTACCACAATATAGTTAGTTAGCACATCCACCACCCCACAGTTACGTGTGAGTGTGTGTGTGTGTGTGTGTGTGTGTGTGTGTGTGTGTGTGTGGTAAGAACATTTAAGATCTACTCTCTCAGCAACTTTCAAGTATACAATACAGTATTGTTAACTATAGTACCATGTTGTACGTTAGATCCCAGAACTTATTCATCTTATAACTGGAAGTTTGTACCCTTTGACCAGTGTCTCCCCATTTCCTCTACCCACCAGCACCTGGCAACCACCATTCTACTCCCTTTATCTATGAGTTTGACTTTTTTAGATTCCTCAGATAAGTGAGATCATACAGTATTTGTCTTTCTCTGCCTGCCTTATTTTGTTTAGCATAATACCCTCAAGGTCCACCCATGTTGTTGCAAATGGCAGGATTTCCTTTTCTTTCAGAGCTGAATAATATTCCCTTGTATACATATATCACATTTTCTTTATCCATTCATCCTTTCATGGACACTTAGGTTGTTTCTATACCTTGGCTATTGTGAGTAATACTGCAATGAACATGGGAGTGCAGATATCTCTTCAAGACAATAATTTCATTTCTTTCAGATATATACCCAGAAATGAGACTCCTGGATCATATGGTAGTTCTATTTGTAATCTTTTGAGGAATTCTTTCATACTGTTTTTCATAGTGGCTATACCAATTTACACTCCCACCAACAGTGTATAAGGGTTCCCTTTTCTCCACATCCTTGCCAACACCTGTTGTCTCTTGTATTTTTGATAACAACCATTCTAACAGTGTGAGATGATATCTTCTTGTGATTTTGATTGGCATTTCCCTGATTATTAGTGATGTTGTGCATATTTTCATGTACCTGTTGGTCATTTGTATGTCTTTTTTTTTGGAAAAAAAATGTCTATTCAAGTCCTGCCCCTATTTTTAAATCAGATTATCTGGGTTTTTAAAATTTGTCTGTTTTGTTTTGCTATTGGGTTGTGTGAGTTCCTTATGTATTTTGGATGTTAACCCCTTGTCAGATATATGGTTTGCAAATATTTTCTCCTATTCCATAGGTTGCCTTTTCATTTTGTTGATGTTTCTTTTACTGTGTAGAAACTTTTTCATTTGATATAGTCCCACTTATTTATTTTTGCTTTTGTTGCTTGTGCTTTTGGTGTCATATCCAAGAAATCATTCCTAAGACCACTGTAAAGATGTTTCCCTACATTTTCTTTTAGGTGTTTTATGAATTCAGGTCTTTCTTACATTTAAATCATTAATCTATTTCACGTTAATTTTTGAGCGGTGTTAAGACAGGAGTCCAACTATATTCTTTTGAATGTGAATATCCAGTGTTCCCAGAACAATTTATTGAAGAGATTATCCTTTCCCTATTGAGTATTCTTGGATCCCTTGCCAAATATTAGTTGACCATATATGTGTGGGTTTATTTCTGGGCTCTCAATTCTGTTCCATTGATCTAAGTGTCTGTTTTATGCCAGAACATACTTTTTTGATTACTATAGTTTTGTAATATAGTTTGAAGCCAGGGACTGTGATGCCTCCAGCTTTGTTCTTCTTTCTCAAGATTGCTTTGGCTATTTGGGGTCTTTTGTGGTTTCATACAAATTTTAGGAATATTTGTTCTATTTCTGTGAAAAATGCCTTTGGAATTTTTATAGAAATTGCACTGTTCTATACATAGTTTTGGGTAATAAGGTCAGTTCCCTTTCTCTTATAATCACACTCTTACCTTTTGGGTTAACATTTATGTCAGATTATTGCTTTACCTTGTCATTATGGATGGATATTAAAATTACAGGCTTATAACTAAGCAGCTATTTGCAAAAACTGAAGTAACGTATCATGACCACCAAAGAGATGTAAGTATTTTGGCTGAATGGTGATAATTTTATTTGGATATTCCCCACTTTATCTAGGAAAAGGCACTGATACAGTTAATGATTTCGAAAATATACCATTCTGGAATTAGCCTTTATTCTTTCTGTCTTCTCACTGGATGCTTGAATGGAACCAGATAGACACAGGCAGTAATTGTGGGTCAGAGTGATAAAATGACTCATAATATTGAGCTTAATAGTTGTGAAACCTAGGGATATTATCTTGATTTCATATCATTTTCACTGCCTTCTACTGGTAATACAGGAAATATGTGATTTCCAGTTAATAAATTCAAACCCTCCCTATTTCAATCATCTTTTGGTTTTCATAACATCTCTGGAGATAAAAGAGACAACTATCAGAGGCAAGAAACACAGGTCTAGAGGCATGAAGAGCTGTATTCAATAAAGGAACATAGGGATGAGAATATGGGCACTTTGATCCCACACCCACTGGCAAGACGATTGATGGATGAAACATAACTGTCAGCCAGTAGACTAAGGAGGAAGGAGCTACTTCTTGAGCTTTTCAAACATGATGAGCTTACTCTCCCCTCTGGTTCTATTACTACCAAAACAATCATAAGACTTGACCCCACCAGTCAGGATTTGGTCCCTAAAGATATGAAGAGAAGGGTGGGAAGGCAAGACCCCCCCTGTGGTTGACTGTCAGAGGAGATAGGAAGTTCAGACAAAGAGAGTATGAATAGCTGGGGAGCATTAGCTGTCTCTTTACCCTCTTCCACACTGGGACCTGCATTTCAACTAATACAGAATTGGTGGTTGACTCAGAATGACATAGTGTTTAACACTGTCAAAGTAGTTGTGTTTGAAAGGGTAACAGTTGTATATTCTTTACCTGGTTCAACAACATTCCCTTGCCCCCTGTGAAAGACGTTTTCTAGAATAAAGACTCCCTCTAGCCCAAAGCTCAAAATTAGCAGTCATATTGAATAGTAAAAACAAATCAACAAACTGCTATGCATTTGATTCAGTTTATAAATCCACTGTCTTTCAAATATCCATGTTGTAAAGCAGGTTCTTCAGGAAACAGACACTGAGAGCATGTACTGGGTAGTACCCTGCCTTTTGGAGAAGGGAAGGCAATAGGATTGGGGAGAGGGCAGAGTCAATGTGTGATGGTCCCAAGAAAAGCCTCAGGTTACTGTGACACTTGTCACAGAGCCCTTTGGGGATCTCTGAAGCTGGACTTGCCTTGCAGAGTTGTCCTGAATTGGCACTAGAAGACTGAGTCTTTATACCCTTGCAGTGACAAGTCATGGAATGTGGGTGACCCTGTGACCCTGGGTGAGGTGGCTTTCTAGGGCAAGTCCTAGAGAAGGACTCAGCTGAGAGCTGTAAGTGGTCAGTACAGCAGGTAGCTGAGGGAATGTGTATCTCAGTCCTGGAGGATGGATTTGGGCAGTGTATTACAGCATCCACTAAAATACAAATTAGACTTTTTAAGTTATTTAATTCTTTCAAAAGTTGCCAGAGTGTACCAGAGTTATAAAGACTTCAGAGAGATCCTTCAATGGCCCAGAGATGGCAGATCTCTTAGAAATTATAAGGCAAGTCTCTTTTTTGGAACCTTTTTACTCATCAAACAAATAGATGTTCCGTTTACTATATGGTAGCAAAAACACAGGGGCTGTTCTGGTTTTTGATATGTAGGGTGTTTGGGGGGACTGGGGCAGGAGTGTAGCTGCCTCCGTACAATCTGCTTGGAAGAATAAAAAGTGGTTGGCTTAACCTTCACCACCCCAGCTTGAGTCCACATTCTTAGAAGATGAGCTAAAGGTTGAATTCTGGATCTTTCTGTGTAAGAGGGGGAAAAATCTGCTGCCAAGTACAGGAGCACTGGAGCCTTGAGACGGAATCCAAAAACTGGTTGTGGATGAGGAATAATGCCTTATATGGCGTGACTGTTCAGAGCCACTTCAGGGAGCTGGGGGATCATCGTGGCATTGCTTATGATAATCAAGGGCTGTCTGAGATTCAGGAGGTGAAGCAAGAAGATATGTGTGCCTAATGTTGAAGAAAAGCATTTCTATGTCTGTTAACATTTATGGTGTCCGATTGAGTGGGTTAGCAAAATAAAGACAGATGGCAACAGATTAATGCGAACATTTACTATACCTACAATACTGTGCCCACTCCAGCTGAAGCTCTCCTGCTTAACTTCCTCTACAACTCACAGTCAAATGTCACTTAGTGACCCTGAAGAGAAGAGCAATTTATGATGGATCAGGAATCAGGCTTAACCATACATTTATCATGGAATGAGGAATCAGAAACTTCATTTAATGTATAAGTGATGTTTGTCTGGGGCTGGTGGATCATTACTTTGCAATCACTCCTTGTGTTAGGAAGCAGGAATTGATTAGCCTAGGGTCATTAAGTCCATCCCCTGCCTCCAGGCTGTACAGTTTGTGTAAATGGTTCCAGCTGGATATGCCTTTATGCTATTCTTAAGGAGCTCCTGAAGAGGAAATTACGAGATGTCCCTGAGGAGCACATTGTGAGGGTCTCACAGTCTTAAGCTCCAAGAAGTTCTTTTCCATATTTAAGGAGCACTGGAGGAGGGAGTCATAATATCTGGGCTCTCCTACTAACTCTATTAACTCTATTGTGACTTAATTTTTCCTATGTAAGAGATGAGTAAAAGTATTTCTCCAGACAACTCCAGCACCCCTCCAATACTGTCAGGAGGATCAAAGGAGACAGTGATATGGAGAACACTACTGTGTTTCTAAATTAGGTCATGATGTACCAATTCAAGGTACAAATTGAGATCAATTAGATGCAATTAAGGACTGATCAGGTCATAGAGAAGCAGATGTGATTAGGAGTGAAAAGTCTCAGTGAGTTTAGACTGAGGACAGGTCTAAGATGACGTTTATCATGCCTACAGTAGAACATCAGGTGTATTTGACTTGGTCATGTTCAAGTCTATTGCTTTCATCACAATGTGATACCAAAGGTTATGTTATCTGGTATGGGCGTTTCAGTTATCATTTTTGGGTTTAAGTACCATTTGGAATGATTTTTGTTTCTTGCTTTAAGATGCTCAGGGACCTGGAGTGCACTGTCCTGTGTTTGTCTGAATCCGATTACTTGTAGGACAGTGTGGGTTTGGTGTTGAACCAGAAACCTACCTACTCATTGCACATGTGTTTCCATATCCCATAATGAAAAATTCATTGTAGATTCAAGCCTCTGATAAATGGTGGTAAATTTTTTCCAACGTTGGAATTTTTCTAATGTCTGATAAATGTCTTTCATAATTCACCAAAGCTTTTAGAGCACAAGAGAACATCCATTATAAAGCAGAGATATGAATTCTTCCTGTATATGCCTCTGATATGAACTCACCTTTGCTTTGCTGGTGTTCGAGTTGGGGCCATTTTGTTGTTGCTGCCCAATGGGCTACGCAGTTGCACTGGAAGAGTTGTGACCCCCTCTCCTTCGACTCTTGGACACAATTTGTCCTGTCTCTTTCACCCTTGGAGAGCCTCACAGCTGGTCTGCATGATACCTGATATCATTTTGATGATAAATGAAGGCCTTTCTTAAAGTACAGTATCTCTATCCTGCGATGGTGAACGGAAAACCTCCTCCAAGGACGATGCACTTCCTATTAGTCGCAGTTATTGCACAGTCATTTCTGCTCTTTGATTTTTGCATTTCCTAAAGTTTGGGTATATTTCTTTCTTTCCTTTTCTATTTGATTTCTGGGGCTTTACAGCAGAGTTTGTTTGAAGCTCCTGTCTTTCAGAGGCCTTTTAAAGTTTGTTTTTAAAGTAATGAATGGAGGCTTATATAAACAACAAATTGTGAGGACTGAAAATAACGTAACGATATGTTATATTTGGAATAGCACCTCATGACTTACGAAGTACTTCTATTACCAAGATCAGCCCTTGTTCCATTTATGCTCACATTGGTGCTGCAAGGTAGATAAAGGAAAATATCAGAAACTGGGCTTAATAAATTTAGATGTTTTGTTCCTTTTCTTATTTCTACCAAGTGATGGTGCCAGTATTCAAACTCAAGTCTTCTGATTATTTGTCCATGTCTTTCAACTTGATCACAGTGTTTAGTAGTAAATAAAACTTGCAATGATGTTTATTTGACACATTTAACAGTATGACTGTGGATGACTGGGCTGCCCGGCCTTTAGACAGCTGTGGTAAGTTACACAGATGAAAAGGGTAAGTGTGTTTCAGGCACAAGTCAACATTTGTAGAGGTGGTTGGAGAGTGAGCGGAGAAGGAGAGACAAAGAGGTTGTGGCTCCCAGCAGTCCTTCCTTGCAGGCATCAGGGGATGAGCCTTCCATGCAGGCTCATCTTAGGGAGGAGGCTGTCCTGTCTCAAGTCAGTTCTGGAGCCCCAGGCTTGGGAAGAAAGACAGGGTGGAGGGTGGCGTGGTGAACATCTTCCCTTTCACAGCACTTGCTTTGGGCCTGCCACTTTTCACTTCTAGGAGACAGAAAAAAAGTAGATGCCTCAGAGAAGCTTATTTTAGGGTTTAGTAGGTGACTTTGGTGACAATTTTACGTCTGCAATGGTTAGTTTCATGTGTCAACTTGATTGGACCACAGGGTACCCAGATATTTGGTCAAACATTGTGTTGCTATGTCTGTTGGGGGGGGGGGGTTGGATAAGATTAACAGTTAATCATAAGACTGGGTGAAATGGATTGCCCTCTCCAATGTGGGAGGGCCTTATTCAATCAGTTGAAGGTGTGAGTAGAACAAAAAGGCTGACCATCCCCTGAGTAAGAAAGAATCCCTCCTGCCCGACCACTTTCGTACTGGGACATCAGCTTTTGCCCACCTTTCCATTCAAAGTGAAGCATCAGTTTTTCCTGAGTCTCAGGTCTGCTAGCCTTCCAATCGGAACCACACCATCAGCTCTCCTATGTCCCCAGCTTGTGGACTGAGGTTCTTGGGAATTCTCAGCTGTCATAATCATGTGGGCCAATTCCTTATAATAAATCTCTTCCCAGATGTACATCTTGTTGGCTCTGTTTCTTTGGAGAACCCTGACTAATATAACATCCTTCCAATAAGATAGGTGGTACATAGCAAATGACGAGGCAGACGCGGCAGTGGTGAGTGAGCTGTTGAAGGTTTGGGAAAGGGGAATGGGGTCCTGGCAGGGAGGACACTCAAGAAACAGGACACAAAAATGCAGAAACAGCTACACTCTCCATACAATGTATGGGTGTGATTTCTCAACTTTGCTGTGCAGGAAGTGTTGCTGGGGAAGTGGTGAATGGAAAGAGCAGGAGGGGGAAGGCAACTTGGGAGCATGAATAAGGAGGACTGGGCCAGGTTCCACGGCAAGGGTCTTGCACAGTCATAGAACAATATAAAATGCGCTGGGGTGGGGAGAATGGGAGAGAAGTAAAGAGGGTGAGAGAGCCATTCTGAGAGGGTAAGAGAAGGGCATATAGACAACATTTCAAAGACTGAGCTTTATCTTTTTTTTTTTTGCGCTACGCGGGCCTCTCACTGTTGTGGCCTCTCCCGTTGCAGAGCACAGGCTCCGGACGCGCAGGCTCAGCGGCCATGGCTCACGGGCGCAGCTGCCCCGCGGCATGTGGGATCTTCCCGGACCGGGGCACGAACCCGTGCCCCCTGCCTCAGCAGGCGGACTCTCAACCACTGCGCCACCAGGGAAGCCCTGAACTTTGTCTTTATCCAGCTTTGCTTGCTCCTTTCCTAGAGATGAAAACAACTGCCATTTCACTCCGTCAAATCAAATTTACCTTATTTTAACTCAAGCCAGCAAATATTTTCTCATTCATCTACTCCACAAATACTTATTGAGTGCTTACTGTGTACCAGGCATGGTTCTAAAGTACTGGGGATATAACAGACCAAACAGATAAAATTCCCTGCCGTCGCGGGGCTGCCCATCACAGACAAATAAGCATCTACCCTTCCGTACCTTACCCTGGCTCGTACTCTAGTAAAAGCCAGCATTCTGAACAGACAAGACAGGCTCTGCTCTGAAGTAGCTTATAGTCCAATAGGGTGATTTAGACATGCACAAATAATGATCATAGCATAATTTGACATGTGGGAAGAAGTCTGAGGGAATGAGAATTACTCCCTCCTAATTTTACTTGACCCACTTTGAGATCTTTCTCTTAAGCCATATGATTACTTAGTGAATAAAAAGTACAAACTGCATTTGGCAACCGTTATTTCTCTTCATCCTCCGAACAATCCTTCGAGTTAGGTAAAACAGCTATTATTATTTGCAAGTTTGGAGAAAATGAGTGCTCAAATGTTAATGGTCCTATTTTTATGCAGAGTTTTATATTTCCATTTCATGTCAGACCACACATCCTGCCTTTCTTAACCTCTTCCACTGGAAGAAGTGAAGCGTTGTGTGCCAGGTACTTGGTAAGACAGTGGCAGCAAGCTGGCTCTGAGGGGTTACTAATCACGGTCAGCCAGGTGGATACAAGGGAAAATATGGTGTGGTGGATGTGGGAGTGGTATTTTGTCCTGTAATTGGCCATGCATGCCCAATTTATGTGTAATCAATGTGAGGGAGGAATGTTATATGATATTAAATTTTTCTAAGGAATATTTCCCCTCCACCTACAGACAACCTTTAACATACATAGATAGATGTATGGCTCTTTCCCTGTCAAACAGGTCCCATAAAAGGGAGGATGAACAGTGGGAATGGAAGGCAGCAGCCTTAAGGGGCAGGCTTCCTAGCAGTCCTCTTTTGGGAGAAAAGGAGGAAGGAGGGGAATGAGGACCAGTTCTCCCAGGATGCTCCTAGAACAGACCCAAGGAATTGCTGCTGTTCAAAAGTCAAGGAGACTGAAGAACAAAGACTCAGATTTTACCTAACAACTTGTGTTTAGAAGAGTTTAGCATCCCTTTCACCCTCACCATCCTCCTGAGAGGTAGACGGAATAGGTACTGATAGTCTCACGTTATGGAAGAGGAACCTGAGACTGAGACCTTAAGTAATTTATGGGGACTATAGACGAGTACAAGTGGAGTAGAGATTTGAATTCAAGTATATCTGACATTTAAACCTTAGATTTCTTTTCCTATGCTACAGTGTTTCCTCTCATGAATAAAAAGTGAGGAGGAATCAGTGATTAAATTAAATATTGTAAGTAATTATTTGTGTATTTAAATTTAATTATTTTGCAAGGCAGCATTACACTTACTCATAGTACTGTTTTTATTCTTAATTGTGGCTTGCAGAGTCTAAGGGTAATAGTCCTCAACCTCATTGCTCACCTGGAGCTTCTCAAAAACATAGGATGTGTGTGTGTGTGTGTGTGTGTGTGTGTGTGTGTGTGTAGGGGATGGCGTGGAGGCAGTTAGCTATACCTTTTATACTGAGTCAGAATTTCTAGGAGGTGGAATGTAGTGTTTCCCAGGTTATTCTGATAGGCAGCCAGGTTTCGAAGCTACTGTTAGGTCTTATGCTTAAGCTGAGTCTGGCTCTGTCGGAGTGTGGCTGACCAAGCCTCCCCAAAAGGTGTCCAAATGGTGACCATGCTTATATATATTCATACCTTAACAAGGCCCATTCTTGATTGACATACATGGAACAACTTAGCAGAACTCTGAGATAATCCCGATGACCCGTGTCCTGTATATTCCTCTCCCCTTGAGTGTGGCCTAGACCTGCGAATACGATGAGATAGTCACTCCCTTGGTTAGGTCACATGATGCTATAAAGGTAAATGGATTTTACTGATGTGATTAAGGTCCCCAATCAGTTGACTTTAAGTCAACAAAAGGAGGATTATTTTGGGTGGGCCTGACCTAATTAAATAAGCCATTTAAAAGAAAGTCTAGAAATTGGGGTCAGAAAAAACAGCAGAGGTGTCCTCCTGTTAGCTGTGAAGAAGCAAGCTCCCAGTCATGGTGAGGGCCATTAGGTAGGGAAGGGTGGGTGTCCTCTACAAACTGAGGGTCTCAGTCCTACTACCTCAAGGAATTGAATTCTTCTGACAGCCAGATAACTTGGAAGAGGACACAGAGGCCCAGATGAGATCTGCAGCCCTGGCTGACATCTTAATTTTAGCCTGGTGATACACTGAGCAGAATACCCAACTCATCGGTGCCTAGACACCTGTCCTTTGGGAACCATGAGATAATAAATTTGTGTTGTTTTAAGCTTTTCAGTTTGTGGTAATTTGTTATGCAACAATAAAAAAAATGATACAAATATTAAAGTAAAATAAAGATTTTCTAGGACAATGGCTAATAAACTGCAAATATCTTGGAATTATTTAAGTGCTTTTCTTTTTTCTTTTTTCTAGGTTAAAAGGAACCACATAGTGACAAAACAAGCAAACAAAGTTTCAGTGTTAGACACATTTGCAATCAAATCTTCATTTACCTCTAACCCATGTTGTTGTTGTTGTTTTGTGTGTGTGTGTGTGTGTGTGTGTGTGTGTGTGTGTGTGTGTGTGTATGTGTGTGAGTGAGAGAGAGAGAAAGAAAGAGAGAGGGAAGTATGGATAAGTTAAATTTTATTATAGTTTTTAAATTGAGATATAGTTCACAAACCACAAAATTCACCCCTTTAACCTATACAGTTCAGTATTTTTTTATTGTATTCACAAGGCTGTGCACCCAACGTCACTATCTAATTCCAGATATTTTTATCACTCCCCAAAAGAAACCCTGCGCCCCTTAACAATCACTACCCATTTCTCCCTCTCTATAACTCTTGCAATCACGAATCTATTTTCTCTCTTTGGATCTGTCTATTCTGGACATGTCATATACATGGAATCATATAATATGTGGCCTGTTGTGTCCGGTTTCTTTCATTGAGCATAATGTTTTCAAGATTCATCTGTTATATAATAAACAAAATGTGTTATATCCATACAATTGATATTATTCAGCCACAAAAGAAATAAAATACACTTTTCCTTTATGGATTTTGTTTTTCTGTTGTTAGGTACATATATTTTTATAATGATGTCATCTTGATTGATTGACATTTTAATCATTTAAAAACATTCTTTATTGTCTGTAGTAACACCTTTTATTTTAAAGTTTATTATTTCTGATATTAGTATGGCCATTCAAGCTCTCTTCTAGTTGCTATTTGTATAATAGATCTTTTTCTGTATTTTTACTTTCAAACTATTTTCTCCTCTGACTCTAAAGTTTGTCACTTGTAGATATCATATAGTTAAATCATGCTTTTCAAAATCCAGCCTGCTAATCTTTGTCTTTTATTGGAGTGTTTAATCCATTTACATTTAATATAATTACTAAGGTAGGATTGATGTCTACTATTTTCCTATTAGTTTTCTGTGTGACTTATGTCTTTCTTGTCCCTTTTTTTTCTATTAGTGACATACGTTACATAGATATTTTTTACTGTGGCATTTTAATCTCCTTGTTGTTC
This sequence comes from Tursiops truncatus, assembly GCF_011762595.2. NCBI lineage: Eukaryota > Metazoa > Chordata > Mammalia > Artiodactyla > Delphinidae > Tursiops > Tursiops truncatus. Next base: position 107,211,802 of record NC_047034.1, on the reverse strand, counting down.
CTTTTAGTATATTTTTTTGAGTTATTTCCTTAATGGTTGCCATGGTGATTACAATTAACATTATAATTGATCACAATTTAGTTTGTATGAATACAAACTTAATTTCAATATTATACAAACATTTTGTTCCTAGCTGCATTCTCTCTCCTCTCCTTTGTCATATTTTTGTCATACAAATGACATCTTTGTGCATTATTTGCTTATCAACGGAGTTATAATTATTGCTTTACACAGTTGTCTTTTACTCTTATAGGAGAAGAAAATAATTACAAACAGAAAATACAGTCAAACTGTTTTTATATTTACCTATGTATTTACCTTTACCAGTATTTTCTATTTTTTCATGTGGATTTGATTTATTTTCTAGTATCCTTTCATTTCATCATGACAGACTCCCTTCAGTATTTCTTGTAGGGAAGGTCAGCTAGTGACAAATTCTCTCAGTTTTTGTTCATCTGACAATATTTTAATTTCTCCTCCATTTTGAAGGATAGTTTTGCTAGATATAGCATTCTTGCTTGATAATTCTTTTTCTTTTAGCACTTTGAATATGTTATTCCACTGCCTTCTGGCCTCCATGGTTTCTGATAAAAACTGGATATTAATCTTGATGATTTCTTGTACATGATGATTTATTGTACCTTCTCTTGCTGTTTTCAAGATCTTCTCTTTGCCTTTCCATAATTTGATTATAATGTATCGAGGTGTGGATCTCTTTGAGTTTATCCTATATATAGTTCATTGAGCTTCTTGAAGGTGTAGATGAATGTTTTATAAATCATATTTGAGGGGTTTCTGGTCATCATTTCTTCAAATATTCTTCCTGTCATTTTCAGTCTTCTCCTACTGGGACTCCTGTTATGCACAGGTTGGTACCCTTTTGTTGTGCCATAAGAATTGGAGACTGTTCATTTTCCTTTATTCTTTTTCTTTTTTATTCTTTAGACTGGATAATCTTGACTGACCTATTGCGAAGTTCTCTGATTCTTTCTTCTGCCAGCTCAAGTCTGATATTGAGCCCCTCTAGTAACTTTTTATCTCTATTATTGCACTTTTTAACTCCAGAATATCTATTTGTGCTTTTAAAAATAAAAATGTCTATCTACTGATATTTTCTATTTGGTGAGACATTATTCTCATACTTTTCTTTAGAGGTGTTGTCCATCAGGTTTTGAATATATTTAAAATATCTGATTTAAAGTCTCTGTCTAGTAAGTCTAACATCTGGATTTCATCAGGGACAGTTTCTCCTAATTGACATTTTTCCTATGCAGGGACCATATTTTCTTGTTTCTTTGCATGTTTCACAATTTTTTTGTTGAGAAATAGACATTTTAAATAATACAATATGGCAACTCTGGAAATCAAACCCAGAAGTTATTGTTGTTTGTTTGTTTAGGGACCCTCTTGAACTAATTATGTAATCTCTGTTTTCTTTGTCATGTTTAGCCACTAATATCTCTGCACAGTTAGCTTGGTGGCAAGATAATAATAGTAAAGTTATTTTCTTAAATGCCGGGAACCAATAAGACTCTCAGCCTTTGTTGAAGGGCTTTGTCTGTGTATTGGGGTACATCTTCAACTCTCAGGTTGGTAGTTTACAACTTTGCATAACCCTTCACTTCTTGCTTCCACAGAGCCTCAAGGTTAGCCAGAAATGGGAGTGTAGGGCCTTCTCACACACTGGGGATGTGTGCAGCCCTATACACGCACATGGGTTTCTAGATTCTCAGAAATATGTCAGAGATTTTTAAAGCCTCAGTGAATATTTCCTTATGATTTTTCTTTTAAGTTTTTTGGGTAGCTTCTTGTATTCCCCAATTTTTATCTCTTTCTCAGGCAACTGAAAGGTTATACAGTTGCTGCTGATTTATTTATTTATTTTTTGGCTGTGATGCATGGCATGTGGGATCTTAGTTCCCCAACCAGGGATCAAACCCATGCCCCCTGCAGTAGAAGTGCAGAGTCCTATCCACTGGACTGCCAGGAAATTCCCAGCTGCTGATTGTTTTTGATAAACATTTTCAGGGAAAAGGCTGTTCACACTAAGTGAGCTCTGATTCAGGTCAAATAAAGACAGTCTTTCAAGTGGGCTTTCCTGGGAACTGGCAGACTGGAATGACAGTTCTCTGGGAACCCTCCTGTGGCTGTTAGTCCAGTGATTTTTATTGTAACTCTGGGGCTGTTGGTTTTCAAGGTTATATCAGCACTGAGAAGAGGGGGATGGAAACAGGGCAAGTCATAACACCATAAAGCTTGATTTTCTTATGGGGATTCAGCTGTTTTTCTTGAGTAAACAATCCTCATTGCAAATGTTTGGTTAATTTCCAGAGTTTTGAAATATTTAATTTTGACCATTTTGCCAGTGTTCGTTTTGCTTTATGAAGAGGCAGATTTTTGGAGGTCCTTTCTCTTCCATTCCCATTGACATCATCATCTTTATTTTAAAGAATAAATCATGTTTACTCTTTAACAAATTTCTTAAGATTCCATACTTCCTCTTTTTGTAAAGTGGACTAATAATACCTGACCTGCCTAATTTTAGATTTACGGTAAGAACTAAATGGAGTAATACAAAGAACATAAAGAGTTCAAAATAAGGACAAGTTGAAATTGAACATACAATTTTAATTGTATTATTTTTATTGTGTTATTGTTCTTTTGTTGAGATATCTATATCCATATAGTGCTCTGGCAGAGATGCCCGGCTCTCCTCAACATTTGTGCTTCCTTTTCCAGGGTGTAGAGTTGTCTCTTGGAAATGACTTCCTGGCCACAGGCTATATTTTCAGCTCCCTACCCCTTATATCTAAGGGAATCATGCAATTGGTTTTCACCAATGGATTTTATGCAACGTGTTGATGCTGAGTCACGGGCATTAAGAAACAGTATACCTCTCTTCCCCCTTCTCCCAGTTTGATGCAAAAGAGCATGGTGACTTTGAGGGTCACATGTTAAATATAGCGGAGCTGCAGGAGGGAATGAGTCTGGCATCCTAGATTATTACTTGAAGAAGCACACATCTTAGTTTATTTTTTTTTAATTTTGGTGAGTGAGAAATAAATTGTTTTGTTTGATCTATTAATGAATTTTTGGGTTCTTTTGTTACAACAGATAGAGTTACCTTAATACAAGAGGCAGTTCCATGAAAGCACTGTTGGGTAAAATGATTTTACCTAATCTTGTATATCTGAGGATCTCAGAGTGAGGGTCTACACTGTATAGGTAGTCAATGTGGTATACCTAGACTCTATTCTCTGGGCTGGTTTAATGAACTGGTGAAACTCCCTTTAGACAGAGGAGAGAATTAATAGCTGTCAGGTTGGGGTTGATGACTTGTCCCCCAAGGAGAAGACCCTCCCAAGAATAAATGGCTAGCCTTTAACTTCCTAGATAATATGTTAGACTGAGGAAGAATGGGTTCCTTTTATGTAGGTCCAGGAAGGCTTCTCTAGGCCAAGGTCAGAATCTTAAAAGAGACTATGTCAAGGGTGGAAATACCTGCCTAGAAGATTGATGTCAATTTTAACACGTGGAGAGTCATTCTGGGAGTCAGGAATAGCAGAGAAATTTGAGCAAATGCCATAGGTGGTAGTGGAGGAGGCTTGCAGTGGTTTGGGACATGTATGAGACTCCCCAGGGATTCCTTGAATCAAAATGGGCTATGGAATCTCGATATTTTGCTAGCGAGGGTTATGTAAAGGACTGTTCTTCTGTTGCTTTATCGTGACATACATTTCTGATTGAACCATCAGGCTTCTGAAACCTGAAGAAATTGCGGCACACACACACACACATGCTATGATGAGCTGGGTTATACAACTTATAATGGAGGCAGAAAAAGACGCTGTGATTTGAGTCGGTCCTTTGTTCCTTCTTTTTTATTGTCTGAAGTTTCCTTTTTCTTTTCTAATTGTATGACCACTGGGACTAGAGATCCCATGGATGGAGTTCTGAGAAATCCAGTGGAATGTTGTAATAAGAATCTGTTTCCTATTGATCTTCTCCCCTTCCAGTAAGCTCGTATTTGGATTGCTTTGGGCGTGGGGGGAATGGGGCAAGAGCAAACATCCAGTAACTTACATTTTCAGGAGCTTTGTGGTGGTTTCTACTCAGAAACTCAGTGAACTGATCATGATGGCAAGCAGAGGTTAAATCTCCATCTCATCATCAAACTGGGAAGAATAAAGCATTTGTATTCAGTCACACAATGTGGAATGAGGGCAGCTCTTAAAATGATTGCTCAGGGTGCTTTTTCACATAGCCTCTGTTTAGCTGTATGTCACAGCCTGCTCAAAGAGAAACTTTTGACTAGATATATAATAAATGAGAAATGCCCTTGGGAAAAGGGAAACACCTGTTTTTCCCCCACTTAGTTCAATTCCTACCCATTAATTACTCAGGAATACTTAGCTGGCAGACATGAACTGTACAGCCCTGCCTCCCCTCCCGCTGCACCCCATTCTCCTAGCCCCTGCCCCAATACAAGTCCCTTTGGCATTTTAAAAATTAAGAGCTAGTTTTTCTTCCCCTTTGGCCAACGGTTTGCTTTTATACTGTCTCTATGGGGCCATAGGAATACCCTGCCCCTGAACATACACAAACCCGAGTTTGAAAAGCCTGATGTGGGAATGATCCACAGAAACAAGAGAATGCCTTTGCTTTTGCCCGTACGTGGACCTTGGCACTGCCGTGTGGGGAATTTGCCCAGGCTGTTCCACAGCCTCTGCCCTGTGCCCTCGGCGGGCAGGCAGCTCTGCTTTCTTTAGGACGGATGCTTCCGGAGAGTGACCGCTCAGAAACCTCAGATGCTTTCCCTTCACAGCAGAAGGGCCCTGCCCCAGGGTTTTAGCTGGAGCAAACATTTCAAAGGGAGATGTTTCCTGAACATCCCCTCCCCTCAAATCCATTCTACTCCACACCAGAGCTTTGCAAGAAACTCTTTCACTGCCACCTCCCACAAATGTTTAAAAATGTTTCTTTTTCACTTAATTTACTTTCCAATTTCTTACTCATACTTGGCTCCCGTCTTTACTTCTGTGCCAATTGAAGGTAATATTATTTAATAGTCATAGATACACCTTCCCACACGGGGGCCACATCCTTGTTACATTATAAGTCCACAGCTCCCCATTCTATTCTTTGAAATCAAGAGGAAACCTCCCAACAAAACAGGGCAAGATAATAAGCTTGGCTACTGTTGCTGCAGGAAACACTTCTGGTTGGCTCTGGGCATGGAGCCTCAGCTTTTGGGCTGGGCCTCTGCTTAAATGGAGGGGGCAGTCGAGACCCCGGCCTGCAGCAGCCAGACCCCAGCTCCCTCACCATAAGCCCTTAATTGTTTATTAATGAAGCTTCCGCCAAATACATCTACGCATTGTCTAAACCCTCCGCCCCCAGAGCACATTCCAGCCCGCCCACGAAAGTGCACTGTAGGACCGCTCTCTGAAAAGTCTCATTCCGTCCTTGGCAGAGTTGGTTAGGATTCAAACTTTTCATTTTTTTTTTTTTTTCACTTTTATTGGCAGCACCAGCTAAATATGAGACTGTTTCTGAACCCTTATAAATGGCGGCACAGGTGTCACCACTCAAAGCTGAGCTCGCATCCCTTTGCCTCCACCGCCTGAGAACAGTGTCCCTTTCTGCTCCGCAGCTGGTCTCCAGGCCTCAGAGACAGGAAAACCCGGGTGGAAACTCCTCCCAAACACCCAGTGGATGGAACAATCCAGCAGGAATAAGCCAACAGTTGCTGCTTGGTATTTGAACATCATTTAATGAGTGCCCAGAATTCATCTGTAAATGTACATTGTTAATTTAGGGTCTGCTATTCATTAATTAGGGCTTTAGTGGCAACTGCCATCGAGCTATCTGCAATGTTTAAGGTTACGTCAAGCCCTAGTAAACGGCTTGCTGATAACAGGCTGCATCCATCTTCATTACTTGGCCACTCCTGTCTGACTTCGCTCAGCATCTTCGAAAGGCCATGCCTCTTGGAACTGAAGAATTAAACTTTTATCCAAACCAGATTCTGCTCTTTCACCTCTTCTGATTCCTTGAGTAGTTCCCATTTATTTTGCCTAAATGACATCTGATTACCTAACATGGAGTAGAGCAAGGTCTTAACCTAAAACAGCCTGCAGACCTCAGTTCTCAGCTGGAGAATTCCAGTGGGTTAACGCTAAGGAAATCCTTACATTTCCATTTCATCTGATACCGGGCTCAGTGTAAAAGCAATAGTTTCTGATTTTTCTTCTCATAAGGTTGCAGTTCCAACAGAATTTTTTTTAAAGCCAGAGAAATACAGGAAATTAATTTTAAACCTGGAGAATAAATGTCCTTATTGGTTCGAGTTTACTTTTGCAGTGTTTCTCTCTCTGAAAACATGTATCATTTGAGGCAATCACCGTGCCAAATGAAATAATTCCAACCGTCTAAAGAGCCCTACATTCCGAGCCTCAGCTGTACAAACGCAGTCATGTTGGAGGTACACGCTCAGTCACCAGAGGGGCTCAGAAACCTACACTGCTTTCCTGTTTCTAGGCCCACCGTTGAAGCAGGCAGCTAGGGCAGACATTTAGCGAGATACTGTTCTTAAAGAAACTATATAAGTACAAGTTTGTTTATCCTTCAAACACTAGGTCAGAGGATTTGCATAAAAACTAACTTCCATTGACAGATGGTCTCCATAAGTCGTTGATTCTGAGAAAGGAGAGAGCTACCTGGCATGGCTGTTTAACACATTAGGGAGCTTGCAGGGAGAGCTTACTGCTCCCCTGAACCATGGTTCAATTTTAAGCATCACTGGCTGGGATGGGCTATTTTAACTATGTCGAGAAGTGAGCTCGAGAGCCTCATGCTCAGTGTGTGCAAGGGAGAGGAGAGGAAGAGAATGATATAGCCCAAGGGAGGGTATCTGAAAACCTTTGCACCACTGAGCTGGCACACTTATCGCAGGGTGACAGTCTATACCGCAGGCCTGCAGTGCATTGCTGTTTGAAGTGCATGCTGCCAACTGGCTTAGAAAATGCAGATCCCCTTCTCAGATAGAGAGTGCGAGAGACAGAGTGTCAGCTGACTGACATTCCCAGTAATCGGTGTTCCTTGCCTCTGGATGTGGGAGTGCGGATCCCAGCCGGGTCTGCCAGGTTGGAGGCGGCTCTTACCAGGAAAGGCCATTGTCTCCCAGCTCTCACCACCAGCCCATCCGGGGCTAGCCTTCCGCTGGAGGGTCCCTACCCCTTTTCACAGGCTGGCAAGAATGCCATCCCGTTTTCTTCTCCTTTGAGTTTGGTAATTAAATTCCACATCACAAAGATTAAAAAAGTGAGTTGTGTTTGTGGATCATCTTCTCGTCCTGTATCTTACCAAACACAAAATAGAAAATGCCCCAGAGACTATGGTGAGGAAAACAAACAAACAAACAAAAAACCCAAGGAGACAAAAGGCTTGGTTTATAACATTTAGTCGTGAAGTTATCTACATTATATGCTATTGAAAGAGATAATCTAAAGGCAATGATTTCTTAAATTTACCACAATGATGTGCTGGACACTTAAAGTAAGAGCCCTTTGAAACTGATGTGCTTGAAGGATAAAGCACACTCTTTCTTTGGAAGAGAGAAAGCCAATATATTGTGGAGGCAGAAGGAACAATGGAGGTCAGAGCTGAAGGTCTCTGCTAGAAGCAAGCTATATACAGGTATTTTAATTTTTTTTATTCAGACAGAAACTCTGCTCTAGGACCCGGAGCACTGCATGCAGACTGCTGGTAGGAAAAGTGCTCAATTGTTCAATTTTTATTATTCAATATTGTATTAAAATTTTTTTAGGCTCTTTGGGTCAAGGCGACTTTTAAAAGGTTAAAAGCTATTCAAGAGGGTTACCGTATCCATAAAAGCAAATGAGATTAAGCCTAAAGACTGATGGAGGAAAAACAATAATTTAGATAAACTGCTACCAGCTCAAAAATGTTTTGACTTTTACCAGAGAAAGGGAATTCAGAGATTCTTAGATTGGTTGTCATGTCAAAGAAAGATTCATTAAATTTGAAGCAATTATTTTTGTGCTTTTTATTGTTTGGTGTTTTAGACCAGCTTGCACCTTTCTTTGGTTATATTCTTTATAATGGTTTGGGAAATGTAATTGCATGGCTCCAACTTCCATCTGTCAACTATTGACCTTGCTGGTTGGGCATCTGTAACATCAGACACTGTTGTCATGGAAAGAATTATGATGTTTCAATCGAATGTATTGCAAAGTTAACAAATCCATAACATGATCTGGATCACATGGAAGAGTTTAGAAAATGTGTTTCAGAGACCTCAGGGAAAAGTGAATAGGAGCTGCCCATTAATGTTTATCTCCACTGCTTGCCATTAATTGTGAAATTTATCGTATTACAGCACAAGAGCTCAATTTTACATTTGGTAGCATATATAAGTCCAGGCCACTCTCTCACTTCATCCCAGCTTACCCTTCCCCCTCCTCATGTCCTCAAGTCCATTCTCTACATCTGCGTCTTTATTCCTGTCCTGCCCCTAGGTTCTTCGGAACCATTTTTTTGTTTTGATTCCATATATATGTGTTAGCATATGGTATTTGTTTTTCTCTTTCTGACTTACTTCACTCTGTATGACAGACTCTACATACATCCACCTCACTACAAATAACTCAATTTTGTTTCTTTTTATGGCTGAGTAATATTCCACTGTATACATGTGCCACATCTTCTTTATCCATTCATCTGTTGATGGACACTTAGGTTGCTTCCATGTCCTGGCTATTGTAAATAGAGCTGCAATGAACATTGTGGTACATGACTCTTTTTGAATTATGGTTTTCTCAGGGTATATGCCCAGTAGTGGGATTGCTGGGTCATATGGTAGTTCTATTTGTAGTTTTTTAAGGAACTTCCGTACTGTTCTCCATAGTGGCTGTATCAATTTACATTCTCACCAAGAGTGCAAGAGGATTCCATTTTCTCCACACCCTCTCCAGCATTTATTGTTTGTAGATTTTTTGATGATGGCCATTCTGACTGGTATGAATAAGGTGATACCTCATTGTAGTTTTGATTTGCATTTCTCTAATGATTAATGATGTTGAGCATCCTTTCATGTGTTTGTTGGCCACCCGTATATCTTCTTTGGAGAAATGTCTATTTAGGGCTTCTGGCCATTTTTGGATTGGGCTGTTTGTTTTTTTGATGTTGAACTGCATGAGCTGCTTATATATTTTGGAGATTAATCCTTTGTCAGTTGCTTCATTTGCAAATATTTTCTCCCATTCTGAGGGTTGTCTTTTCGTCTTGTTTATGGTTTCCTTTGCTGTGCAAAAGCTTTTAAGTTTCATTAGGTCCCCTTTGTTTATTTTTGTTTTTATTTCCATTTCTCTAGGAGGTGGGTCAAAAAGGATCTTGCTGTGATTTATGTCATAGAGTGTTCTGCCTATGTTTTCCTCTAAGAGTTTGATAGTGTCTGGCCTTAAAATAGATAGCTAGTGGGAAGCAGCTGCATAGCACAGGGAGATCAGCTCGGTGTTTTGTGACCACTTAGAGGGGTGGGATAGGGAGGGTGGGAAGGAGATGCAAGAGGGAGGAGATATGGGAATATATGTATATGGATAGCTGATTCACTTTGTTATAAAGCAGAAACTAACACACCATTGTAAAGCAATTATACTCCAATAAACATGTTTAAAAAAAAAAAAAGAGGGACTCAGTTTGAACTTTGAACTTGGAGTACTCCAAGTCCAAATGTAGGGTTCAGCAACTGAGACAAAAACCATTATATGTTTACGGCATGAAGTTGTACATTCATATCATTGATTGACTTGGTGGCAACTTTGAAACGTTTGCCACTATTGGGTTGCTTTAATTTTTGCTCAGAGTACTTAACGATAGGCTTTAGTTTGGTTTTTGCTGCTGATCTCAGAAAACTAAACCTTCCAGAGGGTAGATCAGTCAAAGAAGTAGACTAAAGAGGTAATTAGAGCAATCAGGGTCAGCTTATATTTACTTGAAAGTGTAAGCATATAGAACAGCAAATTTCTTGACATTAAAGTGGGAAGTGAGTTGATACAAAATTATTTAATCTGCTATGGAAACTGGATCTGGCCTGACAAAATTAAAATGAATAGAAATAATATTCTGGACACAAATTTTATTTTCATCATCCTGTGTCTGAATAAATAAGTGTTCCAAGTAAGTAAGAGGAACTAAAATTTCCATTTCACGAGAAATATTCCCTAACAAAGAGCTTTTGTGCTACATATCTTTCACTTTTATAAACTCTAAAAGGAGAATGGTTGTTGTGAACGTTAAAATAATTGGTTTCTTGGATCACAAAATGGCAAAGCAAAGCAAATCTGATGCATTGAGAAGAGCTAAAAAAACCTGATTCGGGCTGGCCCTGCCTGAAGAAAAATCTATTATATGAAAACAAAAATTTACAGATGAATAAATTAGGGGGTGATTATTCATACTGTAAAAGAGTCTTTAAAGGATTCCCCTAGGATTCTCTTAAAGGCTGAGCTCCACTAGTTCATGTAAGTGTTTGTGTGCAGATCATTAACTATTTGACAGGCCGACCGGAAAGGCAGGTGGAGAGAGCCTAGCGGAAGGGAGAGAATGTTCAAGAGACAGAGGAATCACTGACACTTGAGGTTCACCAAGTCTCAAGACAAACGTTGATGAAACAATAATGAAAGTCTAACTGAAAGTATGACATGTATTTACAAGATATGCTGTATACACTAGAGCTCTTGAAGGCAGACCTTTTGAGTTCATCTCCACCACCCATTTAGCTGTGCGACTTTGGAGAAGTTCCACAACCTCTCTGAATACCAACCTTCTAGGGCTGTGTGAGTCTTACATGAGTTAAAATATATAAAGCACTTAGTGTTCTGGCACATATTAGATGCTGTGTACATGTTTCTAAGATGATTCTGCAACAAACTATTATAAAGTATCAGATATTCCCCAAAGCAGAGATTGTTAGTATGATCACAATGCTGGAAATTATTTAACAAAAACAAAATACTCTGTACCCCTGCAAAAGGAAAAAAAACAAAGACATTTTGAGAAATGAGTACTTTCTTTTTGGGTTTCCCAAAGGAGGTCAAGCTAAAATTTAACCTTCTTTGAAATTATTGTCCTATCTTCAGTTTTCTAGGGGTTTGGCAAAATTTCCAAAACTGGGAAGCACATGGAGGCAATCAGCAACCTAGTGTCTATTGATTTTTCTGTTAAAAGGCTTTTATTCACCTATTATTACATTTGTCATTTTAAGAACAATAGTACATAGTTGAAATATAACTTCTTATTTGTGGAAAAGAAAACTTCTTGTTTGGTTGTCTTTGCTTGGTTTGCACAAAAATGAACTCTTCTCTTGTATTCTATCCAGTGCATCTGTGCATATAGAGATTTGGGCTTGAAATGCACATGGATTGATACTTTCTAAAGGAACAAACAGTAACAAAGTGTCCCAATTTGCTCTCCCAGTCTGATCAAATGGTTGAGTTTAACAGGTTGCAAAACCAGAAGCACTAAAAATGGGTATGACCGCTGGTGTGTGTGGGGTTGTAGATAATATGGCAGTGGGAATCTCCGAATCAGGTGAATGTACAGAAAGGTGCAGGTTCATTGTAGTCGACGTGGTCCACTCTGGGGTCTCTGCAGTTACAATTGTCCTTACCATGTCAATTCTGACATGGCACATGAGAAAGCCCCAACTTGTTTTAAGGGCCAAGAATGACATTTTTATTAAATTATAAAATGGTCTCCTAATTATTTAATGTATTCTCCTTTTGTGCCCTCCAAAACTCCTCTTTCACTCAGGGCAGGCCTCCCTGTCTGGCCAGCCCTCTGGTCATATCAGAAGACCCTCTACTCTGTCACACTCTATCCCATGTCCCAGTTGGATACAGGATGAATAAAAATATGCTTTCTGATCCTCACACTTAGTTTATGTGAGTGAGTGCTGATGGAAATGGGTAAGTAAATAGTTTTTAAGTGCAGTACATCAAATTACTTCCTTTACAACCTGAAGTTCTTGACAGTTCTGGAAACACTATGCTTTTTTCAAATGTGAAAGTGGGTTGATCTTTACCTAGCTTCACAGCAGATTGCTAAATTGTCAGCTTTCAATATACCCTATTTTTTTTCATTTTTTAAAATTTTATGTGATTTGATTCATCTTGGGGAGAGATTTCTACAGTTCAGTAAATTTAAAACCATGGACATCTGTAAATGCTTTTATTTCTGACTTGAATTATATAGAATAAGGGACAGAACTGTGATGAAGTGGGAAGTAGTTTAGTTGCCTTTAGTTAAACACTTGTCTCTCACTGGTTATTTCCTGTGTGTCCAATAGCCTTTATATTTTAATACCAAGAAATCAAAAATTTTTAAACTTTGCTTGTTATACAACTTCATCCAAAGCAACCTCGTCTCCCAGACTTAAATTCCCCTGTTATATTTTTTTCATTTTACACTTATCCTTCACAGCATGTAACACAAGGGTATCAAGCAATTTATTTGTGTAATTATTTGTTTAATGTCTATCTTTACTGATAGACAGTGAGCTCCAGCATGATAGGGGCCAGGCCTGTCTGGCTCAGTGCTGCAGACCCAATGTTGCACAAAAGTACACACATAGTAGGTGCTCAAAACATTTACTGAATCAACAGATACTTATTAGTAAATTTTCTGTGCTTATTCTGCTTAGTTTCAATTAGATATCTATTATACATTGCATTGACATTGTTTTTTTATTTAAAATGTTTTACTTTTAAACATTATATATGTAAAATATTCAAACTTGTGTACATGTGAAATGGACGAAAAGTAAAATTTATCCTCACTGTCCTCTCCTGAACTCTAACGGTTTCTAAAGAAAATGATTTTGTTTCTCTTTTTTAGCTATTCTGATATTTACCATCATATTTCTAAACAACAATTTTTATTCTTGGTTTTCTTAAGACTTCAGAGAGTATCTATTGCTTTCCAGATGGAAGATGAGAAATTGTATACACTCATACTTTTACTTTTTCCCTTCTCCTTTATTTCCCTCTAAGTTGTTATTGTTGTTTTGATATAGTTCTTCCATTGGTTATCTTTATTACTTAATATACTTAAATTATGTTTTTCAGTCACCAGCTTTAGACTGACTCTACCTTCCATGTATTAGGTGAGATGAAGAAATAAGTGCACCTACACTTGCTTCTTTTCTTCCTTCCGGCCGAATCATTATATTTTACATTTTTAGAGCTTAAAGCAATTTATATGCAAACATTATTATTATAATAACTATACTTACACATCGGTATCATTACATTTATTCCATTTACACATTGATTCTGTATCCAGTGTCTTTCATGAATTGTCTATAATTGGATTTAAAAATATAAATATCTGGAAAAAATCAATATTTGAACATTATGAATATTACTTTTTCTAGAACCAAGTATGATTAAGCACATGGAGAAGGTAATGTAGTCCCATATAGTTCCAAACACCAAAGTCCAAAGGCTTAATATATATAATGTAACAAATATTAAATCTTATTTGTTAATTATTATTATAATAATAAAGAAATAAAATGCATATAATATGTTATACCTATTATATATATATATATATCAATAATCGCTCAGATAATGTTACATTTTAGCTTGCTTTATATTTCACCATGACTTTTCTCTTATGTCTGTTTGCCCATGCACACTGCCATTCTCAACCCACCTCCAATTAATATAAATCTTTTTTTTTTTCCCACAAAGTCCTCGGATTTCCTTCTAATTTCTACTCATCACTTTTTTTGGCCTACAGCTCATTCTGAGATTTCTTTAATTGTACCTCTGGATTAAATTAAACTGTTCTTAGATTCTTTTTCTTCTTCTTTCTTAGATTATTTTTTCATATTACGGGGGTACATCCTCATAATATTTTCTTTAGAAGAGGTAGATGAGAGGTAAATTTTCTGAATTTTTTTCATGTCTAAAAATGTCTTTATTCCTCACTTAAAGTTTATTTATAATTGTAATTGGTATAGAATTCTAGATTTTAAATTTCTTTATAGTCTTTTAATACCTTATATTGTTGAAAAGACATTGATGCCAATTAGGTGGTTATTTCTTTTTGAGTAATCACTTTTTTCCCTCTCTTTGAAAATTTTTAGGACTTTTCTCTTCATGCTTAGTGTTCTGAAATTTTACAAAGATATATATAGTGCATTTTTTTCACTTGGCTTGTGGTAGGGTATGCCAATTGTGGGGCTGATATTTTTTCCAGTTCCAGGAAAGTTTCTTTGTCTATTTTCTTTTGCTATTTCTTTGATTATTTCAACTCCTTTTTTGTTTATATTGTCTCCTAAATCATATTTTACATAGGTATTGGGTCTTCCAAGTTTATGCTCTATATCAGCACTTTTCAAATTTTAATGCATACAAATCACCTGGGGATCTTATTTAAATGAAGATTCTGATTCAGTAGGTCTGGATGAAGTCTTTTTTTTTTTTTTTTAATGACCTGTAAGAGATTATAAGCAGAGTTATGTAAGAAGCTTATAATAGTTACACAAGGATTGTTCTAGGCCTGCTTTACTTCAATCATACATACTGGATTAAGTCTTTGATTCTGCATTTCTAATGAGACAGATGATGATGATCCTGTTGGTGCATGGACCACAGTTTGAATAGAGAAGATTTATATTTCTTGAAATGACTTCTCATATTTTTTTCTCTCTTTTTCTTTCTATTTTGGAAAATTTTACCAATTCTACATTTAAAATTAAATTTAAATCTTTACTTCTGTTTGCCATTGTTCAATCCACAGTTTAATTCACTTTTAGATGATTTTATATTTTTATTTCCAAGAACTTGTATCAGCTTTTTCTAATATTACAAATATAGTATATTTTTAAAAATTGGAGGATACCAACTAGAAAATTTTAATGTTCTCTTTTATTTCTTCTATTATTAGTCTCTTTAGTAGTCAGTTTTTTAAAATTCAACTTTGTCTTTCTTTTTCTTCTACTTAGTTTCCCTTAAATTTATGGTAATCCTTGGTTGATCACTAATATTTGGACATAAAAGACTATATTTCTTAGTTTAGATAACTGACATGAATATCCTTTTAGGTCAAAGGCACTGTTTTACCCAAAAGGCCACTTTCCTGAATGCAAAGGCTGCCTTCAGGCTCTGTGTCAAAGGGTGAATCCTATAGACAAGTGGCTTTTCTTTCAAGTACATTAACAGGCTTGGGGCACCACAACTGCCAAAGAGGTCAACTATTCCATATACAAGATCCAGTCTAGTTGCTCTGAAGATGGTCTTCCCTTACAAATCCTTATTGCTGCCCCTTAGAAATTTCTTCTACCAGTACCTGCTTGGAGCCTCTCAAGAGATATTTTAAGGAAAATGATCCCTACCTCTACTACCTCTTTTTTTGTGTACATTTTGGGTTGTGATTTAGTCTGCTAGAGTTTATCTAACAATACAATGCAATCTGTTTTCTATCTTCCAAGACTTCATCAAACTTTCTGGTCTGCTAATGTCATCCCCCTTTCTCCTCCCTTTTCTGGTTTGTTTCAAGAGCTGCCAAGGGGTTATTTATTTTTATGTGTATATTGTCATTTCAATGGGAATTTGGAATGGAGAGGAGGCAATGTAGGGTTTGTCCATCATCTTGACCCAAGAAGCTATATAGCTGTCTCAGAATTGCTCTAAATGCTTATCTGAACCTGGCTGAAACTCATCTGGCTGTTCACAAACAGACAGACCTAACTGTAAATAGGTAAATTCCCATACAAGTTCCCTAGACCTTGCTAATTATTCTTCATGGATCAAGTAGGATTTAATAGTGTTAAGGGCTTTGGATGATTCTAAATTGTTCCCTGAGCCTCTTGGCAATTTCGTGTGTATATAGAAGACTGTAATCATGAAGCAAAGTAACTATAGCGATGTGCCTAACATAAGAAGGCTAAGATAAAAATGAAGGTTAAAGAAGAATTTGAACTGTCCTACAATTTACTTTGGGGTGTTACATATTTTTATGTTAGTTGAGCTTGACCAACTCTACCTTGGATTTGCCAAGAAAATAATTGATGTAATCAAGAGCCAAGAATGATAACATGTGAAGATCTGTGGAGGATTGGCAGAACCCCAGATCACTGGGAAAAAGCCAGTGCAGTACCTATATTTAAAAGGCCATACAAAGTTGTTTGAGAATTAATGACCTTTTATAGAGTAAAAAAGCAGTGCGTACTGATTACCTTGACCCAAATAAGTTTTAGACAGTCTTATATAGCAATGGCAGTAATGAATAGAAAAGAAGTGTATTCATTTTTTATATCAACATAAAATTAAGTATCTAAAACTAGTTAAATGTTTCTTAATGTAAAATACTGGATTTTTATTTATTATATTTATTACCATCATTTTGTTAGGGTTTGAATCCATATGATGTCAAACATCTAGATAATTCAAGACATCTGGATTTTGGCCACATTTCTCCATTTTTGCCCAATATGTGTTGGTCTTTTAGATGTTCTTAATTATACAGACATAGGATGTTAAATTGAAAATATTAACAGAATCATAATTCAGATGCCAAATCTTTCCTTGATATGTATGTAGGAAATATGTTAACATTTTGCATATATGACTAAAACCTGATGGTGGCTGCCTTATTCTCGAATTTAAAATTAAATTCAAAATGATTCCAATAAACCAAGTCATCACTGTTCTAAAATCAAACCTAATAAAATGAAACAAGTGCTGACATAGGGTGTCTTAATTAAGAAGGCAAAAAGAATCCCCCCATTTTTTAACTGAGGAGAACAATTTAGGTAATAATTGAGTGGAAGAAAAAGATCAGGGGTCCCTCAGAGTCCCAGGCAGCACTATCCACTGACTCTATAATTTGATGAGATCTTTCTTACCTCTGGTCTTTGTCTATAATGCTTCCTCTGCTGGGATCTACCTATTTCCCTTCTTTCCCTTAGAAATTCTCTATCCTTCCAATCTGAACCATGTGAGCCTTTCTTGCCTTGCATTTTGAGTTAGTTTTCTGTCTTCTGTGTTCCTTTGTTCTGTACATTCAAATACAACCAACATCTGTTGAGTGCCTACTGCCTTCCAAGCACTGCATCATGAAATAATAGCTGTATCATGGGGCATGACCTTGGTATGATTATCTGTATTTAACCAATTGAAGAAGCTGAGGCCAGTTTGTTCTTTTATAAAGTATTTACTTATATTTATTGTGTACAAAGGTGCTTCATAAGTCTTTATGAGAGGAATAAAGTATATAGACACAGTCCCTGACTCCAGGTTCCTGACTTCAGCATGACAGGATGTAAGAGATGTGTATTCATCATGGCGATGCAAGGTGGTATGTATCAGTGCTATAGCAGTCAGAAGAGAATGTGCCAAGTGATCAGGAAATGTCTATAAAGGGTTGACGTATGAGCCAGGCCTTAGACAGTTCTGTTAGGTGGTAGAGGTGCTCAACGTTTGCTGTGTGTTAAGTGGCATTTTGAAGGTTGAAATTTAGGGGGCAAGCTATTCACTCATTCAGTTATTCATTTACCCAACACATATTTGAGTGCACACTAGATACCAGACTCTCCCAGGCACTGGGACATTGGTTATTTTTCTAGGTGTGGACCCTTCTTCAAACACATTCTCATTGTGTTAGATTTTTAAATAAGAATTGAATTCCAGGGTTGGCAAGGGTCTTTAAAAGTCATGATATCCACCTAGTCTTTAGTTCTAACTTCTAGGATAATGGCAGCTACTAGAGAATTAATATAAACACTGGATTTTAAGCATGCATTTGTCACCCCATTTTCAAAAAATTTACCAAAACAGCAATAAGAGGAAAGCACAAATATGTCCTAGTGCTCTCTTTCACATGATTCCAGCTCCAAGGCTAACCACCATAAGTGAAGAATTAAAGGTGCAGTGAAGGATCAGCTCTACATTAAGAAATAAACTGCAATTAGCCTAGATAAAACTTTCTGATTGATGTTAGATCCTAGCTAATAGTGTGGCAGGATCTGGGTAAATAAGTTTAAAAAGAATTATCTGTCACATTGAGAGAATTTGAAAAATATTAAAAAGTACCCATGACATAGCCCAAGATGATCTTAAGACAGTCACGAGAATAGCGTCCATCAGTTCTATTCATTCCCTGACTGGATATGAGAATGACTGGCTGAATATGAGAAGGTCTTACTGTACCAGAATGACTCACACCCCACAGACATTTTGAGAAAGGGTTAGTGGCGCTGGAAGAATTAGGATACAGAGTCCCCATTGGTTCTGAGACTCTCAAGAATGCACAAGATTTGACAAGAATCAAAATTTACATGGACTTAACCATTCTCTGCTAATATAAGCACGGTCCCTGATACTGAGCTGAGAATGAACACTCTAAAGTAACTTCTTTTTACTAGCAACATTTGTAAAAGAAAAAGAGTCCTAGATGCCTCCAAACAAGGCTTGACTAACAACACGTATTTTTTCAGAAAGAAATGTTCACTTCTAGACTAAAAATCTGCCGCCTTCCGCATTAGCCTAATATAGCTTTAAAACAACAAAAACTTGACAATTAAAAACTGAGTTACAAGTAGGAAAATGCAACACTCATTTGTGGGAGGTCAAGTAGAAAGGGAGAGGTGGATATACGAGACCCAAGTTGAAATGTCTGTCATGCCCTATAGAATAATTGTATTAGTTATTCAGGGAGCGACTGTTGAGGAAAAACACCAAAAGACTTGTTCAATTGGCTTCGTTTCTCTTTTACTTGGTCATAGAGCTACACGATGAATCTTCCAGTTACGGCCTTCATTCTGTGGCCATTTCCTCTCTTTTTTTTGCCAATAGAGCTGGTTCTGAGGGCCACCCTAGTCCAGGACTCCCCTTCCCACCTGCACACCTAAGAGGTTATTGCTTTTCCCCACTCCAACGTCCAGAACAGAAGCTCATTGCTTATGTTGCAATTTTGATAACCTAACTGGCAGAACAGTTATTCAAATTTTAAGCTTCTGAATGCAGCAAGATCAACCTGGCCTATCCACATAAATAATTTTGACACGATAAGTATGCGAGAGCGATGATAACTGATAAGTGAAGCAATTATCCTGCTTTTCTGGATTATATTAAATGAAGATTCTGATAGAGTAATGAAAAGAGACAAAGCAGACAAAAAGTCAGCTGCAGAGCTTTTGGGCACTGTGTTATCTCTATTATACCATATTGAAATAGAGAAGCTATCACCAATCATGCATTTCTATGTAACTTCTGGCTTCTAACAGTGAACAATGAATAAATTGTCACAAGACAGTAACTGATAAATTGGATTGGCAGTGCTTTTTAAAGAGCATAAATAAACTTACTAGTCACCTTTTTCTTTCTCAAAGCAGTTTTTAGGAGACTCTGGTGGGGTGATCCACTGCAACTTATGTTTCCTTCTATTTCCTACCTCTACCCCAGCCTCTTCTCTGCCCTTGTTCTTTGTTTAATAATCAATTTTAAGGAATCAGAACTGTGTTCCGGCATTATTACGAAATTTCACCAGTCTGTCCTCTCGATTTGGTTTGTGGTTTGACTAACTGAAATTCACAACTTCAACTTAAGTTTAAAAGTTTATTTTTGGTAAAGCAAGTTTTACAAATAAGGGTAAGTATAAAATATGGGCAATTCATTCCATGAGCTTTGGATTCTAGCAGAACAAAAGTTCTTTAACAACTCACAAATACTTTAATGATGGCCTAGTGCTGTATTCTCAGATTGTTCAGAAACAATATTGCCCTTGTTATAAACCCCTTAAATTACAGAGATGCTTAGGTATGAGTGGATGAACTTTCCTAATGTGAATCATTCCAACTCAGTATCCTGGCAAAGTCTGTTCACCCAGCAGTTTGTGGGTTTAATGATGACTTGTTTATTTATTTGTGCTTTCTTTTTCAGATGGTCTGTGGTATGAGAGGGTATGGTTTAGGAATAAACAGAATTCAGTTATTTTCCCAATTACACCATGGACCTGCTAAGCTCATTATATTAACACACCACCCACCATAGTGCAGAGGTGGGAACTTGAAGTGTTCAAGTCCCAGTGCCACCACTACTCACGGTGTGACTTTGGTCAAGTCCATTTTACTTCAAGTGTCTCTTCCGTGAAATGGGAGTCATATGGTTTAAAGGAGCACATATAAGTGAAAGTGCTTTGTAAACAATTAGGAACAGTGCAAATGTTAGTTAATATTGATCTGGCTGGTGGATGCCCTCAAAGTTCAGAGAAAGGACCAGGTCCAATGCCGCCACTGGCTCAATCAGGATTGGAGTTTCAGACTGATCACTTGTAATGGCAGGGTCGGCTGACTTAGTTCCTTGAAACAAAGAGCATGGGAATAAGCATCATTAGTCTTCTGCTCCTACAAGCAGAAGCATTTATTTCCTCTCGTTAAAAATGCATAAGCAAACCATTCACGTGGCCACTCTTCAAAATGAAAGGGCCAATAAAGTTATTAAAAGCAAATCACATTTGATTAAATTATTATCATTATGGTGTTTAAAGCAACATTTGTTCTGTTGATCAAGTTCCAGTCTTACTGCATCAGTAAAGAATTTGCCTTTAAAGACCAGAAAAACAACAATGTGGAAATGAAGCTCAGTGCCTGCACCGAACACTGGATCTTTGGATTGTTTTTCCACAAGTTCTTTACAACAAGCCTGCACTGCTAGAGATCAGACTTCCAGACCTCCAGTCACACAAGCTAAGGACATGTGGATTGAGAGAACCCAAGTCTGTGAGAAAGAGACGGAGGAGGAGAACGGAGGTGTTGATATTGCTAACCCAAAGCAAGATCTGGTTTTACATGACTTCGGCAGCTGTTTTACTTTAAGGACACATTTAGCAAGTTGACTTCCCATACTATTTGTTACTCATCCTGGTCTTCTTAAAAGTATAATTTCTTCCCTACAATCACAAAGACTAGTTCTTGCTGTTACTTGAAATAAAGGCAAGGAAAATTTGTCAATTTGTACATGGCCTTATCCCTAGATTTTAGAAATCAGTAATATTTTTTAATTGAAGTATAGTTGATTTAGCAATCTTAAAGTATGTTATAATGAGCTTATGATTGATCATAACCACAGAGACAGGTGTTCATCAGAGTGAACCAGGTATGTACTGTGCAGCTCAGGGCCAACTGTGATCATTGGTCAAGGACAGCAGCCAGGAGTTCCAAAAGTACCCCTACTACCTCTGCCCCCACCCACCAATGCCTCTTCCAGAACTCCCTGCCGCCCAACAAATAAGGTTACTGACTGGCACACATGGGATCTCCATATATCCATTCTGATTGGTCAGTACATATACCCTACTGGTTGTTAAGTATTTGAATATCATACATGTCTACTTAGTATTACAAAGTCAAGTAGAAAGACTTGAGAGCTATATGTCAGTCCATGGAAATGAACTTATGTCTGTAGCCCTTAAAAGTCAAGATAAGCCTGATAGAATTCAAGCAGACAAACTTAGGGACATTTAATACTTTTAATCTATGTATTCTATTTATGCTTTGATGGGTTACTCTGGGTACATTTGATAAGGATTCTTAAGCTTTCTACTTCACATGAGTGTTATATGTAGGGAGGAAACCAAAGTTGTAGGATTTGGGCAGCCACCGACAAAGGTTCATGAACCAGCCAAAACACCCTGTAAACCTCGTATGGTATTGTACCTTTGACAGCTATCCTTAAGAAATAGAGAGTAGATTGAAAAGGATGTAGCTTGACCCAGCCCATGCCACTTAGAGGAGCACTGACATATTGGGTTGGCCAGTATATTTACTGGGTTTTCTGTGAAAACCTGAACGAACTTTTTGGCTAACCCAATATTTACAAGATCTGCAAAACTATGCAAGGCATGTACGTGCCCCAGGACCAAAATATGCTTTCCATAAAACCTAGAAAGTTTTCTAAGATAGTCTGGGATTCCAACTAGTAACATTACTTATGGATTGCCTCCTTTTTGAGCACTTTTTTTTTTCTTAAGGAATAAAAATGAGGGCTTTGGGCTTCCCTGGTGGCGCAGTGGTTGAGAGTCCGCCTGCCGATGCAGGGGACACGGGTTTGTGCCCCGGTCCAGGAAGATCCCACATGCCGCAGAGCGGCTGGGCCCGTGAACCATGGCTGCTGAGCCTGCCCGTCCAGAGCCTGTGCTCTGCAACAGGAGAGGCCACAACAGTGAAAGGCCCGTGTACCGCAAAAAAAAAAAAAAAAGAAAGAAATTAGGGCTTTTGATGAGATATGAACTAGGGATCTGGCCACTGTGCAATGAGTGCATCTTGAGTTTTGAGCAGCCTACCAGATGCCATCAGCTCACATCCTCACTGGGTTCACCAACGTTGATTTCATCACATGGAGGGTAGTGGTGATGATGTCTATGTGAGGGGGGCACAGGAGTTGCAGGAGGCAGGCATGCTCCCTTACATGGAGGGGAGTATAAGTAAAGATTTGGTCTCCTTCCCACTCCCTGGGGTCCATGTTCCTCATCCCTAGTGGACATTTAGCAAACACATGTTGAAAAAATAAATATTCTTAGAGATGAAATGGTAAGTCCCTTTTTCCTCCCTCATGCTGGTTCTTTTCCTTGGAATGATTGTTTTTGCATTCTCTTTGTGCCAACTCCTCATTCTTCATTTATTTGTTCATCAAATATTTACTGAGTGCTTACTGTGAGCCAGGAACCAAGTCAGGCACTGGGATCCATACCCGAACAGGACCTGGCTCAAAGATTACCACCTCTGAGAAGCTTTCCCTGAGTCTCTTGAGCAGGAGTTGCCCCACATCTAGATCCCATACTATCTCCACGGTTATAATATTTATTACACTGCATTCTAATTAGCTGTGTCAGGTTCTTTCCCCTATTCTAAACTGTAATTTTCTTGAAGGTGATGATCGGATCTTGATTGCCACTGTATTCTCACAGCCATAAAAATATTATTTGTGACAGTGGTAGATTGATTGCAAAAGTGACCATGATTCTTCACCCTTCCCTGTATCCACAGCCTTTGCCATACGACCTTGTAGTTTTACCCATCAAGAGGCAGATATTATTTCCTGACTCCGGGAACGTGTTCTGGCTAATAGAACATGGCAGAAGTGATAGTAGGCCAGTTCTGAGACTATATCTCAAGAAAGAACAAGCCTGACCTGACCTGCTGGACGCTGAGAGATTCATGGCTCAACCACCCCTTCGTCTCCCTGTGAGGAAGGGATGTGTTCCTCCCACGTGAGGAAGGCTATCCTACACCAACATCCCTCGGACAACTCCCCAACTGAATACAAACAGATGAATATGTCCTGCTTAGGTGAGCTGAGTCTGACCCAGACCAGCCAACTTTCAGCTGATCCATAAACTCATGAAAAACAATAAATATTTTTGTTTGAAGCCACTGAGTTTTGATGTGGTTCGTTATACAGCAATAGCTAACTGATACAGTGGCATTATTTTCTTTTAATTTTCTTCTCCTTCTACCTAAACAACAAAAACAAAGGCTGTGTATGCTCTTGTCTGGAGACCTTAGCATTTTGTTTGGGGAGAAATGGTCATTTCTTTATCTTTCTAAAGCTAGCCATTGCCAGTCTTGGCCTGGCTTACTAAATGTCAGAGCTGGAAATTGGCCTAGTGGTCATCTTACCCACTCCCAATTCTTGACAAGGAAACTGAGCCAAGAGAAATGGTATAACTTTCTCAAGGTCACCTAGCCTCTTCCCAAGTGCAGATTCAATCACAGGCTATTTTGATATGGTACCAGAAGAGAACCTTGGGCCTCCACATCTGTGGCACATTTCTCACGTCCCAACCAAGATTTGATAACTAAAATCTTTTATTTACCTTCTTTTGCCTTTTTTAAAGGTAAAGTTGGCACAAAAGGTACATAGATGTAGCCAGGCACAAAATGTTCATAAACGTAGTCAAACTTAATGAGGAATGTTATAAGCATCTAAGAATGAGGTTATCTAATTGCTTCAATTACTAAAGAAATGCAGTATGTATATTTTCTTCTGCCCCATTTATAATGTTTTTGGACCCTCACTGCAGGCTAAATGGATGCCAAGAGTTCCCCAACAGACAGATGTGTGCTCATGCATGCCCCTGCAGCTTGAAGCTTATTAGTCTTACAAAACACCAATTCCTCAGCCGACTGCATGATGATTATTAAACTCTGACTTGGAGGATATGATCACTCTTGTGGTTTGTTTGCTAGAGGAATTTCTCTTGCTGCTGGATCATGTGATTCTTGGATGACCATATTCAAACAGACTCAGGGGCTCTTTAAAGAACATTACTTTCCAGCAAGAAAGCTAACACCTTCATCTGAAAAATATATTCTGGGGCCTAACATTTTTGTGTTTGGCTTAAGTAGAATATAATGTCAACTTTCTTTGCTGAGTAGGTGAAGGAATCATGGATTGGAGATAGGAGAAAAGAACTGAGGGCTGTGGTTAAAGCATTTGGGTGTTGATGGAGTGTTTTTCCAATGCAAGTCAATAGTTGAGAAACTGATGTGCATCCCTAGTCTAAATTTATAATAATCAACGACAATGAAGAAAAAGCTTTGGTATGGATCTTCTCTTAATCAGAGCTCAAACTGAGCCTTATCTCATGACAAAGTAAAATTAACTCTTTTGTTAATTACTATAACTATCTTCCCCACATTTATTTTGACAACAGTGTCAGTGGTAGCAAACCATCTCCTTAAATTGCCTCTTGCCTACCATGAATTACAAATTCATACAATTTTGATAAATGATTTTCTTCTCTCCTTTATACTTGCTTTGGAGCCTTTTGCAACAGATGATTTTTTCAGAGAAATGCCTTGGTGACTTAAAAATAAAGAAATGTGAAGAAAAGCCATATCAACAAGATTAACTGTGGAGAGACACTAGGCCTTAGAAGTACCTATCAATCAGAAGGAGCCTCATCTTTCCTTTCGTTTTCACTCCAAGAGTATTTCAGAACCCTAGAATGTTATAAGCAAAAATTAAGAGGTTATTGTGATTGGCTCAGGAGTTGTCAGCCCAGAGTTTCCTTAAATGTGACTTTTAGCTTTAGGCCTACGTTTTCCCCAATGTTACATCACGGTTGAGATCTACTCTTCAGGAAGCGGCAAAAATTTTCAGATCGCCATGAACAATTAAGCCAAGGAATAAAGGCTGTTGGTCAGTTGCCCCGGCAAGTCTCCATTAGTCACCACGGAGACCTCAGAGCTCTCTGGCTTTAGCACTGTTCCTCTCTTGGGCTTTACAAATCATCCTTCATCTCCCTCTTACAGTTTCTTCAGAAGCCAAGAGTGATAAACTGTGCCAGGACCAAAGGGGACATATTATTTGCTAATTTAAACACTTTATGTCTGGTTAGGCGGAACTTCTGCAAAGAGTTGGCTGCTGGCAGCATTTTTCCAAAGCACCCCCATTCTTTACTAAAATGCTAATCGGCTAAAATGACCTTATTTAACCCAACTTGTGAAGCAGGTGGAGTAAAGATAAATGTCAAACTTTAATGCTATTTTACCATGGTCGTCACATAAAATGAAATTCATTCAAGTCATGTATCCATTCATCAAACAGTTACTAGGCATCTACTATGCCCCAGGCATGATAGTAGGTATTAGCGGGTATTAGGTATTTTGCCTTCCAATGCTCATAGACTGGTACAGGAAGCAGGTATATAATCGGAAGAATACAAAACATTGGTAGGGACATTTTTTCAGCTCTTATATTGGGTCCCTTTGAGTAAACCTAATTTCTGTGTCTTACTTGGTATTCATGGAAAAATGAAGCTACTTTGCTTTGGAAATCTATAGACTGGAGAGAATGCCAAAAAAAGGTGAAGAGTGAAGCTAGAGACAGGCACAGTCTGTCACAGGAGGACAAAGAAGGTGTACCTCATCTAAATTTAGGAGTGTGGTAGGGAGGAATAGAAAAGCCCTACTGGAAAAGGTGACTCCAGGATAAATCTTGATATAAACTTGAGTTGATTCCTATTAGAGAGGGACCAATTCTGCATCTTCCCCATGGAACCTCTGTCCTTAATGAGTAACTACCCACAAAAGCATTCAGATCAACTGAAATATCTTTCAGGGTTGCCCATGTTATGTTCGAGCAAGCTAGTGGAGACACTTCTGCGTATTGTTCACCCTGTTTGTGCTGGCAAGTCAATTAACTAATCTGGCCTGCTCAACTGGGGCTGTGATGTGGTTTACAAACCACATGTTTTGTGGTTCCCTTTCATTTATGTCATTATTACTGATGTTATCTATTATGGATGTGTAGTGAAAAAAATTTTTTTTGCTCTCTCCCTAGTGGCTCAAGGAAAAGGAGAGTTTTACAAACTAATAAATAAACAAAATTTCCTAACACAGAAAATCTGGAGAGTCCTGTTCTTTGATAAACACCTTGGCACTTTCATTTGGAAGGTTTTTGTTTTCAAATGAACGGCTTTCTTGTTCTCAAGTAGTTTTGCAGTACTTTAGAACAGAAAAAATTGAAACGTTAGGTAATTTTCTCAGTCAAATTGAGACTTTAAAATTTCCTTGGACTTTTTAGTGATTTTTCTTGCACATTTTGCACATTTTATACATTTTCCATTTAATGCACTCACGAAGGCAGTGCTGGCTTATCTATGAGTAACTAGGCGCTACCTTGGCTCAGACATTCCTAAATCCATCTATTTTAAGAATTTTAAAGTACCTCTTATCATTTCAGAATTCAGATTCAAAGTCAGGGAAAGGAAGAGAGATGTTTGTTCTTGGCCTCAGTCCCATTCTGAACAATATGAGGCTGATATGGTAGCTTGGAGAATGAATTTGGGATGTGTATAGATTTTATTTTAAAACTACTTACAGTTCCTTTCATGAACAAGCAAATGGTGGTTTTGCAACCGTCTTCCCCAACTAAAAACACATCTATTGTGAAAGGAACACTCTCTTAGCTCTCACTGGGTCTTTTTAAAATAAGAATAAAACTTTATCTTACTTGTTTGTGGGAAGGTTAAGATACTTTACTTAGAAAACCTCTTGTATAGAGAGAAAGTCAATAACAAGCATGAGATCATTTGTCTCATGAGTTCTTGGAAACTTAGGTACCTGGACAGGAAAGGTAAAACACAGAATCGAGTCTTATTTCTGGCTCTTGACTAAACAGGGGTGGGCAAACTGAGGCTTCCAGGCTCCCTCAGCCCAGTGAAAAATCTAACCAGAATTCCTAGGCCATCAATTTTACTTTGTGTTTCGGAGTTTCACTATTTCTAAAAATAACTAAAATGATTCCACAGTGTGATTAGAAAGACTATGTGGACTTTACTTCTTAGATGACACTGTTCCATGGCCAATGCCCTCCTCTTGTCCTGCACAGGAAGATGCAGCATAAGATATAACACTTGTGGCATCTCCTCACTTCACTCCTAAAATCCTGATATGCTAAAAGTTAGTCCTTCCTGGTCAACATTAACCAGTGTTTCTCTTCTCAGGTCTCCCTCAGTGGGTCCTGTGGCTGCTTCTTGTTGGATCTCACAGAGCCTGTGGCCCAGTATTTCTGGCAAAGCTGCACATGCTAACATCCTTATAATTTCTTTCATTTCCTGGCTTTTCTGTTTCATTATGGCTCTTCCTCTATGGGCTCTTGTTTTCAATCAAGTTTCTCTTTAGTGAGACGTGAGAAAGGGTCCTTTCGTTTTCTTTGCTGTTTGTACTTCTCTTCACCATCACCATGGGGCCATTTCAAACTATCATTTTTAAAGGTCACTTGTTTTGTTCTACATGCAGTTGAGCCTGACAATGGGTTAATGACACCCAAACAAGCCATATTAAAATTACATGCTGTATGATCATAAACAACTCTTGAGTAAAAGAAGAAAGTAAACAAGCTCCCTTCCAAGAAACCAACACTGAAGATATTAGTTAAAATGTTAAAGTATATTAGCCAATTACATAAAATCCTTTTATATTGCCTTGCTTCATTTCAAACATGGCATGGGCTATTTTGTCTGTGAACTCAAGTGGAACAAAAAGCTACAGAATGCAATTTGTGTCAGGAGCTGGACTACAGAAGGACAACTAATTCTAATTAGTACGAATTCCCCATAGGCCAGAGGGAGGCCAAGCACAGGAACCAACTGCCTAATGCTGTTTCTATCTTGCAACAGGTGGGCCAAGGCCTTCTAAAGGTTGTCATGGCAATAGCTAATGATAGACCTTTAGCTGGACACCCGTAATTAATTGTGGGCATGTCCAGCCTTTGAATGTGATATCTTTTAATACATTTCTGAACGAAAAGAAGATTGGCTCTTCTAATTGGCTAAAATTAAAACAGCAGAAGGCTTTGCGAGGAACTCCTGCGATATAGTGCAAGTCTGATTTCAGCTTCTCAAACTCAGATTCTTGGCCTATCATTACATGAAGGAGTAAAGAGAAAGGTATTTACTTCTGATAGCACTAATATTCAGTTGCACGTGGTCTCAAGAGCAAGACATTCATGCAGTACAGTGTTCCATCATGCTTGGGGCCTTTAAGAAGCATTCCTTCAAAATTCTGACAGATGATCAGGAATGCCATCTGATTTCCCAGTCCTGAGTGTGTATAGACTGCAGGGCAGCTTTCATTTAGATAGCAGTGATCTTCTGTGATGGCCTTCTGTTTGAGGGGTGGCCCTTGACCATGGATTGGTTTGGGGATGTGGCCAAGAGCTGGGAAGTGGTGGAGCCACCAGCAGGATGAGGCAACTGAAGAAAGACAGCTGCACTACGTGCTCCACAGGAGTCCCCAGGATGCCCAGATGCAGAGCCTGGGTACCATTCCAGCGTTTGTAAGCAGCCTTACAAACTACTCAAGGCCTACATTGGCAGGCGATTTGAGAAACAGGACATGGTCCAGTTTTAACAAAGTGCCTGAGAATAGGGTATAAAGAGATTCTTCCCTTTGGGTTTGGAATTGTACTGTTGTCTATTCTGAAGCTATAAAATAAGAAGAACAACCATAACAGGAATAATAACTAACACGTATGTGTGCCAGGCGTCATGTTAAGTACTTTGAGTGCATTATCTTATTTGATTCTTCTGGCAACATTAGGAAATGCATATTATTATTATTCCAGTTTTAGGGCTCAGGAAACTGAGATGTAGAGAGGTGGACTTGCTCATTGTCTCCCAGACAGTAAGGGACAGGGTCAGGATTTGAATCCAAACCTGACCCCAAGGTTTGAGCTGTTCACAAATGAGAAAGCCATTGAAACAATGAGTTGAGCTGTGTTTATGCAAAAATCAACCAACCTCCCTTTTATTTTTTTTTTGTGGTACGCGGGCCTCTCACCATTGTGGCCTCTCCCGTTGCGGAGCACAGGCTCCAGATGCGCAGGCTCAGCAGCCATGGCTCACAGGCCCCAACCTCCCTTTTAAATGATCCAAAACACATTATGTAATCTCTGCACTATGAGTTATGAACCCTGAACCTGAATTCCTGACCTATGGCCCCATTTATTGAGATGATTTTTCAAGGGACCTTTCATTAAATGCTTATATTTCTAATTATGTGTCCATTTGTCGTTCTTCCCTTTCTGTTGAACAAAATGGGAAATGTAACTATTCTCCCCCCTTGTTCTCATGGTAAAAAAGTGAACAAATAAGGAAGGCGCTCTCCCCATCCTCACTGTATCAGTCAAAACACACATTTGGAAATTTCCAGCCACTTCACTTCTCTCCTATGTCTGATGTTTTTTAAAAAATAATGTTCTGGTGACACAAACTCAGATTCTATCCATTTTGAGAAGGGGATGTTTTAAAAATATGAGGTTCTAAGCAAAATGATGCTGAATTACATATTTATGAGCATTAACTTGTTTCACGTATGGTACTGCTTTTCCTGGGTGAACAATTTCCTTTTGGCTTTCTTGGATGAGAAAAATACACAAAGAAGCGGGTTTTTTTCCTTTTTTTTTTTAGAGATCTTAGTTCTTTAGGTAAACACTTGAATTCGAAATATCTATTCTTGCTACCCTTCAAGTGTGGGTGAATAAGAAGTACATGAGGAAAAAAAAAGGCATCTTTAGAAGTTCAGTTCATAAAAAAGTCTTAGCGCTGTTCTTTGACTACCTTACTGTGATATGTTATGTGGGCAACAGACTCCTGCACTGTGTTGTCACACATCCCTAATCTTGATACATGTATGTGCTCATGCATTCCACCCGTACCTACACACATTCGAAGCAGAACAGTTTTTTAATTCACTGTAACAGATGGAAAATTTCTGGGCTGTGGACTACAAAAGGAGAAAGATTTTGGAGAGTCTTATTGTTCTAATACTGTTCCTTTATCAGGACCTACCGCTCGGTAAATAAGGCAGCCATTGGACTCTCCATGGATTTCCTTTTACCAAACAATTGGACCGAAAATGCTCCAGAGGGTAACGCCCCCACCTCCATCCTGTTACTGGAATCGTTTTATTAATAAAATGCTTTTAACATGACCTCCCAAGATTTTTGACTCTTATTGCTTGGGTGGCACTAGAGGCTAAAACGAGACTCCTTTTAATAACACATTTGCATAAGTTGATCTGAAAGATCCCCATGCGATTACATGACTCCAGGGTTGTTGGCCTGTCATCTCAGAAAAGCCTGAGGTACTCGTCCCAAAGAGATCAAAACTCAAGAATTAACTAGTCTTCGTAAAATGGGAACATCTCTAGGAGCTGTAAAACAAATGATTATCATTTCTTTTTGGCGTTGAACTATGCCAAGCTAGAGAAAAACAGAGCTTTTAAACGTTGACAATCTGGTATATTGAAGTATGACCATTATTTTTTATTTTCCACATTTTTGGTCCAAAGACAGTTCTGAGTAATTGATTCCCATAATGAGCTATGGTTCGTTAGTCAATTTAATTTATAATTGAATTGGATGGATGTAACTCTGTGTAAAATTGTCTCTGAAGAATCTGTTTTGTTCGTCTGTTCAACTTCTGACAGGGATGGAAGAAATTCTAAATTATTCCCTCCTGCAAGGGGGAAAAATTCAGAGTCTCAGCTTCCCTGGTGAAATTAAGAGAAAAAATGTTTTTAATAGTTGCCATGCAAAAATATTATGGCTTGACTAAAATTTATACAAGCATGTCAATTAACACATTCATGGCAAGGTTGGTGGATTCAGGCATCTGAGTAAACGCCTGAGGCAAAGACCTTTCCTGAGCACCGAGAAGGATTTCTCATTATTAGAATGAACACCAGGCCTCTCTGCATTTATTTTTATCAGTTATTGACAAAGGTGGTCTTATTTCTACATAAATTTACCCAGAAAACAATAGCTCTAATTCTCCAGGTGTTTTGCAATCATCACAACTTGTATTTTCTATACATTTCTGATAATGGTGTAATTTGGGGAACAATTATTAAAATAATAATGTAGAGTTTTTCTTTATTTCCTTAAGTTTTGAAAGACTGTCAGGAAAATGTTGAACTTTAATTGTTAACAACAGGCTTTCATTTTTGCTCAAAGATTTTTCTCTGGTTCCCCAAGCGCTTCACATTTAAAACTTTTACAACCATCTTAGCACACACTCAAAACAAAGCCATAATTATGTAAAAAGAAATGTTTTACAGTTAATGCCATCTAAGACACTCACCAAGTGCCAAAATGCATAGGATTTTGGTAAAAGGCAATCTGTTCTTTGAGGATAATGCATGCAAACTACTCTTGTGCAAAACCTGAGGCAGGAATAGTACCCTGCCTTAGATCACACCTCTGGAGCTGACTTTGATACTATGCCCAGAAGTGGGTTACAGGCTGTGATTTGAATGAAGTTTAATCATTTTTAGAAGCGAAGGGCCTTTAGGGTACTCTTGTTCCCTAAGACTTATTATATCTAAGAGAGACGAAGGCATAGGCTTTATTCTTCCTTGTTAACAATAGTAATACAGTAATGATCTCTAATGATGGACTGTTGTGTGAAATAGACTGGGAAGAGAAGCTGGATGAAAACAGCTGTCATTTTACATCGTCAAACCCTGTTCTTATGTGGACAAAGAGATCATGAATTCACAGCCCATAATCTGATGGAGAAGGCATTATATCACTGTATGTCCACTGCCATTTGTATGGGCTTTAATCTAATCCCTTGCAAATGTTAAAAATATATATTTCAGTTAGTTACAATGATATGTATAAATAGGTTGAATTAAGGTGGGTCAGGATATAAAGGTCAAATGTTACAGCTACCAAGAGACACATCTTTTGCTGTTTCTCTCTACGCACATATACCTGACTGCTCTTTTTTTCTCTGAACTTCGTAGGGTTTCAGCCAGTTTTTATTTTTAAAATTTCTGACACAGACAAAAAAGATATTTCCTTTGGAAAAATACTGCCCAAATGAGCCAGGCTCGACTTTGGTTTCTGATTCTAAACAAAGCAGGAATTAGCTTGATCAGGTGATCACTTAAATTCATACTTGTTACATTCATCCTGGAGAATTTTTCAATAGGACTCATCTTTTCTGTACGTCAGCTACATAAAATGGATTGAAATGTGAATCTAACAAAATATTCAAACCCACATCAATCATTCATACATAATGCACAGTTCAATGAGGGCCGACTCTGGAGCCCAGATAAGCAGTGTCACAGTAAGTTATGTTCTATGGTAGCAAAATCAGTTGTGATCAATCACCTAGTAACCAGCACAAGTTACATTTTTACTTTAGTCCTTAAACTCTTTGGAGTGTACTTTGAAAAGTACTGTTTTTATCTAAAGTAGTAGATCAATACTGGGATCGATAAGCATTCATTTCCAACTAACAAGGACAATGGTGAGTGAATTCCTTTAAACAGTTTCATAGCAAGAAATATTGGGCTGAATAGTAGATCATGAATATGTCAAATTTTAAGCAGGGATCTTAAAAATCTCCTCTAGGACAACCATCAATGAGCACCTGCATTCTTCAAGACAACTGTTCTATTCCTGGAACTTCCAGTAAAGTCATCAAAACCTTGTATATTGACAGGTCCTACAGCTTCAATCCAGATCCAGTAAATCACTATTTATTGATAGTTTTGGCCTTTGTGAAATTTCATAACACATTTTGTGTGATGAGGTGAAAGCCTTTGCAGAGACACTAGTGAATATCAGAGTGGAAAATAGGGAGGCTCTGTTCGTGGGCCCACACTTACTTCCAGACGTGGGATCATGGAAGGAAGCCTGCTTACTGGTCTTGAGATCAGGAGAAAGAAGGAAGAATTGGACACTTGTGACCCAGGTCCATCTTTTCTAACTGTTCGCTAATTTGTACTCTTTTGACCAGCTCCTTGAGGCAGGGACTATGGCTTATATTTCATTGTCTTCTGGAGTTGCTAGTGTCTCTTTTGCACTGTCAGAGATACTAAGGGAATAGTCAATGGAGATATTTCTCTAGTGCCTTATAGTTTTGACTTAAAAGCCACAGCTTACCATTGATTCAGTGGCTTTACTTCTACAACAGCAGAGGGTTGGCCCGGATGAGAAGTGGGCAGGCATCACAGGATTGGATGGACAATAAAGTGGCCTTTAAAGAAGTACCAGGCTTCAGGCTTTGAGAGGACAAAGAGGGACAGGGTGGAAAGTGGAATGGGCAAGAGGGAAGGGACTTGCTCCTTCCTGGACCAATGTTCCACAAGTTCTTTCGATTGAACACTCCTCAATAAAAAATTCCCTTGAGCACACATCTATACATGCTTGTTTATAAATTATATACATGTGCCACTATCATCAGTTAACATCTAAAGCAATGCCCAGGGCAAAATTTATCATTTATGACAATGAATGTAGCTGCTTTAAAACATATTTTGATTATATTTGGTTGACTTATTACCATATAAAATTATATTGCCCTTCTTTTAGTTAGTAATGTGGCTGTTGAAGGAAGAGTAGACGTCAGCTTGTGCTTACATTATTGTTTTCATCTTTGATCTGTAGTTTTTTAATCTTCATTCATTTCAAGCTGTAGTTTTGTAGCAATTTAAAGACATAAGGTGTCCACTTTGTGAGGTTAGTGTAACTAAAGTTGGATGACAGACTACATAAATCCATTTTATCTGTACGTGGTGTAACCCTCAGAAATGGCATGTTGTGTGTGCTCTCATTCCCTCTCCTCAAAATCCAGTGGTTGGCACTCCAGTCAAGACTTCCCAGTGTACATACACATTGGGATGGGCATGAAAGTTGATTAAAAGAGCAAATACTTATAAAACTTATTTTTATATAAATATAAATGAACGTTGCAATATTCTTTTCCTACATAACAAATTATCATCCTACATAACCCATTTCACAGAACACTGTGCTAGACTACAGGGAAAATACCTCACGGTTCTTTGGGTATGAACAGACTTCATATGACATGAATACCAGAGACATTGAATTCTATACTCCCATCCGGGGGAAGGTAGGCTTACATTGTAGACAGGGAGAGTCACTTCTGCTTCCTCTCCCTTTAAGAGACACACAGGATGGGGATTTACTTATTCATTCATTAATTCTATAAATATTTAATAGAAACGATCTGTAAGTCTGGCATTCAGTCTCTTTGTCCATATGGAATTTATGGTCTAATGGAGAATATGGTTGCAGGAAATGATAATACATCCAAATAAGTGCATTAATGACAGTGAACACAGGTGCTCTGTGCACGGGAAGACACAGCTCTCCAGAATGCATAAGGTCAGAAAAAGCTCCCTGGAGGAAGTGATATGGGAGTTGAGGCCTTCAAACTAAGTAAGACTGGTCCTAAAGTGAGAGAGATCAAGGTATATTAGAAGAATTGAAAGAATTCCTTGAAGAGTGGTGTATGGAACATAAGTAGTAGGAAATGAGACTGAAAAGGTTAAAAAGAGAGGTGAGATTTAACAAGGTCCTCTCTATTCTGCTATTAAAGTTTGAACTTTATCCTGAGGGCAAAGGAAAGCCATTTTAACAGGGGACTGATATGATGAGAGAAAGTCAAGTACAGAAAGTATATACTATGATGCCTGGCATGTGAGAAGTACTCAATGAGTGACAATTCTGATGAACATTATCAATATCATTATCAAATTTGATTTATCAGTATTATTATCAGCTTTGATCTGTGGAGTCATCCTCCTAGTTGCAATTTGGAGAACAGATTGAAGGGGACAAGACATTTTATCTGAGCTCTTTATTCTTAATAATTTCTTCTCTTTACTTCCTGAGATTTGCTGAGCCCACTTAATTCTATGCTTTCCCCTTTAAAGAATATTTTATAAAATTTTAATTTTATCTATGTATTTATTTCCAAAAGGGACTAAGGGGAAGTGGTAGGAGGGGACCCTGGGGGAAAAAGAAATGGGTAAGTCTTGGAGAAGGGACACTGAAGTGCTTTCATTATAGAGAATTACGTATCTCATGTGGAAAGTGTTTCACACTGGGCCAGTTAGGTACACACACCTAATAAATACTTGTTGACTGATATAGTTTTTCTGTTAACGTAAGGAACCCCCTCACTCTCGAATGCATGGATGACTTACTCTTTTCCTATATGAAAATGTCTGTTTTTTTCCCTCTCTTTTGCAGTGTGTGTGTGTGTGTGTGTGTGTGTGTGTGTATGTGCACGTTTGGTAAGTTTATATAACTGCATGGTCAATTCTTTTGGCCTGCCTTCCTAGAGCAGTTAAAGAGGCAATAAATAAAAGTAAACAAAAAAAAGAAAAAAAAGAGGTAATTGCCTTCTCTTTTAAATATTGTACTGAGCCTATTAGTCTACCATTGCTGTATTAGCTTCACAAGTCATATCCCATTGAGGTGAATTCTTCATTGAGCACTAAGGATTGAACATTTCTTTAGATTATGTAAGTTTTAACAAAGGTATTGTTAATGGAGTTGCTGACAATTTTGAAGATAATTTCTCTTGAAGATAATTTCTAAACATTTGCCCAGAAAAATTTAGAGAGATTGCTTTTCTTTGATGTCCTAGGGCTGCCATCTTGTTAAAGGGAAGCAACCCTAAACCTTTCTCCTGTGTGTGAGTCTCAGTTCAAAACCTGTCCAGATGAATACAGATGTGGAGTTTCACATTCTTAGTGGGGAAGATGGGCTATGGAGGATTATCTTAGAAAAGGTCAGAGGAATCCATCGAAAGTATCATTTTTAAAGGAATAGGCACTGGCTGTTAAGGGGATAAAAGACTAGATGCTGTAAAAACCTAGCTGTGTTTTAGGCATTTCATCATACAAGGAAACAGGTGGCTTATTCCCATTTTTGGATACACTAATACCTGCTGTGCTGAAATTAAACATTGCATGAAACAGGTATTTAGAATGCCCATCAGAAAAAAGATTAAAAACAGTAAATCTCAGGCCCATGAGGCCCAGGCTAAATCTGGCAAGCAGCTTATTCTGCAAAAGACTTCCTACTTTTGAAGACAGCAAACTTCAGCCTGGCCAGGTAAAGACCAAGCACAAATACTGCAAGAGAATCTTTTATTTTTCTTTCTTGCAGGAAGGGTACTGATGCCTCAATCTTTTTCTCAGCTAAAATAAAATTTATTCCCAAAGGAAAGAACTTAATTCCCTGAGATGAGAGTGTGAAAAACCTACAAAAGGAAATATGTGCGGAGAAGAGCCCCTCTTCAGATGATGTAGGGGAAAGTCCACATGGAGATGTCAGAGGAACTAGTCTGTACGTAGGATGGGTCATCTCCATCTGTCAAAGTGAGAAGGTATATGATTCTACCACCTTCACTGACTTAACTGCAATGAGAGATGATTCTCCTCCAAATAAATACCAAAACAAATATTAGTTTGTGATTCTGCTTAACAAGTCTGAAAGTGCACGAGAAAGGCAAACATAATTTAAAGTTGGCATTAGGAAGCTAATGGTATATAATTTGGAACAGATGACTTTTTTGTGCATGTTGTCAAGTTATAGTTTATCTTTGACTTTTATGTGTGCTTTCCCTTTTGGTTGCATTTTCATCCAATACTGTTCCAGATTTATATATGTAATATAACCTAGAGAATGATGCACAGTATGCAATACTCGTATTGTTGGGACTATCCATTTACAATAATAAACAGTTAAAAAGACAAAATGTAATTATAATAGTAAACAAAAAAAATCAATGCTTTTCTAGTTTCTCATTTCTAACTTTTCTTTCTGTACCATTTCCTCTAGCGGGTAACAGTTGACTATTTTAAACCCTGTCTCTTCTTACCCTTACTTCCATTTTCTCCCCTGTGTCACCATATTCCTCTAGATCCCTAAATCCTTAAACATTTCCCCTTGTTCTCATATTTATGATAAGCTTTAAAATGATTATTTTCTCATTTTAAAATGCTCAGTTTTCAAATACCATATGCTAACACATATATATGGAATCTAAAAAAAAAGAAAAAATGGTCATGAAGAACCTAGGGGCAAGATGGGAATAAAGACACAGACCTACTAGAGAATGGACTTGAGGATATGGGGAGGGGGAAGGGTAAGCTGTGACAAAGTGAGAGAGTGGCATGGACATATATATACTACCAAATGTAAAATAGATAGTTAGTGGGAAGCAGCCGCATAGCACAGGGAGATCAGCTCGGTGTTTTGTGACCACCTAGAGGGGTGGGATAGGGAGGGTGGGAGGGAGGGAGATGCAAGAAGGAAGAGATATGGGGACATATGTATACGTATAACTGATTCACTTTGTTGTA
The DNA here is from genome assembly GCF_011762595.2 of Tursiops truncatus. Classification (NCBI taxonomy): domain Eukaryota; kingdom Metazoa; phylum Chordata; class Mammalia; order Artiodactyla; family Delphinidae; genus Tursiops; species Tursiops truncatus. Next base: position 107,174,061 of record NC_047034.1, on the reverse strand, counting down.
AAGCAGAAACTAACACACCATTGTAAAGCAATTATACTCCAATAAAGATGTTTTTAAAAATAAATAAATAAAATGCTCAGTTTTCATCTTTTCTTAGCTACTAACTTTAGTTTTTTTCTCTGTATTTACACTGTCATCAAAGCACCACTTTTTGTCTCTACCCTTTCTCCCCACTTCTCACATTCTTCCCTTTCTCCCAGCTTCTACTACCTCAAGTCACATCTTTGCTTTTCACTTTCTTTATTCTTCAGTTATGCCTCTTCCTTTCTACCTCTTTCATCAGCTGCCCCTTCCTTCCCTCCTTGCCTGACTCTTTCTCCTTTTATTTTGGCCTCCTTTCTATCAGTTTATCTCTACTTCCTCTTTCTCTGTTTCTTTCCCTTAAAATGTTGTAGCGATTAACATGGAAATTGTACAAGTATTGTACAACTTGTACAATTGTACAACTATTGTAGCGATTAACATGGAAATACTACAAGTATAACTTGTGTTCTTTCTCTGAAATAGTAAGAACACAAGAAAAGTATAAGGAGACAATTCATGAAAATAATCTCTCAGACACAAGTATATCCTGCAATATTAGAACATACCTTAGAAGTGGATTGATCAGACCTTTCTATAAGTGCCTGGATACTGGATCATGACACTACATTTCTTCCTGGAGCACTTTGTTTGTAAATATGTCATTTTATCCCAAATGATAAATATTGAAGGGTGCTACCAACTATTGTAAATTCACCAAATGTACTTATACTCACAGAATGTTGTACTCTGGGAATTTGTAGGTTTTCTGTTTGGGCTGCTGATGGCCTTCTAGCTTTAAGACATCGTAGGCTCATATCAAAGGCAACTATTTGTTAGAGTTGTGAAGTTAGCTCAGATCCAAAGAATGGACATTGGGAATACTCGATATCAGCCATGGGGGTTGAAATCAGGCCCCACTCAAAACATTTGCAGAGGAATTGAGCAAATTGCTCTTCTTATTTGGTTATGAGAATGAGGACAATCAAGAAGCTACTAATCCTAATTGCTAAGTTTTAGAATTAAAATAAAGAAGTAACAGGGGTACAGAGATTGATAAATCAAAAGGGAATTATGAGATACTCTTTTGTCTTGTTTTTCTAAATTTAGGTTTATCATACTGACTCTTTTTGAAATTTGCATTTTGCATTAGGGAGAAATGAGTTGTATCTTCATATCCTACAGAGAACCTAGAAGATATGTTTGTGTGTGTGTGTGTGTGTGTGTGTGTGTGTGTGTGTGTATGAATGAAGTTTACTTTAATGACTCAAATTCACCGTGGCCTCCAACAGTTCTCAGGATTTATAAACCACTACATAAGAACTAGTGCCTCCAGGGCTGGAACGATAGTCCTTTTGGTTCACACCTGTGGTATTTAATATACGAGTCAGCTTTCCCTATGGAAGGCTACCACCACACAGGCTTGATTCTCGCTTGGTTGTGCTCCATGTGACTTTTTCATTTCAGAATCCTGAACTAGAAGTAGCAGGCCTCCTCTGGGATATGTCATCCTTCCATCAGAGGGAAAAGAGTAAGAGATAGATGAAGAAAACACATGTAAAGATCCTTAACGCTTTTACTCAGAACAGGTATACCTGAAATTTGCTCTTATCTTCTTGGCCAAAGCTAGTCACATGACCAAGCTGACACTAGGTGGGCAGAGTTTACTCTCCCAAGGAAGGTAAGTCACATAGTAATAGATTAGACCTAGAATATTTTTACAGGGAAAGAGGGGTGAATAACTGGGAACAATAATACAATTTCCATACATCATAAATGTTATTGAATTGAATTATAATCAGAAGCAGTTAATAACCACATATTCTACTGAGAATGTGTAGACTCAAGAGTTTTAAGAATTATGTTTTCTTTCTTTTCATCTTCCTCAGCAAGATTCTCCACTTAGGAGTTAAGTAATACCATCAGCTCAGCTCAGGTACTTACTGCTGATTCAACAGATGTATAAGTGATTATGAAATGGTTAGACAACAACAATAATATGAACAGAAGGAAACTGCAGAGTTTTTGTTTGGTTGTTTGTTTGTTTTTTTAAGAACTGGGGAAAGACTTTTGGTGGAGTACCTGGACCAGAAATTGCTCTACTCCCACCCAAATCCAGAGGAATTAAACAAAAAATCCCATTCTCGACAACTTATCACAGAGGGAAGAAATCAGTTGATTTTATAGATTGTCTGTCCTGAGAAATATGCCAGGTTTTGCACAGATAGGTGCGGTAGCTAATCAAAACATATGATTTCAGGTAAACATTGTTGAAAAAAACTCAGGACCTGAAAGTCTGAACTTTTCCTGACTTCCCTGACAGGACATTTTCTAGCCCAAGTGCCTCTCTTTCCTAGCTCCTAGCAGAGTTGGCACCTCTGTTCTCGGCTTAATTTCTCCTCCACCAGACTCCATGAGGGCTGGCACCCTGAGGCCAGAGGTGCTTAATAAGTATTTGTTAAATAAATCAATACATGTTGAACAGATGCTGATAGAGAGGCTGAGAATTCTCTACAGTTAGCATATCAGTCTTGATAAAAGGAAATGATCGATCTGATCTAAATTCCTGTGACTTGTAGACTAGCACGTGTGATATTTCAAGAGACCAGAAGTAGATGACAGTAGATAACTCAGCTTCCAAATGCAAAGGAACTTTAGCTCATCCCAGGTCTGCCTTGTAGTTAGAGTTGTATCTTAATTGTAGCCTGTTGTCTATGGCCATAGCTATATTTAAATTATTCACCTTACTCGGTATATTTCATTGCATAAGATGCAATTAGCCCTTCTAAATCATTCCCTGTTTTTACTTAAATGTTTTTTCCTGAATTTAAAAAATCTTTTCTAGTATGGCTAAGAAGTTCTAAAAATGGATAGAGTTAAACTGACCTTCATCATGTGTCCAGGTGGTCAGAGAGGGAAGATTGCAAGGCAAATAACACCCCTCCCAGAGTCTACCTGAACAAGACCTGAGCCCCTTTGGATCATCCCCACCTGCACAAACACCTGGTATACAATAAACACTCAATAAATATTTGCTGAATTGAATAGGAAAGTTAGAGACAGGTCGCAGTGATGGGACAGAAAGGCTAACTCACACCCGGCTGCAGAGATCCCAAGACTGATCACCAGCTGAATGTGTCTGAACAACTCATTAAAAACCAGGGGAAATGCAGGAGAGCATTTCTTCCCTACCCCATTACTCTGTGGGAAATACAAATGAAATAGATAATTTACATAACAGCATAATGTGCCTAGATATAACAGATTATTTGCATAACTGCATAATGCCACCAATCAGGGAAAAAGCCTTAAATATTTCCGGATATGAACATACAGAATTATATAAGGTACGCATATCAACCAATAATCAGAGCCTTCTCTTTTTTGTAAATTGTATTCCAGTAGAGAGAAACTAATCTACAGAAATGAATGAACTTCCCCCGCACCATGAAATGAACAAGGAGTGCTTGTAAGACACAAGACTATGTGATCTGGGTCCGACTTCCCCAATCCAACGTTCTTTCCCTTCATCACGAGCCATTGATAGGGACCTGTACTCATTGGAATACAAGAGAAGGCCTTTGGAAAATAATTTTAGGGTGAGTAATGAGGAAGTAAGGACAAGACTGTTAGGTATCAAATGCCTTACCTTTCTTGTTAACAAAGACAGCACTTTAAGGGACTACAAGGACAAGGGAAGAAAGAAAAGGCAGCATGGTTTAGTGAGTTTTAATAATCTTTTTTTTTTCATAACCAGAGTAGCTATGCCAGGTTATATATTTACCTTAGTGCAAAAGTTCTTTAGTGTGTACAACTCCACTGAGTTCATTATATTATTTAACGTATCTCAGACTAATTTCAGATTCTGATTTCCCAGTATAAACTAGAGTAACAAATATATAATTATTCTCATAAATAACTCAGCACCTTATATTTCAAACAAGTTTCCCCACAAGGCACTAGTGCCCTATATTAAATTCTTTTAAGTGTAAGTTGATTAAGGTAAAAATTAGTTGTTATTACCTTATGGACATTTTAGTTTTAGCAGCAATTCAAAGCCAGGTCTATCACAAGTAGATTTGTTGCCGCCCACAGGTATAATCATCAGGAAAATTAATAATCATGTTCAGTGTGTCTATAAATCATTGTGGTTTAGGCAATTAATTTCTGTAGAAAAATGAAAGATCTATCAGTATTATTACTGTGCAAACTGCATGTTGTGAAAACCCAGATCCAACACAGTCAAATTGCAAATGCAGTGTTTCTAATTTCAGAGTGTGATAATACGGGGTCATCAGAAGCAGGGAAGCTGACGATTCTGAATAAATAATGTAGTAATTTTTAGCGGTTTATGACTGTAGCTTTTAGTGCATGCAGTATTCAGAATCTCTAAACCAGATGCAGTGGAAAGGGATGCTAATTTCTAGTAAAGGTGGAGAAAGAGACTAGAAGAAAAGGGACACAGGAAGATTTGAATGAGTGCACCCTCATGGCTGGGCAAATACCCTGAGAGCCATAGTATAAGGCACACTGCTTGCAGAACTGCTTTCACAAGACTTCTTTTATTCTGGTCTGTTTGGTGTGCAGAGTCAGACTGGGGCAACACAGACCCTTAATTAAAAAAAAAAAAGGTAACATCTACTTGTCTGTGAATATTTCTGGTGTACCAGACATCTCCTTGGCACTTATTTTCTCATTTAATGTTCACAACCACATTATAAAGTGTGTGTAATTGCCTACATTAGTAGATGGGGAAAGAAGCTCAGAATGGTTACGTAATTTGTTCAAGGACAAAAAGCTGGGAGATGGTAGGGTCATGGTTCCCATCCAAGTTGACCTCTGAAGTTAAAGGCCTCCTCCAGTTTCATTCTGTTTTTTCTTTACTCTTCCTCTCCCTTTTTCTTTCCCTTTTGTGTTTCTATTATCTGATTTTCTTTCTCAGATTTTTTCCTCTAGCTTTATGCTTTTCCCTTGTTGATGTTTGAGGTCCCCTACTGATGCCTGTTTCTTACTGATGAGTGTTTCTTAGCCAATTAATGGTCCCTCAGCTCAAAAGGCTGCTGTCCCTTTGTGAAATTGTGGTATTGGCATGTGTGACAATTTGAAGAACAGTTTGTTTCTCTTTATAATTCTAGGTATTCTCTCTTTTACCAAGACTGTTTCAGTATGTTCTTTGTCTCATCCCTTCATAATTTACTACAATTTCTTTCCTAAGAGGCACTAAGGCTTTGTTTTATTTGTGTCCTGCATTTCCTAAAGAAAACTATATAGTTAAAATGAAGAAAAAAAGAAAGAACTAGAGAAAAGAAGGAAGGAGGAATGAAAAGAACTGGAAAGAGGGTGAAAGAGAGAAAGAAAGAAAATATTGCAGCATGACTGTTCACATTAAAAAAGTTCTGTCACTTTCCCAAAGATTCACCATAGGTTTCTTTGAATAGCAAACTAATTTAAAACATTGACTACTATTTGATTTGTGTAACTTTTCTGGAAATCGCTCATTGCATGGATGCAATAGAGCCATCTCTATTACTAGCTCAGCAATATCTCACCTTGTGGAACACAAAATTATAGTTAACAGTGTATTTTTACCGACCTAACTCATCTGACTCTCAGAAAAATACATTGGGTGGGTGGGGAAATGGTCTTATTTCTGTTTTCCACCTGAGGAAGGAATGTAGACCTTCAGGGATTAAGTGATTTGTGTAAATCACATACTGAGAGGAGAGGTAGGAGAGGAACTCAAATCCAGGTCTCTGACTCCAAAGGCACACCTATTTCCATTAATTTTTCTTTCAGATGCTCACTCACTTAGGGTAAAAATTGACCCAGCTTCTCTTCCCATCTTTCTGTTGAAATTGCTCTGGTTAGTGCAACCAGAAATTTCCCAATGATTTAATTTGACTGTTCAGTGCTTACCTTACCCTGATTTCCAGACAACTTGGACATCCTTGAAATTTCTTCTGTGTTTCCAGAGACTCTTTTCAATCCTCTTTCTCCTCTTACATTTTAAATCATTCTTTCTCACTCTTTTCTACTGGTTCATTCTTCACACATTTAATGTTAATTTGGTTTGGGACCATTTCTCATTTGAACACTTTTTTGGTACCATTTTCTTTCCTACCGAGTAGTCACCTACTGTTCATAGCTGAAGGTGCATGTGTATTCGTACCTTTGGTCCAGATTTCTCCCCTTAGCTCCATGTCTATAATTTCAACTGATAAATGGATATATTCATGGGAATATCAAAGAAGCATTTATATCCCAAACTAAACTTAGCATCTTCTCCACCAAATCAGCTTTTCCATTTGCTTCCCACATGAGTTACCAGCGCCACCATTAAACAATCCATCTAGAAACCAACCTTCAATGAACATGGATCACCCAGTTCTGTTGGAACTGCATTCTAAATACATCTTGTGTCTGTTCCTTTCTCTCTATTTTCCACCCCCAATCAAGAAAGCATATTAGGAATGTGGAGGAGCTTCAGCTCAGGGCAAAAAATAGCATCAGCTTGACTTAGGTCTCTATCTAAAGCAGGATCCCAAGCCAGCCCCCAAACCCAGCCCCAGTAGCTGACAACTGCTTATTCTTTTTACCTTTCTTTTCAGCACACAAACGTCTAAGCATTATAGTATATTTATGTGTTTATTTGTCATTGAATGTTTCCTCCACTTTGAACTTCAAGACATGAGGGACTTTGTCATCTTCGTTGCTGTTCCTCAGGGCTGAGAAGAGTTCCTGGCTCATTGTGAGTATGAGAGAAATGTACGTGGATCAGTCAGCATCCTTGGAGAAACAGAAGGCACACTTAAACTGGGTAAGTTAAGAAGGTTTAACTAAAGGGACTATTTACTAAGGTGTGAATAAAATTTAAGAAAAGGAGCAGAAGGTCACAGGGGATCTCAGGTTGGTAAGAGCTGGGAATATTAACCACCCACTGGCTGAGCGGGTAAAGGAGGGAACAGTTATCAGAACAATGGCTGGGACTTGGAAAGAAAGCCGTGTGAGGGCACCACCTGACAGGACCTGTGGCCTTCAGTAGAGGGATGCAACCAACTGCGTTGGGAACAAACCTAGTAGAGAAGGATGGGAGGGAAAAAAATATCCTGACGTCACTCTCTTCTTGCCTTCCAATATCCTGCTCGTGCCCCTGTAGTCCTAACCCAGCTGAAAGCCAGAAAGGGGGCACATGAACGTGGTCTATAGTCCACAAAAATCAACCTCACAGGGCACAGAGTATGGTGGAGAGCAGCTGAGGAGAGGCACATGGAAGATCTCAGCGTGTGTGATCAAAGTGAATGAAGGAGAAACAAGTGAATGAATGATAGTCTTAATTTTATTCTAATACATATAAAAATAACGTGTCACTCAAAATTGCATCAGTTTAACTGCAACTAACAAAAAATTGCCTTTGATGCAACTCACATCCTGTGTAGATACACCTTGGCTGAGAGCCACTGTTACATGCTGAAGCCAGTGGCATCTTTTGAAAGTGCTCATCTGATCACATCAGTGTCCTGCTTAAACTGGCAGCAGCTTCTCTTAGTCTGCAGAATAACTTCTAGGCTTTTTTTGCCAGGCATATCAAGATCATTGTGATTTGACCCCTTTCCCTTTCTGGAAGTATCTCCTCTTGCCCTGAAGCATGTGGTCACTACTTACCCAGTGCTGAGTAGGTCCTTTGGAGAAAGGACCTCCCCTGGTCCTTTGTGCTACCATGCCTTTGCTCATGTTCTTTCTTCTGCCTAGATTTTTTTCCCCTAATCTCCTTTCCATCTTACATACCTCTTCTCCTGGCTAATCATGCTTGTCTTCAAGAGTGCCTTGAATATAAGGTCTCTGATGCTTTTTACAGCAGCACCCTATCCCAGTCTGGATAATTTTTTTGTTTATTTAAGCCTCACTTTGTTCCAAAGAGATTCAAAGTAGAGACCTTACACAGTTAATACCTCCTTCATTTGGACTCTCATAATATTTTGAAAAGCCTTTATTTATACTTTCATCCTTGTACTGTATTATTTAAATTTCTATTACAGGATCATCCTTGAAAGTGAAGAATGGGTTTATTTACTGTGAAACTCTAACATCAAGAAAATGCCCAGCACGTGGCATCTGATGGATGTAATAGTTGGTTAATGAATAAATGAGTAACAAAAAGGAGCCTAAAGTATAGAACCATTCAGTGTGATTCCAACTCACTGGATTCTAAAGTTTTAGCATCCAAGGAATGAAGCAGAATGGGTTTTTGTGATTGTAAAAGTGGAAGTGGAAATCATTCTTTTGATTCTTAAGTACAAGTGTATGGATAAGCAAGTCAGCTTTTAATGTTCATTCACTGGCTAGAATAGAAAATGAACAAATGAAGGGTATAGATTTTAATATAGCACCAAGGCATACATACTCTCACATATTAGAAACAGCCTATCAATTATAATTCACTATACAAATATTAATGACTAATCATAATTAGTCATCATCACCTGGAAAGAGATGCACCTAATTCTGAAAAGTGTTAAATATTTGCAACGAGGGTGGATCATTGTTAGAATAAAATATTTTCACTCTTCCTGGTCTTTTGTTTTTTCCAGTGTAACCTTCATGTTTCATAGACTGGTTCACCTTTTGGAGACTAAGTAGACCCCTGAGATGTGGAGTGGGGAGAAGAAATATTTAGTGAGCTTAGAGAACATTTGGAGGGCAGAACTGAGGTATTTTATAAAGTTTGGAGCAGCTCAGGTCTTTTCTACTGTACTTTTCCTTCACTATTTTTTCTTTTTTTATATTTCTTTTGAGATAAAATATATATGCCTTGGAATTCGCAGATCTTAAGTGTACAATTCTATGAATTTTGACAAATATATACACACATACAGCAAACATCCATATCAAGAAACAGAACATTCCCAACACTCAAGAAATTTCCCTTGTGTTCTCTTCCAATCAATCTTTATTCCCATAGGTTACCACGGTTCTGATTTCTAATACCATAGATTAGTTTGGTCTGTTCTTAAACTTTATATAAATGGAACTATACAGTACGTATTTATTTGTGTCTCGCTTGTGAGTCAACATAATGGTTATGTGATTCAACCATATTACTGTATGTATCAGCAGTTTGTTCCTTTTAATTGCTATGTACTATTATATTGTATGAATATACCACAAATTGTTTATCTCTTCTCCTATATGATGACATTTAGGTTGTTTAAAGTTTTCAGTTATTATGAGTAAAGCAGCTATAAACATTTATGTACAAGTCTTTTTGCAAACATATGCCTTTATTTCTCTTTGGGATGGGATTGGTGGGTAGGTGTATGTTTAACTCTATAAGAACTCTCAAACATTTTCCCAAAATGATTGTATCATTTTATACTCTCATCAGCATATATGAGAGTTCTGGTTATACCACATTCTTGCCAACATTTAATGTTACAAGTCTTTTTTAATTTTAGCCTTTGTAGTGGATGTGAAGAATTAAATCTCATTGAGATTTAATTTGCATTTCTTTGATGATATTGAACACCTTTTCATGTGCTCACTGATTTTTTCTGTTTAAGTCCTTTTCTCTCTTTTTTAATAATTGAATAGTCTGTCTTGTTATTGAGTTATAAGAGTTCTTTATATATGCTGGATGTATCCTTTGCCAGACACACACACACACACACACACACACACACACACACACACACACACACAGAATAGGGAAGAAAAGAATATTGAGAGAATAACATTTTTAATGGTGCCTTTTAATGAGCAGATGTTTTAATTTTGATGAAGTCCAATTTATCATTTTTTTCTTTTATTATTAGTACTTTTTGTGTCCTCTCTAAAAACGTATTTTCTGGATATTAAGGTCATGAAGGTATTCTCCTACATTTCCTTTTAGAAAATTTACAGATTTCAATAGGTTTCATGGTTAGGTCTATGATCCATCTCAAATTACTCTGTGTGTGGTGTGAGGTGGTTGTCAGTGTCCATTTCATTTATTCATATGGATATGAATAAACCTTGTCTTAGCTTTTGAAAAAGCTTTTCTTTTCCCACTGAATTTCCTTAGCACCTTTGTCAAAACTCAATTGATCAGTATGTGTGGGTCTATTTCTGGACTCTCTATTCTTTTGCATTGACCTCTTTGTCTATCCTTTCGTTAATACTACACTGTCTTGATTGCTGTAGCTTTAAAGAAAATCTTTAAATCGGTAGATAAGTGGAGTCCTTCAACTTTGCTCTTCTTTTTCAGGATTGCTTTGTCTCTTCCAGTTTTACCATCAGGTAAATTTTAGAATCAACTTGTCAATTTCTGGAAAAAACCTTTTTCTTACCAATGAAAAGATATTTATTTGGCTGTGATTTACTTGAATCTCTAGATGAGTCTGGGGAGAATTGACTTTTTAATAATATTAATATTCAATATAGTAATATTTATGGTATTGATAATAATATTTTAAAATCCAAGACTATTGTCTTAGTCAGCTTGAGCTGCCATACAAAATACCACAGACTGGGTGGCTTCAACAATTCAACAACAGAAATGTACCTTCTCACAGTTCTGAAGTCTGGGAAGTCCAAGAGTAAAGCGTTGGCTGAAGTCTCTCTTTCTGGTTTGGTGACGGCTACCATGGCTATGTCCTCACATGGCAGAGAGAGAGAACTCTGGTGTCTCTATCTCTTCTTATGAGGCATCAACACTAGTAGATTAGAGCCCCAGCCTATGACATCATTTAACCTTAATGACCTAAAGGCCTTATTTCCAAATACAGTCACATTGGCTGTTAGGGATTCAGCATATGACTTTTGGGAGGATGCAATTCAGTCTACAGAAACTATGCTCTATCTCTTTATTTATTTGTCTTCTTTAGTTTCTCTCAGCAATGCTTTATGATTTTCAATATAATGGTCTTGCACATTTTTGTTAAATTTATTCCTAAGTATTTTAGGTTTTAATGCTATTTTAAATGTAATTTTAAGTTTGATTTTCTAGTTTTTTGCTTCTAGGATATATATAAATATAGTTGATTTTCATACAGTCCTTCCTTAAGAGGCGTTTTTGAAGGTATACTTGGCTGTGAAAATTTGATTTAGAAGAACTTGATAATGTCTAGCAAATGAGAAAAAAGCACGTGATGTTACAGCCATATCTTTAGAACTAGGTTGAAGTTGCCACACAATTCTTTACGTATAAATTCCAGACACAGGGAATGAATATCATTTTATTTTAGTGAAGTAGGCATTCTTCATTTTCCTCAGAGTAGCCAGCATCACCTCTGACACATCCTTTCAGGGTCCCTTCGGGATGGCTCCTGTCCACGATCTTGTTTCTGATACCTAGGACCTGTGTTTTCATCAGTCACATGTAACTGTCCACATGGGCAGCCGTCCAGTTCAGTGGTCTAGCTCCTTAACCAAAGATACCATCATGGTGCCACGTATTTTTGTGACACATTCAGTTTTTAAGAAGCAGAAAGCATACTGAATATAAAATATAATCATTTAAAGCTTCCATAGTATGTATCTACAGATATAAATTTTCTGGTTAGCCAGGGTGTGCAGCTATGCTTTTTCATTTCTTAAATGGATTAAATGCAGATTCGGTAAACAATGAACCACAAAGAGGAGAAATTCTAAAAAAATCTAACAATTCTCTATGGAAAATTTAACTCTGTAGTCATGGTATTTCTGCTATTCTCACCTTGGGCAATCTTGGGGCTCCCTTGTAGAAGAAAATGAATTGTTTATAGGTTGTGTATGTCTCAAAAACAGTGGGACCTCCAAAACACCTTTTTGGGGGAGAGGCAGGTGGGGATATAAACCTTTAGGTGAGAAAGTAAAATTGTCTATTCCCAGCAAGCTTGAATTTTGTGCCACATTCTTCTCTAAAATGTAATCAGGTACTTACATTGCAAAAGAAGACCAAAGTTAGGAGCAGTCAGGGCTTTTCTAAATGAAGTTCAACACCTTCCTAGGACATATTGAACAGAAGCACTGGAAATTCAGCCCTTGAGCTTCTCATCCATTGGACCTAGGGCCAACTTTTCTATTTAGGTGAACTCACCTCATGTCTTCAAACAGAGTATCCCACTAAATACTAAAGACAAAACTAATTCTCCACAGTATATTTGTATGATGTGATTCTTATTGTCATAAAATAACTACAAGGACATGCCACAGCAAACTCATTGCAATCTTCTGTGAAGTAATACACAGTGATTCACTTTTCATTCTTAGGGTTTGGATTGTTGCTAGATACCTCAGTAAAGACAGAATTGTAATAGGCTGTCCATTCAGCCTGGTGATGTTTATTTAGCTTCTTTTAGTTTATCCTCTGGAGAAGCTTTTGATTCCGAAGAGACAGGGGACATAAATCCATGAGCAGGCAGATTAGGTTTAATAACCACACAGTTGAAATTTTGCCACTGTACTTTCTAAATATCCACTCCAATTTGTTAATACAGCATAGATTAATTTGAGGATGATTTCAGACTCCCCTATCGAGAGTTTTACATATTTAAAATCTCTTTAAGGTCAGAAATTAAGTGCTCATAGTTACAAAGGGCCTTTAACCTCGTAGGATAAAAATACAATTTTATGGTCTAGGTTAAGAATTCTTCTCCCAGTTATTAAGGCTGAAGAATGAACCCTGGACCCAAAGAAAACATGCCTAAAGAGTGAAAAACGTGGCTACTGTTCATATCCCAACAGCAGAGCTGCCACAGGGAAGGCAGAAGATAAAAGTAAGAAAAAGAAAACAAAAAGGCTTCCAACAGACAATTCACACATGTCACAAAAATCCACCCTCCTGTGTCTGAAGTCACACATATGTCTCTATATTTCTATATTTGGGCTTATCTTTGCAATATCTTTGATTGTAGAAGCTATAGAGATTTTTATTCAAATGGGCATTTGCAAACAATATGTTTCTGTTTGCAACACACATCATTTCAAATCATCCGGTTGCCAGGAGCTCTTGCTTAGTCCACTAATTTGTATGACTTTGGAATTGTCAGATTAAGGTCTAATTCGACAACCAAATTTCCTTGTAAATGTAATTAGAAATACAAGGCATGAGGCAAGCATACGGCAGCTCTAGCTGAGTTAAAACTATCTACACAACCTAAAACTTCTATTCCTTTTCATTTGAATCATCCATGTCTTATATTTAGATTTGTATTTCATTGCCATCAACAATAGAATTATTTTCATGTTGTAATGAGCTCTCTTAAAAGATAATGTCAAATCTATATGGCTTTCATCAAGGTTTTATGAAGAAGGCCACATGACCACTGCAGAAGGAAGGAAGCCACACAAGCATTTGCAAACTGGGTAAATATATGGTGCTTGAGTTTGTATATTAGTTAAGGTACCATTAGCCGATATAGCACATACATTCCCGTATCTAAGTGGTTAATCTTAAAGGAGTTAATTTTCTCCTAAGTTGAATTCTAAAATGACTGTCGTGGTGAATGAGTGACTCTCCTCCATGTGGGGGTTCAGGGACTCAGACTCCTTCCATCTTGTAGCTCCACCATCTTCAACTTATGACTTTGTTAAGGTCACCATCCCCACTTGCATCAGGCTAGTGAATGCTGCAAGAATATGATGGATAGGAAGCAAGTGGGAGGTTTTTACTGGGCAGGCTAGGAGCTCACATGTGTCACTTCTCACCTTTCATTGGCTAGAAGTCAATCACACGGGCATATATAACTGCAAAGGGGAATGGGAAGTGTCATCTAGTTCTGGGCCCTGGAGGATAGGGACATTTTTATCATTAAAGATAGCTGTGCTTAGTTCTTGTTAAATCAAATTAAATAACTGAAACTCTTAAATGAAAAGGCTTTCATAGAAAATATGAGGGTGAACATTTCTCTGGTGGGCACACCAGGATTTCAGAGCTGAGACTATGTAGTTATGTTTTCTGACTCTCTTACAAGGAATTCTCTTTAAAGGGGTGGTGTGGTATAGTACAAAAAGCAGTAGACCCAGATTCATAAGATCTGAATTGTTTTTTCCCATCTGCTACTAGTTACTTGAGTGACCTTAGGTAAGTCACTTTCTAGCCTTCATTTTTTCTCATTGGTAGAATTAAAGCATTAAATTAGATGATTGCTACGGTTTTATCCAAATGCTAACTGTGATTCTCTGACTTTGTTTTGTTTTATGATATATCTATAATTAGGAGAATGTAAACGAATATTTAGTATGTTACCTATGCTCTGTAGAACTATTATTTTCTTTCCTTCAACTTACAGGGCTTTTATGAGTGATAAAAGTCTTGCCTTTTTTTCCCTCTGTACACCAATGCTTTTAAAGATTTACTCTCTTTCCTGCTTTCTCACTGCCTATTTTTTGAGGAACAAAGGTTAACAAAGATACCCCTTTTACTGATATCTGCTCATTAAATCATTACAGTCTTGGGTTTGCAGGATAAACTGGGTCATGAAGCTTACTGGCTGTCATGCGTGAGGACAGAATGAGAAATCGACGTTGGGTCTTTTCAATTCCCAGCTCTAGACAATAGATGGCATGTTGTTTAACATTAAAAATGTTTCCTGAAGGTCTTCGCCTTCCCTGTATCCAAAAACGGCATAGAAAACAGATTTTCACAGTAAGATTTCTTCTCTTTGTTTCTAATTTCTTATCTCCCTTATTTCCATGGGTATAGATGTGGGTGTGTGCGTGTGTGTATGTGTGCATGCATTTAAAATAAACTATTTGCTCTCCAGTTTCCTTCACTCGTGAGCTTATTTTTGCAGCTCCAATATTCTCGATAGAGAAATGAATAAGATTTTTTTCCACTTCCAGACCTTCCTTATCCTGCCCAGTTCTTTACAAAAAACCTATGTTCCCATGTTAATAAATGTACATAGGACAAGATCTGAAAATTCTCCCACTGAGTGGCAGGAGATGATATGCTAGTGCACTTCATTATCTTGATCAGAGAGTATATAATCAGGACCCTCGGCTCTTACCGCTTTTTCTTTCTTGCTAGTGGGAGAAAAACAAAAATAAAACAAAACAACACCAACACTTAAGGACCTGTTTCCTTTTGCAGGATAAGTATCATAATAAGAGGCCAGGGCCTCCCCTTCACAATGCTCTGAGAGTAGATATTTCTTTAATTCCCGCTAGGCGCAAGGGAATAGGGATCTGGTCAAATACTGGGTTCCACATTATCTGCTTTCATCAGAGAACTTCAAAACATTTTGCCAACACAGATTCATTCACACTTATAAGAGGTAATGCTGTCCTCATTTTGCTGATGGGAAAAGCGGAACGCTGAGAGTATAAGTGACAAATTCAGGGCGTGTGGTGGAGCAGAGAATTGTACCCAGGGCTCCGGAGAGCCAGGTTCATGCTCTAACAACTAGATAAGACTTCCTCTGAGGCTGTGCATGTGGCTCACGTTTTTAAAAAAGATGCTTTATTTTATTTTTAAGGCACAGAGAGACTACTGAAGAGACAGAGGGACGAAAAAAAAATTAATAAGTCTTACTTAGAAGGTTGAATGATACATATTGTTAGAACTTGGCAAATATCTCCCATCTGGAACAATCCATGATGCTGAAAAGCTGTGAGACTATTAACAAACGGCAGAATAGAAAATGAAAAATATTCATGGGGAGTTTTAAAAATAGAAATATCTTGGTCTAAACACTAAATTTGAAAATGAAACTGTCCCAGCTTCTTTTAAATACATGTCTTCATTACTGATTCTCACCATTGAAAACATATTCAGATGCTTTCAACTAGATACGTTCTCTGGGTGATCTATCTCTCCATCAGTATATCCCCAGTGTGATCTTTGTCATTTGCTACTTTCACTTGGACAAGGTAGGCTTGTGTATTAAGCAAAACCCCAAATATGCCAAATGTGATGAACTGTCTCAGTTTTGAAAACATCAGCTTAGGTAAGCTTTTCAACAATAAGACATGAGTAATCTTCTCTCCATGATATGAAGCAACTTTTAATGATTGATTAATAGCTCTCTGATGCAAACAGTGATAACAATGAATGTACATGTTTGTGGTTGTGTAAGCAGATAGAGAGATCATGATTCAAATAAAAATTAACCTATAATTAATAAACAGGCACATGCTGAAGTCAAATATTTGTGCCTCCAGCCCTTTAAGCCAGTGAACGTATAAAACTTGTCAAGTATTTTTAATTTTACTGACAGAGCAAGCACTTAAAAGATGAAAGAAGGAGGACAAAAGGGTGGCTTTGTCAGGAAAGGATGTGTTTTAAAAACTTGCCCAATAAAATCATGCAAATAAGCAGATTTTCATAAGCCCCAGGCTGAAAAAAATTATTCTGGGCTTAAAGGGAATGAGGACATCCACCCCAAAGAGATGTGTTACTTTGCTTCTCTCAGTTTTCTTCTCATTCAAAAGTCTGTTGTTGACAGAGAAGTTCTGAGTCAGTCTCCTGCGATATCTATGCTCCTCTTGTGAGAGCAGTTGGGGAAGTGATGGTTTAGGCCTGAGTGACCATGATGAAGCATGTGATGGGAAGCCCCATGCAAATGCTGGGGACCACTAAGACTTTAAGAATGTTTATGGAATTTTTCAAATCCATCCATCAGGAAGGGGTTACAGAATACAGCTGTTGGAAAGATGTATAGTGTTGTAAACATTTTAGTAATTGTGTCACGGCCAAATTATATTTTCTCTTTGATTTACTAGCTTTGCATAGTTAAGTTCTATGCAGCCCAGAGGATCTCCGTGTGTAACAATGAAAAAAAGGATGGGGATTGCAAATTGGCCATGAGTGGTATTGTGGTTTTGGTAAAGCAGTGGTTCTCAAAGTGTGGTCTCCGGACCAACAGGATCTGTACCAGGGAACATATTGGAAATGAAATTCCTTGGGCTTCACCTCAGACCTATTGAATCAGAAACTCTGGGTATAGGGCCCAGCAATCTGTATTTTAACAAGCCTTCTGGGTGATTCTGATCCACACTGAAGTTTGAGAACCACCGTTAGGAGAGCCAAGCAGGACTCCTTGGACGACCTGACCTTATGGGAGGGCCAGACAAAATGGAATCTTCTTCGAGAGGTTCTATACCTGTGGACTCACGCAGGGTCTTAGGACCAGGTACACTAATTCTAAAAGGTTTTTAAATCAGATGTAGATTTGTATTTTGAGGGCTTAATTTTCCCACCTTGAAATTTTCCTCCATGTACATTCTGGGTTTAAGTGGTAGCAGGCCTGAAGCAGCCCTAGCCATCTTCTCAGAGGATCCTGTAGAGAAACGGCAAACAGGGTCAACTTGCAACTTGTTCCTTGTTAAGGCAACAATACAAATCCCTCAACCAAATTCCTCTCATTTCCTTTTCTAGCTGTTGCTGAAACTAGACTTACAAACATGGATTGGATTCCTTTTGTACCATAGTAGGCTCACTGGATGTGTTTGGGTTAGGCAGAGAAAGGTTTAGCAAATCAGATATTATACACTATTTGGAGATCACCAACCCTTCAAATATTAGGACATCGACCCCAACGTGAAATCTGTGTGTTGCAAAAATAGAGAATTTGTAACACAAATTTAAATGTACCCTAAAATTCATAAGCAAATATTGCTTTTATCTCTCCGTCAGTCTATTCTCAGTGTTATCTTTGTCACTTGTGTAGAAAGATGCAGAGGAGAGAGATAAATATGGCAGTGCAAGGGTGACACTGAGCATGTTGAACATCCAGTATGAAGCAGGATCTGCAATCCCCACCATGCCAGGCACCGGCTTATGGAGTGAAGGAGCAATGGTGCCTTGGGAAGAGGAGTGAGTCAGGGCAGGAGAGGCACTGGCGATTCAGGGAAGTGGTGATTTACCAATAAGTACGACCATTTTGGTGCATACATGCTGCGCTACGGCCCTAACTCAAGAGGAAGAAAATAGCTACGTTAAAAAAAATACTGTAGGGTGAAAAGGCTCTATTAATATTGAAATTTTAACCCCATAGGCCTCTCATTTGTATCTCTCGTGTGGGGTCTGAGTGTGGGTTGGATGTTCTTCATGCTTGTTTGGCAAAATGTGTTTTCTCTTATCTGTACTAATTATATTGTATTATAAATATCTATGCATTTGCCTCTGTCTTTCACTGGACTGTAAATTCCTAGAGCACAAGGGCTCACTATTTCTCTCCCCCTCTGCCACCACCTTCCTTCTTTTATGGCCCTAGTATCTATAGTGTCTGATACAGAGTAGGTAATCAATAAGTGTTTTTGAATGAATGAATGAACCATTATAAACTGACCAGATCTGGCTGCTAAGAGCTGATCAGCAATGGACAGAGGAGAGATGCCTCTGGTCCCATCACGGGACACACTGGCTCTGGGTTCTAGATGAAACCATGAATAAAAGGAAACACACTTTGGTGTCTCAGTGGGAGATAGAGGCCAGACATAGAAACTGAAAATTAGTTCTTGTAGGAGTTGGGTATCAAAAATGGCATTTTCTTTGGGGAGTCAGGATATTTCAGAAAAGAGTGGGGCTCAGCTCAGACAGAAAATGAGAGCTGGTGGGTAGGAAAAACGAAACAAACAAATACACCTCTCTTTTCCTTAGGTGCCTGGAATAGTTTGTAGGAAACTAGGTTTGAGTAAGGAACGGTCTAGTAGAGTCACAAAGGAACTTGGGAAAGATGTCCTCAGTCCAGGGACAGGCTAGACCCGGAGAGATGGTCACAAGGAATCTAGAACAGACTCTCTAAAAAGGACTCTTCGTTGAAGTTGGACAGCGTCTATGTGTGTGCTATTGACCTGTTAGTCATTCACCTGTATAACACTGGTTGTCTAAGAAATAATCCTGTTTGTACCATATTTTGTAACATTCCAAACAACTGGCCTAAGAGAAGTATTAACATTGACTTTGAGTAGGAGTGCCTTGAATATCACAGGCAATTACTGAGTGCTTGTTGAAAGAATAAATGGATCATGGCAAAGGCTACATGTCACAAGTTGCTGGGAAGAGCCCAATAATCTTAGGGCAGGGGCCTGTTTAATCACGCATCAGTGGCCCTAAATGCCCCAGTGACTAAGGCAGAGAAAACAAAACACTGAAGCAGGAGGCTTTTGATTAGTACCAGGAAGCACTTCTTCAATCATTAGTTTGATAAGACATAGAAACTGGCTATTAAGAGAGATGATGCTCATCGCTTACAAAATATTTCGAGGAAGACAAAAGACCTCAGCGATTCTGGAGAGCTTTTTATCTTCCTGGCCTGGAGGCAGCACCCGGGTGCACTCCGTCTAGCACCTGGACAGTTTCTCAAGCCCTCTTGAGTGCGCTGTGATGCGCTCTGCAGCTTCCTGTCCCTCACCTCCTCCCCTGCAGCCTCACCTTTATTTCTTGCTCTTTCTCTCCCTTCCTTTTCAATATTGGCCATGTCTCTGACATTCCCGTTTCTTCCACATCAAGACCCTCTCTTAGCACGTGTTCCCAGACCTTTCTGCATTGGCAGCTGTTTCGGGGAATGTGGCAACTGGGCTCCTTGTGGCCTGACACCAGTCCCAGCCTCAGCTCACCGGTGGAGCTTGTGAAATGCATTTCAAACAGCCTGCTCAGCCCGGGACTGGAGGAAGATCTTGGGTTTGGCTTTGGCAGGTGTGGCCCAGAGGCAGCTACCAGCTAGGGAAGGCCATATCCAACAAGGCAGACTCCCTAGAAGGAGACACTTTCCAACTCAGACAATGACTGGAGGCAAAATGGGCTGCTTCCATTGTTTGCGTGCATAAAAGTAAGCCACACAGTTGAGGAAGGGGAAGCAAGGGAGTACCTGAGCAAGAGGAGATATTGATTTTACTGTTTCTTCACTCTCCATTGGTGGCCCTAGGTCTCTTCTGCTGTCACCCCCTACGCTTAAGAATTCAATGCCAGGAATGTAAATTGGTACGGTCACGGTGGAAGATAGTGGGGGAACCTATGGAAGTTCCTCAAAAAATTAAAAATAGAACTACTATATAATTCAGCAATCTCACTTCTGGGTATATCTGTGAAAGAAGTGAAACCACTGTTTGAAGAGATATCTACAACCCCATGTTCACTGCAGTGTTATTTACAATCACCAAGACATGGAAACAACCTGAGTCCATTGATGGATGAATGGATAAAGAAGATGTAGCATATCTATATCTATATCATCTATATCTATATCTATACACACACACACACACACACAATGGAATATTATTCGGCCACAAGAAAGAAGGAAATCTGCCACATGCAACAAGATGGATGAACTTTGAGTGCGTTATGCTAAGTGAAATAAGTCAGTCAGAGAAAGACAAATACCGTATGATCTCACGTACATGTAGAGTCTAGAAAGGTCAAACTCATAGAAACAGAGTAGGTTGGTGGTAGAGGTGAGGCCTGGGGGAAATTCGGAGATTTTTGTCAAAGGGTAGAAACTAGCAGTTATAGGATAAATAAGTTCTGGGGATCTGATGCACAGCATGGCGATTAGAGTTAACAATACTGTATTGTGTACTTGAGAGTTGATAAGGGGTTAAATCTTAAAAGTTTCATCACACACAATGGCAGCTGTGTGAGGTACTGGATGTGCTAACTAATCTTTCTGTGGTAATCGTTTTGCAATATATACGTGCATCAAATCGTCACATTGTACACCTTAAACGTACAGTGTTGTATGTCAATTATATTTCCAAAAACCTGGAAAAAAACCGAATTCAATGGCTTCCTGCTTCCTTGGGAACATCGGGCCCACTTCCCTCCCCATCACTTTGACTTTTCCTCTTGGGATGGTACTTGTGGCCCTGAACGCCTGTACCCATTCCTCCCGCCCCCGCCATCTGAGCTCACCGGTCTGTCTTCTCTCTGCAGTGCCTGATTCTCAGGTAAACTTCTTTGAGAGCTGGGGCTCTGAATCATTTATCTTTGTGTTCCCTACACTATCTGGAACCTGGACACAGAAGGTGCTCTATAAATGTGGTTGTTAAATTTGAGTTTACTGAGATTGCGTTGCTGCCCTATCCCCAGCTTTCATCTCCTCACTCTCTTTCTGAGATGGGTCAGAAAGATAACTGGCCACAGAGTTCAGGGCATTACTGCAGTCCTGGCTCCACACCTACTACTTGTGGACCCTTGAACAAGCACTTCACCTTTCTGCATCTGGTTTCTGACTGCAACATGAAAATTGTAGTGGTCTTCTATCTCATGTCTCATAATGTTGTTAGGATTAAAGGAGAGAATGTGGGTGAAAGGGTTTTATGAATTAGAAAATGCCATCTATTTAAAGTACTCCTTATGGTAAAATCAGTTTGTGTAAATGACTGACAATCACTTAAAATAATACTCTGCTTAGATAACTTGCATGTTTGCCTTATGAGAGAGGGCATCATTTTTAAAATCTAATTCTGTCCAGTGAGGAATTACTCAATGTCTATTATGTGTCTAGCAAGTTGTATACATTGTGGAGGTTTCAAAAGAGGTATAAGAAATTATTGTTTTCTGAGAAATTATGACATAATTAGAGGGTACACCTGACTCTGGTGCACTGCTTACCTGGGGTTTAATACTTGGTTCTAAGACTCTGGAACTAGACTTCAGAGACCAGTAAAACTTAAAAAATAAAACAAATTGGAAGACAACATAGGTTTGTCAATTTTTAACTTATCTCTTCAATAGTTTTAAAATTAAATATGGAATTTGTATATAATAGCATGAAAAACTATAACATCAATGAAAATCTATAAAAAGTGAAAACTTGAGTCCGTTGAGCTGTATGAAAGACATGAGATGTTGCCCTGGTCTTTTTCACTTCACTTTGAGCAACTCTGGGCT
Source organism: Tursiops truncatus (assembly GCF_011762595.2). Classification (NCBI taxonomy): domain Eukaryota; kingdom Metazoa; phylum Chordata; class Mammalia; order Artiodactyla; family Delphinidae; genus Tursiops; species Tursiops truncatus. The sequence continues at coordinate 107,152,247 of NC_047034.1, read as the reverse complement.
TTGTTGGGGACCAGGAACTGGGCACCAGCACCGAGCAAACGGAGCAGCTGCCTGGGAGGCAGCCCCCTTGCTCTGATGGTGATGGCTCCTCACTAAGTTGATGTGGGACTTTGCATGAGGCCCTGAACCTCTCTAGATGCGATTCCTCTCTGTAAACCAGAGGGGCTGAACCATGCTGGGTTAGTGACTGTGGTAGCTGCTAGCCATGTGTGACCATTTAAACTTAAATTAATTTAAATGAAATTAAATTAAAAATATAATTCCTTGGTTGCCAGTCCCATTTCTCATGCCTACTAACCACAGGTGGCTAATAGCAGTCATAACGGACAGCATAGATTTGGACCATATCCAGCATTGTAGAAAGTTCTATTGGATTGGGCTGGACTAGATGACCGCTAAAGGTTCCTTAATGTTAAAATTCTAGGATTTTTGTGGTTATGTGTAGACCCCACTTAGCTTCTGAGCCACAGTGTGGTCTGACCCACAGTGAAGCTTTCCATGTGCCTCCAAAGTCTGATGGTGATGATAATTCTTATTTAATTCTGATGGATGGAAGGGTATCATGATACCTAAGAAGTATTATGATTTTACTGTCAATGGTACATAGTTTGGTTAAACCAACGTTTCTCATCCAGTCTTCTGTGTCTATCCGAGAGATTCTCCTCTCTTTTAATATTCACTTCTTCTTACCACACCAGGTATTTCTTTCTTTCCTTTTTTCTTTTTTGGTCTGAGATTAATCTCTCTTAACATTTTCACAATCTTATGGGAAAAGCTAATCTAAATGATAAGTAGGTTCTTTTTTCTTCTTCAATCTACCATAAAATGGCCAATGTGTTGTAAAAACCACTATTTTTATAGAACTTGTGTAAACACTGTTTTGGACTCCATCTGTTGAATCAGTCTCCACTAGTAACAAGTATTGTTGTGAGGCGTGCCATAATCAGTGATGTGGACAGGGTGCAAACTGAGCTGACTTGGCAACACACAGGGCCACATAAATTAAGCCATTTTTGTTGCCGGTAAAGGAGGGCACCAAAGCCATTTCAATTCCGTGCAAAGTTGAAGATGAGGGGAAAGCACACAGCACTTGCTTTCTGAATCTGAGAGAGGAAAATCATAAAGAAATATTAAAATGATGTCCAAATTTCCAAGATATTAAAACAATCAAAAGGAACAAGACTGAGAGAGGGAGAATGAAAGAGAGAGAACTCAGTGGTCCCTAAAAACAACTCAATAACCACTACTATCCAAATAAATGACAATTTCTGGACCTCAACGCCAATTCACTCAGTGTCCTTTCTTAAAATTTATCTTTCTCTGAGCAGCAGAAGTTACAGAGACAATGCCATTCTCTTTAACACCTTGAAGTGAATACAGTAAAACAAGTAAAATCTGAACATACCTGGTTATTATAAATATGCAGCTGTACAGGCCAACACAATTGGCAAGAGTGTGTACCAAAGTCCAGTGACAGAATCCATCCCAGCTTCACAAACTCTCAAACTCTGACCTCCATGCCTGGTCAGACTCTGCTTCTTGTCAGTTATGTGTTGCTGCCCGCAGTACCATATTGCCACGTGCTACGCTCAGAGCAGAGAAACCCTGCCCCCGGAGTGCGCCTGTGTCAACATTTTTATTGCAAATTGCCATTTTCTGATCACTAAAAAAGCTTTCAGCACAGGAGTAACTTTGTGAGAGTTCAAATTTTGAAAGGACTCATTTAATGGCTTAAAAATAACACTTGGGCCACACCCAGAATTTAAAATGTTCTAGCTGGCTTTGTGGCCTGGGTTTTTTCAAACTGCGTAAACTTAAAATATGAAGGGACTCAGGACTTGGAGTAGGTCCAAAGATTGGTTTTTAGTGTTTGGTGAACTGGAATGAGGTTCCTTAATGGTAACCTTTACTTGCAGAAATGAAATTGTAAGATCGATTTAGTTGGAATGTTGTCTGATTTCAGCTGGACAGGGGTCTCTCAATAGCTTTCTTACCAGGTTAAGAGGAAAAAGAAGGGTGGGTCTAGGACAGGCTACATAATTTGGAGGGCCTAGTGCAAAGTGAAAACGCAGGGCCCCTTGCTCAAAAATTATTAAGAATTTCAAGATGTGAGAGCAGAGTATTAAGTCAACGTGGGGTCCTTCTAGGTATGAGACCTGTGTGACTGCACAGATTGTCTGTCCAGAAGCCGGCCCTAGCTGGACTCCCTCCCTCCCTCCCTCCCTCTCTTCCTTCTTTCCTTCTTTCCTTCTTTCCTTCCATCCTTCCTTCCTTCCCTCTTTCCTTCGTTTCAGGATACATGGGCCTCACTGGCTCAAGTATAATTTACACGTGAGCACTGTTATTTTAATAGGTTCTGTCTTAATTCTTTCACAAAGAACAGTCATTCCCAATTTCCTTTCCAAAAGCTATTTAATAACAACAAGTAAAAAACTTAAGGTGTTTTTTTTTAAAGCTGGTCAAATGTTTACATATCTCTTTTCAAATGTGATCTTTAAAATAATTCCATGAGGTTATTAGACTAAAATAAACCCATTTTTCAGACTGAGGAATTGAGGCTTCACTGTAAAATTAAGTGATTTGCATAAAGCTTTTCAGGTCTTTATTGGTACACTCAGGATCACAATTTTACTCCCTTGACATGTAATGCTATTTTGAGTAAAAGGGTGCCAGATATAGCAAAGCTTAAACACCAAAGGGGAGGAAACCTTGGATCAACAAAAATGGAAAAATTATGAAATGAGTTTTTTTCATAATGCTGGGTTTGGACCATACTAACTCCTTGTAAAGGCTTTAAAAGATCATGTTTTGATGCAGTATTTTTTTTTGTTTCAGGAGACCTGTCCTACAGTCCGGCTAAATCCGTGTGATATGAGGTCATGCTGTAAATAGGCTTGCTTACAACTTGGTAAACAAAAGAAATAGAAGGGGCTATCCGTGGGCTACTGTTGAATCCTAAGAAAAACTTCAGGAAAGACTAGATAATAGAGGTGTGAGGTTGGAAGCTCATATGTATTTACTGAAATATTGTGGGTCTGATATTTCTCAGTACATTCCATGGAACGTTAATAACGTGTTATTTAAAAGAAAAAAAAGAAGAAGCTCTTTTTGGTCAGTTAAGTTTGGGGAAACAATGACTTTGACAAAGTTAAACAGCTTCCTAATTGCAGGACCTGGCAAACCTTTAATGAGCTTCTGTGATTTGTGACGCTTCAAGAGGGAATGCAGCTTTTCCAAACTTACTCGACAACAGAACATCTTACCTCCTTTTTTTGTTGTTTTTTTTTTTTTTGGCGGGGGCGAGGTGAGGTGTTGTTCAAAGAATCTCAAGGGACTAGTGTTCCACAGAATACACTTTATGAAGTGAGGTTTTAACGAACCAGCATCATCAATGATAGTCCTGTAGCGGGTTGAATTGGGGTTCTCAAAGAATATGTCTCCCTGGAACCTCAGGATGTGAGCTTATCTGGAATAAGGATCCAACTGTAGATATAATTAAGGTAAGGATCTCCAAATGAGATCATCCTGGACTTAAGGTGGGCCCTCAATCCAATGACCAGTGTCTTTCTAAGAGAAGGGAGAGGGAGATTTGAGACATGGAGAAACATAGAAGGTCATGTGAAAGTGGAAGTAGAGATTAGAGCCATGTGGCCACAAGCCAAGGAATGTCAGGAGCCAATGGAAACTGGAAGAGGCAAGGGAAGAGTCTTCAGCCTTCAGTCTAGAACCTCTGGACTTTGTAGCCTCCAGAACTGGCTCTTACTGCAGCCCTGGGAAACTAATCCTAGTTCCATCAGTAAAACAGAAGTGAGAGTCCCTCCATCTAGGTAGATAGAAATGTGAGTGGCCTGACAGGCTTGGAAATGGAAGCTTGTTGTCAGGCCAACAGCTGGATCAGAGTTCTCGCTGGGACTGCTTTGAGGGATGGAAATTGCTCATGAGTGCGTTAACTTAAGATCTAAAAAAGTTGAAGTGAACGAACCCTATAGAAAAGGCCGATGCTGTCAGAAGTCCAACAGCTGGAAGAAAGGGGAATGACGTGACAGGACAAAGAGTCACTGGTGCGGCTCCTAACAATGTCACTCCTGTCCTCAGGGGATTCTCCCATGAGTCTCCAAGTTCCCTGTGGGGTGAGACCCCCAAAAGCTTTCAACTGTCTCGCCCTGGCCGCCCAGCTCTCACACAAGACTGGGAAAATGTCCAAGCTGGCTTTGTATTCTGACACTCTAAGCATGTTCATGGTTTGTTCTCTTGGCTCGTAGTTGAAGAGGACATTTCTTTTCTTTGTCTCTCTGCAGCCTTTCCCCCACATTGTTGCCTCGGTCATTTATTTCTGACCCATAATTGGGCAGCATCATAAGGGCTTTCTTTGGCTCAGAGCGAGGAGGAGCTGTGTTAAATAAACTAAACTAGTCTCTAATTACTTGCGTGCTTATTGTGTATTAGCAGAAGAGGCTAAAATGTCAAAGAAGCTTTTGCTCAATGGCTTTCACTTGGGAGCTTTAGAGGTTATGGCGGCCCGGGAGGGCACTTGAGTTACACTGGGTTTTGTGACTGCTATTAACACAAAATAATGCAAGGCAAGGCTGCAACTCATGCACTCACGACCCTCCCATTCCAGAGACTCAAAGGAGTGAGTCTAACTGGACCCACCCTTATCAGAAGGTGATTAAAAGCCACCACCAGGACTTCCAACTATTGCTAAACACTTGCCTCCTAAGAGCCTGTCTAGATGCCCCTTCCTGCATCACACCAGTAGGGGGCATCCTAGGGGGGACAAAAGTAGAGAGAAAAGTGGAGTTGAGAAGTCTGGATTCCCACTTGCCTGATCTGTCCTCCGGCCCTGTTGACAAGAAAGAAAATTGAAAGGGAGACTGGTACCAGACCAATGCCATGGTGCCATGGCAGAGAGCAGTGTGGCTGGTAGTGCAGAGGTGATTCAGAGGTGGTGAGAGGGGGACTAGTGGAAATTTTCCCCCTGTGACTGATCCATAAATTTTGGAAACCTTGGTGATCACCCTTATTAAAAAGGCAAAAATATGGGCCGCGAAGAGGTTATTCCAAGTTCATCCTGAGACACTGGGGCAGTACTGGAAAATAAACTTCTGACTTCTGATCGCTGTCCTAGGACACCATTCCAGGATGAACCGAGTTACCCCTCGCCTGTCACCCGACTCATAAATATAAGCAGATGAATCCACTTCCAGAATTCCTTTGCCTACTACTCCTACTTTAACTAAATGTCCATCCCGAACTAGAGTGCAGGAACAAATATATCAGGCCGTGAAAGCTTTCAGGGACTTTGTACAAGAAAGCAAGGAAGCCAAAAGGCAATAGGTAGAAAAAGACCAGAGAAACATCTGGAAAAAATACCAGAGTGTATAATTATGATAACAACTCCCAGAAAGGGCTCAGCTTAAGATTTCTAGGGTTTCTCCTTTCCTTATCTGTTGTACACCTCCCTCTCCAAAAGCAAAGCAGACATCTTTGCCCTGGTGTCTCCCCGCCCCTGTCGTGCATAACTCCTAACCCTCTGTGTCATTAAAAATGACAACTGCGTTATAAATCTTTCTAGAGTTACTTTCCTATTTTTAATATTTATTTGCTTCCAACCGGCAGGTACCACAGACTTTCTTTTAATGATTTAAGATCGAATAATTAGCCTACAGGCCTATCTGGAAACTGACACCCTTTAAGATGCACTTCCTTTCTTTGATAAGTGGTCAGGAGAACCTGCGCGGTGCTTTTTAGGCAAGACAACCCTTCTCTGGGAGGTTCCAAACACATCCTTTGCCCTCCTCAGTCAGTGCTTGTTAAATCCCTGCCACAGTGAAACTGCCCATATTTAGATCAAACATCCAAGTAAAAGTCTGAAGGAATGGAGGCTAATTTGAGAATGTAAGATCCATTAAACTATGCAAGTATGCATGAACTGGAAAAAAGTGGATCCCATACATAGCGCTATAGCCCTTAGCTGTTAGCAGGTGTGAGTCAGTCAGCTGTACAATTCATTTGTCTACCTAATTGCACTGAAGATAGGCTTTTACTTTGCCTATAACATCTCTAATGAGTAGGTTTTCAGTTCGATCTAACTAATTAATTCTTGTTAACTTCCTTTGCATTGCTGTTCTTTTAATTTAACTAGAGACAGCCCAGAGTTGCTACTAGTGTTTAGTCTCAACTAGATTACCCCTATTCATTAAGGGCTATAATTGTTGGTCTTAGCCGTCTTAGCCTTCCAAGCGGTCATTACAACCTCTGGCTTGCATATTGAATAACAGCAATTTCCTGACTCCAACAGATCTTGTGTCTGGGAGGAGAAAATGCTAATAAAGAAAGAATAAATGATTCTCAACTCCATTCAGGGCTGTGTAGATTTCTTTTGCAGCAGAAATTGTACCAAGGTGGTAAAACGGGCTTCTCGCAGGCCCCCTACCTCCACCCTGAGCGAAAACAATAAGAACCAAGTGAAGCATTCCCTGCTACTGTGATTACAGCATCCTAAAAGTGATTATATGGCTGCTGTAATCAACTTCAATGAAAGCTGCCTGTTAGAGCTTCAATAATTACTCATTTCTGTTAACGGCTTGCTTTCAGTTTAACACTTTGAGGCCAAGGGGGTGGAGGGGGGAAACTAGGAGCATCTTAATAAAGGATCTCACTCACATGATATTTGCGGGGGGGGGGGGGGGGAGTGCTTGTGTGTGGGCCAAAAAAATGCACATGTAAGTTTTTTGTCCCTTTTTCAATAGCAGCCCCCTTTCATTTTGAGCTTAGATTCTATTTAACCAGCAAAAGCACAAGTTCATACAGGGTTCAATTATGTACTGAATGTTTACTGAAGGAGGTACAATAGTTTAAATAAAGTGGTGATTTTAAATATTTTACCCATTTCTTTAAACAAATTGCCAATCCTTAAAGTCTGTGCTAAACACATTTCAAAAGCAAAATACCACAAGGATTTTTCACTAAAACTCTGCATTGAATGTTTCATTTACTCTCCTCCCCTCCCCCCCCTTGCCTTGGGTGCATTTTATTATTTATTTTCTAGGAGAGGGCAAGTTTAGGAGAGTAAAATTTGTTCTAAATGCCTTCGTTGGAGGAAATAAAGCAAAAGAAGAGATTGTTCTAAGCCCAGTGACATCAGTTGCTTAAGCAGGGTGTCAAGTTTTGGAGGTTTTGGGCAAGGTGTGATTAAGTGGATAGAGAAACAAATCAGACCCACTAGATCCTGATCACATGCCTCTCCCAGATCTCACTGTCAGCATTTCTGAAAAACAAACAAGTTGCATAAACATAATATTTTAAAAACTGGAACAATAGAGACCTTGTTTTCATCAAAGACAGAAAGCAAGACTATTAAAGCACAAAAGTTCTGTGAGCTCAGACACCATACAATAAATCTACTCTCCTCTCCTACCCCCAAAACCATCACTCCAAACAGAAAATATGGAAAATCTTGCAAGAAAGTTGGATTCTGCTATATTTCCATGGCTTCAAAGTTCAGATAATTTGGGAAATCCTCAAAATTTGGATGTAGCTTCAAACAAAGTCTAAACTGTTTTTTTTTTTTTCCACAACAGATAAAATCCAAAAACCATATCGAATTCAAATTCCAGGCCTTCAAAATATTGCTTAGGAAAGAACTTAAAAAAAAGAAATTCTCAAATGGCTAAAATGATTAGTGAGGAAAGTCTACTAATCTTTTGAAAACTGGTATGAAAATATCATTAAAGTGCCTTAATAGAACAAAGAAAGTTGTGTTTTATCAATAGTAATAATTCTGTTAACTTTGATTTTACTTATTTTCTTTGAAGGGCTCAGATTTCACCTATTTCAAGATTTCAGTGTATTGCCATATACAACACATAGCAAGATGATAGGTTAGGAAATAAACATTCTTCAGCAATGCACATGACAGTGTTTAGCACATAAACGAGTCTCCACATTTCTGGACTTACTGATTTAATGGAATAAAGGAACATATCTTCATTCATCTTTCTTCATAGCTGTTCCACTGGTTCAAATAGGCTTTCATCTAAGCCATGTTTTTGTGGATGACACGTCTCCCTTGCTTCCCTCATATTACCCTGAACTCTGGTTTTATTTTAGCTTGAAATATCTTCCTCACTGAAGTCTGGCTATGTGTAGAGGATTGGGTGGTTTGAGTAGGGAGTGGGAATGGGTTGCTGGGTAAGGGAAGTGGAAGAGCCAGAGAGACTTTCCCCACCGGTAGTTCAGGCTGTTGTTTCAATAGCACTCGTACTCTCTGTCATCAGAAAGGATATGGGACTCCAAAACCAACTTTACCATGCAAATCCTTTCTTTATTTCCTTCTATATTACCAAGCCAGGATTGTCTCATTCTAATTTGAATTGTCCCATCATATTCTCCATTAGATATTTTTCTGTACTTTTATAAAGAGGGAAAGATGAAGCTACACACTTGAGATTCAAATAAAAATAGGACAGTCTCTTTTTTGATACTCAAGTTTTGAGAAATAAGAATGTAACTAATATTACTAGAGCTTTAAGACTAATTTACTCTTATCTATGTAAAGTTACAATTTAAACATGAAAAGGAGAGTTTAGATTTTTGGTTAGCACCTCTATAAAATGAACTATATGTGAAATATAAGATAATCAGGGTCACTGAAAGGATTTAGGGGGTTTATTTTTGGCTTCTGTTTAAAACAGCCACATTCTACAGCAATCTCAAGGAGTTGCCACCAGCGTATACAAGTTAGGTTCATACCATACAGGCTAAGAACCTCAGCAAGTTATATTCTACGTGTTGTAGATACAAAAAATGTTGTATCCTCTAAGTGAGAAAAGAGATAAAATGAGCTTTTGGAGTCAAAAACAAGCAGGGATATTCCAGGGTGGTTTTTCCACCGAGATTTGTATACCATTGTTGGATCCTGTAGTTTCTAGTTCAGCATTTCTTCTGGTTTCTAAACTCTAGTGAAAATGTCTTCCTTTGTTTAATGGAAATAGTACCACCCAGGTGTCTCCAATAAACAGCTAATTTTGATGGGATTCAGGTCTTTCAAGCCAGGGCATCAAGGAAGACAAGTAAATTGGTGATGTTCTGACATATCGTATTCTTAAGACACGAAGATTGGCTTCAAACCTTTTAGCAGGAGGAGATGATTAAGAAAGACAGGCTGGGTAGGTACTGAGAGAAAGTGGTATGTTAGTGCTATAGCTTCTGGCTACTTTATCAAATTACAGCATTAGATAAGCCTCTGCCTCCCAGTTGCCCCCTCCACCAAATACCAGGATTCCCCAGTTGTTGGGAGCTGGGGGTGGGGAAGAAACTCTACAAAGATTTCAAGAGTGAATCTATTCACAATTAGTCATTTAATTTACAAATTGAAGGCACTGGAGTTAAATAATCAGTATAAATCCTTGCTTAGAGGCAATATAATATCTTTTTGATATCATTTTGATCCTCACTGTTGCCTTGAGAATTGGTGAACTACAAGATGCTCCCAATCTGGAACACCTATCATAGTGCTTTGTCCTTCTAAAATGCTTCCAATAAATATTTGCTTCATTTGATATTATTGAATTTTTTACCTTAATTAGAATACTTACTTTTGAAAGAATTATCTACATGCAAATTTTATTTTTCTGCTGGATCCCCTCCCCCAAACTTTTCAAGAGAAGGAAGTAGAATTTAAAATAAATATCTTTTGGTTTTAGGTTGGCAGTAGTGTCCAGGGTCTCACTAATCTATAGAGGGAATGACAAGTGTCTGTTCTAAAGCTAGACCTTATTTTAACATTATTTATCTAATTTTTATTATGGCATCCTTGAGTATCTGGAACTGACTTTTTATTAATGTTACTGACATTTTGTCCAAAATCCCTAGAAAACTATTACATATCTCCTACTTCATGAAAAAAATTTTTTGGTTAATACTGTCATATTCGTTATGATATTCTCCCTACACTTCAAGATGTTGCTTTTATTATTACAGCTTAAGATTGAAATCTAATGGTGAAGAATAAATGAATACACTGATGATATTCATATTGGTGAGAATGCAACAAAGGGAACATTCTCACATGCTACTGGTGAGAGTGTCTACAATGTTTTGGAGTGCAACTAGACAGATATATCAAAATTTAAAAATTAAAACTATTTTAATTGTGATTTTTATTAAAGTATAGTTGCTGTACAATATTATAGAAGTTTAGTGCATTTATAGGTACCAAAATTTTTTTAATATAGTAATTTATACTGGCCTTTCACTGCTTTTGAACTGACAAGTTTTGAACCCTCCAAACAATTTTTCTGCCAAAAATATTTGTACAAATATATAAGAAAATGTGTACAAGGATGCTCATTATAGTATTATTTGTATCACCAGAAAAATTGGAGACAGCCCTAATATTCATCAACAGGAGAAAAGTTAAATAAATATGGCACTGCCACAGAATAGAATGCAGCCATGAAAATGAATGAGAATGATGTGGCAAGATGCCCATAATATACTGCTGAGTAAAAAAAAAAAAAAAAAGAACAAGTTGAAGAAAGCAGCATGCACAGTCTCTTTCCATTGTCATTTCAAAATTTATGTGTGCATATTGACAAAGGATCTAGAAGAATACAAACTAACCTTTACAGTGAATCCTGGGAAGCAGGTATGGAGGGTCTGGGGAGTTAATTTCACTTTTGTCTTTATATCGTTTTGTATTGAGTAATTTTGTTTAATGAGTGCTACTTACTAGTTCAAATATTTATAATTTATTTTGGGGATTTAATAAATAAATTCACTGGGAACTTGTAGTTTTAAATTCTCTAATATCATTATCCATAGGATATTCCATTTTAAATAGTGAAAAAACATAGCGAATTACTAAAGTAAAGGACATCCAGATTGTTGGATTCTGGATTAAAATGAGAGATGTAAGATGCTTGATATCAGAATAGAACCCATCTAGAAACATAAAAGTAATCTTTTACAATCGTTTATCAATCACATTATTCATCTAGATTGGTTCTTGGGGTTAAAAAAGCACTTAGGTTAGCTTTTAGAAGAGGGTTTATTCTGGAGGATAAACATAAACTAGAATTTAAACTGAAATTTTAGGAATTGAAGAGTTTCTGGAGGCAGGTTTTTGTCTTTTCTCTGTGTCAACATGCGTTTGTTTTTTGGTTTTTTTTTTTTGCAAATAAGAAAAAGTCAATTAAACTGACTTAAACAATAAAAAGGACTGAGTGGTTTCAGTTAAAAAAAAAAATAGAGGGCAGATCTATAGCTTCAGATGAGGCTTAATCTAGAAGCTCCAAAATACCACCAAAGGCCCAGTATCTTTTTATTCTGTGTCTCTGTTGTTCTTTCCATGGTGTCAGCTCTATTTTAAGGTTGACCAATTATTTCAAAATGGTTACCAATAGCTCTCAGAAATACATTTTTCTTATTTCTAGATAAAAAGAGAGAGAGGATATCTTTTCTAGCATTCAACACAAAAGTTCTGATATGCACCGTAATTGCTTAGACCACATTCCTACCCTTAAGCCAATCACTATAACCATTGAAATATGTGCCTGTTGGCTTAGCCTGGGTCACTGTTTCACTCTGGTAGCATGGGTAGAGTCACATGCTCAGAATCCCATAGCTGCCCAAATTGAAAATCGGGGCTGCTAAGGAGAGAATCAATGATGGGAAGACAACCTAGAAGTGTTCTCTGTGGTCTCCCAAAACATAACCAATTCTGTTTGGCTATCTACTCCAGTCTCCTGTGTCCATTGTCCTGTTTCTCCTGCTTACCATATTCCCATTCCTTTATAACTTTGATTTATACTTGGCAGTCATGACCTTCTGTCTGCTTATCCTTACTTCCTCCTATCATATTATGACTTTTCAATTTCAGTGCCCATAGTGCTTAAAATTTATTTTTTATCTTTCTTAATTCATATCTCAAAATTGAGATTCTGATTAGCCCAGCTCGTCTTTTTGATCCAGGCCACAGGTATTGGCCGGCTTGCAGATTGGTTATCTTGAATCAGACGTACACCACTGGTCCAATGATCTGTAAATGAAAGATGGAGTTTGGGTAGTCCAGTCACATGGTCCAAAACATGGCAGCCTGAGTAAGAGGGGTTATGGGGCAGACTGTTTCCTGTGGATGGGAATGTGGGGAGGCACATCAACTCAAGGTTGAGCAATAATACTGTACCTTTTCTTATGGGACTTTTACTATATGTATTTTTTAAAAAGCAACTGGATTTTACATGAAAAATATTATTTTACTCTCTTTTAAAGTTTCTTCCATAGCTTGTGTCACATTTGTTTGCATATTGGGACTTAACTGGGACACATTTTGTCTTTTGAAATTTGGGTTGATTTTTGGAAATAGCTGGAAGTGATTTAGAGCCATTTCTGATTAAGGGAAATGAAGGTAGGTATTATGAATTTGTCAAAAAAGATGTGTGACTATAAAAAAGAAAGAAAAATTGTCTTTTGTTGTTCATAAACTGACCCTGAAGGCAATTCCAAGAGGAGTTTTAAGTGTGTTTTGGGCAATGATGGCACATTAAATAACTGTATTATCCTCTAGAGGTGATTACTTCATTTGAAGGACAAAATTCAGGTATTTGTTCAGGCTGGTGAGCGTGTGTGTGTGTGTGTGTGTGTGTGTGTGGTGTGTGTGTGTGTGTGTGTGTATCTTATTACACTGTGATTAATCTTCATCCCATAAGTGAGGGAAACATTGATCTGAATCCAAGTTCAGGAAAAGCTGATACGTAGTAGGTAAGCTGGTACAGTGGTATTGGGTGTTCATAGCTGTGATCTGTTCCAACTGGATCCAGTGGTATTGGTAAATATCCATAAAGAATTGATAAATATTTTGAAGATCACCCCTGACTGGGGCTTCCCATGAAGTAAAGGAAAGAACCAATGGACTCTTCTGTAGGACACATAAATGCCTCAGGAAAACTCAAAGGTACGGGTAAAGGCGTGACTAACTGGAAAAGGTGTGCAAAAGGTGAATCCAGATCACGACTGTGTCTGTTCTCTAACCCCCCAGTATTGTTGTATTCAATATGCTTCTAGAAGACCTCGGATTTATTAAAATTTCCATTAAGAACTAAAGACATTTGAGAACAATTTAAATAGCATGGCTTTCACTAATGGGCAATCAATCCTTGTCTGCTCTTTGCAGTTCTTCCTGTAGAGACCTGGGAGATGTGGCAAGTGCAGTGTTACCCCCAAAGAGCTTTGTATCAGGGTGTGGAGGTGTTTCCTTTCTGGTGAGCTATATAGAGGAGAACTGGTTATTTGCTATCTTTACCTAGAAGGATGCCTTCTTTCCTCCTCATGTGTTAATATCCATTCCCTCATGCCTTCTCTTTCAATATTTATGCATTAATATCAGGCAGAAAATGGTGCTCAAACATAAAGGCATTTTATCTGCAGGACCCATGTAAGTGGTGAGGCGTTACCATGGTATAATAATATCAGGAAAAAGTATCAATTCAAACCTGTATTTGAGTTCTGGGTCTGGCAGCTGCTAGCTATGTTGTCTTGAGGAAAGCCCTTGGAAACTTTTCTTCTTTGCAACCTGTTTCCTCATTGGTGCAAAATAGACAATATCAAATGAAATAATCCATACAGAGCACTCTTCTAGTTTACCTCTTACAGTTCCAGGTGAAACACAAATAATCAAAAAGGACATCTCTTTCAACACAATCTAGCCTCTGTTATCATTTGTCATCTTTATCCCTTGAATATTTGTGTAGGTCCTTCTACATGCCAGGAACTCTTATCCTTGTCAAGGTAATGGTGGATAACATGCTTTTCCAACCCACTCCAATTCCACGCACATCAATCTTTACCCTTCAACATTGCCCCCAAAGTTAATTTTTACCTGCTTTTATCCATGTGAAAAGGTTACAGTGCTTTTCCTCAGAAGTCAGATTTTCCTTGGGGATGATGCAGAATCCAGCAGGGACATGGTTGTCATTGGAGATCACATATGTTGGTGGGGATGGGGGAATAAGGCAGCTGCAGGACACAGACCCAATAACCAGTTATCCCAAGTTGATACTTTCTAGTTGATCCAGAAGCCTCATTCTATACTTATCCTGAAGTCCTCATCTATGATCTATTGCTTAATGAAAGAAGAAGTTAATTAATTAAGAATATGTGCAAGTAAGCCCAGGGGTTCAATTTTAATGTAAAATAAGTAGCTTATAGATAGTCAAGTGGTTTTAACAATGTGGTTCAACTACAGTCAAAGCACCTTGAAAAGCAAGGCCTAGGCCTGAGGGGGTGTCTGAAGTCTTTTCTTTTACCACCTAACCTGTATTCTCTGTGTTGAATATTGTAGATAGGAGGTCATGGTCTTCAGTTAAATCATTTTCAGGGCCCTTAGCTTCAGTCTGGTTCATGGCCACGGTTTAAATTCTAAACTTCAATTATCCATTTTGCAAATCCTGCCACCAATCTTGATGCCATCATTTCTCTCTTATAGCACTTGTTTCATTGTCTTTGTTTTATTTGTTTTCATGACTCCCTTTCTACCAACCTGTGAACTCAGTGGGATTATATATCACTCGCTTTTGTTTCCATAGAGCTTAGTGTAGTGTCTAGATGGTCAATGATTGTTCAGTGAATAAATGAATCGATGAAAGGCAAAGGAGCAGAGAAAAAAAACAAAAAAACAAAAAACTGTTCCTGGCTCAAACCAAATCTATTACCACAATTATTAGGAAAATCAGTATTGTGAAAATCAACCAGCTTTCCCTTCCGTACTTACGGGTTATCATTTCCATAGATGAAGGAGAACTCATTGATGTGGTGGCGGTTCTCGTTTCCTGGTTAGCTCTTCAGTTTCCAGGTGAAACTTTCGGAAGCCCCTTTTTATACTGCCTCCTGTTCATAGGGGCCCCAGGTCATTCCCCCCACATAGTGACACCATCTCATTAGTTTTGCCGAAAGGTGAGATTTACAACTTCTGTAGGAGTTTTCCTGTACAGGGTAACAGGGAAGGAAGCCGTAACTGCTTGAATTAGCACAACATATTTGCTTTCCTTCTGGCCGCCATAAATTCTTAGGATGACACAGAATCAACATTTCAGATGATTATGTCTGGCTTGTAAATTGTCCTCCAAATTGTCACCTTTTTCTCCCCTAACCCCACACCTGGAGGACATAGCTATAGGAATAACCCTGACCTCTGGCCTTAGAGTCAAGGTTAATTGGCAGCAAGGTCACATGACTTGCTACTCCTTTCAAGTTATGCTTTAGGAATTCTACTAGGTTCTTTTTCAGAAGTGTTTGAGTTTTGTTTTTTTTTTAAACTAAAAATTTTGTATTGTCAAGACCTCTGTTACAAGACTGCCCAAGATTCTTCAAAAAATGTCAAAGCCACACTTAGCTCCTTGGAAACTAGAGTTTCTAACAAAAGGTTTGCTACTGATTGCTAGCAGCAGGTAGGTCACAACTGGTCTTGTAACTCATGAAAATTCTAAGCACTGCATTCTGAATAATAAGTTATGGTGTGTTCAGAACAGATATTTATTTATTGGTTAATCAACACAGTTATGGTAAAAAACCAAGCAGGACTTACATTTTATTTTAAATTTCAAGACAGAAAAGTAAACAGATTACAAAATATCACATTTCTGTGCACATTCAGAATTGGAGAGTGGCAGACTTTTGACTAAATATCTGTATGTTCCTTAGAGATTACTAAAGGAAATTGTTCTGTATTAAGACACATTTGAAGGAACTAGGAGAATGTAAGCTGTCTGTTCAGGTTGACATCAATAAGTGATCTTGAATGATTTATAATGTACATAGAAAAATGTAGGTAATTTTTCAAAACCATTAGTTCTATTTTTCCTAGCTCAGAATCTGATGGATGGGAAAACTTCCCATATTAAGCTTTTGGGGAAGGTTAAAAAGTTGGCTTTAATATTTTTCAGTGAGAGATTTTGGAGAAGTCACAAAACCAAAGAGTGTTTCCCCAGTTCCTTCCCGAATGCTGGGTATATATGCAAAGCTTCTTGTAAGTTTCATAGTCAATCATGGACACCAAACTGGAAAAAAAAAAAGTGAGATACAGATGACATTCTGAACAACCCTGAAAAGCACTCAGGAAAATTAGTGTCATTCCTAGAGAAACTATGTGCTAAGCTCTGGAAAGTTTTTTTTACTTCATCTGTCTCTTCAGTTTCAATAAGCATTGTGCTGTCAGTGGGAACTCACAGGTATTGCGCCTTGAACTGGGCTCAGAGTTTGGAGAGCTAGCTTTCTAGTTGAGAGACCCAGGTAAGTCACTTCACTTCTCTGAACTTCAGTTGACTCTAGAAAGTGTTTCTGAGTCACCCCATCTCCCACCCCCAGCTGAGCCAAGTTCAGCTTAGGATGGACCTTAGGTAGTCATACCCTCTGGCTGGATTTGAAACATGAGGTAAGATAGAAAGATGTAGAAAGGAAAGAAAAAATTTAACACTTTTCCAGTTAAAGGAAAGAAGAAAGAGAAAGATGGAAGGAAGGAAAGAAGGAAGGAAGGAAAGAAAGGAAGAGAGAGAGAGAGAGAGAGGGAGAGAGAGAGAAAAAAAAAAGAAAAGAAATTGCTCTTTTATAGACCCCCTAGGGCTACACATTGTATTTATTTCCCCAGCAATCATCCCGGGGGAGGAAAGAATGACACGTGTTACAGCTCACCTCTCAGATCCTTGCTCTCACCTGAGTTTTCTCATTCTTGTTTGGCAGGGATCCCTGAGGATCCATCTGGTGTAACTGGACTTCAAAGGACTAACGATCCAAGGCAAAGCCAAACAGATCGGGTCCTGCTTCTTAACCCCTTGAATGCTATGCATTTAAATAAATTTATTATCCCGAAGAAGAATGTTTATTCATTGCAGCATAAAAGGATTTGCGTCCATTGCTGTGTGCAGACACTGTTTTTACCTAACTGAAATATTTAGGAATGTTTTCTCTTGGTGATGTAGAAATTATTTTTAAAAATTGGACAAAATAGGGCTACAACTGGACAACTTTTAGTATCACCTGCATTTGTCTCTAGAACAATCTTCTCTGCAATCTTGGAGAAATAAAAGTGGAAAGACTTCCAGTCACTTTCCCAAGGAACCAAACTACTTCCTGTTAGAAGCCAGGATATATCTTTTGCTCTGTTTGTGTGTATGTTTGCTCTTTTTAAATGGAAGGGTTTTTCCTGTTGTCATTATTACAACAGGGCTGCAGTGTAGACTGGGTAAACTCAACATGCTTTAGGGTAGGATTTTTATGGAGTTCAATTTTTGTGTTGTTTCCAGAAAGTACCCTCCTCCTCTCCCTTCTTGGTGGTTATAATTTCCGTTTTGCGAAACATGTACTTCTTAGGAAACAGATTTCTTTCCTGACTTCAGGGTTAGTGATGTGACCCAGGCCAAGCCTGTGAATACATCTCCTTGGCCAGTCTCAGTGATTTTGGAAGGTCCATGTGACCAAAGCCTGTCCAATTCGAGGAATGCCAAGGCTTACTAGAAATGCAAAAATAACGCTCTTTTCCTTCTTAGATCTGAAAGAGAACGAACGTAGGCAAGGAGATTATTGATATCATTTTTGCACCACAGTAGGAGCCATCTTTATGGTGAGGTGACATCACAGAGGGTAGAACAGAGAAAAAGAAATAGGTACTTGGTGACAGTGCTGAGTGACTGGATTGAGTCTCACTTGATATTTGCCATATTTCTGGATTTTTCATTTATAGAAAGTTGTAAATCTGCTTTTTTGTTTCAATCAGCTCGAGCTGTGTTTTCTTTAACTGTAAGTGAATGCATTCTCACTGATACAGTAATAAGAACTGGAGGCAGAGTGGTTCTGGGGCTGCTGGGGGCTGGGAGTCAACTATGAATTTACCATAAGCATGATGTGTAATGGGCGTATCTCCCTCCTGCAAGGGCAGATGTCCTAAGCCTTTATTCTCAGAGATAAACATTGGAGGCTCTGAAATCTCTACCCTCATAAAAATAAGTATAAATATTTCTTATTTGGTTGTATTGAGATGATTAAAGCCAACATTTTTGTGGGAAGGAAGAGCTCTTCATTGGCGTGCGTGTGTGTGTGTGTGTGTGTGTGTGTGTGTGTGTATACAACACAAGCATTGATGGAGAATGGCAGGGTGAGCTGGAGTATGTGCCATTGGCCTCTGCACTTTCTTCACCATGTGAAAATTTCCCTGGACATCAGAGAGGAAGCTTGGAAGGTGACCGCATTGGCCAGGAGCTTAAGATCAACTAATTGGGGAATTAGTTGAATTGAAAAATTGAGTAAAAACTAGAGTGTATGGAATAAAACTTAAAAATTATATTTAAACATAAATAACTATTTAAAAAAATGTCTTTTACTGGGGAAATTTTTTGAAAAGACAAGAGGGTCAAAAGCCATATATTATCAGGCATCTAAAACAACATTTCCCCTCTTCTCGAAGGGAAAAAGGTCTGCCATAGCAATTTAAGCAGAGTAAAAGGCAAAGCCCGAGGCTGGAAAGGAGTCTGAAAAACGAAGGTGAGCGTTCAGAGGTATGCAGAAATGCAAGGAAGCTTTGCTTTCGTCGGCATTTCTGAAACCTGGTGGGATCTTACTCATAACCAGAATGCAAGCAGTCCTATCAGGGCATTAGAATTCAAGAGAGCTAATTTGGGGGAATTAAAAAAAAAAAAAATCTAGTGAGTATGGTATTGAAGGAGGGAATACTAAAACCCAGGAGAAGGGCAGGCTGCTGGAGTATCCACCATAATTAAAGCAGATTACAATTGCTCTGAGAAAAGAAGAACGCAAAGAGTAAGAATATCCAACGTGCCTGATCAAGACTGATGGGACAGAGGCTCTGTAATGGCAGTGAGGAAATAGGGAGGGAGCCCTAGAGAAATTTCTCATAATACCTACTCTTTTTTTTTTTTTCCAGAGGAAATGATAATTATGACAAAAACCAGAATGAATAAGCTGAATTAAGTAGCTAAGTTGAAGAAGAGGCACTGGCACCTCATGTGGGAAGCAAAGCAAGCAAGGCCACTAACTATGACTCCAAATCAATGAGGTAATACTCTGTTTTTAAACTCTTTTAAAGTGAGGGGCTTGAAAAAAATACTTTAAAAAATACTGACACCTCTGTTAAAGTCACAAAGCAGGCAAAAAATAATTTTGAACAGGTACACTGACATATTTGGAAATCAACAGATCTAGATGACAGACACAGGATAACTGTTAAGAGGACAGATGACAAATTTAGACCCACTGATTTTTTTTCTTTCCCTGAGGAGTGGGAAAGAGAGTGTGGAGAAGAGTTTGAATCTGTTTCATTTTTTTTTTTTTAAATTCTGACTATTTTTTTAAAGGAGCTACATCAAAAAAAAGTTACCTGTACTTTCCACCATAATGATAGAATAAAATAAAATAGACTGGTCAAGGCACTAATGAAAACTGAGGGATGTTAACGAATAAGCAAAAACGTGCAACGCGGAAAGATGGAAGTGAATATCTACAAGACTATGGAGATAAACCTGGAAAATACTTGTTAAAAGGCCTGGAAATACTACCTTGATGATATTAAAAACTGTGCCACTGAACTCCACACATTTGTCAGCATGACAGCAGCACCACTCACAGACATGGCCACACAGCAAATCGTCCTCAGCAGATCCCCTGATGCTCTCAAAGAAGAAAGTACACATGTTAATCAGCTGCCACCTCATATTTGTGGAATGGCTATGATATGCAGGGCAACCTTTATGGGCAATTTCTACCCTCAAGAAGTGTGCAGTCTAGTTGGAAGCAAGGTAACACATATATGAAAATAGCTAACAGTGTAAAACAGTAAGTGCTAAGTGCACTTCCCACTCAGGAGGCAAGAGCACAGATGGGACCAGATTCTAGGACTCAGAAATAGGAGACCATAGAATTCTAGCCAGGAGTAAAGAGACAGAATTATCCAATATTACTTTTTAAAGGAGGAATTAGGAGATAGCAATGAGTTTATCAATTTGCCTGGAGTAGAAGAATTCAAAAGTGGGTACTGAGATCTCACCAAACATAAGAAATTAATTTAAAATGGACTATAGTCTTGAAAGTGAAATAGAAAACAATAAAACTTCTAGAAGAAAACATGAGAAAATATTTTCATATGGTCATAATCTTGGGGAAGGGAAAGGTTTATTAAACAGAATACCAAAAGTGCCAATCATAAAATAGAAGATTGATAAATTGAACTATTTTTGTCAATCAAAAGATGTCATTAAGAGAATAAAAAGGCAAGCCACATGAGAGAAGACATTTTTATATCTATATTTATATGTATGCATCTATTTTTAAATATATGTGAAATATCTGACAAAGAACTTGTATCCAGAATATATCAAGAGCTTCTACAAAATGATAAGAAAAAGGCAAGTTTCTGATTTAAAAAATGGGCAAAAAACTTGAACAGGCACTTCATTAAAAAATGATATTCAAATGGATAATATGCACATGTAAACGTAGTCAATATGATTACTCAACAAGAAAATCAAAATGAAAATTTAATGAGATACTACTACATACCAGAATGGCTAAAATGAAAAGGACTTACAATGCTAAGTGTTGACAAAGATGTGGAGTAAATGAAGTTTTTATATTACGTGCTGTTTGGAATATAAATTGTTTCAATTACTTTGGAAAACTGGTTGTTTCTATGAATCTGAATATTCATACACCCTATAACCCAGAAATTCTACTCCTAGGAGTATGCCCAACAGAAATAAGTGCTCACGTTTACAAAAAGACATCTACAAGAATATTCACTACAGTTTTATTCATAATAGCAAAAAAAAAAAAAAAAGAAAAAAACATTTGTCCATCAATGAAAGAAAAATTAGGAAATTATGTTAGAGGGTGGGAGGGAGGGAGATGCAAGAGGGAAGAGATTTGGGGATATATGTATATGTATAGCTGATTCACTTTGTTATAAAGCAGAAACTAACACACCATTGTAAAACAATTATACTCCAATAAAGATGTTGAAAAAAAGGAAATTATGTTATATTCACATGATGAAACATTATGTGTGTTGAAAAAGAACAAACGACTCTATAGTGGTACTCATATTGAGTTAAAGAATAATGTTCAGTGAAAGAAGCTGGACACAGAAGAATACATACGGTACAACTGCATTTATGTGAAGTTTGGAATAGGCAAAACTAACCTATGGTGATAATGGTCAGAATAGTGGTAACCTTTGGGGAGAATAGTGTGGGAAGGGAATGAGAGAGCTTTTTGGGGAAGTGATAATGTTCTGCAACTCAATTTCAATAATAGTTTCTCAGGCAGATACATGTGTAAACATTTATTGAGTTGTACACTTAGGATTTGTGTCCTTTCCTGTATGTAATTAACACCTCAATTAAAAGAGGGTAGTGGAAAATAAAGTTGAAGAGGAAGTTAAATGACAAGAACATATATAAAGTGTCTCACATGATAGATAATAAATATTTATTCTTTTCTACATCCCTTCAGGGCTTAGGGGTCAGATTGTTGGGTATGTTGAATGACATGGTGAAGAGTGTGGATTCTGTTTTGTAGGTGATAAGAAGACATTGCAGACTTTTGGGGCACAGTTGATTTTTAGAAATCTGGGGAAAAATTGGAAAGGAGAGGGGAAAGGGGGACAAAAAGACTCATTAAGAAGCTGCTGGGCTTCCCTGGGGGTGCAGTGGTTGAGAGTCCGCCTGCCGATGCAGGGGACACGGGTTCGTGCCCCGGTCTGGGAAGATCCCACATGCCGTGGAGCTGCTGGACCCGAGAGGCCCGCGTACCGCAAAAAAAAAAAAAAAAAAAAGAAGCTGCTATGAAGATGCAGTGAGTATAGTCAGTATGTACATAAGAGTCTGCTTTCCAATCTTAGGATACAATAATGAATCAATTTTAATTTTTTAATCAATTGCTTGAAATCCCACTTGCATTTATATTCAGGAAGTTTGGTATTTTGTTTTTGAGGTCCACTCAATTCTGAGTTGCCCAAGAACTCTGGGGGACTGTACTGTCTGAAGAACTATTCCATAGTTCAGCCTCAAGATGTCGCTGTTGAAGACTGGTCCTGCACTCACTGGGATGCAGTGGGACATGTGCGCCTTTCCTGTGGAATCAAAATAATGGATTTTTTAGTTCAATTTCATTTGCTTAGTTATATATTTTTTCAAACCCCACCGGTGGCTCCAGAGAGCCTTCCAGACACAGGTACAGGCTATGCTGGAACCAGTTCTCCAACCCAAACTTTAGGTGTCTGTGTTGAACTCAAGTCAGCATCCAGGTCCCCCGTATCCACTGGTAGGTTTTTTTCTTTGGGGTCTCTGAGGACCTCTCTTGTCAGTATACCTTCCACAGGGCAACTACAGTCCAATATGAGAGCTACCCAATACCTTGAATCTTAGAGAACCGGAGAGCCTTGATCTTGATAAAAATGAGTCAACTCTGCTTCCAGAACTGTCTATACTAAAGGATCCCCAAAGGTGCCATCTTTTTCAAGCCACCATAGGGTTTTACTATGGGCCTTCCCCTATGGTGATGAATCTTCACTCTCCCTTCCCACATTTTCTTAACAAAAAGGGCGCACTCAAGGGAAGCCTCTCACAATGATGAAAATTTGTCTCCAGATTATTTGATGTTTTCATCTGTGAGCAGAGAAGCCACTGAAATTTTAAATTTTAAAATTCTACCTCACCAGGTAAGTAGGGTATTACATAAATAGGCTTTGTTAAAAAAATAATAAAAAATTTAAAAATGAAAAATCAAGGGACTTAAATTCATTTGCTTCCATTTGTATATGATAAATGATTAAAAATTCTTATGTATCATATGCTAAAACAATAGATGGCATATTTTATATAAAGAATAAATTAAACTAGGATGTCTATATGGCTATTTAAAGAAGCTAAAGTGAAAATAAAATAAGTAACAGAAATTAATATTATAGATGGTATAGTGGGATAAGAACTAGACTTGGCGCTGGAAAAACTGAGTTCAAACTCTGGCTCTGCCGTTCATTAGCTGTGTGACCTTATGTAGCTTAATAATTTCTCTGAGCCTCAGTTTTCACATGTGAAAAAAAAAAAACTTCTTCAGGAACTGTTGTGAGGATGCAATGAAAAAATGTCTATGAAAGCATCTATCACAGTCTGTCCTATAGCAAAATGTCAGTCAGTGTTGGTAAACTAAAATCTGACTGGGAGTGGAAGAAGAAGCTTTTTAACAGATGGGTTTCAAAGTCAGTAGTAAGTCCTTATTTGCTTATTCTTTTGCTTTTGTTAGTGATTTGGACAATGAAGCAAACCAGATAAAGGTGACAGTAAATTATGAGGTTGAAATTGTGGAGTAAATTGAGGAGAAAATTATGAGGTGTAGTTTTAAAAGAACGTAAATTGCTTTAGATAGGTGATCATTTGCTTAGGCCTACCACAGGTACATTGAATGAGGTGGCAGAAAATGCCTCAGACACAATTAGAAACAGACCTATAGTCCTTGGGGCTCAGTGCAGGAAACACAGACTTCTTCCTTTTAAAAGGCTGGGCTACCATATTTGCATGAACTTCAACACCACAAGGAGAAGGAAAATATAGAAACCAGAGCAGGATAATTCTAAATGGTTATTGGAAAGAATTTATCAAGAAGAGATTAAAGAGAAGCCTGTGTAACTATGTTGAATGATGAGAGGGTCTACACATGGGGATATGACAAAGTCATCAAGTGTTTGGGATGGAGACAAAGAAAATCAACCAAGGACAGGAACACAATAAAATAAACCTGGTATAAAATAGCATCACTAGGGAAAAAGAACTAAACTTCATCTGGGTAATACTTAGACTTGATTTTAGAGAATAAAAATTACCTTTCTGACAGTGGGAGCTTCATTTATAGTAAGATAATATAAAATAGAAAAAAATCACCCATGAAAATGTTAATAATCACCATCTCTTAGAAGCTTTTGAAATTATTTTAATGTCAAATGGAAGTTGGGAGTTATGCCAGTCATTTTTAGAGAGTTTATTTATTTATTTATTTATTTGCGGTACGCGTGCCTCTCACTGTTGTGGCCTCTTCCGTTGTGGAGCACAGGCTCTGGACACACAGGCTCAGCGGCCATGGCTCACGGGCCCAGCCACTCCGCGGCATGTGGGATCCTCCCGGACCGGGGCACGAGCCCGTGTCCCCTGCATCGGCAGGCGGATTCTCAACCAGTGCGCCACCAGGGAAGCCCTAGAGAGTGTTTTGATTAGAAACACAAATGGTTTGTTTTTTCTTCCTCAAGGTACTGTGATAATGATTGAATAATGTGTCACTGGAAAGCCTGAGAATCTGGGTAGTGGTGTATGGGACTTTTATTTTACATACCCTCTGTGAAAGAAAATTGCAATGAAGTAGTCTTCACCTGGTTGAAATGTGCATACCTCTTTCATTCATTATCTGTACATGTCAGCAAGAGAAAGGAGTTCTTCTTTTTCTTGCTTTAATTATTGGAGCTCTCAGTATGCATTAGGTGATCCTTTTAAAATGCTGGCCTCACCAATACTTGATCTCCTCTCCTGTAAAGCTCCTGACCTCCACCCTACGTCAGCCACTCATTCCCACAGGGAGTGTAGACCTTACCAATAGGTAAAACCCTTGGATAATCTCACTCCCATGTATCCAATATCACTTTTTATCTGTGCAGATGACTCCCTCTGGTCCATCTCCAACAATTCTTTAACCCTATTTGGGTCTCCGATCCATTGGTCCTACCAGCTTTCCAGCATCCCTCTACCCCTTGATGACCTCACTTCCCTCACTGCCCAGCTTACATTCCATGTTCCGTTACTACAGTCACTCCCTTGTTCATGCTCTCACCTTTTACCCATCTCTAGCATCTCTCCTACAGTCTATTTTCATTGTGAGTGATCTTTTTAAAACTTAAGTGAAAGTCAGTTCCTTTCTCAAATACTCCAGTGTTCCCACATTTTTTCTTATCAAAAAGCCAGTAGCCACAATGGAAAAGTTAATGAATGCTCTCTGTTTGGTAGTTTTCTGGCAGAAGCAAATGAAAACTTTGATAGGAAAGCATTCGTAATTTAGAGCTTTGTGATTTCCACAGAGGAAGATCACTTAAATATGAACCCACAATTAAAAACAAATCTCCAGACACACAAGAAAACAAGCCACCATGAGTGAATGTCACCTGAAAAAACAAAGATCTAGGTTCCAAAGGATGTCAGTTATTTAAATTGGTAGATATACAATATAAAATATGAAAGTATAACAAAATATGTATGTAATGTTTAAAGAAATAAAAGAGGGCATAAAAATGAGTAAATTTCTGAGACCTTAAAAATCTCTTGAAAGCTTTTGAGAAAATAAAACAAATTCCCAAATTTAAGGATAAAAATACTATTACAGTTAGAAACAGATACTGATGGAGAAAGAATTAGTAAACTGAAATGTAGATCTGAATAAATTATCAAGAATGGCATCCAGAGAGATAAGAAGATAGAAAATATGAAAGAGAGGTTGAGACATATGAGACAGTATAAGTTCTAACAGACATCTAATGAGTCATTAAGAAAATAGAGAAGTTGGAATAATCAAAGAGGTAACAGCCTGGGATTTCCTGGAACTGATGGAAGAAATGAATCTACAAAGGGAGCAAAATTTTACCAAGCTGTATAAATACGAAGACATCCACATCTACACCTAACATAGCGAATCTTCAGATTATTGGAGTCAAAAAAAAAAAAAAAAATCTTAATAGCAGCCAGTGAGAAAAGATCACTTGTAAAGGAATGACAATTTTACTGATAGCAGACTTTGCTCAGCAATAAGACACAATAAAAACAGAAAAAGAACAAGTATTGAAATAAAATATTGTACATCTAGAATTGTGTACCTAGCAAATTATCTTTCAAAAATGAGGAGAATAGAAAGAGCTTTTTGGGGAAAAAAAAAAAAAAGCAAGCTTATCATCAGCAAATCTTCATTAAAGTCACTTCTAAGGAATATGCTTCAGGGAGAATAAACATAAGCCCAGGAGAAACGGCAGCAATGTAAGATAAAAAGGTAAACAAAAAGCTTATTAAACTCATACATAATATTTAAAAGTATGTTGTACATATATATTAATTTAAAAATAAAATTTAATTTATGGAGTTTAAAAGAGAGACAGTTGAAATACTGAGCAGTACTACTAGCATGTAAGTCAAGAGTGGGGTGGGTCAGAGTAAAAATGTTCTAAGATCTTCATATTATTCAGTGTAAGACACTATTAAATTTACAGTTTGTTAACATGAATGATAAAAATTTCAAAAGTGACCTTTAAATTATAGAAATAGCATGCATACCTTCTAAACCAGTAAAAGGGAAAACGTGATAATAAAACAAAATTAACTCAATCAATTACAAGAAATGACAAATAAGAATAAAAAGAGGCCAGATTATAAAAACAATAATAAAATTATTATTTATAATAAATACAGACTAAATATGCTCATTAAGTGACAGATTGTTGTACTGATTAAAAATAAAATCCATTGATATACTGTCACAAGAGATACAACCAAAGTTTAAAGATATAGAAAGGTTAAATGTTAATATCAAACAAAATAGACTTTAAGGGACAAATTTAAACATTATTAGGGAGTAAGAGGATACCTATACAATTATAACAATTTCAATTTACAAGGAGTGTATAACTATTCCATGCCTGTGTTGACCCAATAAAGTGAACTCAAAATATGAAAAAGAATAATTTATAGAGTTACAAGGATAAATGGACAAAATCCCCACTACTGTGGAAGATTTTAATATACTACCCTCAATTATTAAGTCAAGTAGACAATACATTGGTAAAGATAGAGAAGAATTGACCTCTCTCATGAGCAAACATGATTAATGGACATCTATAGAACTCACACTAAAAATAGATAATACATACATATTATATACAAATACATATGGAATCTTTATAAATTTTACCACGTGTTAAGACATAAAGTGAGTCACAGCAAATTTCAAAGAATTGGTATCATACAGATCATATTCTCTTAGTAGAGTGTAATTAAAAAACAAAGATAAATTAAAATCTGCACATTTTTGAAAATTAAAAACACACCACTCTTCTAAATTACTCATGGGTCAAAGCAAACATCACAATTACAATGTAAAATTTACCTATAAATGAGTGATAGTGATAATATTATGTATCAAAACTTACGGGATGCAGTTGAAAGCAGACTGTGAAGGCCATTTACAACCTAAAATGTTTATATTAAAAAAGAATAAAGGCTAAAATTAATGAGCTAAGTATCCAATTTAATAAGCTAGGTTCATTATTCTCAAATATTTAAGTCTCAGGACCATGTAATACTCTCAAAAATTATCATGGGCCCTGAAGAGCTTTTATTTTATCTTATTTTCTCAATAATTAAATAATATTTATTAAGCCACTTCAGTGACACATGCATATCTAATATTTTTATGGTAATCTTGATTAGTTAAGGTACTCCAAAGAGCTTTTATTTGTGTGAGTTATAGGCATCAATATTTACAGAATTAGAAATTAAATTTTTCCACATTTATTAATTCATTTAAAAATAATAAACCCAACATATATTAACCTTATATTTTAATAAAAATATTTTTCCAAACTAATCTAGTGAGAAGCATGGAATTATTTTACATTATTGCAAATCTCTTTAACGTCTGACTTAGGAGAAGAGAGCTAGATCCTCTCTTCTGCATTCATCCTCTCTGTGCTTCTGCATTCAATCTGCTATGGTACATTAGTTTGGTTGAAGTATATAAAGAATATTTGGCTTCAAACAGACAAGTATTGGGAAAAGGAGAGTACTTTTAATAGCCCTTTTATATAATTGTGAAAAGTTTTCTTTGATACTATGCCAAATCTCCGTTAGTGGTAATCTTTTAAAGGTTAGTTGCAACATGGAATCTGAAACCACATCAATGAATCTTTCATGGTTTATTACCCTAAGATCCATTGGTATGTCTTGCACTTTGAATGGATCTTTTACCCATGCATGATTTTGTAATATCATGTATTGATAATCTGGAAAATATTGGTACACTGAGTTACAAAAATCTGAGTGTTGATGCATTTTATTATATTGTATGAATAAAAATTCACTTGTTAATATCACCACCAATTTCATTGGTACAGCTTTTAAGTATCTGGAAGCTGTCAAACTCACTGACAGATAAAAGACTAAACTCTAATTTTACTTGAAAGTTCTAATTTATATTAACATTGGTAATAAATATTTTTAGTGTTTTTGAGGCTCATTTCATTCAATTTTGTGAAAATGTCTGCCAAATATTCAAAGCTGAGTACCCATAGTTTGTCTAATTCTTCTGTAAAGTTAAAATGGTGTTCCATGATGAAAATGGCTAGTTGAGCCTGCAACTCCAACAGTCACATACATAAGTACTTTGCCTTGAGAGAATTATCATACTTTAAAATGCAGCAGAAGTGTTTTATGTATAAACCCCAATTCAACAACATAATGTTAAAAAGACATAACCAAGGATCAAAATTCAATAAAAGTAATAATTTTTACTGTTTAATGAAAGACATTCTTAAATAAAACTGACATTTACTTTTGTAGTGAGGTTGCACTGGTAAGGAATACAATGCCCACTGCCTTGAGTTGTGCTAAGGTGCCAGCAATTTTATCTACCCTTGCTTTTGCACTCAGTTCAAGGTAACACAGTGAAAAAGTCAATTAACATCCTAGAATTATTATGAAAATAATTTTGACCTTACCTCTTTATATCAGGGACCCTCCCAGAAGTCTCAGACCACATATTGAGAATGAAAAAGTGAGGCTAAGGGTCAATAAGCTATAGCTCAAGGGCCAAATCTTGCCCCCATTTTTGTAAATAAAGCTTTATTGGAAGTAGTCATGCTTATTCATGTACATGTTGCCATGGCTGCTTTTGTGCTACAATCACATGGATTGAATAATTACAACAGAAACTGTATGGCTCACAGAGCCTAAAACATTTACTATCTGGTCCTTTATAAAAATAATTACCAACACCTGAATTAAGCTACAACAATAGAATAAATCCAGCAAATCTATTTGAAAGTTATAATGGTGATCAGAAGTTAATGTAGAAATAAAATGATAATGTAATATAAAGGATGAATAAAGATAAATGTAAATTCTTTGAGGACTAATGAAATTAAAAATCCTCTGGCAAGACTGATTTTAAAAAGTAAAGGTACTTATAATCAATATTAATAATGATAAAATGGGGCTAAGGTATGAAAAAAGATTTAAAACATAACAGAAAAATATGAATCACTTTATGTTAATAAATTTTAAACTAGAAACAGAAAGAACACATATCAAGAAAATCTGAATTTCAAAAGTTGACAAAAGAAGAAATAGAGAATCCAAGTAGTGTTATCATAATTTAAAAACAAACAAACAAACTGTATTAGTGGTTAAAAATTTCACTTAGAAAATACTAGGAACAGGTGAATTTACAGACAAGTTCTGTAAAATATTCAAGGACAAATTCTTCCAACTTTAAATTTTTCTAGAAAAGAGAAAAAAAGGGAATACTCTCCAATTATTATTATATAAAGCTAGAATTCCTTAACTAAAATAAAAGACAAGAGTAGAAGAATGAAGGTAAACTAGAGTCCAATTCCACTATAATTATGAGTTTGACAAACCTGAACAAATTATTAGAAAACTATACACAGTAGTGTATGAGAAAGAATAAGTCAGCATGATAAGTTTAACTTCTCCTAAGAATGCAAGGAAAGCTTAAGATTTAGAAGCTTGATCAATATAATTACTTCAGCAATAGAGTAAAGGAGAAAACTCACTATGAATTTTTGCAATAGATGCAGTAAAAGCATTTGATAAAATTCAGTACTCATTCATGATTTAAATTTTAAACAAAATTTTTAGCAAACTATGAGTAAAATAAACTTCATTTCTAGAAAAACTACAATAAACATCATCCTTAATTGTCAAAAGTTAGAAGCATAAGCTTTAAAATCCATAAGTAGACAAAAGTGCCCACTGTCACTAATTCTATTCAACATTCTTCTGAAGGAGATAGCCAGTACAAGAATAAAATAAAAACTTTTTAAAATTGGAAAAGAAGAAACAGAACTGTCATTATTCTCAAATTATATTATTTTCTACACAGAAAATACAAAGTAATCTATAGAGATATTTGGAATTAATATAAAAGTTTACTAAATGGCTGGATAGACAACCAATATACAAAAATAAATCACATATCCATACATGGGAAACAAACAGAAAACACACTTAAAAATGTATATATATCATCTATAATTTCAACAAAATATAAGATACCTAGGAATAAATCAAATGAAAATTTTAAGATCTGTTTGGGAAAAATTTTAAACTTTAATAAAATACATAGATGATCTAATAAATGGAGAAGTAAACCATGATCTTGGATAGGAAATATCAATATTGTAAGAACTTCAGTTATTCCCAATTTTAACTATAGTTTATTCAATTTTCAAAAAAATATTCCAAATGGAACTTAATAAAGTGATTCTAAAATTTACATGTAAGACAAAGGTCCAAGAATTGTCAAGATCCTTCTGAAGAAGAATAACAACCTAGAGGATTTTGCCCTTCAATATATCAATATATCAAGATTATATTGATTCAATATATCAAGATATATATAGACAATGTACTGGTACAGGGATAATCAAATTGATCAATGAAATGGAATAGGGAACTCAGAGATAAATCCACACATACATGGAAACCTTACAGAGTTTGCCATAAATGATCACTATGACACAGGTGGCATAGCAGCTCACTGGAGAAATATGGACCATACAGCAAATGGTACTTAGACTGTTAATTATTGAAATTGAATCTGTACCTCAGCTTGTTCACAAAAACAAATTCCAGATGGATTAAAACTAAATTAGTAAAGGCAAAACTTTAAAACTCTTAGAAGAATATATAATACAACACTTTTGTTGCTATAAAAACAAGATTTGTGAGCCTATTTTTTTTTTTCATCAAAAAGCACCATAACAAAAGTGAAAAGAAAAAACACAAACTTGAAGTATTTATAATATGTATGCTATGAACTGAATTTTTTCTCCTCCGAATTCATGTATTGAAGCTCTGACTTCCCCTGTGATTGTATTTGGAGTTGGAGTCTTTGGGAGGTAATTAGGGCTAGATGAGATCATGAGGGTGGGGCCTTCATAATGGGATTAGTGCCCTTATGAGAAGACATACCAGTGAGGCCCTCTCTCTCTCTCTCTCTCTCTCTCTCTCTCTCTCTCACATAAAATGGGAAGGTGGCTGTTTGCAAGCCAGGAAGAGACCTCTCACTGGAAACTGACCATGCTGCACAATGATCTCAGACTTTCAGCCTCCAAAACTGTGAGAAGTAATTTTCTGTTATTTGAGCCAGTCTATGGAATTTTGTTATGGCAACCTAAGCTGACTAAGACAACAAATAACCAACAACATACTGATAACACGAATAAATAAAAAACTTTCCCAAGTCAGTAAGAAAAAAGTCATCCAAATTAAAAATGGGTAAAATATTTGAACAGGCATGTCACAACGAAGAAATACATAAGGCAAATATTATGTGAAAAAAAGCTCAAAATCATTAGTAATACAAAGTAAGACCATTAGACATAATTCATATTCATATTAAACTGGCAAAAGTTAAGAATAATAATATCAGCTACAGTGAGGATGTGGCACAACAGACATATTTTTGCTATCCAGACCAAAAATTGACATGACTACTTTGAAAAACCGCACTATGAAATCCACAGTCCCATACTTGAAGACCTGGCAATCCTTGGCCTAGACAAGGTATACACAACAGCAGAGGTTTTGTCCTGCATGCAGTCGAAGACTGATGTGTCAAGGAGAAGTCACAGATGTGCTGTTGGGACCGCTGAGCGGGACTGGAACAGCAGCAGTCCTCCCGCCTGTGTCAGGTCAGCGCAGAGTCTGACGGTGCCGTGATGTGAAAATGACCGGGAAGCACCACTGTTCGAGAAATTCTGGCTATGAGCGCCAGGAGACAGAAGCTCACTGGGAAGAGGATGGTGGTGTGGTCATAGAATGGAATGTTATACAGCATTAGAAATGGATGAACTCTAGCTGCACACATGAATTGTCAAACACACTCGAGTGACGAAAATCAGGTTTCAAAAAGCTGCATCATACCAGTACCACGTTTATAAAAGTCATTACAAATCAAAGCACAAAATGTTGTTTAGAGACACATATACATAATAAAATAAGCCAGACGAGATAAAGAAGTAACAAATACGAAATTCAGGCTACTGGATACCTTGCGGGGGAAGAGGTGGTTAGGATTGGATGGGGCAGCACCTTTGGTGTCGGTAACGTTCTTTCTTGCTCTTCAATTGATGATGGGTTTATTTTATTACTATGTTTCATGACTTACATACATATTATGGATAACCTCTTAATAAATGACATAAAAATAATTGTGGTCGAAAAGAAGGATGGGGAGGGGTGGAGAAAAAAGGGAAGTGGAAGGGGGAAGAAGAGGTTAAAAGGAGGAGGAGAAGAAAAAAAATGATCCATTTCTTCAGAAGGAAGGTGAGAAGGACAGCCATGTAAGCTCCTATTTTATGATGGAGTTCCAATAGGGTTGAAGCTCACACAGGGCTGAGTTTTTAAAATCTAATATACAAAGATGTATTTTTTCTAATTTCTCTTAAGCACCATGTATATGGCATGCAACCCACAATGAGAAATATATTTTATATTATATTGCACTTAAAGCACATACACACACAGTGTACAGGTGAAACAAAAGTTATACAGATGTGTACTTACCATTACTGCATGCAGCTGACTCTGATGGTTTCTGTTTTGATTTATTCTACTTCATGTTTTTAAAATTTCTAGTTGTTACATGCTAGGTTAATCTCATGACCCTCAAAAAGGCCATGACATGCAGTTCGAAAAATACTCATCCAATCCATCCCTCATATTTTATAGATGAGACAATTGAGCCTCAAAGGAGAATAGAGAGAATTATTTTGAAAAGTAGTGTGTGTTCCTGTGTCTGGAATAAACTAACATGAATCTAGTTTTAAATGTACCTTAGTCATTGACATCTCCTTGTATATTTTATCTTTGTTCCCTCTTCTCAAACACCCACAGCCCATCATTTGTCAGGTATGTCACTCTGTCTAAAGAGATCAGATTAATCCAGTGGAACTTATTCTAAATAAGCCATGCTCAGCACTAGCTAGTATCTTGTCTTTGTTTGCAAGTCAATCTCTTGATGACTTTTCAAACTTTTTCTAGGTATTAAAGTTTAATATGGAAAGCTACCATTATTTTTTTAATGTTGTGATAAAACAACCAGCTACACAAAACAGCCCCTGGATCTGTGACTTTACACATTTATTTCATTACCTATGCTAGAATTGAAAAAAAATGCTTTGATGTCCAAACTAAAGTTTGTGTTTGCATTCTCTGATGAAGGCCGTAACATACTGGCAAAACATCAGTTAAAAGAAAAAAAGGCTCAATTTTTATATATTTAGTTTTTACTTCCCACATGTATCTTCCAAGATCTGTGTCTAGATGGTTAGATTAACAGTTCACCACTCTGTCTAAAGAATAGCCAAAATACATTACTCTATGCTTAGCTTCTGAGATGATTTTTAGTTGAAATCTCTATGCGAATTGAAATAACTCACAGGTGGGTTCCTTTTTGTTACTGTTCTCATTATCATGATTATTATCAGCAATTATTCTGTTATTCTTAATCAAATATAGATTAATTCTTTGCTTTCCAACTGCTTATAGGAGTCCACAGCAAATGTGTGGTTTGCCTCATAGAAGGGAAGGAAATATTCACTGTTTGAAACCATCACAGCCACCTGGGCCCATTAATCCAGGGAAAAGTCTTGTTTCTGTTCCTCAACACACTTATGTCAGAGGGATGGCCACTTCTAAAGGAAACTGTTTATGACTTGAAGACCTTCCAAAGGTATATATACTGGCTCCTGAGGTAGGTATTTTTTGAGGGCAGGTACTATTTCAGTGCTTCTGTACCCTGTAAAATAACATGATGCTTTCCACATAATAAATGCTCAATAAACGTGTATTTAACTTTGCAAGACCATCTCAAAAGATTGTCTTGATGAAGATCTTGGGAGTCACATAGTACTAGAGCCCCTCACTCTATAGGTGAGAAAAATGAGGGGACGTGAGGTCAGATTTTTCCTCCGGGTCTTGTGGCTAGGAAGTGCTGGAACCCAGAACTCAACTCGGAGCTCTTTTTTCTCAGTGGTGTAACCTTTTAAATTCAAGTTCTATCCAGGTGCTCAAAGGGACTCGGCGAAAAACAAATGAAGTCTTTCCTCCAATCTGATTCCACCTAATAGTAAACCTTAATTAACCATCCCTTCTCCATTCCAGCAAATCACTTCTACCCCTCTCTCCAAAAATGCCAAAAAATTTAACTCTAAAAGTTAGAATGTACTTAGCTTAGTCTCTAATATCGTTTCCATCTTTATCTGTTCTGTATTTATAATTGTTTAGCATGGTGGCCAGATACGTGCTGAAGTCCCCACTTATCACATAAGTGTTATTTAGTCATCACAGTGTCCTTAACTGAGATGGGAAATTTTGTGCTAATATATTTTTAAAGTCTTTATAGAAAGCTTTGGAACAAATCTTTCCTGCCTAATCAGAAATACAATTCATCAAAATTCTTTATTCTCTGGTAATTCTAGTTAAATATATTTTCAACTGTAGTGTTCCTTTTGTCATGTTTGAACATTTTGTTCCTTGCACTTTAATTTTAGAGTTAACGCACATTAAAAACAAGACGTATATTAAGCACCGCTATTTGCTCTAATCGAGTAGGGACCCATGAGCCAAATGTTATAAACAAGACTTAACACTGTATATAAGAAAATAAAATGAAGTTTCCAAGATGAGGTATACAAGTCAGGGGAAATTAGAAAGGTGAAAGGTCATTCAAATGAGAATTATATGGAGAGATTCCAGGATGGGCACAATGATTTGGCTAAGAGGCTAAGGTTTGCAGGTATCAAAGGTGTACAGAATAGGCATGGTCTGTGCGGTGGCCAAGGAGAAAAGCGCTCCCAGCAGAGCAAGGACCTTAGAATTCATGAGGGTAAAGATGAGGATAATAAAAATAGTAGCGATATTTAGCAGCACTTACTTTACAAACATTATCGCATTTAGCCTGCCCAAGTCCTAGGAGGTGAGCCCCATTATCTTAGAGGTGAGGGCTTAGAGAGGAGAATTTGCCAAAATCACAGAGCAAGCAAGGCACAGGGCTCTCTGGCGGGTTAAACTCTGGGAACAAAAAAATGCCAACGGCTTGAGTCTATTCTAAGACAGAATTCTTCTGATTCTTTTCCTTCTACTCCATCCTTTCCTCCTTCTCCTCTTTATTACTACTGGTTTTAATCTGAGAATGTTAAGTGTAGGAGTGTTAACTTGGCCAATGAACCTGATGTTAGGTTCGGTGTTCTAGACACATTCCCCAGTGCCTTGGATCTGTCCCATCTGGCCGGGTTATCTTTTTCACAGAGGTTTAGTATTTGAGAATTTCTTGATGGAAGAAGCATCTTTTACTGTTTGAGTCCTAAGAGCACAGGCTCTACATGCTGGCCATGCCCAGCAGGACTTGGCAATATGAGTGGAAGACTGGAGCAAAAGACATTCATCAAGCACCGCTGAAGATCCATCCCAAATGACGTGAGAATAGGTTTCTGGGCAAGTCAAAAATAACAAAACAAAGCCCTAAGGATGAAATAATTCCTCAAAAATCACTTTGGCTGAAATACTTACCAACACCTGGATTTGCAAAATAGAAAAATGATGCTTAAAAAGAATTAGAGTCCTCTTTCAATGAATGTCTTGGCTACTGTTGCTAACACAGAGTTTTGTTTTTCTAGTGAGGTTTAAAACTATATTTTATAAAAATGCAAAATGACAGATATTTAAACTCCTCCAAGCACTTCCCCTGGAATCTGCTTTGACCTGCTCTTTTTAGTTGAACACTCACATGTGTGCATTCCATCCAGGACCACTGGCCAGGGCCGGTTCCACAGTGCTCAGTCCCGAATGCTGGTCAGCTCACATCCTTCAGGCTGAAAACGTGCTCTTTTGTTGCAGGAAACTCCCTAAGGACAGTCCACAGATTAGGCCAAAAAATAAGACAAATCAAACCCGCAAATACCTGGTAATGACTAAAAGTTAGAAACGGGAAAAAGAAGCTTAGTGGAGACAAAAATATCATGGCTTTTCTTCTTGCGAATTTTAAAAAGTCTTTTTTTCTCTTAAAACGCGGGTTTGGAAAGGTCTGTTTTCCACCGTCCAAGTACACACAGCTTGAAATGAAAGTTTCAGGGTAGATATTGGAGAAAGTTAGGGCTCCTGAAATGATTATCTCTTTGAGCAGGTGGTGTCCATGAACTGGGCCGGAGGATATTCCTCTGGTCTTTTAAGTCTGAGGTCAAGCATTTCACAGACTCTGCCACACTAAGTGATTAACAAAACTAAGTTGTAGCTGGTAGACAGCTGGGTGCTTATTGCCTTGAAAGCCCCAGTGGTTTAGGCTTGTCTTTGATTGTAGGAGCTGACCTTGGTTTCTACAATAGTTGGGAAATCTGTGGGACTGGACACACTGCAAATAGATTGCTCCGAGTTTCCTGTTTTCATTCAGATGTGTACAAATTACCTCAACATGCCCTTTTTTTCAGAAAACACTAAGGTCTGAAAGAAACTCTTGTTATATTGTTGCCACTTAGGTTTCACTGAGCCTGCATTATCTCCTCACAGCTTTAATGACTTCCTGCTGAGAGAGGTTGTGTAGCAGTCTTGGCAGCAAGGCTAAGAATAGCATTAAATGCAAGGTTATCTAGGCATTACACTCACTGTAACATGCAATTAACTCTCCTCTTCCATTTTCATTACACAATTATTCATTAATGTCAATTTAATTTTATGCATTGTTCTACATGACCGAAGGCTGATTACGGGCCTTTTCACTCCAATATCCCAAGTTAACCTGTGCCAGCCACACTCAGGGCTGCCTAATTGCAATTTAGTCCAGACAATTCCTCCCATTTTTGCCCTCCAGTAATGGAACAACAGATCACGGCCAGGTAAAGATTTTAAGGTGGAAATAAAGCCCGAGCTACAAAACGCTAAAGTTCAGAAAATCCTTTTCCTTTCTTTAATGGAATGAAGACTCACAGGAAAAATTAAATGAGGCAAGTATTTTCCTTTTTTTCCTTAATATGCCATTTTTTTCTGACCTAGCTACCAAAATCATAAAGTACCTCGGGTCTAAGGACCCCACTGGGCTCCTTCTGTTGAGACCATCGTTATAGCTCAAGGCTGACTGTCCACACCTAGGAATTTTGAATGATGATATGGAATCCACAGGAACATTGGGTAGCGGTTTCCGCAGATTTCATGGGTTTTCCTGACATCAATGAATAATTATTTGTTGTTGTTTCTCTTTTAGAATAGGAGCAGGTTGTAGGGTTCTGAAGTTCGGTCTTTTTATCGCAGTCACTGAGTGTTTTTTGAACAGCATCCATCAGGTGCTAGAAATGAAAAGACTCTTGCTTCTCTCAAAAGCTTCCAACTATTGGCTTTCTACTTCAAATAAGTTAATTAGCTATCCACCTTAAAATGCTGGTAGTGATGTAGACTAAAAGTGATTCAGCTCCTCGCGCATCCCTGTGTCTGAGTAATTCACCTTATCGTTGAATCTGCACAAACAGCTCATCATTAGCTTTTCTAGTTTTACCAGCAGACAATTGTCAAAAATTAAGATTTAAAGAACTATTACAGAGGAAGATTGGACTGCTCCCTGCTTTCTGTTGGTAGTTACTGCTGTTAAATCCAGGGGAAGGTGTGTCTCTGGGATAATGAAAGCTATTAAAAGACAGGAAAATGTCTACCCTCTCTCACAATGAGTGTCAAATTCATTTCAAAGAAGGGTTCTGTGCTAGCTTCTTTGCAAACCCCAGATGATCAGGACATATGCTTTTAGGCAGTGTATAGCGCCCAGGGCTAGGCCACTGAGACTCCTAAAGTGACAATAAAGCAAACAAGGTACAAATAGGCATTACAGCCCCTCCCTTTTTGCCACTGTGGGTAAAGCTGTGTCAGCATTTCCATTTGAAATCCCCCATCTTCAGGGGCTTTATAACTCAACCGTAAAAATTAGTTCCAAGCAAAAACTTGGCATGCAACGTTTCAGCCTCAGAGTGAACTTTTTATTTTTTTCACAAATTGTCAAAGGGGGAAAAAAAAACCCCAGCCCTTTGGCTATTTTTACTTTTTTTTTTAAAGGCACAAAAATAGAAAACAGAAATGTACTGGTTGCGCACATTTTTGGAACTCTTACAAAAACATTTATAGGCCATTACGAGGCATGAGTGTTCTTGGAGTCCTTCAGGTTTTCTCGACAGATGATTTTATAAGGCTAACATCACCAGTGCTTATGAGGTGACTTTTCAAAAGTATTCTCTGCTATATCTCTTTCTTTTCAGTCACATGGAACATATCTGCCTTATAAATGGACGTGACAGTTCTGATGTACACAATAGTGAGTCGTTGCGGTCTATTAGCTCAATAATCTATGCTCTGAAATATCCGTCACTATACATTTAGCCAATAGACTGCAGAGACTGGGAAGAAGCTTCCACAGTTTGCGAAGCAATTGCGGTGTGTTCTAACATTCTCTAAATATGTAGGAAAACAATTGGGCCGACATGGGAGTTTTCAAACTCCTTTGAAAGCAACGGGCCAAGTTCCCACTCCGTGTAACTCTAGGGGAGAATTTAACACCTTTAGATAGCAGCTCTCAAAACTTAACATGATTCAGGCAGAGCTGTGCAAGTTTGGTGATACAAACCGCCAGTGGTAATAGACTTGTACTTGTGGCTAACCGTGACTCACCCCATTGTTCAAAAATACAGACGAGGTCTAAGAGCGGCTTGTGATGTTTCAGCACCATATGGGCGCTAACAACTTGGTACAAGCAGCAGACAAGTTAAGGACAGTGGCAGTGAACTAAAAATGAGTCTCACTCCAACTTTCTGAGCTTGTTGTTGGTCCGGAAACATAATAGAGTTTGCATCATCATTGTTACCATCATCATCATTATTATTTGTATTCAGGTTGCTTGTGTTAAGTTACGTGGAGACTGTAACCACGGAACTTACTCCCCTGTCCCCTCACCCCTTGATTTTACACTTAATTTATATGTTACTAATAGCCAACTGCTGTCTAAAGACTTTTTGATTCATGCTCCGTTTGCTTTCCTCTGTGAGGTTTATGGTCAAGGGACCTAATTTGCCGGCTTCATTATAAACTGCATTTTGGACAAAATATGAACTAATGGGGTTGAATTTAGGCCCTCAACTTTGCCGCAAAAGTCAAACCATGGCTTTATAACAAAAAGGTATTTAGCAGTGTCATTGGAGCATTTAGCTTCCTGAAGTTCACATATGATTAGAAGTTAAATATCTAAACATCCATTTATTGGCTTAATAACACTGCCAAATTGAACCCGTCTGTGGTTTCTGCATTATAAAGCCACCAAAGGACTCTTCTGAGGTACTGTGTGTGTGATTACTAATTTAATAGATTTCAACCAGCACCACTCAAATCAAATCATCATTCCTCATGGATTGTGTACCTAGTACAGCAATGCCCTGTGTCAGGCACTGGGGGGATGTGCAATTTCTGGTACTTTCTTCTGTGATCATGCTAATCACATTGTAGTTTAATTATTTGCGTCCAGGTCTGCCCTTCACCCCCACCCCTATTCCTTCATGGAATTTCTGTGTATGTGTATCCCACGGCCCACAGCATGGAGCAGGCAGTAGGTGGTGGCCTTCCTACATGCAGTAGTTAACACTGATTCAGTGCTTTAAGACATGCCAGGTCCTACACTAACTGTGTTACCCGAAACAACTCCTAAAACCTTCTCAACAAATTTGCAAAGTGGGTACTGTCATATTCTCCATGTGGCAGATGAGAAAACAGAGGTACACAGAGGCCCCTGACCAAGATCACGTAGTAGTAAAGGACGTGGCTGGGATTCACACTGAGACATCTGTCAACAAAGCCTGCCCTGTCCATACTCTTCTGCCTTCTGCTAGAGTCCTGTTCTTAAGGAAGGATAATCTGGTTGAGCTCATGGGTACACACATGACACACCTGGGTAAAGAAGGAAATATAAACACAAGTCAAAGACAGAACATGATTATTCAGTTAATTGTATGGCTCAGAAAATCAGCTTCTCCGAGTGTGTTCACCCATCTAGGGAATGGAATGTGCGGAAGAAGAGCCTTGCTGTTTCAGCACGGGAGAGAGTTACAACATCCCCCCTATTGCCCACCACTTTGGCAATGCAACATCTGGCCCCGTGTCCTTCCTGGGGCTTCCTGGAGTGGAGATGCTGCTGCAGTCTGAGGTCAGCAAAGTCTAAGGATCAGGGGGAATACGTGGCAGTTCATCTGTATTTGAAAGAAGATGGTGCTTGAGTTTACCTGGCTGGCAGTCCTGGATACAGGCGATTGCATCAGCACAGGCATTGCTTAGATTAATAATTGAGCCTCCGATGTTAGGACCCAGAGAATCCAGCTAAGTTCAGTGATTCTTTCCCCATTTCTCCACAACAGATATTTGGCCAGTCTCAGCATCTCTCATAAAATCTGGTCCAAAAATAAATGTGTTCTGAAAATCTCAAATTGATATCCAGCTAATAACAAGCTAGCACACCATAAAACAGTCATCAGGATTCAACTGGTGCAGCACCACACTTTGGAAAGAGAGATCCACATTTGGAATTCCACTCGAGATACTCATACTTGGCTGAGTTCTCTCTGCCCTGTTGGGGCCCACAGCACTGTAGCTTCACAAAAGGAGCTCTTCTCCCAGGGGCTACAGGTCATCCAGGTCTAGAACTTGAACTGGCTCTGGGACATCCCATTACTTGGGCCAGATTGGAGATTCTTGACGTTTTTGATGGGCGGTGTCTCTCACTGTGGTCGTTTAGATTTTTAGAGGGGATCTTTTTTGTATTTTTTTTTCTTAGCAGCATCAGATCAAAAATGTTTTCACAGGTTAGAAAGGTGTAATTTGTTTATGTGCCTTAAAATGATAGAAGTTAGTATTAGAAGGTGTGACCCTTCCCCCAAGAGGCCAACCCCTCTCATTCGACAAATGAGGAACTCTTAAACCCAGGGAAGGTGTGTATTTGCCAATGCTAAGAACAGGCACGTCACGGAGCTCTCCTGACTTGCACTCCCGTGCATTCTCTAGCTCGCTGTGCTCTCCCCTAATTTATCTTTGAGGCCAGTCAGATGATTAAGGCTAATTAGAGAGAGTTCTCGTTGGTATGGATAATTAGCAGAGAGGTACCGGCTTTGAGTCAGAAATCCTAGGCTTCTATCCAAATTCTCACTACCTGAAAGACCTAGAGTAAATCATTTAACTTTCCTGATCCTCACTTTCCACATCTGCAAAATGTGTATAACAGTAGTACCTAGTGCCCTGGGCTGTTAAGAGCATCAAAAAAGATACTACATGGGAACTTGTTTAATGGGCCATAAAGCACTCTGCAAATCTAGTTGTAAAAAAGGATGAAAATATGATTTTAAAATGTGATAATGTTTGTATTGACATGGTTTATATCTGTGTATAATTTTTCTCCTCCCACTACCCCCTAAAATAAAAAACAAACAAGAAATTGGTTTTAGAACAGACTGCATTCCTGCCAATTTTTTCTTCTAAATTGAGTGCTCTTGGAAGGTTACAAGGCACAAGAAATGGCACATTCTAAATCATTCCTGTTGAAACACATCAACATACTAATAGCGGTTGTTTCAGGGTAGTAGGAATGTGGGAAATCTTTTTAAAAAAATTCCTTTACATTTTCTCAATTACTGATAATGAAAATGTATTAGTCTTATAATTAAGCAAAAAGCATTTAAAAATCAATCTTACGGTACATTTGTAAAGGTCCCCATTTGATAGCAATAATAATTGCTTCCATTTATCCATTGCTTACTATGTGGCATACACTTTACATATATTGCTTTATTAAATTTTTAAAAAATCCTGCCTGCGTGATAAGTATTATTTGCTCCATTTATAGACGGTAGCCTGAGGCTCAGTGAGATTAAATCAGTTGGCCAAGACTGCACAGCAAAATCCACAAATCCACAGAGTTTCTCTGATTCCTGAGCCTGTATTTTTTTTTTTTTTTTTTTTTTTGGCTGGGCCCTGCTGCGTCGTGGGATTGAGATTAGGATTTGTCAGTGTTTCACCTTCCGGCTCCCTCTACATACTGTGGTTATAGCAGACTGATGAACCTGAACTTGGCCTAGTAGACAGAAGCCTGGCTTTTCTTGGGTCAGAAGAACTGGGCTCCGTTCCTGTCTCTGCCAGTTAAGAGGTGGAGCTTGACCTCAACAGATCCCTTCACCTCTCTGGAGCCTGTGATTTTTCCTTGTTAGATGAAGGGCCTGGATTAAATAAATGCCTTTCAAACCAGTTTTAGCTGCAGACCCAACCTACTTTTTCTTTTCAGATGAAATTTTAATTGCCTGGCCCAGGTGTCAGGGTCTCCTTGGCCTATGAGATCCAGAAAAGATGACTCACATCTCAGCCCACCCTATGTCAAAGTACAATTCCCAGGGCCTCATCCCGTGGGCCCCACTGCCACTGGGGAGGGATCGTGTTTTGCCTGTTCTGCACTTCATTGGTTCAAGCATAAAATTTAGCTTTTTACCTTAATTTCTCCTAAAAACACCAGCAAAACCAGTCATGAGTCTTTGTGTGTATAAAAGAATTTACTGATTATTTTGGGAAGATGAAGGGATTTGCAAAAAAATAGCTTGAATTTCCTATTAGATACTCATGCCAATAAAAGCTTTTGGACCTTTTTGAAAACCTGGGCTCCAGCCTCTGGTCATGTTGCCCTTCTCCCCTCACTCCTTCCCTCTCGTTCCTTCTTTCCATCTTTGACCATCACAGATTTCTATTTCTCATGCCGTGGAGATTAGCCCTCTCTTGGTGGTCCTCAATACTCCAGCTTTCTCTGGCTCACGTCCCCTCCCATGCAGCAAATTTTGCTCTTCCCCTAAAGAAATGAACACTCTTGAAGATTTTGTGTGCTAGGGGTTGACGTAATTTTTTTTAACAATGCATCTTTTGGCACTTTAATATATAAAACTGATGAAGGGTGATGCTTTCTGTTTGAAGCTGCCTAGGAAGGCCCAGCACCTCGCTTTCTGAGGCACCCCAGCACTCAGAGAAGCGCAGATAGAAAACTACTGGACTAGATAGTGTTTTTTTTTTTTTTTTGGTACGCGGGCCTCTCACTGTTGTGGCCTCTCCCATTGTGGAGCACAGGCTCCGGACTCACGGGCTCAGTGGCCATGGCTCACGGGCCCAGCCGCTCCGCGGCATGTGGGATCCTCCCGGACCGGGGCACGAACCCGTGTCCCCTGCATCGGCAGGCGGACTCTCAACCACTGCGCCACCAGGGAAGCCCTGGACTAGATAATCTTTAATGTGGAATCCTCTATGAACTATTCCCTTCCCTGTCTCTTCCCAAATGTAGTTGGCCACTTTCTCTTCTGAAACCCCAGGTTTCTTCTGTTGCCCCAGGTAGAGGTCAGACGTAGTAAGCAAAATGTGTGTGTCTTTGTGTATCTTTCTCCCCACCTAGACTGTTAATGGAGAGAGGGGGGGCTACGATCATTAATCTCTGTACACCAGGTACTTGCTGAGCTGGTCATAATGACTGCCGGTGGGTGAGACGATGTGACTGCATGTGAGCACTCAGTCACAGATCACTCCCTGCAAAGAAGTCGGCTAAAAGGGACTGTATAGACAAGAAAGTCAGCAGAGCCTCTGTATGATGCCTGGGGGAAAACCATAACGACACCTTGCTCTCTCTCCTCCCCTATGTGCATGAGGTCTGTAGCATCCACTGTGCATGGGGGTGGAAAGAAGTTCTGCTTAAAGGCTTCATTTGTAAACTTTTTGTTATCAGCCCAGTTGGCCGTTTTATTTAGATCATTTTGTGAAAGACCATGTTTGGATTAGTGTTAGGCATAAGTAAATGGCAGCTCTTTATCCGCTCTGAAATGCTCAAATGGTTCACTGAGGTAACTGTGCAGCTGTTGTAGGACGTCTACTAGCATTAGGCACTGAGTTGGAGAGGAATCTGGTGCCAGACGTTTCTGGCAGCGGCTGCAGTTCTCGCGAGGATCCCGGTGAGGAAGCTGTCATCAGCGGCAGTGCTAGGGGCAGGGCCCGTCAGTAGGTGCCTTGCTGGAACAGAATCTT
This sequence comes from Tursiops truncatus, assembly GCF_011762595.2. Taxonomy (NCBI): domain Eukaryota; kingdom Metazoa; phylum Chordata; class Mammalia; order Artiodactyla; family Delphinidae; genus Tursiops; species Tursiops truncatus. The sequence continues at coordinate 107,107,809 of NC_047034.1, read as the reverse complement.
GGATTTCAGCACAAGGAAGGAGGGAAAGGAGTTTTTCTCTTGAGTCACAATCATTAATAATCATTCTTGAAATTCCATTTCAATTACTGGGGGTGAAGTGTTCATAACCCAAAGTGATTTTATCTGCAACTTGTATGTTTTATGTAGCTCCTCCCTTCTTCCCTCCCCCCTCCCTCCCTCCCCCCCTCCCTCCTTTTTTCCCTTCTGATCAGATGATGTAAACCAAAGAGAACTTATAACAGTACTCTACCCTCACTGGCTTCTGGGGAGCACTAATGTCCTTTATCTCTCATATTCTGGACATTTTTTGATGGGGGCGGGGTTTGGTCCACTTATGTCTGTCACTGTCCTAATTCTTTTTATAGTGGAACTGACAGATAAGGAGAATTACTGTGATTATATCTCAGGGTAAGTTACCAAGCTGTCTCTGAGAATCAATAGGAAGCTTTCACATTTTCTAATCACATGCATATACTCTTTCTCTCTCTCTTTCCTTCTCCATTCTCCCTGCACATAAACACATATACAGAAAAATAAGGTTACAAAGTCAGAGCACAGTCCTGGAGAAGCATGGGCAATTTCTCTGGATGGCCATTCCAAAGGAAACTTTAAAATTAAATAACAGACTAAGATTAGCTGAAAGTGAAGTGGTGATATATATACAGGAATATAAAGGTGTGGGTGCATATGGAATAGCTTATAGTGCTTACCCATTAAAGATCAGAGCCTCCTCTAATTATTCATACTTGTAAGGGTTTTTAAGCAAGCTAAATGCCACGTATACATTTGTGAGACTCAAATGTTCAGGTACCTGACCATTAGCTACAATTCCCTTGGAGAACTGAGCAAAACCAACTTCTCTGTGAAAGATGTACCATTGCAAAGGATATTGACCAGACATTCTGTTATACTTTATTTCTTTCATCTACAAAAATTTCTTAAGCACCTTCACTGAGGTTTTAGAGTCTCCATAAATAATACCATCCTTCCCTGCCTCATGTCTAGAACCATTTCAAAGAGAGATGCACAATCAGAGGTAGGCAGACCAAAATATCAACTTTTCAACCAAAACAGTTGATTGGAGAAATGGCCATACAAACTTGCTAACATAATCACCACTCTCTGAGTTAAATTTGTTGACTAGTTTGCACACTACGCTTCCAGCATAGTGGAGAGAGAATGTAGATTCCCAAAGGCAGGCTGACTCCTTCCCAAGCATTCCATGATGGTCTGCCAAACTTGCTGTGTTAGTCAGGGTTCTTCAGAGAAACAGAACCAACAAGATGCTTATAGATAAACTTATACATATAAAGAGATTTATTATAAGGAACTGGCTCCCATGATTATGGAGGTCGAGGGGTCCTAAGATCTATAGTTGGCAAGCTGGAGACGCAGGGGAACCAATGTTTCAGTATGAGAGCCGGCAAGCCTGAAACCCAAAAAAAGTCCAAAGGCCAGAAAAGACCAATGTCCCAGCTCAACAGTGAGGCAGAGGAAGATCTTTTTTACTTAGCCTTTTTGTTCTATTCCAATTCAATTGACTGGACGAGGCCCACCCACATTAGGGAGGACAATCTGTTTTACTCAGTCTAGAGATTCAAATGTTTATTTCATCCAGAAACACTCTCACAGACACACCCAATAATAATGATTGGCCAAATGTCTGGGCATCTATGGTCTAGTCAAGTTGATACATCAATTACCCATCACTCTTGCCAAATAGAGAAGTGACCTCCTCTTCTTCCAAGGAGGGTTGGAGGAGAAAAAGTAGTGAGTGAGGAGCCTGACAGAAGCCTGGACGGGGTGCCACCCTCATGGATGTTTCTCCCCACGGGAACCTTGGCTGTGGAGAAATAAGTGTTCTTGCAAACAGCAGGCAGTCTGTTAGACAATGGCAATACAAAAATGAATATACAAGAGTCCCCGATCTCACCAAAGAGGAAAGGGGTGTGGCGGGAGGGATAAGTTAGGAGGTTGGGATTAACATATACACGCTACTATATATACACACCACTATACATATACACACTACTGTATATAAAACAGGTAAACAACAAGGACCTACTGTATAGCACACGGAACTACACTCAATATTTTGTAAGAGCCTATAAGGGAAAAGAATCTGAAAAGGAATACATATATATGTACATATATAGTAGCTGAATGACTGTGCTGTACACCTGAAACTAATGCAATATTGTAAATCAACTATACTTCAATTAAAAAAAGTCTCTGTTCTCAAAAACCACATGAGCAGAATAAAAGCCTTAATATATTTGTTTTAATACAGTGTACTGTAGGCTAATAGAGATAAAGGTATACACACAAAAGGGCTAGGAGGGGGCACAGCACTGAATAACTCATTTGCCTAGTGTGAAAGGCTAACATTTCTTGCAGGGTATCATTTGCCCCAGGAAGTACCACATTTCACCTTCCACATACTATGCTCCAAATAGATTTTACACAAATCTATGAACATGCATGGGTCATGGGCAGTGTAAATCCTCCTACAAGAGCACCAGGTGCAGTGACCAGGGTGGGATTATAGGAATTATCCAAATGGTGGCTTCCCAAAGGGGCAGATATACCAGTGTGTTAGCATGTAAGACAGTAATGGAAAATTCTCTGGTTGTCATCACCACACTACACTAGTTATTACCCAGTCAGCTCTGGATTCCTCAGAGGCTGGTTTTTTAGCTTGGAAATGATCTGAATCTTTTTGCTGCTCTTCCTGTTGGCCTGCTGCTGGAAGGAAAAAGAGGGGAACAACTGACAATGAAATGTTGACCGAGTAAAGCTAAGACATTGTAGTCATATGGGAAGAGTCTAGGATTTGAGGTTGGAGGATCTGGATTCAAATCCTGACCTCACTATTTATTGGCTCTGTGACCTTGGGCATGTCTTTATACCTCTCTGAGATTATAGAAAATGAGGATGTTAATAAAAAATAATGATACTTTTTAAACTTACATTGAGGATGAAACTAGATAATGTGTGTGATAATGCTCTGAAAAATACAGTGTTACCCCAAATCAGTTATCATCTGATGAGACATTTGGTAGAGTTGCAAGTTAAAACAAATTGCTCAAACATTACAGGAATCTTTGGTGTTTCCCTTTTTTTCCTTCTATTCTACCTCTTCCCTAAATACTGAATTTTGTTCTTATGCTAACGCCCAACCGGAGAGAAATACATATGAAATGGTGACCATGGCAGTAAAGTACTGCATTTACACGAAGCCTCTCTGCTTCCTTTATGGGCTGATTCCTAAGATGCTGTTGAACCAAGTAGACTCAGTTTATTCAGTGTGGGGCTTTTTCTCAGCCAGCATAGTACCGCTCACCATCAGGCCTCTGCAAAGCGTACATCCACTTCAGGCTAGCCCTGGGTTTCTGTTTCCATTATGGGTTTAGAAACATGTCCAAAGTGATATGAGAAAAAATTAAGAACAAGCAATAGTTCACCTAGGTAAAAATAAGACTTCCAGAAACCTCAAGCACCTAGATTATGACAGAGTATCCAGAGAAAAGCATTCCTTTTTAGACCTACCTCCATCCTCCCCCCACCCCAAATCAAAAACCACATCAAATGGAAGAATAATTGCCCTGATTATAACGGAGGAGAGAGAAAAACTTAAAAATTAAAGAAATTGATAAAAAAGAAATTTAAAAGTTCAACAGATTGAGGGCATGTCAAACAGAGGCATGCATGTCTCACATACACATACCTAAAAATTATAGGGTTTTAGACTGGAGGAGATTTCAGAGGTTATCTGGTTAATATATATATCAAATCACTATGTTGTACATCTTGAACTAGTATAATGTTATGTGTCAATTTTATCTCAATAAAATAAACTGGGGAAAATATTTTTAAAACTTCAGCTCAATTTGCTGTAACAGACATGTCTGAGCACCTCATGTATGTCAGCCTTAAGGAGACAAAGATGAAAAAACATGGGATCTGCTTTCAAGGGAAACACACACACACTTTATAATGTAATGAGGTTGTGCAATACTTACAGCAGGTATAAAGACTAAAGGGTTTGGAGAGCCCTGAGGGGAGAGAGCTCAGATATGTCAGAACTTTTAGAAGTCGTGAGAAGGTCACAAAGGAGATGGAACTCTATCAGGGTCTTAGACGGTGAGTAAAAGTCTGTACAACCCCTTGGGAAAAGGGAGGGAAAGAGCTCAAAAAAGGAAAAGGGCGCAAGCTAAGGGAAGAGGAGACAACCATAAGCAAGAAGCGGAAAATGCCCAGCGATTCATTTACCTGAGGGGGCAGCTGATGCTCAGGTTGGAAGGAGAGGCTGAACCTTTAAACTCTGGGGAATTTAAAAAGCAGCATTAAATAGAAGTTAAGAATATGACCACTTGGGTTTAAATTCTGGCTCTGCCACCTGCTAGCTGTGGGGAAGTTACATGACCGTTCTCTGCTTCCTCATCTGGAAAATGGGGAAAAATATAAAGTGTCCATCTCATAGAATTATTATGAGGATTAAATTAGATAATACCTGAAAAGTACTTAGAACAGTGTCGGGTACATAGTAGGTACTCAACAATAATTATTATTAAACTGTTGTTATGGACTGAATTGTGTCCCCTCAAAGTTCGTATATTAAAGTCCTTACCCCCAATCTGACTGTATTTGGAGAAGGGGCTTTTAGGAGGTAATTAAAGTTAGATAAGGTCATAAGGGTGGGATCTTAATTCAGTAGGATGGGTGGCCTTATAAAAAGAGCAAGAGAGATCTCATTCTTTCTCCACACTCATGAACCATGAAAAGGCCATGTGAGTACACAGCCAGAAGGTGGCCATCTGCAAGCCGGGAAGAGAGCTCTCACCAGAGCCTGACCATGCCAGCAGTCTCCAGGGCTGTGAGAAAATAAATGTCTGTTATTTAGGCCACCCAGTCTATGGTATTTTGTTTTAGCAGCTTGAGCTGACTATTATGCTTATAGACCAGGAATTGCAAACTCAATTGGTAATAAAGTGACACAAGTAATATCATTAAATGAAATGACCTGTTCTTAGAAAAGCAACAGTATAAGCTTATTGAGGCAAGTTCAATGATAAACTGAACCCGGGTATATCTGACAGAAAACTGGGAGTGATGGAGCCTGGTGAAGTGCAGAGTGACAGCCAGGTTGTGGCCAGCACCTGGGTTGAGTCAATTGATTATTGCTGTGTGAGAAACTAGGCCTAACATTCTAGGACTGTCTGACATTTTAATGAAAAAATAGAATTTTTTTTGTTGTTGGGGTGGTGTGATTTCTAAATTTTTAACTGTTGGCCAAAATACAGTGAGGACATAAAAGTAAAACCTAGCCCACAGACCACTAAGCTGCCCCATCAAACATGCTCAGAAACCAGTGCCCAAGAAGACTGGTCTGGGCAGGAGCCACCAGTGATGGGGAGACTGGCTGGGATAAAGAAATGCCAAAATAGGAGGTGGGAGGAGACAAAGATTTCTAGTCAGGTCTCAATTCAAGCTCTGTTTTAGCTCTGTAAACTTTAGCCAATATTTGGGATCTTTCTGAGGCTCAACAGTGTTTTCAACAGAAAAATGGTGATGAAAATAATACCAGTATTATATGGTTCTTGAGGGGATGAATGGAAAATGTATATAGAATGTCTAGTGAGCACTTGAAAATATTAGTTCCTTCTCTTCTCCTAGTTGATAATAAAAGCCTGAACAAAGGGAACAATGCTGGAATGGAGAGGATGCTAAAAGAACACGGCACCTATAGAATGACTAGGATTTGATTGGATGGGGAAGACTTCAAAGTTGTTGACCCTTGGGAGGGAAGGGATAAGGAAGCTGTTAACTGTGGTTCACAAGAGGAGAGAGATTAATTACTTGTGTTTTAGATAAATTGAACTTGAGGAATCTATGGAACATTTGGGTTGAAATGCCCTACTGATGTCAAAATAAGTGTATAAAATAGAGAGCAGTTAGGGTAGAGATATCATGTTTTGGATGCTATCATCTTACAGATGAATCCAAGTTGAATCCATGGAAGTGGTCAGGAGTTTTCAAAGAGACCAAGTAGCATAAGAAGAAAACCCTTTGTTTTTGCAGTTTGAAGTTTACCAGTGGCTTTCAGGAGAGTGGTTTGATGAGAATACTAGCTTCATGTAGTCTGTACTGGTGACACCCCCATCTGCCCTTTTATCTGCACCTTCCTAAATCTCAGGGACGACTCTAATCCATCAAGGAAACAATAAATTATATTCAGCATAAAAAGGGAATATTTGCTTTTAGGATGAAGTATCCCTAGAAAATATGCTGTAAATTAAACCTTGATTTTCTTGTAGTGAGAATGATACAGAGGATTATGCTCTTGACACAGGGCGTTGTGCCCAACATTTTATAGGCATGAGTACAAACTCCATATTGAATTAATTAATTATAAATGATAACCATGTATAATATAAAGCCTCTTCAAGTATACATAATTAAAGAGAGTAATACAAAAACCAATCACATAAATTATATTTAATATGAGGGCATAGAATAAATATTAAACAAAGTTATTATTTTATTCCTGACATTCTCATTGGCAAGTGACGGAAATTTCATTGTCATAGAATCAGAAAGCATCCCTTGGTAAAGTTTTCACAGACCTTTCTGAGAAGACTTTGGAGGCTACTGGGGCTGCTCTCTGCCTGTATGAAGAGTTGATGAACTTTGCTCTTATTCTTATTTTTTCTTCTGATAGTTTCCAGAGTAAGTGTTGTTGGATAACATGTTGCCTTTTCTGTTAGAATCAAGAATAAATTTCTGCTTTCCTAAGCTGCCATCTCACCAGGATGAGTACTGTTCGCTTACACTGTGAGGTTATTCATGGAGGATGAACTTTGAACTACATAGAAACCACCTTTTAAAACATTGACCCTCTCATCTTGCTACTTTACACAATGTCAAAAGAGGCTCAAAGCTGTTACTTAAATAGTAGAAAATTCTATCAAAATTAAGTTTGATTCAAGTCTGTGGCAAGTTTTGGTGAATCCTAACAATCACCAGTTTGATCCTTTCAAGGGAAATTTTGTCCTATGTGATTATAAAAAAGAAAAGACTTTTAATAAGCATGGAGAATATCTTATTTAGAATAGCAAATATTTATTTGTGTTGTACTTTGGAATTTATAAAACACTTCCTATACATTAACTCGCTGTAGTCTCAAAGTGCTCTCATATATGTAATAGCAAGGCAATTATTACTATTTCTAATTGCTATAGTTGAAGATTGAGGATCAATGAGATTAAATGTCTTTCGCTGAGCAACACACACAGTTAATAAGGGATAGAATGAGGGACCAGAACCTTGGTCCTCTAGTTTCTAAGCTGATGCTGTTTCCAAGAATCTGTTCCTTCTAATGAGCAGTCCCCATTCCCCTTGGGGTGCTGTGCACTTATTCAAATGTTGGCATAATTGCTCAAAGTATTTTTAGAAAATTTGTTTTTAGGTGTGCTTTCTCTGTCACACAAGAAATTTCATCTCAACATTAGCCACATTATCCATCTTGTCTCACTACTTAGAGCTCCACTGTCTTCCTCTTAGACCCTGAGGGCTCAGCACTGCTGCTGTCTGTTGCAGATATTTGGGAGGGGTCTGTGCATGCATGAGGTGAACCAGGGGGCCAGACTGAGACTAAGGGCCAGGGAACTCTTGTGAAGGCTCTCAGGTTGCTGCTAGAATTAGTTGGGGACACCTGCTTGTCACTCTCCTGCTCTATCTGCTAAGAGCTGATCACATGCATTTAGCGAGCTGGCTCCATTAACAGGAACTTCTGCACATCAAATTGCCAGAAGTCAAGTGCTCTCTAACCCTTTCTTATGAAAGCAGGACAGTGCATCGCAAATAGTTCCATTAAAGTGATTATAACCTTATTTCCACATATTGGCTTGTATAAAAATGTATTGTTTTGAAAATTTTACTTATGTGAAATCTCTCAGTCCTTTATAATACTAATAAAGAGTTTGGAGGCCACCCCAAAATGGCATCCAGACCATAAGGGATGTCATTTATATTGATGATAACAGAAATAGAAGAAGGATGTTTATGAGAAACTTGAGTGAGTCACCAAGTGAGATAGCATCCTTTCCTTCTGGATATCTCTATAAACACTGATTATCTTTTTCAAAGGAAAATGATTCTACTAAACTTTTACCATCTTTCCAAAGTAGTTCATGTTTTTTGAGTAATTCCTTTCTTGTTAATGAGATGGATTTGCCCTCGTCAGCCACTCACATTCTCCTTGACCAAGCTTATGCATTTTCAAACTGACAGACCCAAGAAGATTTTGTTAGGATACTCATTAAAGATTAAAATTAAGATTTGGGGGAGTAATAACCTTTAAGGGTCTGTATTTAGATCTTTCCAAAGAAGGTAAGGGTGAGGGATGGTGTTTGTGTTTGTGTGAATATATATAAGGAGACCATCCTCTCAAAGGTGCCAGAGGCACCTCTTTTCCAAGATGTGAGTGTGTGTGTATGTGTGTGTGTGTGTTTTGTGTGTGTGTGTGTTTTGAGAGAAAGGGACTGGGTATACTGCGACATGTTTTTACAAGGTGAAAGGAAGTCTAGACAAAATTCAAGAGAGGAAAATGATGATTGTAGTGGTGGTGGTGATGGTGGTGGTGGTGGTGGTGGTGATGGTGATGGTGGTGATGGTGGTGGTGATGGTGGTGATGGTGGTGGTGATGGTGGTGATGGTGGTGGTGATGGTGATGGTGGTGGTGGTGGTGATGGTGGTGGTCGTGGTGGAGATGGTGATGGTGGTGGTGATGGTGATGGTGGTGGTAATGGTGGTGGTGGTACTGGTGGTGGTGATGGTGGTGGTGATGGTGACGGTGGTGGTGATGGTGGTGGTGGTGGTGGTTGTGTTGGTGGTAATGATGGTGGTGGTGGTGAAGGTGATGGTGGTGGTGATGGTGTTGGTGGTGGTGATGGTGGTCATGGTGATGGTGGTAGTGATGGTAGTGGTGGTAGTGGTGGCAGCAGGGAAAGGATAAGTTCATAAGGTGATCAAAATCTGAGATTCTCATGGCTCTAACATCCATGATCTGATTATGGTCTCAGAAGAGGCTCTTCAGTTGGACATGGGGAAGGCCTTCCCTGATGGGCTTTGTGCAGAGTCTGAGGCAATAGCTGCACCAGTGTTTTAGAACAAGAGCCAGCAGACCAGTTGCCATTCCACTGTTGGCACCCCTTCTCATGGTCACAACAGGAAATATTGCCTATGAGTCAGGGACTGGGGCTCCAACTCTGGTACTCAGGGGAGCCTGAGAGATCCAAACAATGTGGGTACAATGCTTCTTGGAGACAAAGGGATGAAAGGGTTACTCTCTGAGTACCTTGTTCTTTTTTCCATTACTTGCACATTTATCTATAGCACTTATTATCTTCCTAGAAATCATTTTTTAACCACCTCATAGGGATTCCTAAATGTGATGGTTCCATGACTCCCTGAAGGCTCCTGCTATACTCTAGGGTCCTTAAGTAATTTTTAGTTTGTACTACAGATTCCACCCCTTCTGAAATCCTTTGGGATTATTTCTAGCTCCTATCTTACCAGGGTTGACAATCCCTTATCTAAAGCTCTTGGGGTCAAATGTATTTCATAGTTCAGATCTTCTCAGATGTTAGAATAGTAATAATGTAAATTGCATAACATCCTTAGCAGTACACCCAGTAACACAAGAAATTAATATTTCCTTAATGAATGTACGAACAGTCATGCTAAGGGGATAAGCAAAGATTATAAACAGCCTCATGTCAATCTGCACCAGCTCTCAGTCCCCCTGAATTTGTACAAATTTATAAAAAAAAAATCAGTTTTCAGGATTTCATGACTATTACAAGGGATTGTGAGCCTATACTCACTGTTGTCAAACATCCTGAAAGTGAGGAAAGAGTGAGAGGTACAATGAAAATCTCAAATGGAGGAGAATGTCATTGCCCTTCTTAGTAGGCTGAATAATGGCCACCCAAAGATAACAGGGCCTCATTCCCAGACTCAGTGAATATCACCTTATAAGGTAAAAGATGTGATGAAATTAGGATCTTGAGATGGGGAAATTATCCTGGATTATCCAGGTGGGCCCTGAATGCAATCGCATGTATCTTTTTAAGACAGAGGTAGAGTGAGATGTAACATACACAGAAGAGGAGAAGGTAATGTGAGGGCAGAGCAGAGAGAGATTTGAAGAAGCTGGCCATGGAGAGTGATACAGCCACAAGCCAAGGAATGCCAGCAGCCACAGGAGCAGCAAGAGGCAAGAAATGGATTCTTTCTTGAAGTTTTGGAAGAGAACCCAGCTCTGCTGACATCTTGATTTCAGCCCATTGACACTGATTTTGGACTTCTGACCTCCAGAAATATAAGAGAATTACTATCTGCTGTTTTAAGTCACCAAGTTTACAGTTATTTGTTATAGCAGCCACCCTAATGAGGAGGGTCTTATTCTTCATTCAAGTCTTCCAACGTGAGCCCCTCTTTTTGGATCACTTGTCTTTTTCCAGTGATTCTTTGGGTGTTACTTAACTTCTCTAAATATCAGTTTTTTTTCATTTGTAAAATGAAGGCTATAATACACACCTCACAGGGCTTTTGTGAGAACTCACTTTAAAAAATATATATAACTTGCTTAGCATATCACTGGCATAAAGTTAGTACTCAATAAATGTTAGTTTATTTTTGACATAATTGTTCTCTGAGAATCCCTTTATAACTTCTCAGGATATATGAATTTACATTTACATTTGAGTCCATCTATATTGCAGAAAGAGTCAATCAATCAAATTTCAATTTTTTCTCATCTAAAAGATTTTGCCATCCCATTTATAATCACCAGTGTCACAATGATGATGCATTCGATGTCTAAGAGTGTTAGATGTCTAAAGACATACCAATCAGTCCTGGGAGGCTGAGTTTCTATTTTTATCCCAAACATTTGTATTTTCCCAAAGGCTGGAGACATTGAACTTGGTGTCTTCAATCAAACCAGTGCTAATTTGCCTAACAAATGCTTAAAAATGTGCCCATTTGCAGATGGGTATGCTTATAGGTACTTTGTAGAATGTCTTTTTCCAAAAGTGGGAAACCATATAAAAGTACAAAAAAAAAAAAAATCTAAGGGGCTAGTAGTACACTTTGAAAGGAGATAATTAGTATTTGTAAAATTATCCAAACTCATAAAAAGAAGAATAAATGGGACAACAAATTTGTAAGAAAGCCCCCACCAGGAAATAAGATGTATGGAGAACAGAAGCTAAGGGATGGCAAAGAAGGGTGTTAGTGAATATCGTTTGTCTACTATGGCCAGGCAAGTGCTAGGCACAGTCACACACTGATAAGGTATTTGTACTACTTAGATCCAATCAGACCAAATATTTCTGATAGAGTGTTCTGCTGTAGCTGTCCTCATTCGAGCAGGACTGGTTTCACTATTTACAGATATACAGCCTTGTCTCTTAAAGGGTAACTATTTTTTGAGCTTACCATATTTTAAAGTACATTCTTCTTTTAGGCAATGCAATGTTGTAGCTTCTGACAAATGTCTTAAAGGCTCAGGGTAACTGGGAAGTGTCCACAACCCCACTGAAAGGCTGGTCTGAGGTTAAGGTCACAAACTGTAAGAGATGCCAAGCAAGGCCACAGCAATGATTTAGTATCACACTGTCCTTTTACAAAGGGGGAAGCCGAGGCACAGAGTTCCACACACCAACCTGGGGTCTCCCAGTTGTTAATGAGCGAGGCGAGACCCAAAGTGCTTGTCTTTCTATCCCATCGAGAGCTCTTTCTGTCCCAACATAAGGCACTCTGTTGATGTGTGGTTAACTGTTTTCTCAACTTTCAATTTCAGCCTTTCCAAGGCTGCAGCACCAGGGAAAGGAAAGGAGTCCACAGCTGGGCTAAGAGTTTGGAGATCCAAATGTAGAACTCAGCTCCACTACTGATGGGGCTTGATCAGGGGAAGATCATTTACCCTCGATTTGCCTAAGATTTCCCCATCCAGGAAATGGGTCTCACTGCCCTCTATTCTTTTCCTTCAGAACACGTATCACAATTGTCTTTATCTAACATCTGATTCCTGCTCTAGGGTGTGGTGGGTGAGGACACAGAGAGACTCTGGAGCTGTACTGCTGGGGTTCAAGTCCTGGCTCCCCCATTCACTACCTCTGTGGGCAAGTTACTTAGTCTCTCTGTGCCTCAGTTTCCTCAATTGTTAAATGAGGATAATGATAGACACTATCTCAGATATACATAAATGAGTTAATATGGGTAGAACACTTAGCAGAGTACCTGGCACCTATTAAGTACCATCTGTATACTTGTTCTACAATTTCCTTTTCTGTCTCCTTCACCATTTCTTCTCAAGGGCAACTGTCTTCTTGATTGGATTCCTACCTTTCTTCCCAATTTTATCTCTTGCTACTCTCCCACTGGTACTAACTTATTTGCATTTCTCACCCAGTTTTCTGAAGTTTCCATGACCTTGTGGAGAATTCCCCTACTCAATATATCCTTTCCTCCACGGTTTCCAAGCAACAATGTGATAAAAAAAAAAGACCAAAACTGAAAAAGGGACTGAGAATGCGTCAGATTGTCTTGGTTTTCTTTAGAAAAAGAGGTGATTGAATGCAAAAGGGATCGAATAGGCTGCACTTTGTAAACAGTAGGACTCCCATTAATTAGTTTTCACAGCGCTCTGAGGATAAATACTTAGTTCACTGAAGTCAACCAGAGGTTGTCCTGGGCTTAGCAATGACCAACAGGAAGCAAGTGCCACCACACCAGCTAGTCATGCCAGAGCACCCAGAGATGCTCCATGGAGCTCTGGGGACATGTTCCCTAACATCTTGGGAGGGTGGAAAGCTTTTCCCTTTGTGTTCCCACTGTAATACATCTGTATTTTTTCTTCCATTGTGTGCTGTGTAGATCCATCTTTAAGGTCTACTTGTTTTGTGTTGTTTTTGTTTTTTCCTCTGACACACTTTTCAGCTTTGTGGGGGCAGGGATCATGTGTTAGTTGTCCCTATGTTCTGACGTGTAGGCACAGCTGATATCTAATGTGCCTGGTGTATGTTCTTAAACTCTCTTATTCCTTGGTTTCCTGGACACCAAACCCTTCCAGTTCTCCTCCAAATTCTCTGATCCTTCCTTTTATATTTCTTGGCTGGTTCCTCTTTCTTTGCTCAGTCCTTTGGTGGTCCCTACACTCATTCTTCTTTCTTCTCTCCTTACTCTTCATGCTCCCCTTGGTACTCTTACCTGATTCCACAGCTTCACCCACTCCCTACAAGCAGAGGTTTCCACAATCTATCTATGTCCCGACCTGATCTCATCCTTCAACCTAACCACTGGCCAGACATCTTTACGTGGATGGTTCATGTGTATCTCATAGTAAGTCTACTTCTAAAACAAAACACATCCCACATTGTCATGTAAAAGCGCTCTTCTAAATCTCATTTTGGATAAATACTCCAGCTGGGAAACTTGGACTTCATCTTTTTTTCCTGCCACATCTCAGAAGTCTTTATTTGTTGAAAATGTAGAATTTCTGTATCATATTTTTGATGCCTCCTCAAAATCTCCATTGCCATTGCTTTAGTTCATGTTGACATCATCTCTAGTTTGACCTACAGCAACAGCTTCCTAATTCCTTCATAACAGTGACATTTTAGTAGAGTATGGGCCAGACTTTTGCAGACTGTTCCTCAATTGGGGTTTTCTTATGTTTAGAGTCAAGTTATACATTTTTTGGCAGAAATGATACATAAGCAATGTATCCTCCCTTCTCGGTGCATCACATTAGAAAGTACATGGTAACTCTGTACTGTACTTAATAAGTATTTGGTGGGAAGATTTTTTTTTTTTTTTCGGTACGCGGTCCTCTCACTGCTGTGGCCTCTCCCATTGCGGAGCACAGGCTCTGGATGTGCAGGCCCAGCGGCCATGGCTCACGTGCCCAGCCACTCCGCGGCATGTGGGATCTTCCCAGACCGGGGCACGAACCCGTGTCTCCTGCATCGGCAGGCAGACTCTCAACCACTGCGTTGGTGGGAAAATATTTTGAGGCCATCTAAATATTCTATTTCCTCATCAAATTTTTACCAAGTAGTTTTATTATCTATAGATGTTTCTTGCCCGAATCAATTATTACTATGATGGTTGCAAAATGGTAATATTCTAACTCCATTATTCCCCCTACATTTTTTTGGTTGACATTCTACTTTAATTCAATAACCTATTTACTAACAGTATGGACTCAAGAACTGTTATTTTATTCAATGATGTATAACCCCTTAGTGTTTTCACTTATTCTGATGCTTACATTGTTTTAAATTTGGCCCGTGAGAGCCCCTTCAATCAAGCAACTGTGTCCTTTTGATATATCCTCATAATTTCTTGAGCATGTCTTTATTTCTAGCATAAGGAGCTTTTCATCGTCTTCATTTTTGTGGAATATTTTGACTGGCTATAAAATTACAGGTTGTTGGTCACTTTCAGTGTTTTAAAGATGTCTTTCCATTTTCCTCTGACAGCCATCGTTTTTGTTGCTAAATCAGCCTCAAGACTTATTATTGCTCCTTAGAAGGCAATGTGTCTTTTTTCTCCTTTTGTCTAATTTTAAGATTTCCTCTTTGCCTTTGATTTTAGCATGCTTTACTATGTTATGCCTAGATGTAGTTTTCTTTATATTTACCCTGCTTGGGCTTAAACTTAATCAATCTGTGGTTTGATGCCTTTCAATTTCACAAATTCTCAAGTAGTATTTCTTCAAATATTGTTTCTGTCTCATGTTCACACTCCTTTCTTTCCTTTCTTTGTGGGACCCTGGTTACACATATTGGACATTTTCATATCTATTTTACTCTTTTTCCTAACTTCCATGTTTTTTCTCTTTGTACTTCGATCAGGATACTTTAAACTTGCTTGTATTCTAGTTTACAAACTATGTTTTCTACTCTAATATATTATTAACCCCATCTCTTAAATTCTTAATTTCAGTTATTGTATTTTTCAGTTCTATATCCTTCCGTTTGACTGTTTAATATAGATTACAAGTCCCTGCTGAAGTCCTCCATATTTTCCTCTATTTTCTTGAACATAGTTATTTTAATGTACCTGTCTATTAGTTCTAATATCTGAATCATCTGAAGGCCTGTTTCTGCTTGGCTTTTGATCAATTGATTCTGTTTTTTTTTTTTTTTTTAACATGCCTCATACTTTTGGTTGGATGCTGGACTTTGTATATTAATTGCATTAAAAATTATAGAGAGTCTGGTTGGTGTTACCTTCCTTCTAAGATGGTTAAGATCTTTTTTTGGTAGCAGAGGGTACATGCAGATTACCTTAATTTTATTAGGGTTGTCCTGTTTCATTTTGCCTTTACTCCTAGGATAAAGATTCTCTAGTATCTCAACTGAGAGCCTGGAATGTTTACCAGGACATTTCACATCAGCAGCCTTGAATTCCTTATCTGTCTTCCCAGACCCTTGTACAAGTCTTCTAAAATCTCTGCTCAACCCTTTGTCCTTCTAGCTGCTGGTTCCTGGTAGTTATTTGGAGACATACCCTATGTGCAGCTTAGAAATTGGCCAAAGCCTCAAGTGGAGTTTTAATGGAGACTTTTTAGGCTAACTTCCCTGTGGTTTTCTTTTCTCAGGATTTTGCCCCTCCAGTCCCAACTGTTTCAACTGTCTTAAACTCCAAGATCTGTCTTCTTAGACCATTGAATCTGCCACTTTCTGCTAGTATTCTACTCCCTTGTGCAATACTCACATCTACTTAGTCCAAATCAAGCTTGCTGAAAACAATTTTTATGTAATTATATTAAAGATTTCAGAAATATTTTTCAAGTTCACCTTTTGTTATTGATTTTCAATATTACAGCATTATGGTCAGATAATATATAGTTTATGGGATATACTGGTTTGGACCAAATGAAATTTCCATTTTTGTAGGTCAAATAAAGCTGAATATTGGCACATTAAAAAAATCTTAAATATATAGTTCCTTTGCAATTTATTGATTCTTTAGAATACAGAATATGGAAATTTATATAATGTACCATGTATGCTTAGAAAATAATGTGCATTCTGTATTTGTTGGAGGTACTCTAGATTCTCTTTCTCTTTAAAACCCTTGCTGGGCTTTTGGTAATGACCTTGAATTGGCCAGAAGGTAGGGCCATCTGCTGTGAACAATGAGACAGTAAGTTTCCTACTTTGTGAAAGGACCCATCAATGCTACAAGCCATTTATCTTCCTCAAGTCTTACTATAAGGAAGCAAAACTGACCCTGGTATTATCAGCTACCACCCAACTGTTTCTTTTTCTGTCCATGTGAAGTATTGTGGAGAGAAGGGAAAGAGGCAGTCACAATCAAGACTTCCAGTGTCATACTGAAGCCTGAGGCAAAAGGAAAAATCAGTAATTCTGATTATTTCGTTATTTAAAATTTTTATATTTGGTTTATCATGGATTTTTTGTCTTAATTTTGATTTTTAAAAATGTTACTTTAAAATAGTATTTATCTTGATTACTGAGATTTTTGGTGCCTCCTGAAATTTTGTGCCTGAGGTGATTGCCTCACTGCTTCTTCCTAGTTCGGTCCCTAGATGTTCAACATTGTAGGAAGCACAGGTAGGAGGCTTTTGCTTCTCTTCTTTCTCTGGAGAAAGTAGGGCTGGGGCTTCTTGATTCCTTGAAGCAATATAAGCAGAGAGGGACCAGGGAACTTCCCGACCACCAAAAACTGAGTAGTTTGATGAGATTTCTTATTCCAGACTACAAGAGTTAGGCCTCAGAAAAGGAACAGGCAGAGTCATCACCAGTCTGAGTGTTACCCCTTCCACTAGAGTGCAAAGAGCCGAGAAACAGGACACTGTGACGTTTCCCCTCTGTGGATTGTGTGTTCCATCAGCATTAGGAGAAGAAAGGGAGGAGAAGAGATCTATATTGAAACTGAGTTTGACATCTTAACTGGATTAAATTTTTAATAACCAACAGTGACCAGAGAGTTAGGGCATTTGGCCAAGTTGTCACTGAAGAATGCTAAAGGGAAAGAAGTTCTTGGAAATGGTAAAACCACTTCATGCTTATTCTCAATGAGTTTATACTTCATAATAACTGGTTGCATATGTATTGATAACAATAAAGTTTATTAAGAATATTATTCACATCTTTTGTATCATTGCTTCATTTTTATCTACCTGATGTATTAGATTCTGAAAGAGGTCAGTTAAATTTTCAAGTACTGTTATTGACTGAGCTACTATTTTCTGCAGTTGTGCTGGCTATTGTTTTGTGAAATTTCAGGTTATACTGTTAGGTGGGTATGTGCTCATGCCAATTATACCTTCTTGATATTGCTTCTTTCTTGTAAATACATTATTTTTCCTCTCATGATTTAAATTCTCTTTTGTCTGGTATTAAAAATTTTAGCCTGACTTTCTTTGGGTTCATATTTACCTAGCATATTTCTCTAATACATTATTTTTAACCTTTAGCTGTTTCTTATATTAGGATTTATTTCTGAAGTTTAGTTTAATATTTCCTATTTATTATTCATTCTTTCATTACTTTCTCTTGCTTTCCACTGGATGAATCAAATTTTATTTTCTTGTTCTGAATTTTACACATTCTATTTTCATCCTTTTAGTAAATACCCCTAACTTATTTATACTCATATTCCTCTATAGTTTCCTCCCATCCACATCAAAAGCTTATCAATAGACGTATCTTTCTTCTAAACAAAACAAGAATTTTAGCACTCTCTTATTTCCTTCTCTCTGTGTTCTGTTTTTACCCTATGAAGCTTTTGGAATTTTGACATGGTCATTGATACTCCTAAATATCATTTCATTAGATTTAAAAATCTTGCCTTAATTATGGGAAGTTCTCTGTCATTACTTCTTCACTATTTTCTCTTCTACAGTTTCTTTCCTTTTTTTTTTTTCCCTATTGGGACTCCTTTTTGCCAGATTTTGAAAATTTTTGCTTCAGTGTCCATTTCCTTGATTTCTTTCATCATTTTATCCCTTCTAGTACCTTCTGTTCTATGGCTGTATCCATTCTGCTAATCAACCAAACCGATCAGCTTTTAAATTTAACTGTTATATTTTTCAAACCCAGTCATTCTAATTTATTTTCCTTTATAATGTTTGCTCTCACTTTATGCTTACATTATCTACTCTTTCTCCCTTTCTCTGAAGATATTTATTATGCTTATTTCAAATTCTTGTTCTGTCTGCTTTGTTTATTCAACTGTCTTTGGTGTAGGTTGTTCCAATTGTTCCTTTTGCTGATGCTTTTCAGATGTCTTATTTTTCTACCCTGTGAGCTCACCCTTTGTTTCCTTGGGACTCTTAGTTGCCTTTGCTAGTCCTGTCAATATGGGAGGAAGAGGAAATGTCTAGATTCTGGTCTTGCTTATCTGGGGAAGTTTTTCTTGAGACAGACGTGGCAGAGAGAAAGAACTTCTAGAGATGACTTTTCTGGGTTTAGCACATTCTCGTTTTTTCCTTCCACAAGTTTAATCTCATAGCCATTTGGCCTCTGCACAGCCTACAGGGTGAACAGAAGAGGGGAGGGGAGAAAATACCCATGTGGTCAGCTGACTGACCTGTACTCAGTGACGCTGGCTCCTCACCCTTGCCTGGTGTCACTCCCCTGATTTAGCGCCGGTGCCCCAAGATGGCTCTGGGTTTCTAGAGCTGACTTCCTGACCCATAAGAGCTACAGGGCAGCAAAGATCCATTTAGGGGAGAAAAGGGAGCATAACTAGAAAGGTCTCCCTTATCCAGTCTCTCCTCTGTGTTCTGTGACCCTCTCCCGTTCGTTATCATTCCCCTCTCCCTACAGAAGGCCCACGCTCTGCCTCTGTTAGCATTTCTCACCACTTGTGAGATTCTTGGGTGGGTGGAAGGGTGAAGCTCTGACCCCCATCGACCTCCTTATGTCCTGACTCATCTTCTATGTTTGTTTCAGGAGGTGAAGACAACAATCTTATACTCACTTGCCATCCTGACCAGGGAAATTTCTCATTGATAGAAAATTAGGGCATACAACTCTCTGTCTCCATCAGAGACAAATTTTTGCAGCAGAATGATTATAAATGGACTCAACATATGTAGGGTTAATAACACAAAACAAAACATAACTTTAAGATCTTTTATAGAAACTTCAGGATTTTTTTCCCTAGGCTTCTACTTAATATTGATTTTTACCTCAGGGAGAAAAAGGACCTTATGCAAAAATCCTTTATTCTCCCTCCCCCCATTTATATTAAATAACACAAAATTATTTTAATAATGTGATATGGAATCTAGAGTCAAAACACTTTGGTCTACAAAAGGGAACCAATTTATTTTATAAATCACATTCTTCTGCTCCTTCCAGCAATTTCCCTTTTCCCTGGGAGGGGATGTTATTGTGTTCTTTCTGTGTCTCTTGGTGTAATTTTAATTTATCATTAAGTAACGCTTTGCTTTTTAACATAAAGAATTCAGTGTGCTTGATGGAGCAGTGCTCCATGGAAAGTTAGTTCACAGCAACAACTGTTTGGAGCAGAGGAGTTTATTAATTTATCAGAACCTTATGTTCAATTTCAGATCTCAGCGTAGGAACCAATAATCAGCTGCACCTGTTGCCAATTAAAGTATTAATGGCACATCAATCAAAGAAAAATCACTGCAAATGGAGATTACACAAGCTCTGTATTCATGTCATTTTTTGGAAGTCATCCTTTATTTCAAAAATAAGTGAGAGCTACAAACCATACCCTTTACTCTGGATTCTTTACTTTTCGTCTATGATGGCTTTAGTGGCTGAATGCCTTAGACTATGAGGGCAAATGCATTTTCCACTGGAGGAAACCGCTGTCTTCATATTTAAAAAGTAATAATGCCACTGTGCATGTGAAGACTCGCAAGACCCTGTTAACATTTTTACCAAGCTTGACAGAAGTTAATTATTAGCTTCACAGAAAGCAGGGAGGTACTAGCACTGCTCAAGGTAGATGGAGTCTTCATTGCCTGTATAGGTTGCTATATTTACTTAAAAGAAGAAATTCATGGTGTTAAGGGGAGAAGAGTCCAGCAGAGAAAGTTCTGCTTTTAACCTCTTATTTTGAATAGGTCAGTGTTTTCTGGTACTGAGGAAGGGGTGGTGGAGGTGGGGTGGGGTAGAATTAGTGAAAAGAACATAGGCTATGGAAGCAGACAAATAATAGTTTTGATACCTGTAATAGTTTTGATACCTGTAAGGAGGGGTTACAATGACTACCTCTTGGGGCTTTGGGAGGATTAGGTGAGACCATGTGTGGAAGAGTCTAGCGTAGTATCTGGCACAGGTAGGTTCTTCCCCATTCTTCCCGCCGCCAGGAATGGGTATCATGGTGTGGACAGCATCACTGCCTTGCTGGGCTAATGTGAAGTGTGTAGGAGTCACTTTCCAGTAACTGACCAGAGCCTGGAAGTAGAACATCTGGAATGGGTGAACACCCCCCTAGACTCTTCTTCCAAAAGCTGTCCTGAGTTCCCTTTATGTTTTCCACTCCTTGAATCCCTATGGTTCTTAGTATTATATCACTTAAAACGTATGTGTCACTCCCTCTACCCTGTTGCCTCACAGAGGTAGAAATGGCAAATGGACTCTACACCATAGTGGATAAGACCATGGTCTTTGGAGTCAGATAGGCCTGGGGCCAAATCCAGGTGCTTCCATTTTTTTGCGGTACGTGGGCCTCTCACTGTTGTGGCCTCTTCCGTTGTGGAGCACAGGCTCCGGACGCTCAGGCTCAGCGTCCATGGCTCACGGACCCAGCCGCTCCGCGGCACGTGGGATCTTCCCAGACTGGGGCACGAACTCGTGTCCCCTGCATCGGCAGGCGGACTCTCAACCACTGCACCACCAGGGAAGCCCCAGGTGCTTCCATTTTTAAGCTGTGTCATCATTGATTGGGTCAACTTACCAGGCCCCTCACTGTCTCAGATTCCAACTTTGAAAAGTGGGCTTAAATCCTGACTTTACAGTATGGTCCAAAAAAGAGTTAGTGTGGTATGGATGCAAACACCTGCACAGTGCCCAGTGACGAGTGGCTATTTGCTGTTGTTATTGGCCGGAAGGACCAGTGTGGAGTGTCCTACCAGATCCTAGGGTTTCTGGCAGGTATGACGGGCTTGGCAGGAAAGGCATCAAATCTAGGAGAAACAAGTAAAAACAAGCAGAAGATTTGAAGGCAGGGGCTGTTTGCTCTCTAGCCTGATTTATAAAACTCACAGGTGATGGGTTAATGACATTTGCCCTTTGAGGCAAGGACAGAATATGCCACGATTAAGCCTGCCTGATAGCCTTATGGAAACTTTCAGGTGCATCTGCTTTATATCCCATTTAGAATACAAGCTCAGAGGCAGGTGCTGTGTTTTACTCTTTTTTGTGTTCTACGTATCCAGCACAAAGCTTTGCACATAGTAGGTGTCCAATTGCCATGTGTTAATTAATGGAAAGAGTCCCTTGTTTAGTACAGTAGGGTGTCTCCAACTATCTCAAATGTTTCCATGTAGTGCTCAGAATATACTTTAAAAAAATCCATTGTAATATAACAAATATACCAATATCTCAAATAGTTTGGATGACAAAAGGTTCGGAAGAAGAGGTGTGTCAATGTAAGGAATCTTAGTGCTAAAATGGTTTGAAATTACTGCTTTAAAGCATGGCCACAATTTTACATCCTCCACTGACGTATACTTAGATATACACTTTTCTCCCCCCCGCCCCCGTGCACATTGTTTCCTTTACAGAGCTATCTTTTGCTCAATCATTGTGATGTAATGAATTGTAGATAATAATACTGCAGGCCCCCTTCTCACCTCTCTCCTGCCAGCATTAAAGATGGGTATGACCAAACAGAGCAATTCATCCTCAGGCAACAGAGACTGGCCCACAGGGTGGGCACATGACCAGGACAAGGTCAAGACATTGTTTGATATAAGGATGTCACCATGCTTAAAAGGTCAGTTTTTTTTTCCTCTGGAGTTTCTAAGACAGGGCTTCCAGAGGCTGCTCTCCACTAGGTGAAATCCTTTCTGAAGTCATAGCACGCGAGGTGTCATTGCACAAAGAGAGGAAGAGAGAAGCAAAATGGGAGGAGCAAAAGGAGGACAAAAGAGTCCTGGAAAAGCAGAGAACCCTGGATTTCAGCTCCTGGGACCTTCACTGATGTAGTCCTTCCTTCACTTCTGAAAGCTCTGCAGCATCTTTTCCAGCCTTGCAATCTAACACAATGTCTTTTTCTAGCTCATTTGAGTTGGGTATCTCGTTGCTTGCAACTAAAAGAGTCTGACCAGTACATTCAGGCTTTGGTTCTGAAACATTCACTTCAGAGCTCCGGCCACCTCTCATCCCAATGTCCTGAACAGATGCAAATATAATTACGGGATTCTCTGTGTTACATAAACACACCCATCTGACATTCAGTTTTTAGCACGTTGTATGTATACATCAGGATTTCTCAACCTTGGCACTATTGACATTTTGGACCGAATCACTCTTTGTTCAGTGTCGGATATTTAACATTATCCCTGGCCTCTGCCCACCAAATGCTGGTAGCACCACTTCCGCAGTCAAACAAAATGTCAAAGAGAAATGTCGAAAATGGCCCAGACATTGCCCAATGTCATGGGAGGTCGGGGGGAGTGGGAGGGGAGGCAGAATTGCCCCTATTAAGGATGAGCCACTGGTATACACAGTATATAAGCTTCATGAGGGCAGGCTTTTTTTTCTCTTTTTTGCAGGTAGGATTCCCAGGACCTAGAACAATTCCCGTCTCACATGATGTGCTCAGCATTCATTTATTCAATGAGAAAACAAATGCGTTCTAAGTAAATGGAGGACTCTGTTGCAGATGCTTCGAGAATCGAAGACAAGGAAAAGGAGACCAAGGAAGGCAAATGCATTATCTCCTAATTTTATGAGCCCGGGTTAACAAAACAAAACAAAACAAAACAAAAAACAGCATGCATAACTTGGCAAACTAAGAATCTCCCTCACAGTACAGATTCTCTTAAAGAGGAAGGTAGAAAGTTAGATTAGGGACAAATGTTGATTTTTAGGAATTATCCTTCAAGCACTGTGGGTTTCTACAATCTTATTTTTTTCCTATTTAAACAGAACAGTCAAACCCAACAGTGAAGACTGATTTGGGACCTGGGAAGTTAAAACAGAACCTGGGAGAATGTTTCAGGAGGAAGAGAAGTCCTATTAATTTTGCTTTTATTCTCTAAAAGTGACACATGCTTTTTGAAGTGTAGTCTCATTTCCACACCTTCAGTGGGTAGTTTTCCCATCAGGATTAAAATGATCAGCACATAGAAGAGCCACCCCTGCATTTCATCGTCCTCTTTTTATTGTAACTCAATAAAAAAATACAGGAGTTAGAGAATTTAGTTTTACAATAAGTGTTCCCATATCGAGGGGCACGTGATATATGAAAATATCTGTACATATTCTTGGCAATACTAATGTAGCATTCACGAAATAACTGAGCCTTATACGATCCAGTCACATGATGTTAGCCAGACACAAAACACGTCTACTCCAGCGACATCCAGAGCAGCTATTACAGAGGCTGTAAGTCACCAGAACAACCCCCGATCATCAGAAGAGAAATAACCCAGCGCTGTTTCCAAACAGCAGAATCACACTCTCTACTTTGTCTCCCTGCGTTGCCACCTGAGTGCCTGCCATCATATTACCATTGACTGAGACTTCTGTAAATCCTGAAGTTCTTAGAAAGTGTGATTTCCTTTTTCAGTGTTATCACCAGTCCCAAACAATTAGTCTACTTTTCAGCAGTTTCACACCAAGCAGTTTGGTTTATCTGTTCATGGCAGGGATTGGAGAGCCATAACGCCCCAAGAAAAGGAGATCCTGGGTGACCAGCCAGACACTTCACCAGCTCTGATTCAGCTCTGCCTCAGCCACGAGACCAGACCATCAAATTTCATGCCTCAATAATATTTAAATCACCGTGCTGGGAGCAGGATAATGTGGTCAAAGACACTCACTTTGGAGTTAGACAACCCTGGGTCTGCAAGTTTACTAACTGAGGGCCCTTGGGCAAGGGACATAACTGCTCTGAGTCTGTTTTCATTATACACTAAAAAGGGGTGCCCTGGTGATGAACTTCACTCAGGGTTACTCACCGATAACGAAAACCATGAATGTTAAGGCCATGAATGCCAAGATACATAATGCAATTTTAGGGTTCAATGGGCAATAAGAGAATACTATTAGGTACTTCAGGTTTCAAACGTTTTCATACTTCTGGATTGGTCTGGGGACCAAATTTGCTGATAGGCTGCAGATGGGCGTAAACACCTAGGTGTCCCGGTTCACGTCTTATCTCTGAAGTGGCTGGACTCAGAATTCGAATCTCCAAGGAAGCCACGAGGTGGCTCTTGATTATCTTTCAGTTGTACGTGATTCTACTCCAGGCTAACGCGGAACCTCTCTGGTCTCCGTACTCTGTCTTAGGGACTACCAGAATCACTCCGTTTAAATGAAGTCAACCGGTATCTTATTGAAACCTGTAAAGCAGTGGCTTGTACCCAATCATAATCGATTAATGAATACAGATGCCTAAATGATATAAGCAAAATTCATTTTGCCAGTGGTATATGTGCCACATTAATGAACAAGTCATTGAGAAATCTCAAATCTGAAATTGAGAAATCTGAAGGTTTCTTACTAGGATGATTCAGTGTGTCAACTTCTGTGGGAAAACTGAAGTTAAAGCCTTTCTTTGAAAAGAAGTACATCTTGAAACATAGACAATACCACAGTCATCTGTCTTAAGAGTATTTGAGCTACATTTCCACAGTACTAGAAAGCTTTAATTAATGTTACGCTGAGTGCTGTGCAAATTGAAATAAGCTTGGCCTCTGGCCTTAAGAGGATTTTAATCTCCAATAAACACTATTGATGCAGATAAAGATCATATTACATTTGGGGGAAACATTAATAGAATGAGCAACGCAGAGGCTTCCAATTGTTTATTTGTTATTTTCATTTTCAGATAGCAAAGTCTGAATAAATAATTGTAACCTAGATAGGTCAGCAGGCTTTGTGGAACAATGAAGAAAGATTGTGTGCTAATTTTCATGTATTTCTCAAATTTATTTACTTTTCTCTGTCTCTCCTCCAACATGCTCTAGGCCTCCATCATGTCTTGCCTGAGTTACTGTAATACCCTTCTAACTGGTCTCTAGCCTTGCCCTTTGTGGCAAACCATTTTCTCAAGTGGAGTCAGGGAATTTGCAAAAGTGGGCACATGTTTGGTCTGTTTCCCGGCTTAAAGCCCTTTAGTGGCTCCGCAGGGCTCTTAGATTACGGCCAGACACTCAGTTTACAAGGCGCTAACCTTTCTAGCCATTCACCCCTTGCAAAATATGCCACAGTCTCTAACATAGCTGGTTATGCCTACTTATCCCTCAGGTCTCAGCTTTGGCATTTCTTCCTCTGAGAAACTTTTTCTGACCTTTGAAGTTGGGTTAGCTGATCTTTTTCTGTGCTGCCGTAGCTCTCAATAGTCACCCCTCTTATAATACTGTATAAGAATAAAATTATTTACTCTTTTCAATCTTCGTTAGTTTCCAAGTTCCATGTGGGCAGGGCTATACATTTCCTGTTTACCACGGTAGCCCTAAAATTTGGTGAGAATAAAAAGCTCCTGGCGAAAAAGTAGATACCTAGCAAACATTTTGTTGAATTAGGGATTCTTTCTTTCAGTCATTTAGTTGATCCTTGCATTGGTGTCTTCAGTGACTCCTGGTGCATCTCTGTCTGGTTGGACTTGCCGTGATGATGGAACTCTTCTGTATCCGTGCTTGGCTAATCCAGTAGCCTCTAGGCACGTGTGGCTGTTGAATGTTGGCAATGTAACTGGTGACACTTAAGAATAAAATTTTTACTTATTTTTACTTATTTTGAGTTACAGTTAAATAGCTATGTGTGGCTAGCTATATTGGACAGCACAGTTTCAGGAGGACTTTATTAGATTCACATGCAGTCAAACTCTCTTCCAAGAAATGGGTCAAGAGCTGTGTTTCCCAATAGTAGCCACTAGTCACACGGGGCTATTTAAATTGGAATGAATTAAAATTAAATACAAGTTAAATATTTAGTTTCTCAGTCATGCTAGCCACATTTCAAGTGCTCAGAACCCAGTTATAGCTGATGGCTGCCACATTGGGTGTCACAGAAAATTTCCATTAGCACAAAAAGTTCTAATGGACAGCACTGGTTTGGAAAATGGCTCACCTGACCAGAAACAAAGATGCACGTTCTTCCCAGTGGGGTGGTTAGTTACCATCACCCTCTTGTTTGGTCCTGACTGTCAGGAAGGCTAGGGAGCTGGGGTCATAGTGCCACCAGATGGCTGATAATACCCAATGCTCGTTCACCTTATGTGATTAGGATATTTGCCTCTAGATCCCAGGGTACCATAAATTAGGGACAGTGATGAGAGCAAAGTAGCTGACCCCCACCAGGGAAGACCAAGTAGACTCAGGGCAGCATTCTCTTGTGAGAGAGGGTCAGGGCCAATTTCAATGCGCCCAACTCAGGCTTCTTATTTATTCCCAGACTCATCAGCCCACAAGGTCGCAGTGACCTCTTGGCTCCTAGTGGCTACCTGAAGGTCACCTCTCCCCAGAGCATCTCTCTTTTCTCTTTATTCCCTTCAGCTCTGAAACCGGCCACCTCTCCTTTCCCATGAGGCAGTCATTGGCAGCTACTCCAGGCTTTGTTGCCTCCAGAATGGATAACCACAAAGTGTCCCTGGAAGGCCACCCAGAAGCTTCAGCTGGCTTAGTGTGGCACTGTCCATCTGCCAAAAGGCACTGGGCCTGCGGCGCCAGGAACACCTGAGCTCCCACTTTGCCCTGGCTGCCTTGTCACTTTGCAGCGACATTCGAGGTACAGCCCTGAATCCCCTCGCCTGAAATTGCTGCTTTGGAGGTTGTCCCCTCCCCTGAACACCACCACAGCAGGGAAACACTGACCAGCTAAGAATGGTCCCAAGCAGGGGGTTAAAGTCAGGGAATTTGCTGAGGAATTTGCTTCCCCTCCTGGTTTGACAAAGCTGGACTTCTCTGTGTTCAGGAACACAGTGAAAAAGCCATCTGTTTAGTTAGGCTTCTGCCATGAAGGGTGGTCTTGGGGAGTGGATATTTAAATAGTGTTCTTCTGCTCTGCTCATATACATTTGGAACTTTAACAACACATTAGTAAAAAATGATTAACTAGAAGCCTTCAGTTTCCACTAGGACTCCTTTTAATTTTTTTGAAGTTGATTTCTCGTCAGCTTTGTGGCTTTTTCCCCGGAAAAGCTGACGTTTCTTCCACTCAGCACATCACCACTTCACAATCCTCATTCCTCAGTCTTTGGCCACAAGAAGGACTTTGCTTTAGTTCTCTTACTTTTCCCGTTTACTTCCTCTCCTGCCCACGCCACCCCCAAGTGTTTTCAAACCACGACCATTAAAAAGTTCTTTCAGAAAACACTTAACTATTATCCAACCCCCCTCTAAAAATGTCTTGTCAGATTTCTTCCTCCTGTTTGCTTCAAAAAGTGGCGCTTTGATTGTCCATTAGAGAGTTGTTTACATTACTGCAAAAGCTCCATTTAGTTTCCTTGACAAGGTGGAATAAGTGACTGGCTGTGATGGATAGAGGCACCTGTCCTAATGGCTGCTCACACTGTGCCCACCAGTGCAGGTTACATTGATAAATTGACAACAGTTGGGACATGCTCTGCTAGCAGCAAGAATGAGGCTACGAGGACAAACACAGGCGGTGAGACAGTCTGCTTTAATATTCCTGGGAAGGGTGTACAGCCTCCTAATCTAACACCCCAACACCTGCGGTGAGGAATTAGTGCACAGGCAGAATTTCTTTGTTACCTTGACGCTACTTCTGCTGGTTAGTCTGGAATGTTATGGACTGTAAAAGAGTCCTCCCTCCTCCCGTTTATACCCCTGCCATCCTTGGCTTGGGGGCCCCCGTGAAACCTCTATTATTTTGATTTTATGTTATTATGTATTTACTGGTTTTTTGAATTCCTTTATTGAAAACCTTTCTTTTTCCTCCGATAAGAAAAACAACATGAAGGACAACACGTGGCTGCCTGTTAGCTCTGGGTTGATTATCAGGAAAACGTGGGAAGTAGCCTGAGCAAAGGCTGAAGTGTTAATCGTCTGGAATAAGGGGCTCTGGAGGTTCCAAATTTGGAGTAATGGGGAGGTAAGTGTCTGTCACGACGTCCCACTCAGCCAGGGGTTCTTAGCAGGTGCTCAGTTCCCCAGCCAACTTACCCTTCGTTTTCTTTTTGCCACGCTGTTGGTTTCATGTTACCTTGAATACAGCGGGTACAGCAGTGAGTGAGGCCCAGCCTTGGAATCTCCCCATGTTGACAAAGGGCCCATGCAGGCGCGTGGCTCTAGGGGCAGATCCAGGACTTTGCAGACTCCCTTCACTATGTCTTTCCTCTCGGATAAGTTGGGAGCATCTTATTGGCAAAGCGATGGGTAGGTCCGCTGACGCAGCTGGGCTAAGAGCTGCAGCAGCAGTGGCAAATCTGACACAGCCCCTGGCTCCATCCATTACATGTTTATCTTAACTGAAGACTGATCTAAAGGAACAAATAACCACAGAGAAATTGCTCCCACTTAATACAAAGTCATAAAAAAGAGAGAGAGAATACAGGAGCAAAAGAAGCATGGACATAATAATGCTTTCCTGAGCTCTGCTTTTCAATGTCCTAGTTACCAATTTTATGATAAGTCACAGTTTGCCTTTACGATTTGCATGAGTAATGAGGCAATTAGCAGCCATCATATATAAAACATGCTCGTTCTTCATTAGACACCAAACAAAATGGCACAGCACAATATGTAGAGTGTGGCCAGGCTCAAGTGACTGGCTCTTTCTAGAGACTTTGTGTGGAGTTTTGTTGGAAGCCTGGTGGCTGCACGCATCGCATTAGGAGGCTAGACTGTGGTTAGTTTGATGTGAAATTCTGACTGGCTGGCAGTCGCCTCCACTCCCCACCCCCTAACTGCTACTAAATTTCATTTCAAGTTATAATTATTGACATTGGAAACAGCTACTCGGATCACAACAACAAAGCAACAATTATACAGGATCTGGTGTTTCTCATGCAAATTACAGCAATAAAATACAGGAAAATCCAGCCCACTTACAGACCAGTCTTTGTCTTTGGAGAACACAGTCTGAACTATTTGGTTAACTAAATTAAAATGTAAATCTTGGCTGGCTTTTCTTCTTAGATAGTGATATGAAACAGTTTCTAAAAGACAGAAAAAGCTTAAGGGACCACATTTCAAACAACTTGTCATGAATATATTTTTTGATGAATTAGGACTGAAAAGCTTGACTGTATAAAAATCAAGGATTCTAAAATGCTGTTCAAACAGGAAAAGCATAAGGGGAGAGAGAGTCCTGTATATTTACCCCTAATATGTTTGTTTACAAGGGAACTTGGGAGAGTTGAGAGATGCACAGTAAGAGTCCCTTGCGTTTTCTCAAGTAAAGCCATCTCTCTCTTATTCCCGGTTGGGGTAACATGTATAATGAAACATATAACCTAGAGAAGGAGATTAGTGAGCATTAAAAATGAATTCTTTTACTTTATTAGAGTTGCTTTCCTTCCTGTCTTTGTCTCTTCTTCCATACAAACCCTGAGCCTGTGAAAGTGTCCCAATAAGCGGGGTCGGAATGAAAAAGTCAACCAGTGGCATTAGCAAGAAGGAGCTGTGAATGCAACCACTCTGAGACACGTGGAGCTCTGCAGAGTCGGAAACAATGATTAGAATCTATGGGGAAATGGTATGGCTTCCGATCCATTATCATTACTGCTTTTAACAAGCTAAACTAAACTAAGCAAAGCACCCCTCAACCAGCATAGAAAAGGGTTGGATCCACAGGGCCTGCGATCAGTACTACAGAAGACAACATCAAAGAACAGGAGAAGAAAAGCCACTGCTTGTGCCTCTGGCCAGGATTCAGCCGACAACATATCTGCTTTGAAAGCTATACCTCCGAGTTTGACCACAAGGAAACTGACCCTTGTGAAACCATGACAATGGAGGATATTGACGTGTAATTTATGTATTTAATTTTTTTTATACAGGGAAGAGCAATTGTGTGATCATATCTCATTTATAACAAATCTGATCTTTAAAGGCAATAATTTTACAAGTGCACTTTTGCATTAAGAATACTGTTATCGGGCTTCCCTGGTGGCGCAGTGGTTGAGAATCTGCCTGCTAATGCAGGGGACACGGGTTCGAGCCCTGGTCTGGAAGGATCCCACATGCCGCGGAGCAACTAGGCCCGTGAGCCAAAACTACTGAGGCTGCGCGTCTGGAGCCTGTGCTCCGCAACAAGAGAGGCTGCGATAGTGAGAGGCCCGCGCACCGCGATGAAGAGTGGCCCCCGCTCGCCGCAACTAGAGAAAGCCCTCGCACAGAAACGAAGACCCAACACAGCAAAAATAAATAAATAAACTAATAAACTCCTACCCCCAACATAGTCTAAAAAAAAAAAAAAGAATACTGTTATCATAAGCAGAGAGCAAACGCTGTGTGGGCAGTCACTCTGACTTATAGCAGCTCGGTACAGCCGCTGCTAGACAACCAAGAGTAATGGCTTTTGATAATCAGGCCACACTATTAATATAACATGAACCACCAGTGCTTTTGTACTGCAGCCCTGGTTAAACTAGCAAATCTCATTGGAATATAAAGAAGGGGTGGGGAGTCGTGTTCTGTTTTCTGCTGCTTCTGCACTGAAAAATGTGCCTCACGGTGCTGTCTTAGGTGTTTCATGTCTTTGGGAATGTGCAGCAGCAGTGAAGAATGTTTCCCTTTAGAACCTCTGGTCCTTTCTGCTCAGTTAGAGCTCAGCAACTACCCACTGCATCAGAATTGAGGTCCATGAAATGCAGCAGATGGATTTCAAGAGGCAGTTCTGTTGGCTGGGGTGAAGCTGGTGGAACATGCTGAGGTTCGGAGCAAGCTGGGT
This sequence comes from Tursiops truncatus, assembly GCF_011762595.2. Classification (NCBI taxonomy): domain Eukaryota; kingdom Metazoa; phylum Chordata; class Mammalia; order Artiodactyla; family Delphinidae; genus Tursiops; species Tursiops truncatus. The sequence continues at coordinate 107,076,691 of NC_047034.1, read as the reverse complement.
TTATGCTGGTCTCTCACTGTTCTGTGACTGTTGAAATACTGCTGGGTGTAATGGGGCTCATTTTGGCCCATGTGAACAAAAGTTAATGCTGCCCCTTAATCGTAAATGTTAGCGTGAAGGAAAATATGAGGGAGGCACTTCTGGTGGTAAGAGTCAGGCAACATAATCATAACAAGTAAAACCAGGCTTAAGCATGTCACAATAATGTTTATTCATATGGTGACATTTACTGTAACTTTCCTCTAAAAGGCAATGTTCTCCTCCAATGTTAACAACCCAGAAACCATATTATGAAGTTATCTTTGGATGCATGATGTGTATCTCTGTCATACAGCTCTCCGTTTCCCAGGACATGTGCACTGGGAGTGAATTTCCTCTTCAAAATCAGTGCTTGGATTATTTCTGTAAAGCTGAGGAGGCACATACTCAGTAAAGAAATGCATGTTTCCTGAATTTTACAATGAGGAGAGAGGGCTAAAAAAGGCTGATTAAAGAAGCTGAGACTCAGTGAGACTGAGTACATTACTCAATCATGTACGAATCTCTTCCAGTGCCACGGTTTTCATAAAATGTTCCCTGATAATGCAAATCAGGAGTAGTATTTCTGAACCTCTCCAGCTTTCGTGGCAAGAGATGAAGATGAGTGTCTTCAGTGTTTTGATTGTGATGATCTTGTGGCCATTGCCATAGACTACTTTGTATTCATCAAACATTTACTGAGCACTTACTATGTGCCAGCCAATGGACCAGGGATGGAGGGGGAGGATGAAATACATCAGCTTCAAGGAGATTAAAATCTGGTAAGAAAGAACAGACAGGTACATAATTAATTATAAAACTTGGCAGAACCTGATAAGGAGAAGTTCATTTAAGCTGCAGTGGGAAAGATTACATTGAACAAGATGGAATTAATGAAGACTTTAATGCATTTAATGAGAGCCTCGAAGAATTTGTAGGTTTTGCATACGTTTTATATTCACTACTATATTCTAAATTAGTTGAGATTAGTCACTACATCTAACTTGTATTTATATGTATGACTATGTTGGGCAGAATGTTTGGTCTGTAGATGCATTACATAAATCATACCATCTACAGAGCACTTATATGTTTCAGGAATTGTTATAAGCACATGTTATCTAATCCTTGTAGCACCTCTTGAAGTAGGATCCAAATTCTCCCCATTTTACAGAGGAAACTAAGTCACTGAGAGGTTAAGTAAATTGTCCAAAGTCGTAGTTATTAGGTGGAGAAGCTGGATTGGAGCCGGGCAGTCCAGTCTGACCGCAGAGACTACATTCCTCACCCATACACTCTAACTGCCTGTGGTCAAGAAACATTGGTTGAATGTTGAAAAAGCTAGTAGGAGTTTCTCAGCAGTTATAATGCAATTTCATTTACCACTGCAGAATTTCTTAAGAACACTTAGCTCAGGAAACAAAACAAAAAATCATCAGGGTGCATAAAAATCAGTTTATGATTAAATGATTAACTTCTGCAAGAAAGTCAAACACTTGTCCACAATATATTTATTCTCTAGAAAGCCTTGAGGTTGTGGATCAGCTAAGAAGGTATTGACTTACACTGATAGTTTTTGAAAATAAGTTTATACTGTTTGATGAATATATAACATCATTGCTTTTGGCATCAGGTCCAACATTTATCCTTTCCTTCTCATCACACAATGTAATGATACACATCCATACAGTAAACTCGTTCTATGGACCTGAGTCTCAAGCACCCTTGGTGTCCTATATTAAATGCAGAACAAACCTTCCCTGTCAGAGAAAATTCACTGACATCTAGTTCAAAGATGATCAATAACTTGATCTCGTCTGCACAAAATGACCTTTCAATGGCATAGATTGTAGGGAGTTGGTGGGCCAACTAGGTAGAGAAAAGCGATGGCACGGTGTATGTTAGCCAGTGACCCACATACAAACACCGGTTCAATTGGAGAAGTGAGGAAACCGGATGTGCTCAGCTGGTACAAATATCTGCATTTCACGAGGTTCAGTCTCTGCTTAAATCCTTTCTCACAATACCGCTAAACTTCTTTGTTTGGAAGAAGTTGTGCAACAAATGCGTATGAAAGTAACAGATACATTTATTCTTCTAAAAATTGGCAAAGAGCAAAGAAAGCTATCATATTGGGTTTGTTGAGGTTGCTAAAAATGGCTATTCTTGTTCATCACTGTGTGGAGTACAAAAAAACCCCAATATCTTCTTAGTAACTTGGAAACTTTTAGAGCTATAAAATGCTATGCCCAAAGTACACCTAATTCCATGACTAGTAATTCATCATATGAAAATAATTAGCTGTGAACATAAAGATTTGTGGACAATGATGTACCTCTAAAATTATTTAAAAATTTAAAATGTAGAAATAGCCTCAATGTTCAACAGGGAAGTAAATAAATGCATTTTAATACATCTATAAAATATAATACAAAAAAAGCAGGATAGGGCTTCCCTGGTGGTGCAGTGGTTGAGAGTCCGCCTGCCAATGAAGGGGACATGGGTTCATGCCCCGGTCCGGGAAGATCCCACATGCCACGGAGCGGCTGGGCCCGTGAGCCATGGCCGCTGAGCCTGCGCGTCCGGAGCCTGTGCTCCGCAACGGGAGAGGCCACAAGAGTGAGAGGCCTGTGTACGGCAAAAAAAAAAAAAAAAAAAAGCAGGATACAAAACTGTACATACAACATTGACTTGATTTAGATTTAGGATGAAGAAAATGCACCACAGAATTAACAGATATTCTGTGTGGTAAAATTACTCATACTTTTAATTTTCCTCTTTATACACTTTATTTTTCCAGATTTTGTACCATGAACATGTATTGTTTTCATAGTTACTAGTAAAAAGTAAATATTAAGTATTCTTTAGAAGGCTGTGGGCATGCTGAAGATCCATCCAGAAGGACCCTAGACTTTCTCCTGGAAGATAAGGCTTGGCCTTTTTGTCCCAATGTCCACTCCTAATTGCTGAAATCAGTGGTGCTTTTTCCTCACCCTTCCACAGTAATTCTAGGAAAGGTAAAACTCTCTGATGAGATATGAGAAAGCAGCCATTAGAAAACCTTGGAAAAGAAATGAGTATATGGAATATATTTCCAAGAGAAAATATAAGCAAGGTGATTGAAAGAACTTGTTAAAAAACTGAAAATTTTCTTCCTGATTGAGTCAGATAAGCCTGACTGTTCTCTGAGTGAGTTGGGTTTTGGACTGTGGACATAGGCATACAATATAGATGGCTTTTTACTTTGTAAAAGCTTTGTGAGTGATAATGCCTAACTTTAACAGTCAAACATTACGAATAGATTTCAGCACAAAGTTTCCAAGATAAGAGGACATGAGCGGGAGCAGTATTTAAAGCAGACAAAAACATTCCTTGCCTTGAACTTCCCTAGGTTAAGTATTAATTTCTACATGGTTACAGTGGAATCATGCTGGCAGATACTAATTACTATACCCTTGGCTTGTGATGACAAAAATGCTGGCCCATTCTATAAAAGTTTCTTTTCAGCTTAAACATATGAATCAAATAACTCTGATTGTCCTAGATATTGCCCAGATGCAGTGTCATTCACTCTCAATTACATCCCTGTTCAGATGATTCTGCAAAATTTAATTCCCTTGCTTTCACACTTGACATTCATTCATTTATTCAATGTTTACTGAATTCCTATTATGTACCAAGAAATTTTATTTTTCCTTTTAATTTTATTTCCAACCTCTTAGGAATTGTTTTAACCTAATACTAATCATTTTTCTCTTATTCTTCCATCCAGCACCCAAAATGGTATGTGGCATCTAGATTTTTTTAAATTAAAGTGAACTAAAATAAATGTTGGAGAATTTTATTATATTCCTTGAGATAATTGGAAACATAAAATAACATACCACAGAAGAAAACGTGCATTTATATCTGTGTATGAATATATGCTTAGTATTGGAAGTAAGCATCACAGATAAACAGACAGATAATACATAATTAGAAAAGCAACAAAAATTTTAGTAGTCATTAAAGTGTTAAATGTAACTGAAAACATAATTTTCATGTAATGATTTGGAGAAAAATTGAAATATTTTAGTTGGTTCAACTTTTAGATTTGATAGCAATTCATGTTAACGATACTTGTGGCTGTAATTGTATTAAAAATAATTTAATAAAATCAAATCTATTCTTAAATATAATTAAATTAGTAATTTAATTAAATAGAAATAAATTAATAAGTTAAATAATAAGGTTAAATAAGTTAACTAATGATATAATGACACAGTCTGTTTGAGTAGTCCTGGCAAAGAAAAATGTCTTTGAAAATTAAAATTAGAATCAAATTTCTGTACTCCCATTCCCTTATTTTAAAGGGAATATGGACATAGACAAGTGGAGAAACTTGTTCAATATTCTATATCTCCTAGTGGTGAGCCCAGTGTAAAATTCAGGTTTTCGGACTTCTTTCTTGGCCACCTTGTCTCAGCCTGCATGAGGCAAATTGCTGTGCTGAAACTCTAATCTTTTGTGTGAATGGTTTCTTTGCTAGCTTGTCTAATAGCAGACCAACGTTCCTTTAAGAAAGCTCAATGTAAAAGGAAAAAAAAAAAAAGAAGAAATCATTGACCAGTATTAAATAATGTAGATAAATAAAATAACATTTATTGTGAAAAATAATAATACTAATGTCTTGTGTAGTGTGAAATATATGTAGAATTAAGATGTATGGACAATAACAGTAAATGGGAGAAAAGGCAAAGGCAATAAACATGTCATAAAAGCATTATCTGGGAAAGGGTAAAAACATTAATTTATATTAGACTGTAATAAAACAAGAATGCATACTTTATCTCTAGGATTACCATTTAAAATAATTATAAAATACTAACTAACAAACTAATAGAAAATGAAATGTTTAAAAATAACTAACTAGTTTAAATGAAGGCAAAAAAGGAGAGAAAAACATGTATAAAGTGGAAAGAATAAACAGAAAACAAGTAGGAATATTATAGCTATACAACTGAAAATATCAGTAATTATATTTAATGTAAATGGGCCCAAAACTCCAATTCAAAGATAAAGATTGTCAGATTAGTTGTAAAACAAAAGGCAACTATATGTTGCTTACATGAGACACATCTTAAATATAAGTACAGAGAAAATTTGAAAGTAAAAGAATGGACAAAGGAAAAATGCAAATCCTAACCAAAAGAAAACTTATGTATTTATAATAATATCAGAGAAATGAGTATTTTTAGAGATAAGTAATGACATTTCAAAATGATAAAAGGATCAAACTGCCAGGTTTACATAATAATCTAAATTTGTGAGCTCCTAATAACAGTTTCCAAATATACAAGTTAAAAACTGATAGATACGAAAATATAAATAGACATATTTATAACAATAGTAAGAGAGTATAGCACATCTCATTGATTGATAAAGCAGACAAAATTCAATAAAGACATAAAATATCTAAATCTGAAAATATTTATTATATACAAGTATATGTGGAATATTTACCAAAATTGACCATACCCTGGATAATCAAAGAAGTCTCAGTTTTAGAAGACCAAGATCAGTTAGAGTATGTTCTTTGACCTCAGTGGGATTAAACTAGAGATCAATAAAAAATAATATTAAAAAAAAAATCCAAATGGTTGGAAATCAAGCAACATACTTACAAATAAATCATCTATGTAGAAAATAAGAAATCACTAGGAAAGTTGGAAATATTTTGATCTAAATGATAATGAAAATATAACATATCAAAACTTTTAGGAATTTGCTAAAGCTCTGATCAGAGGGAAATTCATAGCTTTAAATGCATATACCACAAAAGAAGAAGGGCTGAAGATCAATAATGTGAGACTTTATTTGAGGAAATGCGGGGGAAGAACCCACAACAAGTGAACACCAAAAAAAGTACAATAAAGAAACTATTCAGCTTCTCTGGTGGCGCAGTGGTTGAGAATCTGCCTGCCAATGCAGGGGACATGTGGTGTCCTCCTGGTCCGGGAGGATCCCACATACTGTGCAGCAACTGGGCTCATGCGCCACAACTACTGAGCCCCTGGCCACCACTACCAAAGTCTGAGTGCCTGGAACCCATGCTCTGTAACGAAGAGTGGCCCCCGCTCGCCACAACTAGAGGAAGCCCAAGTGCAACAACAAAGACCCAATGCAACCAAAAATAAATAAATAAAAAATTAATTAATTAACTAAAAAGAAACTATTAAAGACAAAAGCAGAAAATAATGAAACAAACAAAAAATTTACAAGAAATCAACAAAGCCAAAAGTTTGATCTTTGAAAAGACTCTCAAATTGATAGGCTGATCAAAAAGAAGAGAGAAAGGCTTCCCTGGTGGCACAGTGGTTGAAAGTCCGCCTGCCGATGCAGGGGACACGGATTCGTGCCCCGGTCCGGGAAGATCCCACATGCCGCGGAGCAGCTGGGCCCATGAGCCATGGCCCCTGAGCCTGCGCGTCCAGAGCCTGTGCTCCGCAGCGGGAGAGGCCACAACAGTGAGAGGCCCGCGTACTGCAAAAAAAAAAAAAAAGAGGAGAGAGAAGATACAAGTTACCAGTGTTAGAACTGAAAAATAGGATATCACTACAATCATAGAAACAATGAAAGGATCCTAAGAGCATAATGTGAAAAACTTTATGCCAACATACTTGAAAATTTAGATGAAATAGATAAATTTCTAGACAAACACAACTTTTCAAAACTAATACAATAATAAATAGAAAATCTGAATAGTTCTTACATCCACTAAATAAATGAATCCTTGATAAAAACCTTTCCGCAAAAAGTCTTTAACTCCAGATGGCTTCACCTGTGAATTCTTCCAAACATTTAAGGAAAATTACACCAATCTTATACAAATTCTCCCAGAGAACCAAACTGAAGACACTTTCTAATTCATTTTAAAAGGCCAGGATGACGTTAATATTAAAACCTGTCAAGGACTTTCAAAGGATAAGTACAGGTCAATTTCTCATACAAATATCATTGCAATAATCCTAAACAATATATTAGAAAATAGAATATAATAATATATAAAAATAATAAATACATCATAACCAAGTCGAATTTATCCCAAGAATGCAAAGTTGATTTAACATTCAAAAATTAATCAATGAATCACCCATTTTAATAGAATGAAAGAGAAAAATATGATCACTTCAACAGATTATAAAATGGATAAAATATTATATATCCATTCATGACTGTAAAGACGTTCTTCATAAACTGAGAATAAAAGAGGTTTACTTAATCTCATAGAGATTATTATGATTTATTATTTTTTGGGGGTGCTGCATTGGGTCTTCATTGCTGTGTGCGAGCTTTCTCTAGTTGCGGCAAGCAGGGGCTACTACTGCGTGCGGTGCATGGGCTTCTCATTGCAGTGGCTTCTCTTGTTGCAGAGCACAGGCTCTAGGCACGAGCTTCAGTAGTTGCAGCATGTGGGCTCTAGAATGCAGGCTCAGTAGTTGTGGCTCACGGGCTTAGTTGCTGTGCAACAAGTGGGATCTTCCCGGACTAGGGATCAAACCTGTGTCCCCTGAATTGACAGGTGGATTCCCAGCCACCAGGGAAGTCCCCAGATTATTTTTTAAAAAATCATTGACTGTATGACATCAATGAATGCCAAAGTACAATATCTGGTTTTCTTTAAAAAATGCTGATCACCCCAAAAATTTTCTGGGAAATTATGGATCATCAGGAATTACCAGCTAAGAGTTTTGAAATAGGGTAACAATACTCCAAGCCAGTTATTAATTCCCCAGGATTGGTTTGTACTGTCACCTTTACCAGATTAGAGTTTGCAGTTCTTTATATTTTGCCTAGGAAACTTTTTGAGTTACTTTAAAGAATTTGCCTCCCTTCTTGTTCTGTAAAAATATGACAGGATATATTTCATTTACTTTGAACATTTATTTTGATCTAAATGATAGTAAAAATGTAATATATCCAAACTTTTAGGAATTTGCTAAACTTTTTCATCACTGATTAAAAAACAAAGCAATACCACTGGCCCTGAAGTACAAAATATAATTCCAAGTATGAGGGAAAGAAAAGACATATGGTGGCCTTCATGAGGGGATGAGTTCAGAATAGATAAATCACTTGAAGGTTTACAGTTTCTATTTTGAGAGGCAGACAATACACTTGAAGAAATCTATTGCTAAAAGAAATATTAAGAGTAAGAAATTAGCTTGAACAAAAAAAACGTTCTTAAGAAACTTGAAAACAAAATTCTACCAGCATTCTTAATTATAATTAGATAATGAAGAATTATAATAAGGAAAACAATGCCACAATACCCACTTGGCTGATCTTTAACTTCACAGTATGATATAGGACTTTTATTTTCTTTAACTCCCTTGAAACCAAACCCTGAGTTACACATCGGCCTATGTGTAACCAAGTGTGAAGTGGGTTACTCTCTGGAAGAATGGGCATATTTTTTCCTTGTAGTAAGTTACCAAAATTGACATGTGATAAGGAAGAATCTTTTTAGTTCTGGGGTGAGTTGAATGATATGGTCCAATGTGGGCATCAAATTAGCAAAACTTAGATGTTAGTTTCTTTACTGCATGAAGGTAGTCTGGAGACATTTAGAGATGGGCACAGAAGGAAATTTAGCAAGGAGCAGTTTTAGAAATACTTGTCAAACCTTGTTGAATATTTGCTTCTATGTAGAGATTTTGTTTGGTGTTTGCCCTGTTTGAATGTGTTAATACCAGTAGAGAGGACTGAACAAAATGGATTTAGGAGAACAATTGTTTTAGTGCCCAGTCTCTGCTTCAGACAAAGGTGATGACAGGAAATATTAGTAATAGTCTTCCCACAAGAAGTATGTCTGTCATATACATGACCGACTCTGAGAATTACCTTAAAGGTTGTTTATGCTGTAGTATGGCCTGATTATCTAGGAGTAGATGTGTCTGTCTTATATACTACTATATTCCCAAGGCCTAATACAGTGCCTGGCATCTTGTAGGAGCTCAGTAACTATACCTGGAATAAATGACAACTGAAATCAGCAAATAGTGGGAATAGCTGGATCTGCCTTATCAATTAAAAATAAAACTTTCTGTAAAAGTATCTTTTCTTTTCCTCTGATGATATTCTGATGCTAATTTATGGAAATGGATATATATATATGTGTGTGTGTGTATATATATATATATATATATATATATAAAGAGAGAGACAGAGAGACAGGAGAAACAGGGGAAAATATATATGGACTCACAGATATATATCTGTGAGTAGTATTTTCAGTGGTTTCTAGGAAAGTCACTCTGTGTCATGCAACCACCCATCATGTTCTGAAAACAGAGCTAAATAAGGACAATAGTGATTGTTATTGTCTATGTGTTCCCATTGTATTAAAGAAAATTAAGAGAGTGCTTCACTTCTGAGCTTATGTGGCATGGCCAGAGTGACCTTATGGTCTCAAAAGCATCCAAGACATCTGGGGAAAACTCCATCTTCTGTAGCCTACAGGGTAAACTATGTTCATTGTTTTTAACAAGTGTCAAAAAATGCTGATTTCCCTAATGTCTTAGAATTTGTCTGAAGGAGCAAGGAAAATAGTGTGTAACATTGCCCATTCATTCTTATGGCAGAGGGAAATACAGGAAAAATAATGTCAATTTAGTATCCATATAGAAATCCATATTTATTCACAATATAATGATCATAGAGGAGCTATTATATTCTGGGGGATAAAATTCACTCTCAGCAGACTGTTTCAAACAAAGATAATATACTACCTCAAGCAGTCTTGAACATTTTATTATTTTCTCCTTTAGAAGTCAACAGCACCAAGGTTTAGAGGAATGTTAACAAAGCATATTTATAAAGATGTAAATAATCATGGTGGAGACTTACCGTTCACCACTGAAAAGTAGTGTTAACACATCTATGATGTCTTCTCTGGGATATTTAAAAATGGAATTTAGACATAATTTCAACAAGGTTTCTGTACTTAAGGAACTTAGATTCTGGTAGAGAGAGTATGAAAGAGAAACACATGAAAATTTATTGAACAATGTAATTTATGTGTCTGACATTTTGCAGTCTATCAACTTTCCAGAAGTCAAGAAAACAATTTCTGTCTTTGTTTTTCTTACCCTTCAAGCATTTGTTTTCTTACCCACTATGAAGATGGCTTCCCTTGGGTTTTATGACATTTTTGTTTGCCTTTTTGGTTTCTTTGTGTAGCTAATTCTTGTCTAGTTAGATCCAATTGTGGTAAAAACTCTTTGAAGGCTTTCCTGGTGGCTCAGTGGTTGAGAGTCCGCCTGCCGATACAGGGGACACGGGTTCGTGCCCCGGTCCGGGAAGATCCCACATGCCACGGAGCGGCTGGGCCCGTGAGCCATGGCCGCCGAGCCTTCGCGTCCGGAGCCTGTGCTCCGCAACGGGAGAGGCCACAACAGTGAGAGGCCCGTGTACAGCAAAAAAAAAAAAAAAAAAAAAAAAAACCTCTTTGAGTGGAGCTATGCCGGCATTTACTATCATGCCTTTTCTCATTGCTTCTCTACATAGTGTCTGCAATGAACTTTTTGAATACATCTGTTTCATGCCTGGGGACCTTTGCATATTCTTTTTCATCTACCTAGAATCCTCCTCCCAATCTCTTTGCTTGAACAATTACTATTCATTTTTTAGGTCTCGGCTTAGATATAATTTCCTCCATTTGGCATGAATCTATAAAAATCATTGAGTTCTTCTCTTAGATTCTTTAATAGTGCCTTTTTCTTAGGCATATTACAATTCTATACGGTATTTCACTTAGCTATTTACTTGAGCATCACTCCAACTAGACTGTAAGCTCACTGAGAGCAGAGAATAGGGTCTATATTTTGTTCAAGCTTATGTGCCATCTTTGTATTGATGTACACTCTGCTGTATGTATATGTATTCTAATGTGTCTATATATAATAATATATTAAAAGACCATATGACAGAGTGGTTAAGGAGAGCCTGGACTCTATGACTAGCCTGCCTGGGTTAGAATCTCAGCTCTGTCACCTACTAGCCATGTGATCTTTAATTTTTCCATGCTGCAGTTGCATAATGTATAAATCAGAGATGACAATAATATCATAGGATTGTTGTAATTGTTAAATAATTTAATAAATGTCAAGGACTTAGTACCTAGTAGAAGCTATATAAATACTTGCTTCTACTTATTATCATAAATATTCAGTAAATAAATTAATGAATCATTAACCAACCTCAGTACCACATTCGCCTAATTTAAGTGCTAGACATCCCACTCTCGCTAGTGATACCATCCTGATTTTTCTCCCCAGCCTCATATTCTTCCTCGGTTCAATCACTTGATAAAATCCCAAGCACCTGAGTTCTGGTTGATATAGTCACCTCTCTACTTCAATCCTGAATTAGTCACAAGATCAAGGGTAAAATCTGGCTGTAGGAAGAGTTTGATCTCTCAGTGCTGGTGCAAACCTATTTGAATGTGGCAAGTGCCCTTGCCTGGGGTCATCAGCTTGAAAATCATGTCACTGAAACAATGTAACTATTGGGGGCTGAGGTGTGGGGTGGGAGATGAATGCCATTGCCCCTATCACTCCTCCTCAAGAAAAAAGAACTCTGAAATGTGTCAGAGACAAAGATGAAGTCCTCATCCATGCAAATTGTCCCTACTTTACTGGGATGTGGTGCTTTTATTGAAAGGAATGAATAGATTATAAAATGAACCAGCCTGGGTTAAATGCATTCCTCTCTTCGGTTCCTTCCCTTATGTTCTCTCTTCTCTTATTTTCCTCCCATGGGACTGATATTGTAAGGCTAGTTCCAAAAACTTCTGATCAAGGAGCCCTTCTACATTTAGAAGACATAAGAGGTAGCAGGGTAGGTCCCAGGGGAAGTGAACACTGAGGGTTGCTCAGGTATCTTCCACTTCTGGGTTTGCTGAGTGGGCAATGGAAGCCCTTGGTTCTTACATGGGCTAAGAGAGATCAGTAGACTAGATGACCAGATGGATTATAGGCTGCAGCCCTACACTGTCTCTGCCTACAGTATTTTTCATGCTTCAGGAATCTGGTAGAATGGTAGGGTAAACAAGATTTAGTCATTAAGATATTCTGCTCCAGCTCATATACTGTTAGAACTAACCACTGAAATTCCATCAAAGGAAGATACATTTTAAAAAAATACAAAAAAATGAGAAATTTTCAAGAGTCAACAATTACTTGAGTTTTTATATTATAGAACTTCTTTTGTGTTTGCTATGAACTCGACAAAAACCAAAATGTCTGCTACTACTGGTGATGGAGATACATTTTAAGATTCAATTATTAGAGAAAAGAGTCACTTAGACAATAAAAAAATTATTAGTTCAAGTTAAAGATGTGGTCAGTAGGTGAATAATTTAGCAACCAAAATGAAGAAAAAACAATTTTAATTCCTTATTTTAAATTAAAAAAAGTCTATTTTAAAATAATGTGTCAAAAGGAAATTATAATAGATGTTGAAAAATATTTAAAACTTAATAAAAATGAAAATACTACATAAAATTTGTAGAGTGAAGCTAAATTATAGTCTTCAATTCTTATAAGGGAAGAAAGACTGAAAGTTATTGAATTATTATTCAACTCAAGAAGTTAGAAAAAACATAAGAGTAAAGCCAGACAAAGAAGAAAGGAAACATTAAAAATCAGAGCAGAAATTAATAAAATTTAAAAAATGCAAGAGAAAGGACTTAAAAGTCCTGGTGACTAAACTATTATCAAACCTGTGGCAAACTGGTTGAAAAGAAATAAGATATAAGAGAAAAGAGATAAATTTAAAAAAAATTAAGAATAAAAACTAAGGGATAACTATAACAAGTACAAATTAATTAGAAAATAGTGTGAGACATGTTATGTCAATACATCTGAAAAAATTAGATGAGACAGATGAATTTTTAGAAAAGTAATCTACCACAATTGACTAAAAAAGTATTACAAAATCTGAACAGGCCTTGGAACAATAGTTAAGATTAGTTAAATAGTTAAAAGAATTAGTTAATTAGAAAATAGTTAAATAGTTAAAATTCTACCACAATAAAAATATCAGACCCAAATGGTTTTAAAGATCACTGCTACTAAACATTTAAGGAACAGAAAATCTCAATAAAAAATAAACTGCTCTAGGAAGAAAAAAAAAAAAAAACTGAATGGTTCTTGCTTAATTTTATTAAGTATTGTAACTTTAAAGCCTAAACCAGATAAGGACATTATGAGAAGAAAATATTGTGAGAAAATCTCATTTGTGAAATATAGATTAAAAATCATAAAACAAAGGAGATAGGTATTTGTACACTATGTTCATAGCAGCATTATTCACAATAGCCAAAAGGTGGAGGCAGAACAAGTGTCCATTGATGGCTGAATAGATAAATAAGGTGTGGTATATACACATACAAACACATACATATATAATGGAATATTATTCAGCCTTAAAAAGGAAGGAAATTTTGACACATGCTACCACATGGAAGAACAAATGAACCTTGAGGACATGCTAAGTGAAATAAGGCAGTCACAAAAAGGCATATCTGTGATTCGACCTTTATAATGTACCTAGAGTAGTCCAATTCATAGAGACAGAAAGTAGAATGGTAATTGTTGAGGGCTGGGAGGAGAAGGAAATGAGAACTTGTTTTTTTAATGGGTATAGAGTTTCAGTTTTACAAGATGAATAGTTCTGAGATTGGTTGCACAACAATGTAAATATACTTAGCAATACTTTACTATACATTTAAAAATTTTTAAGACAGTAAATTTTATGTTATGTGTATTTTACCACAATTAAAACAAAACAAAATAAATTATGAATAAAATATATCCAACAATATATTAATGTATTAAAACAAGTCTATTGTGGCCAAATTAAATATATCTCAAGAATGCAAGTTTGGCTTAATATTAAAATCTATGGAAGCAACTCACTACATTAACAAATTAAAGGAGAAAATGACATAAGATCACTTACCAGATGTGGAAAAACTATTTGAAGGAATTTAACACTTTGTGATAAAAAGTCATAATAGAAAATTCTTCAAAATGAAAAAAAATACTAAATCTGCAGCAAACATCATACTTAATGGTGAAATATTTTAAAAATTTCAGAGACAAAACAGGTAGAACATCAACACCACTTGCATTAATTTTTGTGTTGGAGATCCTAACTGTGTCCATTATATAATCTGAAGAAATTTTAAAAAATAAATTAAAAATATGGAGACAAAAGATTTATAATTTGTTAATGACTTTTTAAAAAAGAAAACAAAGAGCATGTACTGATAAATTTTAAGATTTCAAAGAGACTTCAAGAGGTTTTGGATAACTGATCAATATAAAAAAATGCAGTTCATGCCTGTAGATTAGCAAACAATTAGATAAATATTTAGAAAAGAGATTTGAACAAAAACTTTGAGAAGTGAATATCTTAAAAGAGAATGATTTAAACTTTAAAGGAGATATAAATAAATGGAGAAACCATGTTCATGGATAATAAGACATTATTATAATGATACAATTTCTCCCCAAGTTAACCTATGAATCCTAATTAAATTTAAATAGAACTTAAAATCTTATCTGACAACTTATTATAAAAATAACATGGAAATTCAAAGGAATACATTGATTTAGAAGGATAAGAATGAGATGGGGCACGTTATATGCAAGGAACATTATCGTTATAATTGTACTTATAGAAATTAAGACAGTGTGATATTGGGTCAGTAATAGATACATTAGACCAGTGGAATAGAGGCATTTGGATCAGTTGTCCAGAAGAGATCCATGAAAATACACAACTATAATGTGTGACTCAGGTGGCACTACAAATCCATGGTCTGCCATGTTAATACCTGCTAACCATATGGGAAAAAAATTGAATTCCTACCTCAAACAAAACACACAATCATTCCTGGTGAATTAATGACCTAAAAAATGAAAGCACAACTTAAAAACATTTAAAAGAAATTAGAAAATATCTTTATGATATGAATGTAAGACAAGCCAACTCGATAATAAATCCATAAGGAAAAATTTGTCAGCATTAAAAACTTCTGTCCGGCAAATGACACAATAAAGAGAAAAGAAAAAAACACAGACTGGGAAATTATTTGCAGCTGAAAACTAACAAACATTATTATCCTGAACAGATAAAAACTTCCAACAAATCAATGGGAAAAAGACAAGCATCCCAATTTAAAAATGAAAAAGTGGGAAAAAAAAAATTGAGCTGGCAACATGAGCAGGCAAAAGAGGAAAGAGCGGCCAATAACCAACAAGCTGAGTGATTGAACAATAAACATGCTCAACCTCCTTAGCAGTCATGAAAAGCAAGTTTAAGTTATAATGGTATAAAATTTCTCACCCATCAAATTTGCAAAATCTAAAAGTATAAAAATACCAAATATTGGTGAGATGAAGGTGAGCCCTCATACATATAAACTGATACAACCATGTTGGAAACCAGTTTGGTAATATCAGTAAAGCTGAAGATAAGCATATCATATGACCCAGCGACTACATCCTTATGTATATTCTAGAGAAATTCTAGCCCAAGTGTATAACTTTCACGTACAAGATTGCTCAGGTGTCTCTCCTGTAGAACGGAAGCTTCATGAGGACAGGAGCTTGTTTTGTTTATTACTATAGCCCAGAGACTAGATTAGGGTCTGGCACCTGGTAAATAAATAAATATTGCTTTAAAATGCATCTAAAGCAAACAAAATGAAAGATAAGACAGGAATGGAAGTCAGATCTATGAACTTGCAGGACAGTTTGAGCATTAACCCACTCTGCTTTTTCATCCTTTTCCGGCAGACCACTCTAGAGTTGTTCAGCCCCTGTGCTAACCACAGTAGCATTTATTCTCCTTTCTTATCTCAAAGGCTGCACTTCTTTTTTTTTTTTTTTTTAACATCTTTATTGGGGTATAATTACTTTACAATGGTGTGTTAGTTTCTGCTTTATAACAAAGTGAATCAGTTATACATATACATATGTTCCCATATCTCTTCCCTCTTGCGTCTCCCTCCCTCCCACCCTCCCTATCCCACCCCTCCAGGCTGTCACAGAGCACCGAGCCAATATCCCTGTGCCATGCGGCTGCTTCCCACTAGCTATCTACCTTACTACGTTTGTTAGTGTGTATATGTCCATGACTCTCTCTCGTCCCGTCACAGCTCACCCTTCCCCCTCCCCATAACCTCAAGTCCGTTCTCTAGGAGGTCTGCGTCTCTATTCCTGCCTTACCCCTAGGTTCTTCATGACATTTTTTTTTTTCTTAAATTCCATATATATGTGTTAGCATACTGTATTTGTCTTTTTCTTTCTGACTTACTTCACTGTGTATGACAGACTCTAGGTCTATCCACCTCATTACAAATAGCTCAATTTCGTTTCTTTTTATGGCTGAGTAATATTCCATTGTATATATGTGCCACATCTTCTTTATCCATTCATCCGATGATGGGCACTTAGGTTGTTTCCATCTCCGGGCTATTGTAAATAGAGCTGCGATGAACATTTTGGTACATGACTCTTTTTGAATTTCGGTTTTCTCAGGGTATATGCCCAGTAGTGGGATTGCTGGGTCATATGGTAGTTCTATTTGTAGTTTTTTAAGGAACCTCCATACTGTTCTCCATAGTGGCTGAACCAATTCACATTCCCACCAGCAGTGCAAGAGGGTTCCCTTTTCTCCACACCCTCTCCAGCATTTATTGTTTCTAGATTTATTGATGATGGCCATTCTGACTGGTGTGAGATGATATCTCATTGTAGTTTTGATTTGCATTTCTCTAATGATTAATGATGTTGAGCATTCTTTCATGTGTTTGTTGGCAGTCTGTATATCTTCTTTGGAGAAATGTCTATTTAGGTCTTCTGCCCATTTTTGGATTGGGTTGTTTGTTTTTTTGTTGTTGAGCTGCATGAGCTGCTTGTAAATTTTGGAGATTAATCCTTTGTCAGTTGCTTCATTTGCAAAAATTTTCTCCCATTCTGAGGGTTGTCTTTTGGTCTTGTTTATGGTTTCCTTTGCTGTGCAAAAGCTTTGAAGTTTCATTAGGTCCCATTTGTTTATTTTTGTTTTTATTTCCATTACTCTAGGGGGTGGGTCAGAAAGAATCTTGCTGTGATTTATGTCATAGAGTGTTCTGCCTATGTTTTCCTCTAATAGTTTGATAGTTTCTGGCCTTATATTTAGGTCTTTAATCCATTTTGAGCTTATTTTTGTGTATGGTGTTAGGGAGTGTTCTAATTTCATTCTTTTACATGTACCTGTCCAGTTTTCCCAGCACCATTTATTGAAGAGGCTGTCCTTTTTCCACTGTACATTCCTGCCACCTTTATCAAAGATAAGGTGTCCATATGTGCATGGGTTTATCTCTGGGCTTTCTATCCTGTTCCATTGATCTATCTTTCTGTTTTTGTGCCAGTACCATACCGTCTTGATAACTGTAGCTTTGTAGTATAGTCTGAAGTCAGGGAGCCTGATTCCTCCAGTTCCTTTTTTTGTTCTCAAGATTGCTTTGGCTATTCGGGGTCTTTTGTGTTTCCATACAAATTGCGAAATTTTTTGTTCTAGTTCTGTGAAAAATGCCAATGGTAGTTTGATAGGGATTGCATTGAATCTATAGATTGCTTTGGGTAGTAGAGTCATTTTCACAATGTTGATTCTTCCAATCCAAGAACATGGTATATGTCTCCATCTATTTGTATCATCTTTAATTTCTTTCATCAGTGTCTTATAGTTTTCTGCATACAGGTCTTTTGTCTCCTTAGGTAGGTTTATTCCTAGATATTTTATTCTTTTTGTTGCAATGGTAAATGGGAGTGTTTTCTTGATTTCACTTTCAGATTTTTCATCATTAGTATATAGGAATGCCAGAGATTTCTGTGCATTAATTTTGTATCCTGCTACTTTACCAAATTCATTGATTAGCTCTAGTAGTTTTCTGGTAGCATCTTTAGGATTCTCTATGTATAGGATCATGTCATCTGCAAACAGTGACAGCTTTACTTCTTCTTTTCCGATTTGGATTCCTTTTATTTCCTTCTCTTCTCTGATTGCTGTGGCTAAAACTTCCAAAACTATGTTGAATAAGAGTGGTGAGAGTGGGCACCCTTGTCTTGTTCCTGATCTTAGTGGAAATGCTTTCAGTTTTTCACCATTGAGGATGATGTTTGCTGTGGGCTTGTCGTATATGGCCTTTATTATGTTGAGGAAAGTTCCCTCTATGCCTACTTTCTGCAGGGTTTTTATCATAAATGGGTGTTGAATTTTGTCAAAAGCTTTCTCTGCATCTATTGAGATGATCATATGGTTTTTCTCCTTCAGTTTGTTAATATGGTTTATCACATTGATAGATTTGCGTATATTGAAGAATCCTTGCATTCCTGGAACAAACCCCACTTGATCATGGTGTATGATCCTTTTAATGTGCTGTTGGATTCTGTTTGCTAGTATTTTGTTGAGGATTTTTGCATCTATGTTCATCAGTGATATTGGTCTGTAGTTTTCTTTCTTTGTGACATCCTTGCCTGGTTTTGGTATCAAGGTGATGGTGGCCTCGTAGAATGAGTTTGGGAGTGTTCCTCCCTCTGCTATATTTTGGAAGAGTTTGAGAAGGATAGGTGTTAGCTCTTCTCTAAATGTTTGATAGAATTCGCCTGTGAAGCCATCTGGTCCTGGGCTTTTCTTTGTTGGAAGATTTTTAATCACAGTTTCAATTTCAGTGCTTGTGATTGGTCTGTTCATATTTTCTATTTCTTCCTGATTCAGTCTTGGCAGGTTGTGCATTTCTAAGAATTTGTCCATTTCTTCCAGATTGTCCATTTTATTGGCATAGAGTTGCTTGTAGTAATCTCTCATGATCTCTTTTATTTCTGCAGTGTCAGTTGTTACCTCTCCTTTTTCATTTCTAATTCTATTGATTTGAGTCTTCTCCCTTTTTTTCTTGATAAGTCTGGCTAGTGGTTTATCTATTTTGTTTATCTTCTCAAAGAACCAGCTTTTAGTTTCATTGATCTTTGCTATTGTTTCCTTCATTTCTTTTTCATTTATTTCTGATCTGATTTTTATGATTTCTTTCCTTCTGCTAGCTTTGGGGTTTTTTTGTTCTTCTTTCTCTAATTGCTTGAGGTGCAAGGTTAGGTTGTTTATTCTAGATGTTTCCTGCTTCTTAAGGTGGGCTTGTATTGCTATAAACTTCCCCCTTAGAACTGCTTTTGCTGCATCCCACAGGTTTTGGGTCGTTGTGTCTCCATTGTCATTTGTTTCTAGGTATTTTTTGATTTCCTCTTTGATTTCTTCAGTGATCACTTCATTATTAAGTAGTGTATTGTTTAGCCTCCATGTGTTTGTATTTTTTACAGATCTTTTCCTGTAATTGATATCTAGTCTCATGGCGTTGTGGTCAGAAAAGATACTTGATACAATTTCAATTTTCTTAAATTTGCCAAGGCTTGATTTGTGACCCAAGATATGATCTATCCTGGAGAATGTTCCGTGAGCACTTGAGAAAAATGTGTATTCTGTTGTTTTTGGATGGAGTGTCCTATAAATATCAATTAAGTCCATCTTGTTTAATGTATCATTTAAAGCTTGTGTTTCCTTATTTATTTTCATTTTGGATGATCTGTCCATGGGTGAAAGTGGGGTGTTTAAGTCCCCTACTATGAATGTGTTACTGTCAATTTCCCCTTTTATGGCTGTTAGTATTTGCCTTATGTATTGAGGTGCTCCTATGTTGGGTGCATAAATATTTACAATTGTTATATCTTCTTCTTGGATCGATCCCTTGATCATTATGTAGTGTCCTTCTTTGTCTCTTTTAATAGTCCTTATTTTAAAGTCTATTTTGTCTGATATGAGAATTGCTACTCCAGCTTTCTTTTGGTTTCCATTTGCATGGAATATCTTTTTCCATCCCCTTACTTTTAGTCTGTATGTGTCTCTAGGTCTGAAGTGGGTCTCTTGTAGACAGCATATGTAAGGGTCTTGTTTTTGTATCCATTCAGCTAGTCTGTGTCTTTTGGTGGGAGCATTTAGTCCATTTACATTTAAGGTAATTATCGATATGTATGTTCCTATTCCCATTTTCTATATTGTTTTGGGTTCGTTATTATAGGTCTTTTCCTTCTCTTGTGTTTCTTGCCTAGAGAAGATCCTTTAGCATTTGTTGTAAAGCTGGTTTGGTGGTGCTGAACTCTCTCAGCTTTTGCTTGTCTGTAAAGGTTTTAATTTCTCCATCAAATCTGAATGAGATCCTTGCTGGGTAGAGTAGTCTTGGTTGCAGGTTTTTCTCCTTCATCACTTTCAGTATGTCCTGCCACTCCCTTCTGGCTTGTAGGGTTTCTGCTGAAAGATCAGCTGTTAACCTTATGGGGATTCCCTTATGTGTTATTTGTTGTTTTTCCCTTGCTGCTTTTAATATGCTTTCTTTGTATTTAATTTTTGACAGTTTGATTAATATGTGTCTTGGCGTATTTCTCCTTGTATTTATCCTGTATGGGACTCTCTGTGCTTCCTGGACTTGGTTAACTATTTCCTTTCCCATATTAGGGAAGTTTTCAACTATAATCTCTTCAAATATTTTCTCAGTCCCTTTCTTTTTCTCTTCTTCTTCTGGAACCCCTATAATTCGAATGTTGGTGCGTTTAATGTTGTCCCAGAGGTCTCTGAGACTGTCCTCAGTTCTTTTCATTCTTTTTTCTTTATTCTGCTCTGCAGTAGTTATTTCCACTATTTTATCTTCCAGGTCACTTATCCGTTCTTCTGCCTCAGTTATTCTGCTATTGATCCCATCTAGAGTATTTTTAATTTCATTTATTGTGTTGTTCATCGTTGCTTGTTTCATCTTTAGTTCTTCTAGGTCCTTGTTAACTGATTCTTGCATTTTGTCCATTCTATTGTCCATTCTATCTCCAAGATTTCGGATCAACCTTACTATCATTATTCTGAATTCTTTTTCAGGTAGACTGCCTATTTCCTCTTCATTTGTTAGGTCTGGTGCATTTTTATCTTGCTCCTTTATCTGCTGTGTGTTTTTCTGTTTTCTCATTTTGCTTATCTTACTGTGTTTGGGGTCTCCTTTTTGCAGGCTGCAGGTTCGTAGTTCCTCCTGTTTTTGATGTCTGTCTCCAGTGGCTAAGGTTGGTTCAGTGGGTTGTGTAGGCTTCCTGGTGGAGGGGACTAGTGCCTGTGTTGTGGTGGAAGAGGCTGGATCTTGTCTCTCTAGTGGGCAGGTTCACGTCTGGTGGTGTGTTTTGGGGTGTCTGTGGCCTTATTATGATTTTAGGCAGCCTCTCTGCTAATGGGTGGGGTTGTGTTCCTGTTTTGCTAGTTGTTTGGCACAGGTTGTCCAGCACTGTGGCTTGCTGGTCGTTGAGTGAAGCTGGGTGCTGGTGTTAAGATGGGGGTCTCTGGGAGATTTTCGCCGTTTGATATTATCTGGAGCTGGGAGGTCTCTTGTGAACCAGTGTCTTGAAGTTGGCTCTCCTACCTCAGAGGCAGAGCCCTGCCTCCTGGCTGGAGCACCAAGAGCCTTTCATCCACACGGCTCAGAATAAAAGGGAGAAAAAGTAGAGGGAATTAGTAGACGTATGAGGAAAGAAAGAAGGAAAGGAGGGAAGGAAGGAGGGAAGGAAGGAAGGAAGGAAGGAAGAAAGAAAGAAAGAAGCAAAGAAGGAAAAAAGGCAAGAAGGAACGAAAGGAGGGAGGGAGGGAGGGAGGAAGGAAGGAGGGAAAGAAGGAAAAACAAAAAGAAAAAAGATACAGTAAAAATAAAATAAAGTATAATAAAGTTATTGAATTAAAAAATTCTTAATTAGAAAAAAAAAAAGGACGGATAGAACCTTAGGACAAATGTTGGAAGCAAAGCTGTACAGACAAAGTCTTACACAGAAGCGTACACATACACCCTCACAAAAAGAGGTAAAGGGGGAAAAATCATAAATCTTGCTGTCAGAGACCACCTCCTCAATTTGGGATGATTCGTTGTCTAAAGGAGGGAAGGAAGGAGGGAAGGAAGGAAGGAAGGAAGGAAGAAAGAAAGAAGCAAGGAAGGAAAGAAGGCAAGAAGGAACGAAAGGAGGGAGGGAGGAAGGAAGGAAGGAGGGAAAGAAGGGAAAACAGAAAGAAGATACAGTAAAAATAAAATAGAGTATAATAAAGTTATTGAATTAAAAAAATTCTTAATTAGAAAAAAAAAAAAAAAAGGGACGGATAGAACCTTAGGACAAATGTTGGAAGCAAAGCTGTACAGACAAAGTCTCACACAGAAGCGTACACATACACCCTCACAAAAAGAGGTAAAGGGGGAAAAATCATAAATCTTGCTGTCAGAGACCACCTCCTCAATTTGGGATGATTCGTTGTCTAAAGGAGGGAAGGAAGGAGGGAAGGAAGGAAGGAAGGAAGGAAGAAAGAAAGAAGCAAGGAAGGAAAGAAGGCAAGAAGGAACGAAAGGAGGGAGGGAGGAAGGAAGGAAGGAGGGAAAGAAGGGAAAACAGAAAGAAGATACAGTAAAAATAAAATAGAGTATAATAAAGTTATTGAATTAAAAAAATTCTTAATTAGAAAAAAAAAAAAAAAAGGGACGGATAGAACCTTAGGACAAATGTTGGAAGCAAAGCTATACAGACAAAGTCTTACACAGAAGCGTACACATACACCCTCACAAAAAGAGGTAAAGGGGGAAAAATCATAAATCTTGCTGTCAGAGACCACCTCCTCAATTTGGGATGATTCGTTGTCTAAAGGAGGGAAGGAAGGAAGGAAAGAAAGAAAGAAAGAAAGGACGAAGGTAAAGTATAATAACGTTCTTAAAATTAAAATTGATTATTAAGAAAAAAAATTTTAAGAAAAAACCATGGACGGATAGAACCTAGGACAAATGGTGGAAGCAAGACTATACAGACAAGATCTCACACAGAAGCATACACATACACATTCAGAAAAAGAGGAATAGGGAGAAAAATCATAGATCTTGCTCCCAAAGTCCACCTCCTTAATTTGGGATGATTGGCTGTCTATTCATGTATTCCACAGATGCAGGGTACATCAAGTTGATTGTGGAGCTTTAATCCGCTGCTTCTGAGGCTGCTGGGAGAGATTTCCCTTTCTCTTCTTTGTTCTCACAGCTCACAGGGGCTCAGCTTTGGATTTGGCCCTTCCTCTGCGTGTAGGTCGCTGGAGGGCGTCTGTTTTTTGCTCAGACAGGACGGGGTTAAAGGAGCCGCTGATTCGGGGGGTTCTGGCGTACGGAGGCCGGCGGCGGGGAGGGAGGGGCACGGAATGCGGGGCGGGCCTGCGGCGGCAAAGTCCGGCCACCAGCCCGAGGCCCGCCGTGCGCTCTCCCGGGGAAGTCGTCCCCGGATCCCGGGAACCCGGCAGTGGCGGGCTGCACAGGCTCCGCGGAAGAGGGGAGTGGAGAGCGACCTGCGCTCGCACACAGGCCCCTTGGTGGCGGCAGCAGCAGCCCCAACGTCTCCCGCCCGCCTTGGGGTCCGCGCCTCCAGCCGCGGCTTGCGCCCGTCTCTGGAGTCAGCGCCCTCAGCCGCGGCTCGCGCCCGTCTCTGGGGTCCGCGCCCTCAGCCGCGGCTCGCGCCCGTCTCTGGGGTCCGCGCTTTCAGCCGCGGCTCGCGCCCGTCTCTGGGGTCCGCGCTTTCAGCCGCGGCTCGCGCCCGTCTCTGGGGTCCGCGCTTTCAGCCGCGGCTCGCGCCCGTCTCTGGGGTCCGCGCTTTCAGCCGCGGCTCTCGCCCGTCTCTGGGGTTCGCGCTTTTAGCCGCGGCTCGCGCCCGTCTCTGGAGTTCCTTTAAGCAGCGTTCTTAAACCCCTCTCCTCACGCACCAGGAAACAAAGAGGGAAGAAAAAGTCTCTTGCCTCTTCGGCAGGTGCAGGCTTTTCCCCGGACTCCCTCCCGGCTAGCTGTGGTGCACTAACCCCTTCAGGCTATGTTCAAGCCGCCAACCCCAGTCCTCTCCCTGCGCTCCGTCCGAAACCGAAACCCTAGCCTCAGAGCCTCAGCTCGCAGCCCCGCCCGTCCCGGCGGGTGAGCAGACAAGCCTCTCGGGCTGGTGAGTGCCGGTCGGCACCGATCCTCTGTGCGGGAATCTCCCCGCTTTGCCCTCCGCACCCGTTGCTGTGCACTCCTCCGCGGCTTCGAAGCTCCCCCCTCCGCCTCCCGCCGTCTCCGCCCGCGAAGGGGCTTCCTAGTGTGTGGAAACTTTTCCTCCTTCACAGCTCCCTCCCACTGGTGCAGGTGCCGTCCCTATTCTTTTGTCTCTGTTTATTCTTTTTTCCTTTTGCCCTACCCAGGTACGTGGGGAGTTTCTTGCCTTTTGGGAGGTCTGAGGTCTTCTGCCAGCCTTCAGTAGGTGTTCTGCAGGAGTTGTTCCACGTGTAGATGTATTTCTGGTGTATCTGTGGAGAGGAAGGTGATCTCCGCGTCTTACTCTTCCGCCATCTTCCCTTACTCTCGAGGCTGCACTTCTTATGGTCACAGGATGGCTTGGGGACTACCTATTGCTTCAGCAGCTCAGTCTATTGATTGATGGTTTTATATATATATATATATATAAAATTAAATAAGGTGTCTTATTTTATTTTGTTTATTTTTTAACATCTTTATTGGAGTATAATTGCTCTACAATGGTGCATTAGTTTCTGCTCTATAACAAAGTAAATCAGCCATACACATACACATATCCCCATATCCCCTCACGCTTGTGTCTCCCTCCCACCCACCCTATTCCACCCCTCTAGGTGGTCACAAAGCACCGAGCTGATCTCCCTGTGCTATGCAGCTGCTTCCCACTAGCTATTTTACATTTGGTAGTGTATATATGTCAGTGCTACTCTCACTTCGTCCCAGCTTACCCTTCCCCCTCCCCATGTCCTCAAGTCCATTCTCTATGTCTACATTTTTATTTCTGTCTGGCCCCTAGGTTCTTCATAACCAATTTTTTTTTTTTTTTTTAGCTTCCATATATATGTGTTAGCATACGGTATTTGTTTTTCTCTTTCTGACTTACTTCACTCTGTATGACAGACTCTAGGTCCGTCCACCTCGCTACAAATAACTCAATTTCGTTTCTTCTTATGGCTGAGTAATATTCCATTTTATATATGGGCCACATTTTCTTTATCCATTCATCTGTCGATGGACACTTAGGTCGCTTCCATGTCCTGGCTATTGTAAATAGAGCTGCAATGATTTTTAAATTAACTTTCACCTGAAAAAATAAAAGTCCTGAGAATGTCACATCTTTGAAATATGATGGTGGCCCCATGTAAATAAGGTCTTTCTGCGTTCAGCCAAAGAGCACTGATGCCTTGAAAGATAGGCCTGTCTGCAGTTTCTTCTTCCAGCGAAAAGCAGAGGGCACTTGTAGACACTAGGGCCAGAGGCTGACTTGAGGGCTCAGGATGAGAAGCATTATGGAGATCAAATTGTATTATTTTCTTTACCATGAGATGAAAATGGGCCTGTGGACAAAAATGTTTTCACTAATCATTTTGGAGATCAAAGATTTCATTTCCTAAGAGCTCAAACTTCACATCTTTCAGCAAGGACTTACTTTGAACCCTGTTTAATGATGCTGTAGAGGACTTTTTTCTCTTGAACTACAGCTAAAAGACTTGTAAAAAAAATGTTGTTTCAACACTGAAGCACTTTAAATGGCTGACTCTAACCACAATGTATAAAAAGTATAATTCAGACTTGGCAGAGTGAGCTAAATAAATAGTGATGATAAGCGACCCATCTAACAATGTAGCCGCCGTGTCTTGTCATTAACACAATTATGTCAGCGCAGTCAATCAGCACGTTGCCTTGACTTTCAAGCCTGGGACTGAATGCATGCTTTTCAAGTTGGAGGGAGCAGAGAGAGAGAAGAGCTATCACACTTAAGCCAGCTATATGACTTCCCAGTTACTCAGAGCTTTTTAAGAAAAACAAGGTTATACATTTACAAAATGCTTTGTCGTTGCAGTCATGCTAAACTCATTCTTAGGAGTTCAATACCATCTGTAATAACCCTCTAGTGATCCCAAACAAGAAGAAGGACTTGAGTTGCCGCATTTTTTTCACATATGAGAAACTGATTTACTACCTGAAGTGATAATTAATGGGATTCCGTTCAGTTTCAAGTGGAGATGAATCACACAAGAGGTGAGTATGGAATCTCAGAATGGCAATATTCTTCTAAGAGCTCTCCCAAGCGTAATTGTAAACGGCAGGTGAGAGCACCTGCCAGCTGAATATGACAACAGGCAGAGGCACCGGGCCGCGAAAGGAAGGATATATCTGGGACTCTTGGGTGCTATTCCTCTCTGTTTGGCTTTATGACGCTTATGCAGGCTACAACAATCTGTTTGTATCATTTATTGGAGTGACTTCAAATTCATTCACTGACACAACTGACATGGCACAAAAAACATTTGCATTCACTTGGGTTTAAAATAGTCACTGCAGACTGGTGAAGAGGGCCACTGCTTTTAACATTTACGGAAGAAGTTTGACTCTCAGAGTGTGAGTAATAAACACTACTTTTGATACTTAAAGGGGCGGGGCAGAACACGGCTTAATTAGATTGACTTTTATCACACTGGTTCTAAAATGTGGGTTATTTCTACAAGTAACAGCCATTTCATAAAACTACGTCAGAAAGAATTACATAAAAAATTTTAGGGGCCACTCCTTGAGGGAGATACTGCATTAGCCCCATTTGACAGAGGAGACAACTGAAGTGCAGAGGGATGAAGTGACTTACACTCCCATGGTCCATATCAGAAACAGGATTCCAATACACTTACCTTGCAGGAAAGACTGACATTGTACTATCTCCCAGGATGTGTGTTAAATTAATTTAAATAGTTGTTTCATTGTCTGCTGTGTGTTCAAGTTTACCATTTTTGCTTCCAGCCTTCATAATCAACCGAAAGTTCGTGAGAACTCTTGTCCACACTCTCTTAGGCAATCTATTTTCAGACGCTCATAGCAGGCAGGCAATGCTGATTTTCTGGTGTCCTGTCCTAGTGTCAACAGCAGGTCCTCTCCATCCTCCCTGGCACTTTGTGCTGTCCTGAGCCTGCTCTATTTTTCTCTGGGTTATTTTTTTACCATCTGACATATTACAGATTATGCATTATTTATGTGTTAACTTGTTAATGTCTGCCTCCTGATCCAGAACATAAGTTCACGAAAGCAAGCGTTTTGTGTTGGATTCATTGCTGTATCCTTAGTGCTTAGAGCAGTGCCCCGCGTATCGGGATTGTTCATGAAAGGATGAATGAACACTCTGGTTTTAGAGGTGAGGTGATTAAGAATCAGAGAATCTTGCCTAAAGTCACACAGGACATTAAGTGGAGGACCTGCCCTTTGAACCCAAGACTGAGGGTGGCCCAGTTCTCTTTGCACCAAGCCACACAGCCTTCAAAATAGAGGTTATCTGTTCATCTAAGAACTGACAAACATCAGCTTTATCAGTTTGAGGGTAGGTCAAAATCAGGAGAGAGAAATTTGGTGATATTAACTGGTTTCCGGAAATTGGTCTGAATGTTCTAGATAAGAAAAACATCATCAAACTTGGGTAGAAAATTAAATCATTTGGTATTTCCCAACAACTTCTGACAAACAATTCTGAGGTTTCAGAAATAATTTAATGACTGGAGTGATGTCATTGAATACAAATTTTAAATACTGTGACAACCTTTTCTGCTGGGGGCAGGGGTGGGTTGGGAATACTTTCTATGATATTTAAAATAAAAACATTAATTCCCCACTTCTCACTCCAACTAACACCATGTTATTTTTCACTTCTTCCTATACACCAGATGGCAGCTTGTTTAAATAAGGCGAGGTAGAACTACACTTATTTAAATCAAAAAGTGTTTTGGGTGGAAATTAGTGAGGCATATCTCAAGATATTTGTATCTTTAACATAAAAGCCAAGGTTTTGGTCTTTACTTTGAATGTGCCTGAAAATCATTGACAATTTCATGGACAAAGGAGGTTTGTCCAGGAAGGAGAAAGAGTGTTGAGGAAGTTTGCCAAGGAACTGAAAGAGAAAGAAAAGAACGGGAAGGGGTCTACCATCTACCAATTCATGTGACGTGTTAGGAAGTTTGCTCAGCTGGCCAATGAAAGGATTATCCTGCCCATTTTACAGGTGGAAATCAGGCTTCTAATACCAAACTCTTGCTCAGGATCACACAGTGCGTAAGAAGTAAAGCCAGGATTCAAAACTAGAAATGTTGGCTTCAAGTTAAAGCTGCTAAGAGCAATATGGTGGCCAAGGAGGTCCTGAAAATCCACTTCCTTTAGAGCCCATTTCCTGGGAGACTGGACTAAGCCCGAGACATGGGATAAAGAGATCCAGATTTTCCAGGTAATTAGTTCTAATGCACTTAAAAACAATGAACCTCAGTTCCCTCTTACGTAATACAGGGATAGTTATACGCACCTTATAGGTTTGGCGTGAAGATGAAAAAGAAGAAGATGGTGGATGTGTATGAATCATGCATGCCGTCAGTGATTAAAGCACTTCTGGGCACTCAGAATTCTCCTCTATATTTTCATCTGTAACATGGTTTCAACACTTTTTGATATGAGTTAGGGAGGAGAAGGCATAACACTTATCAAATATATTTAATCATGAATCTCCAGCCAGAGATGATGTAAATTAACAAGGGTTTTCACTGAAAGGTGACAGGAACGTCCTAGAATTTCCCATCCGGCAATTTTCTAAAGAGTGGGTGAAATAGTAGAGACATCTACACTTGCTGGTATGGAGAGAGGAGAACACAAAGAATTGGGGGATAATAAAATCCCAAAGCTTGGAAACATGTTCTGTCAACTGTTACAGTCTCAGAGGATGTCAGCTTTGATAACTCTGGAAAAATAAAAGATGCCCTAATGAAGAATCTGGATCCCAGGGTTTTCCACATGTATAACAATGACCAACCCATTTGTTGAGCAATTACTAAGTGACATTGTATGAGGTGATCACGTATATTTTCTCCTTACAAAAGCTTTTTGAGTTATAGATCACGTTCATTTTACAGATAGGAAAACTGAGGCCCATAGAAGTTAAGGAACTTGCCCTAGTTTTGTACAGCAAAAACAGATCACAGATCTGGACTGTCTTTAAAGCTGCTGCAGGTAACTCCTAAGCCATAACATCAAACTAAATCCTTCAGGTGTAAGGATGTTATTTGATTGCTTACTACCAGCTCAGACAAGGAGATTGTTATAATTTGAGAAAAGAAACTGTAGTTTTTCCCAGAGGAACAGGCAAAACTGGGCCTCCTGCAGGGAGGATGAGGAACTACGTTTCTATACCAATTTGCCTGGTCAACAGCGGTATATACAACACTGAGGCAGCTGCCTCTGAGTTCCCCGTTTGAATGGGGTATTTCCATGCCAGAAGGATGAGGGCAAGCCTGAGCTAGGGAAATGCTTATGTAACAAACGGCCTAGAATACAGAGAAAGGTTAAGGATGTAAACGAGACAGAGGGCTGACTAAGCAACAATTAACAGGGATGTGTTGATGATTTACAAACACTGGCAGTCTGCAAATATCAGGGAGAGAGATTTTCTAGAGAAGGGTAAGAAAAAGTGTAACAAAAGTAAGGCATAACGGTATAATAATTGCTCTTCGAATTGCATTGAATTAAATTAAGGGGAAAAAATAGGCCAAATGTCAAGAAAAGTTGTTCCCCTTCCAGAATTGATATCAACTAGTATGTGGAGGGTGGTAGGTCCTGCCATGCTCTGGCTGCACAGCCCTCCTTGTAGCAAGGCTGTGGCCACATTTTCCCCATTGGGGTCCAGCCCCACTCAGTCCCTAAGCTGAGGTCTGAGGCCCCGTGCAGAGGTACTTCCAAGCCATATCAAGTCACCTTCTGCTTCATAGACTCTTTAATGCATGCCTCCATTTCTCACAACTGACTTTTTACCTATTTCTAGACCTGGTTTCTTCTTTTTAGCCTTGTCCTGGTTACTGGTTATCTGTCTTGTTTCCTGTGCCTGAAACTCCATTTTATTAAGCTATCCAGCTACCCCTAAGCATAGGGACTGCAGTTCCGCTCTCCCTAACAAAATTCCCACATGTCAAGTAACCATCTGCCTACTCAAGTTAATTGACTGCTATTGGATTCCCTTCATCAAACTTCACCTCCCTATGAGGAAACCCTAACGCATGACTTTCATCTGACTTTCTCCAGAGCTGAACTCTCATCTGTAGCATACTGACTTATCCCAAAGATTCCGTGCTGAATATACTGGGCCACACTTCCTCCCAGCATCTTCAGCTAGGTATGGCCCCATTCCCAAACTGTTCCCATTCTATGGCATGGATCTACTTGAAAGCACTGGACATTCCTGGCCCCTTCCCTTCCGTGATAGTACAGTTTGCATATGTCTAGCCATGACTATAGAGATTGAATGGAGGCCTTCTCAACTGGGTGACACTGGAGCTGGGTTGTAAAGAATGAGGTGCTCACCGGGTTGACCGTGAGAGGGGGAAGAGGCTGAGGGGAAGGATTCCAAATCTAGGGAATAGCAAAGGTGTGGAAGCATGACACGGCATTAAGCTCTAAGTAGTTCGTGTGTGGCTGGAGGGTGACATGAGATGAAGAATGGCAGAAAGTGATGTTGAAAATGTAAGGGGGATGAATGTAGAATGAATTTATAAGCCATGTGAAAGTGGTTGGACTTTGTCTTGAAGGCAGTGGGGAGATACTGGAAAATTTTAATTGGATTAATTAATTTGATATATTTATATTTCAGAACAGTGATTTAGGTAAATATAGTGAGGTGGAGATTGATAGCACAGACAGGGAAACCTGTAGGAGACTATTGCTTTGCTCCAGAAGGCTGATGAAATAATGAATTCAAGGAAATGACAGTGGAGGGAAAAGATAAGAGTGGCATCAAGGATTGGGAGAAAATCTTTCTGAGGTAGAATTGCTAAGACCTGGTGGCTTATTAAACAGAGGAGATAAGAAGGAGGGAGGAATGTAGAACAAGTTCCAATTTCTAGATTAGATAAAAGATAAATTCCTCTCTTAAACATATAGAAAGGTGAATACTGGATCTCTTTAGGGATAGGGGCTTGGTAAGTCCCAGGGATGACCTGAGGGACTGCAGAGCATAGAACAAAGATGAAACTGAAATCAAGGCAGGCACTGAAACCAAAGCATCAATCTAAAGTAGCTAAGCAGAGAGAAAAGCCAAGTTCAAGAATACCAGCTCAGGGCTAGGGCTTCCCTGGTGGCACAGTGGTTGAGAGTCCACCTGCCGATGCAGGGGACGCGAGTTCGTGCCCCAGTCCGGGAGGATCTCGCATGACACAGAGCGGCTGGGCCCGTGAGCCATGGCCGCTGAGCCTGCGTGTCCGGAGCCTGTGCTCCGCAACGGGAGAGGCCACAACAGTGAGAGGCCCGCGTACCTCAAAAAAAAAAAAAAAAAAAAAAAAAAAAAAAGAATACCAGCTCAGAACCAGAAGGTTCTAAACGGAGGGTACAAGTCAGAGAGGTTCTCTGAGCTATTCGGACACCTAAGATGTGGACCAGGGATGAGAAATGATGACTTCAATCTGGGCATGCTGAGTGTGAAGTGTCTATTGGCCAACCCAGTGGAGATGTTCAGCAGACGGTGGCTTTGGGGTCTGGCACTGGGAGTGAGTTATTAGCATGTAGGCTGGCTCTAGTCCCTGGAGATAGGTGAGATTGCCCAGGATGAATAGAGCATTCTGGGGATAGCTACCATACTTATATCCTTTTTCTTGATGTCCCTCATGACATTCTAATTCTCTCTCATCATTCCTCTGCCATTAGGAGCTCCTTTGACTTCTGCTTGTTACACTCACTGATCCACTCATAGCTCCTTTGGAGCCCCTACAATCCTCCTTGAGCCTCCCTTGGCTGCTCTGATCCCTTCTATGCCTCCCTTGTGAGTCTTCAATTATCTCTCAGCTTTTCTGAGTCCCTCAAATCCCTTAAATCTCAGCTGTGAAATGCACACTATTCTTAGTAGGCATGCCCCTTTTGAAGTCAATGGGAATTTACAAACAACAACAATAAAAAATAAACACCATCCATCTGCCATAAAACATTGATGCAATTTAAGAAAAAAAAACCTAGAAGTGGTAGTTTTTTAACTACAGCCTCTAATCTTTCCTTCTTTTGAAAGACTAATGTGTAGTAAAGATTTTAGGACATATTTTTTCCCAACCATTTCTACATTTTATTTTTGATTTAGACTGTTCTCCATTAAAAAGGGGTCTCAAGTCAACCACTCAGTATAACGTCAATAATTGCACACATGCCCATACACCCCAAATCAGATTCCACAACTAGCAACTGGGGGTAGAGAGAATCAATTTCTGCATGTTTTTTGAGCAGCAGAATTTCACCCAATATTGTTACAAATGGTTTTAAAAGGTCACACAAAGCTAGGTTTAGAATCATGAGGTTGACCAGTCCTTTAATGTGCTTTTATTAAAGATACTTGTAAAGTCACGTTTGAAGACTCAGGTATCTATCAATTGCAATTAAACTTGCTTTGTGTGCTGTGAGACAAAAGAATTTACCTTTAGCACATGTTTATAGAAGGCAGTGTGTTGTATTGGGAAGGCCCTGAGCTTTGGAGGCAGGGGTACCTATCTTCCAATTTCACTCAGTGTGTGTGTGCATGTGTGTGTCTGTGCCTGTGTGTGTATTTTCCGGGGAAAGAACTACCATTTCATGATCATTTAATGTCTTCTGCATTACAGATATGATTTCTAATCCTTAAACACTATAAAGTATTGTTATCCTGATTTTATAGATAAGAAAACTGAGGCTGAAAGAAGCTAAATGTCTCACATAGCTGCAAAATAAACAGTAGCTCATGAATTCAAACTCAGGTTTCATTGCTCAGTAAGATTGCAGTCTTTTCCTTATATGTCACTGCCTTTCTTATAAATGGCCTCTCTTACTAATATGCTATTTTAAAGCCTTAACTTTGCTAAGCTTCAGTAACCTAATCTTTAAAATGAGAACAATTATTTGTATAATATAATTTGTAAACAGAATTGTTACTGGGAGGCAATGAGGAGGTGTATAATTAAATGCCTGGCACATAGTAAGTGCTCAAAAAATTGTATATATTTTTTGGTAGCTGAGAATCTTGCAAGCGAAGTATCCTAGTTTGTGTCAGTGAGATGTACTATAAGCAGAGAAGTCACAGAAACTCTCTCATATTCCTTCATGTGAAAAGGGGTTTCTGCTTCTCAGAGTAGACAATCTTTGCCTTGAGTTTTCTAGCTGATCCTAGAAGGATGTTATGAAGTGTTCTTTTGCTCTATAGTAAATAACGTTACTAAAGTTCTTTTTGTGCTCTCGTTTTAACTAGTGGCTCAAGAATATGTTTAGTTAACTGGTGGCCCTGTTTATCACTATGCCGCATCAGCAAAAAATCAGTAAGGAACATTAATTATCAAATATGCCAGTTTTGTGACCATTGAGTACCTCATTAGATTCTGTTTTGGAAATTGCATTTATGAGTGTCTTTATAGAGAAGAGCACAACATGATTGGCACTGCTTAACCATAACACAATCTAAAACAAAATCACTTATTTAATGCACCTCTTTTATTATTGTTATACTGCAAAACAACAAAATGATAATTTCTCTTTGCAAGCATAACTGAAAAAAACTACAACCTCTGACGGCAAACACATAACTTGCTTAAGAGGAAAACTACAGTATTCACATATATATATAAAAGATACAACTTCGTAGATTAAAAAAATAAGTATATTGAAGATCAACGTGTAATTTCTGTTTTGTATTTAAGCTCCTTGTTTGAATGGCAAAGCTTGTCTGCACCTATAATCATCCTTCCTCCTTGTACTTGCTGGGATGTGGGCAAAACTGGTCTCTGTTGACAGGTTTTATGTCATATAATCCTTATAGGCGCTGATTTTTTTTTTAGTAAGTGGTTAACATGAAAATCTGATATGCTTCAACTGTGAAGGAAAAAAATAGAAAAGAGAAAAAATAAATTAAAACTATGTTTAACATATATGATATAGTCTAACCGTTTCTCCATTAGGGAAACTATAGCTGCAAAAAAGATTAAATACAAATTTGCTTTGCTTTTAAACCTACTTAAGAAGCACCTATCCTATCTGTCCATATAAATTCCAATGGAAAACACGATGACATGCAATTACTAATCTCAATGTACACAGCTATGCCTCGGGGACTTGGTGGTTCATATTTTACTGTTCTGTAATCAAATACAAAACTAATGAGTAAAAACATGCTTCCCCCAATAAATTTCCAGCACCTGGACAAGTGTCTGACAGGGAAATGGAGGATGCGCACACAAAATTCATTCTGCAAAGCTATTAAAGTGTTATACTTGCCAACAAGTGTTCATTAAACAAGAATGAAGGATCTTTATGCCAGTTTCTTACCAAAGGCTTTTTAATATTTTAATGGAGAGTAAAGACTATTTATCTGAACTCTGATCAGTTAACGTTCAGATCTGTTATGAAGAAACAAGGAGTCCTTTATAATACCTTTCATAAAAATCCACTTTGCAATGCTTCAAATAAAGACTAAGGACTGTAAAAGATTATGCTGCATATAAACAAAATCAGTATCGTTTTGAAATTATATGGTTATCTGTGGAACTCCTTAGTACATTAGAATCATCCTGTATTGTTATTTAAAAAGTGGTTAACAAAATCCAGTATACAAATGGAAAATGGGATTAGAGATGGCATCTCAGCCATGTGACTTTATTCAGTCCCCAGAAAGCAAGTAGCACAGTTAATGGGGCAGATGAGGGGAGCGGAAGGCTCGTCTTCCAAGACTTGAGAAGAGAAGAGATGAGAAGACAAGAGAATGTGTAGTGACGGCAACTGCCCTTTCAACCAGAGTTCAAATAGATAACTCTCTACCTAGGAGCCAAAGTATATGAACCTGCGCAAAACAAAAAAAAAGTGAGATAAAATTAGTCTTATAGGGGTTAGAATATAGTACCTATGAAACAAAATTTTAGTGCTGGGTTACCATGCACAACCATTTTCATCACATAACTTTACCATAGGAAATATACACATGCATGTATTTATGCATACATGGGTACACACAGACACATACATACGTGCACACACACACACACGAACATGTGTAGATCTGTGTGCTACAGTAGACATTCAGATGGAGGCAGGGATCTAGACCAACCTGGGATATCAGATACAGTGACAGCTTTTAGGACTTTATCCCCCTACCTGTGGTTTGCACATGCTAAACTCACCCTTGTTCATGCTTAGAAGGCAATCGTGCAGAGAAAATAGAGCAGGAGTCAGACCGACCTGGTCTAACTGGAATTTTTCTTCATTTCGGAGCAAGAGGTTAATAATAACAGTAATAATAATGAGTGTGCTTAAGCTGGCACATATTAGACCCTCTGTACGTGCCAAACACTGTTTTCAGAACTTTACTTTTATTTTCCTATGCAATCCTCAAAATAACTCAATGAAGGAGATGCTATTATTAACCTTACTTTACAGATGAATAAAACGAGCCTCGGGCTTCCCTGGTGGCGCAGTGATTGAGAATCTGCCTGCTAATGCAGGGGACACGGGTTCAAGCCCTGGTCTGGGAGGATCCCACATGCCGCGGAGCAACTAGGCCCGTGAGCCACAACTACTGAGCCTGCGCGTCTGGAGCCTGTGCTCCGCAACAAGAGAGGATGCGACAGTGAGAGGCCCGCGCACCGCGATGAAGAGTGGCCCCCGCTTGCCACAACTAGAGAAAGCCCTCGCACAGAAACGAAGACCCAACACAGCAAAAATAAATAAATTAATTAATAAACTCCTACCCCCAACATCTTCTTTAAAAAAAAAAAAAAAGAGAAAAGAAAAAAGTGAGCCTCAGGTGATCATACCGCTAGTTTGTGGAGGAGGCGGGGTCCAAATCCAGGCAGTCTGCACTTTATATCCAGACGTTTGACCCAAAGCATTAGGAACATTAGGAACAAGAGTCAGAACAGATGAAGCCTAATTTGTATTCCTTGTACCTGTATTATCAAAGTGGCTGAGAGCCCACAGGAAGGGACCATATTTTGTGGAAATGAGTCCCATAAAAGGAAGAGGTTGGGATCACCAGGACCTCGTTCAAGTTATTTAACTTCTGGGTTTATGCCTGTGTAAGTTAAGATAATAATGAGCAGCTAGAAAAGAGTTGGGAGAAATAATGAATGCTTTTTGGATATTTTGAGTTCCTTAGGTAAACTACAAAAATGCTGGTGAAAGATATTGCAGCACTCCTAGTAAATTTCCACCTAGACTCAAAGTGTCCATAGGGATGTTCAGGTGAAACCCGAGACACATTTCAGAATTTCCCTCCCAGTGTGCTGGAAGCTGCTTGTTATTTACCTCTGCTAATCGTCTGTAGGCAATAGGAACATATTTTTGCTAAATGAGGGGACGATATCACAATGATTGACTTCCTTTGTTTGGCCTGTTTTTATAGAATTTAGCA
The DNA here is from genome assembly GCF_011762595.2 of Tursiops truncatus. Taxonomy (NCBI): domain Eukaryota; kingdom Metazoa; phylum Chordata; class Mammalia; order Artiodactyla; family Delphinidae; genus Tursiops; species Tursiops truncatus. The sequence continues at coordinate 107,040,092 of NC_047034.1, read as the reverse complement.
CAGATTCTAAGATACCCTTTAAGATCTCTCATTTGGAGGTTTGAGTTTCAAGTGAAGACTTGTGGTGAGACTGTATAAAGTCACCTTTGGATAGAGTTATCTTTATCTTTGGTCCCCGATGGGACGAGTGAGCTCAGGGAATCTTTTTTTAATGAGAAAAGAAAGAGGGGTCAGGATTTGGTTTAATGAATTTGACATTTAGGCCAATGACCTGTTTAGGTCATGAGGAAAACACATTTATAGACCTTGGCTTTAGTTTCTAAAGAAGACTTATTCCCCCAGTAACAAAACCAAGAGGGCTGCCAGGGTCTGTGTTCACAAAATCATTCAGCTGTTAATAGTGAGGCCCCAGACTTCACATCTTCACCAAAACCATCAGAAGCCAATACGATCTCCTATAACTTACAGGCATATCACTTTCCGGTTGAAAACCCAGCAGGAATGTTAGCGCTAACGTCTGTGAATAAATAGAAGGTTCTGATCTTCCTCCTTGTAACAAGAAGTATGTGGATTTTAAAAACCATGGGGAGAAATAATGACTAACAATTTGGAAACTTCTACTGGCAAGAAAATGCTGGTAAGGAGGGGAAAGGGTGGCTAAATGTGATTTGGGGGGGTAAACATATAGATAGAACCACGGGATGAGAAAAAACAGATTTCAATTTATTTAACAAACACAGAATGTGCTTGCTATGTGCCAGGCACTGTTCTAAGTACGTAACAAATACTAACTCACTGAACTTTCTTTTTTCACGCAGTACTAAGCCTAAGAGATTGTTTTATTCCGAAACCTGGAACAGAGATAAGGTTGTCTCTGTGCATTAACATGTCTTGCCTTATAAGGAAGCGTTTGACTGCACTAGATTAAACTCATAAAAGCTAATGAAGAGGCCTCCTTAATACACATTTCTTTTTTCCTGTTTGGACTTGAAGTGACAACATTACAGAAACACCCTGCAGGTTTTTATCTAAATAGCATCCTATAAAACAATGTCCTCTTGTCAGTCACCACTAATTCAGCACAGTCAAGTTATAAATCTGTCCAAAGGCCAGCAAAGTGCTTAACTTAGCACATCACTAATAAAATTAGGAATGCGGGTTTATTGCATGAACCTTAAGTAGGTTTGGCCAAGATATTAAGATTTTTGCTTATGGCAACCATGGCTAATGTGGATTGGTATTTTCATTATAACACACCCCACAGCACTTCCCAGTAACGTCTCAGGTTTCCAAATTAGAGAATAATCTTCTGCACTCTCACACTCACTGGTAGGGGCTGCAGCCCGAGCCCCCATCTCTAAGGCCTCCTGCACTTTAGGGTAGTCAAGAATGGGAAAGACTTTTCAATAATGCTAATTCTGCTGAATAAAATTAGAGCAAATTAATTAATACTTCTATTAACGTAACCTGATTTCACTTTGTTCAAGAACAGAAGCACTTACAGGCTTTTAACACCCTCTCAGAAGTATCATTGCAGCTCAGGGCAATTTTGAGAAGTGATTTATAAGCAGTTGCAAATGCTTCTAAAATGGTAAGATTTGAGAAAGCCAAATGTATGTTCACCAAGTTGTCCTGAGGTCTTGAGTGTTTTATTTTATTTTATTTTTTAAATTATGGAAGAACAATAAATATATCCTCTCTCTTGAGCCAACATTTATTGTGATGGCTTATATTTGCATAGTGATTTAGTTTGCAAAGTCTGCTCATATGCTTCCCCGCGTCTGACCTTAGGAGGTGGATGGTGCAGGTATTATTATCCTCATTTTCCAGAGAGGACGCATAGCAAGGACCAGAGCTGAAACTGGACATCAGCTCACTACCTCGTATCTCAAGAACGCCTCCCAATATAGCGCCTCGAATTTGTGAATCTTTGCAGTCTTACAGAATGATATTGTGTCCATTTGATCCTTATACCACCTAGAAATGTTGTGCTTGAAAAAGTGTGCATTTACATGCACACTTTACCTTTTTCGTCCTAGTGTATCTATATGTCCTGATCCACGGGCAGTTTAAATTGTCCCTTCCCAATGACACCAGCTTCCTTCCTTACCAACCCTGTTGTGGTTGCCCATGTTGGCAACCTGCATTATAGCAGCTGCCTTATGAGATGTGAAATGCAACTGTGCAGGGGGGAGATGGTAAGCTCTCTTTAGCATATGCCACTATCTCAAAAACCTGTAGATGGGCAAAGTCACCAAAGTTCACTTCATGAAAAATACAACACACATGGAGAGCAAGTATGATTGATGCCCGCAGAGCAAACTGTTTATCAGACAAACACATTTTGCCAACTTTGACATAAATTGTTAACTTGCCTTATCACTCAGAAATGTAAGGCTAGCATCTTTGTAGGAACTTCCCCCAAACTCTTTAATGACCTCTAAAAAGCTTTATCTTATCATGATCTGATTTGCTACTACAATAAATCATTTACAAATAGTTTCGAAGAAAAACTAGTATTAGAAATATGGAGTCATTTTCCAAATATAAGAAGGCTTTAGCACTTGTCTGGCTATTGTGCAATTGTGAAGGTATAAGAAGGCACTCAACGTGCTCAGTACTAAAATATCCAACAGGACTAAGAATGCTGCAGCCTATTGGGATCTAATTCGAGGCTGATTACCCATTTGGTAAATCACGCAGGTCCTTTCACTTTCTTCTTTCCTCCTTTTTGACTTTTATTATTTATGGTAGGGATGGGAGAATAAAAAGGAAGTTAAGGGCTTCCCTGGTGGCGCAGTGGTTGAGAGTCTGCCTGCTAATGCAGGGGACATGGGTTCGTGCCCCGGTGTGGGAAGATCCCACATGCCGCGGAGCGGCTGGGTCCGTGAGCCATGGCTGCTGACCCTGCACGTCCGGAGCCTGTGCTCCGCAACGGGAGAGGCCACAACAGTGAGAGGCCCGTATACCGCAAAAAAAAAAAAAAAAAAAAAAAAAAAAAAAAGGAAGTTAAATTGTTCAATTTCTAGCATCTCTGATATTTGAAAATTAAAATGATATCTGGAGGTGATGACACACAATTGACACTCAGGACAAAAGTGTTTAAATTGTGGCTCTGTCTTATATAATCCAATTTGATTCAATCAGATCAGTTAATTTAACACTTATTGAGCCACTACGATGAGCCAGACATTGTGCTAGGTATTAGTGATATGATATGGCAAAGATATTTCTGATCTTAAGGGATCTTAAGTCCTGATAAATCACAACTACTCAACACATTGCCTTCTTCACCTCTAAAATAACAGTGATGGCCCAAGCCATGTTCAGGTCTGTCTGCTTTCTGTGTGTACGATCATGGTGATGGTTTTGCTGAATCTCATCCACTTGCTCCTTCTCATATACTTTCCACTCTTTGCCACCCCACTCTCTGCCCTGGGAGAGTGAAGACAGGTTCTTCTGCCCTCTGGCTTTTGCTGTGTCTGGTCAATGGGAAGTCCCTGTGGTAGATCAGAGGGAAGGCGGAGAGAGGTCAAAATACTTGTTCTTCTGGCTCATGAATTTACAGGATGACTCAGACTGACTGTGAAAGGTCCATGGTTTTCTCAAGGCAGCTCCCTCTATGGGACTGTCCATCAGGGTCTTGGTAACTGAACTCTCCCATTCTTTTGGGCAAGAGCACCACTGCTACTGGGGCCAGAGCACTGCACTATCCTGTGGCTTCCTTATACCCTATCCACTGCTTTTTAAATAGTTCCTTTGTAAATTATCTTCAAATATACCTAATCTGAGGGTGCAGTCTGTTTTCTGCCAGGCCTGTGGTTGATACACTATATGTTTTTTTGTCAACTGGTTGAAATTGATTTTTGAAATCTTGAGAAGTCAATACAAGCTAGAAATTACAGTCTAGACATTTTCCTTGGCCTGGGAAAAACATTGTAACATTTAATTTAATGGGGCAGATGGTGGAATAGTGTGAGAGAAGGAGGAGCCATAGAGATTTGGCTAGGCTGAACTACATTTCCCAGAATCCCTTTCCCCCTGTGTTATGGTCTAAAGTGGGGCCACAAGAGACACTTTTTGGCAGGACAGTAGGAGGATGGGAGTAAAGCAGCAGTCATGTTGTTTTACATTCTCAAAGGGTCAGGGCAAAGTCACCAGGGAACGTTGCAGCAAATGCATGTTGTCCCTTATGTGTTGACTTACTGCATTGGTGTGGGCTAGCAGCTGGGCTTGCAACTGCTCTGTCTTCCTCTGGACTCTCCTTCAGCTTCTCCAATTCCCAGGCCAGGTGTTAAGCTCAAGGATGAAGGGAATTAACTTCTTGTGCAGGATGTGATGATCCTCAAGTTTGTAAGCATTGAGAACTAACATGGGATCTCATGCAGAGAACTGACACATGGCTTTCAACGTGTGTTGGTGGCTTCCAGCTTGTTCTGGCTCTCCTACACGTTACATCCATTTTCTCTTCTCAACTCCCTGACCCTAGGACTTCAAACGCTAGCATGAGATGTAACTAGCCTTGCAGAGACTGTTTAGCTTACTCCCATAATTGTGTAAGAAAAAGAAAAATCCTTGTAATAGATTTCTTTATCTCATTGTTACATATTGTAATATGTACACCCATTTTATATAGATAGATAGACAGATAGATAGATATGACTGTCTACCTATCTATAGGTTCTAGTGGTTCTGCTTCTCTGATTGAATCCTGACTAAGGCTTTTTAGTAGCCTAAGCTTCAGGCATGTCCCTTTTAAGTTGGATCTGCTCTTTATATTGCCAGCCAAGAACACATCAGCCAAAACCAAAGCTTGATTATCATGCCAAAAACAAAAAAACACTTCTTAAAATAACTCATTTGGCAAATGGACATAAAAAATGGGTAAGATTTTTAAACAGGGAAATTATGTATAAATAGCTGAGAGAGGCCAATGAACACACCTTATGGCTTGATATCCCACAATCTTACCTGCCCTAGAGATACCACAGAAGGAAGATAAAAGTTCATGGATCTGAGGAAAAACAAACAAACAAACAAACTGTGACAAATCCCTGGGGAGGCAAAAGTGCTTGGATCATGGGGTCTGTGTGTAAGGAAGGGAAAGATCAGAAGACCAGAGTGAACAAAATTTTGTGTAAAGGTAAAGGGTTCAGGGTGAGAGCCTTAGATGTACGTATTACCCATTCCACCATGAGTACATTAGTGTCGTTCCAGCCCAGTGCCAGCTGAAATGTTAGAGTGACCTCAGGATGGGGCAGAGGTCTGCCTGGATTGGAGAGTGGAAGGCCACAGATATAACCATTATTCTCCTTCTGAACAATAATGAATTATTTGAAGTGCACAAGCGCTATGAAAGACCAAAAACTGAAACTCTATGTTTTACATATGAAGTAGAATCAGTGGACCAAAGATAACAGAAATTAAAGTATGCACAGTGAACATCATCAGATAGGCAAGTTGGGATGTTGATAATACGAAACAGTCACAAATTATAAAGAGGAATCAACTCAAAATCTGGGGAAAATGTAGCAGACAAAAGAAGAGCTCCATAAATATATAAAATGGCAGATGCGTCTCAAAAATAAATTAATGAGTTGAAAGGTCAGGTCAAGAGTTTCTCTCAGAAGACAAAAAGGAGGCATAAAAGAAAGCATAAAAGAAAAGTTAAAATTTATGGAAGATAGAAGAAGAAATATCAAGATATGGATAACAGAAGACCCAGAAGGAGAGGTAAAAGTAAGTGGAAGAGGAAATAGTTGATGAAAAGAATTTATAAGAAATAGAGATGAAACATGTCTGATTGAAAAGATGCATAGATTGAGAAGCAAGAATATATTTACTGGGAGAAAATCCCTACATCTGGACATATTATCATAATGTTTAAGAGAATCAGAGACAAAAAGTAAATCCCAAAGGCAGCCAGAGAGAAAGACCAGATCAGTAGAAAGGAAGAAGCGTTTGATGTCAGACTTCACCAGAGAGATAAAAAATGGTCAGGAAAACAGGAGACCACAAAGAATATTTGTGTTCTGTATCTAATGGATATTGCCAGGTTCAAAGGAGTCACAAAAGCTACATTTTACTGTCTTCAGTGTGGCTCTGTGAGAGCAGGGGCCCCATCTCAGCTGGCGTCAAGGTTGCATACTGGAAGACCATTCCCTAGGCCTCGGCTTCCAGTCTCAATTTCTCAGATGGCCCTGAGTTCCTTTGTCAGAGCCTCTTCATCACCCAACACCTAGGGTCCGCTTGAACAAAGCAAGCATTCCAATAAATGCTTCCTGAATTTGTTGTGCTGGTTAAATAATCCAAGATATTTCTTTTCTACTGAAAATTTGATTAACTCAAATTTATTCAGTAAACCATGGAAATTGAGTAAACATAACATATTTCATCAGTAACTATTTACTATGTAAAACACCAAGCACCAGGTCCTATAAGAATGTCAAAATGGATGACGCACAGCTCCTGGGAAAAATGTGGGAGCTAAGAAGTCGTATGTGAAAAGTTAAGGTAAAAAGCATCTTAAGTATCAGAAACATGTGGGAGGAGAAGCTTGATTCAGGAATTCAGAGGAAAGAGGCATCATTTTCATTCAACATGATAAGGAAAGGCTTCAGGAAAAAGTGGCATTTGGTTTGGGTTCTGAAGAAAGTATCAATAGGCAATGGTGCTTCGGTTCCAGGTGGAAGAGATAGCAGAAGAACAGGAGAAAATATTTTCAGAACTGCAGAAAGCCAAGTGTGGCTGGAAGTGAGAGTTCTCGGAGGATAGTGGGAGATGAAGCTGGGGAGACTGGCTAGGTCCAGATTGAGGAGAACTTCAAAAACTAAGGAGCTGGATGAAATGTAGTGGGATATGTAGACCATTGGAGTTTTATGAGCCAGAAAAGGGCATGGTGAAAACCAGGTGATTAAATAAAGTTTAATTTTGCACCAATAAAATTTATATATTGGTTGAAGAAATCCTAGAGTCAGAAATATGACTGCACTGATCTGAATGGAGAAATAATTAGATCCTAAACTAGGATAGTAATAGACACAGAATGGTCAAATGGGATGGTGACTACTTGGCAATTGGTTAGATAAGGGTTGAAGAAAAAGAAAGATACTGAGGCACTAATAACAAGTTCCTAAAAACATCTGCAACTCATGGGGTATGAGCTATCAATGTCTCATCTTGGTTTCTATAGATGGGAAGCAAAATTATATATATATATATATATATATATATATTTATATATACACACACTTACATATATATAATGTACATGACATGTGTATACATATACCTATATGTGTATAAGTATGTGTGTGTATGTATATATATATATATATTATATACATATTTACTTTTTCTTCTTTATTCAAGAACCAAACCAGAAAGTATTTCACGAAAACTTGTTCTTTGCACCTTTTTTTTTGTTGTTGCCGTACGCGGGCCTCTCACTGTTGTGGCCTCTCCCACTGCGGAGCACAGGCTCTGGACGCGCAGGCTCAGCGGCCATGGCTCACGGGCCCAGCCACTCCGCGGCATGTGGGATCTTCCCAGACCAGGGCACGAACCCGTGTCCCCTGCATCGGCAGGTGGACTCTCAACCACTGCACCACCAGGGAAGTCCTCTTTGCAACTTTTTGACCAAGAAGGGGTTTACCCAAAATATCCAGATATTTTGAATTTCTGCTTTTTCCTTCAGCTGACAGACTAAGACTATAAAATCCAATCCAGTTTGATTATTTTGAGTTAATTACCTTTATAATAAAGTCTAATTTAACATTTTGAATGTATAAAAGCAACCCAAACTCCCTTTTAGTTCCCAAATCTTCCTAGGCATTTGGATTTGTGAAAACTGAAAAGACCAAGGGGGAAAAATTCTTGTTCTGCAAGTGAAGAATGCACAGTGAGCAATATAAAGTAAGTTTACTTCAATTTAATATGGATAATCATATGCAGGTCTAGAGTCTTTATATTTTATAGCTCTCCTTAATTCCACATCTTCATACTGCAGACAGTACAGACATAAAACATTTCATCACAGTGCTTAGGAATTTATTTTTCCTACAAAAAAAAAAAAAAAAAAAAAAGGAAAGGCAAAGGAAAAAAGTTCTTCTCTAATAGCATATACTCTCCAAACCCCAGCTATATTATTTACAATGATGTTTCCTATGTCAGGGTTACAACACCGCACTGATGTGACTAATTGAAAACAAACTGAGAAACGTACAATGAAGACAGCAACAGAGAAACACAGAGCTGCATTTTCTCAAGGCCTCGCTTTAGATCTCTAAAGTGTTACTGATAAAATGCACATTTTATCACTAAATATTTGCCATGTTTGCTATGATGCATTTAAATCACATCAGTTCCCGGCTCTTCACTCCAAAAGAACAAACGTTATTACCCTCTTAGTATTTAATATGTGCCTTGTCTTCCTTGAAGCATTACCATATTTAATGTATACATGGTGGGGTGGAGCTCATACACCTGCACGCTATCTACACAAAGAGTCTACTGTATGTCACTAACCACCCTGGTTATCAAAAGTCAATGGACTCTGAAATTGATACAATTCCAATATCGCAGCTCATAAAAATCAGAGCGATATTATATTTGTGACCTACTTCATTCACATAGAAGACTCCAGAGGGAATTAGGACACCCTTCTGCGTTTCACCAATGTAACTGCTTCATTCATTATTTTGGATGATATCTTTTTTTTTTAACTGTGGTAAGATAAACATAATGTGAAATTTGCCATCCTAACCATTTTTAAGTATACAGTTCAATAGTGTTAAGTATTCATATTTTTGTGGAACCAATCCCTAGAACCCTTTTCATCTTGAAAAACTGAAAATTTGTACCCATTAACTATCTCCCTCTTTCCCCCAGGCTCTGACAACCACCATTCTACTTCCTGTCTCTATGAATTTGACTACTCTAGGTACCACATATAAGTGGAATTATACATTGTCTTTTTTGTGACTGGCTTATTTCACTCAACGTTAATGTCCTCAGAGTTCATCCATGTTGTAATATGTATCAGAATTTCCCTTCTTTTTAAGGCTGAATAATATTCCTTTGTATGTATATACCATATTTTACTTATCCATTCATCTACTGATGGACAGTTGAGTTGCTTTCACCTTTGGCTATTGAGAATAATGCTGCTATGAACATGGGTATATAAATATCTGTTTGAGTCTCTGCTTTCACTTCTGTTGGGTATATACACAGACATGAAATAGCTGGATTATATGGTAATTCTAGTTTTAATTTTTCTGAGGGACCGTCATACCATTTTCCATGGGAGTGGCACTATTTTAAATTTCTACCAACAGTGCACAAGGGTTCCAATTTCTTTATGTCCTTGCCAATACTAACAATTTTCTGTTTTCTTTTTCTTTTTTGATAGTAGATATCCTAATGGTTATGAGGTGTTATCTCATTGCGGTTTTGACTTGCATTTCCCTGATAATTAGTGATGCTGGGCATCTTTTCATGTGCTTGTTGGACTGCATGGTAACTTCTGACTTATTGACCAGAACAAGTATGAACACAAGGATAGAAAACAAATTTCCCAAATTACTCAGGACTTTGGAGTGGCAATCAACAACAGTTATTAAGTGTATTCTTGAGATGCTCTGGGCTAGGGCTAGAGATTTTAAAAAATAGATAAAATAGAGGAATTTAAGAGGAGTCTGCCTGCAGGAATCTGGTGGAGAAGACAGACAGTGTGTATAAAAGTACAATGACTCTACTGAGACCTCAGGTTCCTTGAGAAGAGAAGTAACTTTTGTATTCCTACAATTTTCAGCACAGGAACATCTTATGCTGTGTCTTTCATAAATATTTTTAACAAATAAATAAACTCATTCTTTATATATGTGATCTTCATAAAACAATTTTCCAGAGCAAACTTTTAATGCTTTTTCCAAGTGATGAGCTTCAATATGGATCTATATACACTACACTCTTGTAAATCTTCTGAAAACAGTTGCTTTTGAAGAGGTGTGTATTTCCCTTACTTCCTCTAAAAGGGCGCTAACTTCAAAAGGTGACCTGGTGAGTGTTAAAAAATTGACACATTTAAGTCAGTAGCCAAAACATCACTCCCAGATCTGTGAACCTGAAATTGAACTGGTAGACTGAGCTCTGGTTTGGACGCCAAAAAAGTCATCACTCAACACTAATCCAGACCAATGAAAATTTGCTCTTCCCTTGTGTTGGGGAGAGGGGAGGATTTTGAGGATGGTAATACTAACAAGGCATAAAAGCAGAAGGCAGTTAGTTATAAACTCTCTTAGACCCTTCTAAACCCTTAAATTTGCTTTAAAAGCTACTTTACTGCAGAGAATGTGCACTTTAGCTGGCCATCATCAAAAGAAACCTTTTTTTATTAACAATGAAATTGTTTATTTGTGGAGAAAATTGATTGAAATATCTTTGCTGGGTCTCTTCCCTCCTCTTCTCTCCTTGTTCCTCATCCAGCCAGGACACAGACTTTTTTTTTTTTTTTTCCTCCAGTTCCTTGTCACTTTGTATGACATCCACCAATATGTTACCTGCCCACCCCCACCACTTTTTCTCTCTGCAGTCCTTGTTTAGCAATGATCTTAACCACTAGGACTCTGGTCAACAGAAATGTAGCAAATGCAGAAGTACTGATGTCAGGATCCACCTCAGGGGCTTTTAATGCTAAAAGGAATTCTCTGAGGGCATCTGGGTCGACCTTCTGCCTCTGGGCATCACTGCACTTAGCTGATGCAATTACAAAGTCTTTTATGCCACACAGAGGCAAGACATTACATTATGGTTGTGAAATACTAGGAAACATCTGGAGCAGAGAAGGAAAACTGGTGTGTAACAGAAGTACTAAAATAATAATAATAATAATAATAATTAATAATAAAGTTTTCTGAAAAAGTTGGAGATCAAAAGGCTGTGACCCAAGCCACAGTTTTGCTAAAGTTCTAAAGCAGTAGCTAGTGTATGAGTGTTTCCAAGGGGGAAAAAACTGGTTGTTGAGTGGTCTTCTCAGTCATGACTACAGAATTCTGACAGTCACAGGCACTGATCCAAGCTTGGCCCTATGATCCACTGTTTCCTTTCCCTAGGAGATGCATTTCTAAGAGCTATCCATACTCATTCACCAGGTCGTTTATTCTTTCATTCAACAAAGGTTTATTAAGTACTAACGACATGTCAGGCACTTTGCTAGGTGCCAAGGATAGAGGGATGACTATGACCTATGAACTGAATGAAGGGTCTTACAGGCTAGAAGGGCAAGGCAGTCTAAACATGAGTTACAATGCAGGGTGTTAAGTACAGCAATAGCAGCATGTTAGAGAGAGAAGCAGAGGGAGAGAGACACTGCTTCTGGGTGAGTCAGTGAGGAAGTTTCTGGAGTTCTTTCTTCATCATTTATTATGTGTTTCCTGATGTCTGTATTTCACTGGCCCATGGGCTGCTTCCATTCTCCACCTCCTCTCCTTCTCTGGGTTCAGAACCGAAGAGAGAGACAACCAAGGGATATGAGGCATATATGCTTTGTTTTATTTAATTTGTTAGTATGTATTAATATGTATCGAGCTCTTATAGCATTCCAGGCACTTTTCTAAGCCTTATATGTGAATTATGCTACTGTAGTCCTTACAGCTCCCCTATGAGGTAGGTCTTATTTTCAATCATCCTTTTACAGGTGAGGAAACTGATGTATAAAGAAGTTACAGAATTCCCAAGGCAGCAAACTAAGTGGTGGGAGAGCCAGCCTTTGAAGCCAGGCGTTTGGCTACAGAGTTTCCATGCTCAGGAGTCATGAATGTAGTGGTCGACATAAGAAGATGACCTAGAAGAAGCACATGTAGTCAGAAGAAAAGCAGGCAGTGTGCAGACCCAAGCAGAGATGGCAGCAAAGGATGGGGCCTGAAAAGGTAGAGGATGATGGAGAGCTAGAGGACAGTGTGTCCTTCAAGCCCAGGAAGGAGAGAAAGTCAAGAGGACACAAACCCAGGCAGCTCTGCATTTTGAGAAGAGCGCTGAAGGGGATGGGGGTAAAGGTAGGAGACTCCCCTAAGTCATAGCTGTCACACTCTCACATAAGAGAGCTTGGGAAGGTCACTTCACCCTCTGAGCCCTGGTTTCCTCATTTTTAAAATAGTGATATTTCTTTTACGTACCACAGAGATTGTTGTAAGGCTCATGTCAGAATAATTTTTGTGACCATCTTGAATATAGTATAAAACAATGTGTTCGTTATTATACCATTCCTCCTGGAACTGATTTAGTTTTAACATTAATAAAAAGTGCCCTTAAGGTTCCTAATTTTTACCTTAAGTATATACATAACTGTGTATATTTTATCTCTCTTATAATTTCTGTCAGGAAAGCTAAGATGATCTAATCAATCCATATGACTATTAATACTTTAAATTATTAATCCATGCATACATTGATCAAAGTTTTGAGTGTGTAGTTAAACTAAGTTTTAAGTAAAGTTTTGAATTGCTCTATTCAAATGAAGAATATTTTCAACTTATTATTTCTTCATAAAGGAACTTATAATCTAGACAGGGAATCTATTTGTAAACTAATAACTATAGTACATTGGTCCTCAACTAGGGATGGCTTTGCCTTTTCCCCTCCCACCAGGGGACATTTAATAACGTCTGGAGATATTTCTGGCTATTACAGCTAGGTGGGATGGGGGATTGCTACTGGAATCCAGCAGGTAGAGGTCAGAGGTGCTGCTAAACATCCTAAAATGCACAGGACAGTGTCCCTTCTCCCATCTCAACAAGCAATTATTCAACCCAAAATGTCAGTAGTGCCAAGGTTGAGAACAGCTGCTCTAGTACAATGAAATCGGAGCTGAAATAGAGGATTGGAAAGATGACATAATGAGAGAAGTGACAACGTATTTCCTGGGAAAATCGGGAAGTGACTTTTGCCCTTAATAAGTACATTTTCATCTTGTACAATGCATGCCAGAGATAATTCCCATTTCATTGAAAATTTGTAAATAACCCTTGCATGTTTGAGCAACTATACAAACTATTTAAAGCACAACAATCTTGGATGGGAAATTTTCATGAAGTATTTTTGAGCCAGGAGTTAGCCTATATTATATGTTAGTTCACTAGTATCTAATTGTGTATGTATCATACTACTCAGGAATCAAGTCAAGAAAATCAAAACCACCGTAGGTGTTTTGAGAGAATTTAATACGAGGAATTGGTTATTCAAATGACAGAAGAGCTGAGAAGACAGAAAAGGGGATTAGTGAGTCAACCCAGAAGTTATCAACAGCAGGAAGCCGTGATCACCCTAAGGGCTGAAGGAGACAAGAAAGCTGATGGCCTTAGACCTAAAGCTGCTGACGACAGGTTGAGGCTAGAACCACGGAGGGGCTGCCTGAGCAGGAGCTGGAATCAGGGGTGAGGTATGTCAGGTAGAAGCTGGAGCAAAGGAGGAGATAGAGCCACAGCCAGAGATGCCACCTTAGAAGGCATCAGAGGGAGAAATACCCCAACTTCTCCCCTCATCTCTTCTTCCCACACTCCAGGTTTCTTCCAGTCCCTCCCATTGGCTGAAACTACCTCATAATTCGTTGGCAAGGGACCCTGAGAAATGTAGTTCCCTGTGGGACAGATCAGAGCAGGAGAAGGGTGGTGAATGAGCAGTAGGCAAACATCTGGCACTCACATTGCTAAGAGGATAAAGGAATGAATATCTGTCGCTTGAAAGAAAAAAAAATGTGTCATTAACCTTAATTATATTTTAAATAAATACTCTTTACTTAAATATGTAATAAAAATATGTAGGCACTTTTAGCTTTAGTTCGGTGGTGCACGACAAAGAGGCTTTCTGAAGTTTACTTTGCAACATGGGACATCTAAGACTTACCTTCTTGTCATTCCAAAAAAGGTGCACATACAAGACTTTTAGCCATGAAATTAAATAATCACTTACTTGATTAAAGAAAACCCAGCCCTGTGAATATGTGTAAGAGTATAGTTAAGTGTTCAAGTAAAAGCAAATCAATGAGATGTGTGTGTCTGTAAATCTAATTAAATAGGGTTGCTGTAATTATTGCATTATAATGAATATCTTTGATATCTAAGTATTCACGCCAGAGTACTTGCAGTTATGAGGTTGCATAGGGAAGCAAAATTTGACATAATATGAAAATACTCTCTAACGTACTGAACACTGAACACTTGTATTTAATTCTCACACAAATACCCTTACCAAGCTTAGACCAGGATCTCTCCCTTCTAGACAAACCAAAGCTTCTGTTGGTCAGCATTTCACAGACTGTCAAATGTTGTTACACAGGAGGCGAACACAACAAACACACTATGCAGTGAAACAGAAAATCTTGAAAAAATAAAGTGGCTGAAAACAATGTTGAATAACTCTCTGAATGACCAGCAAAACCAGTGACAGATGAAAATCTTGTAAAAATAAATCAGTTAGCAATTAAAGAAGAGAAATTGAAGAGAACAGTAAATGGAACCTCAAATGGGAATGATACTAGTATTTAAGGATGAATAAAGGTGTCCAGGAAAACTGAAGCTTCCTGAACATTGCATAAAATGTTGTTTTTTATGATCACTTAGAGGGTCAAATTTGAAATAAAAGTTGTCCAGTCAGGCTATCATAAAATTTTTGGAAAAATATCACCTCAACAGTTAACATTTGATTCATTCCTTGCTTATTTAAAGAATTAAAACTAGTTGGAAATATAATTTAAACTGTGAGGGTTTTTTTTTTTAGTGTTTAACATCAGTCTTTAATGTTATTAGGTGGCACATTGATAAGTCACACGTTTTGGTCTCGTGTTGGCAGTGGCATGAAACTGTGTTATTATAAGATAAAATACTACACTTATTTTCATACATTTTAGATTCTTTTTCAATATGAAGTTTCAATAGAATGTTCCTATGAAAATCTGGTTCCCATTTACAGTGGATCCCCTTTAAGTGGCTTCCTCTTGCACAAATCTTCCTTGGGTAGGAAGACTGTTCTGGTCCACTTATGCACTAGAGCATCATTTGTTTATATTTGCTTCCACTCTAGACATTGAGTCCCTGGAAGTGGTCATGGACAGTGACACAGGCAGTCACTTCAATATCCCTGCAAAGTATCATCCATCGCTTTTGTGGTGCACAGATTGGTTCAGAAGCCAATTGCTATCACTTTTAAAAAGCAATAGATAATAGAGGAAGCAGACTTATAAAATGTTATAGCTGAAGGGGACCATAAAATCATCTAGTGTCTCTCTCCCTCATTTTATAGCTGAGGAAACTAGAGTCGAGGGTGATAACTTGTCCTGTGTCATGAATCTAGTCTATGGCAAAGTTGTTACTTGAAACCAGGTCTCTGGGCTCCGGTCTAGAACCTCCTTCTAAATGGTAGTCCAGCAATCATGCAGGGGATGAACTCTGTGTAGCTGAAGCAGATTTGTACACTTTAGTGACCTAGCAGCACTGGCTACTGGGTAATTGCCAGATTTCTCTGAAATTTGCAGGCATAGAATTGCACAGCGGTGATGAACCCAAGCTCTGGAGCCAGACTACCTGGGTATTAGTGAGGCTTTCCACTTCCTAGCTGAGTGATCTTGGGTGGCTACCTAACCTCTCTGTGCTTCAATTTCCTCAATATTTTATGAGTGCCTACTATGTGCCAGAAGATAATAATAACCACTATCTCAGAGGGTCTAAGTTTAGCTAATATTTATATAAACTACTTTGGCTTATAGTAACTTCTCAGCCTTTCCATTGTGATAGAGCAAGGAGTCAGCAAGTCACTATCAGGGACTAGAAGCTGGGCAGTGAGAGTTGTGTAGGTAAACTGTCTGCATCAGGGGGAAGGCGGAAGATGGCGGAAGAGTAAGACGCGGAGATCACCTTCCTCCCCACAGATACACCAGAAATACAACTACACGTGGAACAACTCCTACAGAACACCTACTGAAGGCTGGCAGAAGACCTCAGACCTCCCAAAAGGCAAGAAACTCCCCACGTACCTGGGTAGGGCAAAAGAAAAAACAGAGACAAAAGAATAGGGACGGCACCTGCACCAGTGGGAGGGAGCTGTGAAGGAGGAAAAGTTTCCACACTCTAGGAAGCCCCTTCGCGGGCGGAGACTGCGGGAGGCGGAGGGGGGAGCTTCGAAGCTGCGGAGGAGTGCACAGCAACGGGTGCGGAGGGCAAAGCGGGGAGATTCCCGCCCAGAGGATCGGTGCCGACCGGCACTCACCAGCCCGAGAGGCTTGTCTGCTCACCCGCCGGGGCGGGCGGGGCTGCGAGCTGAGGCCGGAGCGCAGGGAGAGGACTGGGGTTGGCGGCTTGAACATAGCCTGAAGGGGTTAGTGCACCACAGCTAGCCGGGAGGGAGTCCGGGGAAAAGCCTGCACCTGCAGAAGAGGCAGGAGACTTTTCCTTCCCTCTTTGTTTTCTGGGGCGTGAGGAGAGGGGTTTAAGAACGCTGCTTAAAGGAACTCCAGAGACGGGCGCGAGTCGCGGCTAAAAGCGCGAACCCCAGAGACGGGCGCGAGCCGCGGCTGAAAGCGCGGAATCCAGAGGCAGGCGCGAGCCGCGGCTGAAAGCGCGGAATCCAGAGACGGGCGCGAGCCGCGGCTAAAAGCGCGGACCCCAGAGGCGGGCGGGAGACGTTAAGGCTGCTGCTGCCGCCACCGAGGGGCCTGTGTGCGAGCACAGGTCACTCTCCACACCCCTCCTCCGCGGAGCCTGTGCAGCCCGCCACTGCCGGGTTCCCGGGATCCAGGGACAACATCCCCGGGAGAGCGCACAGCGCGCCTCAGGCTGGTGCAAAGTCACGCCGGCCTTTGCCACCGCAGGCCCGCCCCGCACTCTGTGCCCCTTCGTCCCCGCCGGCCTGAGTGCGCCAGAGCCCCCAATCAGCGGCTCTTTTAACCCCATCCTGTCTGAGCAAAAAACAGACGCCCTCCAGCGATCTACACGCAGTGGCAGGGCCAAATCCAAAGCTTAGCCCTGGGAGCTGTGAGAACAAAGAAGAGAAAGGGAAATCTCTCCCAGCAGCCTCAGAAGCAGCGGATTAAAGCTCCACAATCAACTTGATGTACCCTGCATCTGTGGAATACCTGAATAGACAACCAATCATCCCAAATTAAGGAAGTGGACTTTAGGAGCAAGATCTATGATTTTTCCCCCTTTCCTCTTTTTGTGAATGTGTATGTGTATGCTTCTGTGTGAGATCTTGTCTGTATAGTCTTGCTTCCACCATTTGTCCTAGGGTTCTATCCGTCCATGTTTTTTTTTTTTTTAATTTTTTTTCTTAATAATTAATTTTAATAACCTTATTACACTTTACCTTCGTTCTTTCTTTCTTTCTTTCCGTCCTTCCTTCCCTCCTTTAGACAACGAATCATCCCAAATTGAGGAGGTGGTCTCTGACAGCAAGATTTAGGATTTTTCCCCATTTACCTCTTTTAGTGAGGGTGTATGTGTATGCTTCTGTGTAAGATTTTGTCTGTATAGCTTTGCTTCCAACATTTGTCCTAAGGTTCTTTCCGTCCCTTTTTTTTTTTTTTTCTAAATAAGAAGCTTTTAATTCAATAACTTTATTATACTTTATTTTATTTTTACTGTATCTTCTTTCTTTCTGTCTTTTTTCCTTCTTTCCCTCCTTCCTTCCTTCCTCCCTCCCTCCCTCCCTCCTTTCTTTCCTTCTTGCCTTCTTTCCTTCTTTGCTTCTTTCTTTCTTCCTTCCTTCCTACCCTCCTTTCCTTCTTTCTTTCCTCATACTTCTACTAATTCCCTCTACTTTTTCTCCCTTTTATCCTGAGCCTGTGGATGAAAAGCTTTTGGTGCTCCAGCCAGGAGGCAGGGCTCTGCCTCTGAGGTAGGACAGCCAACTTCAGGACACTGATCAGCAAGAGACCTCCCAGCTCCACATAATATCAAACGGCGAAAATCTCCCAGAGACCTCCATCTTAACACCAGCACCCAGCTTCACTCAACGACCAGCAAGCCACAGTGCTGGAAAACCTATGCCAAACAACTAGCAAAACAGGAACACAACCCCACCCATTAGCAGAGAGGCTGCCTAAAATCATAATAAGGCCACAGACACCCCCAAACACACCACCAGACGTGAACCTGCCTCCTAGAGAGACAAGATCCAGCCTCATCCACCACAACACAGGCACTAGCCCCCTCCACCAGGAAGCCTACACAACCCACTGAACCAACCTTAGCCACTGGAGACAGACATCAAAAACAGGAGGAACTACAAACCTGCAGCCTGCAAAAACGAGACCCCAAACACAGTAAGATAAGCAAAATGAGAAGACAGAAAAACACACAGCAGATGAAGGAGCAAGATAAAAACCCACCAGACCTAACAAATGAAGAGGAAATAGGCAGTCTACCTGAAAGAGAATTCAGAATAATGATAGTAAGGTTGATCCGAAATCTTGGAGATAGAATGGACAATAGATTGGACAAAATGCAAGAATCAGTTAACAAGGACCTAGAAGAACTAAAGATGAAACAAGCAACGATGAACAACACAATAAATGAAATTAAAAGTACTCTAGATGGGATCAATAGCAGAATAACTGAGGCAGAAGAACGGATAAGTGACCTGGAAGATAAAATAGTGGAAATAACTACTGCAGAGCAGAATAAAGAAAAAAGAATGAAAAGAACTGAGGACAGTCTCAGAGACCTCTGGGACAACATTAAACGCACCAACATTCGAATTATAGGGGTTCCAGAAGAAGAAGAGAAAAAGAAAGGGACTGAGAAAATATTTGAAGAGATTATAGTTGAAAACTTCCCTAATATGGGAAAGGAAATAGTTAATCAAGTCCAGGAAGCACAGAGAGTCCCATACAAGATAAATACAAGGAGAAATACGCCAAGACACATATTAATCAAACTGTCAAAAATTAAATACAAAGAAAGCATATTAAAAGCAGCAAGGGAAAAACAACAAATAACACATAAGGGAATCCCCATAAGGTTAACAGCTGATCTCTCAGCAGAAACCCTACAAGCCAGAAGGGAGTGGCAGGACATACTGAAAGTGATGAAGGAGAAAAACATGCAGCCAAGACTACTCTACCCAGCAAGGATCTCATTCAGATTTGATGGAGAAATTAAAACCCTTACAGACAAGCAAAAGCTGAGAGAGTTCAGCACCACCAAACCAGCTTTACAACAAATGCTAAAGGATCTTCTCTAGGCAAGAAACACAAGAGAAGGAAAAGACCTATAATAACGAACCCAAAACAATTTAGAAAATGGGAATAGGAACATACATATCGATAATTACCTTAAATGTAAATGGACTAAATGCTCCCACCAAAAGACACAGATTAGCTGAATGGATACAAAAACAAGACCCTTATATATGCTGTCTACAAGAGACCCACTTCAGACCTAGAGACACATACAGACTGAAAGTAAGGGGATGGAAAAAGATATTCCATGCAAATGGAAGCCAAAAGAAAGCTGGAGTAGCAATTCTCATATCAGACAAAATAGACTTTAAAATAAGGACTATTAAAAGAGACAAAGAAGGACACTACATAATGATCAAGGGATCGATCCAAGAAGAAGATATAACAATTGTAAATATTTATGCACCGAACATAGGAGCACCTCAATACATAAGGCAAATACTAACAGCCATAAAAGAGAAATCGACAGTAACACAACCATAGTAGGGGACTTAAACACCCCACTTTCACCCATGGACAGATCATCCAAAATGAAAATAAATAACGAAACACAAGCTTTAAATGATACATTAAACAAGATGGACTTAATTGATATTTATAGGACACTCCATCCAAAAACAACAGAATACGCATTTTTCTCAAGTGCTCATGGAACATTCTCCAGGATAGATCATATCTTAGGTCACAAATCAAGCCTTGGTAAATTTAAGAAAATTGAAATTGTATCAAGTATCTTTTCTGACCACAACGCCATGAGACTAGATATCAATTACAGGAAAAGATCTGTAAAAAATACAAACACATGGAGGCTAAACAATACACTACTTAATAATGAAGAGATCACTGAAGAAATCAAAGAGGAAATCAAAAAATACCTAGAAACAAATGACAATGGAGACACAACGACCCAAAACCTGTGGGATGCAGCAAAAGCAGTTCTAAGGGGGAAGTTTATAGCAATACAAGCCCACCTTAAGAAGCAGGAAACATCTCTAATAAACAACCTAACCTTGCACCTCAAGCAATTAGAGAAAGAAGAACAAAAAAACCCCAAAGCTAGCAGAAGGAAAGAAATCATAAAAATCAGATCAGAAATAAATGAAAAAGAAATGAAGGAAACAATAGCAAAGATCAATAAAACTAAAAGCTGGTTCTTTGAGAAGATAAACAAAATAGATAAACCACTAGCCAGACTCATCAAGAAAAAAAGGGAGAAGACTCAAGTCAATAGAATTAGAAATGAAAAAGGAGAGGTAACAACTGACACTGCAGAGATAAAAGAGATCATGAGAGATTACTACAAACAACTCTATGCCAATAAAATGGACAATCTGGAAGAAATGGACAAATTCTTAGAAATGCACAACCTGCCAAGACTGAATCAGGAAGAAATAGAAAATATGAACAGACCAATCACAAGCACTGAAATTGAAACTGTGATTAAAAATCTTCCAACAAAGAAAAGCCCAGGACCAGATGGCTTCACAGGCGAATTCTATCAAACATTTAGAGAAGAGCTAACACCTATCCTTCTCAAACTCTTCCAAAATATAGCAGAGGGAGGACCACTCCCTAACTCCTTCTACGAGGCCACCATCACCTTGATACCAAAACCAGACAAGGATGTCACAAAGAAAGAAAACTACAGGCCAATATCACTGATGAACATAGATGCAAAAATCCTCAACAAAATACTAGCAAACAGAATCCAACAGCACATTAAAAGGATCATACACCATGATCAAGTGGGGTTTATTCCAGGAATGCAAGGATTCTTCAATATACGCAAATCTATCAATGTGATAAACCATATTAACAAATTGAAGGAGAAAAACCATATGATCATCTCAATAGATGCAGAGAAAGCTTTTGACAAAATTCAACACCCATTTATGATAAAAACCCTGCAGAAAGTAGGCATAGAGGGAACTTTCCTCAACATAATAAAGGCCATATATGACAAGCCCACAGCAAACATCATCCTCAATGGTGAAAAACTGAAAGCATTTCCACTAAGATCAGGAACAAGACAAGGTTGCCCACTCTCACCACTATTATTCAACATTGTTTTGGAAGTTTTAGCCACAGCAATCAGAGAAGAAAAGGAAATAAAAGGAATCCAAATTGGAAAAGAAGAAGTAAAGATGTCACTGTTTGCAGATGACATGATCCTATACATAGAGAACCCTAAAGATGCTACCAGAAAACTACTAGAGCTAATCAATGAATTTGGTAAAGTGGCAGGATACAAAATTAATGCACAGAAATCTCTGGCATTCCTATATACTAATGATGAAAAATCTGAAAGTGAAATCAAGAAAACACTCCCATTTACCATTGCAACAAAAAGAATAAAATATCTAGGAATAAACCTACCTAAGGAGACAAAAGACCTGTATGCAGAAAATTATAAGACACTGATGAAAGAAATTAAAGATGATATAAATCGATGGAGAGATATACCATGTTCTTGGATTGGAAGAATCAACATTGTGAAAATGACTCTACTACCCAAAGCAATCTATAGATTCAATGCAATCCCTATCAAACTATCACTGGCATTTTTCACAGAACTAGAACAAAAAATTTCACAATTTGTATGGAAACACAAAAGACCCCGAATAGCCAAAGCAATCTTGAGAATGAAAGAAGGAACTGGAGGAATCAGGCTCCCTGAATTCAGACTATACTACAAAGCTACAGTCATCAAGACGGTATGGTACTGGCACAAAAACAGAAAGATAGATCAATGGAACAGGATAGAAAGCCCAGAGATAAACCCATGCACATATGGACACCTTATCTTTGATAAAGGTGGCAGTAATGTACAATGGAGAAAGGACAGCCTCTTCAATAAGTGGTGCTGGGAAAACTGGACAGGTACATGTAAAAGTATGAGATTAGATCACTCCCTAACACCATACACAAAAATAAGCTCAAAATGGATTAAAGACCTAAATGTAAGGCCAGAAACTATCAAACTCTTAGAGGAAAACATAGGCAGAACACTCTATGACATAAATCAAAGCAAGATCCTTTCTGACCCACCTCCTAGAGTAATGGAAATAAAAACAAAAATAAACAAATGGGACCTAATGAAACTTCAAAGCTTTTGCACAGCAAAGGAAACCATAAACAAGACCAAAAGACAACCCTCAGAATGGGAGAAAATATTTGCAAATGAAGCAACCGACAAAGGATTAATCTCCAAAATTTACAAGCAGCTCATGCAGCTCAATAACAAGAAAACAAACAACCCAATCCAAAAATGGGCAGAAGACCTAAATAGACATTTCTCCAAAGAAGATATACAGACTGCCAACAAACACATGAAAGAATGCTCAACATCATTAATCATTAGAGAAATGCAAATCAAAACTACAATGAGATATCATCTCACACCAGTCAGAATGGCCATCATCAAAAAATCTAGAAACAATAAATGCTGGAGAGGGTGTGGAGAAAAGGGAACACTCTTGCACTGCTGGTGGGAATGTGAATTGGTTCAGCCACTATGGAGAACAGTATGGAGGTTCCTTAAAAAACTACAAATAGAACTACCATATGACCCAGCAATCCCACTACTGGGCATATACCCTGAGAAAACCAAAATTCAAAAAGAGTCATGTACCAAAATGTTCATTGCAGCTCTATTTACAATAGCCCGGAGATGGAAACAACCTAAGTGCCCGTCATCGGATGAATGGATAAAGAAGATGTGGCACATATATACAATGGAATATTACTCAGCCATAAAAAGAAACGAAATTGAGCTATTTGTAATGAGGTGGATAGACCTAGAGCATGTCATACAGAGTGAAGTAAGTCAGAAAGAAAAAGACAAATACCGTATGCTAACACATATATATGGAATTTAAGAAAAAAATGTCATGAAGAACCTAGGGGTAAAGCAGGAATAAAGACGCAGACCTCTTAGAGAACGGACTTGAGGTTATGGGGAGGGGGAAGGGTGAGCTGTGACAGGGCGAGAGAGAGTCATGGGCATATACATAGTAACAAACGCAGTAAGGTAGATAGCTAGTGGGAAGCAGCCGCATGGC
This sequence comes from Tursiops truncatus, assembly GCF_011762595.2. Taxonomy (NCBI): domain Eukaryota; kingdom Metazoa; phylum Chordata; class Mammalia; order Artiodactyla; family Delphinidae; genus Tursiops; species Tursiops truncatus. The sequence continues at coordinate 107,016,860 of NC_047034.1, read as the reverse complement.
ACAGGGATATTGGCTCGGTGCTTTGTGACAGCCTGGAGGGGTGGGATGGGGAGGGTGGGAGGGAGGGAGACGCAACAGGGAAGACATATGGGAACATATGTTTATGTATGACTGATTCACTTTGTTATAAAGCAGAAACTAACACACCATTGTAAAGCAATTATACCCCAATAAAGATGTTAAAAAAAAAAAAAAAACTGTCTGCATCAAATGACCAACCAATAAAATGACAGCCTGGGGGCTGGTTAGATAATGTCAGAGGCACCTAGGAGCTATATACTTTCTCTTCTATGGGAATTTGCTCTATGTATTTATCTATTTAAGTTGAAGGGTTCGTAAATTTATAGTTTATTCATGGTCTTCCTAACTCTCAACTCTTCATTTCTTCTTTAAAGCATTGAGTTAAAAATTACTTCAGGGCTTCCCTGGTGGAGCAGTGGTTGAGAGTCCGCCTGCCGATGCAGGGAACAAGGGTTCGTGCCCTGGTCCGGGAGGATCCCGCATGCTGCGGAGCGGCTGGGTCCGTGAGCCATGGCTGCTGAGCCTGTGCATCCAGAGCCTGTGCTCCACAACAGGAGAGGCCACAGCAGTGAGAGGCTCGCGTATAGCAAAAAAAGAAAAAAAAAATTCAGATATTGTTAAGATGCCAGAATGGGGTGAACCCAATCACATTCATTAGTCTGGTTTTCTGATAGGGAGCAGCTTATATTTGTTAGACCAGATAAAAAAGTCAAAGTATCGAAGGTCTGACCAAGAACAGCCCTGTTTGGCTGACCCAGATAAACTACTGCTTCAAATACATGGTAGACATGCATGCATTTATACACACAAACCAACACAGCAGTTTGGATTATTAACTTTCCTAGCCCATGCTGCAGACAGATTTAACTCGTGCATGCCAAATTTCTTCACAAATTTCCTCTATCAGCTACTGTCCTGGAAAATATGTATCTAATTCCAATAGAACTGACTTTCTATTTTAATAAAAACATTTGTTAAATAAATGTAGCCTAATTTCTCTGAAGTCTAGATCCCATGCCAATTTGCAAAATTTATCAATTCTATTATTAACATTTCCTGAGAAGTAGATTCTTCAACATTGCTTAGAATTCCCTTCAAGTTTCTCACAAGAAATCCAGGCAACCAGCTAAATTACAAAATGAGAATTTGAAATAAACAGGCAATCTTACAAATATGTCTCCATTCCCTCTACCCTAGCCTGTTTGTTTAGATAGTGCTAATACTATTTTATTCTCTTTTAATAAGACCAGTCCTCCATGGGAGGTGATGGGTAGGGCCATTCCAGAGGCTCCTTTTAGAGGATTTCGGAGGCTTGCGAAATGCTCCTTCTAAAAATTAGAAAACAATGAAAACAAAAGACTGCAATTGAGTATCCAATGCAAATGGAATTAAACTGTGTAAAGCTCCAGGGAACAAGGAAAATTCAGTTAAGCTTTTGTTTTTCTGTAAATATATCAATCATTCTTTCAATATTTATTGAAAGGCAATGAAGGGTGGGGTTAAAAGATTGGGCTTTGGAGTCAGATATACATACAGTCAAGTCCTGGTTCTGCCACTTGTTCACTGTGAGATCTTGGGTAATTTGCAAGATTCTCTGAACCTCCAGTTGAACTATTTTAAAATGAGGTTACTAGGGTACCTACCTCACAGGGATGTGAAGATTAAATCAGGTAATGCATACGGTCTACATAGCATTGTTTTGACACCTGGTAAGGATTAATTTGCTTGTGCATACTGAGGGACTACTATGTGTAGGCAATTAGTGAAATAAAGTCCCCAGTATCTTGGAGGCATGTTCTAGCTGAGGGAACAAGAAATTGACGCACACACACAAATATGTATCTCGTGGTCCCAAAGAAAATTAAAGCAATATAAAGAGACAAAAAGAGATGGCCTTGAATGAGGTTGCTATTTATAGAAGGAGTTCGGGAAAATCTGTGGTAACATGACATTTAACCTAATGTTAGGGACCCAAAGGAAGTGGAGGAGTGAGAACTGCAGACATGTAGAAGTCATGCAGAGGGAGCCCTGCAAAGGCCCCAAGGCAGGAGAATGCAGGGAAATGCTGGAAGAACCACAGGAAGACCCGTGCGGGTGGAGCAGAGGGAGATCCAAAAGGAGCTGTGTCAAGAGCAAGGCGGTCCTTGTAGGTTGTTTGTGAGGAGCTGGAATTTGATATTGAAGGAGGCAGAAGTCACGGGAGGTTTCTGAGCAAAAAGTGACATGAACCCACAGGTTTTAAAAGGATCACTTTTGGGCTTCCCTGGTGGCGCAGTGGTTGAGAATCCGCCTGCCGATGCAGGGGACACTGGTTTGTGCCCCGGTGCGGGAAGATCCCACATGCCGCGGAGCGGCTGGGCCTGTGAGCCATGGCCGCTAAGCCTGCGCGTCCGGAGCCTGTGCTCCGCAGTGGGAGAGGCCACAACAGTGAGAGGCCCGCGTACCGCAAAAAAAAAAAAAAAAAAAAAGAAAAGATCCCTTGGTCTCTTAGTAGAGAATAAACTGCAGGAAGAAATCAAGGCTACAGGGAGACCAGTTAGGAGGGTTTTGTAATAATTTAAACAGGAGGAGATGGAGCTGTGGGCTAAGGGGGGAAGGGAAGGGGTGGTGCAAGATGGTCAGAGTCTGTATGTATTTTGCAGGTAGAGCTACAAGGATTTGCTGTTGAGTTTGACGTGTGGTAGGAGAGGAAGAGAGAAGCCAATGAGACAAAGTTTTTAGTCTGAGTCTGAAAAATACAGGGCTGCCTACTCATATGCAGAGTACATTTTGAGCGTGAAGTGCTGTTGCAGATGCTGTACTTTGCCTCAGTCAACACCCTTTCAATCCCTTCTTCCTTCTTTCCTTTGGAATAGAAACTGAAAAACAAAACACTCCAAGTCCCAGGCTCTATGTGATAAGAGTTCTGGCTAGTAAGATGTAGGTAGGTGTGCCTGGCTAAACTCCCTGGATAAAAAGAAGATAAAACAAGGTCTAGCCTCTTGAGGAGAAGGCTTTTATTCCTTTGTATTTTTGGCCTTTCCCTCTTATTCCTGCAACGCGGAGAGGATACTTGACTTGCAGCAGCCGATAGAGCCAAATATGCATCATAAAATGGTAGAGCTGCAAGACAGAACAGAGTGAGTTCTTGATATCGCCACAGAGCACCAATACCTGCCCTGGACCGTGTGACATAAATACACCTGTCTGTTTAAGCCCATGTCAACTGAGCTTTCTGTTACTCATAGATGAAAACATTCTTTTTTTTTTTTAACATCTTTATTGGAGTATAATTGCTTTACAATGGTGTATTAGTTTCTGCTTTACAACAAAGTGAATCAGTTATATGTATACATATGTTCCCATATCTCTTGCGTCTCCCTCCCTCCCACACTCCCTATCCCACCGCTCTAGGTGGTCACAAAGCACCGAGCTGATCTCCCTTTGCTATGCGGCTGCTTCCCACTAGCTATCTATTTTACGTTTGGTAGTGTATATATGTCCATGCCACTCTCTCACTTTGTCACAGCTTACCCGTCCACCTCACCATATGCTCAAGTCCATTCTCTAGTAGGTCTGTGTCTTTATTCCTGTCTTGCCCCTAGGTTCTTCATGACTTTTTTTTTTTTTCTTTTCTTAGATTCCATATATATGTGTTAGCATACGGTATAGGTTTTTCTCTTTCTGACTTACTTCACTCTGTATCACAGACTCTAGGTCCATCCACCTCATTACAAATGACTCAGTTTCATTTTTTTTTATGGCTGAGTAATATTCCATTGTATATATGTGCCACATCTTCTTTATCCATTCATCTGTCGATGGGCATTTAGGTTGCTTCCATGTCCTGGCTATTGTAAATAGAGCTGCAATGAACATTGTGGTACATGACTCTTTTTGAATTACGGTTTTCTCAGGGTATATGCCCAGTAGTGGGATTGCTGGGTCATACAGTAGTTCTATTTTTAGTTTTTTTTTTTTTGGGTTCACGGGCCTCTCACTGTTACAGCCTCTCCCACTGCGGAGCACAGGCTCCGGACGTGCAGGCTCAGTGGCCATGGCTCACGGGCCTAGCTGCTCCGCGGCACGTGGGATCTTCCCGGACTGGGGCATGAACCTGCGTCCCCTGCATCGGCAGACGGACTCTCAACCACTGCGCCACCAGGGAAGCCCCCTATTTTTAGTTTTTTAAGGAACCTCCATACTGTTCTCCATAGTGGCTGTATCAATTTACATTCCCACCAACAGTGCAAGAGTGTTCCCTTTTCTCCACACCCTCTCCAGCATTTATTGTTTCTAGATTTTTTGATGATGGCCATTCTGACCAGTGTGAGATGATATCTCATTGTACGTTTGATTTGCATTATTCTAATGATTAATGATGTTGAGCATTCTTTCATGTGATTGTTGGCAATCTGTATATCTTCTTTGGAGAAATGTCTATTTAGGTCTTCTGCCCATTTTCGGATTGGGTTGTTTGTTTCTTTGATATTGAGCTGCATGAGCTGCTTGTAAATTTTGGAGATTAATCCTTTGTCGGTTGCTTCATTTGCAAATATTTTCTCCCATTCTGAGGGTTGTCTTTTGGTCTTGTTTATGGTTTCCTTTGCTGTGCAAAAGCTTTGAAGTTTCATTAGGTCCCATTTGTTTATTTTTGTTTTTATTTCCATTTCTCTAGGAGGTGGGTCAGAAAGGATCTTGCTGTGATTTATGTCATAGAGTGTTCTGCCTATGTTTTCCTCTAAGAGTTTGATAGTTTCTGGCCTTACATTTAGGTCTTTAATCCATGTTGAGTTTATTTTTGTGTATGGTGTTAGGGAGTGTTCTAATTTCATACTTTTACATGTAGCTGTCCAGTTTTCCCACTTATTGAAGAGGCTGTCTTTTCTACACTGTATTTTCTTGACTCCTTTATCAAAGATAAGGTGACCATATGTGAGTGGATTTATCTCTGGGCTTTCTATCCTTTTCTATTGATCTATATTTCTGTTTTTGTGCCAGTACCCTCTTGTCTTGATTACTGTAGCCTTGTAGTATATTCTGAAATCAGGGAACCTGATTCCTCCAGCTCCATTTTTCATTCTCAAGATTGCTTTGGCTATTCGGGATCTTTTGTGTTTCCATACAAATTGTGAGATTTTTTGTTCTAGTTCAGTGAAAAATGCCAGTGGTAGTTTGATAGGGATTGCATTGAATCTATAGATTGCTTTGGGTAGTAGAGTCATTTTCACAATGTTGATTCTTCCAATCCAAGAACATGGTATATCTCTCCATCTATTTGTACCATCTTTAATTTCTTTCATCAGTGTCTTATAATTTTCTGCATACAGGTCTTTTGTCTCCTTAGGTAGGTTATTCCTAGATATTTTATTCTTTTTGTTGCAATGGTAAATGGGAGTGTTTTCTTAATTTCACTTTCAGATTTTTCATCATTAGTGTATAGGAATGCCAGAGATTTCTGTGCATTAATTTTGTATCCTGCTACTTTACCAAATTCATTGATTAGCTCTAGTAGTTTTCTGGTAGCATCTTTAGGATTCTCTATGTATAGTATCATGTCATCTGCAAACAGTGACAGCTTTACTTCTTCTTTTCCAATTTGGATTCCTTTTATTTCTTTTTCTTCTCTGATTGCTGTGGCGAAAACTTCCAAAACTATGTTGAATAAGAGTGGTGAGACTGGGCAACCTTGTCTTGCTCCTGATCTTAGTGTAAAGGGTTTCAGTTTTTCACCATTGAGGATGATGTTGGCTGTAGGTTTGTCATTTATGGCCTTTATTATGTTGAGGAAAGTTCCCTCTATGCCTACTTTCTGCAGGCTTTTTATCATAAATCGGTGTTGGATTTTGTCGAAAGCTTTCTCTGCATCGATTGAGATGATCATATAGTTTTTATCCTTCAATTTGTTAATATGGTGTATCACATTGATTGATTTGCATATATTGAAGAATCCTTGCATTCCTGGAACAAACCCCACTTGACCATGGTGTATGATCCTTTTAATGTGCTGTTGGATTCTGTTTGCTAGTATTTTGTTGAGGATTTTTGCATCTATGTTCATCAGTGATATTGGCCTGTAGTTTTCTTTCTTTGTGACATCTTTATCTGGTTTTGGTATCAGGGTGATGGTGGCCTTGTAGAATGAGTTTGGGAGTGTTCCTCCCTCTGCTATATTTTGGAAGAGTTTGAGTAGGATAGGTGTTAGCTCTTCTCTAAATGTTCGATAGAATTTGCCTGTGAAGCCCTCTGGTCCTGGGCTTTTGTTTGTTGGAAGATTTTTAGTCACAGTTTCAATTTCAGTGCTTGTGATTGGTCTGTTCATATTTTCTATTTATTCCTGGTTCAGTCTCAGCAGGTTGTGCATTTCTAATAATTTGTCTTCCAGGTTGTTCATTTTATGGGCATAGAGTTGCTTGTAGTAATCTTTCATGATCCTTTGTGTTTCTCCAGTGTCAGTTGTTACTTCTCCTTTTTCATTTCTAATTCTATTGATTTGAGTCTTCTCCCTTTTCTTGATGAGTCTGGCTAATGGTTTATTAATTTTGTTTATCTTCTCAAAGAACCAGGTTATAGTTTTATTGATCTTTGCTATCGTTTCCTTAGGTGCAAGGTTAGATTGTTTATTTGAGATGTTTCCTGTTTCTTAAGGTAAGATTGTATTGCTGCAAACTTCCCTCTTAGAACTGCTTTTGCTGCATCCCATAGGTTTTTGGTCGTCGTGTCTCCATTGTCATTTGTTTCTAGGTATTTTTTGATTTCCTCTTTGATGTCTCCAGTGATCACTTGGTTATTAAGTAGTATATTGTTTAGTCTCCATGTGTTTGTATTTTTTACAGGTTTTTTCCTGTAATTAATACGAAAGCATTCTTAACTGATACGAATGTTATTAAACATCTAACTGGAGATAATGAGTAGGCAGGTCAACTTATCATCTGAAGATCAGAGAAGAGTGTTAGGTCTGAAGATACATACCAGGTCACTGTTGGCATGTAGATGGTATTCAAAGCTGTGGTACTGACTGGATAAGCTCACAGTAGGAGTGAGTATTGAGAAGGAGGGGAACAGCTGTGAGGGACGAGCCTGTAGCACTCTTGGATCAGAGGTAAGGAAGAGAGGAGGATCCCAAAAGGAGGCGGAAAGGCATGGCCATTGAGAGAGAAGCTGATCCACATGGTATTTTCTTAGCAGTCACTTGAAGAATATCTTTCAAGGAGAAGGTAATCAGCTATGTCATGTGTTAATGAGAGATGAAGGAAAATGTATCAGTGGTTTTGGAAATATGGAGGTCACTGGTGACCTTGAAAACAGCATATTCAATTCAATGTGCTGTTACCACGATTCTTATTATATACCTACTATGCCATGACTCTGATAGGATCTATGCTTATCAGAAACAATCCAGTACACCACCTGTCTTTTCATTAAAACAAAGAACCAACCAACCAACCAACCAACCAACCATCCAACCAACCAACCAATCAAACAAAGAAACAAAAGAACAGTTTTTATTGGTTGAACTTTGATAAGTAAGGGAGGGGATGACTATCCTTTTCTCCAAGTAATATTTTTGCAGTCTTCTTATCTGGTTATGAACATTGTAAGAGCAGCATGGGAGATAAGTGTTAGGAAGAGGATGGAATTCAGGGCAGGAGAACTGAGTTCCCATTCTCCCCCACCGCTTCTACTGCATTGTATTCTGAATGGGTCATTGACCCAAGCTGGTCTCACTTCCTTCATCTCTATAGTAGACTGGATTTAGATTCCCTTCCAATTTTAACCTTCTATATTTCTAGACTAACTAATGGATATTTTCAAATTTATAGTATCCCAAATGGCACTGAGTATGTTGTGAGCACTCAGGAAATATGTGTTTAATGACAAGTGAATGTACATATTAGGAGATGTTGACGCAGGGCTAGGTGACTTGCCCAGTCAGAGCTGGCAAATAGGGGAGTCAAGGGCTAGGTGTTCTGACTCCAAGGTTAATGATGAATTTTGTCTGCATTGCAAGATTTAAAGTATTAAGTCTTTCTGTATATAAAAACACCTTCTTTTTGCACATTTACAATTATATGGATACTAGCCAAGTGAAATAGTCAAGTCTCCTTGACTAATTGGTCTGGACTTCAAAGACCTGCAAGAGATATATACACCTCACATACACTGAGACAACTGATTCAGATACTACAGCATTGTTTAAAAAAAACCCAGAGTGTTTCTTTCGTTAAAAGGCAAGAAGTCGTTCAAAGAGTAGAGGAAATCTTTTTATTTTTGGAAGGTTTATTTGTTTGATTCCTCAAAGTAAAAATGCTCCAAATTCCCACACAAGCAGAAACAGAGTTAAGCTACATGGTTCTGTCTTGAGTATGCAAATATCACAGCCCAGTCTTATGTCAGCTTGAGAGATAATGTCATGCAGAAAATTAAGACCATCTGATGAAATCATGTTATGAAATGTGGCTTGAGAGAGCAGCTTTTTGTGTGTTACGATTTGATATATTTTCACACCAAAACTCAAATGAACAGGCAAGGAGCCTCAATTACTGCAAAATTTGAAAATTTCAGACAAATTTATAAGGTGTTTACTGAGGAGAAAAGGGGGGGCATCTTAAATACTGTCTCCTTGTAACAGCCTTGATTTTATGTTATGTGCCTCAGCTTTTCATTTAGAATTTTGAATTTAATCTGATGGCAGTTTGGATATAATAATGATGCATTTATTGTTAATTTCCTTACTGCCTTACTATCAAACAGTGTAGACCATTATCACTCCAAATGCCTTCTGTGTTTGTAGGGATTTCCATATTCCACAGTGCACAGAAGCTGACTCCAAAGCAAGGCTTAAGAGGAATATATGAGAAGCAAGCATATATTTCCTTAGTAACTAGTTGGTCTTTTTTTCCCCCTTTCTGCAGACCTGTTTTCTAGAAGATGAGAAGGAGACTTGACAGGACTTTATTGGTTCATAAATTAACTTGGTAGATTTACAATCATTACTTGGAATGCCAGGAACTCTTTTTAGGAACTTATTTTCAAGAGATAAAAAAACATGTTTAACTCAGAATATGAAATTGGCACTGCAATCTGCCTAGAAGAAGGTGGGTTAGTTTGTTTTTCACCTATGGCCCTGATCACATCTGCCATTGACACAGTGTTTTTTTGGCCAAAGGGAATATTTAAACAGATATTCATGATTATGTTTTCTTTCCAGTGTAAATGAATAACAAGAAACCATTGTGAGCTATGTGATTACTGAGATGTAGTTAGTCAAATCTGTTGGCCTCTTTAAGAGACTGTAATGAAATGGAGAAGGTCAAATGAGTACAATGCAAGTCTAGAATATCCATTTCTTCCTGCTAACCTGCAAGTCTAATCCAGGAGGAAAGAAAGATAGCTTAATATCTGTGTGACCTTCTCTTCCCAACTCCTGTCCAAAGATGTAAATAAGCCAAGTTTTGGAGATAAATGGCCCCTTCCTGAGCAGACCTCTGGGCTCAGTGCTCATGGGAGAGGAATTTTCCTAAGTTCAGAAGTGAAGGTGATTCTATATTGACAAGTAGTGGGAAGAATTTCCTACCCATGTCTATTGGATCAAAACTCCCTCTCTCTTTATCCTGTTTCATCCATGCCCTGAAAAGAGCCACCCAGAGGTCTTCAGTCCTCTCAGAAGAATGGATACAGAAGGACAGATATTTAAATTCAGGGCCCTACACTCTGTGGAAAAACATAGGCTACTGAAGGGACTGCCCATTTGGCCAAAGCAAACTTGAGTCCCATATTTTGCTGTGATTCACACAAGCAAATACATTGTTTTTCAAGTAAGATGGGGCTAATTATAGGAGGCAGAGCGTAGGTAAAATAGCTCCTTGTTCAGAAGCATCCACATATTTTCCTGAGATGAAGAGCAAATATTTTGTTTAAATAGCAAGCAATTTTCTATAAAAGTGCTACTGCTTGGAAATGTTCTTTATGATTTATTGCTGCCTTTTAACCTGAAAAAATATTAATAACTGAGGAGCCCTTGTTGGTATCTTTAATATGCTTAAACCCAAATAGCCATAATATTATAACTGGTGTGGCCACGTTCAATATTTTTCTTTCATGAATGCAGCATGGGCTTATTAACAGAGACCAGAAAATAAAAATAGAGGGGACCTTCCAGGCTTTAGCTTTACACAGAGACACCACAACAGTAATAAGGCAGCTAACTTTCGGAAGAAGCTGGGGTGAAACTACGCAGAGACTCTTTCTGCATTTTCCCCTTTTCTCTCAGATAGAGCGCTTCCTCTGCGTATGGATTCATGTCAGCTGTTTCTTCTGGCAGAGCCAGAATCCAGAACAGACTCTCCGTGAAAAAGAAACCAATAAATTAGATCTCTTTGTGAGCAATTTGCCGTTAGTTCTATTCTCCTTGCCTATTAAGATTCTTTATTTACTTCACCAAGAGATTTCTGCTGACAAGTCCATCCATTTACCCCTAGCCTAGATAAAATGATAATAAACAAAATGTCAAAAATGTATTCATGGGACCTTCCCCATTCCCGCCCCCTCCCCTTCTCCTTTTTCATCAAGCTGGTATATTAAAGAACCACTAGAGCTAAAAAGTTTAAAATGGACACACTGGCAAAGGCTTTCAGTTTAGCTAATTAATTATATTTTATGACTATGTTTATATATTCTATATTTATAGTGATGTATGTGTATATATATATATATTTTACACACACACACACACACACACACACACACACACACACACACACATATAAACATTACACCAAAAGCTGGGACAGTCAGAAAGAGGGAAAATATCCTTCAGCTCCCACTGCTTATGTTACTGATCTGATTTGGCTAATAATCATGTCTCCAGGATGGGGAGGTTGAATGGAGGCATATTAGGGGAAAGGAAATTTTCCATTTTATGCTTATGGATGATTCCCAGAGGAATCTTTTGTTTCAAAGTATCTTTGAGTCCTTTGGGTGAAAGGCAAACACTAAGCAGTTCTATCTTGCATATAACTCCAATGGAGACACCTATAATACAAAACAGAGATTCCCCGAGGGCACCGTTATACATTTATTATAAAGCAAAGATTAAAACAATTTTATGGAAATTAAAGATAATATGGAACATTTGTCTCTCTCCCAGTCAAGGAGTAACATGAAGCAGTTCAACAAACAGCTCCAGGCAGTTCCACGCGAGATGATGGAATGGCTGGGACGGAGGGGACCCGCAGGGCGGCTGCAGACTGAGCGGTGTGGGTTTGGTACCAGGGCATCTCGCTGGCGCTTGGCACCTGTGCTTGGGTAAAAAATGACACGCCTGCAAAATCAGAACAATGGGCCAGTCCAAGGGTACTTAAGTGGTTTGCCCTCCTGAAATCTATCTCAGCAGGACAGCATGCAAGCAGCAGGGTGGGGACCATGAGGGGTGCTCAGGGGAGCTTTTTGTTTTGTCTGTTTTGGGGAGTGTGTGCATGTATGCATGTGTGTGTGTGTGTGTGTGTGTGCGTGTGGTTGGTTGATTGGTTCTGTTCCTACTTGATTCACATGGTCCCTGGAAAAAGAATATATAAAAGCTCTGAAAATTTGCAAAAAATCTGAGCTGGTAGCATTTCCATTTTGTATATAATAGAATCCTGTTACCAAAAAAAAAAAAAAAAAAAAGTGGTTGTCAGAGGAGGGTAAAACATCTGTGTTAAGAGAGAGATGTACTCTGCTTCATTTGCACACAGGGGTCTGATCTGACCTCTAGCACACTGAATTTATGGCAGAAGGAGGGCTTTTAAATTGAGTTTGTTTTATTTTGATCCTCTGTCTGGATATTTCTTTCATACCTCCCAGGCAGTAGCTCTCATGGGTAAGCTTATATTTTCGTTAATAAAAAAGTGCAATTGGTGCTAATCTAGACTTCCATCATGGTTGTTCAAGCTTTCCAATGTTAATAACCACTCCCAAAGAAAGGATCATCAAAAAAGAGTTCAGACTACGTGGTTTTGTGGTCAAGGCAGTGAGCCATATTCAGAAATGTCTGCTTTCCTTTCCCTGGTCCACTGCTGGATAACTATGTGACATTTATAAGTTAATTGTTTTCTTTCAGTCTTGATTTCTTCAGCTGTAAAAGGCTACCCTTTATTTACTTATTTAACATGGGTCTAGAGATGGCAATGATTTATGGAGTGAACTAGTTAAGATATTGGACTCTTGATCTGACTGACCTGGGCAGGAATCTCTCCTCATTACTCACTAGCTCTGTGACTTAGGATCAGTTACCAACTATAACTCATGTTTGTGTATCTGTTAGTTATTGGGAAGATTAACTGAGATGGTATATGTAAGGTATGTTGAGTCTGACACATGGCACTCAATAAACATACAGATTTTATAAACAATAATAATAGCTAAATGTACTTACGCCTCCACACAAATAATTAACTAAAGAGGAAGCATTATCATACAATTATTATTCATAAATAATAACAGCAACGTTTATATACAGATTTTTATGAGCTCTACACAGCAATGAATTTTAATGCCAGATCACAAGCACCATACTTCACCTTTCATTTTAAACTATATGACTTTTTCCTATAGCGGCATAATATAGTACAGACGCTTGAAACACCTCCAGTTTTAATTCCCCTCCTCCGCCACTGCCTCCTGCTTTGTGCTCTCTAATGAAAAGTAAAGGTTAAAGGCAATCTGTTTGAGGCTAAAGCTTACTAGACAGACCAGGCCAGTGGATGGCGCAGGGCTCAGAGAGTGATGTGGACAGGAAGGGAAACACGGAGAAACTTGTGAAGCACACGGGAGGTGTCTGCACTTTCGCATTAAAAATACACTAGGGGGAAAAAACTCAGCACCAAAAATAGCAGAAAAAATATTTTCAAGAGCTTGCTTTTCATTTGCCTCCTTCTGCCCTTCCAGTGGAACTATTTTCCCACAAATAGATGGAAGTGTTTAGTACAATAAACACAAAAGTCCTCTTGTTAGAATTCATTAAAAAAAAAAAAATGTAAAAGAGACCTTCTTTATAATCACAAAAAGACATGGAAGGGGGGGGGAGGGGGGTTCCTGGGTAATAGCACACATCAAGGGGCATTAAAGGGGCAAGGCCTTCATTTTTACCTAATAACATCTACCCTGGGGTGTCATCGCTTAATTACAGCTTTTCGAATGTTTGGGCCATAAAGGCCCCAAATTTATTTTCAAACGCATATTGATGTACAGCCAAACAATACAGTTGTTTCTCATCTGTTAATGAGGTTAAGACCCATGCCTTTAAAGGGATCTCAAATAAATTCTTGGGTGTATTTTGCCTTTTAAATATTTTGAATATATGAATTCATCAGGATTTGGGGATTAGGTAACTGCTGTCTACACAAAAAAATCTGCAAAATTTTTCATTACTTTTTTATTAGTTGGCAGCAAACACTCTAACTGTGAACTTTTATGAAGCTATAAACATAAAGGACCTTCTGATACTGGTATGATGATAATTCTAAATTTCCTCTTTGCAGCTGTGGTTGATCCCCTCTATTTGGTACAATCTATTTTTTTGTGACTTAACAGAAGAAAGTTGGCTCACTACTGTATTGCCTTCGAGCACTTTCTCGGGAAGTTCTTGAATTAAATCCACATGGAAACCCAATTCCCCTCTCCACCTTTCCCTTAAGGTGGTTATAAAATGTCAGTAGAAAGCAAAGCTGTTTATTTTACTTAGGGTTGGATTCTGTTAGTAAATGAGTTTCTGGTGGGGCTTATGTGCAAACCACATCTTTCAATCAGATTCTTTACATTACTAACTGTGTATTAAATTGTGCCATAAATATTAATTTAAAATTCAGAAGTTCAGATTTCACCTAAATCTAAGTGAATAAGCAGAGAGACAAACTGTTTAACAAGTTCTAGATTCACATCCTTGCTTCACTAGCAAAACATTGCTTCACTTGGGGATGTCCTAGGCCAGAAAGACAACTGTGCTGTCTTCCCAGTGAGCAGATTCCCCACCTGGCAGAGATTTGTGGGCCGACTTTCATGACAGCTTGGAGATCTCTGCAAAGAGAGTGTGGCAATCCTGGCAGGACAGACGGCTCTCCTCGAATCCAGGAGATGGTATGTGCTGAGGCAAGCCCAGGCTGCCAAGCCATGTCTAATGCTTCGGGGACTGGGAAGTTTTCAAATATGACGGAAAAAGACTGTGACCTAGGAGGTGCCAGGGATATTGGGAGGTAGATGAATCTGAGATGATATGGTGTGTCTGGGCTGGGTATTAGGGGTATCTCTTATGAAACCAAGCTATGGTTCCAGGCCCTAAGAGGCAAGAGGCTCTCACTGGACACCCAGTTCTTGGATCCAGCTCCCTCCAGCTCTGCTCCTTGACGAGCATTGCACAAAGCACAGGAGACGCCAAGCTGCGGCTAATAGTGCACAGGTAGGTAAAACATGAAGGCAAAGACGTCTGCTGTGGTTTCCTTTTCATGTGACTTGATTTAACTCTGAGGGTATCTTTTCTTTTACTAAATTCAAGGTGGCTTAAAGAGAAGGGCAGTGACATCAGCAGAAATTGCAGGATGAATGGATTGTAGAAACTACCAACTCTCCTTTTTTTTTTTCGTTTTCCTACAGACCTGAGCCTGTTCTTTCTACATAAAGCTGCAAAAGTCCAGCATTTGTTTCAGGGCTTTGAGGAATCAATGGACACATTCTTTCATTAAAGAGAGATAGGATACATTTTGGTACCTGCATTTCTGTCCTGTGTAAGTTTAAAAATTCTTGAGGCTAGAATATGGAATTCAATGGTTTTCCATTTTTTCTTTTGGGAAAACCATTTAATTTGTTATAAAGTCTCATGATCCTCCATATATGTGTTTTAAAATGTGTGTTATTAGGCACATCCACCTCTCTAGACCTTTGAAAATACACTGAAACATAATAAATGTATCTCTGTGAAATATAATACTATTTGAGATAATCCTTGGTTTTAGCTTCACTTACATCTGCCATTATTAACTCTGCTGTTTCCCTAGAGCCTGGAGCCCATATATTGGCAACCACCAAACTCCCTGTAAGGAGGGACTGCTGGAAGGCATTTGCTATGTTCTTAAGTGCAACAGTATTAACTGAATAGATATTTTGGAATCTTCTGGGATCCACCTGCTAGCATCATCCTATGTACTTGGTGCTTAAAAACAGCCTGCTTGGATTAGAAGATATACCCCAGAGGACAAAAAATGTATAACAGATAAGCATGCCTCCCAACCCTATGGATAACCCCGCCATCTTTGTACCGTTAGTTTGGAGGTTTGTGGTGTTTTTCATACTAACTATATGCTTCTACTCAAAAAGAAGGAGGACCAGGGTCAATATTCTGAGAAGTAAGGTGAAAAATAGGTTACACATGGTAGTACAACTCCCCTTATTTTTCCTTCTATGCAGAGCTCCAGGGCTTACGTTTGAATAATGTTGAATGATGCATTTGACTCAAATAGGAAAAAAAATCTATGAAAGTAGTGGAAAGGAAGTAAAAGGTAATAGTTAAGAGAATGGGCTTTGGAGTCATATTTGGACTTAAATAAATATTTCAATACTTACCAGCTATATGTGGGCAAGTAACTTAAACTCTCTCCAAATCTCAGTTTTATCATCCCTAAAGGGGGTGATAGCAACAATATTTGTAGCAATAATATTTATACCTAGAAATTAGTGATTATTAAATAATAAAATTATATAAAGACGTAGCACAATTGATGGTAAGTAGTAGCACTTAAAATTTGTAGTAACAGTTGTAAGTACTTTGTGACAGGCTAGAAAAAAGAATTTTCAGGGAATAATATTTAGAGTTTAATCTCTTTTGGGTATTTCTCCTTAAAGTCAGTTGGCTCCATCTTCACTGTGTAGGGTTTCCTGTTCAGGTGAGGACTAAGTGCTCACATGTGCCTTTGAGGACATAGGGACAAATAGAAACACTGCAGGGCTATGATTGATGTGGCAAATGTGACTGTAACTGAGGGAGCAGAGAGAGCAGTGGAAGATGGGAGGAAAGGGGGACAAAAAAAAAGAGACCATGAAAGGAAAAGAATATTGGAAAACAACTGAAGGATGTTTAGGGAGCTGGGCGAATACTTGAAATCTCTGTAGCAGGCCATTAAGTTGGAAAGACCCATACACCTGAGAATCTGCATCTGCATTAATATCAGCAATGGCTGTAGTATTTGAACTGTCATCAGGAGCTGGGCAAGCATAGTATACCTTCACGTCTGGGCCTCAGTTTTTATGGTACTCTGGTATTGCCACTTATTAAAAATGATACCACTGCTAATAATAATAATGATAACCAATGTTAGTTGGGTTCTTGCCATGTGACAAGCTTGCAGACATGTATTCAGCCATTTGTCTGTGTACATTTCACAGAACAACCATTCAAGTCTCTAAACATGATTCAAATGTAGCAATAGCTAAACAAGTCAAAATCACTACCAATGATCCTAGTCAAGATAAATTCATATTAATCAAATATCTTTAATTTCTAGACTCTACTAGTCTAAACCAGAATCAATGCTAAAGTTTGAGCTCCTATATAAATTTCAGGGGGAAGGAAAAGATCTTTTTCAAGCAGTCCCTGAGGATCACCATTGCTAAATTGACAGACTGTATGATCTTTATCCAAACTGCTGTGATCTGTGAAAACCAATAGCATTCAATGTTGGTTGTCTATCTAGGTAAATTAAACCTTGTGTTAGATTTAAAAAAAAAAAAATCTGTCTTTTCTAAATCCTGAGGGTAGGATGGTTTTTTGCACATGGCATTCCAGGGTCAGATTTCAAGAATCTGGTTGAAGCCTAGAAACACTAAAAAATAAAATCATGCTATACAGCCAAAGCTAAAGGTAGGTGGAAGCTAGAGGCTGCAACGGCAGAGTCACTGCATGGAAAATTGGAGAACAGGAGAACAGAAGCGTCACCTATTTCCCTACGAGACCAGAAGAATCTAAAAGAGAATCAACTTCTTAGCTGGCCCTCCTCATCATCGCCACTATTCTGTTTAGGATTATTGTTTGTCTTTGATTCAACAACAGTCCTTTACAGAAACAACTCAAACTTTTTTGACTTATTAAATCCTGAGAGCAGTAAGCTTTCTTCCAGCTCCTTTCCTGGGTTTTCTTCTGTAATGACTTCCTCTTCAATCCTCTAATCCTATGCTTGCTTTGTTCTATTCCGTTAGGGCTCACATGTCCTCTCTTTACACATATGTGTCGTCTGCTTCTCAAACTCCACAGTATTCCCTTCCTCCAAAAATTTTGGAGAGTATTATTTTCCCATTAGAGCAGAACACCAGGACACTGAGAATGGTTTAGTATTCCAAAATTCCATAAACAACTCGAGTGACTGCTCAGTTTTAAATGACCTTCACACATCATTTTAGCAAATGGAGATGCATCAAATGGCTCCAACAGGTGTATGATTATAAAAAGAATGTCAAATTTTTGTGGAAATTAAGACTGGAATATAGGCTCAACTATTACTGCTTAGCTGCAAATGGTTCAAGCAGTATAATAATATAGCAGGCTCAGGGAGCCAATTAATCCATTAGAGGAAAATTCCATTTATTTAAAAAAATGAAGTGATTTTAACTTTAAAGAGGAACTGCAGACAATTCTAAGTGGAATTCTTCTTAACAAGTTACATACTGTTGCACGGATAATTTAAATTCCAGCTGTGAAAGGCAGAGAAGGGTATCAAGAAAATACAATTGCTATTTTTAATAAAATGTGCTTTTTGGGGGGTATACTAAAAGTTTATATCTCCGACACTGATTATTTTGGCATCTAATTGGCAGTCACAATTGGACAAAAAGTGGAAGAATGTAAGTTCATAACATGTTCTTGCCTTCATTTCTTCAGCCCTACATATTTCCGGGTTTTATTTACGGTTAAATTGAAGCTGGATGTCAAATCTAGGCCCCTCAGAACAAAATCTTAATAATTAACTGGCAAAACTGAACATGATCGCTTCTGACACACCTACACTGGTAATTATTGCTTTGAGGCCATTTACTAATGAAATTAATGTATTCATTGCCCTAACAAATTAGCATAACTCATACATAATGCCCCACATTTCAAGACCTCGCTGGAAAAACAACACTTAATACTGCAGAATGAAATGGAAAGGGCATTACATAGAGACAGTATTCACTGAATTACTACATGTTAAAAACCACAAGAGCTAAGTGTTTGTTACCATGCAAAATGTAAACACAGTGTGGGTATTAGAGCCATTAATAGTGTAGTCAAGAGTGTACAATTGATGATTATCTTTGCACTTCAAATAAGCAGATATTACAATAGCAGTAACCATGGAATCTAATTAACTGGCTACTTTTAGAGCTACAAAGTATGAAAAGAATGCTCAGCAGACAGCCTCTCCTTCCCTTCCTCGTTGATAAAGAATATTGTTCAGCTGTTGCCACTTCTCTACGTTTCTTACTAAATGAACTTGATGTCACACTTATTAAATCTTGACCCCCCTCCCCCAGCAGCAAGAGGGTTAAAAAACGGAAGGTAAACAGTTTCAGCATCTACGTGCCATTCTTAAAGGGGAAAATGTGAAAATCATTCTCGTATAAGCTCAGTGTTTTAGTATAAGAGGTGATTTTACTCTCATTTTCTATGTGCTTTTTCACTTCAAATGACAAAGAGATAACTGTAGGTCCAATGGGATAGTTAGAAGAAAAAGGAAAAAAAAAAAAAAACTCTAAGCCGTATTATATTTCTTTGACAAATTGTAACCTAAATATATTTTCCAAAGTATAAGCATAGTGAAGGGTGGAGCTGGAGCTTTCATTACTCCTGCCCTAGAGCCACTTTAAGGGAATTGTACCCTGAAATGATCACATGCTCAGTTGGGATGGTGCTTAACACAGGTGTGCCATGCACACACACACACACACACACACACACATTGAAAGTAGCAGTTATCGGAAAGTTGAGGAAACACACACACACACACACACACACACACACACACATTGAGAGCAGTCAGCAGTTATTGGAAAGTTGAGGTTTGAGTTTGACTCATGCTTGATGAGACAATGATGTTTATTACAAAAAGAATTGCATTCGCACAACCCCTCAATTCACAAGAGTTGGCCTCTATTCAGTACCTAGAAACATATATTTCATCAAAATTTGGGGCATAATTACTGAGAGAACCCATAGAATTGATTACAATTGAAGGCTTAAGTCTTCATGCATGCAAGTAAACTTGGAGATATATAATTCAACTCTCTCACTTTGTATAGAGGGAGACAAACATTTTGAGCCTTTAAGCAACTGGTTCAAGGTATAGTAGTTAGTAGGTGTAGTCAGCTGAAGTCTGGGTTTTCTGACTTTAGTTCCAGAGCTCCTTTCATTACATTGATGAGAAAGTGAATTGTATGAGTTCTCAGGAAAGAAATTGTGGGGGTCCCCTTGCTTTATTTAATAGGAAAAAAATAACCGATAAATGTTTCTTAGAATCAGAAATTTTGCAGTTTCATTAAAGCATCCTAGATACATATTTTCACATAATGTTAATCCTGAAAAACCATAAATCCTGAAATGTATGCAAGCATTTCAACCAGAGGGAATATACAGCTGAAAAATCCACACCCTGACCATCTCCCCCTATCGTTCCGGGGGGGCCTTAATACCTTCTTTCATCAAAGATATGCAGAGTTGATATGAGAGCAAAAGAGTTGGGAAAAGGGAATATCCTGTTCGGTCATATGATAGCTATGTCTATCACAAGGCAAAAGGTTGAATTGAAAAGGTGAATTTCAATTAAATTGACTTAAATAGCTTCCATATATATACATGGGTATATATTCATCTATATGCACTTATATTTATTTTTGCACTGCAGAGACCAAACGTTAAGGTTGCTCACAGACAGATTCTTGTGAAAATCAAATCAATCAGAAATAGAACAAAGACTCAAGTGGTGAGTGTACTGCACACTACCTAATTGTTATTTGGCCTGTGGACCTGTTTGCATTTAATTTGCACACAGGAGGACTTGTGCTTTTATAATTTCCATAGCTCTCTTTGAGCCTGGCTCTGAGTACAGTATATCTGTCCCTACCTCCTTCACCCCTGAGTCCTTTTTTTTTTTCCCTTCTCTTCCTCCATTTGTTTGAAATTATTGCCAGAACCTTCTACACCTCACTGAATATACTACATAAAAGGCCAGACTGGTGCCTCATGGTGATAAAAACCCCGTCTCCTTACCCTGCATCAACCAATGACTCTTTCCCTCCCTTATTTACGGTACATGTTGGTGAGATGGAGATTGTGAGAAGTTTTGAACATACGTAATTCTGTGTTCTTTCTGTTCCCTTCTGGGGCCAAAAGGAAAGGCTATTAGTAAGGCAACATGACAAATACCAACAGGCACATTTAGCTATGCAGCAAGATTCCTGAGTGGTAAAGGCAACATTCACAGGAGACAAGTGAGGATGGCCTTGCGACAGATATGAAAACTTGAGTGTAACTAATGTGCTTTTTTATGTATAGAATATGGACTCGAACCAAACTAAATGTTGGCTAAAGCTCAGTTCTAAAAACATTTTGTTACTCTAAGAATATTTTGGGTTCAGTCAATTTAGAAAACATGTAGATTTGATACTAGTTTTAACTTATAGCCAATGCTACTATTAATTAAAAAAAACAGTAGTAGTAATAGCTACTGGAGTATGAGTGAAACATGCCAGGCAACATTTGTTAAGAATTTGACATATATCTTCTCATACAATCTTCAACAGAATGCTACGAGGTGGGGTTTATTTTTCGTACTACAGGTATCCCCTGCTTTTGAAAGTTCGCTTTAGGACACTCGGCTTCTGTGGAAGACATACATTAGTACCTATTTTCGCTAACCGAAAGAAATCTGAAGAGGATTTTTGCTTTTATGAAAAAAGGCGAAAAGCAAAAATAACATTGGTTTTCAATGAGCCATGATATGGTCAGCAGGCACCCAGAGCAGCGAGAGTGGCACTGCTGAGAGCTCCTTCCCCAGGAGCTACCCTCAGCATCTCAGCATCAAGCCCCATAGCTTTGAACTATGTCTGTAATCATCTGTGCTTTGTCTCCATTTATTTTGTGTATCGTTAGCAAGATGTGTTTTAAGGCGATTGCTTCTTCACTTTACCTCATTTAAGCTTATGAAAGGTTTCATAGGCATACTCTGCTTTCAAATAGTGGGGAAACCTGTAACTTCATTGTAACCCTCTAAAGGTCAGAGAGAAATAATAATAATAACACTAATAAATATGATTATAATAAGAATACTAATAGTTAACATTTATTACATGTTTTCTGTATGATAAGTCCTATTCTACAAGTTTACATTTAATCCTATGTACTCTTCACAACAATCCAATAAAGTAGGTATGATTACCATTTACAGAGGAGGAAATTAAGGAACAGAGAGATTAAGTAATTAAAGGACACACCTCTGGTAAGTGGTGAAGCCAAGTGAACCCTGTTAGCTTGACTCTGCAGTTCACACTCTATGCATAATGTTCACGATCCCATATTAAATCGCTCAGATAACACACAGACAAGCCAAGATTGGGAGGCAGATCTTTCAGACTACTTCATCCCTTCCTTTCTGTTTGTTTACACACCAAGTCTGTTCCACCTCTTTGCTCTTGATTTTTTCTGCCACCTAGAGCTCTGTTCCTCAACTTTCCCCAAGGCTGACCTCTCATTTTGCAGTCCTGGCTGATCCAGAGAGGCCTCCTTGGAACACCTGATCTAAGTATGTTGCTCAGATATTTGTCCTCACACCAACTTGTCTCCTCGGTGACATTCATCACTCTATGTATGTATATGTGTTGTATGTTTACTTGTTTGTTGATAATTTATTCTCGATTCTGCAATTCTAAGTTCCATGAAGGCAAGAACTGTGACTTTTTTTTTTTACCAACATACATCAGGGCCACTCTTAAGTTTTGCAAAGATCAGGTGCTCACAGGGCTTGCTGAGTGAAAGAAAAAGTGAGTATACCTAACCTCGGTGTTATAACTGCGACTCTGACTGCTTCTCTATGTGACTGCTTGTGGTATTTTAGATCATGGCATAGATGTAAACAAACAAAAAAACAACAACAAACTAACAAAAACAAACAAAACTGTTTGTTTCAGTGTTGAGCAAGTTTTACTTTAGCATCATGGCTTGCTGCAAGTTCCTGTTATCAAAAGCTTTATGGGAAGAAGGCTGCTAAGAACACAACATTGCACCCTCTCTTAAAAAGCATTCTTGCTAACGTTTTTTGCTTCTAAGTGGCTTTTCTGCCTATTTACACTTTCAAAAGTTTGTGTTTAATTGGAGTTTTTATTTTGCTATAACTTATAACACAGTGCTGCTTGGGCAACAGCTACAGAGTTGACCATCAGAAGGAAAAACTATCACTTAGGAAGTCACTAAAAAGGAATCTGGAGTTGATTAGCTTTTCCTTAATTTCCATGACAAAGAAATAGTCTTTCATTTAAAAAAATCCATCCCAGTTTTCTCTTTAGAGTTCATGTGTCTGTCTGTACCACACTGAGAGAAAATAGCTTCAGCTTGCATGTGGGTCTGGGTAGGCGTGAAGATAAAACCAATAGAGAGTTTCTTTAATGTGGTTCTAATTTGGGGCAGTAGCAGTGGATGAAGGGTGGGGGCAGCAGAGGTGTGGCTGGATGTCTTTTCCTAAATCACATGTAAACTAAAAGTGTCTGGACTGCGGAGATGGGCACAGGAAAGAGGGTAAATAGTGGTGAGTTAAAAAAGGTATTTTTGTTGTAAAAAAAAAATAAAATAACTTAGGCACTGAAGTAAATATCATTGTACAGGAAATAAAGTCTGGGGAGCTTTTTTATCTCAGGAATGGCCCTTCAAACCCTCACTACTACTTATTAAGCATTTATTGCATGCCAGCCACTACTAGGTATATTAGACATATCTTAATTTGCTAAATCCTTAAGTCAAGTAATTCTTATGACCTGCATTTTATTGATGAGGAAATTGAAGCACGGAGGATTAAGTAACTAACTTGCCCAGGGCCACCTAGTAATTAAATGTCAGATCCAGGATTTAAACTTCAGTCTGACTCTGCTACCAAAAGCCTTGACTCCTAGGATCCCACATTCTTTTTGGAAGAAATTTTCCCACAGAATCTCAGACAGGGTGAGTTCTTAATTAAGAAAGTTCCCCATTTTGAAGTCTGGGTGAAGGCTGGCAGGAGAATAAGCCATCTCTCTCCAGCCAAATACGGCTATCCGCAGCCCAGTTAGATTTGGACAAGCAGAGGTAGAGAGAATGATTTGTGTACATGTATTTATTTGTGCATGTGTGGGTTTAAAAATGGTCTACAAAATCACACTAAGAGGGGAAAAAAAAGATTTGAAAGGGAAACATAATTTTATATGTTCTATAACATAACATAGAAATTGGGGGGGGGGGGGGGTGGAAGCCACTCTTAATGATCCAAGAATTGAAAGGATGCAGTAAGGAGGGAACCCAGTCAAGTTCCGTAAAGCACAAGTTGTTGTTGCCATTTGAACCTACTATAGTTCAAATAATGACTTTGAAATATAACACCAAAGAGTAACAGCCTAACGTCACACAATTATCCTATAAGGTGGGTCATGGTCCTGTCCAATAGCCTTATATTTATAAAGGGCTAGGGCTTTCTTCCCATCAGGGCATACATCCACAGACACACATGCGTTCATCTGTTACACTTTAATATTTGATATTTTAGGACCATGTGATAACAATGTCAAAAGATTGCTGGGGTCAAGACTGCCATCTAAGATATGAACTTTTAACATCAAGGCTCTGGGATTGATGATCCCTGAGAAAAATTCCCTGGTGACCTCTACTTCTTATGGCCTTAATATTCTGTATGTATATGTTCACTTGGTGAAGGAGGTTAAGAACTAGAAGAGTCATAATTAGGGAGCATCCTTAGCTCTGCCCAGTGGCGAGGCCTGGAGGACTTTGTGGGAATTTTCTCAGCCTCACCTGAGGCTGGGAACAAGGCTGCAGTGCCTGCATTGCCTGTGTTCAGTGGGTGTTCTAGACCTTGCAGTCCTAGATTCTTACTGCTGCAGTGACTAAAAATCCAATTCTCTAAGGGACTCCATGGTCTTGTCAGGCCAGAGTCCCAGGGAATGCCACATTATGGGGGTCAAGTGCTAAGAACCCAGGGACTGGAAAAAAAACCCAGATTGGTCAAACTTACGAGAAACATTATTAAGAAGCAATCAATCTTCCTCTGGCGACATGCTGGCAGGGGTACAGGGCTGCTGAGTCCGATCTCTGGATGGGTTAGCGCTGGGACAGCCAATGTGGGCAGGCCGCCTCCCCTTGCAACTGAAGGGCGAGCTGTGTCTGGAGAAGGAACTCTGGGTGACCTCAAGGAGCAATGCATGCGGCCTGGCCTAGGACACCCGTGAGAACGTTCTCTGTTATGTTTATAAACTTTACCAAGTTATTCTCACAGTTATATAACCCCTATGTGGTACCATAGTTAATGAAGTGTTGGAAGTTAGAAAAATAGCAATGATGTTGTTTTGCCCATGCTGGGCTTTACTATATAAGGGTTAAACTCAGTGCTAATTTGCTGATGTGACACAGGATGTGATCTCTCTAGCACCAGCCATGGGTGAAGTCAATCTCCTATTTCAGGAAACTTGTAGCAATCGAATTAATATACAACAATATTAAAGTCATTTCAAAGAAAGAATGCTAATGAGTGACTGAAATTTGTGGTTTAATCCAAATGCAGAACAAGATCATCCCATAAAAATAGCTATAATAATAATTTGTTAACTCAATAGTTTATCCTTGTTTTTATTTTTCTTGCATCAATCTGAAATACCAAGTGTCCATTTTGAAAAATGCCACCATTCAGTCTCTTCCTCCCACAGCTGCTACATGCTTGCCTATTTAGAAAGCACTCAGCAGCCTTTCTCAATAGCTTTATAATTCTTATCTTTGTAATAATAATAAAAATAACTGAAACGTGAGGGCTCCATCTTTCTATTTTTTTTTTTTTTTTTTTTTTTTTTGAGGTATGTGGGCCTCTCATTGTTGTGGCGTCTCCCGCTGCAGAGCACAGGCTCCGGACGCGCAGCCTCAGCGGCCGTGGCTCACGGGCCCAGCCGCTCCGCGGCATGTGGGATCCTCCCGGACCGGGGCACGAACCCGCGTGCCCTGCATCAGCAGGCGGACTCTCAACCACTGCGCCACCAGGGAAGCCCAGGGCTCCATCTTTATATCCATCTCCCGGCACACCATCATGCATACACACAGTGCCTAAGCATTGCTTTCCACATGGGAGGCACTCAATAAATGTTGGTTAAGTAAAAGCAATGAATCAGCACAACCATTTGCAGAAAAAAGATCACTCTTTCACCTGGAGTAGAACCTGGAGGTTCAAGTCAATATTTAATTAAAGAACTAATAGTTGTGTTAAGCCTAATGAATTGTTGTATCTACAAATGTCATAACATTTCTCTCTTAAGAGATCACAAAGGGACTTCTATGGCCAAAGAAGCACTTGGATCTGTAAACTTTTTGGAGAGCTATAAAAATCTTAGTGTTCAGTTGGATGAATTAAACATTATAGAAAGTAATAAATGGCTGTAGCCATATCCTTTCACTAAAAGTATTCCATTTCATAAATACACTGGGAAGGAAACAATATGATTGTGATATTCAGATATATTCAGGACAACAATATGTTCATTTCTTTAGTTTTCTCAGAGGACAAAGTTCCACCAAAATCATTTGTTGAGGTACTTAAAATACTGAAATGACATTATTTAAAATATTTACATTATTTATTAATATGTTTCAGAGGTAGCATTGTAAGAATTTAGATCTTTTAATCAGGTTTTCTACCTAGATACTTTAGCTCTACGGAAAATTCCTGAAAACCGAAAATGTAAAAGAAACCTTTTTTCTTTTTATGAGACATACAAGGCTGGTTACAAGATGAATAAAACTCATAAAAGAAAATAAAAAAAACAAATATCAAATTGAACAAGATAAGAATTATGATGCTATTTCACCTTTTATCATCATAGATATGAAAATTTAAAAATCCTCCAATTTTCCTTTGAAAGAAAAATAAGCATATAAAGTGTCAACAAGCCTTCTCTTAAATTTTTAACAGACTCATAAAAAAGTAAACTGCAAAAAAACTTGAGAAACATTTTGCATATGATTTCCATAAAGTTGTTTCACTTCCGGAAAACTCAGAATAGTACTGCACATGTTCGGTACAGCACAGCGTAGGGAAGAGTGCCAATGAAGAAAACTGCAGATTTCAGAATTCTTTTATCAAAAATAATGTTTTTTTATGTAATTATAATTGAGTATCTCCTTAGGTTTTCAAATCATAAATTTTGTGGAACCCACCACTACATCCTGAAAGAGAATGTAGCCCTTTCAATAACATTTCATGTCAAATTTCCTCTAAAGGTATATCTGTGTTAACATCTCTGGTATTTGGGACAGGGACTGACCCATTAGTTTTCCATATGAGGGAGAAGCAGGGCTCACATGAGAATAAATGACATTGTTTTAGCCAGGTACAAATGCAATCAATTAATGAAAAGAAAGCAGAATCTAGGTTTAAACATTGTTTTATCCAGGTACAGATGCAATCAATTAATGAAAAGGAAGCAGAATCTAGGTTTAAATCAAATGCAAGAGGCTGGGGGTATACCATGCCTTTCTATAAACCTGCTATAACCTGTTATTTTATTTAACTTACTCCTCAAAACCTCTTCAGTAAAAGCTAGTTCCACTTTTGGGAGTAGAGCAGTGGGTGAACAGAGGTGAGTTACAAGTTTGAAAGTAAAATCAAAAAAAAAAAAAAAACCCTTTTCTCCCCAGGAAACACTAAACCAACATCATTTCCTCCTTGCAGAATCAGATGTAAATACATTTTTCTTACGAATATTTTGGTTGTATTGTGCGATGTATATGTAAATGACTAAAATGGCAACCATGTATTTTGTAAATTCCATGTAAATCTCCATGATTTTAATAAATGTTAGATAAGATTAATCTACCTATGAGGAAATTTGTATGTTTGGGAATAATTATTACAGTTATCTGTGAGCAGTTCTTTTACTTCTGAAAGTCCAACACAGGGATACTTCTTTGTGCAGAAAACCAGGATACTGCTGTGGAACACCCATCCAGGCTGTATTGACAGTCTGTCATTCACTGTAAGCTGTCTCCCAGATGCATCACAATTTCTTGGATGCCACAAGTGGATGAGGATGAATCTATTCAGAGTTCCCATGGGACCTGGTGAGAGCAATTATACTACTAACTCTCAACTGTTGATAACACTCAACTAGAAAAGTATAAGAAAATAGTAAAACTAAGAAACGGTATTTGGTGGAAATTATGGCTGTAGAAAAGAAACAGAGGTGAAGGATAGAATAATCTTAAAATGTATTCTTTGGTACAACAGACAAGAGACAGAAGTGGCTGTGTCTGACTGTGACTGGCTATCTGCCTAAGGATGGCGCTGAGTATTAGGACTGAAACAATGCTCATATATACCACACATGAGCTATCCTGGACCTACAGCCAATTACTTACTCAGAGGACAATCCCTTTCACATGTGAACTCATGGATTATAAGTCATTTGTTTTCCATTAATGGTGCTCATCTTTGAACAAATCATGGCAAGAAGAGCAGCTGTGTCTCTTACCTTAGAGCTATGACTCATCTTGGTCACTCTTCCTGAACAGAATCCTATTAGAGGAATTTGTTTTTAGTAAGAAGACTACTTTCAAAATTATATGTGCCAGAAAGATAAATATAAGACACATTAGCGTCCATCCTGCTTTTTCTCATATAGGCAGAAGATGAAAGCAGATGAAGCAGAAATGTGTACACTGTATTATTCGAAAATCTGATTCAGATTTGATAATTGACATCTTCTTTTCATTTATGTTTTTCATTTTATGGAAACAATCTTTAAGAATCTTCTAGCCAACAGGGCATGAAAAGGTAATCCTTGAAAACACCTAAGACAATGAGTTCACAGTGGTGCTCAGACTCGGGTTGCTCTTTGAATCTTCAGAAATTTTCAAGGTTCATGGTGTTAGACTATCATCCTGAAAAGGAACTATATATCATGCAGCATGTGTGGCTTTTTAAAGAAATAGCCATAACATGAGAGGCAAATTAGTGTGTTCCAGGAGCATGACCTCCAAAAATAAAACCAAGGCCTGCTTGGAGGAGGAATGTACAGGAACTGACACTTCTTTCTAACTCTGCAACCTTACAAGGAATTGGGCTTTAAGGCAAATAAAAAAATGGAGCTCCCACCAGAGATAAAGACAGATAAAGGGCACCTCCTAAGTAAGCTACATATAGGAGGCTTCAATGAATGCAGGTCAACTACAAACATTTGCAATAATAGGAGAATATGATTTTTCTTTTTGGAGAAATGTTCCCTTTACAGCTTATTGGAAAAGTTTGAATCATCACACAATTTTTAAAACCTAACAGTTTTTCTCAGAAATTACAAATGGTAGAGAAATAAACTTTAATATTGCAAACCATTACGTATCTCATATCTGTTTTTCTTATAGATAGCTTCAAGTCACAATTGCTTTTACAATTTATTTTTCTGATGATCTTTGAGAACTAAAATTTATTTTTTGAACAGTATTTTTGAATGACTATTACTACTAATTGTTAACTATGGCTTTTAAATTGGCTAATTAAGAATTTTGAACAAAAACAATTATATTTTACCTGTAACATCTGTACATACATATATGCACACATAAACAAATGACAAACAAGTTATTCTAGAATGTTGTAATGACCTTAGGACCTTCTATAGCACCCCAGTAGAAAAGATCTCTCCACCCAGAAATTCTCTAATATTAATTACCTGAATTCTCATGGCTTTGAGCCCATGGTCTTCCATCAGTGTATCTGTGTGCATGACTGCTTGTCAAAGAAAACCATAAGCTCTCAGAAGCCTTCTTTCTGAAGGCCTATACAGTTTCTAGACTTAAACCACAGAACAGAAATTAATAATGTTTGATGAATGAATAAAAATAAATGTGGACAACTTTTTATTCTTCTAAGGGATACCAGACGAGTCTCATAATTTCCTTAAGTGGCATTCAGTTTCAGGCTAGTAAACTGAGGTTTTAAAAGTTAATAGTAGCCAAAATAATTGTAGCTCAAATAGAGGGGGCTGGTATAACTAAAGTCATCATTCCAAATATGAGCCACTCCCCAGCTATTACTGACTCAATGCTAATTTATATTTTAGTTATAATTCATTGAAAAAATGGAACCTAAATGTCCAAGAACAATGGAATTGGGCAGAATAAGATGTGCTCACATAATTAAATATTTCACTCCAACTAAAAATCCTACTTTGAGGAATTTTTGACGACTTGGGGAGAATTTTATATTTGCTGTGTGGAGAAAAACAGCATAATGTAAAATTGAATATATAGCTTAATTTTGTTATAAAGAAGAAGAAGGAGAAGGAGAAGATGGAGAAATACTTATAAATCTCTTTGTAAAAGCATTTGAGGTGAGTTTTATTCTTTACCTATTTTTGTAGTTTCTAAAATTTCTATAATAAGCATATAATACTTTTATAATTGAAAAGTTACAAAATTGTGAGGAAGAGGGTTGATTTGAATGACAAAGAAAGTTAAAAAATATCCAACAAAACAAAACAAAACAAAAACCCTTAAAAAAATCTGATCTTTATTAGAGAAACTCCAATAGAGCTAAGATAGCAAATGTCAAGACCATAGCAGTACAGATGTTACAAAGGACTGAAGATATTAAAACTTTTTAGTTTTCTCTCTCAAAATTATTACCAAACATCTTCTAGTCTAAGAAGCACATTTTAGCATTCATATTAAAACGTTCTGAAATTGGAATGGCCTAAACTTCTTTTCCTTTTTCTTCAGCCAAAAACTGTTAATAAACTTAACAAGAGATATTTTATAAATTTGAATTGCCAGATGTAATTCTCAATTCTCTCTTTATCCACCTCAACAATCACCTTCTTCCCTCCGTCCGTCCTTCCTTCCTTTTCTTCTTTCCTCCTTCCCTTCCTCCCTTCCTGACTTCCTTCTTCTTTGTAATATGACTGAATGCTTTGGGCTCAGGCAGAACAGACTATATCTTTGCTCCACCACCTACTTACTATGTGATCTTGGAAAAATTTTTAACACTCATAAATTCTTGGTTTCCTCATCAGAATTGATACACACATGTGTTCTATGAGGATTGGATTAAAAAAATCTATATAAAATGCTTGGGCTCTGGTGGATGCTCAGTACTCATGGTCTTCCTGTGATGGATTCATCTCCACAGTGTTTCCACAACATCTGGTAACGTGTCTGCACAAAATAAGTACTACTGAAGGCATGGCTGCTAAGTGAGTGAAGATAATGTTTAACGGACTAAAATCTCCCAAGTCAGATATTTGCCCTTCATTAATTTTGGACAAATGTGTCTGATTTTGTTTAAATTCTTTTTAATAGTGGATCGATCATATGATGTAGATATATCCCAGATCTGCAGGTGCAGATCTCCCCAAATCTATCTTTAGGAGTGAAAGATTTGTTTTCCCTTCTGCTGTGAGTGCTGCCAGCACTGCCAGTAGACAGCCCTCAGCTGTGGCCCTGCTATGCAGAGATTCACCTCACCCCACACCATGCTCATTCCCATGAGCATGATCGATCTTCATCTCATGGCTGGTCCACCCAGAGGTAAAAGTGTGGTTGTCTCATCCAACTCTGATGGTCAGCCCAGTTCCAGAGTTCCCAGGAGCTTGGCTGAGGCCTTATTAGAGACTGCATTACAGCCCAGCCTCTCAGTCCTTCCTCCTTCCCTTCCCTCCTTTGCAAAGTACTGATCCAACATCAACTGTTCACTACCCTCAACTCAGGGTGAGCTTTCTGGCAAACGTATCTGTGACACCTCTGAAATCAGATTTCTAAAATCCACCTTTTTCTTTAGGAAAATGCCTTTCAAAAGCCCGAGAGGGCTCTGTGTATTTTTAAGTGATTGGCTATGTTTATTAAGCCTCCTGTAATGCAGGAACATGTCTATGAATGTTTCATGGTATGCTCCTGTGAAACTGCAATTTTTCAGTGAATCCCCATACTTCCCAATTCCCCAGGGACAAAACTTTCCTAGTCAGAGTTGGAGGTAAGCAGACTCCAAGGGAACAGTTTCCTCCTATATTTTAAAATAGTATAATTTATAACCTGAAATTAAAAACAACATAACTTAGTAATTCAATCTTGGTATTCCAATTTAATGAACTAGAGGTTTTGTTTCATTACTGTTGTGTTCTACTGGACCATTCTTTTGGTGTATGAATAGAAAGTTCTTCTTTATTAATAAGTATATAAAAAAATTAAAGGTGCCCTCTATGCAATTATGTTGATGTCTCATAGGAGTGCAAATTCAATAATTTACAATACATTTTTTTAGCATATCCACAACCACAGTAGACAAGAAAGTGAAATTTGTGTCTTTTTAGTTTAAACTCCTTTTAAGTGCAGTGTAGCAAAGAATTGGTCCCTAGTGGCACAGGAGAAACACTTATTGGGAAAATTGTTATTGGATTACAGTTCTGGCAGCATAAAATGTGAAAAAAAAGGGGATATTTCTGACATCCAAAAAGTGATCAATGATCAGAAATCTGTAACATCTACTTAAGATTCAAGTTCAGTGAAAGACTTCTTGTCTACCTAAAACAAAAGTAACACTTGGGATCTTAGTTCTAATTCATTCATTACTATTTAACAATAATTTATCTACTGTAATTTGGGATACACAACAGATGCAAAAATCCTTTACAGATATTTAAAAACTCTGAAGAACTGCTAAAGGCATTTCCCTAAATGCTCATCCTTATCTAGATATCACAGTCTATTTAAGAGATCTTATTTGCCTCTGAAGAATGTATGTCTATTCCTGGAAGGTCACTGCTGTGTGCAAGACTGGTATTTCCTAAATTATTTCCTTAACTGTCTTTTACTTGAACAGTCTCTGTTTTTGTAGGCTGTGTCTTTCCTGTTTGTTTCCACCAGCTCTTGGTCATACTTTGGCTTTTCTCCATTCTGGTCCCTTTAGTTGTTGTATGTACCTTCAACTTACTTTCGGACAGACAGTAAACTCTGTGAGGGCAAGGATACTGTCTTATCCCTAGCTTTACCCTTAGCATGCAGCACGGTTTCTGATCTAGAGCAAGTGCAGAATGCCTATCTACTCACTGGATGAATACATGGATTCTACCTTCATTTCCCAGGTTAACTAGTGTTTCCCTCTTCTAACACTGTGTGTATACAGACTAACAAACATACAACAGATTCTTTTTAATCTCACAGTCCATGAACCTCCCACATATACTACCCCCTTGCACAGCTCTGCAAGAATTAGAAGTAAAATTTTATGATTTGATGAACTCTATATCTTGTTAATGTTCAAATATGATATAAATGTTTAAGAAAAGCATGAGAAAGAACCTCCAGGTTTAGCAACACAAGAGACAAGATATCTTAAACAATTATCCTGCTATAAAAATTCTATATAAATATATATTAAATTTTTTAAATGTTTGGGTTTCCCTGGTGGCACAGTGGTTAAGAATTCACCTGTCAACGTAGGAGACATGGGTTTGGACCCTGGTCCGGGACGATCTCACA
Organism: Tursiops truncatus; assembly: GCF_011762595.2. Lineage (NCBI taxonomy): Eukaryota > Metazoa > Chordata > Mammalia > Artiodactyla > Delphinidae > Tursiops > Tursiops truncatus. Next base: position 106,984,096 of record NC_047034.1, on the reverse strand, counting down.
TATCGCGGAGCAACTAAGCCCATGTGCCACAACTACTGAGCCTGTGCTCTAGAGCCCGTGAGCCACAACTACCAAAGCCTGCATGCCTAGAGCCTGTGCTCCACAACAAGAGAAGCCACCACAATAAGAAGCCCGTGCACAACAATGAAGAGTAGACCCCACTCGCTGCAACCAGAGCAAAGCCCACATGTAGCAATGAAGACTCAACACAGCCAAAAATAAAATAAATAAATTTTAAAAAGTTACTTAAAATTCACTTTAAAGTAAAATGAAATAAAATAATAAAATAAAATAAAATGTTTAACTGAGTGGGCCAGAAGGTAGAGAAAATTCTCAGGGATCAAACATGAGTGAGAGCAAGAATCTAGAGTAGTAAAGGCTTTGAAGCCTAAAATAAAACCAAACAAAGCTGAAATAACTGAGAGGCAACTGCTATTCCTTGGGGATCTGTTCAGTTTTGAATTTGAGTGACAAAGACAGGAGGCAAATCTTAGAGAACAACTAACTTGGGGAATCTGACAGGACAACATCATATAAAGTCAAGACCACAAAGGTCTTCACCCTTAGAGAATGGGTGAAGAAGAAGAAAACTTGTTTTACATAGGAATAGCAGAGAAATTTATGTCTAGGTAGAAAAAAAATTTCTCCTGTTAATTCATAAGCCAGCCCTCACTCAAGTTTATAGCTCATACATATTCACACGACCTGTTTTGGACAAAAAAGTCAAATCCAGACATTATTTTAAGAGATATTTGGTTTGGAAGTTCCAAATTAGAAGTAACAAATATCCTTTATAGAGGAAAGCCCCATGAAACTAGGTTTCAAGGCATTTACCCAGACAAAGTTGATCAAACATAGAATTGAATGAAATAGTACAAAATATAATAGAGAAATTCATCTGTATATACTGATGACCACAATACATTGAAATGGACTAAGCAGTCAAGTTAAATAAAAGAAAAATATGCATGATATTTACAAAGAAAAATCTAAAAGATAAGACTAAAAAATGCTTAAAATAAAAGGATAAAAAAGAAAAACTACTAACCAAAAAGGATTGTATATTGTAATAACAAAATAATTAAAACAATTCAAAATAGACTTCAATATTAAAAGCATTACTAAGTATTGAAAAGTATCATTATGTAATTAAAAAAGATTTATATCTGGAAGATAGAAAGTTCTAAATATGTTTATTGCTATTAACACAGTCTAAAAATATAGAAATAAAAAATAGGAAGAATTGCATGAAGAAACTGATAAATATACTTTAATTGGGGGATATTTTAGCACAACTTTTTCAGCAGTTTCTAGGTTAAGCAGACAAAAATGAATAAGAATATAGATTTGAAAACCACACACAGCAAACTTTATCTAAAATATTTGTATAAAACAAACATCTAACAGTTGAATTTGAAAACTGACCACCCACTAGACCATTATTCATGTCTCAACAAAATTCAGAATACTTTTAAATAAATAACGAGTCAATGAATAAATCATTATAGAAATTAGAAATTAGTACAGAATAATAATAAAAGTACTAAATGTAATAGATATGAAAATTTGAGAAATGTAGCTAAAATGGTCCTTAGAGGCAAAATGGTAGCCTTAAAATGGTAACATTAAAAAAACAGGTTCAAAATTAATGAACTATAAATCTAAGTTTTAGAGTTCAAAAAAAGTACAAGACACATCCTAAGAAAATGAATTAATAAAAAAGAGATAGATAAAGCAGAAATTAATGAAATAGAAAACAGAGAAAATCAATGAAATCTAAGATTTGCTGTTCAAAAAGATTAATGAAATTTATGAAACTCAGACAAGATTGACCAGATACTTGCAAAAATGTTCAATATTTAAAAGTAAAAGGGCTCACCACAACAAAAGCTATTGATATTTAAAAGAATATAAAAGTAGCATGAACCACTCTCTGGCAATAAATTTGAGAACATCTATGAAAGAGATATATTCCTAGGAAAATACAACCAAATCTGAGTCAAAGGAAAAAAAAGAAAGGGAATATATATTGTCCTTTAACTCTTAAAGAAATTAAAACAGAGGTAAAAATTCCCCACCAAAAATGTACTACATTTCAAGTAATTTTACAAAATGTTTTTACTGAACATTCAAGGAACATATAATTTCTGTACAAAAAATATGGCAGAGACTAGAAGAAGAAAGAACATGCCCCAAGTCATTTAATGAGATTTTTAGTGTAAACTGAAAATCAACACCAGACAAGGACAGAGCAAGGCAAATCACTAGCCAGTCTCACATATGTGCAAAGATGCAAAAATCCCCAAACAAAACTAACAAATGGAATCCCACGATGTATAAAAAAGAAGCCATATTAAATCTATTGTGTGTTTATCACAGAAATGCAAATGTGAATCAACATTAGAAATTCCATTAACACATACTTTATTGTATTTAGCAGATTAAAGAAAAAAAAACAAATTTTCTCAAGATGCAGAAGCTTTTTATATTATTCAAACTTTATTTATGATAAAAGTCCTAAACAATGTAAAGAGAGAAGGGATTTTTCTTAAAATGATACAGGGTATCTGCAAAAATTTCTATTACAATTATGATACTTAATGGTAAAACTTAAAAACGCTTTCTTTGAAATCACTTATCTGAAAAATGCCAGCTAGCAATACTTCCACTTATCATTAGAGCTGAGGCTCTTATCAGTGTAGTAAGACAAAAAAAAAAAAAAAAAAAGACAAGGATTAGAAAAGAAGAAAGAAGAGTATAATATACTGAGAACATAGCAGTATACAAAGACTTAAAAGAATATTCCCAGAAAACTATTCACAAATTATTAGAATTAATAAGAAGATTTATTAAATGCCAGATATAAAGAGTTAGTCACATTTCTTTATGTCAGTAATAATTAAAAATATAAAATTTTAAAAGAATATTATTTATAATAACAGCACAAAATATAAGGGATCCAGGAACAAATCTAACAAAATACATGCAAGAACTTTATGGAACAAAATTTTATATTTATTCAAGAGATATTAATGAAGACCAAAAAAATATAGAGGTATATTATATTCAAGGATAGGAAGACTCAGTTTCATGAAGACATCTACCCTCCCCAATTTGAACTATAGATTCAGTGCAAGGCCAACCAAATTTCCGAAGTTTTCTTTTTCCTAATGTGTAGAGGGTGAGTAATGCGATTTTGAAATACATATGGGAAAATAAGACAACAAAAACCATCCTAGATATTCCTGAAGAAGTTGGAATAATTAGCATTATCATATGTCAAGACTTATTAGAACTAAAGTAATGAAAATGTTATGGTATTGGTCAGAAATAGACAAATAGACAAGTGTATTCAATAGAGAGCCCAGATACAGACCCAAATGTATATGAAATTTGATGCATAAAAAATTGGCAGTGCAATCCAGTGTGAAAAGTACAGGCAATTCAATAAATTAGTATGGGACTAATGGTTATACATATGCAAAAATCCAACCTCACAACTTACACAATTCTTTGTGGCCTAATGTCTTAAATGTGGAAAGAAAACATAAAAGCTTTGGGAATAAAGTTTAGGAGAACATTTTTATGACCTAGGTATAGGAAAGGCTTTCGTAAACTAGACCCTTAAAAGGACAGATCCTAAAGGGAAAGGCTGATAAATTTCTCTTCATTAAAATTTAAAATCTTTCATCAAAAGCTAGCATAAAGACATTGAGGAGTCCAGGTGGGCTCCAGTGTTGGGTCGCCTCAGGCCAAACAACCAAGAGGTAGGGAATCCAGCCCCATCCATCAGCAGTCAAGCAGATTAAAGTTTTACTGAGCTCTGCCCACCACAGCAACTCTACCCACCACCAGTCCCTTCCATCAGGAAACTTGCACAAGCCTCTCAGATAGCCTCATCCACCAGATGGCAGACAGCAGAAGCAAGAAGAACCATAATCCTGCAGCCTATGGAACAAAAACCACATTGACAGAAAGATAGGCAAGATGAAAAGGCAGAGGGCTATGTACAAGATGAAGGAACAAAATAAAAACCCAGAAAAACAACTAAATGAAGTGGAGATAGGCAACCTTCCAGAAAAATAATTCAGAATAATGATATTGAAGATGATCCAGGACCTCGGAAAAAGAATGGAGGCAAAGATCGAGAAGATGCAAGGAATGTTTAACAAAGACCTAGAAGAATTAAAGAACAAACAAACAGATGAACAATACAATAACTGAAATGAAAACTACACTAGAAGGAATCAATAGCAGAATAACTGAGGCAGAAGAACAGATAAGTGACCTGGAAGACAGAATGGTGGAATTCACTGCTGCAGAACAGAATAAAGAAAAAAGAATGAAAAGAAATGAAGACAGCCTAAGAGGCCTCTGGGACAATATTAAACGCACCAACACTCACATTATAGAGTTCCCAGAAGGAGACGAGAGAGAGAAAGAACCCGAGAAAATATTTGAAGAGATTATAGTCGAAAACTTCCCTAACATGGGAAAGGAAATAGCCACCCAAGTCCAGGAAGTGCAGAGAGTCACATACAGGATAAACCCAAATAGAAACATGCCAAGAAACATAGTAATCAAACTGGCAAAAATTAAAGACAAAGAAAAATTATTGAAAGCAGCAAGTGAAAAACAACAAATCATATACAAGGGAACTCCCATAAGGTTAACAGCTGATTTCTCAGCAGAAACTCTACAAGCCAGAAGGGAGTGGCATGATACACTTAAAGTGATGAAAGGGAAGAACCTACAAGCAAGATTACTCTACCCAGTAAGGATCTCATTCAGATTCGATGGAGAAATCAAAAGTTTTACAGACAAGCAAAAGCTAAAAGAATTCAGCACCACCAAGCCAGCTCTACAACAAATGCTAAAGGAACTTCTCTAAGTGGGAAACACAAAAGAAAAACCTACAAAAACAAACACGAAACATTTAAGAAAACAGTGATAGGAATATACATATCGATAATTACCTTAAACGTGAATGGATTAAATGCTCCAACCAAAAGACACAGGCTTGCTGAATGGATACAAAAACAAGACCCATCTATACACTGTCTACAGGAGACCCAATTCAGACCAGGAACACATACAGACTGAAAATGAGAGGATGGAAAAAGATATTCCATGCAAATGGAAATCAAAAGAAAGCTGGAGTAGCAATACTCATATCAGATAAAATAGACTTGAAAATAAAGAATGTTACAAGAGACAAGGAAAGACACTACATAATGATCAAGGGATCAATCCAAGAAGAAAATATAACAATTATAAATACATATGCACCCAACATAGGAGCACCTCAATACATAAGGCAGCTGCTAACAGCTATAAAAGAGGAAATCAACAGTAACAATAACAGTGGGGGAATTTAACACCTCACTTACACCAATGGACAGATCATTCAAAATGAAAATAAATAAGGAAACAGAAGCTTTAAATGATGCAATAGACCAGATAGATTTAATTGATATTTATAGGCCATTCCATCCCCAAACAGCAGATAACACTTTCTTCTCAAGGGTGCACGGAATATTCTCCAGGATAGATCACATCTTGGGTCACAAATCAAGCCTCAGTAAATTTAAGAAAATTGAAATGATATCAAGCATCTTTTCTGACCACAACACTATGAGATTCCAAATGAATTACAGGGAAAAAAATGTAAAAAAACACAAACACACGGAGGCTAAAAACTACATTACTAAATAACCAAGAGATCACTGAGGAAATCAAAGAGGAAATCAAAAAATATCTAGAAACAAATGACAATGAAAACATGACGATCCAAAACCTATGGGATGCAGCAAAAGCAGTTCTAAGAGGGAAGTTTATAGCTATACAAGCCTACCTCAAGAAACAATAAAAATCTCAAATAAACAATCTAACTTTACACCTAAAGGAACTAGAGAAAGTAGAACAAACAAAACCCAAACTTAGCAGAAGGAAAGAAATCATAAAGATCAGAGCAGAAATAAATGAAATAGAAACAAAGAAAACAATAGCTAGGATCAATAAAACTAAAAGTTGGTTCTTTGAGAAGATAAACAAAATTGATAAACCATTAGCCAGACTCATCAAGGAAAATAGGGAGAGGACTCAAATCAATAAAATTAGAAATGAAAAAGGAAAAGTTACAACAGACACTGCAGAAATACAAAGCATCCTGAGACTACTACAAGCAACTCTATGCCAATAAAATGGACAACCTGGAAGAAATGGACAAATTCTTAGAAAGGTATAACCTTCCAAGACTGAACCAGGAAGAAATAGAAAATATGAACAGACCGATCGCAAGTAATGAAGTTGAAACTGTGATTAAATATCTTCCAACAAACAAAAGTCCAGGACCAGAAGGCTTCACAGGTGAATTCTATCAAACATTTAGAGAAGAGCTAACACCCATCCTTCTCAAACTCTTCCCAGAAATTGTGGAGGAAGGAACATTCCCAAACTAATTCTATGAGGCCACTATCACCCTGATACCAAAACCAGACAAAGAAACTACAAAAAAAGAAAATTACAGACCAATATCACTGATGAATATAGATGCAAAAATCCTCAACAAAATACTAGCAAACAGAATCCAAAAACGCATTAAAAGGATCATACACCATATTCAAGTGGGATTTATCTCAGGGATGAGGGTATTCTTCAATATACGCAAATCAATCAATGTGATACACCATCTTAACAAACTGAAGAATAAAAACCATATGATCGCATTACGATCCGGAGACAATAACACTTCAGCAGTATGACCTGCAGCCCCCAGGAGCTTCACATGTTCTTGCCTGCCTGAATCTACCTGTCTGTCAACTATTACAGCTGAATTTCTCTTTCCGGTGTTCAGTAGCTTCTATCCCAGAAGCTTGGGATGATGGCGGAAGAGTAAGACGCGGAGATCACCTTCCTCCCCACAGATACAACAGAAATACATCTACACGTGGAACAACTCCTACAGAACACCTACTGAATGCTGGCAGAAGACCTCAGACCTCCCAAAAGGCAAGAAACCCCCCACGTACATGGGTAGGGCAAAAGAAAAAAGAATAAACAGAGACAAAAGGATAGGGACGGGACCTGCACCAGTGGGAGGGAGCTGTGAAGGAGGAAAGGTTTCCACATACTAGGAAGACCCTTCACGGGCAGAGACTGCGGGTGGCAGAGGGGGGAAAGCTTTGAAGCCGCAGAGGAGAGCACAGCAACAGGGGTGCAGAGGGCAAAGCGGAGAGATTCCCGCACAGAGGATCAGTGCTGAGCAGCACTCACCAGCCCGAGAGGCTTGTCTGCTCACCAACTGGGGCGGGCGGGACTGGGAGCTGAGGCTCGGGCTTTAGTCGGAGCGCAGGGAGAGGACTGGGGTTGGTGGCGTGAACACATCCTGAAGGGGTTAGTGCACCACGGCTAGCCGAGAGGGAGTCCGGGGAAAAGTCTGGACCTGCCGAAGAGGCAAGAGACTTTTTCTTCCTTCTTTGTTTCCCGGTGCGCAAGGAGAGGGGATTAAGAGCGCTGCTTAAAGGAGCTCCAGAGACGAGTGCAAGCCGCGGCTAAAAGTGCGGACCCTAGAGACGGACATGAGATGCTAAGGCTGCTGCTGCTGCCACCAAGTAGCCTGTGTACGATCACAGGTCATTATCCACACGCCCCTTCTGGGGAGCCTGTGCAGCCCACCACTGCCAGGATCCCGGGATCCAGGGACAACTTCTCCGGGAGAACACACGGCATGCCTCAGGCTGGTGCAATGTCATGCCAGCCTCTGCCGCTGCAGGCTTGCTCTGCACTCCGTACCCCTCCCTATCCCCGGCCTGAGTGAGCCAGAGCCCCTGAATCAGCTGCTCCTTTAACCCCGTCCTGTCTGAGCGAAGAACAGACACCCTCCGGCGACCTACACACAGAGGCGGGGCCAAATCCAAAGCTGAGCCACGGGAGCTGTGGGAACACAGAAAAGAAAGGGAAATCTCTCCCAGCAGCCTCAGAAGCAGCAGATTAAAGCTCCACAAACAACCTGATGTACGCTGCATCTGTGGAATACATGAATAGACAACGAATCATCCCAAATTGAGGAGGTGGATTTTGAGAGCAAGATTTATGATTTTTTCCCCTTTCCCTCTTTTTGTGAGTGTGTATGTGATGCTTCTGTGTGAGATTTTGTCTGTATAGCTTTGCTTCCACAATTTGTCCTAGGGTTCTATTCGTCCGTTTTTTTTTTTTTTTTATTGTTGTTGTTGTTTTTAAATTTTTTTCTTAATAATTATTTTTTATTTTTAATAACTTTATTATATTTTATCTTTATTTTATTTTACTTTTTCTTCTTTCTTTCTTTTTTCCTTCCTTCCCTCGTTCCTTCCTTCCTTCCTCCCTCCCTCCCTTGCTCATTTCTTTCTTTCTTTCTTTCGTTCTTTCTTTCTTTCCACTTCTACTAATTCTTTCTTTCTACTTTTTCTCCCTTTTATTCTGAGCTGTGTGGATGAAAGGCTCTTGGTGCTATAGCCAGGAGTTAGTGCTGTGCCTCTGAGGTGGGAGAGCCAACTTCAGGACACTGGTCCACAAGAGACCTCCCAGCTCCACATAATATCAAACAGTGAAAATCTCCCAGAGATCTCCATCTCAACACCAGCACCCAGCTTCACTCAACGACCAGCAAGCTCCAGTGCTGGACACCCTGTGCCAAACAACTAGCAAGACAGGAACACAACCCCACCCATTAGCAGAGAGGCTGCCTAAAATCATAATAAGTCCACAGACACCCCAAAACACACCACCAGATGTGGACCTGCCTACCAGAAAGACAAGATCCAGCATCATCCACCAGAACACAGACACTAGTCCCCTCCACCAGGAAGCCTACACAACCCACTGGACCAACCTTAGCCACTGGTGACAGACACCAAAAACAACGGGAACTACAAACGTGCAGGCTGCAGAAATGAGACCCCAAACACAGTAAGATAAGCAAAATGAGAAGACAGAAAAACACAGCAGATGAAGGAGCAAGATAAAAACCCACCAGACCTAACAAATGAAGAGGAAATAGGCAGTCTACCTGAAAAAGAATTCAGAATAATGATAGTAAATATGATCCAAAATCTTGGAAAAAGAATAGACAAGATGCAAGAAACATTTAACAAGGACCTAGAAGAACTAAAGATGAAAAAACAAAAATGAACAACACAAAAAATGAAATTAAAAATACTCTAGATGGGATCAATAGCAGAATAACTGAGACAGAAGAATGGATAAGTGACCTGGAAGATAAAATAGTGGAAGTAACTACTGCAGAGCAGAATATAGAAAAAAGAAAGAAAAGAACTGAGGACAGTCTCAGAGACCTCTGGGACAACATTAAATGCACCAACATTCGAATTATAGTGGTTCCAGAAGAAGAAGAGAAAAAGAAAGGGACTGAGAAAATATTTGAAGAGATTATAGTTGAAAACTTCCCTAATATGGGAAAGGAAATAGTTAATCAAGTCCAGGAAGCACAGAGTCCCATACAGGATAAATCCAAGGAGAAATACGCCAAGACACATGTTAATCAAATTGTCAAAAATTAAATACAAAGAATACATATTAAAAGCAGCAAGGGAAAAGCAACAAATAACACATAAGGGAATCCCCATAAGGTTAACAGCTGATCTTTCAGCAGAAACTCTGCAAGCCAGAAGGGACTGGCAGGACATATTTAAAGTGATGAAGGAGAAAAAGCTGCAACCAAGATTACTCTACCCAGCAAGGATCTCATTCAGATTTGATGGAGAAATTAAAACCTTTACAGACAAGCAAAAGCTGAGAGAGTTCAGCACCACCAAGCCAGCTTTACAACAAATGCTAAAGGAACTTCTCTAGGCAAGAAACACAAGAGGAGGAAAAGACCTACAATAATGAACCCAAAACAATAAAGAAAATGGGAAAAGGAACATACATATCGATATTACCTTAAATGTAAATGGACTAAATGCTCCCACCAAAAGACACAGACTGGCTGAATGGATACAAAAACAAGACCCATATATATGCTGTCTACAAGAGACCCACTTCAGACCTAGGGACACATACAGACTGAAAGTGATGGGATGGAAAAAGATATTCCATGCAAATGGAAACCAAAAGAAAGCTGGAGTAGCAATTCTCATATCAGACAAAATAGACTTTAAAATAAAGACTATTAGAAGAGACAAAGAAGGACACTACATAATGATCAAGGGATCAATCCAAGAAGAAGATATAACAATTGTAAATATTTATGCACCCAACATAGGAGCACCTCAATACATAAGGCAAATGCTAACAGCCATAAAAGGGGAAATCGACAGTAACACAATCATAGTAGGGGACTTTAACACCCCACTTTCACCAATGGACAGATCATCCAAAATGAAAATAAATAAGGAAACACAAGCTTTAAATGATACATTAAACAAGATGGACTTAATTGATATTTATAGTTCATTCCATCCAAAAACAACAGAATACACATTTTTCTCAAGTGCACATGGAACACTCTCCAGAATAGATCATACCTTGGGTCATAAATCAAGCCTTGGTAAATTTAAGAAAATTGAAATTGTATCAAGTATCTTTTCCGACCACAATGCTCTGAGACTAGATATCAGTTACAGGGGAAGATCTGTAAGAAATAAAAACACATGGAGGCTAAACAATACACTACTTAATAAGCAAGTTATCACTGAAAAAATCAAAGAGGAAATCAAAAAACAATGGAGACACAAATGACAATGGAGACACGACGACCCAAAACCTATGGGATGCAGCAAAAGCAGTTCTAAGAGGGAAGTTTATAGCAATACAATCCTACCTTAAGAAACAGGAAACATCTCAAATAAACAACCTAACCTTGCACCTCAAGCAATTAGAGAAAGAAGAACAAAAAAACCTCAAAGTAAGCAGAAGGAAATAAATCATAAACATCAGATCAGAAATAAATGAAAAAGAAATGAAGGAAACAATAGCAAAGATCAATAAAACTAAAACCTGTTTTTTTGAGAAGATAAACAAAATTGATAAACCATTAGCCAGACTCATCAAGAAAAAAAGGGAGAAGACTCAAATCAATAGAATTTCAAATGAAAAAGGAGAAGTAAAAACTGACACTGCAGAAATACAAAGGATCATGAAAGACTACTAAAAGCAACTATATGCCAATAAAATAAATAATGTGGAAAAAATGGACAAATACTTAGAAAAGTACAACCTTCCAAGACTGACCAGGAAGACATAGAAAATATGAACAGACCAATCACAAGCACTGAAATTGAAACTGTGACTAGAAATCTTCCAAGAAACAAAAGCCCAGGACCAGATGACTTAACAAGTGAAGTCTATCAAACATTTAGAGAAGAGCTAACACCTATCTTTCTCAAACTCTCCCAAAATATAGCAGAGGGAGGAACACTCCCAAACTCATTCTGCAAGGCCACCATCACCCTGATACCAAAACCAGACAAAGATATCACAAGAAAGAAAACCACAGGCCAATATCACTGATGAACATAGATGCAAAACTCCTCAACAAAATACTAGCAAACAGAATCCAACAGTACATTAAAAGTATCATACACCATGATCAAGTGGGGTTTATTCCAGGAATGCAAGAATTCTTCAATATACACAAATCAATCAATGTGATACACCGTATTAACAAATTGAAGGAGAAAAAAACCTATGATCATCTCAACAGATGCAGAGAAAGCTTTCGACAAAACCCAACACCCATTTATGATAAAGACCCTGCAGAGAGTAGGCATAGAGGGAACTTTCCTCAACATAATAAAGGCCATATATGACAAACCCACAGCCAACATCATCATCAATGGTGAGAAACTGAAAGCATTTCCACTAACATCAGGAAGAAGACAAGGTTGCCCACTCTCACCACTCTTATTCAACATAGTTTTGGAAGTTTTCGCCACAGCAATCAGAGAAGAAAAGGACATAAAAGGAATCCAAATCGGAAAAGAAGAAGTAAAGCTGTCACTGTTTGCAGATGACATGATACTATACATAGAGAATCCTAAAGATGCTACCAGAAAACTACTAGAGCTAATCAATGAATTTGGTAAAGTAGCAGGATACAAAATTAATGCACAGAAGTCTCTGGTATTCCTATACACTAATGATCTGAAAGTGAAATCAAGAAAACACTCCCATTTACCATGGTGATTAAAAGAATAAAATATCTAGGAATAAAGCTACCTAAGGAGACAAAAGACCTGTATGCAGAAAATTATAAGACACTGATGAAAGAAATTAAAGATGGTACAAATAGATGGAGAGATATGCCATGTTCTTGGATTGGAAGAATCAACATTGTGAAAATGACTCTACTACCCAAAGCAATCTACAGATTCAATGCAATCCCTATCAAACTACCACTGGCATTTTTCACAGAACTAGAACAAAAAAATTCACAATTTGTATGGAAACACAAAGACCCTGAATAGCCAAAGCAATCTTATGAACAAAAAATGGAGCTGGAGGAATCAGGCTCCCTGACTTAGACTATAATACAAAGCTACAGTAATCAAGACAGTATGGTACTGGCACAAAAACAGAAAGATAGATCAATGGAACAGGATAGAAAGCCCAGAGATAAACCCATGCACATATGGTCACCTTATCTTTGATAAAGGAGGCAGGAATGTACAGTGGAGAAAGGATAGCCTCTTCAATAAGTGGTGCTGGGAAAACTGGACAGCTACATGTAAAAGTATGAGATTAGATCACTCCCTAACACCATACACAAAAATAAGCTCAAAATGGATTAAAGACCTAAATGTAAGGCCAGAAACTATCAAACTCTTAGAGGAAAACATAGGCAGAACACTCTATGACATAAATCACAGCAAGATCCTTTTTGACCCACCTCCTAGAGAAATGGAAATAAAAACAAAAATAAACAATGAGACCTAATGAAACTTAAAAGTTTTTGCACAGCAAAGGAAACCATAAACAAGACCAAAAGAAAACCCTCAGAATGGGAGAAAATATTTGAAAATGAGGCAACTGACAAAGGATTAATCTCCAAAATTTATAAGCAGCACATGCAGCTCAATAGCAAAAGAACAAACAACCCAATCCAAAAATGGGCAGAAGACCTAAATAGACATTTCTCCAAAGAAGATATACAGACTACCAACAAACACATGAAAGAATGCTCAACATCATTAATCATTAGAGAAATGCAAATCAAAACTACAATGAGATATCATCTCACACCAGTCAGAATGGCCATCATCAAAAATCTAGAAACAGTAAATGCTGGAGAGGGTGTGGAGAAAAGGGAACACTCTTGCACTGTTGGTGGGAATATAAATTGATACAGCCACTGTGGAGAACAGTATGGAGGTTCCTTAAAAACTACAAATAGAACTACCATATGACCCAGCAATCCCTCTACTGGTCATATACCCTGAGAAAACCATAATTCAAAAAGAGTCATGTGGGCTTCCCTGGTGGTGCAGTGGTTGAGAATCCACCTGCCAATGCAGGGGACACGGGTTCATTCCCTGGTCTGGGAAGATCTCATATGCCACGAAGCGGCTGGGCCCATGAACCATGGCCGCTGAGCCTGTGCATCCGGAAACTGTGCTCCACAATGGGAGAGGCCACAACAGTGAGAGGCCCGCATACTGCAAAAAAAAAAAAAAAAAAAAAAGAGTCATGTACCAAAATGTTCAATGCAGCTCTATTTACAATAGCCCGGAGATGGAATCAATCTAAGTGTCCATCATTGGCTGAACAAATAAAGAAGATGTGGCATATATATACAATGGAATATTACTCAGCCTTAAAAAGAAACGAAATTGAGCTGTTTGTAATGAGGTAGATGGACCTAGAGTCTGTCATACAGAGTGAAGTAAGTCAGAAAGAGAAAGACAAATACTGTATGCTAACACATATATATGGAATTTAAGAAAAAAATAATGTCATGAAGAACCTAGGGGTAAGACAGGAATAAAGACAGAGACCAACTAGAGAATGGACTTGATTATATGGGGAGGGGGAAGGGTAAGCTGTGACAAAGTGAGAGAGTGGCATGGACATATATACACTACCAAACGTAAAACAGATAGCTAGTGGGAAGCAGCCACATAGCACAGGGAGATCAGCTCAGTGCTTTGTGACCACATAGAGGGGTGGGATAGGGAGGGTGGGAGGGAGGGAGATGCAAGAGAGAAGAGATATGGGAACATATGTGTATGTATAACTGATTCACTTTGTTATAAAGCAGAAACTAACACACCATTGTAAAGCTATTATACTCCAATAAAGATGTAAAAAAACCCAAAACAAAACATATGATCATCTCAATAGATTCAGAAAAGCTTTTGACAAAATTCAACACCTATTTATGATAAAAACTCTCCAGAAAGTGGGCATACAAGGAATCTACCTCAACAGAATAAAGGCCATATATGACAAACCCACAGCAAACATCATTCTCAATGGTGAAAAACTGAAAGCATTTCCTCTAAGATCAGGAAGAAGACAAGGAAGTCCACACTCACCACTATTATTCAACATAATTTTGGAAGTACTAGCCATGGCAATCGGAGAAGAAAAAGAAATAAAAAGAATACAAATTAGAAAAGAAGAAGTAAAACTGTCATTGTTTGCAGGTGACATGATACTATACATAGAGTCTCCTAAAAATACCACCAGAAAACTACTAGAGCTAATCAATGAATTTGGTAAAGTTGCAGGATACAAAATTAATGAACAGAAATGTCTTGCACACCTATACACTAATGATGAAAAATCTGAAAGAGAAATTAAGGAAACACTCCCATTTACCATTGCAACAAAAACAATAAAATACTTAGGAATAAACCTACCTAGGGAGACAAAAGACCTCTATGCAGAAAACTATAAGACACTGATGAAAGAAATTAAAGATGATACCAACAGATGCAGAGTTATACCATGTTCTTTGATTGGAAGAATCAATATTGTGAAAATGAATATACTACCCAAAGCAATCTAGAGATTCAATGCAATCCCTATCAAAATACCAATGGTAGTTTTTACAGAAGTAGAACAAAATCTTAAAATTTGTTTGGAGACACAAAAGACCCTGAATAGCCAAAGCAGTCTTGAGGGAGAAAAACGGAGCTGGAGGAATCAGACTCCCTGACTTCAGACTATACTGCAAAGCTACAGTAATCAAGACAATATGTCACTGGCAGAAAAACAGAAACATGGATCAATGGAACAAGATAGAAAGCCCAGAGATAAACCCACGCACCTATGGTCAACTAATCTATGAGAAAGGAGGCAAGGATATACAATGGAGAAAATACAATCTCTTCAATAAGTGGTGCTGGGAAAACTGGACAGCTACATGTAGAAGAATGAAATTAGAACACTCCCTAACACCATACACAAAAATAAACTCAAAATGGATTCAAGACCTAAGTGTAAGACTGGACACTATAAAACTCTTAGAGGAAAACATAGGAAGAACACTCTGACATAAATCACAGCAAGATCTTTTTTGATCCACCTCTAGAGTAATGGAAATAAAAACAAAAATAAACAAATGGGACCTAATGAAACTTCAAAGCTTTAGCACAGCAATGGAAAGCATAAACAAGAAGAAAAAACAACCCTCAGAATGGGAGAAAATATTTGCAAATGAATCAACAAAGGATTAATCTCTAAAATATATAAACAGCTCATGCAGCTCAATATTAAAAAAACAAACAACCCAATCAAAAAATTGGCAGAAGACCTGAATAGACATTTCTCCAAAGAAGACATACAGATGCCAAGAAGCACATGAAAAGCTTCTCAACATCATTAATTATTAGAGAAATGCAAATCAAAACTACAGTGAGGTATCACCTCACACAAGTTAGAATGCACATCATCAGAAAATCTACAAGCAACAAATGCTGGAGAGGGTGTGGAGAAAAGGGAACCCTCTTACACTGTTGGTGGGAATGCAAATTGATACAGCCACTATGGAGAACAGTATGAAGGTTCCTTAAAAAACTAAAAATTGAATTACCATTTGATCCAGATATCCCACTACTGGGCATATACCCAGAGAAAACCATAATTTAAAAAGACACATGCACCCCAGTGTTCATTGCAGCACTATTTACAATAGCCAGGTCATGGAAGCAACCTAAATGTGCATCGACAGACGAATGGATAAAGAAGTTGTGGTACATATATACAATGGAATATTACTCAGCCATAAAAGGAACAAAATTGGGTCATTTGTAGAGATGCAGATGGATCTAGAGACTGTCATACAGAGTAAAGTAAGTCAGAAAGAGAAAAAACAAATATCGTATGTTAGCGCATATATGTGGAACCTAGAAAAATGGTACAGATGAACCGGTTTGCAGGGAAGAAATTGAGACACAGAAATAGAGAACAAATGTATGGACACCAAGGGGGTAAAGCAGTGGGGGAGTTGGTGGTGGTGTGATGAATTGGACGATTGGGATTGACATGTATACACTGATGTGTATAAAATTGATGACTAATAAGGACCTGCTGTATAAAATTAAATTAAATTAAATTAAATTAAAATTTTTTAAAAATGCTAGGGTCACAGAAGGCAAACACAGGCTGAGAATTTGCTCAAGGTTAAAAGAAACCAAAGGGAATGACAATTCATTGCAATCTGTTATCTTGGAATGAACCCTGATCCAGATTTTTATTTCATTTTATTTGTTATCAAGGACTTTTGGAGCAATTGGCAAAATAAGAATAAGGTGCGTAGATTAGATAATGGTATTATATCAATGCTATTTACCTGATTAAAAAAAAATAAAAGAAAAAAACGTGGGCTTCCCTGGTGGCGCAGTGGTTGAGAGTCCGTCTACCGATGCAGGGGATACGGGTTCGTGCCCCGGTCCGGGAAGATCCCACATGCTGCGGAGTGGCTGGGCCCGTGAGCCATGGCCGCTGAGCCTGCGAGTCTGGAGCCGGTGCTCTGCAACGGGAGAGGCTACAACAGTGAGAGGCCCGCGTACCGCAAAACAAAACAAAACAACAACAACAAAAAATACAAAAAACGTTAGCATAAAGAGAATAAAAAAGGAAACCACAAAATGGGAGAATATATTTGCAATATGTGTATAAATGACAAAGGAATGATATTCAGAATATAAAAAGAACAAATCAATAAAAGATAAATAACTCAATAATAAAGTGATCAAAATATTTGACTAGCACTGTATGTAAGAGGAAACATGCATAGCCCTAAGATATTTAACTCATTAATCATTAGATAAATGAAAATTAACACCATTATATGATACCATTTCCTATACAACAGATTACTAAAGGCTATAAAAGCCATACAATATTAAATATCTTCAAGGGCATGGACAATAAGAATACACTGCTAATAGATATAAATTGATACAACCATTATTAAAAAACAATTTGAGACTATTTTGGAAAGCAATTCAACTCCTAGGCAGTGGTTCTCAAAGTGTGATCTAAAAATGTTTTCGGGCAGTCTGCAAGGTCCTCTTCTCTCCAACTATATAGCTGTGCAAGACTAGATATTTCTTAGGTACTTCAGGCAAACCTACAAACCCAGCAGACTGAACAAAGAGCAGATATGAGAATTTAGTTGTTTTCCTTAAAGCCAGACACTAAAAGATTTTCAAAAATTTAGGATAATGTCACTCTTTTCATTAATTATTTTTGTTTTTCAAAATAGTTATTCTTTGCAAAAATGTTACTAAAATTAACATGTAATGAGATTATTATTAGTTTTAAATAAATTAATAAAAATTTAAACATTTCTGAATTTTAATTTCTAATACTATGAAAATGTATAGATAAAGATATAATCCATATAAACAAAAGCTCTTAGGAGTCCTCAACAATTGTCCAGAGTGAAAAGGGGTCGTGAGACCAGAAAGTTTGATAATTGCTGCACTAAAACCTTTTACAAGTATAAATTAGGAGATATGCATAATAATATATATAATATATATGGTGAAAATTTATCTATAGGTACTAATATGGATAGGCTTCAGGAACATGATGTTAGGTGAGAAAAGCAAATCACACATATAGTATAAATTACTGGACCTAAACAATACAATTATTATATTATGTAATATATTGTTTAGGGAGAAATACATGTGTAGGAACCTATGAAGAAAAATACAGAAATAAATAGAGAAATACAGAACATAAAATCATTTAGGTTTGTGATTAACTCTAGGGAAACAGGAGTATAGAGGAACTTCAAAACTTGTTAAGTGTTCTGTTCATTCAGCAGTGTGGTAGTTACATGGGTGTTTGTTTTAGTTTTAGTTTTTAAAACTTACCCATATATTGCAAATATTCTGTGTGTAATATTTAATTAGAGCATTCTTAATTTATAAGAAAAGCATTTGAATAAAGGAGAAGGGGGAAAAAAGGGAGAGAAAAGAAGGGGGAAAGAAGGACCAAGGAAGGCAGGCAGTATTTCCTGACCTTTAATGGGGGCTAAATAAATCTATTAAATGCACCTCCTCCAATGTTAAGCAACTTTTCTGTAATGAGGGGAGAGAACATTTTGGGGAAAGATATCACCTGCTCAGACCTATACTTCCTAAAACACTGTTAAAACACCTATTTTCAAACTCTTTCAGATAAAGAAACACATTTGTGATGAAAGTGGTGCTGAGCAGATCTATCTCTAGGATTGGCCCAATACCATATACAATTTACAGAGCTGTACAGGTAACTGGGATCAGAGGAAATGGTCTCAAAAAGGGTTTAGAGTTTTTGTTTGAAAGTATGGAGTCACTTCCCCAGGACAACCTACCCCTGGCTTCCTGACGCTCACTCAAGACCTAAGGTGAGACAAACACATCAGCCTTTCACACTTAGCCCAGTGACCTTGTGACCATGTCCTGAAAATACTAATAACTGGGTGACGATGCCCTCTAAAGGGGGATGTGTGACAGAGAATAGTGGGAGCCTGGGTGCAGGACTTTTCATTATTTCCTAATTGGAATGAGGGAGGTTTTTCTTTTTTTTACCACCCTTTCCATGGCTGCTTTGTACTCATATATTTAGCAACTTTGGCACCTATTTTGCCACTTTTTAATTGTGTTTCTAAATATAATTGGGAAAACAAAGAAATACACCTAGGAAAAGGAAAATGGAAAAATAAGGGGAAAATTTTTTTTAAAAAATTGCACTACTTAGACTATGCTTGTGCCAGCAAACTATTCCTAATAGTAACTCCAGGGACCAGCAGTGCTTCAGATATACACCTCCTGTTACAATGTCATCCTTTTGCATATTAGGAATCAAAGATTTAGGGAAATGCTAGACCCCTTTTAGAGTGTGTGACATATCAGCAGCGTGTCAGCTTATACTCTAATCTGCTTTTTCAAATACCCAACATACTTGTAGCACAATGATTCATCGAAAAGTTACTGTGGCAGAATAACCACACTGAAAATTAACTGTGCCTTACGGGTTTACAATGAAATATTGGGAAGCTTTTTTCCAACATTTTTTAAAGAGGGCAGCCAAGCCTTTAGAGTTTGGTGGTTTTAGCCTCCCTTTCCTCAGGGAATAGTTGAGCGGTCTTTACTTTGCAAAACTAAGACTATGAGAGTTTGTTTGAAAAGGGAAGGAGAAGAGTAGCCCAAACCCAGAGATTCTGTCATGCTCAGGGTATGAAGATTGAAGATGGGACAGGAACAGTAAGTACAGAGGCCTTAGAGGTCATGGGGGAGTCTCCAGGGACAGGGTGTGAGAAAAGAAGATGTGGATGTCATGAGCAAAAGATTTGCTAGTCTTGGACTCTCATGGGTATTATGCATCTCAGCAGTGATCATGATGCACTGAAAGCAAGAGGATAAAAGACTCTTCCACAATTTCTTAAGTTCTTGGATTGCATAAACTCCAGGATTCTCATGCAATACCAGTTCAGAGAAGGACCCTAGAAAATTAACTGAGGTTGATTTCCCATCAACTGTACTGAGTGGGCAAGGTGATAAGGAAGAGGGGAAAGGGTTAGATTTAATCTGATTTTAGAAATCACCTTTCACAGAGCACATGTGTCTTACAGAGCCCAAGTGGGCAGGGAGTCAGGTGGGCTGAGCTCATTCCTTGTTGTAGAACACAGGACGTCAGAGCTGAAGGTTAAGGTTATGGTTTTGGAGGCCAACAGCCTGGTCCTGGTTCTGCCTCTTATCTCCTCAATATCTGTAAACTAAAGTTTCTTCACTTATAAAAAAGGAGAGTCTACCAATCTGGGTCTCTAGTTACTGATAGAGATAGTGGGAAGATTCCATCTGATAGCTACATAAAATTCTCATGTTAGTTCCTCACATATTAATGAATGCTCAATAAATATTAGCTATCATTTTAAATATGATGCTAATTATTCTGAAACTCAGTTTTCCTAATCTATGAAAGAAGGTCTATGTAAATGACCACCTTCCTGCCTGGGCTTCTAGAAAGGTTAATACATTTGAGGAATCAGGTTGTAGAAAAAGAAATATATGAAAGAAAGTTCCCCCAAATAATTTCAATGGGTACCATTTACTAAAGATCAAAAGTGAACAAGATCTATGCTAGTTTCTTTCATCCATATGATTCCACCAAATCCTTCAAGTCACCCTGAAAGGTGGATTATACAGATTAGCAAAAAAGGTGAGTATCTGCTCATGTCCACAATGAGTAAATGGTTTAGCCTGGCCTGACACATGGTTACTTTTTGCTCTGATAATTTTAGAAGGATTATAATCTTCTTTGGTAGCTTAATAATAGCTACCAAATACAGAGTAACTTTTACATGCTTGGCTCTAGTCTGGGAATTTAACCTATGTTTCATCATTTGCATCTCACAAGAAACCAACGTGATAGTTACTGTATCTCCATTTTACAGATGAAAAACGTTTAGAGACTGATTGAGAAAGACACAGTATAACGTAAGAGTTGTAGCTAAAACTGAAATCTGCCTGAATTTGTAGACTTTGCTCCGCCGCTCCCCATTATAATGCACTGTCTCATATAACACTGGTATTCTACTCCCAGGTATCTACTTAAGAGAAATGAAAATATACGCCCACCCAGACTTGCACAATACTTGCAATCTTAGCAACATTGCTCACAATAGTAAAAAATTGGAAACAACCTAAATGTCCATCAACTGGTGAATGGACAGACAAAATGTGATATAGATGTGTAGTACAATGAAGTACTACTTAGTGGTAAAAAGGAACAAACTACTGATATATGCTCTGACAGTGACAAATGTCAAAAACATTATGCTTAGTGAAAGAAGCCAACACTGGAAGACACATATTATATAATTCCATTTATGTCAAATATCCAGAGAAGGAAAATGTATAGAGATAGAAAGTACATTATGATTGTTTGGAGCAGGGGCTGGGATAGAAATATAGATGCTGCTTCTGAAGATAAAGTCTCAAGATGAGACAGACCTTTGTTACACCACCCAAAAGTGACAGTGTGCTATGGGCACATTGGTCAGTCTCTTCAGTTGGACAGCAAAATGCTCCTGCCTTGGTTTCTTTTTGCTGAAATATGTTATTCAGTCACTGATCAATTGGAGTAAAGTTCAGGGAATGAGAGGACAAAATTTGACTTACTTTTGAATGAATACCATAGAGTACAAATTCTGTATGTATAGAATCCTATTTCAACAACTGATTAGAATAAAGTCATGTTTCCTTTGCTTCTTCTAGCAAGTTCCCTCCATTCTTTCTGCTACAGAAATTATAGAGAAAATAAAGTGCACAAAGGATAGGAACAGATTTGTGTGTATCGAGTGGGTGTGTATATGTGTTGGGAGGAGTAGAAAATTACCAAAGTTGAAAAGAGGTTCTGAATATTGGTCTATAAGGAAGCTGAAATTAATTCCACGCCAACTGAGACATTACATCCATAGGCCCAACTGGGTAAAATTAAAGCTAGAACTCAACAGATATTAAATAACAATAATAAAATAATTGGAGTCTTTAGATTTTAATGAGAGGTTATTAGTTGCTCTTTCTATCAATATAATGGGCTATAAAGATGAGCTCTTGCCCAGTTATAGTTATTAAAGACCACTTTCTTTTACCTAAAAATAAAATGCCTGAAGATGCTCTACTGAGACTCCAACTTTGTTCATGACATCCTGACACCTTGGCTGAGAAAGCCAACAGGGAAATTCTGCATTTTGTGTTTTAAGACCTGATCCTGGCCTGGTCTTGCCATGTCATATCGTGAAGATTTGTCTCCTTATCGCTTTTCTATAAACCTTAAAGAAAATTTACCTGAATGAATGCCACCTCTTTGTCTTAACATTTCACATGTAGTAAGTAGATAAAAAAGATTACGGTGGGGGAAAGCAGAGGAAGTGCAAGTAGACGTTGAAGGCACAAACTGTCATTCTAGGTCAAAGACCCATGCTTTCCATGCTGGTTGAAATACATCTGGAGAAGCACTCAGACTACAGTGTTTTTGAGAGGGTGAGAACAATGGTAAGAAGCTTAGCAAACATCTTATAGGAAAAGAAAAAAAAGTAAAGCCCAGATCATGAACTGAAAAGCCTTCTAGGAGACAAGTGAGTAATAAATGTGAACAAAGCAGGCCAGGTATAATGGACAGTTTTCACCTCCTTAAAGAATTATTCTTGTTCCTATTTTTCTTAAAAATGCAGACTTCAGTACTTCTTTCTCCACCTATCCTTTAATAGAAAAACGGATCCAAGAAATATTACCTCTTTTCTTAAGAAAAATAAAAGCACAAGCAGGATGCTGAGTCATTAAGAGGGATCCGAATAGAGGAGACTCCGTGTCTCATGGAATAGTGGTTCCTTGGAATGCGATTTATAGAGTATCGTTATTAAGGAAAGATGGGGATCCACCACTTTACATAAAAATCTCCCGAGTTTTAAATATTAGCTATATTGTAATTAAAGAGAAAAACACTTCTGTGAAGACCAATGTTGTGTCAGTGTAGTAAATCACATCCGTGAGCCAAATATGGCCATAGGCATCCATGACATCTCTGAAAAATGGACGATAAAAGAGGAAATTCAGAGCTGGAGACATGAAAGAGGGCCTAGTAGAGCAGACATATTCTGGATCAGTCTACAAGAGAGAAATAGCCCAATGAATGAAAGTTACTAAAAGGAATATATCAGTGCCTCAGGAGAAAAAACAGTCTTCAAAGTGAAATTTCTATGAGTAAAAAGGTTTGGCTCATGAAGTGACAAGCACCCTGTGATAGCTAATTTTATGAGACGACTTGACTGGACTAAGGGATACCCAGGTAGCTGGTAAAACATTATTTCTTGGTGTGTCTGTGAGGGTGTGTCTGGAAGAGATTGGTACTGAATCAGTAGACTGAGATAAGATCACACTCACCAGGGCAGGGGAGCATCATCTAATCCTGTGAGGGACTGAATGGAACAAAATGACAGAGGAAGGTGAATTCGTTCTGTCTGCTTCAGCCATCTCTTGCCCTTGACACTGGCCTCCTGGTTCTTGAGTTTTCAGACTCAAACTGGAATTTATATAATTGGTCCTGGATTCTCAGGCCTTCCAACTTCGTGCTGACTTACATCACCAGTTTTCCTGGTTCTCAAGCTTGCAGACAGAAAATTGTGCAACTTTTCAGCCTCCAAAATTATGTAAGCCAATGCCCATAATAAATCTCCTCAAATAATACATATATATGTCTCTATATATGTATGTATATGTATGTATATGTGCACGTGTGTGTGTGTGTGTGTGTGTGTGTGTGTGTGTGTGTATATATATATATCTCCTATTGGTTCTGTTTCTCTGGAGAACCTTATAAAATATACATCCCATTGTTGGCCTCAAGTTGAATGATCCTCAGTCAGAGATATGCTGAAGAAACTATTTCTTGCTTCCTCTCTGAGGGCTCTAAAATCCCTTTTAACTAGGAAAGTCAGTGACTTTCACCCAGACTCTCAGCGGTTAAACAAGGGAAACCACATAGCATACACTAAGTTCAGTTCCTTAATATTTAAAATTGATTTACTCACTGTTTACTCATTTTGAGTAATCATTATGTCTTCACTGGCTCTGGAGTAAGACTGCGTGAATTTGAATTCAGGCTTTATCATCATGAATTTTGTATCCTTGAACAAGTTACTTAAGTCCTATGAAACTAAGCTTACTAATCTGCAAAACAGGTTTGGTAGCAGTACCCCTCTCACAGTGCTGTTGGGTAGGTTATATCAAATGACAGATATAAAATGCTTAAAATAATGCCTGTAACATAGTAATTGCCTGATCAATCCAGAGAAGCACACAAATGGACTAAAGTGTTTCTGAGAGGGTGAGAACAATAGTGAGGGGTCTGGTAAACAAGAGTAGTGAGAGAAATAAAGTATCAGCAGTGACTACAGTGGTAGTCACGTGACGCTTTGGGGGAGTGATGGAAATGTGTTATAAATGTAGGTGCATATTGTGATTCAATCAGAATGTAAACTCTACGAGAGCAGTGACTGTGTCTGTCTTCTTCATTGTATCCCCAGTGCTAGTCCAGTAGGTTGTTGAAATCACAATTTTTAAATAAAGGGAGGGTCAACAGAATCTCTTTATAAACCTAAGTCTGATGGGAGAACACTGAAAATAACGATAGAGTACTTAGGTTTAAAAATATGTTAACAGCTTGTGTTTGCCTGATTTGACCTGCAATTTCACAGATTCTTCACGTTCTTGATAAATATATCTTACAACTTTGAAAATCTTTATTTTTGTGGACATCAACAAAACATATTGTTCTGTGAAGTCTATTTGAAAACCATAAGAGCCCCCTTCAGACCTGATGAGAGCGATCCAGCTGGGTCCATTGACTCACAGTAAGTGGGAGTCAAGAGCACATTTTCACAAAACTACAAATCACAGGGATGATAACAAAAATTTGTTAAGCCCAGTAAGTGTTTAGCAACTGATCAGAATGAACATCCAGCCAATCAGAATAGCTGTCAGCCGTGAACAATGAGTCAAGATAAACTGATGGCTTCAGGCTGAATATCAGCTCCATAAATTAGAGGCCTGACCCTTTGGGTCATTTGCTTATAAAAAGCTATAGTCTTAAGTGTTAGGTTCTCAAATGTCAAAGCTCTCTTGCTTAATCATACATACTTAAGTGATTATAGAGTTCTACGTAACACTTAGAATACAATAGCCCATGAACACACTACCACTATTATATCTTGATCTGAGTAGGTTATTGGGCTGAACTGATGCCCTCATCAAATAGCTGTTCCAGCGTCCAAAATGCAGACACTGTTTTGCTTGGGGCATGCTCACAGCCCTGACCTGGGTTTCTCCATGTCCAGTCCAAGAGACACTAGTTTAGAAGAACAAAGCCTTCTGTTTTCCCTCCGTAGGTCCAGAGTGTCCTGTACCTTTTTAAGTACTTTGTTAGGACTTAAATCAATGCTCTAATTACAGGCAAGAGGAAAGAACATTAGAAACCAATGCCAAAAATGAATGGAGAGAGCTGCTTCTTTTCATGAGCAAAGAGAGTTATATAAACTGCTCAAATCTGCTGCCTTCACTAATTTTTTTTTTACCATCTTTATTGGAGTATAATTGCTTTACAGTGGTGTGTTAGTTTCTGCTTTATAACTAATGTTGAGGCATTTAAGGCAAATGAGAGCATCACCCTTCTCTCTGCTCCCCTTAACATTTGGATTAGCACCATTTAAAAAATTTTGGAAAACCACTGGATATTTATGGGTAACATATAGAGGAAGAGATCTGTGGCACCAGGAGAGTTAATCTGGACAATTCTTATCACTAACAGATGATTCAGTTGGGGTCATTAATATCAATTGAGATACTGTCAACATATGCTCTGTTTACCAAAATCTTTACTGATTGGACTCAAGATCTATGTTGCAGACAGGACTAGACATCAGAATTAAAGGGCAGTTAACATTCTCTACTTGCATCTACTCTGAAAATAAATTTAGGTTTTAGAATATTGAACCATTGTTGACCAGCCTTTCATGAAATTCAGTCCTCAGACCACCGAAGTCAGAATTCCCTGATTGTTAAAAATGTAGATCCAAAACTCTCAACCAACATCTATTGATCAACTAGGGACTGTACCTTACCAAGTTTCCTATCCTTAACTTCCTGGATGTTACTTAGTCTATAGTAAGTGCTCAGTAAGTTTGTTGAATAACACGATTTATTAATTAATGAGATCCTGGGACAGATAAATTGGCTGGGATTAAATTAACCAGGGATTTGCTTTTATCTTTCTTCCCACTGATCTTCAGTTGGCAGAACTAAGATAGCTGGAAAAATACAAGTCAAAACATTTTCTACAGTTGCCTTTAGGCTTCCAACTTTCCATCAAGTCAGTAATCTTTAAGAGATGAAGCCAGTTTTGGAGCAGTTCACTGCTGGCTACAACTCAAAAGAACCTAAATGGTCTAGAGTTAAAGCTTAAATCTCAGACAAATAAGAAAATATTCAACATCTGATGAAGAGTTGGAGGAAGCAAGATGTGGAGAAAATGCAGAAGTAAAAATGCAAGATGAAGAGGGCAGCAACTGACAAATGCATATG
Source organism: Tursiops truncatus (assembly GCF_011762595.2). Lineage (NCBI taxonomy): Eukaryota > Metazoa > Chordata > Mammalia > Artiodactyla > Delphinidae > Tursiops > Tursiops truncatus. The sequence goes on along the minus strand of NC_047034.1, from coordinate 106,957,514 downwards.
TACTTGTCATGCACACAGCTGTCATGGGTAAACCGTGAGGATGGGCCTGACCATTAATGAGTAGATAGCATCCAACGCAGTGTGGTTTGGGTGTCAAAAACCCTTCAGAATCTCCAAAAGCATCTCTTCCACCAGTCTTTCTTACTCAAGCATGATGAATCAGATTATCAGGATACCTAATCAGCAATTCCCATCCTAGGTCCCACAAAGTTAGAGCTTACTCAGTTTAACATGAAATGCTGGGTTAAATCAAGTTTTTATTGCACGCCATCTCAGAATCTTCACTACTCCAATGGGCATGTTAACATACCTCCAAGAGCCAGCAAGTAACATGTGTGTGTGTGGAGACAGAGGTTGGTTTGCTCGATTAAGAAGCACAAGAAGGGGTTGTCAAGAGCATTGATAAGGGAGTAGAGTAGGGCACAAGTTAGCCAGCAGCTGCTATCATGAATGTCACTTAGTCTATAATTTCACTGTTTTTATAACAAGTACTCCTGGTGAATAACATTGCCGATACCCCTGGGAGACAGCACACAACAGGGGACCAAGCCCTTATTCTGTGCTTTTTAATTCAGCAATCCAACACCTGTTTGTCCCCTCAAAAAAAAAAAATTAAGGAGATCTGCTGACTCTTGGGGCTGTGTTGGCAACAAATCCCACTAAAGGCAGTAGTAGACTATGAAGAAACTGATCATGTACTATCTGGAAAAAGATTATTTAATGATAGGTCCCTTTCCCTAAGGGCAGCCTATGCTGTTTTTGCTCTTTCTGAATTTCCTTTCTCTTCCAGAGCCCCACAGTTAGACTCCTCCAGGTCATTTTATACATGAAGAAAGCCAAGAAAATTTGATGTCTGCTGTGGATGATAATGTATTTGAAGGGATTGGAACACACCCTCGGTGGGTCCTCTCCCACACGCGTACACAGAACAGCATGCCAAATGCAAAATGACCCAAGGGCGGGTCATGTTCAGGAGCACTGACTTAAAAGCTCTTTAATTTTTTGAAAAAGAAAAGCCAAAATTTATCTGTTTGAGCTCTGTGTCTCATCTGATCAAAGTCCAAGAACACGAACTGGATCATAAAACAAGTAAAACACATCAGCGTTGGAGAATGAGAAGGCTGGAGAAACACTATCAGGAAACATGTGCGCTGATATGGCCAAAAAACCATCTTGCAGTCCCTAGCTCCGGTCTTGCCCTCCTTTCTCTGGGGGAGGCGGGTGGAAGGTTGTCCCTCCACGTTGAATTCTTCCACACCACACGTGAGCCATTTTATTCCTTCCTCAGTGTTGCTCAGCCTTCCTCTGCTCTGGCCTGACCTTGTCTTCAGTCTCAGCAAACCCACTGTGTCCCTCCCCTTCACCTTGTACTACATACATGTCCTGCATAAGGAAAGGCTTATCTAGATGGTTCCAAACCAGGTTTGAAGGAGAAGAAGCAGGATGGAGTCTATTTGAATAGATGTTGTCATCATCCAAGGTCTTTTATGAACGCTGTCCCCGCAGTACAGCTCCTAACAATTCACTCTTCTCCCCAGGCCTTCCTTCTCTTTTAAGTATTTATCAGGCTGACCTATTTTGGATGCAGTACCTGTGATAAGTGGGCTATGAAAGACTTAGCTGTTTGGGAACTGCTGAAGCTCATTAGAAAATCTAGAATTGAACCTCTGTCGATTTTTCCCTGAGTGGGGCTAGCATCCTGACTTATGAAAAAGTAGCATGCACTTCAAAAATTGAAGTTCTCTGCAACAAATCTCTGTTGAGGAGTTAAGCAACTGAAAGTCACATTTACTGAGCATTTACTACCTGCCAGACACTTTTACATACCTCATCATTGTCTCTTCAGTTAAGCTCTGAGGGGAGGTATCATTCCCTCTTTAGAGACAAGAACACAGAGGCTGGGAGTGCATGGTAAGTGGAGTTAGGAGGATTCAGACACAGGCCTGTGTCATTCCTGCTGCCATAATCTGGGCACCTAGTAAAGGGTGAATCTATTATCCAGAGTCTCTCTGACTTTACAGCTTGTGCTCTTATCCTCCACATTCTAATGCCTTCTAATATAAGCTCCATTGATGGATTCCCATCACACAAAGGATGAAGTCCCTTTTTAACTTGGCTTCCAGCTGCCTCTCAAGCCTCACTGTGCACCATTCACCCAATCCAGACCCACACCCAACTTCGTGTAGTTTTCCAGATAGGAAATGCTGTTTCATAGCTCCGTAGCTTTGAGAGGCTATTCTTTCTACCAAAACAACTTTTCTCCATACACACCCAGAAAATCCCTATTCTTCAACAGTCAGCTCATGGTCCACTTACCTTGTCCAGCTTTACCCTGACTTTCCCACCACTAGGTAATTAGAGAATTTATTGTGTCTCCATATTTACACATGTACCTATATTATTCACGAGATTATGACTCTTCCAGGTTATCTTCCCAATAATAGCATCCCCTGGGGCCTGGCATAGTTTGATGCATAGTAAGACTTCAATAAAAATCTATTGACTGGGGCTTCCCTGGTGGCGCAGTGGTTGAGAGTCCGCCTGCCGATGCAGGGGACACGGGTTCGTGCCCCGGTCCGGGAAGATCCCACATGCCGCAGAGCGGCTGGGCCCGTGGGCCATGGCCGCTGAGCCTGCGCGTCCAGAGCCTGTGCTCCGCAACGGGAGAGGCCACAACAGTGAGAGGCCCGCGTGCTGAAAAAAAAAAAAAAAAATCTATTGACTAAATATATTATTCTACACCATAGGGCCCAAAGAACTAACTTGTATCAACCTTTCAAGTTCGAGTGGGAGTTATATCATGTTTCGTAACTGTTGATCATTTACTTAACTTTCTTATTCTTCCCAACCCTGCTTTTCTATTTTGTCAATTCTGTCATCAGCCAGCAATCCCAATTAGTGCTAACTTCATTATTTTTGTTTCTGTGGCCTCAGTCCGCTTCCCGACACACTCCTTTCAGAGCCAGGCTCCCTTTCCAGATGCCCTGACATCCACCATTGCAATTCCGCACCCTCACTTTCACGGCAGACGGGAACTCCCAACACTGGTGTGGCAACAATTTAAATTCTCTCCCTAACTCACCAGTTTTAACAATGCCAAGAAAACCAATCCAACAGAAAGAAAGAAAAAAATAAAAGGCTGTTCATGCAGATGATTTGCAGCAAGAAGTACAAGCAAAGCTGTTCCCAGCTGGAAACAAGTGATCTCAGCTTTGGGTCCCTCACCTCCTGCCCCAGGTTAACAGGGACCCTCGGTGAGCAATCAGGTTCTCCATCCTAAAGTGCAGCAGAGCATCATGGCCCAGCTCATCTCCTTCCCGTCAGATAAAACATTTTTTGTCTCTAATTAAAAAGATTAATAAAGGAATAGGACACATCAGGTTCACATCAATCATTGCCCATGTGGTTCTTATTACTGTAATTAAAAGTTATCTTCCCCAAATTTCGGGATGAAAGTGCCATGATCTACAATTGAAAACACATTGTAGGTTTTACATTTTCCAACTTCATTCATTTTCCTTCTTTACAAAAAGAGTGGCAAAGCAATCCTCTTATGGCTGATAGTTTAGAGGTGTCCTTAATAGCAATCTATCAGCAAAAATGCACTTTTCTATTTTTTGAAACACCCTGAAAGAGGTGCATTTTCCTTTTGTGTTCAAAATGAATGATTGCTTATTTTTATAATTCTTACACTTGCCTTTTCTTTTTGTTCAGCTATCAGTGCTTTTGAAAATTCTGATATGAAAGGCATTTTTAATGACAAGTTAAAAATTTCCTGAAGACTCCACTATCGTGCTTGGGATAGAACAAGACAAACTTAATGCTTGAAGAATTTATATCTCCTAGAATGTCTTCCCCAAACTGACACAAAACACCAACATGCCCTGGCCCCTGGGTTCACCTGGAAATGTGTGTGATTCTGGGGACCCTGAATTCTTTTATACAATCTGAAGGAGTGGAGTCAACCCTGGGTCAATTTCTGGGGGATTAGCAACTCAATTTCAATGCAATCAAATTTTATTAAGAACCCACAGGTCAATCAGGCACCGTGGCTTACGAGTATATTAGGCTGCAGCCAGAATGCAAACAGCTGGAGATACAGAAAGCGGTTTGGAAAGTTCATAGTTTACATTCTCTTTGTGGATATGAGGTCCCCAGGCAAAAAGGATTCTTCTAGAAGACCAGTCGATTCTCAAGGTTCCAGTTTTTTTTCCTAGGACAGTATATATCCCTCTCCTTTGTCCGAAACTACAGTTCTAAATGGAATCCTTCCTCTCCCCGACTCTCTCACATTCTGGCTGCTAGAAGCCTTCACTGGTTGAAATGCATGGGCATTGCCTTTTCTCGAGGCTCTCAGCCTTCCAACCCAGGGCTCTATCTTCTCTATGTTTCTGTTATCTGTGTCAAAGCAGGGGGCTTGTAACATTCTTTGCACATCTCACATCTGCACAGTTCAAAGCAGGAGCCTGCAGTCTCAGTGTTTTTTCTTATCTATCAAGGCTTTCCTGTGCAAACAAGATGAAGCAGCAGCTTCATCTACATGACTCAACACACTTAGAAACAGGGCTGATTGCCTCTATATTCTAGTTTCTTACTTCTGTGAGAAAGTGCATACAACTCCAACTGGCATGCAATCCACTACTTAAAAACCTTATTGTTTTTAGCTTATGGAAATCCCACTCCACCAGGGTCCATTGCATTGGACCTTGTCCTCAGGAACTTAGTGGCCTATTCCAAGACACCCACAACTGTGTAGAGCCACATTCCCAGACCAAAGTACTACTTTTTTTTTACTAAAATCATGTGATGCATATTATTTTCATCATTGAAATGGTACTAAACACAGTGTTCTTTGTACCTTGGCTTTTTGGTTCAATTCTTTCTCCCCTAGACTGTGAGTCTCTAGAGGCTGGGAGATCTGTCTTTTCTCCTTTTGGTGTTCAGCACCTTTCACAATGTTCTCACATTGCAAGTACTCAGTGTTCTTAAGGATGCTACCTTTTAGAGATTCCCACAGTGGAGAAAGTCAGAGTGTTACAGAGTTAGGCCCAGCAGGTGGAAAGTGTGTGCATGGAAATGCTTGTAGTTATGAATAATTAATACTCTTCTGCCATGCCTGCCCATGTCAGAGGCTGTCATCTTGGCCCCCCTTGGATTTCTCAAAAGCTGCTCCTCTGTGCTCAGAGCCTCTCTTGCCTGTGCCAATGTTTTCAGGCAATGGGGTAAAGGATGGGGTCAGAATTTCTTTGCCAGAGAAAGAGTCTCCACTTACCTAAACAGTGCTCAAAAAAGTGCAATGTAGACCTCAGACAGTGAGCTGCACTTACAGGATGGAATCTTAAAGGACCAAATTAAAATGTTCATGAGGGCAGTCAACCTCTATACCTTTCTGAGGAACTGTCTGAGGGTGGAGGCTGTCCTCTGCCAAACATTGGGATGGAGAACATCTTTTCAGCTCAGAACTAGGGGTTCCTAGTTTGGGTCCAAGGCTATATGGAAGGACTGATCTATATACCGAATGCAGAGGCAGAGGCCAAACATGCAGAAAGAGAGGAAAAACATAGAAGCGACTCTATGTGCCAAACATTGAAAATGCTGTGAGTACGTTCTCAAAAACAGTCACTTTGTGTTAACTTGTCACCCACTGATACCCCTATAGCTCTTTACTGGGGAACGTACCGATATTGAAAGTTAAATTTTTCAGCGGAGAGCCATACATTTCAAATATTGTAGATCTGCAAACATTTTCAATGAAATCAAATGAAAACATATCATTTGAGACAACAGACATTTTCCACATTTTCCTTTGTTCTTCTTGGATACTTTTCTAACTTATGTTTGGTTTCATCATTTTTAGGACCAGAAAACATCAGTGGGACAGCTAGAGCACCAGCCCAACAGAACATTCTGAAACAAGCAACAGAAGCACATTGTTTGGGCTGCAGATCCTTTTTTTACTTTTCCATATGTTGGTCTACATGGAGCTAGTGATAAGGCAGAGTGTCTGTCACCCCGACAGCTAGTCTGGAGGCTCTTGTAGGGAAAAAAAAAACAGCACAACACATTGGTTGGAAGTGAAAATGGACGTTTGGATGAAATGTTTTGTAGGTAAAGGGCTTGCTTTCCAACTAGTCTGCAAAATCCTTGAGACAGAGCCATGTACCTGTCATCCATAATGCATGGTTTATTTTTAGTACACATTTACATACAAAGTTGATGCTAAGTCCTCGATGAACACGTCTTTCCAAAAAAAGTTTACTGGTGGTTGCAGAGATTCAATCTCCATTTAAATGGCATCCGTCATGCTTTGCCTTCGTGGCTGGTCACGCATGTTAAAGGCAGCTTCTTCTACCCTGTTGAAAAAGGACTCCCACCCTCAAAAAACAAGAACAACCTAACGGTGCTTCATCCTGTGTCATGTCTGGCCAAGCTACACTTCCTTTTCACTTTTCACTTTTTGATCCCTTTCACTCTTTGATTATCAGATAAGTGACATCCACAGCTCTATATAATTTTCTATGTTCTGTATTAAAAGCAGATACACATTGATGACAGAAACATGTTGAAGACGTGCTGTAATTTAAGATTCATAGAGGATAATACAGATGGAAGAGGCCAAAAAATGGGAACATTAAATGAAACCTGTAAGAAATCCCTCCTCCTGAAGTGATGGTAACAATAAATAAGGAGATGAGTTATTATTGGTCTATTGCCATAACCTGCCATGTTATAAAATGAGTTTAGTTCTAGAGTAGGCCTAGAATAGGCTCAGAAATTCCACTCCAATACGTAGAAGTCCTATAATATCTAGGCTTACTACAAACCAAAGCATAACATACCTGGTGTATCCCAGGATGACATCAGAAATTCAATACCAAACTGCTCTTGGAGAGGTCAGAGAATTCTGGACAGCCTGAGCACACACTGTCCATGTGTGGGTGAGATCTTTACCTGGAAGACTTCCATGCCTACTCCGATCTCCTTGAAACTGATTTTCCAGAGCTGAACCAGAACAAACCAGCCTCCAGGGTTTGAGCAAAATAGGGAGAAATGTTTCATGTAATCATGCTTAATCTTGGCCATTTCAAATAACCTTTGAATTGTGGAGCCAGTGTTTAGAGAAGTGGATGGGATAGGCTACCTAGGATTTAGTACTTGAAAAACATGTTACAAAATCTTTGTGATGAATACAGCTAAGTATTCAGATTTTTGAGGTAGTTTCTTTAAAACTTTACAATAGCCCAGAATTTGGTCTTAAGTTAGAACAAGAAAGCCACAGAGGAACAATATTTCTTTTAAATTACTCCACACTGTGAGATTACATGGGGAGCAGATGAAGGTGGAATAATAGAGTTCAACGTATTGTATTTCAAGGACAAGAAGTAGTGTTTAGCAGGCCTTTTGAACATGTCTAAAAGCAAAAAACAAGAGCCTTGCTTAAACATTAGACATTAGGGGAAGATTATTTGTTCAGATCCCTGTTTCAAGTTGCACAAAGAAATCCTAAACAAAGGTGCTGGATTTGCTACATAGAATGCCTTCTGCTTTAAGAATATAGACGTAAATGTAGGGTGGTAACTATCAGTGTTTATCATTTTACCATCATGATATAGTCTGTAGCTTGGAGGCAAACTGCCTTAGAAAAATGGGCCTCTCAGCTTCTTCATTCTCCCCCAGAGGAACCACAAAAACAAAGCAGGGCTTTTCCTTGAGCTTTCCGGTCAGATCATCAATAACCAAGTGCCCAATGGTGAAAGACCCCCAAAGCAAACTCATCATGGCCTGGGCAATATGAACCCTCATCATTTTGGTGTTGCTGTTTTGAGAAAGACTTGTTTTGTGTTGCCAATGTTTCATTTCCAGCTGATCTGCTATGACTCATTTGAACTGACCAGGGACAATAGTCAGCTTCTGAATGCAAGCATTTCACTTCATTCATTGAAATGGGGCCTTCAAGAGCTAGACGTTTTATGGGTTTCATGCTTCCTGGCTGATAGTGGTGGCTGGATAGTGTGGAAGGTAGAATAGTGCCAAGGAAACTGGAAGCTGGTTTAGTCAATACTGCTTTTTTCCCTCCTGCTTTTCTCTTTCCTTTTGCAATTCCTGAACAAAGGCTTTTCTTATGGTTTGAACAAACCATATCTAACTGCTATTTATTGAGCACTGCACAAAACACTTTATCATGCATCCTCCAATTTAAACATTACAGAGACCCTGTGTGGTAAGTATTTTACAGATAAACAGTGGCACAGAGAGGTTATGTAATTTACCTGAGGTCACACAGCTAGTGCATGAAATCCAAGCCTTTATGAATCAAAAGCTGTTACCCACTATGCTATAATTGATTTTCATGAGCCACAGTGATGTTAGCTTCCAAATTTCCGACTGTCAAATTTATCCTTTCATTCCTACTTCTGCTTAACTATCATCACAATCCCTTTTACCTATGCACCACTTTTATCTTCTTATTCTGTTAACTTATTTTTAAATTAAATTTGTTTTGCTTTCAGAATTATTCTGTGTCTTCATTAGACAACATCATCTGCCACTTCTATGGGAAACAGACAGAGAGGTGTTCAGTGGGCAGAGGCGAACTCTCCATCCCCAGGAGTCTGCTTATAATATTGCATTATTTGTCTCAAGGTGGCACCCCTAATTCTATTCCAGGCCCCAGAAGACCCAGATCCACTTCACTGTGGAAAGCAAGCCGTTCGAAAGCCATAGAGAGGCAGACAGTAGGGGGAGGAAAATACGTTATGATGCCTCTGAGGTTGAAAGCCAACACAAAAGGAAAAGAACATAAAAGACAAGATTGAAGTGGAGGTCAGAAAGCACTATAAGTTTAAGAATGAAGAGACAAGAAAACTTGCTAGAATAAAACATATAAAACATTAAAGGTCCATATTGAAGATTAATGACCACTGCAAAGAATAAGGTGAGATTCATTCATTATACCTCCAGCAAATATGCACTGAGGGCCTACTATCTTTCTAGAACTGAGCTACAACAGTAAACAAGCAGATAAACTCCTCGTCCTCCTGTGGCATCCATAGGTTTTTGGAGGAGAGATAGATACAGACCAATAACTATAAAGTTTGAAGAGTGTTTCAAAGCTCTGCAAAGTGCTTTAGTATCTAAAACCTGAAGGGCTAGTACAGGTTGTCCAGCAAAGATTAGGGGATAAATGATAAGAGCACTGCATGGAAAATGTCAAAAAAAGATTTTAATAATGCCTTTTCTCTCCTTGGGTTTAGGCCAGTCTAGTTCATTAAGAAGTTCATTGAGTTTCTACCATATTTGATTGTTCTTTTTTTTTTTTTTTTTTTTTTTTTTTTTTTTGTGGTACACGGGCCTCTCACTGTTGTGGCCTCTTCCGTTGCAGAGCACAGGCTCCGGACGTGCAGGCTCAGCGGCCATGGCTCACGGGCCCAGCCGCTCCGCAGCATGTGGGATCTTCCCAGACCGGGGCACGAACCCGTGTCCCCTGCATCAGCAGGCGGACTCTCAACCACTGCGCCACCAGGGAAGCCCTGATTGTTCTATTTTTATAACATCTTCTGCAGAGTATGCTGAAGTCTGTTTAAGGATCATACCCTATGATAAGTCAGAAAAGAAGATGATGGTGTGTCCGTATTTTTTTTTTGCCATTGAAATATCTGACATATTTGGGTGTATAATAAGCAAACACACATGTGAATGAAGCAAAATAACGGAAGGAAGTAATGATGGAAAACTGAAAGCGAAAAGGCCAGGCAGCAGATTTCACAAATGATTTGAACACCAAAGGTCAGTACATATCAACCCCACAGTTAGGCTCCCACACAAATATCATATTACAGGAAATATATACTGGAGAAGAATTAAAAAGTGCACAAGAGGGTAACCAAGATTAAAAAGTCTTGGTATGGAGCAGGGTTAGTAACTGGGCTCTATGGAAAGAGAAGAATGTGGGGCATAAAGTGATGTTCCTCGTCCTGAGCCCCAGAAGAGCTGCAGTGACGTGCCTGGAAAAAAAGATAGACGTTAAGACCAAAAACTCAATGAGTTATACAGGCATTAGAACCAATCTGTTTACATGTGGGAGGTGATTACCAAAGTCAGCAGGAGGTGCCGTACATGTGCAAACACTAACCAAGAGACCTGGGCTGATGTTAAGCGTTCAAGGTGAATAACTGCAGTAAGTACCAACGGTGAAAAAAGAGAGAGCTCCTCTGTCTCCTATCTTTACAAAATGCCTTTTTCTTTAGTGGATATATATACAGGACTGTTAGCAACATTACCAACTCTTCAGGGCTAATGAAAAATGCCATCAATTGACAAACAGGTATGAAAGCTGGAAAGTAAAATGGGGGCACAGAAAGCGAACCAGAGCAGTTCCTATTATAAGATCAAAAAAACTTTACAATGAAATCAAAACAATATCTGGCCACTTAGCAAAGACTCATTTTCCTATGCTATGAAAAGAAGAATTTTTCTAGGATACAGCTAAGAGAATTGCGTAAAAGTCCCAGAAACACCTGCTCTTTTACTGACTGACCCCGTTACCTCCCAGCTGCTTCTGTCCTCTGTATAAACCGTCCTACTTCTTAGGTAATGGTGGGGGACCTCTTTCCAGCAGCTCTCTATTAGGGAATCCTCCTCAATATTGTCTCTCTGGACCACAGGAATGGGTGCTTCAGCATAACCACTCTGGATGATATTCCTTAATATGAAACATTGTCTTGCGATTCTTTCATTCATTCTCTCACCGGATATGGTTGCTGTGCTGTCTGCATGCCATGGACTTGTTTAGAGTTGGACATAACATGGTGACTGATAGTAAGGAGAACTATTTTGGTTAACATTAATTGAGCAGTGAGGCAGATCTGAAAAAGATGACCCCTCCTCCATCACCCCAGCACCACGGACTTTCTGATTATCTCAAGGACCATTTTAATGACTCTTCAAACAAAAATTTTTTTCAGTTTTGAAATGTGCTCATACTTGACTGCACTTAAGGGAGGGAATAGGTGAGGTCATAAGTGAATATTGCAGGGTGTTCTGAACTTGCACACAGCTTAAATGGAGGCCAATTCTTATTCCAGTCTTAGTGGCTTAGTTTCTAACTAGGCTAAGCTAACTGGTTACTATAACTTTGATCCTGACAGATGAATACAGGCCTAATACCAGGGCTGGAAATCTGAACAAAGTACAGGGCCAAAAAAGTATAGGGAAGAAAAGCATCATCAATGTATGTCAAGCAATTAATAAAAAAAAATTATGTTGTGAAAAAAATTATGTTGTGATTTCTTTCTCATTCTAAATAAATACTTTCTAATTTTCTATTTCTAATAATGTTTTCTTGTTTTCAAGAAACTCCCCTACCCCAACTGTACATGCTTTAGCCCCCATGAAACCTGGACGTGCCTCTGGTAGACAGAAGTGAATTCCTCTTTCTCAGCTCTGCTGCTCTCTAGCTATGAAAACCTGGGCTCATCACTTAACTTATCTACTTATTGCTGTTGTTGTAATAATAATGATGATGATGATAATAATAATAATAATTTTACTTCATGTTCCCTTAAAGCATTCATAACAATACTTTCAAGGCATAACAATAGTAAATTTTAGAGAAGATTATCTATGGAAAAGTACTTGGCAAGTTAAAAATAGTACATTATTTAAAGCATTATTTAAAAGCCACTAGCCCTCCTTACTTCAGTTTAGAATTGCATCTACTGCTTCAACCTCAAAAGTTGTCTGTGGGACTTGTATTGTTGTTTGGCTCTGGAAATCCGGGTATTTTAAAATGTTACTTGTAATGTAACTTATTTTGTAATGTATCTTGACTCACTACCTAATCCCAAACTCCTTCAAGGAGACATTGAATTATTTACTTCCTTACAGAGACCTCTTTAGATCTCACTGAGACACTGTATGTAAGTGCTTAATAAATATTTGTGGATTTGGTCAACTGGCTTGAATTCTAAGATTTTGTATCCTAATCGAACAACCATCCATCCATCCATCCATCCATCTATCCATCCATCCATCCATCCATCCATCTGTCCATCCATCCATTTAAAAAGCATCTAAATGTGCCTAATGCATGCTACCATGGAAGCCCAGAATGTCAACAGGTGAAAGCAAGGCTGCTCTGATTGAACTGCACTGGAGGACCCGGAGCTCAGCTTGGGTGGCTCCCCCTTGGCAGCATTTGAGGCTTATAGCTCTGGATGGGAGTGGGTGATGTGTGCAGATCACTCTCCCCAGGACATCACTCTGCCAGGTACTATGCCAGGTGCTGGTGATATAACAACTAGGACCATACAGTGCCTCCCCTCCAAAAGCTTAAGTTGTCATGGGAAAGACCAAGAGATAAAGAGACAATCATAATAACCTTGCCTATGCAGAGGGGATATCTTTTGAAGTAGGCCTTGAAGGATGAGGGGACACTCCAGCAGGCACAAAAAAGTAGGGAGCACTCCTAGGATAGGCATCAGCATCCACAAAGGCACAGAGGTATGTAAGCACCTGCCAGTGAAGAAGAGAGGGGACCTCTATGGCTCTGATACCACATACCTGGAGATGGAGCAGAGGCCTCAGCACAGGGTGGTCCTGCAGAGTTTGGCTGACTCTATCCTGAATTTTATTCTTTATTCTGAATTCAATGAGCAGCCACTGAGGATTTCAAATGGGGTGTCATGATCAACTTTGCATTCCAAAATCAATATAGAAACACCCCATTGATTCTGAGCTTCCAGAACTGGGATCGTATATCCGGATTTCCAAGTGATTTGCCACTTGATACATGATGACTATGAATTCTTCAGGGTGATTCATAGAGGCCACGATCACAGATTCAGCCCCTCTGTTATTAATTGAATGTAATCTGAAATGGGAAGCTTCAGTAGAAGTGAGGAAATAGAAAGAAATAGTAGTTGAAATATAACTCTTTTATTTTAAAAGTCTTCCAAAAAGTAAGAATTCTGGGACTATGATATTTTCTCTCTTTCTCTAACTGTGCTTTTCTTCTAAACAATTTTCTGAGATTTCTCCATTGATTAAAATTAGGATTTCACTGTGGGAACCCTTCCATTTTAGCCAAACACAGATTACTCTTTGGATAATACTGTGCACAGTAAGATGGAATATGCCTACTTTTGTGTATATAAAAATGATTAAGAAATTCTGTCCTGAATGTGAAAACCAGAATGAAATGATACACATTAGGCACAAAGCAAAGACGTAAAGTACCACCTAGAAGGCAAAACCTACGGGTTCCGACATAGGTATATCTGTAGTTCTATCAAAAAGATGATCAGGCAAAAAAGGCTGCTTGCATTAAGATCCACGTCTCTGAATTCTCCAGAATGCAGGCACCAGTCAAGGGTGGGGAGATCCAATACTTCCCTGGGCAGATCCTCAGGGTAGAACGAGGTCCCCAAAGAGCAGAAATGTTAATGATTAACCTCAATGTTGGGCCCCGCATTAAAAGTTCATATTTGTAAATGCTTTTTGACCCTCAGATAAGCTCTTTTCTCTACCAGCACTCCCTCAGTAACTCCAAAGCTTTTTTCTTTTTTTCAGCTGAGACCTGGGCTGGGAGCAGTGGGACTTGTATTTGGGGAGGAAGAGTAGAGCCCCTCTAAACCCGGGAAAAGGCTAATCCCTGTTTTTAAGAAAATAGGCTAAGAAAAGGCTCAAGGGAGTGTAGGACATCAAAGGACTCTTTTAAAACAACTTTTTTGACGATTTAAATGAAAATGAGACAGATATATATGGATTAAATTTTCCCTTTAAAGCAGCCTGAGGTTTAAAGATTAAGGGGAAGAGAGGTGGAGGTAAAATGTACTGGGGGTTTATTATCAGAGTTTCAACTAACCTGAAACCGAGGTCATTAACCCATGATGTGTCCATGTGCATCCCAACATGCACGTTCGCGCACACACGCGCGCGCGCACACACACACACGTGCTCCATGGGCTGTGAACCAGTCCCTTCACACTTGATGATTTATGCAGCTTGCCAGGAGAGGAGTAGGCCATGCCAGCCTTGAAAGCACTTTAGTTTGGCTGTTTTTACTCATGAAGGACATGTTGTCCTGTAATTATTCTGTCATTTCTTAAAAGGTGAAATCCTTAACAGGCTTGTGCTTTTTGTGTTGCTAGAAATGTTCTTGTCAGAGCACGTCTGACGAAGTTGGAATCCCCATTCCACGTCTCCTTTATGAGGAACAAAGAGGAACTGGACATTTTTAAATGTGTTAGAGAATCTAGAGAAAAGAATATTAGGGAGGACATAGATAAGATACAGAAAAATTGCAAACAACATTCCTGTTTCCTCTTTGGGCTCTCAAAACACCTATAAAATACTTTCTGTCATTAACTTTTTTTTTCTTTCTCTCTCTGTCAACAAACAAGTATAATTTTGTATCTGTATGTGATAACAAAATAGGGTAGGGTAAAAATAGGTAATGTTTAACTCAGACGAAATGAAAAACATACAACTCCAACCAATGTAAATATTAAAGTTATGTTTTAATACTTAGGAAAATCTAAAGGAGATGCTGACATTGATCAGGTGAGTTATTTGTTCTCTGTATTACTGATAAAACTTGCAAGGTTGGTGAATTGAAAAGGAAAAGTTTAGAGCCTCAAATAATCAGGAATTTTACCATTGCAAAGATCAAATGCAATAGGAATGCAACTTTTTTCCATATCCAAAATAATTTTTCAGTTTGAAAGGTCTAGCACTGTGAAATGTTGTAGGTTGTTTCTGGGCCAAGTTGGAATGAAGAGTTAGCAGGCTTATCATCACCTTAAGAATGATGTTTTAATTTCATGAATTGTAAAACGTCTTGCCTTCTCTAAGTCCACAGGAAAGTCAGATCAATAGATGACATGTCTGTGTACTATATAGCTTTGTATGATTGTGAAAGTAGAAGTCTAACCTCTGTGTATGATATAGGCAGTTACTTTCTGGTGAGTTCTCAAGGGTGGGTATCTTCCAGAGGCTCTTAAACTGTGGTCATTAAACACAGCTACCCATTCATTTAGACCAGCCCATAGTAACACAATCACTGATGATTCTATTAGCTACCTGTCCTCTGCCAGGGCACTTTAATAATCAAACTTCCCTTCTTATCCTCTAACCTCCATGCAATTGCTCAGAAATCTCTTTTAACTTGAACTTTTGAAAATATGACCCGAAACAATCATGGAAGTCAAAGCTGAGATTCAGCCAGTGCACAATGGCTCACAGCTACAGTGTTGTTTATGTTTGGAGTCGCTTCAGATTGTTTGTGGCATCAACTTTCTTGGTCAGTGTTCTTGCCAAACCGATTTTTACATATTTAGAATATTACCCATGAATGGATTCATGGTGATTAGTGTCCTGAATTCCCCAGGTTAATGTCACTACCTCTCAATTAACACTGCCACTGACTTGGTTCAGGCCCTTGTCATATTTTGCAAAGACTATTGCAATAGGCCCTGATAGGACATGAGATCAGTTGGGTTCACTATAGGATACAGGCATGCTGAGACAGGCCCAGGTAGGTAAGTCTGCCCAGCAAGGCTCTATTATTATGATAAATATAGAACATTCAAGAAAAATAAAAAGAGGTTCAGGGAAGATAGAAACCAAGAAAGAAGTTTTGGTTCAAGAGAGATGGGCTAATGTCAGAGGAAAGAGGTGATTTTGAAGATGACAGCATATCTGCACTCAGAGTGTCCTCCTGCCAGCCTCTTAGACTTTTGTCTGAGTTTTGGGTGGCTGTACGTGGAAAACATAAGTTAATTTCATCTCAGTCTCAACAGGACATTTGAAGCATTTGGTGACATTGATTTTAACACCTTCTGCAGCCAGGGGAAGAGGTGTCCTTGCAGAGACCACAGTTCCATCAGTAGTTTTGGTGGAGATGTCCATAGGTGGCCATAGGAACAGCAGCATTTGCCCCTTAACTGCACATTAGCTACAAAACAGTCTTTTGGACATTGACAACCATGGGGGACATGACCACAGAAAGCCAGTGTTCTCATGCATCCATTCACTGATTCTAATCAATATTTATTGAGTACCTACTATATTCCAAGAACTAGGGGTTATGAATATTGCGTTAAAAACAACATATCTGCCTTTGTTATATATTATATTTTATAAATATATTGTATGTATTATAAATATGTTATAAATATATTTTCCATTCCAACTAAGTATGCACACACATTTATACCTAATGAAACAAAGTTTCATGAAGCAAGGTTAACTCTTGCCATGAAATCACTCTGATATTTTCTATTTTCAATTGATATTTTCTATTAGATTGCATCTTATATTCTTTTATTTTAAAAAATATGATAGTTTGTTCTACCAAACTGATGTGTGGACCAATAATGGATTCTGACCCATAGTATGAAAAACACTTTTCTAATAGGGATTTCAACTGTGATATCTAATATTTATTGAGCATTTACTATGTGCTAGGTATGATTCTAAGTACTTTACATATATTAACTTATTTAGTCCTCGTAATTTTACTGCTTTCACTCAGCTAGTAAGTGGAGAAGGCAGAATTTAGTTCCAGGCAGTCTTGCTCTGGATCCTATACACTTAAACATGGAGGGAGGAAACAGGGAATATTACAGGATAACCAAAGGGGTTAACCTTGTAGGAGACATCTTTGAGGACTCCCACATCTATTTAGAAAAAAAAAATTAGTGGGTGTGGTTTGTGAATAGTCAGGGAAATAGTGCCCTGTGACTGTTCCTGCAAAGCTATTTTTACTTTCAGGCTGTTATGGCCTGGAAATTGCTGTCTCATTTCATCTCTGCTTCTGCTGGAGTTGAATGCTTCCAATGTAAATCTGATGTTTTCATCCTCTGACTTCAGAACTTCCAGTGGATCTCCAGTGAACAATTGATAAAGTCCACTTGCCTTGGCATGGAATGTATGTCCCTTTCTGCCCCACCCCTGACTACCAAACTTGTAGTCAGCCTCAATTCCCATCACTCCCCACTAAGCATCTACATCACAAACAGGCCTTAGTATTTGGCAGTCACCAAATATCTCATGGCCTTTCCTGCCTCTGTGCTTTTGAATACACTCTTGGTCTTTGCATATGCTTTCCACCTTGCCAAGGATTCCCTGGTCATGTTCATTTACTATGAAGTTAGTTCCTTAATAAGAAGCAATGCTGTATGGAATACCATGACAGTAGATAAAGCATTCTGTACATCCACATATGGCAGTTTTGGCAGAAGCTTTGTGTGCAGGGAAGGCAAACCCATACTCAGAATAAGTGTCCATTTCAGTAAGAACAAAGCATTGCCTCTTCAATGATAAAAGCAGTTCCAATGCCATCAACCAGGTAGCTGGCTGATAACTGTAGAGAATGGTACCATATCAGGGACTCTGCATTGGTATCTAATGCTGGCATACTAGGCACTTAAAAGTGGCTGAAGCCAGGTCAGTGTTGGTGAATGGAAGTCTATGTTGCTGAGCCCATGTATAACCACTGTCTCCATGGCCACTTGGTTCATGAGTCCTTTGGGCAATGACAGGGGTGGCTGGGGAAAGAGACTTATTGGTATTCACAGGATGGGTCATCCTATCCACTTGGTTAATAAAATTCTCTTCTACTAAAGTCACCCTTTGGTGAATATTCACATGGGACAAAAATATCTTCACATTGTTTGTCCATTCAGAGAAACCTACCCACATACCTCTTCCCCAAATTTCCTTGTTGCTAATTTTCCAATCATGTTCCTTCCAAGTCTCTAACAATCCAGCCAAACCATTGGCCACAGCCCACGAATGTATATAGACTCTTACCTCTTGCCATTTCTCCTTCCAGTGTGTATCCAGGTGTCCTGCTTGAAGATCTACCCACTGGTAGGATTTTCATTTATCACAGTCCTTTAAGGATGTCCCAGAAATTGTGTATCATCAAAACCCTAAAATTTCAAAAAGCACTGTGAGTATGGTACCATTTCTCAGTATGTTTAACTCAGCCAATTTTGTCTTTACCACTGGACTAGGTAGTTTCTTTTGCTGAGCTTCAGATAATATAGTTAGCTTGTTAGACAAGTAGCTAGAAACCATGCTCTAAGATTCACATACTGTAACTTTAAACACCACAGGAACAACTGCAGAGGAAGATGCTCACCATATGAGCAGCATGTGGGAACTGAGACCTTAAGACAAAAGAGCAAATTCACACATCTCTTCTCACTCTCCAGACACATAAATAAGTACATAAATAAACAAATATAAGCAAGACAACCAGCCAGTCAGCCCAGGGTAGGTATTAGTTTCAAAATCAATACTAAACTCTACTTCAACAATAAAAACTGTTTATTGAACACCTATTCTCTTTGAGAAACATACTGGGTTCTGGGGATATATCGCTGGACAGACTTTGTCATTGCTGATATTCTACATCAAAGACAGAACATCTATTTTTGCTCTTAAGGGGCTTGCATTCTGAAAGACATAAAGGATAATTACTGACAGTGTTTACTGAAGCTCATATAAACTTAACTCTATCTCTATATAAACATATATAAATAAATTATATATATAAATCTTCATATATTAATGACAATAAAGAAACATCACCTATGTTTTGCTGATATTATAACTCAGAATAATAGTATGGAATAAACAGCATACAGTGTTTATTGTATGCCAAACAACGAGACACACTGTTTTTACATATATTATCCACTTAATAGTTATATAAAACCTATGGTTATTATTATCACGGGTAAACGTATGAGAAAATCGGGACTTAAAGAGATCACTTAATCAATGTCCCCAGACTAGTTTAAGGTAGAGGTGGGCTTTCTGTTTGAGTCTAAATCTCATGCTCTTAGCCCTCAGGTGAAATTCTTCCAAGAAGATAGCAAAGGAACACTTCAGTTTCTCCTCAGTAAGAACTTTATAAGTTGATCCCTTTACCTTAGTTATCCATCCACAACTTATGTGGTGTAAACAATAAAAAGGCCTGGGTTCAAGTTCCTAATTCTTTATTGCCTGGTTATGTGATCTTCATAAAGTCATTTAATCTTGCTCATCCTAATAAGTTATCTGTAAATGGGTTAAACAGTAAGTAGCTTATATTATTGGCAAGTCTGAGATATTCAAGTGTTTTGTCAATTGAAAAGTTGAATCCAAATATAAAATGAATGCTATCTGCCTCCTGTGCA
This sequence comes from Tursiops truncatus, assembly GCF_011762595.2. Lineage (NCBI taxonomy): Eukaryota > Metazoa > Chordata > Mammalia > Artiodactyla > Delphinidae > Tursiops > Tursiops truncatus. Next base: position 106,938,324 of record NC_047034.1, on the reverse strand, counting down.
ATATCACAAGAGGCTAAATGAAAGTTAAAAATAGTACCAATTTTGAAACTTCTCTGTATCAGTATTTTACCAAGAATTATTATTATTCCCATCACAAAATATAAAATCAAAAGGAACCAACTCAAGAAAATCATTAATTCCTGAAAGAATATGATGGGAGAGTTAAAAAGATCTCTATCTGAAAAGTAGAGTGTGGGTCCCTATACAGACCAGATGAGGTCTAGTTAATCTCCTCAAGTCTCAATTTTCTCCTTTTAAAGCTATGAGGTTGTGGCTTTCCTGGTGGCGCAGTGGTTGAGAGTCCGCCTGCCGATGCAGGGGACACGGGTTCATGCCCCAGTCTGGGAAGATCCCACATGCCGCGGAGCGGCTGGGCCCGTGAGCCATGGCCGCTGAGCCTGCACGTCTGGAGCCTGTGCTCCACAACGGGAGAGGCCACAACAGTGAGAGGCCCGCGTACTGCAAAAAACAAAAAAACAAAAAATAATCCAAAAAACTATGAGGTTGTACTAAGGAATCTCCAAAGGCCTTACAGGTCTAACATTCTATCCATGAAAACCTTCAGAATCCTTTGACTGTAACTATCACTATTCACTTTACTCTGACCAGAGTGGAGAATCTTACAAAATCTTTCACCCAATTGACCTGGATGAATTTTAGCCTCAGAAACTCTAAAGATAGTGTGCCATTTGGTCTGCTTTTCTGAATTGAATTGACCTCTCAGCTTTGTAAAATGTATCTTCCATTGACTTCAATACTGACCACTTAATTCCTGGAAATTAATCGAGGGAATTTGAGTTTGAATTTCCCTGGTGTTATTGGTGTATGGAAAATCTTGTTACTTAAATCTCACTTTTGTGTGTTACACTGTAATTTTTAAGAGATCATCATAGCAATCTCCTGTTTCTGTTATCTCTCTGAAAATCCAAATGGGTTTATTTCTTAAATTGCTAATAACCTTACCCAGTCAGATAAATTATCAAATATATGGACTACAGTTGAACACAAACTCATTTTATGTAATGAAGTCAAGAAAAGTACAAAGGTTTCCATTTTGAGAGTAAAGCTGCCAGGGTGAATTACTTGAAATGCAGTTCAACAAGATGAAATGCCATAAATTATACTGAAAATTTCTTTGTGTAGGTATTTAGCTCAGTATGCTTTTATTGATAAACCAGCAATTTTTTCCCCTTTTTAACGGGGCTAACAAGTACATTACCCTGAAAAAGAATTTGACTTCTAGTAGCTGACTACAGCACTTGAACAAAAAATTTCTATTGTCTTATACTAATTTTAGCAGAAAAAAATATCCCCCTTATGAAGGTCTGCCTGATACCCCCACCTGCCTTGTATCTTTTGGTCTCTCCTGTAAGTGTAGCCCAAGAGAGGAAGTTATGCCACTCAAGTTAAAAGCAGCAACCAAGGTGAAAGGAAAGGATTCACAGGTACAACACAACAAATGTACTGCTTCACGAAGATGCTTTTTCACACAAAAGTCTGGCAGAGCTCAGGCATCAGAACAGAAGGTAATACAGAGTTCTACCAGTCTGGGCTGGAAGTTCTCGAAGCGTGCTGGGTGATTCCCCATGCACTTTTCCCCAACTGGGCATGTGTTTTGGCAGTCAGTCTTCTGCTTAGGTTCTGCCATTTGATTTTCAGGAACTTGCTAGAGTATACAAAAGTTAAAAAAAAAAATCAAGGTTTTTAAGTTCCATATGCTTAAGTAGAGTCTTCACAAGTGACCAGCGCATTCCAAAGAGACCTGTTTGAAAGCTTGGACAAAACCTCTGCCGAGTCAGAGAGGAAAGGGCCTCGTTCCCTTTGCATTAGTCACTCGGTAAAAGATTAATCCTAACGAACTCCTTTCTACAGGCAGACACACCCACGCTTTGCATTACATACCTACGATTTCTCAATATTTAGGCCCAAATGTGTACACTCAGATGTTGATAGATATCATCTTTCCAGAAACCATTAACCACAGTATTAACAGCAATCACTTAGTGAGGTTAAGGAATGAGGCCCAGCAGGGGGCTGTTCACAGTTGCTGGGGAAGCAGTGGTTCAGAGCAGTGTAAAAGGACACATTGATGGAACTTACGCTTCTAAAAACAGAATGAAAAGAAAACCCAGTCCCCTATCTTTCTGTTTCATCTGTTCTACACTGCCATTCCTTCCTCTGTGTCTTTGCTAAGCCAGTTTTCAGCAGGTAGTGCTGCTGGCTGAATTGATTTCATCAGTTAATGGTAGTCACTGTGATGGAGTTTGAAGTTTTAGTTTTATACTCAAGAAATCAGCAGGGAGACAGTACTTTGGGATACCATTGCGAGACCCTGGGAGAACAGTCACACAAGGACTGCTATGTTCACTGGAGAGCGAGTGCCACAGTTCACTACCTTTCCACTACGACCCACCTCCACACTAACCCACCCACCTCTGGATAGCTGGTGGAGAAACCTGCACTGTGATTGTACCTCTAGGAGTTGTGAGTTGACGCCTTAGCCATCCTTATTCCAGTGTGGTTCTGAAATTAAATTTCATTTATATTCCATGACTGCTTTGCCTTATGAAAAGTTTTTTTATATCTTATTTTTCTCACCTATCTCTTGGGACTTTCATAACATTTGAGATTGAGAAGACAAAAAGGTAAAGAAACTGGAAGAGACAAAAATTGAGATAAAGAAAAAAGGGCATGTGAAGCAGAGAGAAAATAAATCCAGTCAGTGGTAGGATTCGATTTGAACTTAAATTTAATGAATTTAAAAATAAATGTTAATTTGATTGAGCCATATATATGGCCACACACACAGCACAATGCTAGGTGATGTTGACTTAACAGGCAGATCGTGAGACATTCTCTCACCTTAAAAGGCTGACATTTTAGTGGAGGAAACAGGTCAATAATATTTGCTGCCATTACTTTTGTCATTTGTGCCAAGCTTTGAGTGAAACTCAAACAGGCTGTGTCACTTTTAATCCTCCCTACACTAAGTGATTAAGTACCATCAGTGTTCACATTTTGTAGATAAGGAATCTGTGGCTCAGAAAAATTAAGTAAGTTTGCCTAAGATCAAAGTTATTATTGTCTTTATAGACAATAAAGAAGGAATCAAGTTTAGATCTTCTAAACTCAGGAATCATGTTCTTTAGGATTATGATTTAGTGGCTGGCCAAGGATACAATGAATCATAATTCCAATAGATTGGAAAAAAGGCTAAAGGAGAGGTAGAAAAAAGTTCTTTGGGAGAACAAAATGAGAAATAGTTAATTTTAAATTGTTTCATTAGGAAGTTTCTTGTTCATACATAGATGTTTCAATGCCTTCAAGATATTACCAAAGTCTTGAATGTCAGCTTAAGGTGGTTGTTTCAGGACATAAGGTGCTCTCTCAGCTTTCTGGTTCAGGGTAAAAAGCCTCAGGCTCTGTGAACTTAATCCCCAGCACACTTTGCTTTGTGAGAAGTTGCAGAGTAGTAGATGTGTACCAGCACCCGAGGTGAACAGCCTGTGAGATCAAAGAACAGGAACCAACAGAATGTGGTGCTGGGGCCACAAGAACTCGCAGAAGCAGCAGGGGCAGCCAGCTGTGTGAACTTAGCCTTCTTTTCTCCAGGAGAAGGTAAAGTCCATGAGGTCTGGGACACTCTTTACCTTGTACACTGTTACAATGTCAGCAATTAAAATGTAAATGTTATAAGTTAATGAGTTTAAACAACTTCAGTGGACTGGGAAAGAGCTGGCTGTCATCATAGATTCTGCCATTACCCTTTTTTTTTTTTTTTGGCTCACCATTCCATGATATATCTCAGACCTTACTTCTGACCTTCCTTAGGTTTGATTTGAAGTATATCCTTCAGTCATTCCTACACTGAGATTCTACTTAAGATAAACTCAGCTTTTGTTTCATAAGAATATTTTACCTTACCTCCACTCTTAAATCATAGTTAAGTAAGCATACGTAATAAAGAGTTTGGGCCCATATTTGACGCTTGACTACTGACCCCTTTCAAGCCCCACCACTTGCCCCTTTCTTTCTGCTACACATCTGGGACAGCTAATAAGCAACCCTGGGTGCTCCCTCTTTTGGAGACAATAAGAAGCTCAAACCATGCAAACGAGCTCCATGCAAGAGAACTCTGATGCCAAATCAAGCCCATAACCACCATAAACCCCAAGCCATTTACCACTCCCTGCTCTCAAGCCACGTTTGGACCAGCTAGGTAACCTGCCCTGCTTTCTCCAGAAAGCCTCATTATGTGAGTAATAAAGCATTCCATATCCTCTTGGTGTATATGTGACATTATTAGTTTCAACATCTGAACTAAATTTAAGGTGGGAGTGGATCCATTCTGTCTTTGAGGAGTGACACAATAATCAGTGCAGTAAGCAGGGTATCTAGGCAATGACTTCCACCACCAGGGATTTTTCTTTTCTTGCTGAACATCACTGCTGCCTTCTGACTAGAACATCCCTTTAGTTGTGTAGCTGCTTGCTGGCAAGCTTGCACTTTGAACTGTGCTCCTTTGTACTGCATTTGCTGAGTTCTCCTATACCTAAGTTGAAGGTTTTGATAACTGGCATTTAAGGACAGGCATATGGGGTTGGGGTCTTCCATAAAGTGGCACTGGGTTGTGTGCTTAGCAGGGGCCTATCTGAATGTCTCAGATTGAATTGTCTGCCTTGATTCCAGTATAAGCCATGACTGATGCTAGCATAAAGGGAACAACTCTTACCTTGTGACTTTGGGGTTTGTGTCTCAACCAGGTATTGGCTTACATTCTAGAACGCTCTCAAGGGAAAGACTGATGCCCTGTGCAGTACACAGGCCCATTGGGTAACCACCTGTAGGGGGGAAGAATATTCACCATGTGTCATGTTGAGGTCCACACTCCTGAGAACAGATGTTTCACTAAGACCCTAAAAAATGCCTTTGCCACTGCTGCTAACTATGCCTCAGTCATCAAAAAAATATCCTGATGCTCAGGGTTATAGGGATAACACCTATGACAACACTGTGGCACAACCAAATGGTTAATTCAACTGTTACCATGAGGGAAAACCTGAACCCTGCTGGTACTAACATAAAACTGTCTGGAGGAAGAAACTTATCAATATGAGCAGGATGGAGAGGACCTCCACAGAGTATATATAGTAGCCACAAAACAAATAAATACATTTAAAAATCCTGAATATATGGTACAGAAACAAAGAGCTGACACAAAGTCCCGTATGTTGACCCATTTAGAAATCCAAAGTTACTAAAAGAAATTATGCAACCAAAAGACAAAAGATTGGTTTGTGTGCCTCTGTAGTATAGGTTCTGAATTAACTTTAACATCTGCCGAGATATATCAATTGGCAAATTTTCGTGGCCTAAATCACTACTGGGGCTCAAATTACAGTTATACTTGAATATTCCACTAAATTTAAACACAATACCACCTTTAATCTTAGAGGATTTATTGAACATAAAAGAGAGAACTAACTTGTATGTCACATCTTAACCACTGGAACTATTGCTTTGCCTAAATCTCCCCTAGTCATACCACTTATTGCCCTAAAATATCCCATAATGGGCCAAATAATCTGACTCAATGATAATAAATTAAAATTAAGTCTTTGGTACTTTCAGTTGGCTTTACAAAAAGACCTAAGAGACATCCTCACCTTCCTGCCCCTGATTAAAACAGTTAACACACGCAATATAAATTAAAATAGGGCTTTCAAGGATTGAAACCTATTACACAAGCCCTATTTAGAGAAAAGGCGATTATTGCCACAGTTTTTCTATTTAAAAAGCCAATTTAGTCTGTTTTTAACCTGGAAAGAATGAATAGCACCTTATTTTGGATTTAATGCTGTGGTCCTCATATTCAATATTACTGAAATTACTGACTCTATACAATCAGCAACTGATAAGTCCTTTTCAATCATGGATTCAGCTAAGTCTATTCTGTGCCTGTTTCAACAGGCTCTCAGTCACAGTTTGCCTTCACTTTCAAAGGGACACAATACACATTTACCTGGCTACCTAGGCACTCTTCTTTGGTGGTGGCAGAAAGTTCAAACCATGCAAGCCTGGGATCATGCAAGGAAATCCACACCTCACCCTCTAACTACATAACCATCATAAGACAGTCACCTTACCCTCCTCTCTCAAGCCATTTTCAGAGTGGCTTGGGAGTCTGCTTTCTCCATAAAGCCTCATTCTATGATTAATAACACTTATCATACTTTTCATACCCTTTCTGTGTATGTATGGCATCACCAGTCATATCTGAGCTAAATTTTGAGGGGAGAGCCCATCCATCTCTGTGGGGTGATTACAAAAGCATACAGTTCTAGTTGATGGCTGTTTGGTTTTAACATACTGAAAGCATTACTCCATTATCTTTTGATTTTTAGTGTTGCTATTGATAATTCTGCTGTTATTATAATTTTATTCTTTCAGTGTTTTTCTTCTCTTTGGCTGATTTCAGAAGCTTTGTAAAAAATTTGGTGTTCTGAAATTTCACTATGATGTGTCTAAGTGTGGACTGAATTATATTTATCATGTTTGAGACTACTAGTACTTCTTGAATCTGACAATTCATATCAATTTTGGAAGAATTTCTCAACTATTTCATATTTTATTTCATTTTATTTCATCATATTGTCCATTCCCTCTGTTCTTTTCTTCTGGACTCCTTTGGAATACATGTTTGACTTTTTAAATTTGACTTTTTAAATTTGATCCTCTATGTCTCTTAAACTCTCCTCCATATTATCCTTCTCTTTATCTTTCTATGCTACATTACAATTTCTGAAGATCTATCTTCCTGTTTCCTAATTCTCTCTTTAGCTAGATCTAATCTTTTGTTTGACTAGATCATTAGTTTTATATTTTAAATGATTATATTTAAATTTTTTATATGTTCTATTTCTTTCCTTTCAATAGCTGACTAGTCTTTCTTATAGTATTGTATTCTTTTATCATGGTTTCATTGCCTTTTAAAATATTTAGTTATTTTAAACACAATTATTTTACAGTATCTACATTTCTTATGTGAAGGTAGACTGTATAATCCTGTTTCCTATGTGTGATTACTATTATTTATGATGAATTGTTTTCTAATGTGAAATTCTTTGTAAATTCTAAATTGTGAGCTTATTTTGAATAGAAATTTATCTATGAGAATTACATTCAGCATGTTGTGGGTCTATCCCTCCATAAATGTTTTTGTGTTTGCTTGTACACAGAATCCCAGATCTGGTCTATGACATGTGAATTTCTTATTGTGAAGGGGTCCTTGCTCACATTGATAGTATAAATTTGAAAGCACCCCTGCCTGAAGAAAAGCATTAGGTTAAAAGTCTAAAGTATAATATGTACTTTTACTACATAAGAGTTTACATTTATACAGAAAAGCATATTTGTCATTTTCCTATATCAGTGGGTAGGATTTTAAAATTTATGCTGTCTGGTTCCAGATTTATAAATGGGGTCTGAGTTATGACTCTGACCCTTATTAGGACTTCTAGGTATTTCTCTTTATTCCTTGGTTTCTGAGACTAGTACCCCTTCCTACTAGCATTGAAGTATCAGCTCCAGCTCACTGCACTGATGGTCAATTTCCTATCTTTTTTTTTTTTTTTTTGTGGTACACGGGCCTCTCACTGTTATGGCCTCTCCTGTTGCGGAGCACAGGCTCCGGATGTGCAGTCTCAGTGGCTATGGCTCATGGGCCCAGCTGCTCCACAGCATGTGGGATCCTCCCAGACCGGGGCACGAACCCGTGTCCCCTGCATCGGCAGGAAGACTCTCAACCACTGTGCCACCAGGGAAGCCCTCCTATCTATTTTTGAACCATGTGGTTTTCCCTTACTTCCTTGTGATCTGGCCTATGCATTAAAAAATGTGTGATATAATTTTTTCTAAAATTTCTGGATGTTTCATTGCTGGGAGAGTTTTCAAGCTAGCTAGTCTGTCATTGCTAGAAATGGAAGTCTTCAAAAAAGCATTTCCTCCCTTTGTGCTGTAGTATGTACTTAGTGTGCTTTGAAATTGGACAGCACTAGACTGTGGAATATGTCAATTTTCACAGGTGTCTGGGTGCATTTGGAGTAAATAAAGGAGTCATATTTCTACACATTAGCCTAGACCTTTTATGTCACAAATTTCTCTGATGCAAGATGGAGAGTAGCTGTGTTGTACTGGTATACGTGCATACTTATCCAAAAATGCTGGCCATTCTGACTGGTGTGAGGTGATACCTCATTGTAGTTTTGATTTGCATTTTTCTAATGATTAGTGATGTTGAGCATTCTTTGGAGATCAGCTCAGTCCTTTGTGACCACCTAGAGGGGTGGAATAGGGAGGGTGGGAGGGAGACACAAGAGGGAGGAGATATGGGGATATATGTATATTTATAGCTGATTCACTTTGTTATAAAGCAGAAACCAACACACCATTGTAAAGCAATTATACTCCAATAAAGCTGTTAAAAATGCATATTTATTTGTGTACATAAATGGATACATACATAGACATAGATATTTCGCTTTGGAAATCACTGCTGTTCAGCTTCTGATTCTCTTATCTAGCTGTGTTTCTTAATTACTTTTCCTGAGGGGTGGCACTCACCATGCTTCTCAAAGCAGTCCGGATTCAGAGTTGGCAATATTTTTTTCTCTCACAACCCCAGTGCAGTGGAATCTGATCATTCCAGCCCTAACAACTGTGCCGCTATGTTTTGTGTGCTACTAATTAGAATAAGGATCCAGTGCTCCTATAATGACCACTCCTGAGCTACTGCTTTAATGCTTTTCCTCATGTGCTTAAGTTCTTCAACTGACTTCTTTATTAGTTTCTGCCTGCTGTCTTGAAAATTCCCATTCTGAGATAGCTTAGCCCTGAATCTGCATCTGCTCTACTTTATTCTGGCCAGTATCTCTCCCTGGGCACAGAACACCTGTCCTGATTGCAGGTATGATGATAGAGGAACTACAACCATCACCAAACTTCTTGAAAACTCTCCCAAGTATAGATCACCTTGGATTCTCTACCTATAAGAGTTATCCATTGACCTGGGACCCTGAGACTCCTCTTGGGAAACCTGATATGTCATATTTTCTAAGTTGTCTATGTTAGCCATGTTCTTTAGACATCATGCCTTGAATATCTTTTCCCTGTTCATGAGAAGTATCATAAGTGCTTACAACAAACTTTTCAGATAAGTCATTTCAAGTATTTGATATGTAATTATCAACTATTTGTATATATAAATAAATTTATATATATTCTCTTCATTTTACAAACAAAATACATAAATAGAAGATGAGTTGCCAAAATATTCTTTCAGGCTAATAATTTGGATATTTATTTGCAAACTTGCCTTAGCTATTAGTCCTTAAAACAGAGATGAACTCCTTTATCTGTGAACTTTCATTTTTATAAAAATATAATAGAACATACTTTCCATGATTGTTCTATTATGAGCATTCAATTCTTATTCTCTCACTAATAAACTTAAAGTAACTATGCAACTCTACAATAAAAATTGGCCACTTGGGATGTACAACCCCAATACAGGTATTCTCTATATTTTAGTAATAGGACAAAACCCTTATTTCAGTCTTCTGTGAGTGTGGTACAAGGTGAGAAAAATAGAACTCATAAAATTGGTGGGTGAGGGAATAGGGCCAATTAGGATAAGAACTTGGTGCCAACAAGGGTTTTAAAGAGAACGAGGGATGAGTTGTGAGAGATCAGGGGAATGAGGACAAAACTGGAAGGAAATGAAGAGGAACTGTTCAAAGAAAGGGAAGAGATGGTCTGAAAAGAAAGGCCTAAAAGGATTGGGAAACATTTTCAATTACCAGGACAAAGGAACTGGGCAAACGCTTCTAAAATGGTAGAAAAGAATGAAGACACTGGGACTTCCCTGGTGGCCCAGTGGTTAAGAATCCACCTGCCAAAGCAGGGGACATGGGTTCAATCCCCGGTCCGGGAAGATCCCACATGCCTCGGAGCAACTAAGCCCGTGCACCACAACTATTGAGCCTGAACTCTAGAGCCCTTGAGCCACAACCTAGAGCCCGTGCTCTGCAACAAGAGAACCACCGCAATGAGAAGCCCACGCACCGCAACAAAGAGTAGCCCCTGTTGCCACAACCAGAGAAAGCCCGCATCAGCAAAGAAGACCCAATGCAGCCAAATAAATTAAATAAATAAATTTATTAAAAAAAAAAGAACGAAGACCCTGCTGCAGAGAATGAGGGCCCTTTTTGGCGGGGGTAGGGGGAGTATTTGGAGTTAGAATTTAGTAGAGTCTTCTGGCAGACGTTTATTCAACTGAATCTTGTAAAATTTATTTCTGGAATTTAGAATTGGAAAGTTGGATGTAACAGAATATTTAAGTAAAAAACTATGTAAAATAGACCAATAGCAAAAATATGAAGTCGTCTTATAAACTTTTAAAACATTAATCTTATTTTTTCCTCAGGAAATGATTATAATTCCATCCATAACCATAAGAAAAATTAATTTGAAATTTAAAAAACCTTCACATGCTCAAATTATTCTTAATAATCGAGATAAAATGTGTTTTGTGGGAGCCAGAAATAAAAATAAAGTATATAAAAAAGTATGCGACCAAGTAGAAAACCAGCTGAGGCCTGTTTTTTTTTTTTTTAAGTTTTAATATCTACTAAGTAGCCCACATGAAACATGTGTCTTAACATATTTGTCCTATTCAAACATATTAGTCATATTCAATGCATTTTAAAATATCACCATACATATACTTCATAAATGTAATTTAGAAAAACTTTGCTAATTTTCACTTCCCTAATCTGCAAACCCCCAGTTCTCACAAAGAACCCTGCAGTTTCACTTCACTTCTCAGCAAAGATTTAATAGCTGAGAGCTCTATCATGTTCTCATATTACTAGGACTTCATTATTTTTACATGCCACACTACAGGACACTTACGAATATACTATTAAGTATTATCATAAATAATTAAAATGCAACTACACGACAAAATGAAAGAACAAAGTGTATTCTGTGTTGCAGTCAACTTGTGTGTATGTTGGCGAAAGCGAGCTAATCACATATTTTAAAAATAGAAAATCAATTACTAACAGCAACCTCAGTCAGACTGCAATGGGCCTCCCTCTCATTAGTGTGAGTTAGTGAGGTCTTTTTCTGGCTCCTACCTGCCAAGGAAATCATATAGTCATTGTATCATTATCACTGTTTAAATGAAAAAAAAATTAAGTACCAAGAAAGCTTTGTCTTTGTGCCAGCCTATTCCACATAGCCATGCTTTTCATTCCTAGTTGACTTGGTGGATCCAGCACTTTTACCACTCCTTCCCTTGCCCCACACACTGTAAGGATTTACTGTCCTATTAATTGGTCAACATGCATTTACAAACACATACCACGTGGTCAGCACTATATGGACAATGTTCAGGATATGTAAGTGTCACGGTCTTTGCCTTTAAGGAGTTCGCAATATAATTTGGGAAACAAGATTACACCATAGAAGAGAGAGAGAGAGAGAAAAAAAGTGTATATAATGAAGCTTTAAGTAGTGTTGGTCTTCACTTCTGAAGCTACGCGTTAGATGAGGCCAAATCCAGAAAAAACTTCCCAGATTCTCTGAACCTGGCTTAAGTGTTGGTCACGTGTGTTCTGCTAGCATCCTGCATTTACTCTGTAAAAAGTTGCCCCTTTACGTAGCATTAATGGAATCCATGTATTGTAATTTAACTTCTCTCATCGGACCATACTCATCTTGAGGACAGGGGCTGAATCTTGTTCACAGAACTGTTTCCCTCAAATGGAGTGCCAGGCACAGAAGGTGATCAGGAGCATGGTATTAGGTGAGGCTGCAGACTATGGGGCTCTGAGCTACACAGGGCCTTGTACGTGGCTCTGTTTCAGAGTTTGGCCTTCAGCCCTAGAACAGTGGAAAGCCAGTGAAGGCTTTGAAGCAGGCAAAATGGCATGAGCAAATTCAAGTTTTGAAAAGAACCCTCCATCCACAGTGTATTGAAGAGCACAGAAAATGATGCAGGGAGCTCAGATAATTTGAAATAAACATTTCGTTAAGTAAGGAGGGGCAGCCAAAATTAACATGTGTTTTGTGGTGTGATTTACCCAAATTTGGGTAATAGCCAGGTTTTCTTGGCCAGTAACATGGAAGTGTGGTTATTGCTCTGTTGTTATGAATCAGCTCGTTATTTCTGAAAGTAAACAACTTAAATTATATTACGATCACTTTTGATAATTTTTGATAGCCTAGAGTATATACTGTGTTAGAAGCTGGGGATAGATATTGAAGCAAATTAAAGGTAATACAGAAATATATTGAAAAAGTTTTATGTGTTCTCTTAGCAGGTGGCTCTGCTGAGACATTCCAAATGGAGCATTTTGTTTTCTAAATCTATTATGAGTTGCTAATCTCTGCTAGGTGTACAATCCAAACTGCTGCATTTTTAAATAGCGATTTGCCATACCTTTTGTTGGGGAATATGAAGTTGTCTATTCAATGTGCAAGAAGATAAAATTAGTTTGAGCTTTAGGAATCCCATGGAAAACTGGGACTATTTGGGGTTTCTAGTATATGTGGCTCTGGGCTGGGAGTGGAGTAAGGGGGTAGCATGAAGTTTTCGTAGGTTGCAGCTAATTCCACCTGATTTTAGCAGGGACAATGGTTCTCTCCTCATGTTACTCTCCCTGCTTTAAACCTTTCAGTGGCTCTGCCTTGCTCTTTGGGTCACTTCCAAAGCTTTAATAGGATCTGCCAAGCCCTGCATGGGCTGGCTGCCTCCTACCAACCACACCAGCTCCATTTCACACCTTTCTCTCCAGGGGTTCAGGTAAGTTCCTTAAATGTGCCCTTCTTCCTTTGACAAAGAATGTTTGACCTCTTTCTACCCTCTGCTTGGAATGCTCCCTACCCCATTCCCATCCCCACCTCCAATCTAGCTGTTTAATTGATTCTTACCATTTCTTTAAATCTTAGTTCAATAATTACTTTTTCAGGCAAGCCTTCTTTGAGACCCTCTCGCCACTACTTCCACCCCAGACTAGGTGAAACTGACTCATGTTATGCCCACATAGCACTAATAATTATCCTTTACAGCAGTTATACTTGTACTTTTAATTAATTTATTTACATCATTATTTGATGGATGCCTCCTCAACAAACTGTGAGCTCTGTAGGGATGATAAATATGTCTGTTTTTTTGCAACATTACATCATCCCCAGAGTAATGTAAACCCAACACGTAGTAGGTGCTCAATAAATGCTTTTGAATAAATAAGTGAATGAATACATAACTCTAATAATAATCTTTTCCTTAATTTTCTTCTCTCTCTGTGATCTCGGCCATTTGTGGGAAATTGGATTTTTCTCTGTATTTTGTTTAGGGTCACCTACTCTCTAGGTGCAGTTGTAGATGCTCCCAGTGCCATACATAGACTAGCAGGTGAGAGGATGGTATCCACCGTGGCAGAGGCTTAATTCCAGGAAGTCTTATATAAACCCATGGGGGAAGTATTTCAGCTTCCCATTGTGTTCTTTTGCATCTGAGAAGAGACAATAAAACAAAAATGCAAAAGGGCCAAGAGGCCCTAAAGAGATCTTGGGTGCGTTAGACCTCTTGGCTCATTCTCTGCCATCTAAAAGGGATACTCTGGACATGATGAGCCTATATTTTATTTTTCTAGAGAAAAAGGTGAGATTTAAAGGGAGTTGGCCTCGAGTAAAAAATAGCAACTGTTGGGGCTTCCCTGGTGGCGCAGTGGTTGAGAGTCCGCCTGCCGATGCAGGGGACACGGGTTCGTGCCCCGGTCCGGGAAGATCCCACATGCCGCAGAGCGGCTGGGCCCATGAGCCATGGCCGCTGAGCCTGCGCGTCCGGAGCCTGTGCTCCGCAACGGGAGAGACCACAACAGTGAGAGGCCCGCATGCCGCAAAAAAATAAAAAATAATAAAATAAAAAAATTGCAACTGTACTAAAAACCATGGACAATTAGATCCTCATAAATTCACTTAAAAGTTCATCTTTCAGGCTTTTTTCTGGTGGGATTTCTAGAAACATATAGTGTGGATGCTCCTCACAATTTAGGAGAAGCAGGATTTGTTTCCCTCCCTTCCTGCAGCGCATATGTGGGACCCCTAACGACCTCAGAAAGAGAAAGGACTGAAGGCTGACTATAACCTTTGCCTAATCTTGTATTCCTCTTAATTCATTCTTACTGTCCTCTGCATGAAAGTGGCTGCTGTGTCAGTGGGGACAGGAAGACTTTAGGCAGATGGTTACTGGAAAATGGAGACAGGCGACAGGTAACTGAAACAGGGACAACTGCATGATGACTTGCACCACTGTTGGTTCTGCGGCCAGAGCTCCTGAAATTCCTCTGGCTCTGGTTGTCACAGACACAGCCGTGTGGTCCCCGCGAGGGTGAGGAGGGCTCCAGTCCAGCGACATTAGCCGCAGGAATCCACACATGCTCTCAGGAGTGGCAGCGCAGAGCCGGCCCGGGGCCTACTGGGGGCCTTGTTTGTAGTCCTCTTTAAAGTTGCAATCGAATGGCAGGAAGCAGTTTTGAAGCCTCCTTTGAGCAATTTTATTGTCTGTTCCCTTTGCCACAGAAGGGTAACGCTGATAAACTGCGAAATAATCCACTTTTGTATATTTCATTGGAAAACATTAAAATTTTAAATACTTACTTTATAGCCCTGATAAAGCATGACAGGGACTCAGCACTGGCCTCCCTGCACTCCTCTGGTGGGTGGATTTGAGTTGCTTGGTTTTTAACAGCACGCTAAGGGACTGTCACTGGCCTGGATTCCACCCCCAGGCCATGACTCACTGACTGGAGAGAGTTACTACTCCTGGGAAGCAACAGTTTCATATATTTCCAGGGAAGAGGCTGGGCCCAAGATAGAAGTGGAATCTAGTTTTTCAGTGTCAACTGGAGGAATCAATCATACTTATTGGGAAAGAACAACACAGATGGAAGTGGATCCCAGATTGGGATGGGAGGAACCCAACAATATAAATATTTAACACTTTGGAATATTCATCTGTCTTTTTTTAGGGTAACGATTAGGTCTTATTCATCTTTGTATGCCCAATGTTTTGTGCAGTGCTTGGCACATAGCAGGTGCTCAATAAATATTTATTTATTTATTGCTGAATAAGTAAATGAATGAAAATGCAAACTGAGTAAACCTCGAATAGAATTGCCCTGTATGTTAGTTTCCTCGAATTTATGTAAGGAAGCATTACAAACTATGACTTAACCAACAAAAATTTGTTGTCTCAGTTTTGGAGGCTATAAATCTGAGATCAAAGAGTCAGCAAATTTGTGCTTCCTCTGAAGGCACTAGGGAAGTATCTGGCTCAGGCCTCTTTCTTTGCTTCTGGTAGTTCCTTGGTTTTTGACAGTGTAACTCCTGTTTTTACATGGCATTCTTCCTGTGTGTGTATACTGTCACATGCCAAATTTTTTCCTTATCCAAGGACACCCGCCATATTGGATTAGGGGCCCACCCCATACCAGCATGACTTCATCTTAATTTAACTAATTATATCTGCAATGACTATTTCCAAAAAAAGTCACATTCTAAGGTACTGGAGGAGGTTAAGATGTCAACATATGAATTGGAGTGGGGGGCACAATTCAATGCATAACGCCTCCTTTCTTGTACGTTCAGGAGTGGAATTTTATTATAAAAATATTCAAAGAGCACTCATGTGATAGGTACTTTCCTGGATGTCAATAGATATGGGTTCTGAACTCCATTCAGCCATTAACCACTGGTGTGAATATAAACAGGAATTTCATTTCGGTTGATGAGAAGGCTGAGATGTTTGATCTTCAAGGTGCTTTTTAGCTCAAACTTTGTATAATTTTCTTAGCCATTCATTTGAAACACACCTCTTATATGGCCCT
Organism: Tursiops truncatus; assembly: GCF_011762595.2. Classification (NCBI taxonomy): domain Eukaryota; kingdom Metazoa; phylum Chordata; class Mammalia; order Artiodactyla; family Delphinidae; genus Tursiops; species Tursiops truncatus. The sequence continues at coordinate 106,922,368 of NC_047034.1, read as the reverse complement.
TCCTTAGTGTTCCTTGCTGCATATTTAGATTAGACTTTCAGAATTCTATAGTAATGGAGTCCAGCAATGTTTCTTTAAATAATTCAAGAACTTGGTCTTCCTGCTTCAGAGGCCAATGTCCTGAACTCATAAAGTCAGGCACCATGTCTGTTTCTCTTACTGCTGAATTTCAATAGCTAACATAGTGCCTGGCATTCAATACTCAATAATAGTAAACACTCAATAAATATGTGCTGAATAAATATTGAATGAATGAATGTACTTATTTCAAAATTGTTTCCATAAATTTGTCAGCTAGGTTCAACTCCATATATGTTTAAACCTTTCCTCCTCACTATTCACATTTCCCTGTAATTACCAATTCCAATGTAACTTAGAGCTCAAAAATCTCATGTTTAATGTCCATAAATCAATGGTTGTCTATAGATAAAATAATTTCAAGGTATCTAAGGGATTATGTGGAATATTTAGGGCACTGTGAAGAAATCAACATACAGGAAACACAGTCATTGTATAAAAACTTGCAGGAAATGACACATAAATTTCCTTCAGTGCAATCTGGTGGAGAAAATTAGCACCTCTCCATGGGCTTTTCTTAATAAATCTTACAGTCTCTATTTCTGTATATATTTTAGCTCATTTTATGAAATAGGAGACTGATGTATATATGATATAAAGACTATAAGTGGAAGGTTGAGAATATAGGAAGCATTGATTTCTGTGTTACCGTGATGATGTTTGGGCACAGTGGATCATGTATGGTAGTCACAGAAGGTGCATGTGAAGAGTCAAGAACAGTGCTCTATGAATAATAAAATTTATAAACTTTTTTTGTTATTATTATTTAAAGCCCCAAAGAGATTTGGGCTTTTATATAATTTTCAGGGCTTTGACATTATTTCTTTATTTTTAAGACTTGAGATTTAAACTTGCCCTAGGAAAATGGAGGAAGAGGTGTTATTTTTGCAGCTACTGTGTCACATGTGGTTAATCCAAGAGACCTCAGTACTGTCCCATCAATCCCACCACCAACAGGGGGACTTTCAGAGGACATAACCTGCTAAGAGCAATAACAAGCAAAATGTATGAAGTAACCTAATTCTAAAAGCATTTTAATAATTGGAGCGAGAATTTTAAGTTAGCGGAATAGAAACCAAGGAGTATTTCATTCCTCCTTCTATTTCCACCTAACCCAAGTAACCCCTTGCTAGTCAAACTGCAGTAACCCATTTACTGGGAATGGGGAACTGTTTGAAAAATCCTATAGGTACAGAGGTGCCTTCATCTTCCTGAATAGTAAATGGAACAACACTCTTCCAATGACAACGTTAGAAAATTATATCTAGTTTAATTTTTCTCCTACATCCTGGTTTCATTTATGAAACTCTTCTGTTCTCCAGGGCTGCCGCTGAAATCAGGAAAGCCTTTCTGCCAAAGAAGAAAAGGTTTCCATGTGACAGAAATACTGTTCAGAGTGATTGATTTAAAAGTGCTGAACTCATATTCAGAGTCTGAAATCCAGGAACCACCAGCTGGGCTGGGATTCAAAATTACAAGGCTGGAGTGAGTTTCTGAGTTGTGATGCATTAAGCAGTGGGGGCAATTGCTTTTCTCACCTATCTCACAAGGGATGGAGGAAGGGAAACATTTAAGAATTAAGAAAAGAAATCTTCGGACTGTTGAGTTACTGCATCTTGCTCTGCTAGAGGCAGAATCACAGTTTGCATTTAGTAGGGAAACTTCGGTGAGGAATTTAATAAATCTTTTGGTAACTATGAATTGTTTGAAAGGGGAATTGGATATAATAGAGGAGGAAAACCGTATAGATCAGTCACTTTACTAAGGCTGGACCTACGAAATATGTAGGTGGCTGAGAGCATAATGCATCTATTTGAAACAGGCAAAGCATTTCCAGGGTGTGAACTAAAAGGAGATGGTCTACTGGAAAACATACCATTTGAATATTCTGCAAGAAACAGTAAGCATGAACAATGGTGCTAGGAGATTAAGACATATAATGTTCACTTACTCTTTTAATATGGGTACTGTGGTTTTTAACAGATGAATTTATCAGCGGTCTGTTGTTTCTTCTTTTTTCCTTACGCATGCCAAGCTATTTCCTTGCAAGCCATTTTAAATAAAAATATTTTTAAAGGGGACACAATGTTAAAGGAGATGTATAAATAAGACAAGTGTTAATTACAGTGTCTAAAAAGAATGTCTTTATCCTGTAAATCGCAGCCCAACTGTTTACACAGGGTGAGAGCGCTCCATTCTGGAGCTGCACTTTCCATCAAGTCACGGAGTGTAAATCTAGGCAATAAATGATCAGAAGGTACTGTACTGTGTAACTTGTACAATGTTCATAAAACAAATTAATGAACAAATAAATATTCTCTGATGGATGACCTGGCAAAAGTATATCTCACAAAAATGCCTTCGTCTTTTGTTGGGGAGAATGGCACGGAAGTGACATCTCTTTGAACAGTGTGGCTGGTCTCAAAGAGATTAATGTTTGGAAAGTAATCTTAGTGCCTGATCTGAGAGCCTTGACATCGGCCAAACCACTGTGGCTGTCAGTGGGGGACCTGCCTGTGGCAAGGACATGGGAATCAAGCTAGACTCTCACCTTCTGGTCACAAAGCCACCAACCCACTTGAAATTCTCAGAGACCGAAGTATTGATTTGTATCCCCAGACAGAAGTTTGTGGGGCTTCATTCTGAGTAGAAGTAACCCTATAAGCTCGAAAATCTGTAAAGGAAGATGACTTTCCTTAAAGAAATGCTCAAAAAAAAAATGAAAATGCCAGTTACTGTCTCCCGAGTTTGGGTGGGAGGGTATACACATGTCCTGAGCCAGATTTGCTGAGCTGACTTCACAATGAACACCCCTCTCGTGATGCTCGTTTGTCAGGTAGGCATATATGATGGCTCTATAGTCCGCAACATGAAGTCTAAATTCTGTGGTGTGGCCTTTAAGATCCTGATTAATACGACTGGGTTTCTCATCCATGATCAAGTCTCAGCAATTCCAAATGGAAATATTTCTACTTTTTCCTCCCTTTCTACATCATCTCTGGCTCTTCCAACTCTTATTCCTATTTTCCTCTCCAAAGTTTTGTGCATACTGCTTCTTCCTTGGCCTTACATTCACCCTCCTTTCCTCCTCTGGGAATACATTCCCAGTCCATCCTACAAGGTACAAATTAAGCCCTCATTTCTCGGTGAAGCTTTCCCAACTGTTCCATCCTGTGATGATTTCTCCATTATTTGAATTTTTGGATTTAGAACTTGACAGCACACTGAATACCTTTTCTTGTAATTGTTTGACTTCTGTTTGTTTTACTTTCCAAAGTACTTCTAAGACTTTCAGGTCAGAGACTGTCCTACACAAAGCCACTGCACTTCATGTGAATATTTAAAATAGGCAATTTGAAATAGTGCAACTTAAAATATTGATAACACCTATGCACAAAGTTTGAAATAATTATTTAAAAATTAATTTATAATTTTAAAAAGTCATCAAGAATCTTACGACTTCAAAGTTTTATGTTTTAGCCTCATAAAAGCATCTCTTTAGCTGCTAAACAGAAATATTCTTATTCTGTCAGTATCATTTGAGCCACGCTTCTATTTATCTGAAACTTTTCATAAGTTGTTTTGGTAACTATTTTGTGGTTATTTTAATTTCAATATAGTTATCATTTTAAAATTAAAATCTATTAAAAGTGAATCCAATCATTTGTCAACATTAATACTAATAACTAGTACTAAAGAAATATGCACCAAATAAATAACTTTGAATTGGAAGTTACATTTGATAAGAAGATATCGAGAAAGCCAAATAGCCACCATGATGTACCTTGAATCATTTGGGACAAAGACCTCTGTGAAATTTTGGAGAGAGTATGGTGAACAAAATAAGCAACGTTAACATTAAATACATTTTAGTATTCTCAAAAACTGTAAAATAATCCAGTCAAGAATGATTTTTAAATGGAAAAAAAAAAAAAAGCCTCACCATGTGGTGTGGCTGTAAGATACCCTTAATCCTCCCCAAAGCTATGAAGGCCAGAGACATATGAATGAATTCTGGCATGCCAGGCCTCTGCTTTGTATTTCTTCCATTAATTATGTAAATTCTGAATTCTGGAGAATCACACACACCTTTCCTTCATTAGGTTGTTCCTTATAGCATAAGCTTACCAGATAAAATATAGGATGCCCAGTAAAATTTAAATTTTGGATAAACAATAAAGAAATAGTTAGTATAAGTTTGCCCTAAATATGGCATGAGATCTACTTATAATAAAAATATTCATTGCTTATCTAAACTTCAAATTTAACTGGGTGCCCTCTATTTTAGAAACTAGCTGAATGATTTATAATAATTAAAACACTATTTTGTGTGTGTGTATGTGTGTGCGCACAATAACCCAGTTCGAAAGATACTTAATTATGAGTCATCTGATACAGCCTTTCACCACCACTTCCTGGGCACTTAGTTGATACACATCATCTTCCCAAAGATCTTCATGATTCTTCCAACTAGAATCACTCTTTCATCTGTTGTCCAAATACAATTTGTGCTTTTCCTTGGGCACTGATTCATATATTCAACAAATATTTATTGAGCACCTACTAAGAGCCAGTCACTGTTCTAGGCTCGGGAGAGCCTAGATGAACAAAATGACAAAGATCCTGCTTTCATGGAGTTTACATTCAAGTGGCAGAAACAAAGAAATGGCCTACAAATTATATAGTTTGTCTGGTGGTGATAAATTATCTGAAGACAAATAAAGCAGGATAAAGAAGATGGAGGGTGGGGGTATGGAGTGGAGGTATCCTTCAGTAGGTGGTCAGGGAAGGCCACTTTGATAAAGTCCCAATTTAACGGACACCCGAAGAAGTAGGAGTGTGAGCTATGCAGATATCTAGGGTAAGAATATACAGGCAAAGGGAGCCTAAAAATAACAGAGTACGCTTGTTGTGTTCCATGAGTGGTAAGAAAGCCAGTGTGCCCAGAAGTGAGAGAGCAAAGTGGAGAGGAAGGGAGAAGACAAGAAAGAGATAGCTTGGGGCCACATTCAGGTTATTTCTGAGTAGATCATACCTGGAATGCAAGACAGTAAACTCCTCTCTGGCAAGGACCATGAACTGGGGAATACGGGCAATACTGTTTGAATGTGAGATTGATGTGTCTGGGGCATTTATCTCTCTGTAGATTACAGCTCTGATTTAGTAGGAGGAAGGGCTGGGAATTGTTCTTTCACTGCTCCGGTTGGTTTCCTCCTAAACATGAGAGTTTGAATGATTAGAGTGCGTTTCCTACATCTGAGAGAGATGACCTTTTGCTGAAGCCACATCAGCCAGTGCATTATCTGTCTAGAATAGCTAAGAGAATTCTTGCTCCACAGTCACTGGTAATCCATATTTCTTTAACAGTACCCATAATTCTGCCTAAATCATAACAAATTAGAAGTAAATGTTTGCTAAACTGAGTTCTTGAGCCCCTCAACCTTTACTTCCATTCATTGGGTTGATGCTATTTGGTAACTACAAAAGCTTCATCAATTCAATAAGGATGGAAATTGCCCTATTTCACATGATACCATTTGTTGACCTGTTCTTCTCCCAGATGTGACATTGTTCCAGAGATTCTTCCAAATGTTTAACTCAAATTGCATCAAGTGGTTATCATGAATGGTCACTAGTGATACTTTCCTTCATCCAGTTCCTTTCTTATACAGTGTTATCTCTACAGACGATGCTGCTGTTAATAGATAACCCCACACTGTATTCATCTGTCCTGGCATCTTCTGCTCATCACCAATAGGCACATTTTTGACCGCAGAAACAAATAATAACATTTTGACCCCATCTGACCCCATTTATTTTGTTTGTGACTGCAAAATCCAAGTCTTGAATGCTTGTAGCAAGGTAACTGTCTTTGACCCATTGGTGATCTTTTTTTCTGCCTTCAAGACACACATTCAGTCCTCATGTTCTTTCCTGCAAATTCCAATCTCCTAATCTTTGAGCCAGAAGGTCTCCACAGTAATCCCATAACTTCCCTCTGTTGACGCATTCACTCTTATCCAGTGAAAATTCTTTCAATTTTTCCCTTCCCGTCTTTTTTCTCTGTATAATGTGGGAGCTCAATAAATATGGTTTGCATGACTAGTGACTAGTTTGTATGTGTCACACTGTCTGATTTTCTTTATTTAACATTTCCTCAAGCACCACTTTCTTGCAGACACCTATTGTGAAGAACTACCTTTCCAAAGTGATCATCATTTATACACTTACTCATATTTGGCCAATATACTAAAGTTACAAACAAAGAGATGAGGTGGAGTTGAGTGATGAGTTATCAGAGAATGTTCTATGAAGTGAGGTCAATAAATGTCCCATTCAAATTTAAATTCACATTGTGAGTCACAAAATCTCTATTTCCTAAAAGTTTCCTGGTCTGTCCCACATGATAGATATTTAGCAGATACATTTAAAAAAGCCACCATGTCTCTAATCCACAAAGCTCTTTCTCTTTTGGTAACATTAGTAAAAGAAAAACACATTTATTTTCCTTGTTAAGCTTAAAACAACAGGCAAAGCAAGCTAAGGTTTCTTCCTGCTCTGCCGTGCCTCTCTTTCTCTTTCAGCTGAATTATAGTCTTACTATTACTCTGAATGAAGATTACAATGAACAGTTACCTTCAAGGAGACAACCAGGTTGGAATTTGGGGGGCCCATAACTGTTCCCCAGTGGTTAGTCCTTCCCTTTCTGGAAACACAGTCTTCAGATGTATTTGTTCTTCTACCCATATAGATGTTCCCCAAAACCATTCTGTGGTTCTTCTCCTTACTGTGTTTCTTCCTAAATTCTACTATGGCAATCTGGGCACACATCCAGCATCAGTAAATGAAAACCTCTTCATGCAGCCCAGCTTCAGCATTGCATACCAGCAGTTGAATGCTGTCTTTCCTGTCCCACATCCAAACGTTAGCATATACAATATCAATAAGCTGTTCCTTTCATCTTCTCAACACTGTGGAGGTGTTTATATTTGTGTGGGACATTTAAGCAATTCCAGCCAATGGGCTTTTACATCGGGCTAGGCCCCAGGCAGGGAGCAGCCTCAATTGGAAACAGGAACTGAAAGTGTTCTTGGTAAAATTCTGTATCTGCCCAAATGTAGCTGTCTAACTCAATGCCTGACCTTCTTTAAAAAGGTCATCCTCAGAAATATGGGGCAGTTTGATAAGCTGGAGTATACTAATTTATTGGACATTAAAAAAAGAGGAAATTTTATTATGGATTACTCTGCTTTCTTGAAAACTTTTTTTGTAATTAAAAACATCTGGAAGGCATTTTAATATATCATAAACAAGAGGAAATCCAAAGCACGTGACTTCTAAGAAAATGATGCAAATTGAATTCCTTGCCAAAATTTACTGTAATCTGTTTTCCTTTTTTTCCGGGGTGGGAGTTTGAAGGTGAGGGATTCAAGAAAGGAGAGCAAATGAGAACAGCATTGAGAATTCTGCAGAGAAACAGTCATTTCAAAATTCGTCTACTGCTATTTTTGGCCAGTGTTAGAAGACATTACACACTGGCAGAGTCTCTGAAATATATTTGGTTTCTTCTTAAAAATTAGTCATTGTACTGGTAAATTTCTTCCTGAAATAGGCAAATAATTACATAAACAGAAACTAAGTGTTCGTAATAAGAAGTAGAAGGAAACATCTTCCAGGGTGAACTTAGGTAAAAAACAAGCTATGCTTAGTACTTTATTCTTCCTCTTTATACCCATTTTTTATTTGGATAATAGCATAATACACGCAGTTCTAATATACAGCACCCAAAATTGATGTCTGCATACAACATTGCAAATGTTTCTCAATTTGTCTTTCATCAGACGGGCATAAGCTAGCTTACAATATAAATGATGTTATTTTGAGGACTTTCTTCTTTATTTAACCCTGGAGATAAATGGAAAATAATCATCAATCTCAGGAATTGAGTTCTTTTAATATTGTGGGTAATACACACACACACACACACACACACACACACACACACACACACACACACACACAAACACTCCTCCATAAAACAAACCTAACAGTAACAATGTGGCCAATGGTCACCTTATTTGGCTTCCAATTCTTGGATGGACACGATAATTTTATGAAAACAACTTTGATGCAGAGTATGTTTTAAACTATATAAATAGTTTATGAAAGCTCATTGAACTGCTGTAAATATGTACTTACACAAAGAAAGAATCAGTGGTATTTTTAAAGATGGGGGAACCTATTATTTTGCTGGACAAATTCCAGATTTGGTATTTTTTTTAAAAAGGCATGTGAACTGAAGGAAAACAAACGTCTGTTCAAATTGTAGCTTTGCACTTTATAGCAGTGACTTCTTTGAATTTCAAGCTCTTTGCCTCTAAAACAGAAGATTACCCATATTTTCTAAGAATTAAATGAGATAATACTTATGTATAAAGAATCTGATTCTGGAATATAATGGGACCTTGAATGATAGCTATTTTTATTATTGGTATTAAATGTATTATTATGCAAATAATTCCATAAAGAAAACAGCCAGTGGCAAGGCTATTTACTGTTCTAATTATTTTTCAGGAGGGTGCTATTCTGCTTTGCCTCTTTCTTTCTGCTCAAGAAGTTGATCAATTGATTGAATGATGAATTCATCCTTTCAGCACATTTTACCATGTGGGTGTGGGCCCTGCCTCTACCACTCCAGACACTGAGGCAGTAACCTTAGAAGGCTTAGATGTGGTCCTAACGTCAAGGAGCTCTCAGTCTATGTAAAGTAACAACTAACGAAAAAACTTCCATTTATTTAGTGCCAGATGTTGTGAGAGATGCTGAAGATAAGAAATAAGCAAGACAAGCTTTCTGCTCGGCAAGAGGTGTTCAGGGCTGCATTTGTCCTTCCAAGCAAAGATAGAGGTAACTACTGGCCAACTGAGAAGGTCATCAGTGTTGACTATGGGAGTTGAGGGATGGATCAGAAGTCAAAGTATACTTTTATGTAATGTGGAAGATCGAAATAAAATTAATAAAAATCAGTATTTAGAGTTCAATTTACAAATATTGATAAGAAAGAAACTTGCTCATAGAAAAATGCTATGCATTAATTAAGTCCATTAAGGAGTGTATAAACCCTATTAGGAAGTTTACATTTTCCAGATAGTTGGAGCTAGTTATATGGGGTTTGGGGGTGGAGAGTAAGATATTCAAAGAGGATGGAGACTGAAACAAGAGAGACATGGTTCTACATTCCAACTCTGTAGTTTTTCAACATGAAGCATTGAGCCAGTTATATAACCTTTCTTAGCTTTGATTTCCTCACCTGCAAAATAAGAATAATATATATTCAGAGTTGCTGTGAGGATTAATGTTAATTTATATTAAGAATTTGGCAGATGGTAGCACTCAATAAATGATGTCTGTTATTATGGCCATTATTATTATCATCTTTAATTTAATTTAAAACCACTTTCCCTGAAATGAAAATATAATTCCTATCATTTATAAATTTATACACTTCTCCTGTTTTGATGTGGACATTAGCTAGTGTTTGGTCATTGGCCATGATATGTGTTGGAAGTTTTGATTATTTACTATTTTCTAAGAACTTTATTTTAAAAATGCTAAGTATAGCTCTTTCAAAACGACAGCCAGTGTTTTATAAAATTTAAGAAAAGCTAATGTGAAAAAGAAAGAATAATTTAAAACCCATATTTGAAGTAGATGATAGTGGATTATATCTACCACTCTCCTGATTCCTCTGTCCTTAATAGGAGCTCAAAGCAACAGTCTGAATAATACTCAACTACAGATTAGGTGAGTGAGAACAGACTTTTATTACAAGGGAAATCACAAGGCTAATTTGCACTGACTAGTTTAAACAACAGTCTACCAACTACACTAATCTGAGAAAATATTACACGGAGACAGAAATGGAAGGGACCAGGCTAAGATAATGCTTTTTCTTTTCACATTCATATTTCAGAATCACGATATCTTAAAATAGGTTGTCAGATGGGTCAATGGTCCATACTATTTCATTTTATCACTAAATACCAAAAAAAAAAAAGTTTATGGAATCTGCATGTTGAAATAGGCTTCCATAAGCCCAAATCTAATAGTTGTTAGTTACACGAGAGGCACGAATAACATTAAAACCTTCCATGAGAGAAGTATGTGTAGTAGACCAGGGATTCCATCATAAATATTGCTATGAAGAGTATGGTATAAAAAAAATTAAAGCAATCAACTGCAGATAAAATATTAATGTTACAAAAACATGTGTTGTATTGAGAGAAAGATATGGGGAAGCAAAATAAGATGCACTAGTATACATAGAATATTAATAGCTGAGTCACCAATTTTGTTTAAGCCTGACATGTTATCTATTACCTTCATAGGATTCAGCATAGTCTTTTTCTCATTTTGGATCTTGGCCTATAGTGATATTCTTTAGATTGCAATATATACTCATATGGTTTACCAATTTGTATTGTCAACCCGTCCGTGTACGTACATTTTGAAGGGATATTTAGCTTTTGCTAGTGGAGCCATTTACAGATCAGAAAGTAAAACAAAGGGGAAACCTCTCAGTTTAACGTTAAGAAATAAACAAAACGAAAACAAATAAACAAAAAACTCTCCAGAATTAGAACAAGGTAAGTATATTAGAACAAGATGAATATGCTCAATGATCATTAGCTATAACCTTATGCTCTTAAGGATGTCAGTCACCATCTAACAGATAAAAAGTGTAAAAAATATTTAGAGATGTTACTCACACTGCCCATGTTAAAGTATTACAGTCGTAAGAGGCTATCAGTAAATTTTAAAACAATGCCCAATTACTCCTCTTTCTCTGTGCTCAGTTACTGATACTATCTGCCAAGCTATAGTCAAACTCTGTAAATAAATAAACCAATAAAGCCCTTGAGGAAAAGTTCTTAACCTACAACACAGTGATTTTGTAGCTTGAAAAGAAAAACTTTGGAAAATAAACTTTTGCGGAATAATACTAGAAACTATATATTTATCCTTCTACCTAAGGTATTAAAAAAACACAGGCAATAAGGTTCGTTAATTTAACAGAATAATGTTGAACCAAACTGGGTATTGGTGTTATTTTGGAGAATAAAATGGACTTGGTCTGTGTCCTCATAGAGCTTATGGTCCACTATATTATCCCTAATATCCTTCTTATCCTTCTTTATACATTCAGGGAAGATAGATATTAACCAAACAATCATCCAACCATATAAACTCTGCCTAGAATGTAAAGAGCAAAGGTGTGCATGGTAGAAAATAATGCTGCAAAAGTAGGAAATCTGAAGTCTCGCATGTAAACTTCATCTCAGTTGTAGCCCTCAGTTTCCTAATGAGTAATATTACAGATGAGATAAAATTTCTGATTTCTTCCTGCATTATCACATGTTATGAAAAATGAAAAAAATACTAATCTTTGAGAGAAAATGTTATATAAATGCTAAATATTGTCATTTATATCAATTTATTCAACACAGTTTTGTTGTATGCTCATGAGACTCAAGAAGAAACTCATCATGGTCCTGCTCACTTAAAACAGTAGGATAGGGCTTCCCTGGTGGCGCAGTGGTTGGGAGGATCCCACATGCTGCAGAGCGGCTGGGCCCGTGAGCCATGGTGGCTGAGCCTGCGCGTCCGGAGCCTGTGCTCCACAATGGGAGAGGCCACAACAGTGAGAGGCCCACGTACCGCAAACAAAACAAAACAAAACAAAAAACAGTAGAATAAAGTATATTCACTAGAAATCTTAATAAAAAGAATGATAATGATCATGTGACTATAGAAGGAAAATGAGATTGGGCTCTCAGATGATGGAAAAAGACCATTTTGACTGGAGAAGTGGTCAGTAGGCTGAACCTTGACATATAGGTAAGATGTAGGTTTGTGAAAATGGCAAAGAGAGAGTTCAGGAGGAAAAAACTAGGCACAGAATCAAAAAAGCCCTCACATTTGGTCAGTTAGACAACCTATCCTCCAGGTTTTCCCATGTACTTATGATCTAGACATAAGCTAGAAGCTCAGGATCCTGAGCTATGTGACAGGAACACTGAGAGACAGGCTGCAGTGGGACTGACAGCCAGATTATGGCTGATCTTGACTGAGAATTAATGACTCTTCACTTTGGTAAGCAAAGATAATCACTGAACTTTTTACTGTGATCACAGCTCTTCCTTGGGAAGATTAATTTCGCAGCTTTTTGCCGAGTTGGTAAGAGATAAGGCAAGGCCTACAAGAAATAGGCTAGGAGAAATGGAAATGGGAAGGTTTGGAATGATCTAAATATTAGAAGACTGAGTAGTTGAATTACTTAGGGGGTGAGGAAAAGAAAATAATCTAAAACCACCCCCATGTTTCAAGCTCAGTTTACTGAGGGAATATGACAGTCAGTGGTGTGCTAGAAAATGTTCAACAATCTTCTTGAACAAGAGAAAGAAAGAAAGAAAGAAAGAAAGAAAGAAAGAAAGAAAGAAAGAAAGAAAGAAAGAAAGAAAAGGAGAGAAAGAACGAAAGGAGAGAAAGAGAGGGGGAAGAAGGAAGGAAGGAAGGGAGGAAGGGAGGAAGAAGAAGAAGAAGGATGAGGAGGAGAGGGAGGAGAGGAAGAAGGAGAAGAAAAGGAAGGGGAAGAGGAAGAAGAAGAAGAAAACAAAGCCCTGATTTGTAGCATTTGCCATTATCTGTGGTGTAAATGCTTCCACTATGGCCAACCTCAGAGTTGGGAAGAGATGCACACAGTGAACCCTCATATGCTGGTAAGAGCCAGCTTTAGCACATGGCTGCCAGTTATGGACACAGAGGAATGAAAATGAGGAGATCCAAAAAGGGAGCTGGGAACTTCAACTTTGGACACATTGAATTGGCAGGAATTACTGGGAGTATCTAAATGGCAATATTCAGCAAACAGTTGGAAATGCTGGATTGTAGTCCCGTGGTGAAATCAGCCATATATATAAATGATATTAAAGGTAAATAAGATTACCTAGGTAGAGAATTCAGGGAGAGAAAAAATAGAAATAATGACAGAATCTTAGAAAATATCTGTATTGGGGAAGCAAGGGGAGGCAGGAAAAGAATAGTCTGGAGAGGTAGGAGGCAAATCAGAAGAGTGCTAGAAGCCAGGAGTGCTAGAAACCAAGAAACACATCTTAAGAGGGCTTGGCTAAAGTGCCAAGGGTGGGAGGGAGGTCAAGGATAATTACATTGAAATAAAAGTCTTCGAGATGAGTCTCTTTAGGCCACTGGGACCCTGGAGGATGCAGTTTCAGCAGAGCTGTGGGTTGATAGAAAGTTTCCGCAGTGTATATCTTCTCATTCTCTTAATATGTTTGACAGTGAAAGGAATGAGAAAAGATGAAACGGTAGCATCTTTTTTTTTTGAGTTATTATTATTTTAATGGAAATTTAGCTGCAACATTAGAAGAAAAACAAACTCTCATAAGCCTCGTGAGTAGCAAAAATGGCTTTAGTCCAAAGTTAAAAGTTTGTGAGCCCCAATGGGGCTGACCCTAGGGCTGCCCATTATTTGCTATGAGCCTCGCTTAGTCAGACCATTTGGGAGAAGAGAGACTCTCATGGGCAGCTGTGACCAAGCAAACAGAAGCAGTGGAATGAGCCAACATGAATCGCATGAAGAGGATGAATATGACAAAGGATTTGCTTTAAGGAAAATATGGGGGTGGGGAGAATGAGGGAGGCAATGCCAAGAACAAATATCTGAAAAAATACATTTTTCTAGAATGACTTGTGTTGTTCAGCCAGTTTAAAGCTTAACATAACAAAACTGTCTTCTGAGCCCATAATTCTTATTATTTTCCAAGTTGTTCCCCACGTTGTTTTCTTCTTGCCTGGAATAGATGATTTCCTCATTACCCCATTTCCAGATTCTACCCAAAATAGTAAGTCTAGCCCATCCTACTTCCTCCTTAATGTCTTCTCTAACTCAATATTTTCAAGATGCTCAGATAAACTACACTGTGTTGTCTATGCAATGCATAATAAAGAACAATAAATATCTATTAAGTACTTATTACAAGCAGTGTGCATGTGTTGACACAGTCATTCCAAGTCTTGTACAGTATTCTGATTATTTTATGTATGCATCTGGTTACTTACATTTGAAAAGTTAGGATCTTATATTTTCCTTTTGTAAACTTTTTTTTTATATAAGGCACAGTTATAGGCTGGTTAAAAAACTATTAACTGATGCTTGTTGAATTGGATTGAAATTTAAAAAAAACAAAAAAATTTTCATTGAAATCTTTATGCGTAGTACAAGATAGAAACTCTTGTATAGCTGAAGATAAACTATAGTGTATCTTTGTTTAAAACACTTTGTTTTTAAAAGTATGTTCTGGAGAAAAGGAATGGTTCTTCTAAGAAATGAATTTGGAAACAACTGGAAGGTAAAAGTAATTTATCAATATCATCAATTCAACTCTAACAGGGAAAAGACTTTTTGAAATAAATTAATTGACCCTCCCCCTATTCAGCCAGAGGCATACATTATTTGAGGCAGGATTTGGATTATTAAAGCAGGAATACAAAGAGGAAAGAAAAAGTCAGTGTTCTAGGAAGGTTGTTGTTTTTATTTTTTATCAGTGTGTAGTGAGACAAAATTTATAAATAAGAATTGGTGGCAAAAGAAAGGGGCTTTCTAAATTCCAAGAACAATTCACCTATACAAGTTAAATCTTGGAGGTATGAAAATATGTTTTAGTATATAGAGAAAAAGAAAACTTAATGTAGGGAAAGCTCAACTTCAACAAAAGAAAGCAAAAGATATAGTCCTGATACTGATTCTGAGAGAATTTAAGGAGAGGAGGCAAGAATCCTAATTATGTGTCCTGGCTTTCCCCTGAGGAAGTTGCAAGAGGTAAGAGGGAAGGATTGAAAAAATTGTCTGTACATGGTGTTTCAGATATAGCTCAGGAAAATTACAGACCTCTGAAGAAAATACCTCAGGTCAGAATGATGATGGCCACAAGATGCCATCTAAGATGTTTCTAGGATGTCTTTTAAAAATTGCTGTCCTAGAAGTATTTAATCAGAGGAAAGTCTTGAGAAGGACCTTCACAGTGTGGCTTACATCAACATCGGGGTAACCTCTATAGAGGAGAAAGGGCTGCATGACATACTGAGGCAGAGAGGAAGGGATAGTAGGGAAGAGATCTAGATGCTCCCTTAAGAAAGTACAATAGGAGACACAAGAACATAGTTGAATTGAGAAGAAACAGATGTTCAATGAGATCACCATGGTGAGACTAGGAGTAGATAAAAGGATGCTGACCAGAGGTACTGTAGAATCAATGAGAGCTGAAGTAAGGCTGATAGGCCAGTGAAAGCTGAGCTGGATATATCTTTGAAATTTACAAACCATGAATTTCAGCAGTGGCATTATGTTCATCTCCCCTCCAAGACCACCCCCCCAAAAAAAACCCAAAAAACAAAAAAAGCAGTATTAACAACAATACAGTGGGCACTAGTGTCAGATGGCTAGTGACTAAAGAGACAAGACTGGCTTTGTCACACCATAGAGCAGCAAAGATATGAAGGACAATATGAAGACCTTCTTCCTTTTTGCAAGGTGGATACAGAAGCTTCTCCATGAACCTAGACACCATCTTGAGAAAAAAGACAGAAAGAAGAGAAATGCCACTAAGAAAAAGCTTGCCTTTAAATTAACTGAATATTTACCCCAAGACTTTGTTTAAATGCATGAGTCTGGGATTCTTTGAATTACCAAGTTTAAGTTTTTATTCACTGATACCCAACAGGATGGAGAGCTTGAACATTTAGATTAATCATGGCAAATGAATGGCAACATTTCTTTTTGCACATTTTGACTCACAGACTACACATTTTAATACATAAACTAAGAGGAGAGTAACAAAAATGTTGAAAAACATGGTTTTCTTCAAACCATTTTTTAAGTTGCCACAATATTTTGCTGCCATTTTTTCATTTACAGTCAAAAGTAGATAAAGAAAATAACTGAAGACAATTTTTTCTTTGTACAAGAAAGTAGTCTACGTAGTGAGATCTGAATAGAAATGGTAAAGCAAGGCACAATCTCACAACACAGGATTAAGCTATTAAGACTAGTGCTACTGCTAGGAAACTGAGCACAATCCACATTTTCAACATCTGAAGCATTACAAATGAAGGGAAAAACTTTCTTTTCTAAAAAAAACAATGATTAAATAAAATAAATTAAAGTTTATTAATAAAGGTATAGTATCTAGAAAGTTGTGTTTATTTAAATCTTGCTCTAAAATTGTGTCCTTCTTTTGATATACTATGGAAATATTAAAATGCAGCAATGTATTACTTATTTTAACAGATGTTTTATTTTATAAGAAAAAGCTTAATTGAGGGAAAACATATACTATATGAAATTCAGAAATTTATGACTGTACATTGCCTTACAGAATGGACTCATATTCATAAGCCAGACATCATCAACAACCTGTTGTCAGATACCCAGACAGGAGATGCAGTTTTAGGGAGGAGTCCCAAAGCTGTTAGGTGGCAACAGATACCACATTAATAAAGACACAATTTTACAAGTAATCTGTATATGATATTGAGATTATCATAGAAGTTGAAGAAACCTTGTCAATTGAAATTTGAGTTTTTTTAAATATAAAAATAAAGCTGCATGGAACTATTTCTTTCTGGCTGAAAACTGTTAGTTTATTAAAAAACAAAATTTTGGTATAGTTACTTGGAAGACATATATTTACTATTGCATGGTGCTTTCCAGTGCTCTTGAAAAAGTCATTCATATTTATTGTTATATTATTTTTCTGAAGAGTTACCATTGCATAGCTCAGCAAATACCACATAACGCCACAAATTTTATAATAAAAATATTAAAATAACTTTATAGTTGTATCTTCTTATATTCTCCCTCCCAATCCATGTTTATTTGTTAAAAAAAAAAAACACTAAGAAGAATTTTGAAGATTAAATTTCCCACAGTTGTGCCTTAGGTGAAGAAATGTTATAAAAGTGAAAATGCAAACATTAAAAGAAGATACAAATGTGTAATATGGATATACAAACATAATTAATGTAATCAAAGGAGAAGAAATAAAAACAAGATTTCAAATTTTTGCCCTCTAACTTTGGCAGAAAGTTGTCTGTTTTGTTTTATTATTAATACTCATGCTTGCCACTGGACAGTAAGAGAGAAACTCTCATCCACAGTTGGTGGAAGCACAATTTGGTGCAATCTTTCTGTAAATCACTTTGAAAACATGTATGGAATGTCTACAAATGTTCATAGAGTTTGAACCACAATCTCCATACCTGAGAATTTAACCTAAAGATATAGAGGTATGTCAGGGAATCATATGCAAGCACTTTCACTGGATATTTATTATAAGGGAAAAATTGAAATATGCTAAATGTCCAAAGATAAGAAACTGATTAAATCAATACAGAACTCTTTTTGCTTGCCCAGTTTAAAGATGGCAATATGAGCTCCTGAATTCATTTCTCCACTTGCCTACATCAAACTTGACCCAAGGGGCCATTTCATTCCAGGATTAATCCATTTGTTAATGATGTAGTATGTTATTGATTAAGAACATTTTCAAAGGGTATATAAGACAACAGAAAATGCTCACCATGAAAGTTTTTGTTAGTGTGCGTGTATTCGGGAGGGGGAGGGAAATAGTCCAAAATGCTAATAGAGTTTATCTCTCAGTGGTAAAATTTTCTCCTTTTGACTTTTCTTCTTTAGGTATTCTGAATTTTACAAATTTTCTACCATGAAAGTTCATTAGTTTTAAAATCAGAAAAAAAGTAAATGATTAACACTGAAGACAAAATAAGTCCTGAAAACATCATACCTGTTATAGTTTACAAATAAAATTTGTTTCCCCAAATTCACCTGTTTGTCAACAATATTCTATTAAATATCTTCATAAAAATAGAAATGAAGTTCAGAAACTTTCAAAAAATAATGTTAGACTTCCGCCCCCAAATCATGAATAATAAAAATAGCATTTCACATTTTTATAGTAATCCACATTTTTCAAAGCAGTTGCATTTATATGAATCATCTCTCTCTCTCCCTCAACCTGATTTGATTATAGAATCAGATAATCTAAGCTGGAAGGAACCCTAGGAGCCAACCACTTGAAATCCTGCTTAGAGCAAAGGAATTTATCATAACACCCCTGAGAGAGGCTTTTTTCAACCATATGAATGTTTCTAGAGCTCATGACACCACAAGGCTTTTTCATTTTCTGGACAGTTTTGGTTGTTTTAAAGTCCTTATATTAAATGAAAACAAGTCAAAAGAAAGCAGTGGCTACTAATTCTGAACTTTCTTATGTAAAAAATGCATTGGCCATTCCCAATCCTGGGCTTCTATTTTTCTAAAAGTGTGGTCCACAGACTACCTGCATGACACCACCTGAGAACTTCTTTTGAAATGTAGATTTCCAAGCCCCACCTGACACCTTCTGAACCAGGATATCTGGAGGTGGAGCCCTGAATATACATTTTTCACTAACTTCTTAACTGATTCTTGGATGTCTGGGTGGGTAGAAGGCCCTACTGGGAAGGAATAGCCCTTTTATTTGCTTGCTTTGGCTTGGAGATGGCCATGTGAGCTCCTGAATTCAGTCCTCCATTGGTCAATATCAAACGGGACTTGAAGGCCATTTCCCTCCAGTGTTACTCCCCCTGTAAACTATCACTCATTCAACATCCATCATTTACTGTGTCAGTCACTACTCCATAAGCTGAGTACACAAACAATAAGTATATGTGGTCTCTCCTGGTAATGAGCTCATTGCCAGGCACAGCACAGCATCCTGTGGTCTACCTAGCTGACAATGGTTGACCTTTCCTGGTATCAGGATTTGATTATTCTTCCTTTATTACATTCTTCTGGAAGATAATTCAATTGGGAAGTTCCTGTCACAAGAATAGATACTAGGATTTACTTTTCAAAGAATTGGGCTCTGGTGATTAGAACCAATCTTTGCCCCTTTATTTTGGAAATTAGTCCCAGTTATATTCTTTTTAAACTGAGGTGAAATTCACATAACATAAAATTAACCATTTTAAGGTGAACAATTCAGTGACATTTAGTACATTCATAATGTGCAACCACCACCTCTATCTAGTTCCAAAACATTTTTATAAACCCCAAAAGAAACCTCATATCCATTAGGCAGTTTCTCCCATCAACCCTCTACTTCAAGAATATTTTTAATAGTTTCTTTTCTGTTTAACTTTTCACACCTCTTACTCCCTGCCCAGTTAAGGCTTTTTAATGCTAAAAGATTGTTTCTGGGTCCATCAGCATTTATTCTGTTTAGTGTTCTATATTATAGGCAGTTAATATCATCTCATTTTTGTATTTCTATAATGAACACTTAAGTTCCAGACTGTCTGATGTATAAATCTTTTTTTGTGATAGCTATAGCATAAGCCATTTTAACTGTGAAAGTAGTATATATGTGTTGTGAACATTTAAATAATGTATAAATACAGTAAAAATGAGAGTCTTTCTTAAGTACCCCTACATTTACCAGAGTACGGTGTGGCATTCCAGATTACTTCTTGATTCAGCTGAATGTATATACCCCTCCCTGAAATTATATCAGATTAGTCATATCATTATATCATTAATCAGAGTTTTACCACTTGTTCATGTATTCTATGTTTTATCTATTCATTCATTCTTGAAACCAGTATTTATTGGATACTTATTAGATGCCAAGAATTCTTTTAGGAGATGGGGATACAGGGGTGAATAAATATCCGTGTCAGCATCTGTCAGGTCATTATTTGAGATAAGTATACATAATTCCATCACATAGATGTTCCATAATTTCACACAACTCATTTAATCATTCTCCTACTAATGGAGAGCTAAAATTCTTTTAACCAACGTTTGTTAAATAGCTGTCGGATACCAAAGGCACTACACTGAGATGAGAAGTACATTTGTTTTTTGGGGGGGTTTTTTTGCGGTACGCGGGCCTCTCACTGCTGTGGCCTCTCCCGTTGCGGAGCACAGGCTCTGGACACGCAGGCTCAGCGGCCATGGCTCACGGGCCCAGCTGCTCCGCGGCATGTGGGATCCTCCCGGACCGGGTCACGAACCCATGTCCCCTGCATCGGCAGGCGGACTCTCAACCACTGCGCCACCAGGGAAGCCCTGTTTTTTGTTTTTATAACCGAAATATGAATTAAGTAATGTTCAGCTTTACTTTTAGTATCAAGTTAACCTCTTTTGTATTTGAAACAAAGTTAGGTTTTTGAAGAAGGTGTGGGTAAGGCAGACTCAATCATTCCAGCTATGTGCCCAGGAGTATGGGAGATACATTTACCCCACCTAAAATATTGTACAGCAGAAGAAATAATCAAAATAATTAAAACCTTCCAAGCAAAGGTACCAACCATTCAAATGGACACCTAACCAATGAGAACAGATATAGTATATATAAAAAAATGGATGCCTACCAGCTTAGGTATACGCCTTGGTATATACACTGTAAGGATATCCAATCCTCAATTCGATTGAGTCTTTTCTGCACCTTTTTGTGGTTTGCTTGTCTGTTTTGTTTTGTGGGAAATGGGCAATATTTGTGCTTTTTCATTTACATATTTGGCTATGTAGAAACCCCAGGGAATGAATCATTCTGGATAGCTGAAAATTTTAATCATTTTTGATGGAAATCTTTCTAAAATGGATTTCACACTTCCCTGCCTTCTTAAACAGAGTGGATGGAATGTAATTAATCTTTTTTTGATGACTTGGTTTTATCATTATGAACATTAATGACTGTGCTGTGCTATCCAGAGATGACGTCCTAGACACTGATTGTGGTATGCAGGATGGCCTGTGGTCCTATTAGTCTTTATGAATATTTGCATCTAGGTTATAGTCTCCCTTTACTGGTAGACCCCTAGTTGCCATTCTCACTGCTGACAGTAAAGCAGCACAGGTAGGTACAAAGAGGTAGGCTTAGAAGGAAGAGAAAGCTATGTTTAGATCCAAACTCTTGATTTGAGTGCCAATTACACTTTTAACCCAGTTTCTTTATCTGTAAAATGATCACAGCAACTCACCTAATACAGACGTAATAAGCATTAAATAATGGGTCTTAAGTGTAGTGAAAAATAAACCAATGTTAATTCCTGTTCCCTATCAGGGTGCTTACTAATAAAAATGTATTTTGCAATTTTTATTCTGCTGTGGAACTGGAAGCTGGGTGGTAAAGTTGAAAGACTTACATGCAAATGCAGATTAATGAGGTTTTTTTGGTGTAAGATACCAGTACTCTCAGTTTTATTCCATATAGACTTTGTGACATTGATATTGGATGCTTAGATATGCTAGTTACTTCTTAACTCTTAACTATGTAAGAATGCTGCCTCCATAAAATAGAGTTCTGGAGGAAAAAATGCAAATTGGGTATTTTGAAATCCATACATGATATGGAAAATGTTTTAAATCTGTATAATTATTTTCTTCTAGGTTATGAACTTGGTAATTTTTAGAAAAAATATTATTTTTAAGATGTGATCAACTATACTTACCAAAGCCCTACCACATACCAGGTATATTTCTAAGTTTTGGATTTATCTCAGAGAAAGAGAAAAAAAAAAGATAAAATCTCTGTCCACATATAGCTTCCAGTTTAGTGGGAGAGATAGAAAATAAAACACATAGATAATAAAATATGTAGTGCATCGTTTTATATGTCCTTGAGAAAAATAAACTAGGAGAGGGGATATATAAAGCCAGGGAGTCAGCAGAGAGATTCAATTTAAAATACAATGGTTAATAAAGACCATGGAAAAGATGACATATGACGAAAAGCTTAAAGGAGAGAACCACTGATACATTTTGTTGGAAGGCTCTTTCAATAAGAGGGAATAGTAAATACAAAAGGAGGCCAGAAAGAACCTGTTGTGTTCATGAAATAGAAAGGAGTCCCAGAGACTGGAACAGAATAATTCCGTCAGATGGTAATGAGAGCTAAGGACAAATGTCAAGTGCAAAAAAGGTATTAGGAGTGTCTGGGATGAGGTGGTGGGTGATATTGAAGTGCAACTTTAAATAGGTAAGATGACACACTTGAGAAAGTTGGCAAGGGAGCAAGCCTTACAGGTTCTGGAGGTAATACCCTTCCAGGCAGAAAGAATAGCAAGTGGAAAGGTTCCAAGGCATATGTGTCTGGGTAGTTCAAAGAACAGGAAGGAGACCTGATAACTAAAAAGGAGTAACCAGCTTGGAGTGTACTTGGAGATGATGTTAAAGTGATAGCCAGAAGCAAGATTATACAGTGCCTTAGGCCATTATAAGATATTAACTTTTATTATGGTTACAATGTGAGGCCACTGCAGGATTTTTAGCAGAAGAGTGTGTCTTTTCATTTGTTTGTTTGATTTTTCATAGCAATTAGAGTATTCTGATTACTGGATTTTGAATAGCCTGTAGGTGATTAAAGGACAAATTAGGGAAAACAGCTAAAAATAATCCAGGAAAGTCCTGGAAAAAATCCTGCAATAATCCAGGAAAGACATGATGATGGCTTTCATGAGGTTATTTGTGAAAGAGATGGAAAGATGTGGTTGTATTCTGGATATATTAAAAGCAGAGCCCATAGCCCACTGCCCATGGAATATCAGAGGAAGAAAAGAGATAAAAATGAAGTAAGTAAAGAAGTAAATTGAGAAAATAAAAAGAAAGATATACTTTCAAAGAGGTGGTTACTTCAGCCAAGAGTTATATTTCTATGTGAAACAACTGAAAAACTGGATAGAATACATGAAATAAAATCTTTCAAGATATTTAACATTAATAATGAAAGATGAGGATTCTTTATTTTTTAATGATGGTGATAACTCCCAGCATTTTTTAAAATTTATTTATTATTTCTTTATTATTTATTTTTGGCTGTGTTGGGTCTTCGTTTCTGTGTGAGGGCTTTCTCTAGTTGCGGCAAGCGGGGGCCACTCTTCATTGCAATGCGCGGGCCTCTCACTATCGCGGCCTCTCTTGTTGCGGAGCACAGGCTCCAAACGCACAGGCTCAGTAGTTGTGGCTCACGGGCCCAGTTGCTCCACGACATGTGGGATCTTCCCAGACCAGGGCTCAAACCCGTGTCCCCTGCATTGGCAGGCAGATTCTCAACCACTGTGCCACCAGGGAAGCCCGAGGATTCTTGACAGAGAAGAAATAAACAAGATGAATCATACATTTGCCCTGGCTTACTCTCTGGAGAGAGTTGCCAGGTTGTAGCACAGGAAGGGGAAACCTAGATAAAGTCCAGTGGTCTCCATAAGATGAGAAAACAAAACTGGAGTTTTGAGACGCCAAGGAAGTAAGAGTTTCCAGAAGAGAGTAACAGAGGGGAGAGATCTGCATAGAGAGGAAGTTTCAGAGATCTCTAGAGGGCCCCCCTCAATGTTCAGCTGAGTACTGACAAGTCTTTCATAGTCATGAAAGATTGAATGCATTCCCCTATAAGATCAGGAACAAGGAAAGAAAGTATACTATTATAACTTTGATTCATAATTGTACTGGACACTCTAGATAGCAAAATAAGACAAGAAAAAAAGGTATCTAGATCATATAGGAAATAGTAAAACGCTCCTTATTCACATATGACACAACTGTATAAAATCTTATGGAACAATGAGTTAATTTATCAAAGTTGCAGGATACAAGATCAACATACAAGATCGGTGTACTTTTATATGCTAGCATTAAGCAACTGAATTGAAAATCAATATAATTCACAAAGCATAAAAATACAACATACTTAGGAATGCATACTTATACAAAAATATGTAAAGGACCTTCATATTGAAAACTAGAAAACATTGTTGAAGATTATATAAATAAATGAATAAATATGGATTCATAGATCAGAATACTCAATATTGTTCAGATATCCATTATCCCTCAAATTGACCCAGAGATCTAATACAATCCTAATCAGAATTCCAGGAAAAGTTTTTAATGTTAACCTTAACAAGCTGATTCTAAAATTCATATGGAAACATGGTGAACCTAGAAAAGCCAGAACAACTCTGAAGAAAAATAAAGTTGGACAATTTATACTACCCAATTTCAAGGTTTTTATAAAGACATTAATGATCAAGGCATAGACAAATACATCAATGGAACAAAATAGAATTCAGAAATGAACCTACATATACATGGTCAGTCAATTTTTGACAAAGGTGCAAGGTAATTCAGTGTAAAAAGATAATCTTTTCAACAAATAGAACTGAAATTGGATATCTCTAAGTCAATAAACTAAACTTTGATTTATACCTCACATTATGGAAACATTAACTGAAAATGAGACTTAGATTTAATATACAATCCCAAACTATAAAAGTTCTAGAAAAAAACATAGGAGAAAAATCTTCATACTTTTGGGTTATACAAAGATTTCTTAGCTACATTAAATGCAAAACCCATAAAATAAAGATTGATAAGTTGGACTTAATCAAAATTTAAAACTTTATTCAAAAGAGAATGAAAAATAAGACAGACTGGGAGGAGATGAAACTCAATAATGAGGAAACAATACAGTAAAATATAAGCAAAAGATTTAGATAGCTATTTCACCAAAGAAGAGATGTGGATAGCAAAGAAGCATATGAAGTATGCTTAACATTATTAATCATTAGAGTAATAAAGATTAGAATAAAAATGATATAATTCTAAATACCTTTTAGAATGTCTAAAATTAAAATATTGATCTACCTAGTGTTGGTGAGCATGTGAAAGAATAGAACACTACTGGGGGAAGATAAAATACTACAACTTTAAAGAGCAGTTTAGTTGTTTCTTAAAAAATTGGACACACTAATACATGCCCCAGCCATTCTACTTCTATGTATGTACCCAAGATAGATGAAAGCATGTGGCCCTGTAAAATTCATATATAAATGTTCATAGCAGTTTTATTTGTAATAGCTAAAAGCTGGAAACAATCCAAATGTCCATCAGCAGGTGAATGAATATACAAATTGTGGTATTTCCAAACAAGTTGTATTGCTAAAGAATACTTAGCAATAAAAATGAATAACAGGGGCTTCCCTAGTGGCGCAGTGGTTAAGAATCTGCCTGCCAATGCAGGGGACACGGGTTCGAGCCCTGGTCCGGGAAGATCCCACATGCCACGGAGCAACTAAGCCCGTGCTCCACAACTACTGAGCTCGCACGCCACAACTACTGGAGCCCACGCACCTACAGCCCGTGCTCCACAACAGGAGAGGCCACCGCAATGAGAAGCCCGCACACCACAACGAAGAGTAACCCCCTCTCACCGCAGCTAGAGAAAGCCTGTGCACAGCAATGAAGACCCAACGCAGCCTAAAATAAAATAAATACATTAAAAAAAAAGAATAACAAAAATGAACTGTGCATGAAAAAATGGATTAATATCAACACAATTATGCTGTACTAAAGAAACCAGGCCACCCCCCAACAAATGAATAGATATTGTATATTTCCATTTATATAAAACTGTAGAAAATACAAACTAATGTACAGTGGGGAAAGCATTTAAATGGTTGCCTGGGGACACAAGGGCGAGGAACAGAAATGGATTGTGAGGGATTGCATTGAGGCAGGAGGAAATCTTTGAGGGTGTTAGATATATTTACTATCTTGACTGGGGAGGTGGTTTCACAGATATATACATATATCTGTGATATATATGTCAAAATTGGTCACATTTTATACTTTAAATATGTGCATTTATTGTATGTCAGTTATAGCTTGATACAGCTATTACAGATTACATTAAATGAAAAATGTAAAATGTAAAAAAATGTAAAAGGATGTTAATTATAAAATTTACTTGATGAGAGATATTTTAGAGCATTAAGAAACTAGGCAAGTAATTTTTCAAATTCAAAATTTTAACTTAACTACTACTGATAAATTGCTTACTCTGTGCTAGGTACTATTCTACAAATATTTGCAAATATTGACTTATTCAGTCCCTGTGATAATTCTATTCCCTGGGTATGGCATTATTCATACCCATCTTACATATGAAGAAATTGAGGCACAGAGAGTGAAGCAGTTTTATAAATGCAAAGCTTGGATTTCAACCCAAGTGGTCTGGCTTCAGGGATACAGCTCTGTTTAATCTTGCTTAAAAAGAGAGTTTATTTTGACTACTTCACAGATTCAGTGACTGTAGTATAGGATTTTACTTTCATTTTCTTACCGCCCACATTTCTTGAATAGATTTTTGCATGCAGGTTGGAATCTTTACTGCCTTTTTATAAGATAATACTTTAACACATACTAAGCATTGCTTTCATTAGCACAAACTGTCCTGCCCACCAGACTCCTGTTTTAAAACCTCTTTGCCTCTCTATTCTTCACTTCTTTTCTGAACTGCTTCCATTCTACAAAACACAAATCTTCAGATTTTGAAATAGATACAGCAGTATGACACCTGTTCTTATTCCTACCCAAACTGGTTTGTCCTATTGCAAAGCATTTATTATACAGATATGACTATGAAATACTTGATTGAGTATTGCTTCTAAAGATACTTATTTTGAGAATGTAAATTTTGTGTTGATAACGACTCTGAGATTAGAAATCAAATCTTCATCTTATGTCATGCATATGCAGAAATACATATTTTTTATACAGAATTGCCAACTTTTCAGGGCTCACGAGAACATACATGCTCCACTTAGAAAATATAATCATATATATATTTTTTAAGCCCTCATGTAGAACAAGCAGCTCAGCCTATGAGGGCTGGCAATGCATCTCTCCCCATCACTGTCTCCAAGTTTTGCCTTGGGTGTGTAACGAGGGATGTCCACTCAGGCATGAAGAATAGAGGCTAAATTGTGTTGGAATTGTGAAAATGGTGTGCTTCATGTGGTTGGGGGACATTCTGCATTTTTTTCTTCCTTAAAGAATGTGATATTTGTGTCAACTGGTGAAGAGTGCGGTGGGGGGGGGGGGTCATTCTGGTATGGATACAAATTCATTAAGCTAGTTCAATGGGAAACACTAGGATCCATATCTTACCCAGTCCTTCCTTCTCAAATAGTTTTCGTTAACTCTCCGAGTTCTAAAACAAATCACTCTCATTTTTTCATTACATGTTTCATATAATTTATTGTACATAATAAATAGTTTGCAAGAGTTGGGTTTATGAATAGCTTGAAACAGGTTTTCCATGTCCAAATCAAGCTGCCATAGAAACCATTTTTCGTTTCTGCCAAACGTATGGTCTTTTCCTTTTTTTTTCTGCCTTGAAATATGTTGTTGAAAAAAAATCCCAAATTATTCCGGAAAGTTGATCAGGTTTCATTAAAATAATGACTTCATTGTTAGCAAATGCTCATTTCAATCTCTTATTAAATGACTCCTTCTTGCATTATGGGCATCAAACTGAAAATCAAAACATATAGCTTTAAATTTTGATATAATGATATTTATCATAAAAATAAATTAAAATACATTTTCATTCTCCTCCCACTTTCCTATAAAAGAACTTCTGCCCTTTTAAAACAATGGAACAGGAGCAGGACCAGTTAAGTTTCTGCCAGATAGTTCATGTAGAAAGTCCATGAGGACAGTAGTCTGCTGGGTATTTATATCCAGACCTCCTCACGGAGCTTCCAATTGTTTGGCAAGAAAGATATTTTAAAAAGGTTCTTTCCACAGGTGTTTTTCCAATGTCTCATCATTATAATATTTTGACTTTTCAAGTAACTAATATCCAAAATCAGATTCCTCATCAAAGTAACCAGTCCCTCCTAGGTAAATGTCCAAGTTCCAAAAGTCAGCTCAACTCAAAAGCTGCACTCAACAGCTATTTACCTCAGATTCTCAAACAAAAAACTACCTTCAGAAGTCACTGTGATATATGACCCCTATAACAGAAAAGGTGTTATGGAGGTTCAAGGGAGTGGCTGTGTTTTGGCAAGTAGAGAGAGATCTGTTTGTTAATGACCGATCTACTTTTAGGGTCTTTTTAAAACTTTTTAAAAACTTTTATCCTTTCAACCTCTACTAGCTAGTATTTAGCTTACAGAAAGAAAATGATTTATTAATTAGTCCAGGTTTATTCTGTAACTCAGTGTCACCATGAGATGTGCACATTTTTACCCCTGCCCATTAAAACGCCTTGCTTTAAAGTACTTTCCAAAATATTCATTTTATCCACTACATACTCTAGATTCTTACATAACTAATCTAACTTTATTTCCTTCACAAGTTCTTCCATTCATTCAACAAATATTTAATGGGTGACTTCTCTGTGCAATATCATATAGGTTCCATGGAGCCACAGGTTCAAGAGTAATCTCTAGACCTTGTCTTCATGGATGTAAATAAAACATAAAGGTGAAATAAATGTAAAGGTTGGAGCCAAATGGTGTAACACATCGAATGAGAAGCCAAGGAGTTTGGATTAAAAAAAAAAAAAAATACAAAGAGTTTGGATTACACTACCCCCATTACTCCTAGTAATGGTGCCACTTTTACTATTACAATCACTACTACTAATTACAGTTTAACATTTTTTATTTTGTAAGCTTCAAAAACCAATTACAGCTAGTTTAACTTAGAAAACGGGGGGTGGGGGATGAGGATCTACTGGAAGAATCTAGAATATCTCATAGAATCTAAGGGAGAGATTGACAATCAGTCTTGAGAACTCTAAGAAGTAGGAGACTTGAACTTTTGGAACCTCAACTGCAAGAGTTTTTGAACCTTGTCTCATGATTGCTGGCACTAAAGTGAAATAACTTCCAGCTCCCAGTCTAAGGTGCTTGATTCACAACCCAGAATTAGCCCAGCTTGAGTCATTGTGCATTCCCAACTGGCAATGTTTAAGCGGACAGAGTCAAGTGTTACCGGCACTGCTTCTGAGGCTCACTCCTGGAAACTTGGAGGGGGGGGGGGCGCAATTCTTTGAGAAGGGGAAATCTTGTGAGGTAGTTAGCAAAAAGTGCCTTCTGTAATCACAACTAACATTCTCTTGGTTAAGCATTGTGCTAAGTGTTTTTCACATACCGTCTCAAAAAATCCCAAAGAAGCCTAATGTGGTAGATATTATTATTATTCTCATTTTGCCTATAAAAATCAAAATTTAAAAAGGGTAACAGCCAATAAGCAGTGGAGTCTAGAGTTAAAGTCTACTTTTATTGGCTGCACAGCCTATTCTCTGTCCTTCATCTTGATGTGGTCAATCCAAAGGTTGATTGAGTCTCGTGCCTCTGTCCTCATAAGCTTTCTGTCCTCAACTCTTCATTTTGAATAGGTGAAGAGCTGATTGATTGTAAGAGTCATTGAGGAGCCAGTAAACGTCTAGCTGGTACCCCCAGAGTATCTACCTTTTCTTGTCATGTTCTAACACAAAATAAGAGGGGTATGTGTTCCAGGTAAACATACCTGTGTTTTCTCATGGACTCTATGTGATATATGGTACTCGAACATAAATGAACTGATGCCACTAGTACTGTATTCTGGACTAAATATAATCTAGAGTAAAATAGATTTTTGTGTGTGTATGTGTGTGTGTGGGGGGAAACAAGCCATGAGTAATCATGCTGTTTCTATGGTAAAGTCTAAACATTTGACTTAGAAATAGGGTGTGAGCACGTATTAGTACTACTGACCAATCAGATACTGCCTGTAGGCTATTTCTTTTGGACAGTCACCATGGTAAAAATAAAATATGCATTTCTCTAATAAATTACTTTTAATTTGAAAAATGGGCAATAATCTACATCTCTATTCCAATCAGAGGACTAGAAATCCCTGATCAGAGGATCTCTTGGAAGTGGAGAGAGAACTCTGAAGTTGGGTAAGATAAATCCAGACCAGTGATAATTTATCTGCCTATGTTGGCATAAGAGACGTAATACTTTGGGTCTGGCACTCAGACTTTTGAAGCAAAGCCCAGTTCATTATCTCAGCAGGGATGGAGTGGATGGTGGGTGATAGTGGGAGGAAGGTGCAGGGAGAGAAAAGTTTTGGCTATTATCACTGCCACTGCTTATTCATAGTCTCAGGTTATTACCAAGTCCCAAGTTCCTAGGTTTGGAACTTTCTATGAGAAAAGTCACACTACCTTTAAATACTACAATAAAAAGGGCAGACATCACCATCAGGGTTGGCATACATAACCTTTAAGAAGGAATCATAAGCTTTTCCTGTGTGGTGGACCTGTTCTTGATAATAAACCCTTTACAGAAGTAGTAAAAAAAAGTTTATTTTCTTTCTTTTGGGCAGACTATAAGAAATGAATTATTTGATGAAATGAGAGAGTATGGTCCTCGATGGAAGCCAGGACTCCACTTGTGCAGTGGAATTCTCAGTAATGGGAAGATGAGCTGGACTCCCTGGGGGGAGGATACGTTAAGGGGTTCCTAGCAAAGCTGATTGTCTGTCTCTGTTAGTCATGACATCTTTATAAACACTGCAAATGAGTTAAGGAAGAGCTCTGAATGCAAAAATATCCAAATTTACATTGATGAATGAATTAATTAGGACATGACTAACTCAAAAATTCTGATAACAAAAATAGGAGCCGTTGCGAAAGTCAATTACCTCTCTTCTGCCGGAGAGGGAAACACATGCAGACCTTATCATTTTAAATTCAGTTTAAATATAGCCCAAACACAGTCCAGATTATTTTTTGTGATCATAGAGAATGTACTTTTGACTAATTCATCTGGCTTGGGTTTCCAAGAAGATTTTGGCACAGTGAGGAAAACTTGTTGTCTGACGGGGTGCACAGAATGTACCTAAGCGGCTTTGGTACTGAATGGCTCGGACAGAAGGGTGAGGCGCCTTCATTTGCCAGATCAGAGCTGAAAGGAACAACGTGCAACTGCTAACATTCTCTCATTTTCTTCACTGACACAGGCATCCTGTTAAGAGAAGGAGAGGGAGGGCACAGGGAGAGAGGAAGGGAAAGATTAGAGCAGAGGATAAAGGGAAAGAAACCAAGACGAAATTTGCTCTGGGCATTGGATAATAAATTAAGGTGATATGATATGGGAATATTTTCCCCACCTCCATCCCAATTTTTAGGATATTAGAAAATGATTCCTATTTAAGAAAGAGAGAAGCTTTCTGAAAGCTAAATATATCTCCCCAAAATTGGCTACAACTTCCTTCACATAAAGACAAGTTTGAGAGATATGAATAGTCATGGGAGGAATATTTTATGGAACAAAATATTTATTCTTGTTTCTCTTGTGAGGATATCAAGACAGAAAATGGTCTCTGGAGGAAATCATGCCTGTGAAAGATATTTTAAGATCAAAGTTTACCTGACACATAACCCAACTCACTAACAATGAAAACCATGAAATTCTGTTTTGAAAGGCACTGATTTTTCTTTTTCACTTTATCAGTTTGGCCTTTTGTCTTTTACAAAATATATGTGCATCTATAACAATGTGATCTTTTTTACTGTTAAACTTGAAACTTGTAATTTGATCAGAGAATTCAAGCCCCACATGGAACACTAGAAACTTAGTTTCCTTGACATACTTCTGATAATCTTTTTAAACAATGACATTTATCTCATACCAAATGCCATCAATCTTCCTATTTATATATACAATGAATTCTAAATTTTTGACGAATATAACTGTTCAATAGTATACCTTCTTTTTGTGGCTCAATTTTTCTTCAGCTGATGATGAGAAAATCAGAAATACATTATTCTTACTAACTAGAGCTGAATGAAAGTCTTCATTTAAAGTAACTTAATTATATACAGAAAGTATGCAATAAAATAACAACCTCTATCATAAATCATAAGTAGCAATCAAAATAATGATCAAATCAGAAAATAAGTTTGATTATGTGTAGAATTCCACTTTCCTTAGGTATGTTATTACTCCCAGAACAGGATGGAAACAAAAGAACTTGGCTGGAAATAGGCTCTCTCTTGATCACATGCCTAGTACAGTTCTCTCTGCCCAGTAGGTTCTCAATAAATATTCAGTGATGATTATAATGAGTCTTCTGGAAACATTGCAATGTGCAGGTATGTACAGATCTGAGATTAGAAAAAATTTGTCAGTGTAATTGATTGTATCAGAAGAGAAAGAATTCTGTATCTAATATCATGGTATAAATTGTGAACCCAGACAAACAAAATTGCTGTATGGCTTTTTTCTTCTAATCTCTTTTTTCCCTGGCCACCCCACATACTAAATGGAGACCCATTGGACACATCTGGCACTTGATTAAATTATCCAGGAGCAAAGCAGAACAGCTAAACTGTTGCCAAGTGTTTCTGGAAGGTGTACCTTGTTTCCTGAATCGGGTCCTTGATTTCTGACTGTTTTCTTCCAGGGAATAGTTCTATGGAGCACAGTATTTTGGAAGGTCCTGAGATTACTGTCATTGTGCCAGACTTTAGGCCATTCTGAGGTTAGAGAACAAAGTTGCAAGTGCCGTAATGTTTATGTTAAGGAACTAAAGGCTGAATTAAAAGAAAAAAGCATATGTGAACCATGGCTCTGATTATTTGCAGGTTGTGATAGTCTCTGGGACAAGTGAATATTAGGCCAGTGGAAAAGTGGGCCAGATATTTTGTTCCATTGCCACAACCTAACAACTTCACCTTTAGCAAATGTGAAACTTAGGTCCCCAAAAAGAAAAGGAAAGAGTAGATGGTTAGATTGTTCAGGCCAGGAAGCTGGAAGTCAATCTTGACTCTTAAGTTTTCTTCACCTCTCCTCCTCTCCATGTAATCTATGGCCAAGTTTTCTCTACCCTCTAAAAATACTTGAAATCTTTCTATTTCTTTCTAGCTTGCTGTCACCTTCATTTCTTATATGGAATGTGCAATAAACATGTAATTGCTGCCTACACATCTTATTTACAATCCATTTGCCTCTCTGTGGTCTGGGTCATTTTTTAAAGGATCTGGACATGGTATACTTAATTTGTATAAGGTGCTATGCCAGGCACTGTGGTAGGTACTCTCTCTATATATATATGTGTACATATATGTATATAATATATATATATATACACATTTTTTTCATTTGATCCTCTTAAAAACCCAATTTCATAAATATAATTGTATTCATTTTCTCGTTTCTGTAAAAACATGATGAATTTAGTGACTTAAAACAACAGCAACCTGTAAAAAACAATGAAATAATGCCATCTGCAGCAACATGGATAGATCTAGAGATTGTCATACTGAGTGAAGTAAGTCAGACAAAGAAGGACAAACATTGTATGATATAGCTTATATGTGGAATCTTAAAAAATGGTACAAATGAATTTATTTACAAAAAAGAAATAGAGTTATAGATTTAGAAAAAAAATCCTATGGTTAGCAGGGGAGAAAGTGGGGGAGGGATACATTGGGAGATTGGGATTGACTCACAACCATATATAAAATGGATAACTAATAAGGACTTACTGTATAGCACAGGGAACCCTATGACCTATATGAGAAAATAATCTAAAAAAAAGTGGATATATGTATATGTATTACTGATTCACTTTGCTGTACAGCAGAAAGTAACACAACATTGTAAATCAACCATACTCCAATAAAAATTAAAAACAACAACAAAAACACAATAGCAACTTATCACCAGTCCCTGAGATTGCCCCAATCGGTACCCTGAGCCTGGAAAGTCACCTTATGGCCAGTGCTGAGCAATAGCTCAGATTCTCCTTTCTTATTAGGGGAAATCTTTCCCTGTTCTGAGTACATAGTGAACTTCCTTGTACTGCTTCAGTGGTGTATCACATAGCATCTGGCTAGTCCACTAGTATTTCTCCTCTGAGGGAAGGCAACAGTGTTTTCAGCCATAGTACAAGAGGTGTCTGTGCAGTCCATCACCCTGTGGAGGCTCTCCTGTTGGCCATGGGAGACAGGAACACACTACAGACACTAATCTTGCTGGACCCTTTCTTCTGTTTGTAATTAAAGTGTTCTTATAAGTGTCTCATGAGTGGAGTTCTCCTTGGGCTGGTATCGGACTCCTACTTCTGATGGTTGGTAGCATTACACTCTTTGCCATCTTCCATGAGGTGGAAATCCTCACCTGGGACTGGATTTTCCTGCTCAACAAACAGAAATTTATTCTTTTTCAGCTCTAGAGGCCCAAAGTCTGAAACGAGTCTATGGGGCTAAAATCAAGGTGTCAGTCGATGGGGCTGTTTCCTTCTGGAGGCTACAGGGAATAATCCATTCCTTACCTCTTCCAGCTATGAAAACACTGTTCTTGGCTAACAGCGATTCTTGGTTTGTGGGTGCCTGTGTCTAGCCTCTGCTTCATTGTCATGTTGCCTTCTCCTCTTTTGTAGTCAAATCTCTCCCTCTGCCTCTCTCTTATAAGGACACATGTGATTACAGTTTAGGATCTGCCTGAATAATCCAGAACAATCTCTCCATCCAAGACACTTAATTTAAATGTGTCTTTTGCAATATAAAATAATGTTCACAGGTTTCAGGAATTAGGATCCCATTTTCAGTGGGGACAACTATACAGCCTAGTACAGTTCTCTCTTTTCACATATGACAAAAGAGCTTCAGTGGGTTAAGTAATGTGCCCACATTTGTATATCCAGGAAGTAACAAACCTGATATTCAAACCCAAATCTTTCTGACGCTGGAATCAATGTTCATGTATAATGAAGAAACTGGATATGGTAAGCTTGAAGGAGAAAAATAGAAAAGAGGTAGAGAGAGAGATTATAATGATCTCCAAATACTTGAAAGAGTCATCACTTTAGAAAATAGCTAATCATGATAGCTAACATATATTTAGAGCTTGAACATGCCAAGAGGTGTTTTAAGCTCCTTTACAAATATTAACTCATTTAATCTTTACACCTCTATGAGGCAATTTTCATTATTGTCAGCGGTTCAGTTAATTGTTAAAAATTACACAATACCTAAGTTGTGGAGTTGGTGTTTGAACACTTGATATCTGGCTTTATAGCCTGTGGTCCTAAGTCTCCTCTAGACAGACTGATCTCATCCTACAAGTTCTGGCAGGAAGAACTTCAACCATCTTGCCTTTGCAGATAATGACAAATTTTTAGTTCAATATTAGATTAACCATTAACACTTGGAACTCTTCAAAAATGACATGGACTTCCTCTTGAGACAGAGAAATTCCCATTACTGGGAATGCCAAAAGTAAAGATTTTGTGACTGCCTCTCTGAGATATTGAACTTGGTGACTATGAATTGGAGGCAAGTTAGACTGATAATTTCAGTTTGTTCCAACTTCATAAGTGATAACTTTAAGGTTTTATAACTTCAAAAGCTTAATATCAACATGAAGTCAGTCAGTGGTAGTTCAATGATAGCTATGCTTTAGGAAGATTAATCTAGGTCTAGGTCATCATAGAAGCAAAAGAGGAGAGAGTGGTTTGGGGAGAAACCAGGTAGGAAATTATTTTAATTTAATAGTCCAGGTAAGAGTTAATACAGAACTTAAAGCAGTGGCTGTGGGACTAAAGAAGAAAGGATTATAATTCTAGTCAACTGGTCTTTGACAAAGGAGCAAAAGCAATACAATAGAGAAAAGATTGCCTTTTCAACAAATGGAGCCATAACAGGTGGTCATCTACATACTAAAAAAAAAAAATGAATCTAGATCCAAACCTTATACCTTTCACAAAAATTAATTAAAAATGGATCATAGACCTAAATGTAAAACACAAAAATTAAAAATTCCTGTAAGATAACATAGGGAAAATTCTAGATGACCTAGGGCATGGAAATGACTTTTTAGATAGAACACCAAAGGCATGGTCTATGAAAGAATAAATTGATAAGCTGGACTTAAAATTTAAAGTTTCTGCTCTGTGAAAGACAGTCAAGAGAATGAGAAGACAATCCAAAGACATGGAGAAAATATTTGCAAAGACATAATCAATAAAAGACTGTTAGCCAAAATGTACAAAGAACTCTTAAAATTTAACAATATGAAAACAAGCAACCCAATAAAAAATGAACAAGAGACCCAGAAGACACCTCTCAAGGTGTTTGCAAGGAAGAAGGTCTGAATAGGTAGAGCAGTAAAACTCTGTTGTATGATACTATGGTGAATACATGTCATCAAATATTTGTCAAAATCCATAGAATATACAACCCCAAGAGTGAACCCTAATGTAAACTATAGACTTTAGGTGATAGCGATGTATCAGTGTAGGTTCATCAATTGTAACCAAAAACAAAAGGGGGGGGGAGGAGGAGAAAGGGATTTAAGTGTGACATTGCAGAAGTGAGATGCTGAGTTTTATTCTAGTCCAAGAGATTGGACATGTGGTGGTGATTTAGATGAAAGAGTCAGAGCTTTATGCCTTAATGCTAGACAGAATGGTGGTGCCATTGGTAAAAACAGTGAAGTCCAAAGGTAATACTTTGTTTTAAGAGAGAGATAACCTCAGTTAGACAAATGGAATTTAAGGAACAAGCAAGACAACTAAATGATCATTGTAATTTATGGACTAGAGCTTGAGAGGATGCCTAGGGCTAGAGATAAAGATTTGACTATTATTTATACAGATGAAGACCAATTCTCTGCAGCAATTAGCTTTCACTGGACAAGTATTATTTTACAGGACTTAACTCATTTAATTCTTACACCAACCCTATAAAGTAGATATTCTTTTCCCATTTCATAGATGAGAAGTTAGGCTCAGAAAGATTAAATAACTTGCTCAAGGTCACATATCTAGTAAGTGGTGGAGTGTGGAGCCATGCCCTTTGCATTTCAGAGTCCATACTCTTAATCACTTTGTTAAACTGATGTGAGAGAAAATATAATCATCCTGCACATTGCTTCTCAAAGGTTGTTTCCAGAATGTACCTTGCGGCCAAGAAGAATGCTAGTCTATCTTTTTGTGCCTGAGTGAAAAGGGTTAGATGTTAGGGAGTGGACAGGTATCTCTCAAGGAACGCACTAGAAGAAGAACAGTCTTATCTTAAGAATCCATCCTAATATTGAATTAATATAAAAATCATGTTTTCTGCTCCCCAGTGTCAAGTAAAATTTATAATCTAAGGAGATGTGCCCTATGTAACCTTTGCCTTTACCCTCAGCAGACTATCATATGCTCTGGGATTGGGGAGTAAGGATCCAGGCTGAGCAACATAGACCCCAGTAGAACACAGAGGGCTGGGGGGTACTACATATGTCAATATTTATGAAATGAAAGGAAGAAGGAGGACTTAAAAGTGTAATGGAAGAGTTAGAGAAGTGAGGACCAAATTGGCACCCAAAAAAGGTGGATGGGAATTTCCATACTGTCAGATGCTGCAAAAGAAATATCCAAAAGGTTGAGAAATTAAAATAAAATTTAAAAAACCTTTATATTTAGCAAGAAGTAACTTTCAAAGGTGGAGTTTAAATGAGGTGAGAGTCAGTGAATAAAGGTAAGAAACAACAAAGTGCTCAGAAATTGGAGAGTCAATCAGTGAATGCTGGTGGTTTGTGAAGTTTGTAGGAAGAAGTTAATATGCTGGGTTAAGTAAAACCAGAAACACTGCATCAGCTGAGGTGCTTCTGTTGTTTACAACACAAATTGATTCTGCATAACCTAAGCAAAATAGGGATTAGTACAATGAGATAGGGTAATTCTCAGAACCAAAAGAAAAGCTAAAGAATTAGACCTTGGAAAGTACAGGAACTAGATCAGTTTTAACAGGAAGTAGTAAAGAAGAACTGATGAAGAGTCCCTTCAGAATAATGCCATCAGGTGACTCCACTCCAGCCCTTTTCAAACCTTGGACTGCTATGATTCAAGATATAAATTCTAGGGAGAACATTTAACTGGCTTAGCTCTGGTCATGTTATCACACTTGGCAAGGGAAGGACAAGGTCCTTGAATTACAGTTTACCTACTAAGGAAAGGTTAGTTCTTCAAAGAAAATCTGAAGAATGAGTTCCAAAAACCAAAACACTACTAAGGAATAGAAAAATACAGGCAGTTCTTACTTTGCACTGTGCAATACTAGCTGAAACCCATGCACACTGGCACTGATTCTTCATTTTGCACAGTTCTGTGG
This sequence comes from Tursiops truncatus, assembly GCF_011762595.2. Classification (NCBI taxonomy): domain Eukaryota; kingdom Metazoa; phylum Chordata; class Mammalia; order Artiodactyla; family Delphinidae; genus Tursiops; species Tursiops truncatus. The sequence goes on along the minus strand of NC_047034.1, from coordinate 106,884,209 downwards.
TAATTGACATTTGACTTCTGACACCATGGAATGTTGCAGTGAGGAAGAGGTACTAGTAGGAACCAAGTTCAGTTAACAAGTTATCATGCAAAGCAACAAGTGCCTGCATGGATGACCAAGAACAATTACAAAGAATCCAAGACTCCAAAGATAGATTTGTAGAATCAAACTATGCTATAGTAAAAAAAGGACCTTAGAGGTCATCAAATCTAGCCCTTTCCTATTACAGCAAAAGAAATGAAGTCCAGGAGAAGAACACTGACTGATCCAAGGCTTCTTCTTGGACAAACAGAAATTATAATAGTAAAAGAAGTACAAAGAAAAGGAGTGGCTCCCAGAGCTGGCTACAGTTTCACAGGGAAAGCAATCTGTGGGAAGTTCAGTTTTGAGCTAGGGTTTGAAGGACTACTGAAATATGTTTCCTCAGGTGTAAATTGAGGAGGGCTGATCTAAATCTCTAAGAGCCTTTTCAGCTCTGACATGCTATGATTCAGAGCAATATGTACTAAAATTTGCAAGTCATAGATGGAGAATAATAAGCAGGGTGGCTTGGTTGGAGCAAAGAGGCTTGTTAGGGAATAATGACAGCTCTAGGATGGTTGGTTGATGGATGTCTGGCTGGGAGTTCAGGGTTAATAGTCCTCCAAGGGGGTTAAGGGAACATGCCACCCTCAAGGTACTGTAGTATGCCCACTATTTATGAAGCAATGAACCAACACACTTGTTAAACCATAGCACCTGATATCTTCCCACAGAATGTGATTGAAACATTATTGGGAAAAGTTTTTCTGCAGGGCTGTAATAGCTGAGATTCCCTATTGCCTTATTAGATGAAGCAGCTATAATTTTTAATTCTGATTCTCATAGAGTATATGTGACTTCCAGCAGATGCATGCCATCCCTAAGGTTAGGGCCTAGGGATATACAGAATGAACATACAAACTGAAGATTGAATATAAGTCATTTTAGTAACCATATGACAAACCCACTCATAGATGCTAAACAGGGTTTGCTGAGTGTTTTATTCCCTAGTGGAATAAATGTATAGCAGTTAAATGATATTAAAAAAAAAAGAATATTGCCCTAATTCTTTTGGCTCTGTTATCTATTATCTTTTCACAAACCCAAATGCTTTTTGATCAGATTACCAAATTAATAGACAAGGAAATATATTCAGTTCTTTCATTGAAATCCAGTTATATTTAGATATCTCAGCACACAAAAAAACACCATCCTATGCTTGCTTCTCTGCCTGGTCTCTTCCTTTTTTGTAAGTTTTATCATCCTTCTCTAATTTCATTCTCTTTTGTTTCCTTGTGCATTTATCTCTGTCTCTCACTCCCCACCACTCACTCTGTGCACTACATTAATGTCATTTATTCTGAGCTAATTTATATGCTTTGTTTTCCCCTCCTCCCCTCCATTTTGGGCCACTTATCCCAGCCTCTATTATATTTTTATAAATGGGATGGGAATATTTACTCTGTCCAAAGCTGCCAGATGGGCTGACTCCAAATCAAGGTGACTCTGGAAGTTATACACAAGAACCTGGCCAGCCTAGGAGTGGGAGCAGGTAGAGAGCCTTTCTTATGTGGGTTGTCCACCCTCTCGGTGATACTCGTATTGTGGGCTGTGGAATGCCTGCTTTCTTATTAGCGGCTCTCCTAGATTCACCATTTTCCTCAATCCATTTCCTGACTTTAACTGAAACCAAACTTTATCCTCTGGATACCCATTAGAGCCCATCATGCTATTCACTGCACACTAGCACTTGACTGATTTGCCCAAATACTTCCCATCATCATCACTCTTCAGCCTTCTCTTTTTTTTTTTTTTTTTTAACGTATAGATACATCATAGGCGTATGCAAACTTTTTGTCATTATTACATGTTTTTCAGTCTAGATACACTTTCCCTTTTCTGGATGACATTGCACATCTCTTCATCATCAATATTTATCATTTTCAAAGAGTTAAACATCTAAACAGATGGTACCCTGCTTGAATTTCTTCTGCTGGTTAACTCCAATGATCTTGAAACACAGCCATTTCTAAGATTGCATTTTTACTGAATTGTCCATTTCCATACCTCAAATGCTAAGCTTCCCTTCTCTAATTTTTACCTCCTTTCCTTCTACTTTCCAAAGTCTCCTTTCAAATGCAAATCAGACCTTATCATCCTCTCCCTCCCCCTACTAAAACCCTTCATTGACTTTTCTTTCCACTTGAAATACAATGCAAATTTCTTACTAGACTTGTGCTAGGAATGGATCTCACTTTATACCTCTCTTTGATCCTGTCTCACACCATCTTTCCTTCCCACACTTGTTTCTGCAGCACAGCCTTCCTTCTCTTCCTAGAACAAGACAACCTCTCTTACCCGGGTTACCTAAGTTCAGTGTTGCCTCCTCAGAGAAGACTTCTCTGACATCCTGTTTCAAGAAATTCCTTACCCTACTTTACTTCATCTCATTTGTTCATAGCACTCTCTAAAATGGTCATTTTATTTATTTCTCTATTTGTGGTTTCTCCAGGACAGTGGGTTGTTTGCCCAGTTTGTTGCTGTATCTCCTGGGGATATTACAAAGATCAAGAAATAGTCTTTGCATTTTGGGATTTCCAGTCAAAACGAGAAATCAGACAAGCTGATAATTATAATACCAAGCAATCATACTGAAGCAGTACAATAAAATTAAGAATATAGACTCTGCAGCCAGGCTGCCTGGGATTAGTATCAGTTTCCCCACTTACTGGTTATGTAACATAGGTTAGTTAATACCTCTGTGCTCAGCTCCTAATCATTAAATTGGGATTAAAAACAGTATTTACCTTACAAGGTTGTTGTAAGGGTTATAAATGTGTTAGTGTTATGCAAAGTACTTAGAGCCTGGAATATAGTAAACACCCCAAAAATGGGAGATTTTATTATTATTTGTCAAATCTGTCTTTTCCTCCTCATTCTAGGCATCAAAATTCCAGTTCAGCCACTCAGTGACTCTTTCTTAGATCATTGAAATAGTCCTGGCCTTATTCTTATAATTTCTTCCCTGATCTATTCTACCTGTTGTCTACACCTTGGTCCTTTTCCTAAAATGCTTCAGGGGCTTCCCATAACCTTAGAATAATGCCTATCTCATGTGGCTGACAAGTCCCTTTATGATCCGATCTCTGCCTTCTTCTCTAGCCTATTAGATTCTCACTTGCTACTTTCCACTTTATGTTCTAAGAATGCCAAACTTCTTAGAGTTTCCTAACTATGTCTGGCTATTTATTTTTCCTTATGCCTTTGCCCATGTTGTCTCTTCTGCATAGAATATCCTTTCCCTATATCACCCTTGATCCAAAATCACCCTTATTAAACCTTTAGGACTCAGCTCTGAATTTCAACCTAGAAGTATACAATGGTTCCTGAAGGTTAAGTTAAGAGGTCCTATAAAATCCTGTATATGCTATTATCTTTGCATTGAACACATTGTCTTAGCATCTATGTCTGACTCCCTGAGGGCAGGTACCACCTCTTGTCCATTTTTATATCCTTAGTGACAAACCTGGCATATAGAAATTTTATTTGTATTATTCAATCATTGCCATAATAATTCTGGTTACAAATAACCCCAATTTTAGTGGCTGGACATCTGCTTCTTGCTATGATGAGCCAGACTTAACTTCCCATCATAATAATTAGAAGGTTTGACAACATACATGAAGTAACTAGTTTTCAAACATTTAACAACAGGCAGTGCAGAACTGTGATCCATGAAAAGGGGGACACAAAAGAGATGAACATGCAATTGCCCTGGATTTCAACCTGGAGTCAATTTCTGGACCTTGGGTACAGAGAAGGAAGCTAAACAAAGCTCAGAAAGTCAATCAATGGAAACGAACTAAGAGATGACAGAGATGATAGCTCTAGCAAACAAGGATGTTGAAGCAACTACTATACTATGTTAACTATGGAAACAAAAAAAGAAAAGTGGGAAATATAAGAGAGAAACAATTACAACTGCTAGAAGTAAAAACATACAAACCAAAAGTGAAAATTTTACCTGATGAGGTTAATAACAAATTAGACACTGCAGATGAAATGAAATGATCAATGATTTATGTTATACTAATCGAATAAAGCAAAAAGAGAAAAAAAAAAGACTGATAAGAGAAACAGTCTCAGTAATCTATGGAACATTATACGGTGGTTTAAAATATGTGTAATTGTATCCTAGAGGAGGAGCAGAGAAAAGTTTGAAGAAATAGTGGCCAAAACTTTTCCAGATTTGGTGGACATTATAAAGCTAGATTCTAAGAAGCTCAATGTAAACCCAAAGCAGGATACACACACAAACACACACACAGCATGGTGGAATCATAATGAGGGAAGTAATGATGACAAAATCTTAAAAATAGAGGAAAAAAGATACAATATTTTCCCCCCTTATTTATGGTTTCACTTTCCACAGTTTGGTTTTAGTTATCTGTGCTCAACTGCAATTTGAAAGTATTGAATGAAAACTTCCAGAAATAAACAATAAGTTTTAAATTGCTCCCTGTCCTGAGTAGCATGGTGAAATCTCATGCTGTCCATCCATCCTTGGGAAGTAAACCATCCCTTTATCCAATGTATCCCACCCATTGGTCACCTAGTAGCCTCTCAGTTGTCAGATCGACTCTCCTGGTATTGCAGTGCTTGTATTTAAGTGACCTTTATTTTACTTAATAATAACCCCAAAGAACAAGAGTAGTGGTGTTGGCAATTCCAATGTGCCAAAGAGAAACCTCAAAGTGCTTCCTTTAAGTTAAAAGGTTAGTTATCCAAAAAGGAAAAGCAATATTTATAAGTAAAATGCATTTTATAAGCTCTAGAGCAACTGCTATATATATATATATATATATATATATATATATATAGCTAATAAGCCAATATGCAGAGGTAAAATAAAATACTAAAAATCTCAATCCACGAGAAGGTAGGAAAAGAGTAAAGAAGGAACAGAAAATAGATGTCACAAATAGAAAAAAAATAACATGTTGATAATTTAAACTTTACTATATCAATAATCATATTAAATGTAAATGGCCTGAACTTCTAATTAAAAGAAATTGTCAAATTTATAATTAAAGACCCAATTCTATGCTGTTAATAAGAAACCCATTTTAATGTAATAATGCATCATGGTTAAAAACAAAAAGGAGGTAAATTTACATCATGCAAACTCTTAGCATAAAACATCTGGAGTGACTATAATTAATATTAGAACAAGGTGTATTACCTGGAATTTCATGATGTTAAAGGGATCAATACATCAAGGAAGCAAGACAATCTTAAATATGCATGCACTTGATAATAGGGCTTCAAAATACACGAAGCAAAATCTGAATGAACAAAGGACAAAAATTGATAGAGTAAATTGACAGAAAATCAGTAAGAATATAGAAGAGTTGAACTATGCTAAACAACTTGACATAATTCATATATATATATATAGACTACTTCAACCAACATCCACAAAATACATGTTCTTCCTAGTGCATGCAAACATTCACCTAGACTGTCAAAAAGACATTTTAATAAATTTTAAAACGAAAGTTGAAATGATATAGTATATAATATCTAACCCTAAAGGAATTAAATTAGAAACTAGTAATGGAAAGTTATCTGGAAAATCCTCAAATATTTGGACATAAAACAACATGCTTCTAAATAACCCATGGAAGAAATCATGCAAAAAGTTATAAAAGGTTTTGAAATGAAAGAAAATTAAAAACATGACATCAAAATCACGGATGTAGCTAAAACTTGGAGCAAATTTTATAGCTTTAATTGCTTATATTGGAAAAGTTAAAATTTGAAATTCAATGATCTAAGCTCCCACATTAAGAAACTAAGAAAAGAAGAGCAAGAATAAGCAGAAGAAAAGCAATAATAAAGAAGAGAAGAAATTAATGAAGTAGAAAAAAGAATTGGGTGAACCAGTGAAACCACATCTTGTTTATTTGAAACAAGATCAACAAAATTTATAAACTTCTAGCTAGACTAATCAAGAAAAAACGAGAGAAGAGACAAACTACCAATATCTTGAAAGAGAAGACATCATTATGAATCCTATAGAGATTAAAACGGTAATTAGAAAATATTATAAAATATTTTGTACCAATAAATATGACAACTTAGATTAAATGGACAAATTTAAATTTTCAAATTGTTTGAAAGACACAAATTACCAAAATAAATCAATAAATCTCATTGCAATTGGATCTACAACAATCACTCCTATGAAACCATTTCTGACAAAGTCACCAGTGACTGTCCTGCTACTGAATGCAATGAACCTTTCAGGACCCACTTCTCTATTTGATAATACAGAGCACTTCTTGAAATTTTTTCTTCCCCATTTTGGTGACATAATGCCCTCTTTGATTTATTCTGACCTCTTGTCCTGGACTCTACTTTTACTCCAAAAGTGCCCTCTGGGTAATCTCATTTATTCTCAAGACTTCACTACCTCTACAGACAGACTGATATATCCTCTATTTATGACTCAATCAGCCAACTGAATATCTGCACCTGAGTGTACAATAGACCCTACAAACTCAACGTGTCCAAAATGGAATTGATCCCTGTCCAGACTAGAACTTTCATCTTTGTATTTACTTTCTCAATAAATGAATGAATGATCTCCATAATTCCCTTATTTTTCCAAGCCTGGAAACTGAGAGTCATCCTTCACTGCCTTGTCACTCACTCACACTTTCATCATTTAGCTAGTCACCATGGATTCCACCTGCCTAGCTTTTTGCATTATTACTACCTGAGTTTTTGATGCTATTTTTTTTGCTTAATTTACTAAAATAGCCTCCTACCACTCTCTCTTACTCCATTTTTTTTCCCTACTCTAATCCATTCCCCACGTGTTTCCAGAGTGATCTTTCAAAAACAGAAATTTGATCTTTCTCCTTAAGACCCTTTACTACTCCCTTTTCCATCAGGATAAAAACCAAACCTTTTTGGGATGTGCAATGTCTTTTACAATTTGATTCTTGCTTTTCTCTTTAGCCATATCACCTATTGCTCAACTTTCACAATTTATTTTCTTTTCATATGAAATCACACTTGCAGTTTCATTAGTTTATCCCCCTTGCTCACACTCCTCTTGAGTCCTACACATGAGATGCTTTCTCAGCCAAGAAACTTTCCTCCTGACCCCTTGTTGAACCTCAGCAATTTGAGGGAATGTGTCTCCTAAGTTTTCCTATACCATCCTCTTAATACAACTTGTATAAAACATAGTACATTTTGGAAGAATATTGAAAACAAATAATAAAAATTGGAAAAGCAAAGTCACAGCTCTACAGACACAGTAAATGCAGAGAGAAGTGTAAAGGGAAATATTTACATAATCCAACATGATGAGCTTGGTAAAATGGAGATTATGGAGGAAGTTACCAGCAACAGAAATAATTGATGGACTTCAACACATTTTAAAAAAGAAAGAAAGAGGAAAAGAAAAGGGAAGATGTTTATAGAAGCATCACCAGTGGCAGAAGAGTGAAAAGCAAATGGAATGCAGGCTGCATCTCTAGGGGAAATATCTCAAGAATCAGATTTATCCGTCTCTGGCTTGTTGTCCTTGGAAAAGGGTAATAAGTCCCAACATTTAGGCATTTTATACTGAAAATATCTAGCACTTGAAACTTAAACTGGGTAAGCAGGAAAAATGTTTTATAAACTGAAATTTCTGGGATTTTTACAATCTTTCCTCTTTCTAATTTTTGGGTGGCATTAATTTCAGTGATGCACCCTCAGAAAGCCCAGCTCTGATGGGACAGAGCTATCAGAGTCAAATACTTAAAGTCTGCCGCAAATCTCATTCTCCAGGTCTAGAACTTTGATTCAGATTTGTGTCTGGAGACATTCAGGTCACAGTCCATGAAAACAGAGGAAGCATCTTCAAACCAGGCTATGCTTGGGTGGATGAAGACTTGTCATTCTCCAGACATGGTGCAAAACACTTAATGTGATTCAAAGGAAGCCTTGTAGCCAAATTGAGCATTTTGGAGCCACAGGGAGCAATCACATCCATAAAAAGCTTGAGTGATTGACCACTAGAAACTTCTTACTCTAAGAGTCTGTTATTTTTTTAATTAAATTAGTTCAAATGCTGAATTTACTTGCTTTTTGCCTTACATAAGCAGCTGCTAGGAAGTATTTGATAGTAAGTACTGAGAATTATGGCATGTGCCAAAAGGATTTTAGAATTGGGATCTAAGTTGTGATCTAATTAAACAATAAGACCTGACAAAACAGTCACTACTGGTCTGTTAATGACTTCCTGGGGCAGTTCAACTTCCCCGTGTCAAGGCAGAACAAGGGCAAGGTCATCTCTGCCTTTGGCTGAGGCTTTTTTCCCCCTTAGGAATAATGCCTCTACTGTTTCTCTCTCTCTGCTCTAAAATCATACCCTAAAACAGTGACCAGAAAGTCTGATTCAGGAGTCTCAAAACAGCAAGACTAAAATTAAAAAAAAAGTTCTTAACAATCCTATAAAAATATGCAAGAAAAAAATAGCACACCACAGCCCACAGCTCTACCAAATAGAGGCAGAAAGTGAGGCAAAGGAGCTCGACAGCTTGAAAACACACATCGCCGCAATGAATGGCCCAAAGGAAAAGGCAGAGGCAGCAGATAGAGACTCAAACCCCAACTCCCACATGTGGAAACATCTGTTCAAATTGTGGCCACACCTGTTGCCCTGTTCAGGACGCAGAGGCAGATCTCAAAGCAGGAGAGATGCTTATCATCACCAACTTTATGCAGACTTCCTGAAGGTCTTGGTAGCTATGTCCATTTTAGTATTGGTAATTTTTTTAAAGAGACACTTCACTTGTCTAGGTGGAAAATTAAGTACAGCTTGAGTCTGGAGAACAGATAACTTTCTTTCAGACTATTTTCACTGACTAAAAACGTTGTTCTTTAAAAACAATCACCACAACAATAAAGCATGAATTAAGGTAAATTAAGGAACCTAGTAAAGCCAGTCTGTAACAGAGACTGTTACATTATTAAGGCTACTTTTTGAATTTTTGTTTTCTAAGTAAAGGAAACATTTTAAGATTTAGATTAATTATATTATTTTAGGTGACAAATGTAATCTTCTCTGCATCAGTTCACAAGCGAGGTCATTTGCAAATTGTGTGCTGTCTCCAGGCTGTGACGTATGCCTTTTTGCATAGAGTAGCCAGATAAAATATAGGACATTCACTCACATTGGAATTTCTGGTAAATAATGAAGAATTGTTTAGGATAAGTATGTTCCACGTAATGTTTGCAAAATTTTTACTTGCTAAATCCAGAAACCTTATTTTCACACTATTTTTGCTTTTAAATACTTTGCCTCATTCTGCCTTCATAAGGAAAGGGGATATGGAAGCATTATGCATGGGATGCATTTGACACAAACCAAATTTACTGAAAAAATTAAAATACTGTTTGAGGAAAAAGAAGACTTTCTCTAGAAGGATCCTATCTGTCAGGGGTCTTCATGTTGTCGATTGACCCTTACAGTCTCCCGAGGGACCTGTTCGGGGAGAGGCTGGAATGCATCTGTAGGGATTGTAGATTCAGCCTTCTTAGACCTGGGGTGGCAACCGGCTTCTCAGGTGATCCTAGTGTACAGCTACTGTTGGTCATAATCTTCAAAAACTTTTGTCTGCCTATTGCGTAGTACAGCATTTTTAATTATTAAAAATTTCCTCTTAAACTTTTCCCATAATTATGATTACATCTCAGAATATGGCAAGAGGAGTCGCATTTAGACAGGTAAGACTGATTTCCCCATTTAACCGTCCTAGGGTTTGTTCACCTTCTCGTTGTCTAAAACACCGACTTTCTCTTAAGTTTCTAATGCAGCAAACATTATCTTACCTGCCTGCTTCCTTTGGGATTTCTGCATGGTTTACTGTAATTACTCCTGATGCCAGACCTTGTGTGCTACAAACAACTTCAAAGGAAAAAAAAAAAAAAAAAAAAAAACGAAAAGGAACAGTGTGATGGTTCTTCTTTCTTCTTTTTTCTTTTTTTAAGACACTGTATCAAGGAAGCAAGATAGCATTTTGTTCTTACAATGTGATGGACAAATCATATGGATAATCTATTAGGATGATGGATGGTATAAATTTTAATATGAAACATCAACCATAGTGAATTTCTCCTAGAATGTCTTTGAAACTGAACTGCCTCTGTTTGGTCCAAATTTAATAGTCAGGTCTCTAAGTTTAAAACTACTCTGGATATAAAATTTTGATTAATTTTAATGATGTTCATTGCAGGAACCAGTCAAATCTTAGTTCAGAGCAATTGTTTCAGGAAGAAGTTCCTGAAAATGAATCCCATTTCCTGCCTCAAGGCTAAATAGAATCTTACCTTCAACGTCTGTTACCCTTCTGCCTTGATAAAATCCTATTTCCGTAGTCTCTATTTTTCTATTTTTTCCATGAAGCCAAATTAGCCCAGTGAAATTGTTTCTGTTTTGTTCTGCTTTGTTTCACCCTAGACGCTTTAGTTTCTTAAAATATATTTCGTTCAAAAGACAATTCTTTTTTGCGATATGCGGGCCTCTCACTGTTGTGGTCTCTCCCATTGCGGAGCACAGGCTGCGGACGCGCAGGCTCAGCGGCCATGGCTCACGGGCACAGCCGCTCCGGGGCATGTGGGATCCTCCCCGACCGGGGCACGAACTCGTGTCCCCTGAATCGGCAGGCGGACTCTCAACCACTGCGCCACCAGCACCAGGGAAGCCCTGTAAAGGACAATTCTTATATGTTTACTGTGTGCCAGGATCCACATCTCTTGACCTCATAAACCAAGATTCTTGTCCTCAAATCTCCCTGTCTGCTGTTGGTCAGACGAGTAAAGGAACAATCAAAGTTACAGGACATGATGAATGCTTTGCTAGTTTTTTATATATATATATACACACACACACACACACACACACACACACACACACACATATAAAGTGCTTTGGGAGCAAAAATATAGAACAACTAACTCAAAAGTGCCGTTTTGTAATTCTAATCAAAATAGAATTTTCACAGAATTATAGAGCTAGAAAATATCCTTCCTACTGGTTAAAATTAAACAGACCTAGTTTCAAAATCTGACTGTCACTTCCTAGCCATATGACATTTTAAAAATTACTTAACCTCCCTGACCTTCAGTTACTTCTTCTATAAAATATGGATATTAATACTTATAAAGTTGCAGGACATGAAAATTAAATGAAGGAGCTAATTCCTGGTCCCCACCACTATCATCACTGCTACCAGGGGCTGACACTTACCATTGAGCTGTGGCAAACACCTTACATATATTATTCAGCTACCTTTCACAACTGTTCTCCGAGGTTCATGTTATTCGTGTTCCCATTTCACAGGTGAGGAAATTAAAGTGCCCAAGGTCACATAGCCAGTTCTTTGAATTCAGGCAAATTTCAAGGTCTCACCTATAATCATAAAACTGATTAATCCAGGGAGCTGCTCTTCTATTCCTTTTTATACTTACTGTGATAACTTACTATTGAAGAAAAATCTGGCATCACCTACTTGAAACCCTTTCTTTTATAGATGAAAGATCAGAGGATAGAGAAGTTAAGACACTGCGAAACGTTACAGCCAGTAAAAAGCCTAAGACTGAAACTTCTGAGTAAATTCAGCACATCATATCGCCATCTGTTTTAATATTGAACACTGGTGGTTAAATTGTAAAATAATATTATAATTTTTTTAAGCAGAAAATTTAGGATAAATGCCTTGTCTCACATCAATCCTCAAAATAAATTTATTGGAGGTAAATTGAAGGTTGCCCTTTTCTTGGAGGCTGACGGGGGCAGCGTATGTGAGCCTCCATGTCATGGGTGATTTCTGCGATCCGGAAATGACTTAGTCATATGAAAAGAAGGGTCCTTTCCTGAGTTCAGGGAGCTCAGGATCATATCCCCCCAATATGTGTATCGCAGAATCATAATGCCTTCAGGGACGGAAGGGACCTTGGACGTCACCCTGACTTAACCCCACATATTACAGAAGCTGAAAATGTGACCAAACTGCCCAAACAGCGGATTGGTGTTCAAACTATCCTTTAAACAAGAAAATTAAAATCAAATCACTACATTTCCTAAACAGGCTATAAAGCAATTATTTTTTAAGCTTTCCAATTGGACTCACCTAACAATTTAATTTCCTCACTATTCCACTCATTGCTTGCATCAAAGAAGCAGAGAAGTAATATAAACTTCATTGTAATTTAGTAAAGGGGGAAAGTATCTGAAAACAAATTCCTCTTTTACTAGACAAATAATATTTCTCCAGAAGTGACACTGCATCCACTGAAAAAAGAAAAAAGATACCAGATCACAATACACTATGTTTTCACTTATCTGTTTGTGTTCCATTATTATTATAATTGGTTCCCTACAATGTAACTTAGACTGTGCTGGTCACTGTATTTATGATGTTTAATTAAATTCTCACAAACAGTTCCACAAGGTGGGCAATCTTACTTCCATTTTTCAGATAAGGACTCTGAATCTCCAAAAGAATAAATAATTTGCCTAAGGTCTCACACCTTATTTGTGGCAGAGTCAGGACCACAACTCAGGTTTCACTGACTCTAAAGCTGGTGTTGGACCACAACTCAGGTTTCACTGACTCTAAAGCTGGTGTTCTTTCCACCATGTTAGGTGACCTCTAAAAAGACTCTGGGTTTAAGTCCTAACTGAAAGAGGAAAAAAAAAAAAAAAAATCTGGGGAGGAGAACAAGGATGGCTGGGCCAGGAATAAAGTCCAAATCTTTCAATCCTCTTGCTCAGGGACTGTGGACATTAGTCCCCACCATCTGGTTTGGAAAGAAAATGAGGCATACAAAGCAGAAATGAGGCAAAAAGGATTTGCCAAGAGCAAAACCGTCCTTCAGATTCATGTTCCTTTGGAAGAGACCTTCACTATGGTTCGTACTGTGGTACCTGCATCAATCACATCTTCCACCACGTGTCAGTAATATGATATTCAAATATACCTGATACCTGCATACCACCTCTCTCACTTTTGCCCAGAGAGGAAAGAGTGGTTTGGTTGGTGATGTATATAACACTGTTCTTCTTTCCAATTTTTGAAAAAAAGCCTATTTCCCATCAAATATATGCCTCACTAAAAGAAATGTTAGTACTTCACACTGAGTCAGCTTCAGGAAGAATTTTTTGTGTTCTTAGGTCAACTTAAAAAGGTACGGGTCAGATCGGGGATGGTGGCCGGGTTAACCATGAGACAGTAGGCTTGTCCATGTTTATATGATGCTTGTGAAAATGATGCAAATGCATTTCATGCTGTCTAAAATATTTTTAAACTTAAAAGTGGAGGGAGAAAAAAACAATCACCCTGAGTCACAGTTTCTATATTTTGTGGAACAGAATTAAATTGTCTAAAATACTGCATAAGGCAGATCACCTAGGGACTTTGTTCACACAGTCACTTTTAAAATCTTTTACTCAATGTCACAGATTTTTAAAATTCGGTGGAGATGCCAAAGGGTCTTTAAGCAAATCAGAAGTAGAAATCAATGCTAGAATTATTATTTTCAACAGGGTATTGACAACTATAATAAAGTTATTGCAACTGGACCTGGGACTGTAAAGTCAGTTAATGGACTTTATTTAGACAACATCAGATAAGGGCATTAGTAATAACTGTTATCTTGATAGATAACCTTAAATTCAAGAAACTGTTTCCCCAAACACGACTCGTTGTAAATTCTTTTCCCTTTTATCTTATAGTAGGCAGGAGATTGCAAACTACTATTATGAAATAGCATCATAAAATGCAGAGCATAGCCACCCTGACTAAAATCACCTTTCTCCTCTGCTGATACAGACAAACTAGCAGTAAATACTTTTTCAGCTCCTGGAGTGCAGATAAATTCCTATGAATGTCCCCAATTGCATTGGGAGATTGAGAGACACAAGAGAGAGAATAGCTGAGGCCAGGAGAATTTAACATGGCAATTAGCAACCTTTTGCCTTCGCTAGACCTCACAGCACAAGACAGGATGCAAGCAACCAAGAATCTCTCTAGCGGGAGTAAATGATAAATTCTTTGGGTCCCAGGGGTTGCTGGACACAGTTATTGTCCAATGGCAGGCTTGGCTGGTGCGGAAGTCTACTTAGTGAGGTCAGAAAATGAAACACAGGGCTCTAAATTCCCAAGGAGAGCGCCTTGGCTTACATTCCAATTGGTGTGCCCTTTCCCTCATTTTGGAAGGCTCTTGATCACATCACATAATCTGTATTACCTTCCCTATCTTAACACATAACTTCCAAAGCATCGAGTATGTAAAACACCTTAACCATTATCACCAATGTTTCTCTCCTTGAAAATTTAGGAAAGTAAAAGATAAACGTTAAAATGAAAGTACTTAAAGACTGTCAGATATGCTTTTCTTTAAGCAGAGGGAGGATATACGGAGGAAAAGGAAACTTGGTCTTTTTTCTCTCTCAATGTTGATAGCTGCTTTTAGTACCATTTTAACCATCACATTATGGTTCATAACAACTTTAGCAGTGTATTGAAATTCACTCTTCATATTTCTTAATATTTTAGAGCCTGAATTTCTTCATCAGAAAAATGAGGCTAATATTGTCTACTCAAAATGTCTCTGTGAAGGTTAAATGAGGTAATATATGTAAAATGCTAAAAGACTACCTGCCACTGAAGAAATTCTCAAAAGTGTTAGCAACGATGATGATGAAGATAAAGAAGAAGACGATGATGACCAAGGCAATAATAATGATTGTTGTTAAATATCATTCTGGCTAGACTTTATAATCCTTAGACCAAGGACCATGTATGCCTTATTTATAGCTAAAACCCCAGCTCACTGACTGAAGTGCAATTAATATTTATTGATGGAGGGAATGATTGGTTAAATGAAGTTTTTTTAATGCCACATTCCACACTTGTGTTACTATTGATTTAACTTAATTATGAGGATTATTAGGAGTCATTAAAAAGGAAGTGGGAAATAGATTTAGTAAAAATCAATGTCATCAGGTGCATTTATTGAAGGACTACTACATGTGGGGCACACTGCTTAGAATACTGTATCATTTTGCACTGGACATAAAAAAGAAACAAAATACAGAGGTAGCTTAACATGAAGATAATTTTCTAACTGATATAATAAAGGAGCCATGTAAGAATTCCAGACATTTCAATTCAGGTTTTTTGCAAATTTCTAACATTCTTCAAATTGTCAATATTGAAGATCCGTCCTGCCTTCCTCCTCTCCCTTCCTCCCTTCTTTCCTTCCCTCCTTCCTTCTCTCCTCCCTTCTCCCTTCTCCTCCCTCCCCCGCCCCCCTCTCTCTCTTTCTCTTTCTCTTTCTTTTACAGTGTCCTTAAAGGCTACAGCCTTATATATCCTAAGCCAAAAAAAACAGCCCTGGAAATATCTCTTTTTCTATTGAAATTGGCCCTTGAAATTTTCCATTTAGATTCCATTTTAATTGAAACTCTGAGCCAGTTCTAATGTGGGTTCTGCAGCTTTGGCCAAATAACATTCCTGATTGACCTGGGCCCTCAGAATTAAAGGAAGAGTCTCTCCCTCTCTAGTTAGTTCCTCTTATCTTCAGAGACCTAAAGTGATCTTTGATGGGTTGTTTAGCAATGCCAATATTAAAATTGAAGAGTATTTAACTAAATACTTGAGCTTTTAATCTTTTGTACTACTTTGTGCCTACTGTTTTCTTTATCTTCCACTGGAGTTTTAAAATACACAGTCACCGATTTTTGGAAACATTTAAGAAGGTGAAGGACAGCCATGCTTAGATGAACACTGTTTGGTCCAAATTTTATAGTCTGGTGCCTGCATTTAGAGCTCTCTTGAAATTGTAAAATCTTAGCTTAGTGCAATAGTTCAGAAGGAAGTGCCTGAAAACGAATCACATTTCCTGCCCTAATGCTACACATTGTCTGCAATTTGATGGTTATTTTTTTCTTCTACCCCAAGCAAAATGCCATTTGCCTAGTCTTGTTGTTCCAAAGCCAATCAATTTGCAATTGTTTTATTGTTTTTTGCTGTCTTCTGTTTGTTTGTTTTTGTGGTTGCTTTGTTCTCTCATGAATACTTGATTCCATCATTGTCCAACGTACCTGAGAAACATTTATTAATTGATACTTTTGGTGAGATACCCAGGGATGCAAACTAAAACTAAACATGATCCCTGTCCTCCAAAGGCTCTCCTGGTAACTCTACATGTAAAATAACAGCCCTGCAGCTTCACCCTGTGTCTCCCTTATCCCACTCTTTCTCTTTATATCACATACCTGCCTAGCATGTTATATATTTATTTGCATATGGTTTGTCTTTCCCACTGACTACAAGGATGTCTAGGGCAGTGCTTAGCATAGTAGGGACACCCCCAAAAATTTGCTAAATTAATTAATGAATGTTATAAGGAACACTCTAACATGCATTACGTTTTCAGGCCTAGGCAGTGGTCACAGAGGTGTTGCTTTATGAACGATCGCTGAGCTGTACATTTTTGATTTGTGGGGTTTTCGTGTATGCCTTATACTTCATAATAAAGAAGGTTTTAAAAATCCCAAACTTCTTTTAAGCTTCAAATCACATTAAATTACTTACTTGTTGGCTACACTAACTAGTTCTTAATTACCACTATCAAAAAGCATTGAAAAAATCTCTACATTTTGTGTGGTCAAAGCTTAATCTAGGTAGCAAAACCTAGCTAGTCATTTACAACCAAAAGCTTTATTGAGTGCCTACTCTGTTTATTTCTCACTATGTAAAAGTAAGTTTAAAGGGCATACAATTCTTTAGAATGTGACAATTCCTCACAGGCCAGGGGGTGTAAAGAACAACAGACTTAGCAACCTCAATTCTCAGGCCTGAAAATACATACTGAGCTGTAAATTTTGGAGACACCCCCTTGGGTGAGGGAGTTGATGCCTTAACAGTGGTTCACAGAGGAAGGTGGGGAGACCAAATACTTAGTGAGATAGGTCTTTTTCCAGACTGGAAGTGGGTACGAAACTATATCCAGATTCATTGTAAAAATGTCACTGATGCAAAGAAAATGTTAAATTTGGCTTCAGTATTTAAAATAAAGTCATCTGATGAGTGTGTCCTGTTTTGTAGAACCATAAAAGTGTTTCATAGATAAAATGTGGCTGGCAAGGTTGGTGAGCATTCAGCATGGAGAATGAGATGGTACATGCCTTCCACAGGCTTCTCACTGTGACCCCCCTCTCCAGTGTGTCTCAGCAAGACATGCCCTCCACCTGCGGCAGGCATTGCCCACATGCCTGTGAGCCAGTGCCAGGATGTCCTGCCTGGGGCTACAGTTATATCTGATAAACAGGTTAGGGTCAGTTGCATTAAATAAATATTTTTATGGGTTATAATAGCCAATATTTTAGAAACCAAAGAAAATAATTATGTTCTAATTAAAGGAGGTTTATTTCAAACCCTAGCTAGGGCCCCTCAGTAGCCACTGCTTACATTTTTCAAAATTGATTTTCTACCATATAAACAGTTAGTCTGAAGTTACCTGTGACATTTCCTCCCAGTAACAATGATACAGTGTCTTTGAAACATTTTCTGGTATTTATCATTTTTCCTTTTTTCTGTAGTGCTCATTTCTTTAACACAATCTCTCTAGGAGAACTTGTACCAGGGTTCTACCGTACTAGCTATTGGCCTATATGACCCAGGGAGATAGGGAATCAGGAAACTTAAGCAGAATTCTAATTCATCCTTGGAAATGAAAGCTTCGCTTGTATGAGTCTCCCCTCAATAAGTGTTATTCACTTTCGCTACAAAGCATTAAGGCCTGCACCAATCAGCTCTCATTGTATTGTTCCCCAAGGCAAACTTGAGAAGGAGAAGTTGGTCTTGAGAGTTTATCCAAGCTCCTTTTTCCTCTTCTATTAGGAACTTTTACTATCTGCTCCTTCCCGGAGTCCCTGGTGCCCTGGCTTCCCTGGGCCTGGAAATCGACCCAGGCATGATGTCACAGCAAAGATCTACACAGCCTGCTCCAAGTTTACCTGTCTATGTCTTCATCCATGAGATCTCTGCTTCCTGTTTCCCATAGTAGCTATGAAAAGAACTAAGTAAAGTTGCTAATATCTGACAAAGGACCTATAGATATTTTGGGAAGTAAAAATCAATGGACTTAGAAAAAGAAGGCCTTAATTCCCATACCAACTCTCCCAATTAGCACCTGGGTGGCAAATCTGATAGTTTAAAAGACTTACTTTTCTCACCTATAAAATGGGGTTGACAATACACATCTTGCAGTGTTATGAAGCTCAAATTAGGTGAAGTAGGTGAATTTGCTTGCCAACTGTAAGTTTTACAACGGTACTATATTGTTTTAATTAATGTGATTGGGAAAGAAATGTAGCCCTTTCTCACTCTCAGCATGAAGGTTGTCCCCTGTTCCACCCACTGTGCAGGGCTCTTCATGGAGAGCAGATGATGGTGTGTTTTTCCAAGTTAAGAAATAGGTACCCGGTTTTTCAATTTGAACCCCACACCCAGCCCCCTGCCCTCAATCCTTCCATTCACTAATGCTTTAACAACAGCAAACCTTCAGTGTGAAAACTCTCTGAGAAACCCAACCCTCCCTGGGCAGGTGGCTTGCCTTGGAGAACCAGTGCATGCACAATGATAGTATTTATAACACAGGAGTAAGAACCCAGCCTCTGTTCCAGGCCTGTAACCCCACCAAATAAATTCAGGGCAAGTGGCACTTGAGAGAGATGGAACATACCTCAAAGCCATTAGGAACCTCTGGCAAGAGAGGCTGAGTGTAACTGAATATTGTGTGGCGAGGTGTGACATCTAGGTGAAGCTAGTTGTTAAGGGGGCCCGCTCATCATGCCTGTACCTTTACTTCCTAAGTGTTTCCAAAATGTGTAAGTGTACATTTTGAAGTGCCAGAGGAGAGCAGAGAAAGCAGTAGAAGAAATATTCCAAAAGGCAATGCACTGAAACACACGCATTGCCCACTCTTTACGTGAGTACTGTTAAATAGCACACCAAATATCATGCAAGGCTTCTAAAATGGAGAGGAACTGAAATAAGTCTCCATTCTGTGAGGCTCAGGTTAGTCAAGAAGATTGTGTAGCCAAAGCTGCAGAATTCCGCGAGGCATTCCATGTTAGTGGGTTTTCTGGCCTCTCCTCATATAAAACTGGCTCAGAGTTTCAATTAAAATGGAAGCTCAAAGAAACAACCCCAAGGGCCAGTTTCAGTAGGAAAGTGCTTTCAAAGATTTTTATTAAGAAATAAAAGGAATCAAAATCAGAAGAGAAGAAGTAAAGCTGTCACTGTTTGCAGATGACATGATACTATACATAGAGAATCCTAAAGATGCTACCAGAAAACTACTAGAGCTAATCAATGAATTTGGTAAAGTAGCAGGATACAAAATTAATGCACAGAAATCTCTGGCATTCCTATACACTAATGATGAAAAATCTGCAAGAGAAATTAAGGAAACACTCCCATTTACCACTGCAACAAAAAGAATAAAATACCTAGGAATAAACCTACCCAAGGAGAAAAAACACCTGTATGCAGAAAACTATAAGACACTGATGAAAGAAATTAAAGATGACACAAACAGATGGAGAGATATACCATGTTCTTGGATTGGAAGAATCAACATTGTGAAAATGACTATACTACCCAAAGCAATCTACAGATACAATGCAACCCCTATCAAACTACCAATGGCATTTTTCACAGAACTAGAATAAAAAATTTCACAATTTGTATGGAAACACAGAAAACTCCAAATAGCCAAAGCAATCATGAGAAAGAAAAACGGAGCTGGAGGAATCATACTCCTTGACTTCAGACTCTATTACAAAGCTATAGTAATCAAGGCAATATGGTACTGGCACAAAAACAGAAATATAGATGAATGGAACAGGATAGAAAGCCCAGAGATAAACCCACGCACCTATGGTCGCCTTACTTTTGATAAAGGAGGTAAGAATATACAGTGGAGAAAAGACAGCCTCTTCAATAAGTGGTGCTGGGAAAACTGGACAGCTACATGTAAAAGAATGAAATTAGAACACTCCCTAACACCATACACAAAAATAAACTCAAAATGGATTAAAGACCTAAATGTAAGGCCAGACACTATCAGACTCTTAGAGGAAAACATAGGCAGAACACTCTATGACATAAATCACAGCAAGATACTTTTTGACCTACCTCCTAGAGAAATGGAAATAAAAACAAAAATAAACAAATGGGACCTAATGAAACTTTAAAGCTTTTGCACAGTAAAGGAAACCATAAACAAGATGAAAAGACAACCCTCGGAATGGGAGAAGATATTAGTAAATGACAAAGGATTAATCTCCAAAATATACAAGCAGCTCATATACCTCAATATCAAAAAAACAAACAACCCAATCGAAAAATGGGCAGAAGACCTAAATAGACATTTCTCCAAAGAAGATATACAGATTGTCAACAAACACATGAAAGAATGCTCAACATCACTAATCATTAGAGAAATGCAAATCAAAACTACAATGATGTATCACTTCACACCAGTGAGAATGGTCATCATCCAAAAATCTACAAACAGTAAATTCTGGAGAGGGTGTGGAGAAAAGGGAACCCTCTTGTCCTGTTGGTGGGAATGTAAATTGATACAGCCACTGTGGAGAACAGTATGGAGGTTCCTTAAAAAACTACAAATAGAATTACCATATGACCCAGCAATCCCACTACTGGGCATATACCCTGAGAAAACCATAATTCAAAAAGAGTCATGTACCACAATATTCATTGCATCTCTATTTACAACAGCCAGGACATGGAAGCAACTTAAGTGTCCATTGACAGATGAATGGATAAAGATGTGGCACATATATACAATGGAATATTACTCAGCCATAAAAAGAAACAAAACTGAGTTATTTGTAGTGAGGTGGATGGACCTAGAGTCTGTCATACAGAGTGAATTAAGTCAGAAAGAGAAAAAACAAATATTGTATGCTAACACATATATATGGAATCTAAAAAAGAGGTTCTGAAGAACCTAGAGGGAGGACAGGAATAGAGATGCAGGCAGACATAGAGGATGGACTTGAAGACATGGGGAGGAGGAAAGGTAAGCAGGGATGAAGTGAGAGAGTTGCATGGACTTATTACCAAATGTAAAATAGATAGCTAATGGGAAGCAGCTGCATAGCACAGGGAGATCAGCTCGATGTTTTGTGACCACCTAGAGGGGTGGGATAGGGAGGGTGGGAGGGAGATGCAAGAGGAAGGAGATATGAGGGTATATGTATATGCATAGCTGATTCACTTTGTTATAAATCAGAAACTAAAACAACATTGTAAAGCAATTATACTCCAATAAAGATGTTAAAAAAATGATTTTTATTGGCTTGAGACATTGCCACCAATACTCCTAGCCCCTTCTTGATATGATTTTGGTCTGAAAAAAAGTCTGAATGCCTCAAATGTATAAGTTAAACTTCTTTTCATGGGTTAACTTTAAGACACACTGGTATAATTGTACTATTTAAATTTATCATGAAAGGAAATTTGCAGAAAGAGAGGATACTGCATATCCTACATGTCAATAAAATGATTACTTATCAATGTATTAATAGAATTGGTTACAATCAGTCTGTTTAACAGCACTTACATCTGTTGCCATATTATGTTGGTTAGCATCAGATAATGAAAATATTGTGAGTAAACTCTCCTTAGTTCCAAGGATTGTCAGAAGACTTCCTTGCCAACTCTTTGAATTATTGTAGTTCCCAGAAAACTTTATTTGAGAGGTATGTGAGCAGGGCAGCTGCCTCTGTTTTTCTAGTATTACTGGAGCTTCAGAGCAAGAGCTCATGGGCTCATTTGAAAATTCTTTTAGTGTTTTCATCCTAGCTTGTGGCATCACATTATATTTTGGTGTATAGAAAGCACAGTATGTGAGGAGGATAATATCATATCAAAAAGAACCCTGGAGATAGTCGTAAAGTATACCAGTTGGCAACTTGGCAGAGAACCTTCCATCAAACAACCTGAAGTGAGGTTGCTTTGTTCATTAAACTGACCTACATGAACCGTTATTGTTATTTGGCTCTGAATTATTAAAAATCAGTAGCAAGATTTAACACACCTCTAACTCCAGGGTCTCCTGTTCTTCAAGATAAAAACAGTCTCTCTTTGAGCTAGTTAGAAAACATATGTGAACGTCCTAGCACTCAGCTTCTCGTGATCACCTTGTTAGTGTCTATATAACTGCATGTAACCACTCAGCATGACATCCTTTTCCATTTCTCTTTATGAATAATTTTGTTATACCTCATCCATTTTCTAGTGCTCTTTATTACAGCATGCTACTACATTTATTAGAGTTCCAATCAGAGAATTCTTCTTGTTATCCTTAATAGTGCCATGTACTGCCCGCTCGTGACTGTAAACCTGGCACTGTTCAAAGCACACGTGTTAGTTTACAACCCTTACATTTTAAATTCCTGCCAAGAACTTCCTAGGTGAAGAATAAGTTTGCAATAAATATTCACACACACACACACACACACACACACACACACACACACACACACACACACACACAACACCTCCACTATCATCACCACTGCTATTAGAATTACAGCACCAAGGACCTTCCTTTCAATCCACAACCATCAGAAAACTCACAGGTTAATAATAACTTCTTCATTTAAACCTGTTATGACCAGAAAGCTCTAAGCAGCAGGTGCTTTGCTTGATTCCAGAGCACATACTTGGACTTGAAGCTTTGGGGGTCTATTGATTTTGTTTCAACAGCCTTGCTGCCCTGGGTTTTTATTGTGTGGACTACCTCACCCCGACTAGAAGCAGTAAGAGGCTGAGAGTAAATGGAAGCTTCCGTTTCTGATGTTTTCTCAATAGTCTAATCCAAAATCCCTTTGAGGTTGGCCAGGTTTGATATAGTTGCTTGCCATTGGCAAATTGCCTCTTTGGGGCTTCTTATAAGATTGCCTTTGAAACAAAGCCATTGATATGCAGAGATAATGGAAAATGAGTGGGTAGCAAGTCCTTTTGTTGTTTAATCACCTGTATCCAAAGAGAAGTTTCTCCTCCCAAGGACCAGAGTGGTCAACCTCAGTTTATCTTCTATTCTTCAGAGGAGTGAAGAGGTTGGAAAGAGAGGAACGCTGCTAATAGGAGAAAGAAGAGAAAAGTGAGTATTAGAAGGAGAAACAGGGGAAGACCATTACTACCACACACACACAAATCTTTCAGCAATGGAATTTGCCAAATGTGTATTCACATATAACCATAAACATTACTAAAAGCTTTCATCATTTTTGCTTCAGGTAGATTTACTCCTTCTTTCTGCAAACAATAAAATACATTGTTACAAGAAGATGTAAGTGCAGAGATGCCAAATATCTTATAATTTTTGGAGCTCACAAAACTCTTTAATAAGAGCTGGCTCCCCAAAGTCCTAATGAATAGCAAGAGACATTCATTAACAATAATAATGGGACCAGGTCATGAGGGGGAAATCCACTGGACTTCATTCATAATTAGGTTCTGCTTTGATTCCCAGTGATATGTATTCTCTACCATCAAGTCCAGGAACTGCTCTATGTGTCGTCAAGAGCAGTCCTTCGACAGTCAAGAGGCACTCTCTGTCTCCTATTATTATTAGCTGTTATTATTATTCTATACCAACAATTCTGTTGCTTCCTTTTTCTCCCTCTCATCACTGTTGGTATCTAGAATATACACGAAGTTTGCTTTCTGAGATGATTTACGACTACTAACCTTGGAAATGGTTAGCTACCATTTCAAGATCACAAGCAGAGGTGGCAAATTTAGAAACAAAATATCCAGAGTTGGGAGGAGCTTGAAACTGAATGTTTCCCAGTTGGATATTTTTGTACTTCCATACAATGACTCTCAGAATGGTGGCAGTCTTTCTTTCCATTATTTTTCTTTGTCATCTATGAAAGGCAAACATTTCATACCCTTTTTCCCCTTCCGCTACCCATCTGCTTCCTGATATTGAGTTCTCCACAGCTGCATCTGTAAAACTACTTGCATGAGATGTTCCATTTTCAACAAACTGGAGGCAGGTTCTGAAATGTGTAGTTAAAAGAACTGTCTGCCAATCCCTGCAGTTATTTAGACATAAATTCTGGAGTATGCTCGAAGATGAAGCTTCAGTGATGTCTTAGAGGAAAGTTTGATATTGGTATTTGAGGTGCAAGAAGAATTGGCTGATGACATCTTAGTGTAAGGAAACCTTTTTAACTAGAACTATATTGTCTAAAAGAGAGACCAAATGAAATGGGCTCAGGACATGGAAGTATCCTCTGCAGAATCAAGAGAAGTATTAAAGGAAGGAAATCCAAGCAAATTAAAACCTTCCAGAAGATCCTTTATGCTGGTGAGAACAGAAGACAGAAGAAAAGGAGGCATAAATGTCAAGAAGATGAAAAGCTTAGTTTTAAGAGAATAGCCAAGGGGGATCAGAGGCTGGGGTTACACCTGGGATCAAAAGCCAACAAAAGGAGAACTAGTAAGCGACTCAGCATGAAGTAAAGAAGACCAAGTGCAGGTGGCTTTGTTTTTAATATGTTTCATTCAGTGTAGGCTCTGTAGGCAGAAGTAGAATACAATAACAAAGATAAGGAGGAAAATAGCTCATTTTTAAATCCAAAGAAAATCTCAGTCAGTTATCACTATGAAATTGTTCAAAATAGCTTAAAGATGAAATTGATCACTATTTGATCACAATTGATTTGCACATAATGCAAATTTTACAGTAGACTCACAAAACTGCCCAAAGATGCACATGAGTTTCTGCTGAAATAAACACAAGTGGCCAAAGATGTGTTCCTGGAGCCTCTCTAAGGGCAGTCTTTGGATGAGACTTAGACACCCCTTCTCTCTTACCTCCCAACCCCTCCCCTAATCAGAAGATCATGGTTTTCTTACTCTTACTATTTTGCTTCCATATCACCTCATTCATTTCTTGGAAGTGTTTTTAATCCAGCAAACTTTTTTTTTCCCCCTTTGGAAAGAGTAAGAGCTTATAATTATAGATCCTGTATTTGGTCCAGTGGCTAAGCTTCTTCCTGAAGGATCATTTCTCCTTATCCTTATTACTCACTGGTGGACCTGGTCAGAGGAGAACTTGAGAACTTAGAGAGATTGTTTACTTCTACTTCTTGAGCCAACTTGGAAGCAAGTTAAGAAATACTATGGTTAGGTAAAATTCTGAATCCCTGTGATGATTATAATTTTTTTCCCCTGACTACTTGCGTGTGTCACTGATGGTAGATGATTAGAATGGGTCAGTAAAGGTGGCTTCTTAACATTCTAACAACTGTACTTTTCATAAGTATCATCTAGCTTCTTGACCTTTCCTACCACAATAAACAAGCCCCATCACTGCCATATTCTTCTCCACATTGAGGTCTACCTGTCCTTTGCTCACCCACTAAGAAACTTAAATGCCAAATACAAATTCTCATAATATACCACCTACCAAGCAGGTGTTATTTATTTTTATCTCCAGATTTGTAGAGTTTTATTATTTTTTTACCCCAAAAGAGTTATGAAGAATACTTATTTCCTTAAAAGAAACCCAAATTTACCTTATTCTGCATTTTTCTCTTTAAATTTTTTAGTCATTTCATTTATCAGTAGTCATCTAATTCCTGGACATTAATATGTGTGCATAAGTAACAATCATTGAAAGTCTAATCTTCATTCATAGTCTAATCTTTGGTTTTACTGAATGTACTGCTACTATTTTCCTTTAGCCCTTTACTTTCTGGGAATTGCAATTCACTGAAGCAATTCAAGCATTGAAAGTAAATGGAGTTCACACTACAGTTTCCATTTTGGATTTATCCCTATAAGCCTTTAACTAAGTTTTCTAGTGAAGATTGCACTCTCTGATCACCCAGAACCAACTGAGGGCTGTGGGAAGATCCACGAATCTTAAGGATGGCCCAGTGTAAATGCCACAGCTTACAATATATAGCTATATTATTTATATGAAAGTTTACATGATTAAATGGAAGCATATTGATAGTCAACTTTTCTTCATGGATTTCTTATTATGAAAGACTTTTATGTTACCTGAATCAAATAAAATAGTCCAAACAGAAGTAGGTTGTTTGCTTAATGGTCTGTGAAAATAGGACCAATGATTGCACTTGTAATTTCTGGCACTAAGGCTTACAAACATTTAATAAAATCACCACATTGCTAAAATTTCTTCTCTTGCTTCTATGCCCTGTTATGGCTCAGAGGTTTAATTTCAGTAATGAGATCAATAGTGTGATGAGAAGATTGTGGCTTTCTTTTCAGGGATGTATTACACAGAGAAATAAAGGGAACCCCTTTCTTGCCTGGTATGATGAAGGAATGTAAGCAATGACAATCCCTTTTGACTCTCCTTAACCCTACTCAAAGGACATATTGACTCCTTCATTCACTGCTCTCCAAATCTTGTTGATTGTTCATTCCTACCTTTAAAATTTTAAATACCAGAAACCAACCTTCTATATATGTACTTTATTTATCAGTTATATTATGTCATAGTCCCTGAATACCTTAAAATATATGCACAAAATATAAATTTATAACAATGAAACAAACATTATTTTTAAATGTCATTAACTAATATCTCAACACACATTTTCCATTTGAGGCTTATTTTTAGGATAGTGGATGATAAATCTATATTTCAAGTAGCCCTCTTGATTTTTTTTTAGTCATTTTGGAAGAATATTGGAGGATCCAAGTAAACCCTCATTGTTTTTAGCTCAGAGTTTATTCTATGAGTAGACATGTCAGCTCTATATGTTTCCTATATTCATCTGTGCTTGCATTACAAGTCTATCTTTAATCAGCCTTATTTCCTTGCTGGAAAATTTGTGAGTCACTTGTTCATTTAGGAGAGTTAGTTTAGTTGAAATTTGATAACATATTATGTGAATTCATATCACTGGCCCTACATAAACTAGAATATACCACAATGCGGGTAAAATAAACGAGTTGAAGTTGACTCTATTAAGCATTTTATCTTATAGAATTATTACCTTTCTTCTAGGGACCTTTAGATGACCTTAGATGACACATGGTCCTCTGAAACATGGACTGAGTGAGGGTCATTTTAATCTGTTAAATTTTCGTATAAATTAATTTCATTCTTATTCTCAATATGGACAATAAACATACTTAGAAGCTGCAGTATTTTCTTCTTGTACTTCAATGGAGCATCTTATACAATGGAACATTGTTATTATTATTGGTGATCTTAATGTTAAGTTTCCTTTCATCTTTTCAGAATGAGGGCATAATATAAAAAGCTGCTTGGAGATCTCTGTGTATGTAGATGGGGCTCATCCACTGGAGACCTCTGCTTTACAATTGTCTGACAATTGCTCAGACAACTCTCTTTAGAAGTATACCTTTTCTTTTTTAACTTTCAATAATCTTTCTGGATGATTTTCTAAACACTGAAGATGCCAGATATACCACCAGCCCAAACTTCACTTCTGTGCTACAAACCCATGTATGTAATAACTACCTATTGGACATATCCACATGAAATCCCTACTTTTTCAAAACTGAATTTACATTTTGATTAATAGTCCTACCATCCACTTTCTACCCAAGTAGGAAAGCTTGGCCTCTCCTTCTTTGCTTGCCTCATTCTTGTCCATAGGTTCCTTTTACTCTACCTCTTAACATTTCCCCAAGTGGCCACACTGACTTTGCCTTATTTAATATTTTTTTATCTCTTCCTAAATGATGGCAAGTTGCCTGTTGATTTCCTCCAGTCTTGTTACCATCCAACAAATTCTCATACCATTGCTGGATTGACCTTTATTGGAGGCAAACATTACACCTCTCCATTTTTATAACTCTACATGAATGGTACCCCTTTGCCCACAAAATAAAAGAGTTTGCTTCTCAAGGTCACATAGACTTCCTATGACCTGGGTGCTGTCCTCTTCTCCTGCCCTATTCTTTGACACCCTTCTTTCACACTATGATATCTGGTCATTCCAAACTATTTGAAAATACTAAAGGTAACATGGTTTTCCAGAAATCCATCATTTTAGGCTTAGAATGTCTTCCAACTTCAATTTATGTTCATCTGGAAAACTCCTACTAACTTGAAAACCTAAATTTTCCATCTCTAAATTCTGCAGGCCCAATGGCCATTATTCTACCCCAAGCATATATCTTTTACTTCATTTTAATTGATTTAATAATATTCTCTCTTAGTTTATGGTGAGTATCTTTTTAAGAGGAGCCATTTCTTATCAATATTAATAGTATCTAGCACAAACTCTACTATATAGCAGCAAAACACATCATTAGCAATAAGTATCAGGAACTGTTCCAGGTGCTGAACATTTAGGAGTGAACAGAATATACAAAAATCTCAGTTCTCAGAGCATACATTGTAAGTTACAATGGGTGTTATCATATTTTATAATCTATATAACAATATACTATAGTTTATGTCACATTGATGAAAGAGAATGGTCCCAAGTAGTAAATATCACTTTGGAATCACCAAGCTGATTATAGACTGAAAATTAATTCTGCCTTCTAACAAGAAAACTTATATCTTGTAAACAGATCAAGAAAAGGTTATATTCACTGAATGCAATTTATATAGCATCAAATTTTTTTTTTTTTTTTTGCGGTACGCGGGCCTCTCACTGTTGTGGCCTCTCCCGTTGCGGAGCACAGGCTCTGGACGCGCAGACTCAGCGGCCATGGCTCACGGGCCCAGCCGCTCTGCGACACGTGGGATCCTCCCGGACCGGGGCATGAACCCGTGTCCCCTGCATCGGCAGGCGGACTCTCAACCACTGCGCCACCAGGGAAGTCCAGCATCAAATTTTTTTAATAAAAGATAGATTTATATAAAATGAAGCACTTTACCTTTAAATGGCTTTTTTTTTGTTAATGTTTACTAACCTCTACCTTTCAGCATATTTTCTCTGATAACTAGTATTAGTAAATAGTAAATATTCAATAGTTATTTGAGAATATAACTAAATAATAATAACCAATCAACTTGGATCAAGAATCTACATGATTTTTATGTTTCCTTCAAGGAATAAACCTAGATTATAAATGGAACAAGCTAGAGCTAGTGTTAATTTCACTGTATACATTTCCTGTGTTGTACTTCAATCTTTACAAATCATAGGCCTACAGGCCTGCTGCTGCTGGCTTTCACAATTTAAAAATTTTGCCAGATGTAACAATGATGAATTACAATGTGCCAGATCCTGAATGAAGTATTTTCTTCCTCAGTTTTATTGAGATATAATTGACAAAACGTATGAAGTGTTTTATATGAATTGTCTTGTTGAATCTTCACAACAACTCTATGAATTAAGTTCTATTATTCTTTCCATTGAACAGATAAGGAAACTGAGACTCATTGACGCTTAACAATCTGCCTATTATCACACTGTTAATGAATAACAGAGCAAGAATTTGAACTCAGAGCAAGAATTTGAACTTGCAATGCCCCTAACCTGGCTCTAACCTCTTCTTCACTGAAACTTATACAAGGCACTAATGCTGAAGAAGAGGACTCAAAGGTTAATAAAATCACCAAACCCCAGATAGACAAAAAGATAGTAGATATCTATTATCTATTAGGATTGAGGTTGGTGCACAAATAACACACAGTATATTAAGGAAATGGAGGAGGGAAAAAGTGCTCAACGTGAGCTGAACATGGAAGTTATCAATCTTTGGCCTCAGAACCGGTTTGCAGGGCAAAAATAGAGACACAGATGTAGAGAACAAATATATAGACACCAAGGGGGCAAGGTGGCTGGGGGTGGTGGTGGTGTGATGAATTGGGATGTTGGGATTGACATATATACACTAATATGTATAAAATGGGTAACTAATAAGAACCTGCTGTATAAAAAAATAAATAAAATTCAAAAAACAAAGTTTTAGATAAGAACTTGTCATTGGCTCAGGACAAATGAAGAGGAAATAGTAGCACACTGCCTATTGTGGAAATTGTTTGTAGGAAAATACATGAGAACTACTTTCTGTCTCTGCTTTATGTCAGTTTCAATTCATGCTGGCATGCTCCACCTTAGAGTCCTGATGGTGTTTGGAAACAGCAGAGTTTGCTGGATGGAAGGGCCAGAAATGCAGCACTGCGAGTTTAAATGAATAGATTTAGTATAAAGTGGTCTATCAGGTTAGCTCTAATTACCAAGCATGGTCTTGATAACTGAGACTTAGGCAATTAGGTTTCAAAAGAGTATTAAACTTGGATTTGTTGTGTTTAGGACAAAATGAGAAAAGTGGATATGAGAGTGAATGATTGGGAAGGATGATGATAAGGAAATGGATGAAAGGAGAGCCAAAAACAAATTCTACCTATCTCTTCTATATGGTTATTTCCATGATTTAGCAACTTAGGAACTCCTAAATGTAGGCACGCCTCACAAGTGAGTTCATTATGAAAGCAAGAGCTCATGACTTGGAGTCAGACCTATGCTCAAACCTAGCTTCCATTTCTTACTAGCTCTGCAAGCGTATCTTATCTGAACCTCAGCTTTCCTTCTTTTAAATGGGAATAAGAATATTTACTTCTCAAGATTATTGTGAGGATCAAAGATAATGTATCATGTCCCCAGTAAAGGCCTAAGACATAGTAAAGATAAATGTGCCATCTACAAACAATTCACACACACTCACACACTCACACACACACACACACACACACACACACACACACCCCCCACTGGCTTAGAGGGGAAAAAAAGAAGCAGATACTTTTTAAATGTGGAAAATAGAAGCATTATGCTTTGACCCCATTTCTTCCTATATGTCATGCTAAAGATTCACAGTGATCTTTAGAAAAGAGATTGTCATTCAGCAGTCACAGAGCTCAAAGGGCAGCTTACAAACATCAGCCTGCCAAAGGTTTACTGAGAAAGTACCCTGTCTACCCACTAAACTGATTATCTTTGGGAAAAGTTGTTTAGAAGAAACTTCAGATTGTCTTTAGAGTCAACTACACCTAATCCTAAATGATAAGATCCTTTGGGAAGTAAGATCTAAGACTAACACCTGTTTGAGACTCAAGTTAACCAAGATCAAAACCATGATCTTTGCTAGATATGCTACCTTGTCGTCCAACATGCACCCTCTGCCCATTTTGGATTCAACTTTGTCTGCATCTCCCTTTCTGTGAGTACGATGGCATTTCATAGAGTTCTGCTTCTTGTCCCTAGACTGTGTCTAACAAAAATATAAACGTGAGATATCCTACTCACTGTCACTCTCTGACTACATATGCTGCATAATGACTATCACAATTATGTTTTGTGTTAATCTCTATATACCTGAAAACACACCTTAATTATCAGTGAAGCTGTCTGGACAAGAATTTAGAGAATTTAGCCAGCTCTCTAACATAACATTAAATAACAAACACATAGTTCTTTTATATGCCAGGCACTATTCTAAACATTTACCATATATTAACTCATTCAATGTTCCCCAAAACCTTATAAGGTGGTTACTATTATTATCTTCATTGTGCAAATACAGAACAGGACAGGGAGGTTAAATAATTTGTCCAAAGTGAGTTAGCTGGTAAGTGCAGAGGCTGTTCTGTGGTCTAATGTACTATGCCATATATCACCGTTCCTCATAGCACTTTGTGTAAAACAAGACAGCTTCTTCCTCCCAGGGTCAAAATTTTCCTGGTGTGATGAAATTCTTATTCTGTTCCACCATTTTTCCAACCCCTTGAAGACGGACAAACAACTTTCTTACAATACAGAGAAGTATTATTGCAAAATTTACTGCCAGGTTGAGACATTGTATGCCATACTAAATTTTTATGACAGTTATAAACACCTAAAACATCTAAGTCTATCATGGGACTGCTTATAAATCCTAATAATAACTCTCTAACCAAGCAGCACCATAGAAGAGTAGAGTGGCTGACTTCCAGTAAGCAAGAGAAAAGGTTTGGAACATTTCTTTAGTTTGAAGTTTGGTTCTTCTTCCCTTTCTCTGCAAGATACTAAGAGAAGGGGGAGAGGAGGAAAGGTAGAAGAAAAAGAAGGTTTCCCACTGGAGCCCTGTTAGTTCTAATTTTCTGAACTTTGGTTTTCTTTTAAGTAAAGTGGTATTTAATACATTGTAACATCCTTTGAAATTCCATCTTACTAGATCCGCTCAGGATTTAGGAGGCCAATTTAATAAGTGATTGTAGAATTCCTGCCATCTGAGTGCTGCCTCAGGAGTTATTTCCCTGTTGTGTGTTTCTGTTTAAGTATTGGAAGGCCTGGGGAAATACTGAACAGAATTACAAAAATGAATTATACAAAATCTAACTTTAAAGTAGTGAGACTAATTCTACAAGCCATACCTGAAAAAATCAATGCTATTGCCATAATCACACTTAGCTTTTAGTCAAGAAGTCACAGCACAAATCAGTGGGATTAGGAAGCAAAAAAGGATTAGAAGAATACACATCAAACTCAGAATAGTGGTTACCTCTGGGATTAAAGGGGACTCTAGCTTCTCTATAATGTTATCATTTAATAAGTGTAGTGTGTTCATATATTCTTAAAATAAATCAACTAACACATTTTGGTCTAAAGAGTACCTAAACCAACTAAAAAAATTGTTGTTCAACTATGTCTCATGAATTTTTCAAAGAAAGGGATTTCATGCTTTTAAGAAGTAGCCATTCCAAGGCTTCAGTTCTTCAGCAGTGCTGTGTTCACATGTTACTTCCATTTTAGGGTTGGCATAATTATCATTACTAATCAGAAACAAAATAATTGTTTGCCATGAGTTGGGGATCTTGTTGGCTTCTTTGATGTAGGAATCCAACCCTGTCACCCTCATTAGACTTCATTCATTAATATATTCAGTCAGTCTCTCCAATATACTCAAGAGTCTCATCATTCATTTCATTTCCTTTAGTTGGTTTATGTCATTATCACCTACTAGACTAGGCCCAATGATTGGTTTCCATATACAGTCCTCAGATATTCAAGAAAATTCACTTTCTCTCCTTAGATGAAAAAAAGGCAAAGAGAAATCATTTATTCTTAAACTTGAATTTGTCATCATAAGCAAGTGTTAATGGATGGTAGAGGGAAGAACTATATCTTGAGCCAAAGTGATCTATCCATTGGCTTGACTCTTGGAAGAAGTTAGATATATACCCTAGAATACCTAATGTTTAAAAATATATATCTTGGTAAAAACTCAGGAAAAAGTATGTTTTAATTTTACTCACAGTAAAAATATTGGTCAACATGAAATTAAAAGTGAAAACAATACTTCCCCTTGTCCCAACCTCCCCCCTCAAAAAATTCAACCTCCTATAAATTCTTTAAAAACAAAATAACATGCATTTATGTGTTTTTTTCTACTAACATTCTTTTGGTATTTATAATATAGTACAGAAAGACTTTTAAGAGGGGAAAAGTTACAACAACATACCAATGTGCTTAGCACTGAGATTACAGAGGGTACCCACTCACACCATGGTATTCTCACCAAGCGAATAGGAGAGAACAGCAGGGGAAAAATAAAGCTTACTGCTCTCCATAATGGCTACAATGAGGAAAAATAGTTATTCAGATAAATCAAGTGGGAAAATAAACCTGTAGCCCTTCTCATTTGGGGCAGGTGGGCATCCACATATACATTCACATATACAATTATTGACAATAAAATATAAGTACAGTGGACCATAATCATTGGTGAGAATTTATCAGGGCTTCTTGTAAAGGCTACTGACAGTATGAAATGGAAGACAAATCCCTGTGGAAGGACCTCTGATAAGACATTCTTGACTCTTTATCAAGTAGTGAAATTAACTGAGAATGCCTCATGTGACTGCACCCTGAGGCCAAGTGGTATTCATACATTAACACTCCAACCCAGGGAATTAAGGTATAAATACTAGCTTCAATCCCTCTTCCAGCCTGCTCCTAGTAGACCAGAAAGCCTCACAGTACTCTGTGCGTATAGGGGCAGAATGTACATATTAGCAAATGAGACATCATGGGAAAATTTAATCCTCAAAAATATTCAAATAGCGTGTTTGTAAATATCAAATCTTAAATTGATTTTTTTAACCAAGGGATTTTAAGAAAACTAAGAAATAAAATGCTTACTATTAATAGAAGTCAGAAGTATAAGAAAAATGCCCAGACATTATTAAGATGTCTGTAATGTTTAAACACTTTTGATGCTGTATCTATTCTTATTAGTCATTTGTATAAATGATTGATTAGCTTCTTAATCATAGTCTCTTGACTGATATGTGTGGACAAATGGAAAGAGTAGGGCCTTTGAAATCAGGCCTAGAATCACATGCAGCTTTACTTACTAGCTGTATGTTCCTACTCGAGTCATCTAGCTTCTCTGGGTTTTATTTTCTTTATCTGCAAAATGAGAATATTAAGGTTTACTTCATGTAATTGTTCGATAGAGACATAATACCTTATTACTGTGGAACAAAGTAGGTCTTCAATAATTGGTAGATAACTTTCTTATTACTACTATTGGTAAAATAAATACCATTTTTCAAAGAGCCTTACCTTCTCCTGGGAGTAAATCATATAAGGCACTAACAAGATCAGAAAAGACACAGCGTCTATTCAACTCCTAGTATATGCCAGGAATTTCATTTTGCACTTTATATACATTATCTCATGAAATTGTCCCAGTAATCTTAAGGAGTAGGTATTCTTAGCTCTGTTTAAAGATGAGATGACTGAGACTGAATAAGATTATGCATCCTCCTTAAATTCAGACAGCTATAAATGTCAAAGTATCAGAGAATGAGGATTTTTGGAATGCTGCTTGTTCGTCATTGCTTTGCTAATTGAGTCCTTGTATCTTTCCAAATTCATTTTTAACCATGAGATGGTGTCAGGTGTAATATCTACGATCATAAAATTACAGCTCTCACTAAACTTGTCTTCTGGCAAGCTTTGCAAAGAGCAGCAAATGCTCCTTAGCAGTTTTGTGATGATGTCCAGAAATCTTAGTAATGTGGAGCTTGGAATTTCAGCCTCAGTGTTCCATAGATCTTCTCTAGAAGGAAAATGTTTATTTTTCCTCATCATGGTGAAAGAGAAGGCCTTGTATTTTCAAGGTTCAAAATAGACCCTTCCATTTCCTGCATTTCCTTCAAGTTGCCTTGGGTGACAGTTGATCAAGTATTCTATACTACGTCAAAACTGTTTGTGGAAAAGCTCCAGGAAACTGTAAATTTCAAAACATGTAGGCTTGCTGTCTTCAGAGTACAATAGCTAATAAAGTCATAAGGGCATCAAGGTTTCATTTTTACCTTGTGGTCTCCATATTTGCAAAAACCACAAAGATGAACACACGCACACACCCCCAGACAGTCACACATAATTTCCTGGATATGCAAGATCCCTGGAACATTTATATTTTCAAAGATTTGAAGAGGTTTGATTCAAAATGACTAACCTTAGAATTGTCAGAGTGATTATAAAACAATGCACGGAACACAGTTGTTTTGTCACTCATTGAATGTTTAAGAACTACTTGGGGGCTTCCCTGGTGGCGCAGTGGTTGAGAATCTGCCTGCTAAAGCAGGGGACACGGGTTCAAGCCCTGGTCTGGGAAGATCCCACATGCCGCGGAGCAACTAGGCCCATGAGCCACAACTACTGAGCCTGCGCATCTGGAGCCTGTGCTCCACAACAAGAAAGGCCGCGATAATGAGAGGCCCGCGCACTGCGATGAAGAGTGGCCCCCACTTGCCACAACTAGAGAAAGCCCTCGCACAGAAACAAAGACCCAACACAGCAAAAATAAATTAAATAAATTAATAAACTCCTACCCCCAACATCTTCTTAAAAAAAAAAAAAAGAAAAAGAAAAAGAACTACTTGGGTGGTCATCATAAAGTGTGCTTAGTATAGCACCTTGCATTAAAATGCCTTAATTAATAGTTGCTAAATGAATGAATAAATTAGTTCAAGAGTTAAATATATCACACTTATCTTTCCTCTTTAAAACATATAAAAATAATTTTTCGTCAAGGTGGACAGATAAATCATACTAAATACATGCTTTCAGAATGAACAAGTTTATCCTAACTTAACTAATTCTTAGACAATCTATTCTTAATATTTACACACAGAACATGTAAAAGTGTATGATAACCACAAAGAAGAACGCATACACAGTACTACTCCTCTGTATTTATAAATGTCTTAATCTAGGTAACAATTACTATTTCATGTTCCAAATATAAAAAGGGAAAGTACAGAGACTGCCATGAGCTCAGTATTCATTCTTTCATGAGCAAAATTAAATCAACTGGAAAGCTACAATGACTTTAATAGTAATAGGAAGAATAATAACAGCTATCATGTTTTCTTTGTCTTCCTGACGGCTGCGTGTTTAACATACTACCTCCATGGAGAGTTCCAGATCCTTAGGAAGTTGGTAAGTTAGAGTGGCCAGACATTTTGGCAAGTCATTTAGCCATTTCATTCATGTTTATTACAATTCTTCATTGCCTTCAAAATAAAGCCAAAATTCCATAGCTGGCATTCAAGGCCTTTGATAATCAGGCTATGCTTTCTTCTAATGTCAGCTAGGGCTCTTTGATTTCAATCAACTGACACTGACTATGATTTATTTAACCAAAAATCAAATTTGTTAGAAGGATATGTGGTGCTGACAGGTTAAAATATAAGGTGGCAGAACCAGATTAGGTGCTGGGAAGAACCAGGCCATTTCAAAAGGGTTCAAAGTTAGAAGCTGCTTGATTGTTCCATGTGGGAATGCTTCTGTAAACAAAAGGACCTCAGCAATTTTCAGTCTTTTTGTCACTCTTTTTGTTCTCAGCATAATAGAAACCAGGGCATCCTATTAGTCCTGCCCAATGGCTCTCAATGGCAAGAATCCAAATAAAATCAGATGCATATTGCCATAAGAAAGGTAGTGAATGTTGGCAGCTAAATATCAACAATTGTCCATCTCTCCCCTCCAACTTATTTTTGTCCCCTTTCTCTGTTTCTTCAGCCACATGGAAGAAATTGCAGGTCCATGGATCTCCAAGTGATCTTAGGCCTCTGTGCCTTGCCTTTACGCATCTTTCCCTCCACTAAAAGGCCTTCCTTTTTTTTTTTTCCTGCTCTCATAACATAATTCTAACCCAGTCTCCACAATTTAACTTCTCTAAG
Source organism: Tursiops truncatus (assembly GCF_011762595.2). Classification (NCBI taxonomy): domain Eukaryota; kingdom Metazoa; phylum Chordata; class Mammalia; order Artiodactyla; family Delphinidae; genus Tursiops; species Tursiops truncatus. Next base: position 106,846,862 of record NC_047034.1, on the reverse strand, counting down.
AGACTTTGCTAACATCTCTTCCTCCCACCCTCATTCCGCAGCTGGGTTAAGTGTCCTTCTTCCGTCTTTCCATAGAGTTCTCTGTTCACTTCCATCATACCTGTTACCATGCATAGTGCTGTAATTGCTGACCTTACCTCCCCTTCTCAGGCCTGTCCCTAACTTTTGCCTGGATCAGTCCATTGTTCTCTTCCCACCTTTTGTTCTTTCTTATGCCTCGTGGGCTTTCCCCCCCCACCTCCGCCCCCAAAACCTACCTGACCTAGGGATGAGTGGTGTGGCCTTGGGAGGATGAACCTGGGGAATAGGTTCTGCACAAGCCCAGGAAGGACGGCTTCCTCACTGAGTGGGAACTCTGGGTCTCAGGTATCTGGCGTGTGGTCTAGAAGGGATGGTGGCTCAAGTTCTGGGTGAACACATCTCCTTGGCCCTATGGAAAAAAAAAAAAACAAAAAAAAAAACAGAGGAGGGAAGTAGGGCCCTTTAAAGCTCAGTGTTTAGTGCAGGGGCCCTGGTTACTTGAGTCTAAGGGCAATAGTGCCTCATCTAGGCTGTGAGTTACTGGAGAAGAAACCATGTTTAGCTTTGTAGATCCAGCACCTCCTGTGGGTCATGCGTAGGTCGTATCCTTTCTGAGAACTAAATGGATTAAAAAAACTTAAGTTTTCTCTGTAAAATAGAGATCATACCATCTGTCATGTCCACCTTCCATGGCCGACATGAGAGAAAGGAATAATTGATGCAAGTGTGCTTTGAAAGAATTCAAGTTTTTAAAGGTTGTTTCTAACATTTTCCCAAACAGGTAATGACTTATTTTTGTTGCCCTCCCAGAACAAGAAATAGCAAAATGTTTAACCAAATCAAATAGAATAAATTCAGATTATATATACTAAGCTCTTAGCACAGAACATTAAAAATTGGGTTATGATTATGAACAATAGGGCAAATAGAAACATTAGTATTTTTAATTTCCATAATTTATACTTTTCTCTTTCCCATTAAAAAATGTCAGGAAATCTATAATACAGGGCCTCCAACAGAATGAAACAGAAACACCAATTGGCACAGGATGTTAATTATTCTTAAGACACTCAGGTTCCTGCAGGATAATTATTTTAAAGCAGCAATTTCAGGCTGAGCTCCATTTTGAATGTGATTATAACATAATTTTCTTTTCTGGAAGTTTACTTATATAGGAAAGATTATCATCTGAGGTGTGAAGTGACCCTGGTAAAGTGGAAAGAACAACTAGGATTTATCCTACTCCTGACTGAGCTGTATTCATTAATTTGTTCATTCAGTCACGTTATTCATCCAATGTGGAACAGTTCTTGAGCAATTTCCTACTGCAGAAGTTGTAGAAGATGCTGGGGATGAAAAAAGAAATAACATGAAATCTATCCTCCAGGAGCTTGTGGTTTGGTGAGAAAGACAAAAGTAAGTCATACAGGGCTTCCCTGGTGGCGCAGTGGTTGAGAGTCCGCCTGCCGATGCAGGGGACACGGGTCCGTGCCCCGGTCCGGGAAGATCCCACATGTCGCGGAGTGGCTGGGCTGGTGAGCCATGGCCGCTGAGCCTGCGCGTCCGGAGCCTGTGCTCTGCAACGGGAGAGGCCACAACAGTGAGAGACACGCGTACCGCAAAGAAAAAAAAAACAAACACGTAAGTCATACAATGTGGAAAACACCATAATGATAACTATAAGCATCAACCCTGACATAGAATTAGATATCCATTCCATTCTTCTTAAACCCTTGAGGATTCCAGAACTTCCAGCATTGCAAAGTTGATGACCAAAGAGACGCCAGCCCATCTAATTCATTTCTATTAAGTTCCATGTTTGCTTGACTTTCAGGGATTTTTTTTTTTTTTTATACTTCTCATTCAATTTTGTCAACAGATCAGCTGAGTAGCTATTGTGTAACAAGATGAAGACAACCACGGCTCACTTGGCCTCAGAGTCAACAAGATAGACACTGTCCTGGAAGACAGGTATAAGGTGTTTAATTCACTCCACTCACCACTTAGATCAGTGCCACTCAGACTCATTTCATAAGTGTTACTTGATGATACGTCTGCATTCCTAACTGTGTGTTCAAGCTTCCTATTGCCTGGCCCAGACCACTGAACACCAGTGTTATGAACAGAAGCTGAGCTCACTCTCACTTTTATCTCCACCTCCAGCTCAGATTGGTGCCAGTGAGTTGCAATCACAGGTTGAGTGAAAAATGATGTCATATTGACTTCTTAAGAAAATATTAAAAATAATGTGACACTTGCAAGTGAATAAAATTTGACAATTAACACTAACAAAAATTGAAGAACACTAGCTTTGTGGTAATCCACAATTTTCACAATGATATGATGCCACGCTAGGAAAACTGTAGCAAAAGAACCTAAAGAATTCCAAAGAAAAAGAAAGTAATTGCCTTTAAAAAAATTATTGACTCTGATACCCCAGCACTTGACACTTAACACCTGAAATGATTACGAACCATGCTGGGCCCTTTGTCCCATTGTATATGGAATATTTTCTGAGTTCCTGGCACAAGCATGTATTTGTTTAATATCAGTCGTGCATTTACTTCCCTCCAGCCTGGGGGTTGCAGGCACCAGCTGCTTACACGTCTTCAGGAGGAAGAAGGGGAGTGACTAGCTCGCTCTGCACACTGTCTCATGTCAGAAAACTTTCCAAGTCACTGAGGGATGTGTGAGACCACAGAGTTGAAGGAAAGTTCGGTCTTTAGTATTTCCTTTTCTGTCTTCTTACGTTAAAAGCACTGAACACAGACTTGAGCAGTCTCATTTCATGGGGCAATTGCACTGCCTCTCTTTCCCTGTGACCTGGACTAGGGAATTGTCAGTCAATTGTTAAAACAGTAATGACTCCAAAACCTGTTGTAACCTCTCTGAGCTGTCTAGGTTATGACAATATGCAACGATTATTGGAGCTTTGTTCAGGCAGCTGAAAAGACTTCCCCAGGAGAACAGAGGGAGAGGGAGAAAACCTGCTGCTGGTGGAGAGAAACTAAGGGTGTAAAATGAAAATAATATGAAAATTATACAACAGTCTTATGTAGGGTAACCCTTATCACTGACTTACTGGACGGCCACCAGAGTCCTTGGCCCACATTGTTCTCCCAATGCCTCTAGGCCGGGTGTCACATCTTTGCCTTGCTACTGAGAGACAGGTGAATTGTGAAGGTAATGCATTTGTTGCTTAGATGACGGACACAAACTACGTGATTTAAAACTCTTTAGTATGAGTTGTAGTTTTAAAAGTCATTTTTGAAAAGAGCAAGACATGAACTATGGACAAAATAATAGAGGTGGTAGGAAATAGGGGCAGAAAATTACATGCTGCTGGAGAGCGGAAGACCAGTTCACCCAGACTCCACTCAGGGAAACTGGACTGTGCAGAGGGCCTTGCATGAGGATGTGCAAACATGATTATAATCCAAACCTTGTGCTAATGGAGTTTGACACGCAAGTGTTAACTTACACTAGGCATTCACTCTACAAAGGCACTCGCAAATGTTAGCTCATGTGATCCTCTGTGCAGGGCTACAGAGTGGAGAGACCACCTAGGCCACGCTTCCCAGGGACCTTAGAGTAAAGTGTAGTGGAACCATGTCTGTCTTCATATTCCAGGTCCTGGTTTCTTTGTGCTTATAACAGGTGACTCTGAGTAGTTCACACCTAGGGGGAGAGAAAAATACATATAACTACTGAGTGAACCATAATCTGGGAGGTGATGTCCTAAGAATACAGTCTCATATTTTGTTTCCTTTTTTTTTTTCATCGGTCCATAAACACACTTATGGCAATCCTAAGGGTGATCAATGACTTACTTGCCCCAAGTGTTGGCCAATTAGAATATAAATACTACCTACAACCATTATACCATCATTAAAGTTTTATTAAGATGGAAAAATTTCTTAAAATGTGTCCATATGCTTAATTTTGCTCTAAAAATTAAAATGATTGGATCTTCATTGAACATCTTAAATTTCTTTCACTTTTTTTTTTTTTTTTTTTTTTTTTTTTTTGCGGTACGCAGGCCTCTCACTGTTGTGGCCTCTCCTGTTACAGAGCACAGGCTCCGGACGCGCAGGCTCGGCGGCCATGGCTCACGGGCCCAGCCGCTCCGCGGCATGTGGGATCTTCCCAGACCGGGGCACGAACCCGTGTCCCCCGCATCGGCAGGCGGACTCTCAACCACTGCGCCACCAGGGAAGCCCTCTTTTACTTTTTTATAATAAAAAATAGGACCATAATTGTGAATTTTCAGGAACATCTTTCTGTCGAAGGCAATGGAAATCAAAGGGAAAGATGCACAGGAACACACACACACACACACACACACACACACACACACACACACACACACACATGTCCATAATGCCTTACTAACATCCTGCAACAATCTTCCACCAACAATGGACTAAAGATGCAAACTACCAAACGGCAGAGGATAAATAATAGTTCTCTGCCTGTTTTCCATTCGGTGTGGCTGTACTCAACAACGTTGATAGCAATAAGTAAACTTTCTGTTTCTTTTTCAAAAATTTTATAGGTTGCTCTCATGTCCTTTTCTTCCCCTATTCCTCCCCCCTACAATTCAGCTCACTCAGAAAATGCTGTAAAGTTTCAGAGAAGAGGTTTGCTCAAAGCAACTACAAATAAAGTGCATGTGCATAAATAACTTAGCCTGACTTTTGTTTAATGTCCAAGATGATTGGAACAGATTGTATCATGAACTACTTTCCTTTTGGCTAATTAAATAGCAGTCCCCACTTACCATAAAGCATATTCTTATTAAAACAAGTATCTATAGTCACTCTGCTGGATAAATTACTCCCAAGTAGTGCCATAAAGCCCATTACATTCCTGCTTTAGGAATGGAGCAGGTCCAAACAGACAATCAAAGGATTTCACTGGGATTATTTTAGATTAGAAAAACTAAGGGAGACATGTGGTTCTGACAAAATCATAAAGGATGAATTAGCGGTTCCATACCAAACAAAGTGCTCTAGTGGTATCATAGTATATCTAAAAGTAAAAAACAAATTCCTACTGTGTTAACCTTCACCAAAATGGAAATCTGTTTATGCAGAAATAAAAATGCCATGAACAACTGTTATGTACTGTGCAAATCAAAATGACTGTTTGAATAATAATAAGAAAATCCTTTCAAACCAGTGACTATGGAAATGCGCCACAGTGAAGAAGATGTCTTCATTTCAATAAATTGCTTTCTACATTTAATAGAAAAGGTTATGTTATGATTTGCCATATTAATGAACCATTATTGCATAACCCTATTTTTATTGCAATATATTACCTGCTAAACTATGTCTTTTTTTTTTCAGGAGAAAAAATTTTGTAGAACAGATTCTATGGGAGTTTTTCTTGCTGCCCGTTGTTAAATCTTTCAAAAGCTGTCAGGAGTCTCAGAAAATCAAGTTCAAAATACCATAGCCAACGTGAGTATAGGCATAGGCTAGTCTATTTTTAAATTGTAATACAAAACTGCCAGAGAAATACCTAAACACAAAAGATTATTTTAAAAATGAGATCATCTTATCTAACTTGTCAGTGTAAAGGACAATATCAGTGAAGTAAAATTTAACCCCCAGCTTCTATAAATATTGCTAGATATTTTAGAGCCAAGCTATTTTTTTAGGCGACTTTTCCCTTAAACTCATCATGCACCAGAGCCTTCATGCACTCAGCCTGCACAGACCCTATCCATGGCAGCCACAGGTATTATGGGACACTAATCGCCCAAGGCAGTCAACTGGCTCAATTACCTACCTTGCCTCAGTCAAGCAAGCCCTTCTCCTTGAGGATGAATGGATGGCAAAGTCATTGGCCTCTGCCCTGGAAACTTCTGCAGCAAAGGAGCTACACTTGTTCCTACGAATGGCATTTTGTATGTGCCCTGTGTCTGCAAGCACTGATTCACCACACTGCTTCTGAATGACAAGACTCTGTCCTTGGCATTACAATCAAAGCAGCACCAGCTGGGATCCCCTCAGAATATCCCAAGCTTATGACAGTGAGCTAGTTATCTGATGGAAACAGAGGTGGGACATTTGGGTGTAGCTTCCTGCTTAAGCTGCTGCTGCTGTCATATTTTTGGAGGGAAAGGACTGAAGTAAAGAAGGTACGTGCTGTCATTTCTTAAAGTACTGCCTGCCTTTGCTGTCAGTTCATGGGTGTACTCACCTTTGGCTGCTGCTGAGAGATGTTACTGCCTATTATTCATTCCATACATATTTTTTAATAGTATAATCTGTGACAGCAGTGCATTAGGTGCTGGAGACAAAAGTGAACAAAGTTCTTGCTCCCAAGCAACTTTAAGTCTAGTGAAGGAGACAAATATTTAATACATCGTCAGAGAGACTGGATATTTGGAATCTGTAAAAATGTAGTTTGGGGGAAATTCTTACCACATTTTACCTTTTAAAAATGATACAAATATTATACCAATATATGCATGTTATAGAACTCCTAAACAATATAATACTGTGAAAATTGCCTTCCTTCTCCCTCCAGCCTATACCCTTTCTATAGGTAAATATTGCACTTCTCATTTAAAAAAACATCTAAACAAGTACCCACATACATATTTATATGTACACACATATACGTTTACTTTTCTCTTTCACATACATGAGATTATACTATAAATATTATACAGCTGAAATTTACATTTCAGAAAATGTTTCATGTAAATATATAAACCCACCATTTATTACAATGATTAAATTCCCATATATCAACAGAACATAATTGATATGACTATTCCTCTTTTGATGGGTGTGTTAGTTTCCTGTGGCCACTGTAACAAATAAGCACAAACTAAATGACTTAAAACAACAGAAACTTATTCTTTCATGATTCTGGGGACCAGAAGCCTGAAATCAGTATTGCTGGGTTAAAATCAGTTTGGTGGCAGGGCTATAATCCCTCCAAAGGCACTAGGGGAGAATCCATTCCTTGCCTTTTCAAGCTCTTGATGTCTGCCAGTACTCCTTGACTTGTGGCCACATCACTTCAATGTTCAAGGACAGCACCTTCAAATCTCACTCTGCTCCATCTTCACGTGGCCTTCTCTTCAGTGTGTGTCAAAGCTTCCTCTTCCTCCCTCTTACGAGGACACTTGTGATGGTATTTAAGGCCCATCTGGATAATCCAAGATAATCTTCCCATCTCGAAATCCTTAACTTAAATTATATTCTAACTTATAAGTTAAATTTAGAACTAAATTATGGTCCTCTTTTTGTCATAGAAAGTAACAGTCACACTTGGTGACTTTGGGGACCATTCTTCAGTCTACTACAGTGGGTATTCACGTTGTTCCTATTTCTTAATACAAACAAGGCAGAAACTATGATCATTGAAATTTATATGTGTACACATGTGTAAATATTTTGGTAGATGAAATTCCTAAAAGCGAAATTTCAGAATCAAAGAGTACAGGTAACAAAATACTGTTAAATAATGCCAAGTATTCTCTGGAAAAATTTGTGCCGCAACACTGTACAGTTTCCAAAATACTTCATGGAGTGCTCATTTTCCTATTTTTGTCAAAATTACATATTTTATCTTTGTTCTTATCAATTTGAAAAGTGAAAACTGGCAACTTGTCATTGTTGATTTGAATTTTTTTCATGATTAAAAGTTTGAAAATTTTTCCTCTGTATAATTTCTCATTCTTCATTTTTTTTGAATTTTCTTCTTAATTTGTAGAAATCATTTATAAATTAATATTGATAATTAATATTTTATTCTTATATTTTTACCAATCTATTACTTGTCTTCATAGACTTGTTGAAAGAAATTGTAATTAATGTAAAATCTACCAATATTTTCCTTTTGTATATTTTCAGTTTTCCATCTTGTTTAGAAATATCTTGCTTATCCTAAAAAGTAAAAATGTGTTCTTACATTTTCTTCATTTTGGTTTTTTTTTTTCCCTAATTGCCAGGAATTTACGTGTAAGGTAACAGTCTATCTTTATTAGCTCTCTTTCTAATGGAAAACTAATTGTACCATTGATATTTTAGAACTAATTTATCTACTTTTCCACTAACTTTGAAATACTACCTTTATCATATAATAAGTACTCAAATACACCCAGATCTGTTTTTGAACTATATATCATTGATCTGTTTCTGCTATTTCTGAGAATTCTATGAGGGTAAAGATTGCGTCTGTTTCTCCATTCTGTACCTCAGTGGTACACAGGGTACACATATATGTACATATATATAGGATACATAAAGGCATTCAGTTAATGTGCCAGTAAAACATAAGACTTCCAGTTAAATATGAATTTCAGATAAGAAATGAATAATTTTTTTTACTATAACTTTGTTGCAAGTATTGAATGGAACATACTATGCTAAGAGAAATTGTTCATTGTTTACCTGAAATACAAATTTAACTGGTATCCTATATTTTTATCTGCTAAATCTAGCAACCTTACAGTTGGTATGTATTGACTGAATAAATGAACATGCTATCATAATTTTGTAATTATATTTGCTATTATATTTCATAAATATATATATTATTACACAGGCAGGGAAAATTCCTTCTCTGTGTTCTTCTTTTGTAAAATATTTTGTTTATTTTTAAGAATTTTCCTTCCTGCATAAATTTCAGAATAATTTTTGCCAAGTATTTTTATTAGGATTGCATTGAATTTATCAATGGTCTTTGTTTTACTTTCTATATTTCTATAGTTCTCAGCTATGCTGAAAAAGAGGATGATAAATAAATAAATAACTCTGGCCAATATTATATATTATGTCTAATGGTTAAACACTAAAAGCATTATCACTGAATAAAGAACAAGACAAGAATGAAAACTACCACCACTCGAAATTTTAGCCTCTGTAAAAAACAAGGAAAAGAAATGAGATATGTGAATACTGGGACAGGAAAATTATTTGTCTATGATGCAATTTCTTACCTACAAGTTTCTATTTAGAAAACCCAAAAGATCAATGAAACATATTCAAATTAATATGAACGAATTTAGTAAGTGGATCATTTACAAAATAATTGTATAAAAAATGTAACTTTTACAGTTTTTCAATAAAAACCAGTTAGAAATCATGGCATAAAAATATTCTTAATATGAAATAAAAATATAAAACATCTAGAAATAAGCTTAACAAAATATACACAAGTTTATATATAGTTATAAAATTTTACTTAGAGACATGAGAAGTCCTTAATACATGAAGTGCTTTATCATATTCTTGGATAAGAAGTTTGTTTTTTTTTTTTTGCCGTACGTGGGCCTCTCACTGTTTGGCCTCTCCCGTTGCGGAGCACAGGCTCCAGACGCGCAGGCTCAGTGGCCATGGCTCACGGGCCCAGCCGCTCCGCGGCATGTGGGATCCTCCGGGACTGGGGCACGAGCCCGTGTCTCCTGCATCAGCAGGCAGACTCTCAACCACTGCGCCACCAGGGAAGCTCCATTGGATAAGAAGTTTTCATGTTGAAAATGAGATTTGTATTGAAATAACTTAAATGTATTATAAACTTTATGATACAGTGTAAATTTTGATGCCTTTGTAAATTTGAAAAAATCCATCAAACATGTCTTATACCCTTTCTAATAATGAAGTCTCATGACTACATCTTCTTAAGTCTGTGGAATATTTTTATATCTCTTATAAATCTACTTTACTAACTTAAAATACGTATTACCTGAGATGATGATAAAATTGTTTGATTGATACTTTTACATGTCAAAGACTAGTTGCATGTGTACCCAGAGTTGATATAATCGCATCAATGAAAAAAATGATCAAGATTATTTAAAAAAAATAATACCACAAACAACTGAAAAATAAAGAAGGATGAGGGGAACTTGTATTAGCAGATATGAAATGATAAAATAAAGCTGTGAAAATCAGAATAATGGTTTAATGTAAGAATAGACAGAAAACAGGGCAGAATAAAAAATGAACAGAACTACTAAGAAAAAGCACAGCACTGTACTCTAACACTCCTGGTCACTTTTTACCCCAATACTGATACAGTAGTATCCTTTCTCCAGAGAATCTTTCTTATGAGAGCCTATTTCAAAATGGCAGACTTCGTATGTGACTCGACTTTCTTTCCCTCTTGTGGTTCCCCTTAGTACAGGATATGTATATTTACATACATATACCACACAGTGCTAGTAGAATCAAAAAAGTGAGCAGGAATAGACCAGAAACAAACAATGAGAAAAACATGAAAGTTAGCAAGCAGATGGTGCTGGATTGACCAGGAAAATATAACAGGGAAATCCAGTGCTTGAAATACCAGAAGCAGTGCTTCTCTCCATCCAAAGCAATGTCAACTGTAGGGCCATAAATTTCCAGACTAGGAGAGTGGGGATGGGGTAAACATCAAGGGAATCAGCTGAAAGAAAGACTCAGAATAACTGAGCAGATCGTGCCTCTCCCTCACAACTTTCTCTGTGAAGCAAGGGAAGGAGGACTTGATTGTAGTTTTTCCCTAATTCTCCCCTTGATTCTTAATAATTACTTCTTCATGAATTCATATTTAAAAAAAAATCTGTATGTGTCTTTAGCTTATCTTAACCAAACCAAAATGTAAGAATAGAGTTTTGGAAACAAGTTGTTAGAAGACGTTCCTCTATGTTATTTGTAATTTGGTTGTTAATGATTCCAAGGTGACTCCTAAGTCTTATTGAGGAAACTAAAGAGTCATAATGTAAGATAATTTTAAATTTTAATTAACTATACCCCATGCTATAGTCAGCTGAAGAAGGCCAAGTTTGGGAAATGCAGGTGAATCTCAATCCAGCATGATCCAGGAGAGTGAGTACGCTCTGACACTAGTTAGTTACGCATTTTTATGGTCTGTTCTCATTGTTTATGATTCTATTGGAGAACATTTGTCACTTGATCCATTACTTGATGACAATAACTTTTAAGATAATCCAACTTCATTCCTCATTGAATATATTTCTTAAAAATACTTCTCTATGAGGAACACAGTTCCACACAGCTAAGATAGATATTTTTATCAAATATATCTGCTCTTCTAAATTAACAGATGGGCATTCTGAGATATAAATCTATCCATTGTAAGTGTGCTTGACACCATTTCGTGTTCATTCTTACTTTGCTCTTTGCTCTGTCCACCCTAATTGAAATTTATAAGCTAACTAATTATATTGTGTTCTTTGAGTCTGAGAACCTACACACATGATAACCCCATGAAATAATCATCTGATTTTTTAGGATGTATTTATTGAGTGACTACATTATGACAGAGACCCCAAAACCTCAACTAGTCTGTGGGCCTTTTTCATAATTTATTTTCTGCCCCTCTTTCTCTCACCTTCCTGTTCTACCCAATCCCTGTTCACTATGATACCCATCCTCCCTTCCATTACCCAAATGTGAAATTGTCCTGTGGCCAACACAGTTTTTAAAAAGCGTATCTCACACCACAAGTGTTCCATTTTCACATGAGTAGAGCTCTTGTTTTAATTGTTATCAGTTTATATATATCAGCCCATCAGAAAGTTGGGACTCTATTTTTACCATTCAACTCAGAAATGTGGCTTATATCTGCTTGGGCTTATTATTTTGCTCTACTTTTAAGATGGATTCTTTAGTATGTCAGTTCAGCATAGAAATTAATAGACAACTGTAGAAGTTAAACATTAAGTAATACTTCACCACACGGGCAGTTGGAGGAAATAGTGAGGAAGCTGTGCTAGGATGAGAGCTCACAGCCCCACATAGCTGTGTCTCTGGCACATCTTAGCCTTTAATAAAAGAGTTTTTATGTACCATCCTGCTTACCTGTGGGTTCACAGGTGTGTGAAAGATGATCATCCACAGAATAAAACACCCCATGGCACCAGGACCATAAAAAGTGGTGACCTTCATCGATCTTTGCCTGAGGGAAAGAAGGCTTGAGAACATATAGAACATGGAACAGAAAGAAAAGGCCACAAACGAAGTTTCAATTGTTTCCAGCTTGGGTCAGAGGAAGGGGTATGCCCCACCTAGAGCTGGAAGGCTTTGACTTTGTAGTCCAGCAAGTGCAGCTAGAGATGTGACAAGATGGTCCAGTGCAAGGCCCTGCTTGGCACAAAGGTAGCTGTGACCTAAATTAAGGAAGCAGGGAGTCACATTAAAAAAGCAAGATAAGACCCTAATCACATCTTTCTGGAAAGAGAGAGAAAGGTTTTGTTAATAGAATAGATTGGAGAGAAAGGACAAAATTACATACAAATAAATATCCTGAAAAGTAGACAAATTCCCTTTAAATACAAAATTAGGGAATCTAGTTGTAAGGGATACATTTGGGCAAGTGGGCTGAGGTTTCATTTATTTCACTGCTGTATTAGCTTTATCCTCCCTGATATATAAAACATTCTATTAAACAGGAAAAGTCTATTTTTTTTCAAGCATAAGAAAACTTTTCTTTAAAAAAGTTTAGTTTTAATTGTCCAAACTATTCTAAACCTTTCTCTGTATTAAAACATTAAATGAATTAAAATGAATTCTGAACTGAAACTCAAAGTTCTTCACTCATTATTTGCAAGCTAATGTCACTTTTAGAAGAAGGCAAAATAAGGATAGAGGGGTGAGGCTAAAAAATCTTCTTTCCAATGTTTGCACCTAATTGTCAGTTCCAAAGCATTGTTGCCCGAATTTCATTCTGAATGGCTAGGGAAAAGTGTCACTGTAACCAGAGTGATGGGGAGGCCTGAATGATATCATTTCATTTAGGAGAATGGTGGCCACCTGAGCAAACAGATAACCCAAAATTGGGCCTGATTTGAAACAACATACCTTCTTCTCCGACACTTAGCCTCCTGGTAAGCTGGTTACCTGTTAGACAGGATGTTGCAGCCCCAGAATCTGTTTTCAAAGATTTCATCAATTCAGATATGGGGGAAAACACACATTCCCAGACACACAAAATAAACTCTAACATACTGAAGGGCTTCAATTTCCTTGTACCTGGAATGCTTATGCCTTTGAGTCAAGCATTCTGGGTATGAAGGGGAGGTATACTGTAGAAACAGTGGGGTGTAATGATTTTCACTGCAGTGGAGTGAGGTTTATATCCTACCGAAGAACATTCAAAAGAAAAATGTCTATACATGGGCAGCGTGGATGCATTTTAGTAGGTTTCTCCCTCTCCACAATTTTACCTTCCCAAGCTTGAATTTATAGGCTTAGGTTTCATAGTGTAATTACTGGGTTTAATATCAGAGAGGAGAGCCGCTTTGGCTTTTAGAGTATGGTTGGTGTTTATTCAAGGGAAACAATCTCCAATGCAGTTTCATTTTCTTTTCATTTTCACTGGGGTGGGGGGCGGGGGATGAATACTGATGTTTATGGAGTTTAAGGGTCTGGCAGCACTGGGAACTGCAGAACTTTGTTTATCCAGAGTCCAGTTTCAATCCAGAGGGTGCCAATGCAAACTTCTCCAGACTACCACGCCAAAAATGTCAGCCCTGTCTTGGAGAAGCGGCCTTCCCAAGCAGGGAGAGGTACTCAGAGCCAGCTTAGTTTGAAACTGAACTATGGAGAAAGCCCAAGAGCTCAACCATGCTGTCTCAAGCACAGCAGTTTAAAAATATGCTTTTTATCAGATTTTCCTCATATTGTGTCTCATATTTTTTTATCACAGCAGGAGCCTGCCATCACCAGCTAAGCTGATTGACTGTGTCCTCTACCAGCATCCGCCTTTGATATTCATGTCTTCAGGAAAGCTCCATCCCTTTCACTTGCACTCTTGCTGGGGTCTCTCTATGCACCCGCTACTACCACAGTTACAGCATCTGTCCCCCAACTGGGAAGGAAGCTTTAGCTCATCAGGATCAACTGCATTTCTACTAACTGTGGGTGCCGTCAGAAATGCAATGTTGGCAACACTTTCTTCCATTCTTGAGACATTACATCTCCACAGCCCTTGGGGTGTTTCATTCTAACAGCTGGAAATTCCTGATTTTCAATATGATTTGCTTTTTCCTCCTCATAGTGCTTGGTATCAGGGCCAACTTTGTAAGGCAGTTTTTAATGAACCCATAGCCAGTGTGTTAAATATGTTAGTTGAGTTTTTCCATAAAGCTAAGCTAATATAACATGATTGTTTTCTTAGGCACCCTATGGGGAGTAAGGAACATAGAGGGTAGGGAAGGTGGGGTTGTGTAATTGATATAGTTGGTATGTTGCCAGAGTTACACACCTTTCAAGACCCCCCACCCAACAGTGAGCTGATGACCTTCATGTTAACTGAGCTTTCTAAAATAAGGAGCTCATCTATAAACTGGAGCCCAGAAAGACTGAAACTTGAAGTATAACCCTTTGGGAAAGGCTGCCATGCTGAGAAAAATTGACTCAATAACTAGCATGGACGAACTTTGAAGTTAAACTCTATACTTGCTACTTCCTAGAATTCTTGTCACTGCAAAACTATCTAAGAAGATCACTGCAAAACTATCTGTGACATTAATCAAATGCAATAAGAAAAATGATATACACATATTTGTTTTCTGTAACTTGTGTTGCCTGTGGCATTTGTCCAGTGCCTACTATGCAGCAGATTCTCAAGTACTGGGGATGGTTTCTGATTATTCCTGTGTGAGTTCACTACACAGTCTTGTGAGGGCTGGCAAGTATCTCTCAATAGCCACAGCAGTTCATTTAAGCTCAAACCTCTGAAACTGTGACGCGAGAAGATAGTACTGAAAATTAAAACAAAGCAAACAAACAACAAACAAAAAACCCCAAGCTCAGTAAACTAGTTAAAATCCCAGACTCTTGAGCCATACTACTTGAGTTTCAGTTCCAGCCATTTACTGGCTGTATGATCTCAGGCAAGAGGCCCACCCTTTCTGTGTCTCAGTTTTCTCCTCTGTAAAATTGGATATAATAACAGTATTTACTCATTTTATTAGAATGAAAATTAATTGACTTGAAATCTGTAAAAGGTTGGTGATTAGTACATAATAAGTTCATTTAGATATTTGATAAATAATCTACTCTTAGGATATAGTCATTGATTAGGGGGTATTATTCCCTTGTCAGGTCTGAAACCACTATATGTGGAAAGAATGCATATATTGCACAGAAGAACTAAATCCATCAACTATGAAGTATTCCAGTAACATGGTATATATTCAAATTAAAATGAACTATTGAAAACTAAGCATTTACAGTATTGTCAAAGATGATAATTTAAAGATATTGGATAACATTTAAAGGCAAACTGGCAAAAGTTTTGAGTTTCAACTCTCATGTTTACAAACTGTGTGACTAAAATTTCTGCATTCAACTTTCCTCATCTTTAAAATGACTTTTTTTTTTTTTTTTGCGGTATGCGGTCCTCTCACTGCTGTGGCCTCTCCCGCTGCGGAGCACAGGCTCCGGACGCACAGGCTCAGCGGCCATGGCTCACGGGCCCAGCCGCTCTGCAGCATGTGGGATCTTCCCGCACCGGGGCACGAACCCGTGTCCCCCGCATCGGCAGGTGGACTCTCAACCACTGCACCACCAGGGAAGCCCTAAAATGACTTTTTAATGCACTTGTTGCAGTAGGTTATGGTGAGGTTTAAATAAGTGCTTAGTACAATGTCTGACATATAGTAACCATCCAGTAATATGAAGACTTTAATTTTTTTTAATTATGAGGCCATAATACATTTTACATCTTTATTAGAGTATAATTGCTTTACAATGTTGTGTTATTTTCTGCTGTATAACAAAATGAATCAGCTATATGTATACATATATCCCCATATTCTCTCCCTCTTGTGCCTCCCTCCCACCCTCCCCATCTAGGTGGTCACAAAGCACCAAGCTGATCTCCCTGTGCTATGCAGCTGCTTTCCACTAGCTATCTATTTTACATTTGTAGTGTATATATGTCAATGCTACTCTCTCTTTTGGTCCCGGCTTCCCCTTCCCCCTACCCACGTTTCCACAAGTCCATTCCCTACATCTGTGTATTTATTCCTGTGCTGCCCCTAGGTTCATCAGAAGCTTTTTTTTAGATTCCATATATATGTGTTAGCATACAATATTTGTTTTTGTGACTTACTTCACTCTGCGTGACAGTATCTAGGTCCATCACCACACTACAAATAACTCAATTTAATTTCTTTTTATGGCGAGTAATATTCCATTGTATATATGTGCCACATCTTCTTTATCCATTCATCTGTCAATGGACACTTAAGTTGCTTCCATGTCCTGGCTATTGTAAATAGTGCTGCAATGAACATTGTGGTACATGTCTCTTTTTGAATTATGGGTTTCTCAGGGTATATGCCCAGTGGTGAGATTGCTGGGTCATATGGTAGTTCTATTTGTAGTTTTTTAAGGAACCTCCATACTGTTCTCCATAGTGGCTGTATCAATGTACATTCCCACCAACAGGGCAAGAAGGTTCCCTTTTCTCCACATCCTCTCCAGCATTTATTGTTTGTAGTTTTTGATGATGGCCATTCTGACTGGTGTGAGGTGATATCTCATTGTAGTTTTGATTTGCATTTCTCCAATGATTAGTGATGTTGAGCATCCTTTCATGAGTTTGTTGGCAATCTGTATATCGTCTTTGGAGAAATGTCTATTTAGGTCTTCTGCCCAATTTTAGATTGGGTTTTTGTTTTCTTGATATTGAGCTTATATATTTTGGAGATTAATCCTTTGTCATTTGCTTCATTTGCAAATATTTTCTCCCATTCTGAGGGTTCTCTTTTTGTCTTGTTTATGATTTCATTTGCTATGCAAAAACTTTAAAATTTCATTAGGTCCCATTTGTTTATTTTTGTTTTTATTTCCATTTCTCTAGGAGGTGGGTCAAAAAGGATCTTGCTGTATTTATGTCATAGAGTGTTCTGCCTATGTTTTCCTCCAAGAGTTTTATGGTACCTGGCCTTACACTTAGGCCTTTAATCCATTTTCTGTTTATTTTTATATATGGTGTTAGGGATTGTTCTAATTTCATTCCTTAATATGTAGCTGCCCAGTTTTCCCAGCACCACTTATTGAAGAGGCTGTCTTATCTCCATTGTATAGTCTTGCCTCCTTTATCAAAAATAAGCTGACCATATGTGCGTGGGTTTATCTCTGGTCTTTATATACTGGTCCATTTATTTATATTTCTGTTTTTGTGACAGTTCCATATTGTCTTGATTACTGTAGCTTTGTAGTAGAAGCTGAAGTCAGGGAGCCTGATTCTTCTAGCTCCGTTTTTGTTTCTCAAGGTTGCTTTGGCTATTCAGGGTCTTTTATGATTCCATACAAATTGTAAAATTTTTTGTTCTAGTTCTGTGAAAAATGCCATTAGTAGTTTGATAGGGATTGCACTGAATATGTAGATTGCTTTCGGTAGTGTAGTCATTTTCACAATATTGATTCTTCCAATCCAAGAACATGGTATAAATCTCCATCTGTTGGTATCATCTTTAATTTCTTTCATCAGTGTCTTATAGTTTTCTGCATACAGGTCTTTTGTCTCCCTAGGTAGGTTTATTCCTAGGTATTTTATTCTTTTTGTTGCAATGGTAAATGGGAATGTTTTCTTAATTTCTCTTTCTGAGTTTTCATTGTTAGTGTATAGGAATGCAAGAGATTTCTGTGCATTAATTTTGTATCCTGCTACTTTATCAAATTCATTGATTAGCTCTAGTAGTTTTCTGGTAGCATCTTTAAGATTCTCTATGTATAGTATTATGTCATCTGCAAACAGTGACAGTTTTACTTCCTCTTTACCAATGTGGATTCCATTTATTTCTTTTTCTTCTTTGATTGCCATGGCTAAAACTTCCAAAACTGTGTTGAGTAATTAATAGTGGTGAGACTGGGCACCCTTGTCTTGTTCCTGATCTTAGTGGAAATGGTCTCAGTTTTTCACCATTGAGAATGATGTTGGCTGAGGGTTTGTCATATATGGCTTTTATTATGTTGAGGTTGTTTCCCTCTGTGCCCACTCTCTGGAGAGTTTTTAACATAAACGGGTGCTGAATTTCATTGAAAGTTTTTTCTGCATCTTTTGAGATTATCATATGGTTTTTCTCCTTCAATTTGTTAATATGGTTCATCACATTGATTGATTTGTGTATAATGAAGAATCCTTGCATTCCTGGGATAAACCCCACTTGATCATGGTGTATGATCCTTTGAATGTGCTGTTGGATTCTGTTTGCTAGTATTTTGTTGAGGATTTTTACATCTATGTTCATCGGTGATATTGGCCTGTAGTTTTCTTTTTTGTGACATCTTTGTCTGGTTTTGGTATCAGGGTGATGGTGGCCTTGTAGAATGAGGTTGGAAGTGTTCCTCCCTCTGCTATATTTTGGGAGAGTTTGAGAAAGATAGGTGTTAGCTCTTCTCTAAATGTTTGATAGAATTCACTTGTGAAGCCATCTGATCCTGGGCTTTTGTTTGTTGGAAGATTTCTATTCACAGTTTCAATTTCAGTGCTTGTGATTGGTGTGTTCATATTTTCTATTTCTTCCTCGTCAGTCTTGGAAGGTTGTACTTTTCTAAGAATTTGTCCATTTTTTCCACATTGTCCGTTTTATTGGCATATAGTTGCTTGTAGTAGTCTCTCATAATCCTTTGTATTTCTGCAGTGTCAGTTGTTACTTCTCTTTCATTTCTAATTCTGTTGATTTGAGTCTTCTCCGTTTTTTTCTTGATATGTCTGGCTAATGGTTAATCAATTTTGTTTATCTTCACAAAGAACCAGCTTTTAGTTTTATTGATCTTTGCTATTGTTTTCATTTATTTCTGATCTGATCTTTATGCTTTCTTTCCTTTTGCTAACTTTGGTTTTGTTTTGCTTTTTGTTTGTTTGTTCTTCTTTCTCTAATTGCTTTGGGTGCAAGTTTCGGTTGTTTATTTGAGATTTTTCTTGTTTCTTCAGGTAGGATTTTATTGCTATAAACTTCCCTCTTAGAACTGCTTTTACTGCATCCCATAGGTTTGGGTAGTCGTGTTTTCATTGCTATTTTTTTCTATGTATTTTTTGACTTCCTCTTTGATTTCTTCAGTGATCTCTTGGTTATTTAGTAGCATATTGTTTAGACTCTATGTGTTTGTATTTTTTAAAGATTTTTTCCTGTAATTGATATCTAGTCTCATAGCATTGTGGTCAGAAAAGATACTTGACACGATTTCAATTTTCTTAAATTTACCAAGGCTTGATTTGTGACCTAAGATATGATCTATCCTGGTGAATGTTCCATGTGCACTTGAGAAGAAAGTGTATTCTGTTTTTGTTAATGGAATGTGCTATAAATATCAGTTAAGTCCATCTGGTCTAATGTGTCATTTAAAGCTTGTGTTTCCTTATTTACTTTCATTTTGGATGATCAGTCCTTTGGTGAAAGTGGATGTTAAAGTCCCTTACTATTATTGTGTTACTGTTGATTTCCCCTTTTATAGCTGTAAGCATGTGCCTTATGTATTGAAGTACTCCTATGTTGGGTGCATAAATATTTACAATTGTCATTTCTTGGATTACTCCCTTGATCATTGTGTAGTTTCCTTCTTTGTCCCTTGTAATAGTCTTTATTTTAAAGTCTATTTTGTCTGATAGGTGTATTGCTACTCCAGCTTTCTTCTGATTTCCATTTGCATGGAATATCTTTTTCCATCCCCTCACTTTCAGTCTATATGATCCCTAGGTCTGAAGTGGGCCTCTTGTAGACAGCATATATACAGATCTTGTTTTGGTACCCATTCAGCCAATCTGTGTCTTTTTGTTGGAGCATTTAATCCATTTACATTTAAGGTAATTATCGATATGTATGTTCCTATTACCATTTTCTTAATTGTTTTGTTCTTAATGGTTCCTATTACCATTTTCTTAATTTGTTTCTTAATTGTTTCTTAATTGTTTTTGTTTGTTTTGGTAGGTCTTTTCTTTCTCTTGTGTTTACCTCCTAGAGAATTTCCTTTAGCATTTGTTGTAAAGCTGGTTTTGTGGTGCTGAATTCTCTTAATTTTGCTTGTCCACAAATATTTTAATTTCTCCTTCGAATATGAATGAGATCCTTGCTGGCTAGAGTAATCTTGGTTGTAGGTTTTTCCCTTTCCTCACTTTAAGTATGTCTTCCCAGTACCTTCTGGCTTGCAGAGTGTCTGCTGAAAGATAAGCTGTTAACCTTATGGGGATTCCCTTGTATATTATTTGTTGCTTTTCCTTTGCTGCTTTTAATATTTGTTCTTTGTATTTAATTTTTGTTAGTTTGATTAATATGTGTCTTGATGTGTTGATTTATCCTGTATTTATCCTGTATGGGACTCTCTGTGGATTTGATTGACTATTTCCTTTCCCATGTTAGGGAAATTTTCGATTATAACACTTAAAATATTTTCTCAGACCCTTTCTTTTTCTCTACTTCTTCTGAGACCCCTATAATTTCAATGTTCATGCATTTAATGTTGTCCCAGAGGTCTCTCAGCCTGTCTTCAATTCTTTTCATTCTTTTTTATTTATTCTGCTCTGCAGCAGTTATTTCCACTGTTGTATCTTCCAGGTCACTTATCCATTCTTCTGTGTCACTTATTCTGCTATTGATCTCTTTTAGAGAATTTTTAATCTCATTTATTGTGTTGTTCATCTTGCTTGTTTGCTCTTTAGCTCTTCTAGGCCCTTGTTAAACGTTTCTTAAAGTTTCTCCATTCTATTTCTGAGATTTTGGATCATCTTTACTATCATTACTCTGAATTCTTTTTCAGGTAGACTGCCTCTTTCCTCTTCATTTGTTTGGTCTGGTGGCTTTTTACCTTGATCCTTCATTTGCTGCATATTTCTCTGTCTTCTTATTTTGTTTAACATACTTTGTTAAACAGCCTTTTCGCAGGCTGCAGGTTCATAATTCCTCTTATTTCTGGTGTCTGCTCCCAGTGGATGAGGTTAGTTCAGTGGCTTATGTAGGCTTCCTGGTTGGGCGGTCTGGTGCCTGTGTTCTGGTGGGTGGGGCTTATCTTGCCCTTCTGGTGGGCAGGGCTGCATCTGGTGGTGTGTTTTGGTGTGTCTGTGAACTTAGTATGATTTTAGGCAGCCTCTCTGCTAATGGGTGTGGTTGTGTTCCTGTCTTGCTGGTTGTTTGGCATGGGGCGTCCAGCACTGGAGCTTGCTGGCCGTTGGGTAGAGTTGGGTCTTAGGGTTGAGATAGAGATCTCTGGAAGAGCTCTTGCTGATTAATATTACATGGGCCCAGGAGGTCTCTGGTGGTCCAATGTCCTGGACTCGGCTCTTCCACCTTGGAGGCTCAGGCCCGACACGCAGCCGAAGCACCAAGACCCTGCCAGCTGCACAGCAGGGAAGAAGCATAAGAAAAAGAAAAAAAAAAAGAACAGAGAGAACCCCAAAACAAATGGTAAAAAAAAATAAAGCCAAAAAATGAATAGACAGAAACCCAAGACAAATGGTAAAAGCAAAACTAAACAGACAAAATCACACAAAGAAATATACACACTCATAAAAAGAAAAAAGAAAAACAAGGAAGAGAGCAACCAAACCAATAAACAAACCCACCAATGAAAACAAGCACTAAAAACTAAACTAAGATAAACATAAAACCAAAACCAAATCAAATGCAGAAAGCAAACCCCAAGTCTACAGTTGTTCCCAAAGTCCACTGCCTCAATTTTGGAAACATTTGTTGTCTATTCAGGTACTCTACAGATGCAGGGTTTATGAAGCCAATTGCAGGGATTTAATCTGCTGCTCTTGAGGCTGCTGGGAGAAATTTCCCTTTCTCTTCTTTGTTCACACATCTCCTGGGCTTTAACTTTGGTTTTGGCCCTGCCTCTGAGTGTAGGCCACCCTCAGCATCTGTTCCCCACCCAGATAGTAGGGGGTTAAAGTAGCGGCTGATTAGGGCTCCCTTGCTCACTCAGGCTGGGGAAAGGGAAGGGTACAGTAGTCATAATTGCAATGTGGGGCATGCCTGCAGCAGCAGAGGCCAGTGTGACATTGCAACAGCCTGGGGCATGCCATTTGTTCCCCTGGAGAAGTTGGCCCTGGATCACGGGACCCTGGTAGTGGCATGCTGCACGGACTCCCAGGGGGGTGTGGGTAGTGACCTGAGCTTGCACACAGGATTCTTGGTGGCAGCGGTGACAGCAGTAGGAGTCCGTGCCTCTCTCTGGGGTCCAAGATGATAGCTGCATCTCTCACCTGTCTCTGGAGCTAGCTTAGGTGGTGTTCTGCTGTCTCTGGGCACACAGAGCAGGAAGCCCCTCTCCTCGCACACCCCAAAACAATGGTCTCTTGCCTCTGTGGAAGGTCCATACTTTTTTCCTGGACTCTCTCCCAGCTAGCTGTGGCACACTAACGCCCTTCAGGCTGTGTTCACACAGCTAACCCCAGTCCTCTCCCTGGGGTCTGACCTCCGAAGCCCAAGCCTCAGCTCCCAGCCCCCACCCACCCTAGTGGGAAAGCAGACAGGCATCTCAGGCTGATGAGTGCTGGTCAGCACCAGTCTTCTGTGAGGGAATCTCTGATTTGCCCTCTGCCTCCCTGTTGCTACGCTCTCCTCTGTGGCTCTGAAGTTTCCCCACCCACCCACCCCCCATTTCCACCAGTGAAGGGGCTTCTAATCTGTGGAAATTTTTCCTCCTTCACAGCTCCATCCCAGAGGTGCAGGTCCCATCCCTATTCTTTTGTCTCTGATTTTTCTTTTTTCTTTTGCCCTGCCCAGGTACGTGGAGATTTTCTTGCCTTTTGGGAAGTCTGAGGTTTTCTGCCAGCATTCAGTAGGTAGGTGTTCTGTAGGAGTTGTTCCACATGTAGATGTATTTTTGATGTATTTGTGGGGAGGAAGGTGATCTCCATGTCTTACTCCTCCACCATCTTGAAGGTCTCCCCTCTAGTAGGCCATAATACATTTTTAGTAATGAAATTCCAATACGGTTATCAAGAAATAGGGTTCTAAGAGTATAACCCTCCCCTCGATTTTAAGGACTCAAACCAACAAAGACCAGGTTTAAAGACTAACCATAGCCTTATTTTGTGACATATTTTGGGACTTGTACTTATCAAGCAATGGCACCTATCAAAAGGAAAGATTTGGGCTTCCCTGGTGGCGCAGTGGTTGAGAGTCCGCCTGCCGATGCAGGGGACACGGGTTCGTGCCCTGCTCCGGGAGGATCCCACATGCCGCAGAGCGGCTGGGCCCATAAGCCATGGCCGCTGAGCCAGCATGTCCGGAGCCTGTGCTCCACAACGAGAGAGGCCACGACAGTGAGAGGCCCACATAACGCAAAAAAAAAAAAAAAAAAAAAAAAAAAAAAAGGAAAGATTTGATTCCCTTTTACATCAACATGCAAAAAAAAAAAAGAGAGAGAAGTGGTTAAATGTGACATGAGAGATGATAATTGATCATGGTTAGCAATCTTCAGGGGTTTCTAAAAAATGTATCTAAAACTAGAAGTTACTGGGCAAGGGTACACAACATTTTAAAAAGATATTAAATAATTACAAATTTCTAAGAAATTTCATCTGGAGTTTATATTTTTATTTCAGGTCTTTCAGTACTTTTATTTCAGAGTCCCACAAGTTTTATTTCCTGTCAAAATTGATTTGTCTCCATCTTTCTTCAAACTCCTCATATATAAGAATTCAAAGTCATGTAATTTTAGATCTAGGAGATGCCTTATCAGTCATCTAGTCAAATCTCCTCATGAGGAAACTGAGGCTCAGAAAGGTGAAGTAATCAGCCAAGACTGCAGAGATGCTCAGAGGCAAAGGCAGGTTTAGAATATAGGATTCCTGGTGTGCTTCCCACTTAATTCAGTGGAATGAAAAAATTTTGTTAGAGTTGCTGGAGAAGTGACAACAACCATCACTATTAGTTTTTTGTTTGCAAGGTTTGCATGTGTAAGACTGTTTATTTCCTTTCAGATACCATATCTGCAGCTCTGGTACCTGTCACTGGGTGAATAATGGTGCCTAAGCTGTGGTCTTCTGTGTAAGTGGAAAGGTTTCCCAAATAGACTGAGTATTTGATTTTTGTACCTGCTTACGTTCATGTGTATGTGTAATTTATACATACATATGCCACTCTTACTGTGTTAACCTTTTGTTATTTTAACACTCATACTATATATATATGTAAACTTAAAGAAATATGCTTCTTAGGTGCAAGTAAATACAATATTCAATTGTTAATAATTGTCAATAGTCTAACCCCAGCCTTCTGTTCAAATAGAAAAAAATATTCCAATAACTTTGGACTTAATCTTGAAGTCTACTTGGATAAATAGACAGCTACTGAGTCTAGCATCTGGGAGTCTTCAGTTGAAGATGTTTAATCTTTTCATAGGATTTTACTGATCTCTGTTTATAACTCATCACAAATAAGGGATGACATTCCCTTGCGAGAACTATCAAACAATTTTTTTACTATCTGAGTTCCCAGCTCTCCTAATCATTTAGAGAAAGGTAAAACTGACTTGGTAAAAAATATGTAGAAAGAGGTTTGCTTCTTACAACAATTCTATGGCATAGGTTCTGTTATTATTTCCATTCTACACTTGAGAAGACTAAGACAGAGAGAGGCTAAGTAATTTGTTTGATAAGTAACAGAACTGAAATTTAAACCCCCACCATAGGGCTCCAGAGTCTACGTTCTTAACCACAACACTTATGACCTCTCCAATAAGCCAGGTGACTTTCAAAGAGGAAGGGAGAGTTCTGGTCTCTTCCACCTGAAATGTGGTGGAAAATCCAATTGTTTAGCAGTCTTTATGGTCCCCTAGCTCATCCTTAACCTAACTTCAAGTTCAGAGAACAAGCTCATACTCTATTTAATGAATTATGCATTATTTCACATCATATATTATTACTACTATACATTTTATAATACACACAGGCAAAATATCATGGAGTTTAAAAGTATGTTACATAAACTACATGTGTGGTTTTTTCAAGGATATCTTGCATTATCACTACACTTTGGATAAACATTCAAGTTTTTTTAATTGTTTTTTTGAAAGTTGAGGGCAACTAATCATGCTGCATTAAAAAAAATTGTAATACTTGAGCAACAGATTTTGAAAACTGAACATAAACAAAGACAAAACAGTAAATAATCAAATTAACATATAAAAATTTTGTTGCAAAATATTCATAAGAAAATGCATAATTATTGTGGTATAGTAGTAAGGTATAAAAACCAGATAGCATAGTATACTGCTTAATGGTTAATATCTTATATAGCAAAATCATGCTTTTACATGATTTTACATGATCTTTGTTCCCATTTTGTTATTTTCCAGAATCTAGAAGCATCATAATTATGAGCAGATTTTTCCGACATATATAATTAGGTCCTGTTACCTACTCACACTGTCATGCATATTAGAAGAAAATGTCCTGAACTCAACAAACTAGTATCTAACTGTAACCAGAAACAATGCTCTGTGCACTTGGTTCTTCCCACTGTCCTCCTAGGTCCCACACAGTACGCTGCCTAGAGCAACGGAGTTGCTTCCTGACCAGAATGTAAAAGTCACCCACCAAGGGCTTTGAGTCCCCAGAGCCTCAAGATGGGGATTCTGGGCTATCAGTATATAGAGATGGAAGTTTTAGACAATGCCAGCATTCCCCTCCCCCCACATCACCACAATAGTTTAATCATAACCCTGAGGGAATGAGAACTGAGCTACTGAATGTGGGATGATTAAAACTTAATGGAGAGGGTGCCATGAAAACGAAAGCCCCAGAACGTTGCAGAAGGTAGAGGTCAGTTGTGTGTGGAGAGTGCTGGTGGGGAGAAAAAGCTGAAAAAAAGAGGAAAGCTGAAAGCTATGAAAGGGAGAAGAAAAGGACTGGGGAAAGTGGTGTCAAGTCCAGAAAGGAGGATGGGCTGGGAAGGATGGAGAAAAGTAGTGGTTGTGAATGTACGCTCAGTCCAGGGAGGATGGACTCTAAGTCTCTGGTTTCTCAAGCAGAAAGCTGGAGATTCCACTGCTGTAGAACAGGTTCTCCTCTCATCTCCAGATGTCTTCCAATGACATTCTACTGCCTCATGGGTAGGAGGATGGCAAATCTGAAACCACTGTTAGGTGGGATTATTGCTGTTAGATTCTCTCTGCAATCTGAAGGGATAGAAAAAGTGAGAAACTTCAGGTATTTCTAGGTAACCAATATCATTAATAACTCTTTACCTCCAGAGGGAGACTGATGGGTACAAATATGGTGTAATATCCTAAACCCTAAAACTCCTGCTGCTTTAAATCCAGTGTACACACAAAATGCCTCCCTCGTTTGCCCACCATGAAATACTTCATTTTACAATTAGAGAACAGGCTTAAAACGCCTTTGACCTTGGGAGCAGCACCGTGTAAATTTTATTCTTAACCAAATGGTTGAGCCTTCTTATGCCCAAATTTCAATAAATACGAGTGCAAGGGGAGAGAACTCTGGATAACTGAGACACTGAAATAGGTGTGAAGGAGGTACCTAAAAAAGTGTGCTGGGTATCTTAAAGAAAATTTAACTATTCTATATTTCCACTTCAGACTGCTTCTTCAAGGAGCCTGGCCAAAGACAAGCCATAACCGTAACCAAGACGGCAAAGAGCCCTAAGCAAGAACTCTGGAGTTCTCTCATCTTCCATGATTCTCAGTTTCCTTGTTAATAAATTCAGTGAGTTTTAGTAGACTTCTAAAGTCCCTTTAAATTTTAATATCATAATTGCTGGGGGTTTTTAAACATTTATTTTTAAGCCAGTAGAATTGTTATTTTTCCAACAAAATCTGAAATAAGAAACAATAAAATCACTACTCTGATTAAAATTAAGATTGGGAAGCCTAAACCCTGTGTGCTCAGCCTCTTCATTTCCTCAGGGAACCCTGAGCGATCATCAAGGGATCCTAAGGAGAAGTCCATCTTTAACATTTGTGGAGCCCATGGCAAGCGTAAAAGTGGACACCATACATCTAAATATTTTGAATGAAACTAAACAATCATTAAAATAAACATATTCTATCCTCCTATTTTGTCTAATGTATATTCATAATGATGGAGAAGAACATGTTCAAATCTAGAATTCTTGGACTCCTCAGAGTTTGTGATGGAAAATTCTGGAATGAGGTACGCCAGCTTCTGGCCACTAGTCCCCGGTGCCCCGCCTAGAGTCTGCTCACCTTTTGTTTACCATTCCCAGTTCCATCTCCCACAGTGGAACTTATATGCATTCTGTGGGCACCAAGCCCACAGTTAGAAGCACTGTCCACAATTCCTGAAAAGTGGTCTTGTGGTACACTCTTGGATGGTTAAAAACTTAGGGGATATGACTGTTCAGGTTCAGATCATTTGAGCAAAGAAATCCAGAGTCCAGAGTACCCAGACCATGGTCTAGAGAACAGACTTAGGCTCCTGGTGGGCACATACTCATCAGTCCCACAGATCTCAGGCTGTAATCCATGGGGCGGGTTACAGACACCCAGGCAAGATGCTTTAAATGTAGAACTGTTACTGACCAGGGTTCTTGGCCTCCTTAATCAATAAAAATTGATAAGAGGCCGGACAAGAAATTCAGGAAAGGCTTTATTGGGGCCCCTGCTGCAGCAGGGGGTGGGGGGTAGAGTGACAACAAGTAACAGCTTCCCTTGCTTGCCCGCTCACTGAGCAGGGGCAAACTGGTTCCTTATATGGGGTGAGGGTAGGGGTGTGTCCAGGGGTCAGGCTGGAGGAGTGGCTTAGGGGTTTTTCCCACCCCTTTGGTGGTGGTGTGTGCAGGGGGCATGCGCAGTATCCTGTTTTTGCTCCTAACCCCCTGTTTTTGCCCCTGACTCTGCAGAAGTGGCAGTTGGGCTTTCTTTGGTCTTTTTTGTATCTTGTCCATAATTTGCCCCAACTACACGTGCATACAGCTATTTTTAGTCCCTTATAGTTTCTTTGTATTTTGTTGTTCAAGAAGACGTTTGTCCAGGTGCAAGCATTGCAGCAAAGAGTCCCAGGTCCCAGCCTGTCTCAGAACCTTGACCCAAAGCCTCTCTTGCCCAAGTCCAGGGCAGTACTGACTGGGTAGATGTAGAGCCTAGGAAACCATCCCTGTGGGTCCCCGAGGACTCTCTTTTGGAGGCAGCTTGGTAGAATGTTGTTAGTGGACATCAAAGTCAGTCTTTATAATCAGTCCCATTGCCTATGCCTCAGGACTGCAATGTCAGCGGCTGCTGAGTCTCCAGGCTGCCCTCCTGCCTTATCCATTTCAGACTTGTCAACCCCAAACAGCAATGGGGTGATTAATTCCTTAAGTCATATATACATCAGAACTTCTGTATGACACTTATTTTATATATAACCTGGGGCTGGTTCCTGACTTCTCTGACAGTTCATTACTTCATCAGTATCATCAGAATAGTAACAGCAACCTCTGAGCTGGTAAAAGAGGAAAGAGATAAAGCATGGCAAGTACATTATACCGAGTTTGACACAGAATAATGACTTCAAAAAAGTAACAACCACCACTTATTATTATTACTATTAATAGTGGAGCAAAAGCTATTAAGCTGGAAGTTAGTTAACATAGAAACATCAAAACGTTCATTCATCATAATGTAGTAACTGAGAACACCGTCTTTGGACTCAGACCACAGGTGTTTGTGTGTTTGCTCCATCACCTACCATTTGTTAATACTTACAATGTGCTACAGAATATGCTAGGCACAGTCCTTGCCCTACAGAATCACGGTCTGACTTATATGGGTGCAAAATCCATTAGAGTTTGCCATGACTATCGGATCCTACCATATTGACTTTTAATTTTTTAAAAAATAAAACTCATTTTTAGGGGTTTCCCTGGTGGCACAGTGGTTGAGAGTCTGCCTGTCTATGCAGGGGACACGGGTTCGAGCCGTGGTCTGGGAGGATCCCACATGCCGCGGAGCAACTGGGCCCATGAGCCACAACTACTGACCCTGTGTGTCTGGAGCCTGTGTTCTGCAACAAGAAAGGCCACGACAGTGAGAGGTCCACGCACCGCGATGAAGAGTGGCCCCCTCTCGCCGCAACTAGAGAAAGCCCTCGCACAGAAATGAAGACCCAACACAGCCAAAAATAAATAAATAAATAAATTTTAAAAAAACAAACAAGAATTCACTCACTTTAAAAAACAAAACAAAACTCATTTTTAGTTTAGGCTCTTATATTTGAAAAGCCCTAGCAGATCTCAAATACAGAGCACAGCCATTAAGAACTTGGGGTGGTTTGGGAAACTGAGTCTGGCAATGGCAGACTTGTACAATTTTTGCATGGCAGCTTGGAGGAAACAGCTCATCATCTCAAGTCACTATTATACTTATAATTAGAAACAACATCACAGTCAGGATGCATGAAAATCCAAAATGTTTTGACTATGGAATATCACAACATTTAATTTGTAAAGTAATTTTACTGATTACTTTTCAGTGCTGCCCTACTTTTTAAGGAAAAAGTTTGTTTTTTCCTGACTACTAAAAAACACTTAAGGGTATGACATTTAATATGATAATGGCGTAAATTTCTCTGTTACCTATCAATTGAAGGTTATTTTTAAAGCATAAACATTATATTTATATGAAGGAAAGCAAGACCAGGAATGACAATTGTCATTTTTATGGAAGCCAGATCTCCCTAAGATAATGCATGTGTACATTCAAGGACAGAGATTTATAGCTGAAGCACACTTTGTAGATTTCAGTGACAGATACAGGCCTTGAAATACATCTCCAATACAGGAGATCAAACAGATTTTTTTTTTTTTTAATTTTTAGTTAAAGCTCATGATAGCACAGTAAGAAAATGAGCTGACAACTTACTGAGTTAATCTCTCCCCTTTCACCTCCTGTACAATAGATTTTTCACAGTTCCTACCACTTTTATTGTCTCTTACCTCAGACCTTCTCCCACATCACGCCTGGAATTTGTGCCCACTGTGTCAGGTCTCTGCACTTTTCTCTGTTGGTGGAAAGCTCTGGCACTGAAGACTGCCCCGCCTGTAAGAGTAATAAGTGTGCTAACAGGAGGGATTAATCTAAGCCAAGCCCAGGGGTTCTCTAACCCCTGGAAAAATCGGTCTTTTCCCTGGAGCTGCACCCTTGTCTGTAAGTGTTAAACCTTATAACAACTTAGGGAAACATAACAACTACAATTCACTCAATTTCTGGTTCATCAGGTGTGGAGTGTCAAATTGCTGTGAGCTCCATATATTAACATACCGAAGAGCTGAGTCAAACCTAAGCTTGTTTCCCCAAACAAGAGATTCATAGAATCTCAGTCATGCAGAGGACTTTTAATCTTGGCGGGGAGTATGAAAAAAAGAGGCAAGGATAAGAGAGAAAGAAAGGAATAGACAGATGTGAAGCCCCAGGAAAATTGTACAGTGAGAAATGAAAATCTAAGCTGTTCAGGTTAAGTCTTATCATAACAAAGAAAATTTTCAATCCTCCAAAATAGTTCCAAGTCCTAGAAAATGCCTCACTTATGTTAAGGGAGATTTTATATCGTAAAAATTGCCTGCAGCAATGGGATTTATACTACCCTTTGGTGTGGTATAAAATAAGGACTGCATGGCAAAAAGGAAAGATGTCTTGGGGCCAGGCAGACCCATGCTCAAATCTTCTATCTACCAGTTCATAGCTGGGTGGTCTTGGCCAAATCACTTTGTCTACAGCCTTAATTTCCTGATCTGTCAAAAAGAAGTAGTTTATTATAGACTCAGTCTATAATGGATGTACTGTAAGTGGTTATTATTATAAAAGAATATGACCATCAGTTAGAAAAATACTGGGCTGTAAATATCAGGCCAAATATACTGGGTTAAGCAGTCAGTAGGTAGATTGGTCATACTGGGCCCAGTTTGCTCAGGACAGCACCAGTTTATACCTGCTGTCTTGAAATAATTATTAACATTGCTTCCTTTCATTTTGTGATGGATGATACGGTTGTTCTGGTAATTGGCCAAATACTCACTGGTCAGCTAAGGCAGAAAGGAGCAGGTGCAGACATCAGGCAGCCAGGAGTCTGGGTGAAGGAAGCAGAGGGGCCCTAGCAAGCTGAGGAATTCTGATGCTGAGCTCTCAACCTAGGTCAGTCCCCTAATCATTAGAGAGTCAGAATCCATGGAAAAATGTCCTTATGCATAGAACTTTTTGGAAATAATTTTGTTTTATCAAATATTATTGGGTATCTACTAGGTATCAATTAGTGCCCTAAAAATGTCTGCCTTTAAAATTTTCTAATCTATACCCCAAGAAAGACCCATAACATTATTTTATAATTGTTAAATTAGTAGCTTTAATTAAAGTCTAATAGGAGGATTTCTAAGGAATATTTAACTTTTCCCAGGAAGAAAGCAACAAGGGATAGGCTTAGAGCCCAGCTTTGAAATTTGGGTGGGTAGGTATGTGCCAGGCAGGCAAGGGGTATACCATCTCTTTTCCAGAGTGAAATGCTTGAGGACAGAGACATAAAGAAGGCAAGGTTTGACTTGCCCAGACAATTTTGAGAAGTCAGATGTGAGAACAGAGTAGCTTTTATCATGGCAGACAAGGCTGGAAAGGTTACCTATGTCAGGTGAGGAGAGCCTTGTGTGGGCCAGAATAATCTTGAGCCAACTAAGGATTATTTTAATGAAATAATGAAATGACTTAAAGGGATAAGGCTCTCAACATGTGGTCAAAACCAAGCTCTTGGGTTTATTTTTAGCACAATTCCTGAAAATGAATAATTGAAAGGGGAAAAAAAAGTTGCAGGGAACATAGCACATTGCCACATTTGTTCAAGTTATATTTCACACCACTAAAAATAAACAGAATTAGTTCTTCTTGCATTGCTTTCCATGATTCCTTTATTTATTTATTTATTTATTTCACATGGTGTTTCCTCTGAGTCTGGAGGCCCCTTCTTGGCTAACTCTGAAACCTAATGTCCTTCTGTCATTAGTGGGTAAGGACAATCTTCTCTAGACTGTTGTCATGTAGAAGGAATTGAGCCGGTTTAGACTGTGGTATAGACTTGGGAGTGGATAGAATTAATAACTTGATGAATGCTTTGTTGTGTTGTTTTTATTCGGCTCTGTAGTCCTGGACAAGTGATTAACAGAATCTCAGACATCTAGAGATAATAGATCTTGTATGAGCTATATGTCTAAACAGAAGTATTGCATCAAAAATAGGGTGTGGCAAGGAAATGCTCGTCCAGTCATCTAATCCTTTAATTAATGCATTTGTTCAACAAGAATTCACTCTGGGCCAGGAAATATTATAGGTATCATGAGGGATACAAAGTTTGATGAGCTATGGTTCCTGCCTTAAAAGAAATAAAGCCTCAGATAAACCCCGAAATACATGGTAATATATAGAAGCATTTTGGGACAAACTGGAGATATTAAGAAAATATTAAACGTCCTCCTCTTCTGCTCCAAGTGCTTAGGTATACCAAGTAAAATAGTTAATTTTTCTCTTCAGAAACATAAATACTTTACAAAAAACATATAGCTGATCTGGAATGCAAGGAAGGGAAACATTCAGGTACAGATAAGTTTAAGATATCCATGATAGTAATTGGAAGTCAAATAACTTACAAAGGAAAATCTTAGGAGTGGGGTTTTAACAACCACATGGTGATAACAGTTCTAAGTGCAACCTATGTGTAAAAGGAGGTGAAACTGGGATTACAGTCTAAAGTTGGGAGCCAAGAACTAGCTGACTTCCATAAAAGGAAATTTAAATATATCTTTATTCTGGCTAGATAGAAGCCTAAAGTTAGGTGCCCACCTTGGCCCACAAATATAAATAATAATCTGTGAGGGATGGAAATCAACATTCAGGAATTGAGCTTGATTTAAGTCATGTGTTGTGGAAATGTAAAGAGCAAAGAGATTAATTAGAAAAGTGTAGGGCTTGATTACATAGCAACTGCAAAACCACCCCATAGTGGGCCACCACAACCAAGCTACACATGGAAGGAAGCAATCATAGAATGTGAGAAATTCTACTGTCAATAAGAGACAATGTGTAGTGAAGGAAAAATTGTACTCTGGTGGAATTAGAGATAAGAGAGATAAATTGTAACAGTAAAGTTATGAAATAAGAATAAACAATTAGTTAGAGATTTTAAAAAGGAATTAAAAAGAGTTGGAAATAATAATGTGCACATTTGAAAAAAATCTAGATAGGTGAAAAGATATAGCTAAACAGAGAATTAATTAATTGGAAGAAAAAACAGAGGAAATCTCCCCTAAAAGAATATAGAGAAATGAGAAATGAAACCAATGAAAGAAAAGTCAAA
This sequence comes from Tursiops truncatus, assembly GCF_011762595.2. Classification (NCBI taxonomy): domain Eukaryota; kingdom Metazoa; phylum Chordata; class Mammalia; order Artiodactyla; family Delphinidae; genus Tursiops; species Tursiops truncatus. The sequence continues at coordinate 106,813,553 of NC_047034.1, read as the reverse complement.
AAATTTGAAAAGTAGAATAAGAAGATCTAACAAATATCTAATATTTAAAAAAATGTTTTATTTAAAATAATTATAGATTCACAGAAATTTGCAAAAACAGTAAACTGAGGTCCTGTATATCCTTTACCCAGTTTCCTCCAAAGGTTACATCTTAATATTACATTTAATATAATATCAAAACAGGAAAATTAACTTTTGTTAGTAATTTATAACCAAAATAATTTATAATAATATGTGTATAATTGTATCAATGTCTCCTTGTTCCTAATAATTTTCTTTGCTCTGAGGTTTATTTATTCTGATGTTAATATAGCCTCTCCTACTTTCTTCTTATTAATATTTGTATGGTATACATATGCTTCGGTCATGTTTTTAATCCATTATGCCAAGCTTTCTTTTAATTGGTATATTTAAGGCATTTACTTATTTTTAAAATAAGTGTTTTTTTAGAACAGTTTTAGATTTACAGAAAATTACAAAGATAGTACAGGAGAGTTCCCATATATCTAACACTCAATTTCTCCTATTATTAACATTGGTAGGGTACCTTCTTTGCAATTAATGAATCAATATTGATACACTCATTAAATAAAGTCCACATTTTATTCATATTATTTTAGTTTTTACTTCATGTCCTTTTTCTATTTCAGGATCCCACTCAGGATGCTACATTATAATTGTCATGTCTCCTTAGGCTTCTCTTGGTTGTGACAGTTTTGCAGGTTTTCCTTGTTTTTGATGTCCTTAATTGTGTTAAGAAGTACTGGGCAAGTATTTTGTATAATGTCCCTTAGTTGGGAGTTGTCTGATCTTTTTCTCATGGTTACACTAGGGTTATGAATTTTGGGGGGAAACCCACAGAGATAAAGGGCCATTTTATCCCATCATAACAAGGATACATACTATCAACATGAATTATCACTGCTGACTTTTGACCTTGATCTTTTGGCTGATCTAAAATCACTGCCATTAAACTTGTTTTACCCTATAGGTAAAGTGCCATTTCACAGTGCTCTCAGGATTTTTTTCCCTGCCTTTAGTTTTTAGAAGTTTGATTATTATATGTCCTGGTATGGATTTTTTTGAGTTTATTCTGAGTTTTACTAACTTTTTGAATAGATTTATGGGTTGTTTTGTTGTTGTTTGCTTTTCTAAATCTGGGAAATTTTCATCCCTTGTTTTTTCAAATACTCTTTCAGTTTCTCTTACCTCGGCCTCTTGGACTTGAAGTACACAATTGGTAAGTCTTTTGTTGTAGTCCCTGAGGTCCCTGAGGCTCTGTTCTTTTATTTTTTCCTTGTATATTTCTCTCTGTTCATATTGGGTGATTTTTATTGTTCTATCATCAAATTCATTGATTCTTTCCTCTGTCCTTTCCATTCTGCTGTTGAGCTCATCTGAGTTTTTCATTTCAATTATTGTGTATTTCAAATAAAAAATTTCCATTTGATTCTTCTTTATGTCTTCTACTTTTTTGTTGAGACTTTCTATTTTTTCATTTGTGTCAAGCTTCTTTGTAATCATTCATTTAAAGCATTTTTATGATGACTGCATTAAAATCCTTGCCAGATAATTCCAATAACTGTACCATTCCAGTATTGACATGTGCTGATTCTCTTTTCTCACTCAAATTGAGATCTTCGTCACTCATGGTATGATGAGTGATTTTCAATTGTACCCTGGAAATTTGGGGTATTACATTTTGAGATTCCAGATTTTATTTAAATCTTCTATTTAGCAGACCTCCTATGATACTGCATGAGTAGAGAAGGGAAGCATCACCTTGCTATTATTGCCACGTGGGGGTGGGAGTCCAGGTTCCCCATAGGACCTTCACAGATCCTGTAGTGGGGGGACTCCATTACCTCTGAAACGTGGTGAAAGTCCTGGCTCTCCTCTAGGTCTCCTTTGACACCAACCCAGAAAGGAGAGGAGAGGTGTGCCTCACAATCAATAAGTAGTGGAGGAAGTGTAGGGTTCCCCACATAGTCTCCAATGACACCACAGAAGTGAGACTTTCCTTGTTACTATCCTTGGGTTAAAGTCTTGGCTTCCCACTTGGCCTTCTCTGATATCACCCTGGTAGGTGGGGGGCAGGGAAACACCTCATTCCAGTCAGACAAGGGTGAAGTCTAGATGCCCCACTCTCCCTTTGCTGAGAGAGGTGGGGGTTAGGCTGTAGATTTTTTTTTCTGTGGTGTCTGGCTGGAGCAGGGTGTTATTGTTTAAAAGCTTTCTGTTTTGCTAGGCTGCTCTTTTCCATGTCTTTTGGGCAAAAGGAGCCAACTTTTCTTGGGGCTTTTTTGTTTATGCCCTTGGTGTTTACAGATTGGTGGTCCCTTCAGCACCCAATCTGGGATATATGCAGTAAAAAAAAAAAAATAACCCACCACCATTGTTGCTCTGAAAGTCCTGAGGACCTCAACACTCTTGATGTTTACTTGGCATGTTGTCCAGGAATCTTAGCTGTATTTGGTGGGAGGAACAGGGAGAGGCACATCTACTTCTAACAGGAATTTTGAAAGTAGAACACAGAAAGAATGGCAAATAGGTAATATTTGAAGAGAAACAGTTGACAAATTTTCAGATGACAAAAACAGGAATTTAAATTGAAGAGATACATTGAATGCTTGGTAGAATTAAAAATAAGCCTACGCTTAGAAACACTGTAGGGAATTTACAGAATATCATGGATAAAGAAAAAAATCGTAAAAGTCACCAGACGAAAGAAAGATTATTCCAAAGGGAATGGCAATAAATTTAGCAACAGACTCAGGAGCAGCAACCATGTATCTCTAAAATAATCCAATTAATGTATTTGAAAATTTGAGCAAAAATTATCATAAGCCTAGAATTGAAAACGAACCAATCACTTAAGGTGAGATTAAAATAGATATGTTAATAGACATACATCCTGGAGATCATAAGGTTTGCTACTTACAGGGCTCCCTGAAAGAGCTACTTTAAAATTACTTCTGTGAGGTAAATTATACTAGGAGGAAAGAATGCGCTTCAAGAAAAAAAATAGATGTGTCAGGACATCAGTAAATCAAGGTGGCAAATCTAAAGCAGAAATGACTATGAACATAATAAATGTACTATTACCACAAATACCTATAAACAATATGGAATAATAATCATGATAAAACAATAGTTAATAATATTTCTCTTATAGTTAATAACATTCATTATAGAACAAGAAAGAATAGATAACAACTTGAGCATTAGAAAGGATGCTAACTTGATGGGAAATTTAAAATATGCTAGAAATTTTATCTTGTTTAGGAGGAAAATTAAGATATTTATTCTAACTTTTTTAGAGAAATATTAATTTAAGTAAAAATTTACTTACATTTATTACTTAAGTAAAAAGAATAAACTTGAAATATTTTTTCAAAGGCAGAGGGGGGAAAAAAAGAAACAAGCAGAACTCATCATCCAACAGAAAGCAAAAACAAATGGGCAAAAAGCTAAGATTGTAGGAGAAAAACCTTAGCTTAATACTTACTGTATTAAGTATAAGTATTAATAACGCATATAAGGAACAAACTCATGAATTAAAAGACAGAGACTCTCAGATTAGATAAAATCAAATTCAGATATATGCTTTTTTTTCAAGATACTATTTTAAAAGCAAATAATAGAGAAGGTAGAAAATAAAGTTTTGGGAGGCGTTAGATCAGGTAAGTACTAACCAAAAGTCTGCCAACAAAGTAATGTAAATATAAAGCAAGTTTTCACGACCTCAGTACCACTGACATTTTAGGCAAGATATTTGTTGTGGGAGATTGTCCAATGCATTGTGCTATCTACCCCACTAGATACCAGTGGCACCCTCTCCCCTCAATTTTGACAAGTTTAAATGTTTCTAGACATTGTCGAATATCCCCTGGGGGCAAGGTTATCCCTGGCTGAAAACCACAGATTTAAAGGGAAACATCCTGAAAGGGAGGAGAGAAAGGACCTTCCATGTAGGCAGAATTCTAAGATGCCCCTACGATTCCTGCCTTCTGGTGTACACACATCTTCTTCCTGTAATTTAATCAAACACTAACCTATGTGTAGTTGAAAGGATCTTCAGATCTAATTAAGGTCTCAAATCAACTGACCTGAAAATAGGGAGATTATTCTGTATGGAACCTGACCAAATGAGGTGAACTTTTAAAAGGGCCTGAGCTCTTCCTGAAGTCATAGATTTGAAGTGAGGAGGACTTGATGCAACATAGAGTCTCCAGTACTGTCTGTTACATGTCATAGGACCATGTAACAAGGAAGGTGGCTGTCCTCTGGCAGTTGAATTCAGCCGCCGGCTCTGACAGCCAGCAAAAATATGGGGACCTCAGTCCTGCAGCTGCAAAAAGCTGCCACACTGCACCACCTCTTTGCTCATCTATTTCAAACTTTCTTGCTTATTCATATACTTTTACTCTTCTACATGAATTTGTAGAATTCATTTCTTAAGTTTCTTGTAGCCCACTATTTTGCCTGTGAAATGGGGATAATAATAATACAAAGATAAAATAATGGTGAGAGACTGGAGAAGATATTTTTAACATATGATAGACAATTGATTAGCAATTAACTTCCAGAATACATAAAAAGCACTTTTAAAAAGGTAAGAAAAAGATAACAACAAAATCAGAAAATAAGCCAAGGTATTTAATTGTAATTCCCAAGAAATTTGAATTACAATCTCCAAATAAAAATTATAATCCCCCAATTTAGGAACCCTTCTATAGAATTTTTTCTTAATCAAAATGTAAAACAATTTAAGAGTTCAAGAATATGAAATACTGAGAACTCTAAGAGTTGAACTGTTAACAACATTTTGGAAAGAATTTGGCAGTCTCTAGTAAATTGTGTAAAGTAAATACCTTAGGGTCCAACAATATCACTTTTAGGTGTACAATATAGAGAGACTCTTATAGCTGTGGAGAGTAGAGAGACAGCTATAAAAAGCTCTAAAAGTACATATTTTAGGATTGTTTGAATGGAGGGGAAAAACTGCCTAAAAGATCATAGATAGGGAAATGCATAAATAAAATGTGTAATAGTCATATGAAGAAAAACTATACAACAGTTTAATAAAATAATCAACCTGGCTATGTTTTTGGCATAATCCTTAGAAGGATTAAAACAAACAAACAAACAAAAAAAACCTCCAAGAAACAGAACATTATATCTGTTATAAAATCAGAGCAAAAATGTCATATATTATTTATGGAAGCATATATAGGTTTTGTTTTGTTTTTGTATTAAAATATAAGTGGGAAGGATGCACAGTAAATCCATCATAATGGTTGCCTCTGGGGAGAGAGAAATAAATAAACAAATATTATTTAATATTAAATTAAATAATTTATTATTTAATAAATATATACAAGTAATATTATATATTTATGTGTAATTTATATTCTTAAATATATATGTAAAGTTTTATTTCTTAAAAAGTATTAAAAGCAAATAAAACAAAATGTTACTAATATTAGGTGGTATGAATATGAGCATTTGTTTTATTGTTTTTCTATTCTGTCATATCTCTTAAATTTCCAAAGTAAAAAGAGTGGAGGAGAAAACTTTGAGATAAGAAGAGAAAAAGCAGAAAAGATTTTGAGCTAGGCCTTGGATGACAAAAGACAGAAGGAAAAGGTCTTCCTAGGAAGAAGCCAGAGGAATATGGCAAATCATTTTATCCAATGGTTTTCTCAGGTGCCTTATGGACTCTAAAGCAGAAGGTGACATGGTATGGGTTAAGCAGAGTTCCTGTGAGCAGGGCTTTAGACACCCATTCCCGTTTCAACTCCAGGAGTTTCAACTGTAGCTGTGTCATAAAATAGGCTTCCATGTACGCTGCTTTGAACTCAGGGTTCCATTGATAAAGACTTTCCAATCCTATGGCTCAGTCCATCTCTCTCATAGACTCACAGACTGGCTCAAGGTCATATTGAGAGTTGGATGCAGAGACCCAGTTAAACTGTTGTCCCAGCCTTCCCTCTGGGGCTTATCTTTGCTGGCTCCTCTCAGAGTTAAGGAAGATAATCCTCAGGTTTATGGACTGGGCCTAGGGTTAATTCCTAAAATGATCTGGGGATACAAAATTCCCAGCATTCCACGTGCAAGACCAGACTTAGGGACTGCCAGACTACTTATTGATTATATCCTTTTGTTGAGTGTGGAAAGCCACAGATTGTTTTAAGATCTTGTTTAGAAATAGTGGCACTGTATAATTTTGGTTGATTCGTATCTTTCAGTTGACATGGCATGTTACTTCTTAGCACAAATAACCCTGGCCAAAGTTTTGTTTATGGAATGCAAAGGAACATGCTTTAGTCCCTGTGAGATCCAAAGAACAAAGAGTATAAACAAAGAACAAAGGATATGAATATTACATTGTGCCTTTTAAAAAATATTCATCAATATTTTGTAAGTTTCTTTTCTATTGGTAAAGTGTTTTTGCACACGTTTTCTTCTGTGACCCTCAGGACATTGCTAGGGATAAGCATTAGTGTCGTCTTTGTTTTATGCCTGAGGAGCTCAGAAGTCAGAGATGTGAGTGCCACCCCTGGTATTTGACTCTTGCCTTGTTATTTGTACCATCACTACAGTTGAAGTACTAGCTTATATGTTATCTCATATGACCTATGCAAATGGATCAGACAGATCTAACAGAAACCATGCCCTGCACACAAGCTAGTTGCTATGTGGTTTAAGCTCCCTTATAAGGAATTTAGGAGAAGTTTTGGCTTTGAGGATCAACGCGGGCTGCAAAATACAACTGAGGACTGTATTAACTTCAAGTTAATGTCAAATTTTTAAAAAACAATGTTTTGTTTCGAGTTTCAAAAAAGGCATACACACACACACACACACACATATATATATATAACTGAAATCATACAAAACCCTGAAAAATTAAAGAATATCTGATACCACTTGGAGAACTCTGAAATATATTTTGTTCAAAAGAGAACAAATAGGATACAATATAACTTTCATTTGCGGGGCTTCTTTCATGCTAATCATTGCCCCCAGAAGCTTTACAGATCAATATAATAGGAGGCAGCAGCAGAAAGCATATGGTCCAGTGTAAATTACTAGAAAAAATGAGTTACAAAGATATTATATGATGAATAAATTAAAGTACTGAGTCATAAATCCAATAAGAAAGGGAGAAATTAAGAAGTTGTGAATAGGAGGAAAGAAAGGACTCAGAATTAACTCTGAGATGAAAAGGATACATGTGACGAATGTGTGTCTCCAAGGGGCAGCAGAAGAGAAAAGGGAGTGTGAGAGCCTTGAACTCCTCAGAAAGGCCGCTAGGAGCCAGAGTGAAATATTGGTGAGAACAGGGCCCAGCCAGGAAAATAAATATTGGGTCACTGCCTAGGATCTAAAAGAAATAAGGTTAAACCTAATGAAAATCAGACATCAGATCTAAAGAAAAATGTATAATATTGTGTTCTTTCTTTTTTCCGTTTTGATTGGTTTTGATAGGAACATGTGTTTATAGGAGGGCTCTAATCTATGGATGCAGATGTTTGTTTTCTTTGAAAACCCTGAGATGGAGAGAAATAGAAATGGGAGAACACTGTGCTGGGAAATTGGCTTAAGCCAGTGAGAATTTTGTGGGATATTAAATATTGGCATCCAAATGATATTCTTAAGTTATTTGTATATTCTTTATATATTTTGGAGACCAGAGAGCCAGCATTTTGTCTCTGAGGCCCACAGAACAGGCAGGTGATCCAAGAACACATTCAGAACATTTGTTCGGTCCTTTGTTTCAAAAATATTGGGAGGATCGGGTACCAGTATCAAAGGGGAGTTTGTGTAAGTGACTAGATCCAAGTTTCAATGGTGGCTGCTACACCAAAGAGGCAGAGGAGATTAAAGTACCAACAGTAGTTGGTTGTACACAACTCATAATTTTACTACAATCCAGGGGCAAGTGTCTATGCATCAAAAATTACTAAATTCCTAATCTATGGCATGGAAGAAACATTAAAAGTGAAGTCAACGTGTAATGCACACCTATATACACACACATATACATATATGCACACACATATGCACAAACATATATGTGCACACACATATATGCATGCACACACATACACTTACATGCATACGCACATATATACACATGCACTGCACACACCTATGCATACACATACATACATATATGCATGCACATACATATATGCATGTGCACATGCATACATATATGCATACACAGATACATATATGCACACACGCATACTTATATGCATACATACACGCATATATAAAGTGAGGGTCATAGGGAGGCAGAAAAGGCAGTCAATAGAGAAACACTTTTTTTAGGAGGGGCAAAAGAGAATGTGACCAAGAATGAGAATACAGCTCTCTGTATGGTTGTGATAGTTTCCAAAGTTATTTCTCTATTTACTTATTTATCTAGTCACTAAACAATTATAGCTCATATGCCACGTATCAGGCACTGTGCTGGGTAGTGGGCATATAAAGATGAATAAGGCACCACCATCCTTGGGTTACCTGGAGCCTAGAGGAATTATTTTCAGGAAAAAATCACTAAAAAGCGGAAAGAAAAAAATATATATATTTTAGTGTGGTGTTATTAAAAGAGAAAAGGAGGTCAGTTCTAATTGAAAAAAGAAAAATAAAATCTGCTTGAAAGTGTTAGAAGGTGGGAAGGGACATCAACCAAAATGGAAAATGAGTTTAGGGGTACTAAGGAAGGCCGGCTATCACTTCTATAATGTGGAGAAATTATAAATTTCACAAAATCAAATCAGGCTGCAGAAAAGAGCATGACTCACCTTTCCTGCTTTACAGCCTGAATGGAGTGAGCAACAGGCGACACGTGCTGCACATGTGGCTTGATTTTCTACTGCTGAACAGAGTCTGGCCTAGTTCAGATGCTCACTACATGCTTGCACACCTGGAGTGTCCACCTGGAACTTGCTTTGCGGGTCAGAGAGAAAAGAGCCATGGAGGGGAGGGGGGTGTTCAGCAGCATTTTCCTGCCGGTCATGAGATTCTCCAGAGAGCCATCTCCCATCAGACACACACTGTGCCCCTGCCCTTTGTGACCACAGCCTGGCAGGTGTGAAAGGGGCAAAAGAGGCTGGTGGAAAGGGGAGGGAAGAGAATGATCTGATTTATATAATCTAATGCCTTTTTCTGATTTCTTTGCTCTCTTCAGACTATTTTTTAAGAGAAGCTCTTAGTTAAATCACAACTTGTTTACAAGATAGTTTATCAATGCCCCTTTATATTCGCCATGTTTGGTATGTTACTCACCTTTTCAGCCAAGATTACTTTAGAAAATATTATACTTTAGGTTAGAAGAAAAGCTGCAAGGAAGGACAGAGATAGACCATACACTAGATGATCTCAAAAACAGTTGTTAAATTGAAAAGAAACAAGGAAAAGAAACTTAGAGAAAAAAGGTAATATGAATAACATTAAATTCATAATTTAGTTAAGGCAATATATGTTAACACCTCTGCATAGAAAGAAATGGAATCAACCACAAATCAAATAATTTTGAATATTTTCTTAGTTGAGTGGCTATAAATTAGTTTACTTTAAACTGTAAATGTGTCTTTCTTTACTCCGGAGATCTGAATGAACACTTTGACACTGAACATTAATAACCGAAAAAAAGGAAAAACAAAACAGATTTTAGAGACTGATCAATACATTTACTCTCTGCTCTTAAGAAGCTCTCCAGCAATGATTTTTCAGTATTCATTGTTTTGGACCTTAAGAAAAAAATTAAGAAAAGGAAAGAAAATTTGCATTCACTTTTCCAGATTTTGGGAAATGCTTTGTCTCTTGGATCCTTCATGAAACACTTTTTTCACCTGCCGAGGTCTCTCTGTGGTGCCCTGCTTCATTGCAGCGCACCAGTCCATCTTCCTAGTGCCATCTTCCTTCATTCTGACAAGATCATCATTAGTGCCAAATTCCATTGATTTATGTGGAAGCATTTTGAAAAGACAGGTTCTATGGGGGCCTAAGTGCAGATCACCACATTATAAAACAAAGCATTTGACTACAAAACCGATTTACAGCAAACAAACTACGGATTACAAACTCCAATGGTCTTCAATCACATCACCACTTAGTCATGCCAAGCTTGGCCAGACACCATTAACCCATTACTGTGAGCTATGGCAGTACTGATTCCCAAACTGTAATGAATGTTCTAGGAATAATTTATCTTTATGCCTGTAAGACTCATATTGGATATCAGATTCTAGAAATGTCTAAGGGTCATCATCCATGCTGTGTACTGGAGGCTACAGTCAAATTAGAATGAGCTGGAGGGAGTGTGGTGAGAGGGGAGATCACCGCAACCATCCCACAGGGTCTTCTCTGAAAAACAGACAATATTGCCAATGTCTGGATGTCTATTTAGCTATTCCACTCAAGTTCATTCTTAGGGGGATCTTGTCAATAAAGTCAAACCAAGGCTTTTGGTGTGTAACAGGGTTTCTGAGGGTCTTTTTTTGAGAGCTTCATTAAAAGCAGACAGTTTCTATAACCTTTTAGCAGAACCTGTTATCTGATGACATGAATTAAAGTCTCTCAAATGACTAATAATCATATCAGGGCTGCCATGTCAGCTTGTAGATTTGAATAAGAGGGTCTGAAAACATTTGCATGCCTCGATGTGCCAGTGCTAAGAAGCTAATGTGATAGTGCTGTCATAAAGCACTGCAAAGACATGACTTAATGTAATCTGTCATGTCATATGCTAATCTTCAACCATTACTTGAGTGCTGTAAGTAAGTAGAAAGCATTTGGGAGAAATCCTTTCCAATTTCTCTGAGTACCACTTCTACTGCTGGTCAGCTCAAATGGGTTTTGTGCATTTAATGCAGAGCTCAAGTCAAGTTGGTTTAGGTCACACTTAATTAACCAGCACACTGATGGGCTGGGCCGCTACAGCTCTACGGAAAACGGTTATTTCAGAGGCGACCTAACAAGTAAATATTTCATATGCTGAAGGAAAAGGGAAAAGGACACTTTCTCAGCCCTTGATAAAGAATATGTTCTTTTCAGAGAAAACACTATGAATCTTAACAAGACATCATTTTGGTTTCTGCTTGCTGCCTGCTATATTTGAGTTGAGTTTACAGAAAGTAGATAATAAATAATTAAAGACATTCCTCTCACCCTGATAGCAAGAACTCCCCTGTTCACCAGATATGGACTTATCACTCAAACAATAGAGGCTGCTGCAACTCTAAGTCCACAGGAACAGAGGACAAGTGATCAAAGGAAGACATCCACTTGGCACACTCTTTAACGAGATGACAGCATCTTAATATACAGTCATTAAGGAAGGAGACTGGTTCTCTCAGCTAAGTACAGTTTGCGAGACAGACAATGAGGGAGACTAGAGAGACTGAAATTTTTGCCCAATTTTTTTAGGAACGTATGCATGGAATTGTGATTCAAAATATGAAGGTTATTTTTATCAGCCACACTGAGTGAAGTCAAAAACACGCCTAAAAACTCGAAGAACTGCCTTCTGGAATAGGATTTTTGAGGATGCTGAGCAGATGGTATGAGATTGGCCCCAACGATTCTGCCTGAGTTTCCCGACATTCCAACGAGGCCCGCTATTGGTAACCCAAGGGAACTTTCGTTCACGTGGGAACTGGCTTTTTATAGGGTCTAATTAGAAAGCACAGCCAATTCCTACCTACAGCATTTAAAAAAATGCTTCTATAAAATATTTTTTCTTGACAAATGTGTGTCAAATTCATACAGAAAAATGAATATGAGTCAAAACTGATAGAGAAGTGAGGTTGTATTTTCCTTCTAGCCAAGAACTCTGCTAAAATTTGGGACTATCTCTCAAAAGAAGATAAAAACCTTATCACAGGAATGGTGAGTATCTGTGCTACTTACACGGCTTCCAAAATATCTTGACCATTGATCATGAATCGATGGTTGCCTAGCATAGCTACATCCTCCTTTATGTCCATTTACAAAATTCCAACTGACATTTCAAAGAGGTGAAGAAGGAGTGTGATTCTTGGTGCTGGTGAAATGTGGCTCCTTATCTAGTTTTTTGCTCCTGACACAACCTAAACATCAGGGGACCCTTTGATCTTTTCAGCTCTTATTCAGCTGTGAAAACTCGTCAGATGACTTCTTTGGGCTGGATGGAAGCTGGTCTCACTGGCACAGATTTCCAAGGCCAATCATCATTTGGACCGTCCATTTTGCAGAGCACTTTCAACTCCATCCTGGCATCTTGCATTTGTGTATTGCTAGAACTGGGAAAATTCATTATTATTATTAAGAGAACAAAGTAACACATTCCTCAGATTTGAGGTCAATGGCTTCACTTTCCAAATGAGGGCAGTAAAATGCTTCTAAGTCCTCCAGGGACTTATCAGCTTGATTTTAACATCACAGAAGCCTGTAGGACTAGGTCCCAGAAAATGATACTCCCTAATAGCATTAAGCCCAAGCAAGCCCTTTTTCCCCCTATATCTTCCTGTTCCTGATAGACTATCCAAATAATCTGTTTGGATTAATCCCTCTTAATTGCCGTAACTTCCTGATAGGCTCTCAAAGTTCTGACTCCATCAACTTAAATTATTCTCTACCCCCAGCTCTTTTTATACTCACTTCTCCAATGCTCACAACTTTCTAGGGCTCATAATCACCCTTTCCACACCATTCCTTAACCTTCTCTCTTAAAAAGAAAAAGTGAAAAGTGTTCTACAACCTTCTCTTCCCTATGATTTCTTAGGCCATTAACTTTTGCTTAAGTAATCTCATTCCTTGTGAAGCCTCAAATTATGTCCCCTCCCATCATTAAATTAATATTTTCCCCAATGTATCTGGGAAATATTTCCTGGCTAATCCAGTCAAATATTGATATTACCATTGACTGATTATTTTCAACTATTCCTTCATTCAACACATATGACTGAGTTCGTCTGTTGTGTCAGGTGCTATGCTAACCAGTAGTAATGGTGATCAAGTAAGGAAATGGCTCTCACTCTTGTATTCATTTCATCTTAAGTCTTATGTAAACAAGTGTAAATTATGTTATCAGAATACTCCTCCATTTGACTTTTTATATTATATTCTCCTTAAGAGTCTTACACAGAGAAGGTTTTTTGACCAGGCCTACTATTTTATATATCAGTGTACTCTCTTGTTCCTTCTCTACCTACTACCTTCTCAAACAGCCTAGGCAGTTTTCAGTTATGCAGAGGTGCTCATTCAGTTCTAAAAAGACTTATAACTCTTTAGGTTTTATTGTGTAAATTGCACTGAATAAGGCAGTACAGAAGATAAACATGAATCATGAGGCATTCCCCTGCTGTCAAGTGATTTGAAGTCTTTATTAGAAGGTAATGCTTTATACATTAGACAACTGAATGGCTCAAAGACAACATGAAATAAAGTGCCAAACTTAGCATGATCAGATTGGGCCAATAGTGATGGTGGAGATGAAACATTAATGTAAGGACTAGAGATGGTAGGAGAAAGAAGAAATGAAGATTGGCTGGAGTAACCCATAGGTTTCTGCAAATTTATCATGAATTAAATTTTATCAGAGAATATTAGAGAATCATGGATGTCTAGTATGGATCCTGTTGGGCTAGAGAGAAACAAGAAAAATCAGTAGGAAGATGGGGTGTTTCATGTGAGGGGATCAGAGGCAGGGAGAAAATATGAACTGAAAAGCATGAGACCTGGGAACTCTGAGATAATATCACTCTAAGTACTAGATTTGTTAGTGTATCTCCAAAATCAAACTTCTTGCCATCAAAAATGGAAACAGAACTGAGAAGCAAATGGCTGAAAGCACTAAGGTATCTTATGTTTATGGATTTTTAAGTCAGGTCAAGACCATTTTCTTATCTTATGTAGTTTTAAAAAATATATTTTCAGAAATTATTAACTTACCCATTTTCTTTCTTATTAAGAATGCTGATTTATGGCAAGGCATAATATAAACTCTTAACCAATATCGGCTCTTCATTCTTAATTAGGGGATTTGGGTTTTGCTGAAGGTTCACTGGTAAAGGCAGCTCATTCATTTCTAAATCAAGTTTTTACTTTTCAGAGGCCATTGTGTCTCTGTAGCCCCTTGTCAGCTTCCTGCTGGGTTTCTGTCCAAGAACTTAATTGTTAATGGCTCCCAGCTGTGCCACAACCATGTTTCTTTAACTCCTTCCTTCCCGGCTGCCAAATAGTATTCTATGCTTGAGAAGTCAAGTCCCCAATGTGGGCTTTTCATAGAGATGAGGAATAATTGCAAGTAGGAAGGTTCGATTGGAGAGAGCACACATGAATCTTCCCAGATCCAAAGCTTGTCATGTACACCTCTGTTCCCGTCTCTTATGTTGAGGTGAATAAGTAGACTTTTACCTTGAATTTTGGACAACAGGATCAAAGACCTCTTTTCTTGATCTCATGTATTCTTGATGGATCTTTTAAAAAATTATTTATTTATTTAAGCATCAACTTTCTCCTTAAACTGTTATCTGTAGTCAATCCCTACTGGCAATTCTTCGGCTTCACCTTCCTCATGTTGCTTTGATGAGTTATGATCTTTCATGATCTTCACCTCAAACTCCCAGTGAATCCTGCTGTCAAACCCTATCCACATCAGCACACCAGGCAAGCTCAGTGCATTGCAACACCTATGAAAGTCATCCAATTTTCTTTTAATTTCTGCACACACTCGCTCTTAGTTCATTTTGCAAAGGAACATCTCCAGTAGTCCAGGAGGAACTGGTTTAACCCTTAATTCTGTGCTTTTTTGTCACAAGAAGCTTCTTTCTATCCTTTGGTCTGGTTAGAGATTAAGACTTTCCACTACCTCTATTTTTCTTCTTCAAACTCCCTTAGGAACTTGTTTGTTCTCTTCCTACTTCCAGTTTTCTAAGGTCTGCAGAGCCCCAGCTCTTCCTACTACTTTTGTTCCAAGGCCTCAGTCATCAAGTATCAGCCATCAAGCTCCAGTGCTCCTGGATGCTTCCACACAGCATATGCCACTTTCACTTGCTCTCCATACCATGAATGTTGTCCCAAACCCTCAGCTCCCCACAGGCTCCCTTTACTTCCCAACCCATTGCCAGAATTGACACTCAGTGGTAAGAGTCCATAGGGTTGTCTCCTTCAGAAATGGCCATGAACAGCTTATGAGCTGGCTATTGGATAATAATAAATTCCCATATTTTTTCATTCTAACTTTGTCTACTTAACATTTCTTGAACTCTTTTGGTGACAGCTTCCCTTGAGGGATTCTCTCAATAATGAAGGAAGGATGACACTAACATTTTGTGTTTACTATTATTCCAGGCTTTGTATGTGGTTCTTTACAAACTTTATCTCATTCAGTTAACTAATCTTTTCACTCAACCAGTATTTATCACCTATAATAGCTAGCATCTATTATTCTGTGTTGAGCATTGGACTATAACTCGTTACCATAAGATTTCTCATTTTATCTTCACATAACTTTATGAGGGTGAACACCATTAAGATACTCCACTTTATGGAGAATAAGTGAGGCACAGAGAGGGGAAATAACTTTTCCAAAATTACCCAGGTATAGGGATTCAAGTGAAGAGAGTGTAACTCCAGAGACCACGCTTTGAGGTAACAGCCATGAAGAAGATAGTTATGATTACTTCCATCTTGGAATTTAAACTCCAGTGGGAGGAGCCTACATTACACAAACAATCATTTAATTATATCTGTGGCCTCTAAAGACCAGGAATAGGCTCTTGTGTGGTGACACTTACACTGAGACCTACAGGATGAGAGTGAGTGGGATTGGGGTCGTGATGGTGTGATCATTTCAGGCAGCAGGAACAGCAGTGGGCACAGGCTCTAAAGAACACTATTTGAAGTGCAATGGGAAACTATGGAAGATTTTTAGTAGGAAAGTGATTTAGATTTACAGAATTTGTTCCAGGATCCCCCACGGATACCAAAATCCTTAGATGCTCAACTCCCTTACATAAAATGGCCAGTACAGTTGGCCCTCTGTATCTGCGGGTTCCATATGGTTGAATTTGATCCATGCTTGGTTGAATGTCCCAATGAAGAACTGTGGATACAGAGGGCAGACTTCGCTTTTTAAAACTGGCACTGAAATAGAATAAATTAGAGGCAGTTGGATGCAGGTATGATATATCAATTAGAATGTTTTCATTGGCCAATGATATTTCATTGTAGTGTCTATTTTACAGATGAAGAAACTAAGGTTCAGAGAGGCTATACCGTTTGCCTATGTTGACAGAACTTGTGCCAAAGTCAGGATTTGAATCCAGTTCTCTGTGACAGTCAAGTTCATGTTACTTTCCAGTACATCAGTCTTCCACTTGTGAGCACAGCTTATGCCTCTTTATTTGCTAAATGTAACTTGAGACTAGGGCTTAGGAGACCTCCCCCAGAGCACACACCTGGTAATTAGCACACTGTGAATTTTAGCTCATGTCTTTGAGGCCACATCTAGTGTTCTTTCCACATTGCGTTGTCTTTTGCTATTAGCCAACAACATGTTTCAAAATGATCCCTCTTTATGATGAAAATGGAAACCATTAAGTCTTAAATGACAGTACAGTCATAAATGCAATGTATGAAAATATCTGCCCAGTATACCTCACAGGATTGTTATGAGGTTGAGATAATATGCATTAAAACACTTCATAAATTGCCAAGTACTATGCAAAAGTAGGGCATTGGTGATGTTTGTTATACGGGAAACTAGAGTGCCATGGCAACTTGTCCAGGAGGAATGAGACCTCAACCTCGAATTATTTTGATATCAGTTGCCAAAAGAGCTCACAGATTTTAGTGTCAGTGCATTTCAAAGATTTTTGCAATTCAGGAACAGGGCCCAAGAGAAACATTTGACATCCGTGTTTCCACCACACTCCATTACTTGGTTATGCCCAGTCAGAGTTCAATTGGATAATCCTCAGTATAATTACTTGTCCTAGAGAAATCTGTGTGTCCCAGAATGCTGCCTGGTGTGCCATTACTTCTATTTTATGAGGCAAAGGCACTTTTTTTTTTAAACACACCTGAAGGTGAGAATTTATCTTTGCAATTTAAATTCTCAAGGAGAATGAAACATGGGTACACAGACCCAAATCAATAGTCATCTTTCTTCCATTAAAGAACTTTTAGAGTCTTTTATAGGATTCCATTTCTGATCATTAGCCCATTCCTACAAATGCTTTTGGTCTGAATTGGTGTTTGTTAAAGGGTAGATCATGACCTACTGGTGGATTGTGAAATCAACTGAATAGTCATAAACAATACTTTAAAAAATGAAATATAAGAAAGAGGAAATATCCCAGTGTGTTGTATATAGTAAGGATATTGTTTTAAGACGATTTTTTTTCCCAGCCGTAAATCTATGTACCTGTGTACTGGTTCACAGTAGAAAATGTTTCTCTTACTGTAGGTCACTATCAACAATTGTTTGCAACACACTGGTCTATTGGCTTCAGGAAGAAAGCTGGTATCTTTACATTTGTATAGGCTGGACTTATTCAAGCCTTAGTCCAACTTCGTGATGGAGAGGTACTACCCAGATTCGATGAAGATTATACTTGCTTCAATTTCAGTGTTCCCTACAAGGTTTCTAAAACCTGCACCACGTGGAGAGGGTGATAAATGGGGAACCAGCACTACCCAGCAGCAGTTCCCGAAAGGAATCCTGAACTGAGGGCTCCTCTAAGGGGGTGGGGGGCTGAGGAATTTTTTCAACAACAGCTAAGAATGGATCTTCTTGAATAATACATATAGAGATGGGCTATGTGCTGGGCTTTGGATTTACATGTTTGCTTTTTCTATCTGCCTTCACTTACGGTACTCACAACGTGCCCAGCCCTGTTCTCAGTGCTCTGCAGACACTAATTCATGTAACCTTTGAGGCAGGCACTATGGTTACCCCCCTTCTAAAGAAGACATTAAGACATGGAGTGGATAAGAAGCAACACAGAAAATAGTCTTCAATGATGTGCTCTGCTGGCTTTGGTGCTTCTCCTTGGCTCCCATCATCTCGCTCACTAATAAGGGTGTTTTATCATTGATTCTAGTTCAACTCACATCCCTAAGTCAAGGCTGTATGCCTGTGTATGTGTGCATGTGTATGTGCATGTGCGTGGTGTGTGTGTGTGTGTGTGTGTGTGTCCAACATGGATGCATTCATGAGTAGGAGTGGTGGGAAAGATAATGTGAAAGAATCCTACAGACGCAAACCTAGAAGAAAGTCAATTTGTACTAAACTGCCAAAATGCAGCGGCTTCCTATCCTTACTCTGGCACCGTATTTCCTTGACCTACATCCTGGTTAAAGTAATAACAATAAAACAATAACAATTGATGGAGATGATGTTTATAATGTGCGTATAATCAATTTATCCTCTGCATATGAAAGTATTACACAATGTCCATTAGAAGAAGCCTCGGCGTCATTTACAATTACAGGTTAAGGGAAACGGAGAGGGCTCACGTGAGAGAAGACTGAGACTTTTCCTCAGGTAAGAGTGGAGAATAGAAATGTTTCGGTCCTACAGGCAAAGAAAAGGTAGCAGAGTTCCCCAAGTCCCCTCAATGCCATTAAGTAAGTTAGTAAAAGCTGGTTATTGTTTCCACATGTTCGTTAGTGTCTATCTGGGGAATTTTCAATATGACAGCAGCTGAGATCTCAGTCCGGAGTGCAACAGGTGAGGAGTGTGGGGAGAGCAGGAGGGGATGAGGACCGCTGGTCACCCGTCACTCCAGCAGGACCTAGCAACTGGCTGGGCTTCCAGAAAGCCTTCCACATCATCCTGGCTGGCAGTGCATTCCTCTTTTTCTGACTCCTTTTATGTTTGTTTGTCCCACTGATGTAGTCTTTTTTCACTCAGTATGTGAGTTTATTGGGGAAATTTCTTATCACCCACATTAGAGGGGCAGCTCCTCAAAGCAGGGGCTGTGTTACTCACTTCACAGTATCCACAGCACAGACGTCATGTCCTGCATATACTAAACCCACAATAAATGTTTATTGATCCAATGAGTTGCAAGACCTCAGAAAGTTCCAGGCTAGAGGACTTTGCATACCCCTGGAGCTGTCATTTCTGTTGCTATTTCATTTTTATATTGCTTTGAAAGGTCTTCCAAACACTCCTTTTGATCATGTCTCAGTCTTTGGGGATATTGGTGGGAAAGCACCTCTCCATGGCCCCAACTCTTGTCCCAAGTTGACTGTGTCCACGGAGCCACAATGGACAATTTAAACACATACAGAAGATGTTTGTCCCAAACCCATACACAGCTACTTGTTGTGTCCATTGAGTCACTTTAATAGGGATTCCTCCCTTGAGCTCAGAAGCCAGCTCCAGATCATTGATCTCTCAAAGGCAGTTGGCCTGTTTCTTTGGAAGTGCAATGCATAGCTTTCCTGATGCTGAGGTCAACCTCTCAGAAGTGTGGTTTCCACAGGCTCCCATGCCCACAGGCTGCCAAATGTGGAAAGAAACAAGGGTAGCCTAATCAGCTGTCATAATTACGTCATGAATAAAGGCCTTAGACCCTGAAGGTCTCAAGAGATGTGGTATTTCCACACAGGCCACCGTTGTGTGGTTAAGCCAGTGCTGGCTGAAGGCTAACACCAGTACAGTGACAACTACTTTGTTACTTAGAGGTAACAAGGTGCATGAGAAGAGAGTGCAGAGAAATGTCCTCAGTTCCCCACTTAGTTCTTCTTCATACATACTGTGCTAGTGGGAAGTGTCAGCTTTAGCTTCTACAGGTTGTGTGTGTGGATAATTTATGAAGTTATCTGCCTCATAAAGGACAAGTAGATTCTGCAGCCTCCACTGGTTTGGTGCTACAAACATTAGGATAATGGCGTTAACAGGAAGGAGTGATGGAGAGGCGAAGAAGAGGAAAAGAGAGACAGGAGCCCACATTCCTCCTCCATGCGGCTTTTAAGGATCCGCAGGAATCTCCTCAATCCACTCCTTCTCAGGCAGCTTCTAGATCTGCCAGTTTTCCCCGTTTGGATTTTGTAACTGAGAACAACCTGGGACCCAGTGGGTTGGATGTCAAACCCGTACTTTCCTTACGGAGTGCAGGATGAACATGTTCTCTATGACTTCATGCTTCCTGCCCACCTCACCCCAGTTTTCTTATTGTGTGGCTACCTGCCTATTAGTCTTTTGCATAGTCCTTAATACAAGGTTAGTTTGCTTGTTCTTTCTTCTATCTTCTTTTTTTTTTTTTTTTTTTTTGCGGTACGCGGGCCTCTC
This sequence comes from Tursiops truncatus, assembly GCF_011762595.2. Classification (NCBI taxonomy): domain Eukaryota; kingdom Metazoa; phylum Chordata; class Mammalia; order Artiodactyla; family Delphinidae; genus Tursiops; species Tursiops truncatus. The sequence goes on along the minus strand of NC_047034.1, from coordinate 106,793,248 downwards.
ACTCTTGTGGCCTCTCCCGTTGCGGAGCACAGGCTCCGGACGCGCAGGCTCAGTGGCCATGGCTCACGGGCCCAGCCGCTCCGTGGCATGTGGGATCTTCCCGGACTGGAGCACAAACCCGTGTCCCCTACATTGGCAGGCGGATTCCCAACCACTACGCCACCAGGGAAGCCCTCTTCTATGTTTTTTGATATCTCTTCGAGATAGTGATTTCATTGCCTTTGTATATATACCCAGAAGTGGTATTGTTGGGTCATGTGGTAACTCTATTTTTAATTTTTTGAAGAACCACATATCATTTTCTATAGTGGTTGTGCCAGTTTACATTCCCACCAACAGTTTGCTTGTTTTTTCATTCATTCAACCAACAGTTTGCTTGTTTTTTAACCATTCAACAATTACTTTTTACTGAGTTTCTGTTTTGTAAGCATCTCTGTGTTTTTAGGCACTGATGATGCAAAGATGAACAAAATACATTCTCTGTTCTCAAGATGCCCCCAGGAAGACAGACATATAAGCAAATAATTTCAGTGTTATCTCAGTGTATTTTAGGCCAGGTTGCCATGGGAACACATTGGAGAGGCCCTTACCCCAGTCTGAGGAGGAGGTGGTCATGGGAGGATTCCAGAACAAGTGGTGCTTGGGCGCTGGAAGATGATTAGGAGTTAGCTTGGAAATTGGTGGGAAGAAAGGAAAGGAAGACCAGGAAGGAGGAAACTCCCAGCAGAGGTCAGTTTCTGCAAAGGCTCAGAAGGGAGGGGGAGGAAAAGCCAGTCTGAGAAACTGTGAGTAGTTCGAGTAGTTCGATATAGCTGGAACATCCAGTGTAAGACTGGAGAACTAGACAGAAACCAGATAATGAAGGGCATTTGAAGTCAGAGTAAGGAGTTTGGACTTATCCTGAGGGCTATGGGGAATCACTGGAGGGTTGACAGATCTGATTTGCATTTTATAAGGATCCCTCCAACAGCAGCATAGGGGACAGACTGCAACCAGACAAAAGACTGGCTAGATGGCCGTCACAGTAATCCAGAGGAGAAAGTCAAGGGCCTGGCTAAAGGTGCAGCAGGGAGATGGTGAGAAATAGTTATACACAATAGGATGTGGTGCTGATTGGACGTGGATGTGAGGGAGGGGAGGGGCCATGGATGACCCTGGGATCTGATGATAGCATCCTGCCAGCTTCCCTGCTGGGTGGGTGAGACATGCAATTATCAGATACAATTTTATCTTTCCTTTTTCTCACATTTTATTATTATTTTATTTTATTTATCCTCCTTTTGTAAGAGGAAATAACATTAATTCAACTCTTGGCTGTGATATTCTTTCTAAATTTGAAAACCAATAATAGCACATAAAGGTGAGGTGGGCTAGTAGAAAAGTTTGAAAAAAATACTATTAATTTTTTCAGGGGAAAAAAAAAACCTATGCCATATGCAGAAAGTTTCCAATTAGGTTAATGTACCTTAAACTGTATTAGTAATTAAGTGCTTTGGGTATTAACATACTTAATCTAGCTTCAGGCTGTTTTTGATAAATCCTTTGACATTTTCCCAGCTGAGGGGGAGAGACAGAGCAGAGGAGACCTCGACTGGGATTACAGAGCTCTTGGCTTTATTCCCCAGCTTTTAGTGGCTTACTGTGTGACCTTGGTAAGGCTGCTTTAGATCCTCAGCCTTTAGTTACCCTATCTGTAAAATGGCAAAAACAAGAATATGGCAACAGGACTGATCATGTAAATAACTTCTCCTAAAACAAGGTTTGGAACTCAGTGGGACAGAGATTTTGTTGGTGGTGGGGTGGGGTACGGGTGTTAATTTGGGTTTGGTTGCTCTGTTATTTATTCTATTTAGGAATATACTCCTTTGTAAGTAACAGGATATCTGCTATTTCTGATTTCAATTTTGGTTTTTTGTAACATAACAAGAAACTGGCAGATAGGCGATCCAGGACATCCGTACAAGATGCATGCAGCTATGGTAACTCAGCCATGGCATCAACGGCCCAAGTTCCTTCTATCTTTCCACTCCGATGTCCTTAGCATTTCTCATTGCTGGATAGCATAGCAGCTGTACCTACAAGCATCATGTCTACATCCAGCAGGAAAAAAGAAGGGTTGGTGATAGGTTTATTTCTCCCATTTTTCAGGAAGAAAATCACTTTCCCAGAAGCAGTGCCATGACTGCCTTGGACTCCCATCAATAGAACTGCACCCATTCCCATCCCTGTCCAGATTCCAGGGAAGCTGGGAATGTGAGCAGGGAAGCACCTTAGAGCTTCGCCTGCTTCCACAGTGAAAGGGGCAAGAAAGGAGGGGGTTCGGAATAGGCGTTGAGTGAGCAAATCAACAGCATCTGTCACACCTGCTAAACAGAGACTCCTCAAAAGCGGGCAAGTGAATCATTTCTCTAGAAGAAAAGCATCGAAGTTTAGGCTGGAGCTGAAACTTTGCAAAGGCAGCCGCCACGTGGGAGTTTGCTTCAAGTATGGTGGAAGCTTTTGAGTAATTTCTTCAGTCCAAATTTGTGAAAATCTGGCCCACCCCAGAAGGTGAGTCATAGAGAAATCTGATTTCTTTAGCTAACAGGTAGACCTAGTGATGAATAAAAAGCACAAGTAAAGAAGGAGAAAAAGAGAAAGATGCATCCATGAAAGTGGGGTGGGAGCTCATTCCTGAGGAAATATAGTTTAACTCCGCCCCTTCAGACTTTTTTATTGTTGGGTATGATGGGGAGAGACTAAGCCCAGGAAAGAAAAATCAAATTGCTTATTTTTGTGGTGCCTTTGAAAAAATTCTGATCCAGCATTTGGGGACACAGGAGTAAAAGGTCAGTACAGTTGAATGTGTTCCTGATTCCTGAATTGGTTGGCCCCTCTGATGTGCACTAATCCTCTACTGCTTCCCTGGAGAGATTCTTCCTCCACTCACAAGAGGGCAGGAAGGGTGCAAGTGTGTTTTCACCAACAAATTTGAATAAGGTCTCAATTTTCCTTTTCAACTTATCATCTAACAAGGTTTATCATTTATGCTTATATGTCTCAGGCAGCCTATTAGGACATTCGGGCAAAACTGCCCACTGCTTTTTTTTTTTCTTTTAACCTAGAAACAAAACATGCAGAATTAATTGCAGTTTCTATTCCTAGAGAGGAGGGACAGCTCCCAAGTCTGACCCCCCACCTGCACGCCCTTTCCTCCTTGACCTCTGATCCCCGTGAATTGTGAGCTTGAACTGTGCTTCGGCTGGAAAGTCTCTCCAACTACAGGCCACCTTCCCTTTGAGACTTCACCATTATGGAAGCCTCCATAGTCCATGAGACTCAAAAAGAGAAAAACTCCTTTTTTAAAAGGTCAGCTTTTTAAGCAAGACTGTCACTTCCCTTTTCTCCTGTAAAACATTTTCTCAGGTAGGGATTGTGTTTGTTTTCAGATGTCCCTGTCTGGCTCAGGATCCCGGGTAGATTCAGCCAGGCAGGGGTGGAGCATGTAATTCTCGCAGCTAGAGTAACGTGGAGCCTCTCCGAAGGAGCTCGGTGAGGAGAAGCAGACTCCTTAGCTGGTACTGTATAAGTGAACTGGCAACTCAATTTACGGACACGGGAGGATGACCAGGGAGGCTCTGACTACAGAGCAAAGCCTTGTCTGTGTATTTTTGCATGCATTTGTGCCACTACTAATCTGTCTGCCTGCAATGTAATTGCCCAGTTCCTTTGCTAGAATTGAGTGCATCCACGAGAAGAGACGCAAGCTCACACACCATTAGGACACATTTGTGAACAATACACTAAGTGAAATTAAGGCTGATGAGCCCCGACTATATTTTCACATCACTCGGCTAGCACTTGCTCCAGTGGCCCAAAGCCATGTAGATCATCCTCTGAAAATCCACTTCAGAGACACTATGATGCCCTTCATGAAGTTTACATGTCAATTTTCCAAGTGTTTCATTAACTCATGGCAACACGTTAAAGGCCCCTAGCATCACAGCTGCCAAAATCTCTTTAATGGGAAAGGTTCTGTTTCCATCAACCTTCACTTCTAACCAGAGAAGATACTTAAGTACTCCAGAATCAGGGGTAGGACAGGAATTCTGAAGAGATTCTCCTTGTGAATGGAAAATGACACTGGATACTCATCACCCCTCTCCCTGTGATTTCCTAGGTCGGGGTTGAGAAAGGAGGGTGAAGTAGGAGCACAACTGCAGGGTGGTGGGGAGAGCGGGAGTTTCTTATGTAATGAGTTGGTATATTTAGCTTCCCGTCCTACTGAGCCATCCTAATTTGGTCAGAGTAACATGCCTTGATCTCCTCTGAGCACATCACCATCTAAGGGTCTGGGCCACAGCCATTTTGAAAAGGCTCTCAGGCTTGGGAAGCAGCCCCTCTGAATTTATGGTTCAGGGTAAATTGGTACCTTGCTCTGTAGTGAACTGAGGGAGAATTCTCTCTCTCTGGGATTTTTCAAATTTCCCTCAAACTGTTTTGACCTAATAGTGTTGTCTTGGGGATTCCTATACCTCACCCAACACTCTGTCCTCTGACACAGATACAGCCTGAATTAAATGGACATATATTGACCTGAAATATACCCATTTAAAGTTGGGAAAACTGAGGACCGATACAAAAATTTCTATTCCAATCACTGATCAGAGTTAAAAAAGAAAGCTCATGTTATATTTCATACATTTTATTATAGTTGCTCAGTCCATTCTGGTTGAGGAACATCATTCAGAAAGATGCAGTTGACTATAGCACCTTTCCAGATTGATCAGCCACCTTGATTACACTCACTGTTGTACCCGTGCGGCCCCTCCTCAGTTGTCTCTGGGCCCCATGAGAGCCTCTCTGAATTTTTCCATCATCATGCCCAAATGGGCTGTTGACCTGGCCTGTGGAATTTGGGACAGTTGGCGTTAGTTTTAGGGAGAAGAGCTGCTAGGAAGATTTTCTTTCAGGAAAGAATATAAAAATCCTATCTATTTAGGGGCAGTTTTACAGGATGTTTTTTTCTGATAGCCATAGCTCCCCCTGCTGTTCAGTTAGGGGCAAGAGAGGCCAAAGGAATCTCTGAAAGGAGACAAAGCAGCGCCTACCTGGAAGTCAAGGTGGCCCCAGGAGCCAGGAACTGAAGGCTGTTAACCTTAGCTCAAAAGTCTAGGGCCTCAAGCATACCCAGAGTGAGGAAAGGCAATGAATGATTCAGAAAGGTAGGCTTGGGCCTTTGAGGGTGGGAGGGCAGCAAAGAGGGGGAAAGGCTTTTAAACATGGTACCACTAACTGTTGGTTAAAAATCTGAAATGCAAGGAAAAGAACGCTTGGACTCACGCGCACATGTAATTCCCTGGCGAGTTCTCCAGGCTCCATCACTTGCTCATGCACACATGATGTTTCTCTTGTTTTCTAACAGCAGCTCTCTCAGCTCTTTAGCTGAGAGCAAGCTACATAACCTCTGCCTCAGTTTTCTGGCCTGTAAAAGGGATTTATTTGATGATTCAACGAAAAAAAAAATTGTATGTATTGATCACCATGCCCCATATTTGTGTAGAAGCAGCCAGCACATGTTGGCTGTTGTTATTATTTTAGTTAATATTATTATTTTTTAATTGGGTCTCAAACTTGGCCGCACATTGGAATCACCTAGAGGATTTTTTAAAATGCCGTTGCCTGGGTATCTTTTCTAGAGATTCTGATTTAATTGCGGGGTGTGGCCTGAGCATTGGGATTTTTTTAAAGCTTCCAGGGGATTAGAATATGCAGGAAAGTCTGAGAACCTTTGCTCTAGAGCTCCTCAGCATCCCTCCTCAAAGACTAATACCTCTCAAGGAGACGGTCCCTTGTGCTGGGTAGAGTGAGGGGCCTTCTGCAGTTTCAGACGAGCAATGGGTCTTGGGGAAACATTCTCTTTGCTCAAGTGTGGCCCCTGGATCGTCAGCATCTGAGTCACTTGGGAGCAGGTTGAGTTCTCATTTTCCACCTCAGCCTTAGGGTTCAGAGTCCCCATTTTAACGAGGTCGCCATGCGATCTGTACACACGTTCAAGTTTGAGAAACCATGCTCTAGCTCACACTTTCTCTCTCTCTCTTTCTTCTCCCTCTTGCTTTGGTTTCTTTTATTCACCATGGAGAATAGTGTTCTGAAATATCCTTTCAAAAAAAGCTCCAGGTCTTTATTTCAATAATCTCCTCAGATTCAAATCTCCTCTGAGTTAATTTTTTTTCAGCTGCCAGATGTAGTTTGAGTTTTTAATACCTGTCTCAACTCACAAGCACCCACTTCATGTCTGCTGATAGATGTGTACTGGGCCTCTTGTGTAGCTTCTAAAAATATTCCTTCTGGGGCTCATGCAAATGCCCTGATCTGTCCAGTTTGGGTCTGTTGTTGAGAAGGGGTTGACATTTGATAGAGGATCTTCAGTACATCACAGCTGTGAGACCAAATTTAGAGGATGATTATTGTTTACTAGAGGTTCAGAAAGGAAATAAAATCCTCCATTAGAACCTAGTCATTAAGGTTAACAGTAAACCATAAAATGAATGGAATGTTGGCCCTATGAACAGGTTCCCAAAAAAGACAATGCTAATGTTTTTAACTAAAACTGGGGAGACAGGACAGGGATTTGGAAGGAAAGGAGGGGAGGAGAGTGAATGATTTAGAAAAGAGAATAAATCTCAACAGGAATTCAGCTGCTATGACATTAGCACTTCTTTCTCCCTCCTTCCCTCCCTCCTTCCCACCCTCACCCACCCTGTTTCAAAAAAAATAAAAATATTTAAGCATGAGTTTTAAAAGACTCATACTGAGATAGAAATAACACAAGAATTACTATTGCTGTCTTCACTTTTTTCCCTCTCTTATTCTCCTTCGAGAGACACAATGCCCTCTTTATGATGCTTTTATGTCTATAAACAATTTAGGGAAAGACACTGAAACCAAATCTGTAAACGTGTAAGCCTCCTGGATTGGTGGGGAGGCGGGTAGGGTGAGGGGGAGACACAAATTACAAAGAACAGAATAATCAGATACAGAGGGACTTTGATCTTCTGGAGACCTAAGCTAATAGATGTTAAGTGCAGTTCAGTGGAAGTAATAACCCATGAAGAAAACAAAATCTGCAAAATGATAAAATGCTGCAGTCGACTGATCAAGGAAGACATTGGAAAATTACTATGAAAGCATCCTTAACCCAGCAGATCCAAGGTGAAGAAAGGGCTATGTCTGCCAACCAGCAGCCAGACATTCCAGGCAGACTTAGCCGTCTCCCATTCTGTGGCCAGATTAACACTCTGTGGAACCTGAGTGCTTTCTCACTGAAAAGGCATGAACTGGCACCATCGCAACCCTGGGCTTCATAATCTCTCCCAGTGACACCATAGTGAATCACCCCAAGGCTGGCCATGTGTTCTGTGGCGGTGTTTCGGGGCCGCTGTTACCGGTAATCAATTAGTTCAAGTAAAGAATTTCTGAATAGTCTCCAAATGAAGTGCTGGTCATTTTCTTTTTTTGACATCAGGACACGGTTAAGACATATTAGACATCCTGCAAGAAATTAAAATCTTACCAAGGAAACTATTTAAGCAGAAATTGGGAAATTATGGACATTTAAATATGATTTAAAAATTCCAGAAACTTTATAAAAGAGAACTCCTTAACACAGTTTATTTAAGTAATATTTTATTATGTGTGTCCATTAATTGAGCGATGATTCATTATACACATTGGGTAAAGTAGGACAGAATTAATTTAATCTGTCTATAGACAGCACTGAAGTTTTATTATCCAAAGAAAATCTAAAACTTGAAGCAGTTAGATAAATTTGGTCTGAACAGATTCTTTATAATGAAAAGATTTTTTTAAAAAAACAACAAAAAATAACAACAAAAATCCACCAGAAAATGTAAGCTAAAATTTAGGAAACTGGGAGAAAATGGAGAATGCATTTTAAAAGCCACACCTTCCTATATTTCATGTAATGGCTAATTAAACATATGGAATACATTATCTGAACCACATATTAATGTATTTGGATAGGGTGGGAGCAAACAAATGAAAATACAGGAAAGCTACACCGTTGTAATCCAAACATGATGTGGACAAGCTCTGCTGGGCAAAAGCATTGGTTCATCTTTGAAAAAATTACATTAGAACATTTAAAAGCAACAGTCTTGCTTAGAGGATTCTTCTTATCAAGAGAAAAATTAAAGCTGGCAAACCTCAGGTAACATTACAGGGAATGGTTCCAGGACCCCCTTCAAATACCAAAATCCTCAGATGCTCAAGTCTCTCATATAAAATGGCATAGTATTTACATATAACCCACACACATCCTCCCGTATACTTTAACTCATCTCTAGATTACTTATAATACCTAATACAATGTAAATGCTATGTAAATAGTTGTAAATACAATGTAAATGCTATGTAAATAGCTAAATAGTTGCCGGTGTACAGCAAATTTAAGTTTTGCTTTATGGAACTCTCTGAAATATTTTTTCAAATATTTTCTATCCACAGTTGGTTGACTCCATGGATATGGAGTCATATCCATAAGATATGGAGGACCAACTGTATAGACTAGTGTTGATGCTCAAAAAGAAAAGAAAGGAAAATTCCATCACCAATTTGTTCCAGGACATTTAAACTCTCCAGACTGTTTCCTCATGTTGAAAAGGACATTGGTTAGCATTGACATGTGCCCTTAGTAACCACTGTGTTGCCCCTCAAGAGAGTTATTTACAGAGACTGGCCTTTTAAAATATATTTTCTCTATGGAGAAAACTGAGACTGGGCCCACATGATGACAAAGGGACTTAACGGAAAATTAAAACTCCAAGAATACCGAAAATTGTTGGAAAAAAAATTTAATGTAATATATATATTTAGTTCTTAAACAAGTTGAATCCTTGTTTTGAAGTCCTGTGGGATGGGCTCAGCTCCCACTGCAGACTAACCGGGTGGTTAAGATGAAGACTTCCAGCCTCTGAGTTTCCAGTTCATTCCTCAGCCGGCTGTGTCATGCTGCCTCTCTCCAACAACAATCCTTATCTATTATATGCATATAACACAATTTAGACTAAGCATGCTGAGTGGATTAACTAATGATTGCAAACCACTTTGGAAATAGAAAATAGCCCATACGTGCACAGAATTACTAATGATCGGACAATAGACTGTCCGAAATTTTACTTTTCATTCAAATAAACGTTTTCTTGATGATGAAAGTTATGCTGTTTAACAAAAGGCTTTTTTTTGTTAGAGGTTTTCATGGTATTTTCATTTAGGTTGAATTTCTGTTCTGCAGACCCACATTTCTGCCAATTTCTATCTCTTGTGCTTTCTCTGGCACAACTGAAAGAACAAAGTTAATAACAGAGAAAGGACAAGCTTTAAAAAGTGCTGCATTTCTCGTCTGTTGTAATTCTGCTATTAAATGGTCTTGGCATTTGGGAAATTCTCAATCTTACTTTTCTTCTTAGAGAAAAAACTGAAAACATGGAATTTATACTAAAAATAATCCTCCATCTTTCACTTTCTCAGTCTTTTCCCTCTTGCGTTCAGCATTAGCACTCCTACTTCTGTAGGATAGTACAAGATAAATGCTGAGCCTTCGTTTCCCCTTCACTTTTCTGCAAATAACACACACTCATGCTCTTTCACACACACACACACACACACACACACACACACACACACATACATACACCCTACACATGTGATTTGTGTAGAATTATTTTTCACTCTGATTTCTGCCTGTGGAACAGATTGAAGATTTTACCATCCAAAACCCACAAAGAGAAAACTCCTACTGTGGTCTTCAGAATTTCCATTCAGTTGATTTGCCTGCCAAGTCCAGTGACCAGTACCACCACTCCTGATGGTGGGGAGCATATGGTACTGCTGTGAATAGTTTTGCTCTCACTGCTGTGAAATCCCACGCCCTCCCACAGAATGTGTTTGGAGGAGCCGATGGTAAGTGTCGCTCTTCAGCACAGCTCTGTCTCTGCCTGTGGAACCCATTCCTTTAAACAACAAAATGAAGAGATAGCTGCAGGTCTTCACAGGCCCTGGTTTAGTAAGCAGCTTCAGGATTAATGGTTACCTGTGACTATTCACTGTTCCTTCTCCCGGGGAAGGGGAGATTATCCTTAACACATCCTGGATTTACCAGGATCCATAACGGTAAATCAACCACCCATCATTTTTTGTTTCTTGTTTTTATCTTTCTCTTCCTCCTTCTTCTCCTAAAAAAAAAAAACTCAAAGTGGGATGCGATCTCTAAGTTAAATTGGGGCTCCAAAAAGAGCACTGGACTTGGCATTAGAAAGCCTAGAGTATCAAACATTAAGTAGCCTTGTAACTTGGGGCAAATGTATTCTGTGCCTCTTCCGTGAAACAGGTGGTGTGGGCCCTTCATGCCCCTTCCAGTTCTAAGATTATACGTATTTGTCGAGTTGAACCCCTCCCCACTTCCAACCTCATCTTTAGGAACGTCTCTTTCTAAGCCACTCAAAATAAATGATTATCTTTCATTTTATAACACAGCTTTCAGGAACGTACTTGGTTGCTTGTTTCTGGGATTATTCACCTCCAAAGTCAAGTGCTTCAACTGTATGTTTAGCAAAACTCTCTCCTGCTACAATATAAGGCTGCTTTTCTTCACCTTCTGTTTCCTGTGAAAACAGAGAACAGCTCTTTGGAATCTTGCTTATAATAACTTTTCTTATGCGTGCTGACCGTGAGCAAGTCGTTCTTGCATGCCGTGACCCTTAAGATGTGTATTCGAATGTTCTTATTGGCTCTTCTGCTCCTCCTGTGTCCTGATCATCCCTCTCCTGCATTGTCAACAGAGGTGTATGCTGGGCGAGTGGCTGACTTGGGCTGTTTGGAGGCCTAGGGGTGATTCCGTGGGTGCCACATCTGCTGGTGTGCAAGGGGAGGGGAGAGGAGAGAGCAGACATTCCTCGGCTGCTGAAGAGGGCTGTGGAAACTTAAGTCATAGACATGCTTCAGCGGAGGATGAGGATTTGCCCAGATGGGAAGCCTCAAGTACAGAGGCACTTATACATCTACTTATCTTGAGTCTCAATGATGCTGTTTATGAGTGAGCTATTCAAATGGAGGGAGAAACCCTCAGAGAAGGAAAAATAACAGGTTGGAGTGATTATTTACAGGAGGAGAGGCCCTTGTAGAAATCCAGTGGGAAAGGAAGAAGGGAATAAAATTAAGAATGATTAATGGCAGATCTCTAATAGTTTCATTGGATCCAAAGGACAGGGGCAATACAGAGTAAGAAACACTTGATATAGGAAAGGGACATAAGTGTGAAGGAAAATACATCATTCTACAGATGTTGACAGGCTCTGAGGCTGGGGGAGAATCCTCCAAGAGCAGAGAGAAGCTGTCCCTGCTTCCCCCCATCTCCAGAGGCACCCTAGCTGGCATGGCATCTTCTCCTGGTATTTCTGGGAAATTCTCTCCAGCTGCATTCCAGCAGGGCCAAGTAGAATAACTGTGGCAATGAGGGTGAATCCGGAAAAAGGTGGATTTCAGCTTTTAGGAACATTTAATTTAGGGACACAGGCACCTCTCCTGTTGATTGTGTCCTTAAACGTGCCGTAAGGGGTGTGTGTGTGTGTGTGTGTGTATGTGTGTGTGTTGCTCAAAGTATCTGCCTGAGAATCAGAACACAGATTAGAGCTTTAGTTGCAGTTGACCCAGCTATACTCTCCCACCAACACAGTTCTTACTATTTCCCACCTCCCCTACATCAAGTTTAGAATCGCAATAAAGCTCCTTATAATGGGAAATAATAATAGCTACCGTTTATGAAGTTCTTAATACATGCCAGCATCAGACTCAGCTATTTACATGCATTTTCACATTTAATCCTCACAGCAAAATATGAGGTAATCACAGACATTTACATAGTGCTTTTTAAAAGTCAGACAATATTCCAAGTGCTTTACATATATATTCATTTAATTAGGTTCTATGATTATACTTTTTTTGACATATGAGGACACTGAGACACAAAGATATAAATAACCTGTCAACAAAGAGCTAGTGTCAGAGTCAAAATTCAAAACTCGTGTCTGACTTATCTCATTAGACTGTAAGCTCCATGAAAGTAGTAATTACATGTGGTTTGCTAACTGTCAAATCCTTGAGCCTGGAACACAATAAACCCTCATACCTATGAGCTGAGTGACCGAATACAGAGTCCAAACCATTAACTTCTATGCAATACCAGGGCCCTGGGCAAACAGATTTCCCCCAGATCAAGTGAACCAAAACTAGACAAGCAATAACACTAGAAAGAGAGTCATTCATTCATTCAACACATATTTATCAAGCACCTACTATGTGCCAGGCCCTAGCCTAGGTGCAAGTGGCACTTTCCTTTTTGGAAGGGAAATGCCATGACTTGTTTCGATACCTCTCGTACTCAGGAAGATTTGCCTCCAGCTTTTCCTCCCTACCCTTCCTGTCCTCCGGCAGCTAATACAGCGGGCCCAGCAAAATGGGGAGGGCAGTTGTGATCTCACACAAGCAGCTCTAAGTCATATTCTGCTTGCTTCCCATCAGCCTTAGGCTTGAAGGACCCTCTGGGGATAATGGCTCAGTGCTGGGGAGAGCAGGGGGGCTGCACATAGCAAACCTCAGAGGGAAGGATTGCAAATTGGAGGCATTTTATTGTTTTCTCCTTTTTTACTTTGAAAACTTTCCAAACAGAGAGATCTATCTGAGTGGTTTGCAAAATCCATCTTAAGGTCAGCTCTAATTAAGTTGAGACCTGGCAGCTGTATGGTTTCAGTGTTGTTACACAGCTGCCGAAGTTGAGGAAGGTGCCCACCTTCAATGGCAGCGGTGAGTCTTGGACTGCCTGCCTGGCTCCTGTGTCCTCCCAGACCAACTTGGCCTCTGTGAAATGTAGAATGGGTCAGTGCCAAAGAGAAAATCTGTCTTATACTTGGGTTGAAATAGATTGATGCAGGAGTTTAGAATTTCAGTTTTTGGTAAATTTTAGGAAACTACGGACACCCATTGTATCACATAGTAGGTACTCAAACAACCTTTTATTTCTCTTCATTTCTGTAATCGGAATATGATCTTAGCAACAGAGAACTGGGTCAACACAGTGTCAGGCACATAGCAGGTATCCAGTAAATTTGCATACAGTGAAAAAGCTTGTATAAAAAATGGAGAAAATGAGAACTCAAGAGACTCAGATTCTCGTCCCTGGATTTTCTATTAATTAGTAAGATAAAAATATAGAAGTCGTCTCTCTGGACTGTGGTTGTTTCCCTCTACAAAATAAAGAAATTAGATGAGTTCAAAAATTCCTTCCTGTTCTGAAAATTTACAATTGAAATTTTATATCGAGGCAGCTTCCTATAGCAGAAAGAATAGAAGACAAGGCCCACAGACAGGATTTAATTCCAGACTCGACCTCTGACCACTCATGCAAGGTTAAGCATTTTATTCAAACATCCCCTGGCCTCAATTTCTTCACCTTCATGATAGGGATGTTGAAATGCTTTTTATAGGATTGCAGGAAGGCAAGGAGAAGATAAGTCAGTGCCTGGAATATAGAAAGCTTTAAGTAATAATTAAAAATAAAAATCTATTGAATGTAACATCATTCTTTTTTGTAGAAAAGTGCTATGACCCTTGGGGATAGATTGTGTGAATGGCCCCAGTTCTTCACCACTCCCTGTATCTTTGCTGTTTGACATGTAACTCTGCAGTGCTCTTCCAAGCCTTGACTCAGCTTAGCTAAGTGACTTACCAGTAGGATGTTAGCAGATGTGATGTAAGCAGAAATTTAAAAAGCATTTGAACTCAGTCTTTCATGACTCTGCCATTGCCATGAGAAGGACATGCCTCCACCTAACCACAGGTGCTAAAAAGAGGATAAGCAACACATGGAACAGGGCCACCACTAGCCATGACCAGTCTAGACAAGCCAAATCCCAGTTAATTTGATACTCAGAAGCTAAATAAATGCTTGTTTTAAGCCACTGAAACGTGGAGTGGATTGTTATGTGGTAGTTCTTGACAGCAGCTAGCTGATACACCATTGGTCTAAAACAGAAGACAGGAGTTATAGATTGCTTTATTTTAAAATTGGAGCTAATTAGTGAAATTTGAAAATATATTACTTTTCCATATTTGGTGAACCTTCAGATACACTTTTGGGTAAAATTTTGAGAGGAAAAGGAAGAAAATTTTGCTAAAATTACCTTTCTAACTCCAGTGACAACTTTAATGGTATCTGAGGCATTTTAAATTGCTGGATTATGAAAGTTTGAAAACTTGCCATTAGGTCTGAGTATTCTAGCTTTAATTTTAGATTTGGGAATTTTAAGCAGGGAGGGACTTAATATGTGTAGGTATAAATCTGATTATAAAGTATGTCTGCATATTGCTTAATATCATTCTATTTTTATAAAACACAGACATTTTAGTAACAGTTTTATTCAGATTAATGAGCCTTTCAAAATACAGTGTCAAAAGATGGTCCTTGATGGGTCAACAGGACCCTCTGTTTACAAGGTCAGACACATCTCTTAGAAGGAAGGACTCTGGTAGAAACCAAGCACTCCCAAACCAACACAATCACTTCTTAAATAAATCAGTGTGCAAGTCTATAAAACAGAAGCCACATTCTTCTGGGCATTAGGACTGATACTAGTTGGTAAGCTTCTTCAGGGCAGGGACGAGAGTGAATATGAACCACACTGACCATATGATTGCTTGGATAGCGGAAGATGAACGCTATTGTCGAAGAAAAGCAAGTGGAAACCTGCTTCTCATTACTTAGGATCCAGACCAAATGTTGTTCCACGAGGAAGAATGAATTCTTTTCTCATCTGTGTTCTTCTGGGACCTGTCAGCCCATTTCCACGTCTGACTCTTCCACTAGGCTGTCAGCCCCTCAAAGACATGAGACACATCATATTGACCTTATGTCCCCTATGCCTAGCAAGATACCTTATACAACCTGTGAGCCTAATAAGCTCTTGTTAAATGAATGAATGCTAGTACTGCCCCAATTTATAAGTGAGGAAGCCAAAAATCAGAGAGATTATAAGTGATTTTCTGGAAATCACACAGCCGGACAGAGTTGGGAAATAAATATGAACTCAGCTCCAGGTGAATCCAGTCTATTTCTACTATACCATGCTTGAATCAGGGTTCTGATGACAATAAACAAAATAGTACAGGTAAAGTACCTAGTACTGTAACAGTTGCTGAATAAATGTTACTTACCTTTTTCATGCCTTATGCTGGTACCAGGAACCCCACCACTGAAGATTTCTTTCTCTTCTCCTGAATTCTTTTTTCTTAGAAGTCATCAACTTATTGTTGATTGAGGAAGTTAGAAAACAAACCAAATAACCTAATAGAGTAATGGCTAGTTTATGACATTAACTATCAATTGGACTATTATTCAGTCATTAACAATAACATATATAGGAAGAGCTTAAAATAACATGGAAATGAATTCAACAATGATGTTGGCTTTTTTGGAATGCAGCATCTAATTTCTTTTGTAATATGTATTTGCAGTATTATCACAATGCTTTCAAAACTATATATATATATATATATATATATATATATATATATATATATATATCAAGAAAAGAATGGAGGGAAATGGTAGAAGCTAGCTGGCAATATTTGTCTTGAGATAATAATAATGAGGATGATTTTTGCCATCTTTCTAATTTCCTGAAATTTGCAAGTTTCAGAAAAATGAGTATATCTTACTTTTATACCTGAAAGGCTTTCACAATGTCCTCTATAATGCATTTTCTGTTTCCTAAACTGTCTTTGGTAGATGGACCACTGACACATTTCGCCCCTACTTTGTCAATGCTTCTACACTTTTCTCATTGTATCTATACCCCTACGTTGAACTTGGTTTTCATATTGACCTCCTCTGTTACCTGACTGTGAGTTTATTAATAGCAGGGATTTTTTGACTCCTCTGCATTTCTCCAGTTTTCTCCAGTACCCTGCTAGTACATAGTCCATAGTAGGTTCATAAGTTTTTGTTAAATGAATGCTATTTCTCATGACTACATTCGTAATTGGTGGCATGACCTTCATGAAAAGGCAGAATAGGAAAATGTGTATATTTATATGTGTGTATTTCAGCGAAGTCAGAGCTTGCAAACACTGTACTACATGTTTTCACATGTCTTCCTTCAATTTTGCACATTCACAAATTAGAAAATAAAACTAAAAACGCAGTTGAGTTTTTTTTCTCCCACATTGCCTTTTCTGAATAATGATGACTAGTGCTCAATATGCGTGCTTGTCTAACATGAAGTCTGTAAATTCTCTGAATACAGGCAAAATGTATGGAAATTATATCAAATCTAATTTAAGTGTGTTTTCTTAAAATTAGAATGTATAATATTTAGTTTCATGAGCAGAGCAAATAATACAATTAGTGTTTATTCTTTGACTGCTCTTTTCCTAAACAACTCAGTTAAAACATGCAGGCATCACAAGAACACAGTGCTTCCCAGTCACTGTTCCAAGTTTCATATGTTAAACAAAGACAGACCAACCTTAAACCTTTTGATAAATACGATGCTTGTGGTAACTGCAGCATTCACTTCGTATCCCATTTCTCCAAGTTCCTGTCAGCCAGATGTCACTTGCAATGCAAACACTAGAAAAATATGAAATAATAATTTCATACATCATCTATGTGTGCATCAGCCAGTCAAACATTCAATACAAATTCAAACGGCTACTACACACAGAGCAAATATCATCCAAATAATATTTAAAATGATTGAAAGTCTTTTGATTTGGAAGTGTATTCTCTTAAGCTAAGTGGTCCCCAAGACCATCTAGAAAATTCAATTGTTTCATTTTTAAAATGTTTTCTGCCCAAAATTATATCAAACCCTAATGTCTCAATAGAAACACATGGGATTGGATTGCTGACTGGGCGCCTGATGTCAAAGAAAAATCTAATTTCACAATGGCATTTCCTCATACTGTCTCACCAAAATACAAAATGGATAAAATTTTAATGGATAATTTTCAGAAGCAGAATGTTAACCATTGGGAAAATATGAAGGAAAAGTTAGCATTGTAGCATAAGAGAGGCAAAGTGAAGGAAGGAATTGACTAAGAATACAGATATACAATGCTATATAAAAAGCATTCTTAAAAGCTTTTTCTTATCAAAAACAGAACTTCAACTTTAAAAAGGCCCTTACTACCAAAATATAAGCTTTTTTGTGTCCATTTCTAAGTTTCTCTTCCCAATTCTCTTCTACTTTGTAAAATGATATAGGGAAAGGGAGTCATACCATAAGCTACACATTAGGCATACATTTGTGCCATGTTGATGTCTATTTTTGATGTTGGCTACAAAAACGGAAACGGGTACCCCAGGCTTCAATTAAGAGATAAGAGAGAATGGTATTTGATTCAGTACTGTTTCTTTTCACCAAGGCCCTAAACATCATCTCTTTCTGCTTGCTGTTTAGTGGTGAATTTCCCTGTCTGTCTGCAGGGGAAAAGGTTCCATTCCCTTTGCTTTTTTTTTTTTTTTGTGGTACGCGGGCTTCTCACTGTTGTGGCCTCTCCCGTTGCGGAGCACAGGCTCCAGACGTGCAGGCTCAGCGGCCATGGCTCACGGGCCCAGCCACTCTGCGGCACGTGGGATCTTCCCAGACCGGGGCAAGAACCCATGTCTCCTGCATCGGCAGGCGGACTCTCAACCACTGCGCCACCAGGGAAGCCCCATTCCCTTTGTTTTAACAAGGGAACTCGATGCTCTACGAAAAGCATGGTTCAGAGCAGGTAGCGCTTCATACTGGCTACGTGACCTTCTGCATGTCCCTTACCTTCTTTGAGCCTCAGTGTTCTGATCTGTAAGGTAGAGATAGCAATTCCTACCTTACTGTTTTCTTGTGATGTTTAGGAATAAAACTTATAAAACATCTGACACAGTGCTTGAGGAAGAACTCCAATATTATTTTGTGATGAGTCTAATTTCTTTGAGTTTCTAATGCTTGCTTTCTTGAAGTCTGCCTTTTTTTTTTTAATATCTTTTGGTTATCTTCTTCACATAAGCTGGCAGTATGGGCAGGTTTTAAAGTGCTGATGGAGGGAAGGGGCAGCCTCCACTGGACGGCTTTGCCAGGGTGACCCTGGTATCGGTGAGGTAAGCAATGTGACAGCCAAACCACCGTCAGTCCCTGAAAGTCCCTGTGTCATCTGAAGCCATGGACTCAAGCCACTGGGGACACCATGAGGAAGCAGATGCTGATCTCTTATAAGGAGGAATCTTGCTTCTTGGTGACACTGAGGACCCCACCTCCCTACCACCAAGGCTCTCTACAGCGGACCTCAAGGTTTTAAAGCAGAATCAACTATAATGCCAATGTTCCTGTTTAAAAACTTGAAACTTACTGGAAACATATTTAGCATTTTCCCCTCTCCCCCGCATCCCTCTCCTTCTCTCTCTTTCGTCTTCTCCACTACGTTATATTTTCCCGTGAGGGCAGGCCCTGGTTCTTAAATTATCCTCATATGCAACTTTTCTTCTCTCCAGCCCTAACATGGGGCTTTGGACTAGGTAGATGATTAATAAATATCTAGTATTTAAGATTGAAGTTAGCTCTTTCCCTTGAGGCAGCTTATTTGGCTGAATAAAAACTGACTCTATTTATTAGCCTGGATGAGGAGACTGTATGATACAGTTGCTGATAGTATAGGATTTTAAATCAAACACAGGTAGATGGTTATCCCAACTCCTCTGCCTTTACCCACCATCTTGGACAAATTTCTTAATGTCGCTGAGTCTTAGTTTCCTCAATTATAGGATGGGAATAATAATTCCTACTTCTTAGGATTCTTCCAAATAGGGTTGCCAATAAAATACAAGACCCCCTCTTAAATATGAATTTCAGCTAGAAAACTGCATTTTAAGTATAAGTATATCCCAAATATTGTATGGGACATACGTATATTGTATGGGACATACTTTCTAGCTGAAGTTCAGCTAGAAAACTGCATTTTAAGTATAAGTATATCCCAAATATTGTATGGGACATACTTATACTGAAAAGTATTTGTTACTTATCTGAAATTCAAATGTAACTGGATGTTAACTAGATTTTAATTTGCTAACTATGGCAGCCCTAATTATAAAGACTAAGTGAAACGATACATTTAAAAATGAAGCGACTAGCTTCTGCCCATTGGCCAGTGGGTGCTCATTAAGTGTTATCTCATTATCGTCTTCCCTCCTGGGGCTATTGTGCAATTAAATGCCTGGTGCATAATACCAGCTCAATAAAACTGAGTGTGCTTTTCTTCTCAAGGCTCAGCCTACAAAGAATATGCTTTATGCCTTCAACAGAGTCTCGAGGTCTCGTCGGCCTGTAGCCTTTGTCTCCAGGTGACTTGCCTGCTCCTTCCTCCTTCCCAGGGCCTGTTAGCCTCATGGAGTCCAGACGGTGAGACGTGGCCCTGGTACAAGGACAAAACTGAAGGGACAAAGCTGTTGATACAGGTCCCCCTCAACTTAAGGCAACTTGATCTTTGAAAATCTGAGTTTACTGTGGAAGTAGACGTTAGAAATTCTTTAAATTGTGAGCCCTCTGAAGAGTTCCAAAACAAAACTGTAAAGAAGTATTTGATTTCCAGAAACGTAGAAGTAAGATAACCTGTTCAGCGAAAAATCTGCTCCCTAAAGTATGCCATAAAGGTGTCGCTAACAGCTCTATAAAACTCTGCCTTGCTTCCACAGGTACCCCCTCACCCTGCAAGACAGCCCTTCCGGACACTGTTATTCAACAGGACAGAAAAGCTTTCTTCTGTGACTATTGCCAAATGCCCTCCTGGGGCGGCTAGGCATGAACTCGGCTATCCGCAAAAGATATGGGCCAGGGTTTTAAGGACACTTTTTGTTTTCTTTACAAGTTCAGTGTGGTTCCTCTCTGAGAAGCCAGAGATAGTGCATAGGATATGATTCAATGGAAAGTCTTTGTATGAGAAAATGGCTCTTTCAACGTGGTCTATCTGAGGATCAGCACATTTGGAGTCTGTCTGAACCACGTTCCCAGACCTACAGCTGGTTCTGCTGGGCCGGGGCAGCTGCCAGCATCCTGGGAGAAACTCCTTTCGGCCCCCAGTTTTTTCCCATGTCTGGAAAATAGCTGGGGCCCAAAACCTTTGAATATTTCTAGTTTACACATCAGATCTTTCCACGGAATCGAGTCCTTGGCTGACAGCAGAAAGCAGGTACTGTCCACTTCCTCCGGCTCACATTCTCATGTAAACAGGCGGCCACCGTCCTCAGCACCAGCTGCAGCTTCTGGGTGGTCCCATAGGAAGTTCCAAGAGGATTGCAGTGCAGTCTCCTAGGCTGGTGGTCACACGGCTCGGCTCAAGCAAGCATCTGTGGGAGAGAGCAAAGGCATGTACGTTCTCCGAGTTCCAGTCTCGGGTGGAAATGTCAAAGTAAAATCTGACTTCCCAGAGAAGGTCTGTTCTTCAAAATTAAAAAAAACAAAGCTGAACTGGACAAAAACAGAGAGGCAAAGAGTGAGTGGATTTTTCTGGCAGGTAATTGTCAATATGAAAATTGGGGGGTTCTGCTGCCCCCTTCCTCTTGGGCATAGGGCAGCAGCGTCTTCATCAGTGCATGTTAATTGATCAGTATGAGTGCATACTAGTGTATGGAATCGTGCGACTTTCCACACCTTTCGTTAGGATGGTAAAATGGGGGATTGCTGGGGTGGAATCCCACGTCCACCACGTATTAGCTGTTTAACAAGTTACTTAACCTCTCTGTGTTGGTGTGAGACATACATACAAAGGTTTCAAACACTGCCTGGCTATAGTAAGCCCTAAAGAAGTAGTAGCTGTTATCAACATAATTAAAATTACTTTAATAACCATGCTGTATGTGTGTATAGTGTTATATAGTTGTAAATTACTTCCCCCTCTCTTTTGGTGGATCTGTAGTGAAGATGAGGTGGAGTGAGATGAGAAATCCCCATCTTTTTGTAATGAGAGAAGGGAGAAGTAGGAGTAATCAGATGGTTCAATGAGGTTGTGCCCAGTAGAAAGGGTGGTATACTTAAGAGGTAGAAGAGGAGAGTTCCACAAAGGAGCCATTGAGATGCTTGCTGGGTTGGAACTGAGAATCCTCAGCAACCCAGGGTGTGGACAAGGAGAGAATAGAAATGGATGGCAATTAACAGAAGTGTTTATAAGGAACTTACAAAGAAAAATCAGGAGTCTAAATACGATTTGGGAGACAACTAATGTTATAAGTAACTCTTTAGCATTTTGAGAAAAACTATTCGCCTGGCCCTACACCTTACTGCAAGTCAATTACACATGAAAATGTGGATACCCTTGTTCAAAAAACAGGAAATAAATACCACTTAAATATATGAAATTATAAAACTTTTTTTCTTTCTTTTGTGGTCTCTCCCTCCAATTGTCATGATGTTTTTTATTTTCTATTTAATGTCATTCTAAGTAAATAAAAATTAAGATTCTAAATTATTAGCGTGAATTTTACTGTACATCTGTATATTGTGCAACACCAGTTTTAAATGTAAATACAAAAGCATTTAAATTGTACACAGAATTACTGAAATTGCACAATTTTTATTGTGTAGTTTGTACACACCTATGTATTTCGCTACCAAAAGAGTGGAAGTGGTGCACAAAACTAACTCATCTGTTTTTAGCACACTTCTTTATACACACGCATTCACCAACATGCTGCTTTCAGTTTACTGATGAATGGGGAAGCACTGGAAAAAAAAAGGAACTATGGATTGCCCTATCACTTCCTTTCCTTCTGTGTCATCACTTTCAGCTTAAGTGATTGGCTAACACATGGACATAACACAGGTAAGAAAGGATATCATATGATTCCTTGAGTGTTTGCATTTCTTAGAACTCCATGCCTTCTTTCTGTGTTCTATGTTTGAAGCAAATTCTGAAGGAATGAAAATCCTGGCCTCTAGGGCATATCAGCGTCCCCTCTCCTTTGCTTACAGTCATGGATGCAACACATTGGCCTTGTACTTGCTTTGAGTCTCCCCTAACACCCCCCACCCCCATACTGTAGGTCCACCAGAATTGTATGCTCACAGGGCATTATGAATTCCACGTGTGAATGGGGTGGCGAGGACAGACAGACGTGCATGTTGCACATATAGTCCCTGTTCATGTACCTGTTCCATTCTCCCTTAGGGCTTCACTTACAGAACATACTCAAAGATTAAATTACTAAGAGTTTCAAGGTAGTGACAGCAGAGAATTAAACCAAGTGAGAGGTCCCATGAGATTGCACAGGTCACACATGCGTGAAGCCAGCCACGTCTTTAAGTAAAGTTCTACTGCGTCTCAGTTTCAATTATTGTACTGTCTTTGGAACACCCACAGTGCTACTGTCCAAACAAGTCATATATGGTAGTTTCTATCTTTTAAACCTGTAGTGGTCTCTTTTAGACTCATCATAAGCTCTTGGAAAGAAAGAACTGTGTTTTATAAGACTTTGCAACTTCAGCAGAGTGCTGTGTATAGAGCAGGTGCTTGCTGTGGGTATTGATGGTGGTAAGCACCCCACACAATGTGACTCACTGGATCCTTGAAACTGCGAGTTAGTAATACTTGTTGTTCTATTCCTACTTGCTAAATCTTTTATGACGAACTAACAAAAAAGTTTGGTGCCCTGGCTGTTACTTCTGATGTCCCCTTTTAACCTGTAGCAACTTGAAGAGTCGCCAGAAGTTTACCTTTCTGGTATGGGTAAACATTCTGGTTCTCTCCTAGTCTGTGGATACTAGCAGAAGAAATGGAAGAACTAGAAGCGTGCAGGTCCCCATACTATCTCAGTCCGAAAATTGTAGAGTGTTTCTACCACCTCCAAGTCTAATCCCTGTGAAGACGCAGGATCTTGGACAATGAAATCTTTGTGTGTATAAGATACAAATCCTACACATAAAAATACTTAACCCTCACTAGAAAAATAGAGAAATGATGCAATGACTTTAGAATCCACTGACAAGAGCCAGCTCACAATGGTGGAAAAATAACAGACATTCCAAGTTGAGGCAAAAATGTTTGACATATTACTCACCTTTAATCCCCTAAACCTGGGGACTGTAGCAAGCCCTTAACTAACCAGGTAAGATGGTGCTGGAAAAATATTCTGGGGGTATAGGTTAACTATATCTCTAGTATTTTCCCAGAGTGACCCCAAAAGGGGAGAGTCCAAAGGGTTTGCAGTTTGCATTCAAGGACCTAGAATCTATCTAGTAATAAAGGTAAAAGCCGGAGAAGCCAAAATGTCTACCTAGACCAAGAGGGATGAGCACAGAGCCAGACAAAGGAAACCGAACCGAGAAGATTTTGATCAAGATATGTTCTAGACCAGCGGTCCCCAGCCTTTCTGGCACCAGGAACCGGTTTTATGGGAGACAAATTTTCCATGGACGGCATTGGGGCATGGTTCAGACGGTAATGCGAGCGATGGGAAGCGGCAGCTGAAGCTTTGCTCATTCACCCACTGCTCCCCTCTTGCTGTGCGGTCCGGTTCCTGACAGGCCGTGGACCGGTACCGGTCCGTGGTCTGGGGGTTGGGGACCCCTGTTCTAGACTGCAGCAGACAGTAAAAGAAATGACATAGAGGAGATGGTCTAGAACAACTGTTTACATTCAGGGAATTTAAAGGCACTGATGCTGGTCACCTAGGGCGGATACACGGCCAAGGATATGTCAATATGATCTCTGTCTTTTTGCTGAGATAGCGCCCCTCATGGGATAAGCAGGGTTTATAGAATGGGGGAAAACAAATCAGGAAATGCTATCCCTGTACTTGCTCACCGTGAGTATCCGAGGAGGAACCCAGGGCGACTACGCAAAATAATGAGAGTAAATTTGGAAAAAGAAAAAAAGGACTGAGGGAAGAAAGGAACAAAGGGAGGAGGAGAAAGAAAGAAAATGTTTACAGGTGACTGGCCCTTTATATCCATGGGTTCCTCGTCTGCAGATTCAACCAACTGTGGACTGAAAATATATGGGAGAAAAATTCCAGGAAGTTTCCAAAAGCAAACTTGAATTTGCTGGGCTGGCGGCTACTTATTACACATGGCATTTACATGGTATTAGGTGTTATAAGTAAACTAGAGATGATTTAAAGTATGCAGGAGGATGTGTGTGGGTTATATGGAAATACTCAGCCGTTTTATATAAGGGACTTGAACAACTGCAGGTTTGGTAACTGCGGGGGTACTGGAACCAGTCCCCTGGGGGTACCAAAGGATGACTATACATTTGTGAAAATCCCTGGCCTTGCACAAGGCCTGACGCATAGTAGTAATATTATTTCAAGTCAGTGAAAGATTAGAGAAATTAGAAAGGAAGAAAATAAACTGTGATTTAGTTTAGACTAGTGCAACTTTTCTCTTCAACCCCTGGCTGCTAAAAATGTCACAGTTTACCCCATGATGAGAAACTCAAAAGACAAACACATAATTGAAATCGGTTGATACATTTCCTAAGGGTGCTCATCTTGGGACTGGGAAGAAGAGAAAGAAGGAAAGATGGAGAATGAAGGAGAAGAGAATGCATGGCTCACTAAGCTATTTCCAATCAAAAACAGCTTGAGTTGCTCGGAGGGCAGTTTCTGAGGTGTGGTTGCCAAACAAAACAAGAAGTGGACTTGCTATGATCCACAGAGACTCAGCCACGCTGAAAGGCCACCTCACAAAGGTACGAAAGATCTTCTCAGGAAAGCATCTCCGAGGTTTCTGTGTTCATCAAAAATCCCCAAAAATCCAGGAAGTAGGAGGTGGTCAGAATTGATTTAATCCTTTTTACTATAAATCTCATTTATGCAAATGATTAACAGAGGCAGAGACATAAATGGTAAAGTCTCGATCAGGGAAAATGCTGTCAGCGTATCATCTAGATAGATTAGAAAATGAGCGCTCAGGTTTCTGTGAAGGAAGACTAATGACATTAAGTCAAGATGAAATACAAAGGAGCGTCGCACAGGCTCCAAAATCATAAACCATGAGCTTACTCTGACAGAAGACCCTCAGCAACTTTCTGAACTGGAAAATTATCAGGAGTTTGGGCTCAGAGTATGTTCTTAGCCCTCATTTAGCTTCCCTGGCTCATTTGGGTTTGTTCTGAAGTTCTGGGAGTTGCTTCGCCAAGGTTCTGACATTTGTGTTAAAGTAAGATCCTTCTGCCTACAACTTTTGGTGCAATCAATTGCACACTCAGAAACAAGAAAAGGAGGGTTTGGCTCACTACAACAATAAATAAACATTTAAGATACCTCCATACTATGCAACCATCTGATTTTCGAAGTGTCACAATCCCGCTGCCTTTCAGAAAGAAGGCAGAGCTGTTACCCTGAAATCAGTGGTGGCTGAGACCAACATCCTTTGTTTAGGTTAAGATCAAATAGTGAAGCAAGTATATAAATTCCTGCCAAATAAAGCTAAGGCAGGCCTTCTGCTCTGTTTGGTAGTGGGAACAAGCCTGTGCATCTGCTTTACATGTGGTATATCACTTGATTACTTCAAGTGTGTCTCCCCTGAAACACACACACACACACACACACACACACACACATACACACACACATAAATGCACTCTCACCTCCACTTCTTAGAATAAGCCAGTAGAATAATTTCAAGCCTAAATAGTTTGCTACAATTTCTCTGTGATTTGATAGAATAAATCTTCTGTGTTCTAAGGCAGTCTCTTTAAGTTGACCCATCCTTTTTCAGTGACACACAACGATTAACTGGAAATTGCTCCCATCATCTTAAAAACTGAGAGTCCTTGCAAACTAACTGCGAGTCTTTCTTCGACAGGGAACGTTGGCATCTCTGACATTTGCTGTCCTGTGGCTAGGCCAGGAATGGTCTCCAAGCGTCATAACACACCACAGATTTTTATGAAAAATAGTCCTATTAATCTAAAATTCAAGGTAAAATCTTTATCCAACTTCAGAGTGGGAATGGTTATGTGAAAAGTATTTCCCCATCCTCTACACAAAAACCCCCTTAATA
Source organism: Tursiops truncatus (assembly GCF_011762595.2). Classification (NCBI taxonomy): domain Eukaryota; kingdom Metazoa; phylum Chordata; class Mammalia; order Artiodactyla; family Delphinidae; genus Tursiops; species Tursiops truncatus. Next base: position 106,767,155 of record NC_047034.1, on the reverse strand, counting down.
TGGCTACACCATTAGAAGATAAAAATATCCTGCTCTTCACCTCAAATTTTCAAAATATGCAATAGATAGATGGGTAGTTAGGTGAGTAGATAGATACTTACTGTTCTATTCTAATGTTTCTGACTTAAAATTTTAAGGTCATTGTCTCCCTTCTGACACCTTTTACTACATCAACATCCCATTATATCATTATAGACTCATGAAGCAATGTACTTTTACATTTTGCAGGATAATGACTCTTTTGTATTTCAGTTTTTATCATAATATAAATCTGGAATTGTAATTTGCATATCTTTTGTTTAGAAAAAGAGACCCCTATTTAAGACTTTGTCATTTTAATACATAGGCTTTAAAGTGGCTTTTTTCTTTTTTTTAAGAAATGCACCAAAATATTCCAATTTATTCTTCAACTGAATAACTGAATCTGATTCAGCCTCTGCTGCTGCATCAATAAATTAGCAAATGTCCTGAACAATACATTTCCAACAATGATGGCTCAACTACCTAGTCCTCTGTGCCGTTATGTTTTCTGCCAGTTACAAATCCAATCATAAATTTGTAATGGCAATTTGGACTGGACATCAAGCTAATTACACACACACACACACACATGCATCTATATGTATGTGTGTATATATATGTATATATATATGTTTGCTAATTTATTTCATTTGAAGATATGAAGAGTACATAGGCATGTATACATATAACTGTATATGTGTGTATATATATATATGTATTTGTTTGTTTATTTCACATAAAGAGTACGCTATCTGCTCATCAGCTCTTTTACTTTCTGTCTTTTGCTTTGTTTCTTCCCTGTGGTAGGACCATCCCATTGAAGTGGTCTGGGAAATTTGTCACTGTGACAGAACTTGGGTAGATTTGAAAGAGCCTTTAAGAGACAGGGCGTGGGCAGCATCTGGTCCACCTCTGCACAGCGGGAAGGTAGCAGGTAGAGTGCTGAGGTATCTAGCATCCCCAGTGCCTACTGCAGTGCCTAGCACATAGTGAGTGCTTACCAAATATTTGTGGAATAAATGAATGAGTGAAAAGGGCTAGAGGACTTGTTCTTTTCCAACTCTTATCAAATTAGTGAATTGCCTCAGTAGCTGCCACTCTCAGGGACTGACAGATACCTGTCCCTTTGTCCTGCCCAGCCCATGGCACTGCTCAATTGGCTTTACTCTGCTCTTACCCATTCATTCCATTCTAGAAGGGTTTGGTGAGGTCAAGGGATAAGACCATTGTGGAAAAGTTACCTTTTTGCAACAAAAGAAGCCTGCCATCTTAAAAGAAAGTTTAACCTAGTACTTTCAAATATCCTGATGACACACCCGAACCAATTGCTTAGGTTAAATGAGCAGCAACTGAGGGCTAAAATAGGAGTCAATGAGGTGTGGACCTCCCAACCGGGACTGGGAAGCCACAGCAAAATGGAGTTGAAATCCTGATTTTTCCATTCACTAACTGTCTTCATTTCAGCAAGTGATTTCATTTCTCTAAGCCTCAACTTCCTCATTTGTAAAGTGGGAATAATAATACCTGCCTTACAGGACTGCTGTAAAGATTAAATGTGACAGTATACATGAAACGGTTTACGTGGCCCCTATTACGTCTGTAACATGTGTTTACCTCCACTCCTGCCAGCCCCTCTTTCCCTCTTCCCTCCCCGTCACACAATTATTTCAAATTATTTCTCTTTCTTCCTGGAGAGAATGGAACACTCAAATGTGTCTTCAAACATGGCCAGAATGAGGTAGCTGAGCCAGAGGGAAGTGGATCAAAACCGCCAGAGCAGAAAACAAATCTCATGCGCTGAGGGCTTTGTCTCCTTTGAGCCCTTCGGCTCTCCCAGACCTTCCCCTTGGACTAGGACACGTGCCCTGGGCACTCCAAGAAATCCACATTTGGCCAACCTGGCTGACAGTGACTCTGTGGGGAGCTCTGCCACCCCCGTAAACATAGGTGATGAAACCCCTAAAAGCTCTTAGGCTTATTGCTCTGTAAATTCACAGTGAATAGTAACCTTAATAAATGTCATAAATCTCACCTCAGAGCCAACAGGAAATTCAAAGTTTTGCATGAGTGGAAGGCAAAATGCTGCTGAAACAAAAGGGAGGTGTGTGGACACAGAGAACACTGTGCTCAGCTCTCCTTTCCCCTGGCAGGGCCAGAGCGCCCCGGGCCTGGGGAAGGCCCTTCATTGTATTTTGTCAGGCAGTTCTCTGGCCTCTGTTTCCCTCCCCTCCTTCACCTGCCTTAACTCTTTCTTGTCCCAGTGGCCCAAGAAGTTATATCCTGTGGACTGAAACAAATGATGGAAATAATGGACGAGGCCAAATTATGGGCAAGTTGCCTTTTTATGTCAATGTTTTAGTCAGAAACAATTTTAGAAACTTAATTAAACCCTAAAACTGAAACTCAGTGCTATATAAAAAAAAAGAATATCAAAGAAGAGAAACCACTGGATATTTTGATCCACACGCTCATTCACAAAAGGGTGTTAGTTTTAATAAACGGTCACAATTTGGGGCTGTTATGAACCATAAGGCACACTCCTGGCCGTGTTTCCAATTTCCTCTCTTGCCTTTACTGCTGTTATATTAAGGTCTGTGGTGAGGCAAATGTTTATTAAAAAAAGGTGAGGAGAGCAATATTCCAGATTAGATTATTTTACCTGTTCTAACTGTGCACCAGCCAATCAGAGATCTTCACTGTGGCTCTAAGCATGGCAGCGCTCTCGCCTCTGAGGTTGACATAGGGGGAGTTTCAGCCTGTGGTTACAAAATGAATGCAGATTAGGCCATTTTAATTACTGACTTTAACTGAATATGGAATACATCTTCCAGCCGCTGAGAGGAGCAAATAAATGCATCTGGAGCCTCCTCCATCATGGAGATAATTACACTGGGATTGAAAAACATCTTGGGAGTGATGCGCAACGTGGTAGAACAGTCTTCTGAGAAGGCGTCTTTCCTTTCAGGAGGAGTTAAGGTGGAGGGGTCTTTGAGTGACTTCATACAGAGATGAAAATTTTTCTCTTTGAAGACCCAATTCATACAGAACTCTTTTGGAGCCAAATGGGGGAAAAACACTCAGCATGTTGGAAATTACCTAGAACACAGCCCTCAAATAGGAAAATCCCATTAAAACACACGTTTCTTTGATCCTCCTGGGGGTTTCTTCGATTCTCCTGGGGGTTTCTTCAAGACAATAGGCTTTCTTAGAGTGAATCCTTGGGGACTTCCAAATCCTTCAATGTTTCTGAAATTTCTCTAATTGTGGGAGTTGCTGAAAAGTGCTTTTATATATTGAATGAATGCCTTCTATTCCCCAATGTTAACAGTTTCTTTATATCCATTCCTTCCCTTTTTTCATGTTGGTAGATACACGATACTTCTATTCCAAGCCAATAAGTACATGGGATTTTGTTGAATAGTGTTATTAAGGTTTAGGATGAAGCTACTTGACCCATGGCATAGCCAATTCTGCATCATAAGGAGCTGTGTTTTATCACCATTCTATAGAATTTACTTTAGAAATATGGGTTTTGTTTTTGTTTTTGTTTTTGTTTTTTGCGGTATGCGGGCCTCTCACTGTTGTGGCCTCTCCTGTTGTGGAGCAACAGGCTCTGAACACGCAGGCTCAGCGGCCGTGGCTCACGGGCCCAGCCTCTCCACGGCATGTGGGATCCTCCTGGACTGGGGCATGAACCCGTGTCCCCTGCATCGGCAGGCGGACTCTCAACCACTGCGCCACCAGGGAAGCCCAGAAATATGGGTTTTAAAATCCTTAACACAAGTATGCCTCTTATATTGCCCCACATTCAAATACATAGGGCTTTGCTCTTGCAAGCAGTCTCTAGTTCCAGTGCTGCCCAATAGAAATATAATGTACATCATAAATGCAAGCCACATAAGTAATTTAAAAATTTATGGTAACCACATTAAAAAAACATAAAAGAAACAGGTGAAATTAATTTAGTATGTTATTTAGCCCAACATATCCACAATATTATTATTTTCACATATAAGCGGTATGAAACATTTATTAACAAGATATTTTACATTCCTTTTCACACTAAGTCTTCAAAATCCATTTTCTTGAAGATGTTTTGTATTTTACATTTACAGTACATCTCAGTTCAGACCAGGCATGTTTCAAATGCTCAAGAGTCACTGAGGCTACTATATTAGTCCGTTCAACTAGACTCAAAAATCTCTAATTTCTTTAAGGAATTTATATGATTCCATCCTTCCATCTATTCCTTTTGGTGTATATCACTACCGTTTTCTTACCACTGCATCTGCTTGAAAACTTCACGTGTCCTGTAAGTTCTGAGTAAACCCAGGTACCTAACATGTAACAACAGACCCTGGTAGTTTCCAGGGAGATTAACTTGATACTTCCCAACGTTTATTCTGAGAACTTAAAGTCCTCATCTTTTAAGATGCCTGTTTTCTTCATGTGTGTTCACACGAGTGCCAGTCCACACATGCCAATCACCACAGAGAAGAGGGACTCTTGAGCATGGAGTCAGAAAGAAAGCTATCCACATTCTCCAGGTGGGGTTTTTACTGAGGCGGGACACCAGATCCCATCCCCACCCACCTTATCTGCTCCTTCAGGGAAACCTCAAACCCCATGGCTCACCCTGCATTGAATCCCTTTTGGGGTTTGTCTTGTCCTTCTGCTATATGTTCAATCTGACAGGCTGTCACCACGAGTAAGTAATTTAACACTGTCTTCACCTTGAGATAATCAAGAACTCAGGGAGCAGCTTTTAAGTACAAACTTATCTTTCCAAAAGCATATGTTTCTTCCTTTCTCTCACCCCCAATCACAAAGAAGACATAAAAAGTACCTTCGTAATTGTTTACCTAAAAAAGACTTTTTTATAGTCCACTAACATGATCTTTAAAACTCCCCTCAGTGTAAATGAATGTGTCCTACCACGTTTTTTTTGCGGTACGCGGGCCCCTCACTGCTGTGGCCTCTCCCGTTGCGGAGCACAGGTTCTGGACACGCAGGCTCAGCGGCCATGGCTCACGGTCCCAGCCACTCCGCGGAATGTGGGATCTTCCCAAACCGGGGCACGAACCCTCGTCCCCTGCATCGGCAGGCGGACTCTCAACCACTGCGCTACCAGGGAAGCCCCATGTCCTACCACTTTTATAGAGATAAAGAGCCTGAAAGTTTCAGAAGACAAATGATGAAGTAGAAGACCTGTCAGCCAGGGAGCAAGAGGACTTTTGGGCATCTTATTTCCAAATTGCTACCCTCGTTAAAAAATTTTAAAACTTAAAAAAAAAAAATCCTAGATTCAAAACTATTCTGTCATGCCACCGACATGTTATGCTCTCAGTCTCGCTGCTTCAGAAGCCCATTCATCTAAATAGGACCTTTTGATATCACACATCTTGAAGTACTTGATCTGGTCAGCAAAGACCTCAAAATATTAGCTGTTTGTGAAAGTAAGCTCATGTGAAGAAAAGAACCAAAAATAACTAAAGCAGAGGTTGAAAATTTAGGTTTAGTGGAAAAAGTATTCAAAGGTTTTTTTTGTTTGTTTGTTTGTTTTCCATAGAATTTTATAACAGAAGGAGCCAAAGGGATATAGATAAGGGCCATATATATATATATATATATATATATATATATATATATATATATAATTTTATCCAACATTTTATTTTCCTTTCAGTTGTTATATATAATTGATCATTTTTGCTTAATTAAATAATTAGGCTATTTTTGGTTATAGAGAAAACATCAAATATGAGGCTTAATTTTTAATGCATTTTTCCTGGGTCTCAGTCGCTCATTTCTGGGTACAGGCCATTATAACCAATACAGCTATTGTACAAGATGCCCACACTCACCTGGTTGCAACCACTTAAATTTTCAGGCACTGTGTCAATTAGAAAAGAAAAAGGAAAGCAAAAAGAGGAAAAGAAAGGCCTAGCACTACAAATGTAAACCCGTAAAGCAGCAGCAGATGCCACAAAAAGCAGTCTCCAACCTCCTCTCTTGCCAAGACTGCCGCTGCGTTCTGAGCTGGGTAAACATTGCCAGGTCCGGATAGTGTTTCTTTGTTCAGGACCAGACTCCAGGGGCTCTCCAGGTGAGTAGAAAACTCTTGATGCTGAGACTGCTTGGGCAGCATAGACCCTGTATGTTCCCATCCTGCCTGCTCAACCATAATGCAAATGTCCTGAGGCACTTTGAAGACAGTGAACTAAAAAAGATTTAAGCTTGTCCGAAAGTATATTTTTCAGGTTTTAAAAATAATCTTCTAAACATCAACTAAAGGAATCTTACATGTGAGAAAATCAAGGTTTAGGGAAGCTAAGTGACTTGTGTAAGATCATACGTTTAGCTAGTTACAGAATTAGGGCTAGAAATTGTAGGGAAATGGGAGTTTGAAAAGAAATTGAAGTATACCGTGTGAGAACCAGCTTGTGGCTCCTGTTTTCTTCCATGATTTAGATCATCCGGTGCCTTCATTTACGTAATGAAAGCCCACTGCTTATTGCTGACTATTAAATGGCTGTGTGGCTGAGAGTGGTTAGATTTTTCTGTCTTTCAATATATGGGAGAAATCTGGATCACAAATATAGGTGCGAACCCTGCTTTTTCTTATCATGCTGAACAGAGAACGTACCTCCTCTAGCGCCATACTCTAGTTCCCAGCGCAGTGTCTGGTCCATTACAGAGTCTCAGTAAACAGGTTTCGAATGAAAGAATGGATAAATAAATGAATGAATAATCGAATGAGCTCTTGGAAGAAAGCTCTTTACAGCAGAGATGTGCCTTGTTTTACATATTTATTACATTCCTGTAAATGTATGTGCGGGCCTGATTTTGGTAACTCACGTGATAGACTCTTTTTGAGATGCGTCCTTTTTGCATCTAGATTAGCAGTAGCCATCCTGTTAAGTCATTAATGATTTGAAACCAAACACGTACAACCAGAGGTGGAGCTCTATTTAGAGGAACTTTCCAAAAGTAAACTATTCTTTGTGTGTTTGGAAAGACTGATATCCCCTTACATATATATCTGTTTTGTAAGATTGGATAGGTGCACGTAGCTCTGTTGTTGTTGCTTTAATAGCTGGAGTCATCTGTTCAAAGGAAAAGGAGAACAACCGACAACAAAGAACAAAAAGCGACACCTCTGCATGCTCCGAGGCCCTCCAGGGGTTGCGACTGCGACAAGTGATTAAGAGCAGAACGGGGCTACGCCTCAAGAGCTCTTGCTCTCCACTGCTCCCCTTGAACCCTGGGAGACTCGGTTTGCCATCAATTCTGCACAAAGTGAGGCTGTATTTTTCAGCTGAGAGGCAGTTGTGGGGACAGAGACAAACATCTTGGTATGTCAACCTTGAAGTACCACCTGGAGGGCCAGGGCCTTTCACAATTTAATAGTGGACAGAATGTTATGGTGATGATCTGGGTCAGGTGGTGACTGAAGCAGTCACGGATCCTGAAACAACAGATGTCACAGTGACAGTTGTAATATCTAAGACTTATTTTTCTCCTTCAACAGCAGAACCAAATAATGGGGAACAGATCTGATGCTACAGAGGAAGCACCGCCTTGCCTTTATTAGTTTGCTCACTTTGGCTGTACGATATTAACTCCTTACACCATGTGTGCTAAATCTCAAGTAGTCAAATGTGTCCTTAAGACACAAAATAGAGCACATGATGCTAAAGGTAGGCGTTTAAAACCTAATTTTTTATAAAGAATTTTATCTTGGAATTTCTGTCACCAAATTCTCCTTGGGTCCCACTGAGAAAAATGATCTGGCTTTTAAGCCTCCTGGCAAATTGGCATACAATTACTGACAAAGTAGGTCTCCATCAACTGTGAAGTTCAGAATATCATGATTATAAATATACCATAGAATTTCTAAATGGCTCAATATACTGGATAGTCTATATCTATGAGACTATAGATTTCATTGATTTATAAAGTATATGGAGTAGTTTTATAATATTAAACAATGAACAGATAAAACTGTGTTGGTATAATACCTGGTATAGTAAATACTCAATAAATATTAGACAAATAAATAGTGATCTAGAACTGTTTCTGGAGCTGTAGGTAACTGTATCATGGCTCTTAGGTATTTACGACTTGCCCCCCTCTTTTTCTGCCTTTCTCTATATACACTTGGCTAATTAATACTGTTCTAAATCATACGATACACTTTTTAAAAATTTGTTTATGTTTTAAAATATATGGGGTGCAATAAAAGTTAATTAAATACCACAAGTTAAAAGAACTCTCAAGGAGGAACAAAAGAAAACAACATCCTTTAAACTAGACTTCCAAATGCCTTTCCCATCAGAAAAATGGCTCTGTGTTTTTCAACTGATGTGGAACAGAGTCACCACCCACTGCTGAGTATATCTGTGGTTCCCAGTGTGAGGCTTTTTGACATCTCCTTGGGGCTGATCCACAAGCTGTTCTGGAGTTTGCTGTCACTTTGTCACCTCATTCTCAAATTGCGTGAGGAGGTATACCGCAGCATCTCTCTTCCTGTCACAACCTTGTCTGGAGTAGTAGAGCTCTTTCTGCAACTACTTTCCCTACTGGCCCCAGACAGATTGGCCTAAGGATTTGGAATTATGACTGAGGGTTCCTGTCATCTTAGTTTCCCTGTGGTGGCAGTGAGGAGAAAATTGCCAAAGACATGGTTTTATGTCCAGGAGCATCATCCTCGTTCATTGAGGACTCCTCTTTGCTGTATCCTGGAGACATAGAAAAGTAGAGAACATACCAATTCCTTCAGAAACTTAGAGATATACTTAGGAAGATAACTGGCAACATAAGATAGTTCGAGAAAACATCCCAAATGGACGATGTGGGCAATAATTGTTGGAGGAAGCCATGTGTGCACTAGGATGGAGTCGTTGAACATATCTGGAAGATATCAGGGAAAAACAAGGAAATCAAGACCAGGATTCTGAACAAACTAAAACGTGAAAGACCGAAAAGGGTTAATTCCATTTCAAACCAAAGTCAAAACCCTGAAAGCAAGAGAAAAGATTTTTATATTCATATCTGGCCTATTCTAAACCAAGAAGTGTGAGGAACTTCACAAGAACAAGTTTGATCGCTTATGATTGACAGAGTAGAAACTTTAAAATAATATTGAAAAAAATACCTGAACTTCTGGGAGTCTCTGACAGCAGCCCCTCCTGCCTATCTGTGGGTGGCCCCGATCTAATCATATGAGCGATTAGAACTGGATGTGGCAGGTCACAGCCTAGGTGAGTCCTAGAAATATAACCAAACATGCAGCGTTAAGAAGACAGAAGGAGAAGGAAAAAAAAAAAAAATCCTCAGTGGGCTGAAACCCAATTTTAAGCCTCTAGAGCATAGAAAAGCCCCACTATTCATTAAGGGAGGTCCCACCAGCTATTTTCTCAGGCAGCTTGTATTCACATTAATGAATGAAAGAGAGAATTTTAACGTGCACCTCTGAGAGAAATAAGACCCCCCAAAAGTTCATTCCCCAGATCCCTCCGGGTTTTTTTTTTTTCTTTTTCCCTTTTCTAGTGCATAATAATGAGGTTTCATGGCTCTGTCAAGGTGGGGCAGGATACAGGTGGAGCAGGCTAGGCAGGCTCTGCCCTCACAGAGGCTCAGTGCCAGAGAGCGTTCCTCTAACTGTAATCTGACACTTCCTCCAGTGCCTCTCACTCAGACCCAGTCTCAGGCTCCATCCAGAGGGGCAGAGGGAGCTGAAACACAGAGGTCCCTCCATGGGCCAGAGGCAGCCCAGGCTACTCACGGGAACATCCTTATCACTCTTTTGGAATAAATCTCCAAACACGTCCAGCCTTGACTCTGGTCTCCCAGTATTTGATCCTGGATTCTTAACCTCCTTTCTTCCCCCCAAATCAAAGAATAAACTTCTGCCAGACACTATAAGAAAGGCTTAATACAAAGAGCCAGAGGTCAAGATGTCGATCTTATTTGCCCTGAAATATCCCTGAACTTGTAGAAATTCCTATTTGTTTGCATTATAAACGCACTAAATGAGCTAATTACAGTGATCATAACTCACCATTAAAAACAAACACAGTTAGAAATTTCAAAGGCTTTCGATATCTTTTCTTTAATCATTCACCCAGGCTCAAAATATGCATTTTTTTAGATTAAAGCATTAAAGTTGCTAATTATATTCTCAGAACTAACAATTATTTCTTTACCCTTTTACTACCTTCTTCTGGCAACAAAAAATGTCAGCACTGATTTAATTTTTTTGTTATTATAGGATTAAAAGAAGTTTCTAAAAACGCAATTAAATTTGCCCTATAGCTAGAGTAACTTGCCTACCAGCATCCAAAACCTCTTCTCTAAGACAACAGCGTAAAAAAAAATGATTCAGAATTTCATGACTTTTGCAATACATTCCTTCGGTGATTATCTCCAATAACAACTCAACCATTTTAATGAAACTCCCTGCACATCATGTCCTGGTGAAAGGTAGAACATATTAGATTAATAAAGAAAATGAAAGTTAAATTGGCTGTCGGAGTGTGAAGCCCTGCCCGTGTCATGCATGGGTTCTTCACCTTTGGGAGCCTAGTTCAACTTCAGCCCCAGGCCCTAAGTGAAAAGTTCAGTAGTCTTGAGTACATCCCCACTTAATATATCACAAAATCAATTATTTTATGGTGGTACACTTGGTAACCTATGCTCAGACAGAATCAAGTTTTGTTCCCACTGGGGATTCACCAATTATCTATTCAGTGAATTATTTTCAGATAAAGCAGAAACACCTGCTGTCAGCAGAGGGAGTATCTAAGATGGGTATCATTCTGAGCCTGACCTGTTATTGCATTTGTCACGTGCAGGATGGCACTGTGAGACTTTGGATGAATTTATCACATTACCGAGATGCTTGATGGGACATCAGAGCATGATTCAGTGCCCAAAGTTAGAGCTAAAACGCAGTAGCAAAGAGATCCAAAATGAAGCCACAGAAAAATTGGGGAAGGGGGTAATCAAGTGTGCAGATACTGTAACTCATCTGTCTTGCCTTATTTCCAATAAGTCAGCACAAATAAAATTTGTGATAATTCAGCACAATTTCCTTTTACTGGCTATTGACCTGGGCCAGACTCAAAGTAGGAACCAAAGAAAGGCTCCACGGACTTTGATTCTGAGACTGGGACAAAGGTCAAGCTTGAGACAGGCATAGTTTATGAGGGCTGCTCTCCCTAACCATCTACTCCAGTAGGATTTTCATTCTTTCAGGGGCTATCTTTCAGAAGTCGGTCAACCTCAAAACACCAGTGGCATTTATTTTTTCTCTTTTGCAAAATTAATAATAATAGCTGAAACTGAAACAAAGAACAAACACAACAAACAAACGAGGTATCTCTGCATTTCAAAATCTCAAAGAATTAACGCATGAACTCCAGGACCCACGATGAAGTCCAAAAGCAGGCATGGAACATCAGCTACTGCATGGAAAGTACTTTGCACCGACGAAAGGAATAGAACAGCATTAGGGAGGCCTCAATAGTGTGATACTGAGAGATTACTGGGTACATTTTTATTATTGTTAAGTTCTTCACTGGAATAATTGCCTACCAAAAGTACTATGCAATGAATTATGGGGAAAAGTATCATTTTCTGATTATGAGCACAGTTTCTAGAACCAGACAGATTTGGATTCAAATCCTAGATCTACCCAATTATCACCTATGTTACCTTGGACATTGATTAAATCATGTATTTAAGCCTTAGCTCCCTTAACCTCAGTATGAGAGTAACGGCTCATAGCATTATCCCGAGGAGGATTGTTAATAATATATGCAAGGTTTTGCATGATACTTGTCACAATGCAAATACTCTGGAATTTTTACCTGTTGTTGTGGTGAGATGATTACTCTTACTTCTATTGCGTTGTTGTTATACTATTAATATAGAAGAATATTAAATGATTCCCAGGACCAATCCATAAAATTCGTAGTTGAGAAAAGCAGTGGAAGAAACTTATAATGAGTTTCTATAAGCTTTAAGCTGAAAGGAAAAGAGGCAGTGAGTTTCGAACAGGAATCAATCTTGCTACACAGGCTCTAAGTCAACTCTCAATTATCTTTGCTAATAGAGAGGAGAAAAATATTCCAAAACAACAGCTGACTCCACAAGCTAGCATTTTTTTAAATTGAAATCTCATCAGAGATACAACCTGTCAGCTGATGCTTTATGTCCTGGCTCTATTCTTGGTCCCCGTTGCTGGCAGGTGCCTGATACTCAACTGCATCTCTGAGAGAGGACTTTACCTTGTTGGTGACCTGGTACCTGCCACCCTCACAGGGCCCCAAGGGCCCTGACTGTGGAAGAGCTTCACTGGGACTCCACCCTACATGCATCATCAACCACTCCCTACACCAAACCTCCTCTCCATTCCAGCTCCCTGAACTTATTTTCTTAAGGCCAGAAGGTCTACTTATCCAAGAATAAGCGCTACTTTGAAATACCTCATCATATCCTAATGGCATAGCCTACATGAAGACAGATGAATTTGCTTCGGAATCTCTGATTTCCAAGCTCTAGCTTTTTCCCGTCTTTCTCCCCACGCCCACCCCACTGCTGTTATTCCGATGTTGTTCTCAGCCCTGGCTAACACCATAAACACAAAGGCACTGTCTCTTGAAGAAGGGGCCAATTTCCCTCTATGACATGGGCAGCTAGAAAAGAGGCAAGTGTTAGGTGAGGATCACGATGGCAAACAATAGGGCACGTTCAAGCTGTTTATTCCTTAGCCTGGAGTCAAGCAGGGTGAAAGTTCAAGAGAAGCATTAGGTAAATTTCAGTCCTGCCAAGCACTCTTTTCAGCTGACCACCAACAATGTTTGCCTCTTCTTTTATTGCAGGACTTAATAGAACAGATAGCTGAACTATAATCGTTTGACAGAAATCCATTCATTATACAAATAGTTATTTGTATAATGAATAATAATCCCTTCATTATAAAAATTATTCAAAAATAACCTATTGATTTATTCTCCTACAAATATTTATGTTAGCAGGTACTGAACTAAGTCTTGTGGGGAAGAGAAGCTAAGATATGTACACAAATACCTAGACCTGTGGTTCTTACACTGGTGCAATTTTGCCCTGAGGGGAGACTTGGCAAAGTCTGGAGACAATTTTGATGGTTACAACTAGAGGGCTCGTGGTACTGGCATCTGGGGAGTAGAGGCCAGAGATGTTGCTAAACATCCTACCATGCAGAGGATAGTCCCTGTAATGAAGGATTTTCCAGCCTCAAACACCATAGTGCTCAGGTTTAGAAACCTGAACTCTACTGGAAGACATTACAACCTAACTCAACATGAAAGATCAAAGGAGGAGACTGTGAAAGAGGGAGAGTAACTTCTGCCCAGAAGTCTAATCCCAGAAAGTCTGAAGAGGAGAGTAGCATTTGTCTGTGCCATGACATTTGGATGAGATTTGAAAGATGGCGATTATGGACTTACAGGAGATGAAGAATAGATTTCCAGCAAAGAGAAGAAAAAGTATGTTTTAAAAATGCGTTAAGATCTAAAGGGAGCTCTAATTGTATAGAACAGCTAGAATCATTTGAAAAGTAGCATGGAAAGGCCAGAAGGAAAAGGTAGCAACAACTCAAGTCCTCAAACATCAGGCCGTTTGAAGCATCCGACCTGGCAAATGTTATATTTTATATTAGACCAAGTTGTGCATGTTGTTCTGTTATTTGAGTCAAATAAATTTAGAGTTGAAAGTGGATTGTAGACATGTTTTGGTCAGATGTCCACATTTGATGGGTAAGGAAGCTGAAGCGCAGGGAGGCCGTGTGAGGCGAGCACACCTGCAGCCAGCTGTGCCAGAGCTGGGTTACCATTTGCTCTCAGCCTAATTCTCTTTCCCTTACTCTGCGCTGACTCCAGGAGGTGCCACCATATGCATTTTTTGTTGTTGTTTTCTTTTATCTTTTTTAATAAATTTTTAAATTTTATTTTTGGCTGCGTCGGGTCTTCGTTGCTGCACGCGGGCTTTCTCTAGTTGCAGTGAGAGGGGGCTAATCTTCTTGCTGTGCGCGGGCTTCTCATTGCGGTAGCTTCTCTTGTTGCGGAGCACGGGCTCTAGGAGTGCAGGCTTCAGTAATTGTGGCTCGTGGACTCTAGAGCGCAGGCTCAGTAGTTGTTGCGCACTGGCTTAGTTGCTCCGCGGCATGTGGGATCTTCCCGGACCAGGGCTCGAACCCGTATCCCCTGCATTGACAGGTGGGTTCTTAACCACTGCACCATCAGGGAAGCCCACCATATGCATTTTTTTAAGGCTGTAATTTGAGTTGGGCTGCCTGGTTGCAATCAGTGCTCACATACAGGATCCCATGTGATCTGGATGGAGACGGAGGATAGCTGACAACGGTCTGGTGAACGGTGTACGGTGATTCTCCACTGGGCTCTGAATACTGTGGAGGAGAAGGTAGGGAGCAACCTCCTCCCCGTGCCTGGGGGTAGGTATTTCAGAGTCACTAGAAGGTATTTTTCAAATTCAATTTATTCCCTTAGAGAGTCTAACATACCACCTGGGGGGATTCTAAATTGTCTACCTTGGAACTTCCGAGAATCATTGCTTTAGAAAATCATTGTCGAGTGGGAGGAAAGTTTGAGAGACTGTGTTATAGGTTTTAATAGGGAGCCTAGTCTAATATATCCAACTCTAAAGTGACCTTATAGTTTGACTTACCTGGATTCCTGAATTTCGGGACAGTTTTAATTCTGTATTATTGTTAATGTAATTTCCTGACATGTTCTTCCAGAGTCTTTCAAAATTCTACTTGATATAGATATATATATATATATATTTTTAAATTGAATGAAATTAATTTAATTTGAGCCCTCCCCCCCTTTCCTTTAGTGAGACAGAAGTCAGTATCTTTCAAAGCACAGGAATCCGTGGAAGCAAAAGAAGACACAAAGGGGTTCTCAGTGCTGAAAAAGTTGGGAATGGCTGAGTTAAGTGTGTGTCCCATGTTTTTTTCTATTAGGTCATGTTTATCTAACAATCTTTTGTGTGCAAACAATCACTAGGTTAAGAGCAGACTATATCACTTCCAATCCTGGTTCTAGCACTAATTAGCTGTGTGATCTTGTATCCACCATGCAACTTCTCTGTGTCTTACAGGAATGCCAAGATGATGAAGTTAATGAATATATCTAAACTGCCTCCAGGAGTAGCTGGCTCACAGTAAGTGCTATTTAAATGTTAATTATTTTTATTTCACTTAGCAGAATTTTGTGGCACTCCTTGAGACACGTTGATTTTTCTTTATGTGCTATTAGTCTCTGGCTCAAGGGTTTTTCCTTGAAGCCCCCAGCTTTCCCCTTCCTATCCACACCTGCAGTCTTCTCCTTGGCGTCCCTCTAGAAGTCCTGAACAGCTGTAATTGTCACTACAGTGCCAGTACATATGTTCCTAGCCAGGGACTCTGTAGTTCTCAAGATACAGGAGTTTCTTAATTATTTCTCAAATCCTCATGTAGATCATCAACTTACTCATAACAAAGCTACATGTACAGTGCCTGGAACATAGTAGATTGTTGTTAATGAAATGAATAGACTATAACTTCTGGTCTTGTTTGTTTGCTTTTAGATGGTAATTATAACAGGTATGGTTATCCTCCTCTGAAAAGAAGATCAGTTTGTGTAAATGCATGTCTCTTGTGAATAAAAATGAGGAAGTAAATTAATCATGTCTTTAAAAATACATATTGTTGAGGAGACTAAATCTTTTTAAATAAGGAGTCCATGTTGGGGGGAGGGGCTTATCAAAGGAATCTTCCCTGGCCAGAAATTGCTGGAGTCTAATGTAGTCCCTGAAATTTCCTCTCTCTCTCTTTTTTTTTTTTTTTTTTTTTGGGGTTTGATTAAGTATCTCTATGAAATAACAAAAGCATGAATGTCTCCAAAAAGCAGGTCCAGTCGTGGAAAGGGAAGCGCAGTACCTGGCTGATGCAGGATGCATGGTTGAGATGTAATTTTCTATATGCAAACTTAATGTGTCAGTTGTTTTATTTAGGGAGAGAAAGGCAGGGGGATGCATTAGAGAGAAAGTCCACAGCATAATTAGGAAACAATCAACACGTTTTTCTTTCTGTCCTAATTTTTTCTTCACTTTAAAATGCTCCATTGAGTTTAATTAAACTTGCCCTAGGCTTATAAGCCTAGCAAACTGGGGAACGTTCTTTTCTTTTGAAACTTGCTTTCCTGTCAGAAAGGTTTTCTTCAAACTGGCCCAGTACTGCTGAACTTCAAGGTTTCAGGGGATGTTAAAACAACTGCAACCAAACTAACGTAGATTATCTGTATTTCTTCCTACTGATTTGAGCAGAGGGGAAGGGAAGCTGGGCGCTGCCAAATAAATGACTTCTACAAGGTTATTAAGGATGCTTGGTTTGGAAAGCGGAGAGTGGCAAGCTGATTTCAAGTGGTTGTGAAGGAGAGAGAAAGAGAGGGATAAAGGGGCTGTGCCGATGATGAATAATTACTGTTATTTCAGTGCACTGCTATTAGGAATGCCATTTCTTCCCTTCTTTTTGGATGTCAGCATCCTATTCACTTTGGGGAATTACCATTTCCCCAGTCTGTGTAGTCCCAGTGAGACTGCCAGCTACTTTGGTCTGCCTGCTACCAGCCCCCACTCTCCCTGGCAAAGGGGCAGATGGGCATGTGACCATTCTGGACCAGTAAGAATCTTGCTCTCTTTCCCTTAGGAATTAGGATCTTAATCAGAGAGACACATACTAAGAAGGAGTTTGATAACAATCACTCTAATTTCAAGGCCATGTAGAGTTTGTCCATGGGCCTGAATGAAATTCTTTATAGTCACTTAGATTCCAGTTTGTTCTGAAGCTTGGTTGCTCAGTTTGGGGTTGGATTTTGTGAGTTCTTCAGTATTTGTATAGCTATATTTCACTAGTTTACGCTAAGATAATGAACAACCCCCAAATCTACGCTAAGATAATGAACAACCCCCAAAAAAAGTGTTTACAACAACACAAATTTATATCTTACTCATGTTAAATGTTGCCTGCAGTTTGCCTGAAGCTGTGCTCTGAATACCCTTCACTCCAGGTTGAAGGTATATAGCTTCTGTTTGGGAAATTGCCGCTCTGGTAGCAGACGGAAAAGCACAGTGAGGAAACCACAGGATGCCTGCTAAACCTTCTGCTAGGAGTGGCGTGTGTTATTTCCACTCATCCTCACTTGGTCCAGGGAAGCTTAACATCAGAAGGGCTGGAAATAAAATCCTCCTCCAGGGTGGAGCCTAATAGGGGTGACAGATACTTTTGAAAAATAGTACAATTTGAACTCCGGTTCCGCCAAATATAAATTGTGCAAATGTCGGGAAGTTACTTGACATATCTGAGCTTCAGTTTCTACATTTTTAAGTAGTGCTCACCAATATCTAGTCCCCTTTTTCTGGACACGTGGAAAACTGTGCATCCCGACACTCTTTTAGTTGAATGGGACCATGTGACCAGTCCTGGCCAATGCAATGAGCAGAAATGATAAGTGTTACTTCCAGGATAAAACAGGGATAAGCCATGTGAAATTCTCCAGACTGCCTCTTCTCTGTTGTAGCAATTGAGAAGGCCAGAAGTTCCAACGGCACAGATGTAAGAGTCTCTGTCAGCTTGAATCTCTAAGTGACTATGTAAAGCATAGTAAATTCCCTGCTCTTGACCCAAGCTAGACATTGTAGTGAGGGAAAAATGACAATACTTTGGCTATACTCAGCTGTGTGTTTGAGGTTAATTTGTTTCTTCAACGTAACATAACGTTGGTCTTCCTGACTAGCACTGAAATTTGTAGTGATATTATAATCATCATAGTTCTGGTATTAAATTCCTCTTGAAATACCTAGGGTGGCTTTTGTTTCCTGTACTAATCTGACTAATACAGATACTTAATCCAACCAGGAGATGATGGGAGAAACTTCTTGCACAAAGTCCTGCCTAAAGTGTGTCTGAAAGAATGAAGAGAATAAGTGACGGTAAGGAAAAGGGCATTCCAGACAGAATTTATAGCATGAACAAAGGCACAAGGAACAACATGATGGAGATCTATATTCAATTTCCTCTGCTGATATTATAGAAAATGAAGTTGGGAGATAAATAAAACAGTTTGTACTCTGTTAAGGTGATTAGAGAGGGAGGATATTGTGTCTAATATTAAGACCCATGAAGTTACATTACATGATGGCAATGGAGAAAACCATGAAGGTTATTAAAAGGGAAAGAGTAGAGGTGGTCACACATGAATTTTATATAAACCCCTCCATCTGCTACATGGAAGTTAAATTTGGGGGATGAGTTAATGGATAAAATAAAGACTAGGAAGCCATTTAGAAGGCTATTTTGGTAGTCCTGGAGAAAGGTAAGAAGGCCTAAACTAGAGAAGTAGAAGACATCAGATTAGGGAAAAAGTCTGGATTCTGGAAATATTCTGGATACTCAATCAATAGCACTTGCTGAACAATTGATTATGGTAGTGGAAAAAGGGGAGAATTTAAGAACAATTCTCAGGTTTCTAACTTGGATGATTGAGTGGGTAAGATCCCTGAAGCTGAGGATGATATTATTGGAGGAGAAGGTTTAGATAATTAATAATTCAATTTTGTATTTATTGATGGTAAGGCATTAAGGGTGTATCCAAATATATCTGTGAAAAAAAATGAATAGCTAGGATTAAAACTCAGGACAATGTCTAGACTGAAAATATAGATTTGTAGATTTCAGAATCATCAGCCTATAAGTGGCAGTTGAAAGCATGGAAGTGGGTGAGAACACTCAGGAAGTTTTGGAAGAGTCATAGCCTAGGAGGAAACCAAAAATCAGAAACGAATCCACAGATTAGCTATAAAAGGAACAGGGATGATCAAGGAAAACAAAAAAGAGTATGGGAACAAAGTGATAATAATAAAAGTGTCAAATGCAGAGGTTTATTAAGTTATGATCTGGAATATTTTCACTGGATTTGACAATAAGGAAGATTACAGTAGGATTTAGGAGGGAATTACGAATCAAGAATAGAAAATCATATATTTATTTCTTAGAAGTATGATGACAAGAGAGGTATGTAATGGGAGAAAATTTTAAACATGTTTATAAGCTACAAGGAAGGAACCCTGAATAAGAAAAGGTAGAAGATACTTTAGGTAAAGGTGAGGAGAGATGGACTAAAGCCTCAAAGGGGAAGTGAGGAGTCAGAGTGTCAAGGAGAAAGGTGAAATCAGAGGAGAAAGGCTTAGAACAGAAGCCAACTATGCAACTGGAAAAAAGGAGAAGGATCAAGTTGTGGAAAGAAAAATCCATTGCTAAGGCTCATGGTACAACCTTCTTGCATTTAAAACCTTAGAAATGGCATAGTCCATTCTGAGTGGTCACAAGTTTAGAGAGCGGCCATCTTAAAAGGAGGGTGAAACAAAAGGTGGACAAATGTCTTTAGAGCTGAATGAGACAGGAAGCCAGGAGTTTAGAATTTTTTGCATGGATACTACACGTGAGCTCTTTATGTTACTGAACTTAGTATGGAAAGGACTGCAGGGACTGTTTCAGAGTCTCCAGTGACCCAAAGCTAAGGAAAAGTGAGTTGGTAAAAAGCAGTGAGTCAGTAAAAATGGTCTAACATCATGAATCTCAAAAGACTAGGGAATTTTACTGGAGAATAAAGGAAGTCACAGGAGAAATGTGGAGAATGCTGAGGTCATTCTCAGTTTAAGCCAGAAGTATACCCGTCCAATGACACAGTCACTCTAGCTAATGGGGAAATGTATCTTTAAGGAACACCCAGATCTCCTAACAAAGGAAGTAGGGAAAATATTTTGTGCCTAGGTACAGGATGTTGGGGAGAAGATTAATGAGGATATGTTTGCACAAGTAGTTTGAGTCCCTCCGTAACTGACCATAAAATGCTGCTCTTCTTTTTTCTGCTCTAGAAATTCTCAGTACCTTGTTAAGGTATTACCTTTTCACTCTCCTCACCTCAAAAGCCTTGACTAATCTCTTTACCTACATTTCAATCTTTAAAGGCCCAGTTTGAACCTGACTTCTCTTCTGAAATCTTCTCAGATTACAGTAGCTTTTCTAGACTATTCTATGAAAGACTATGCACTTTTTGGATATGTCAATGTGAAGTATATCATTACAGTTGTCCTTCTATATACGTGGGAGATTGACTCAAGGACCCTCACAGATACAAAATCTGAGGATTCTCAAGTCCCTTATATAAAATGGCCTAATACAGATGACGCTCTGTATCCACAGTTTCTGCATCAGTGGATTCAAACAACAGTAGCCTAGTTGGTTGAATCTGCAAATTCCAAACTCATGGGTACTGAAGGAGGACAGCACATGCTGCTTATGGATCACTGTGTTGGCTTGGTTCCTCAAGTAACTTACAAGTTCTTTGAGTGCATGATTTGCACAGTGGCTGGTTATTGGGTTGTCTTCACTCTAGCACCCTATCCTTATATTTTTTGAGAAACTGCCTCTTGCCAATTTTAACTGTGTGCTTCCATTGGGGATCAAAATTGCTAGCTAAAATACTCTACCCCATCTCTCCAGTCACAGAAATAGCCAGGTGAGCAAGGTTGGACCATTTATAATACTACATCCTAGTAGTTATAGTGGTTCATCTATAGGGTAACTAATAAGAATTCTTCTTTAGGATTTTCCCAATGGCAGCTAGAAGGAAAAAAAAAGATTTTCTGTCTCTTTGGTATTCAAGCCATTGGAAAGGAATTCCTAGAGGATGGCAGGTATGTTCTGTTATGGTTAATTTTACATGTCAACTTGACTGGGCCACAAGACACCCAGATATTTAGTCAAACATTATTCTGAGTCTTCTGTGAGTGCGTTTTTGGATGAGATTAATACTTAAATTTATAGAATGAACAAAGCAGATTGCCCTTCCTAATGTGGGTGGGTCTTATCCAATTAGTTGAAGGCCTGGATATAACAAAAAGGCTGACCCTTCTCTGAGTAAGCGAGAATTCTTCCTGCCTGACTGCCTTCAAACCTGGGCATTGACTTTTTTTCCTGCCTTCAGACTTGAACTGAAGCCTTAGTTCTTCCCGATTTTGAAACTATTGGCTTTTGGACTGGAACTACACCATTTGTCCTCCTGATTCTCAGGAATTTTGAGGCATTTAGAGTAGAACTAAATCATTGGCTCTCCTGGGCCTCCATTTTGCTGACTAACCCAGCAGATCTTGGGACTTGCCAGCCTCCATAATCATGTAAGCCAAGTCCTTATAATAAACCTCCATATGTATACACACACACACACACACACACACACACACACATACACATACACACACATATATTTCCATCCTATTGTTTCTGTTTCTGTTTCTCTGGAGAACCCTGTCTACTACATATTTCCTACTATGTGGAGACAGAGAATGAAACTGACATCCAGAGACAAGAGGCAGAGAAAGAGAGACGTGACTTCAAGCCATCAAGTGCTGGGTTTTTATGTCATTTCTGATGTTTCTGGTTCATGGCTATAGCACTGTTTCCTTCAATTCTATGAGTTAACCAGAATCTTCCAATAAATTCCCTTTAGTGCTTTAACTAGCTTGAGTTGTGTTTCTGTGACTTGCAACCCAAAGAACCCTGACCAAAACAGTCTATGTTTTATATGTCTATAGTCTCTATAGCACTCAGGACTGTGCACATGGTTGATTTGATAAAAACTTGTTGAATGGTTGATTCGTCAATTGATATTGGAATTAGATTACTCTTTGCTCAGTTGGTTCCTGCTAAACTCCTGGCCTTCTCAATATTTCCTTCTGAGCCCTATAATGAAGAAAATGATAAGACTCCTAAGAGATAATCCAACTCTGAGAGAACAGGGCCACTAGCAATAAATAGCCTAGATTCACACAGAATAAAACAGATTAGACTAACTAGAAACTTTTAGGCTGAAATCACAAAGATTATATTATTTAGCTAAAGGGAATGTGGTAGATGATTATTTGATCTTGTATCTTGATAGTGCACATAGTAAAGTGCTGGATACAGCATCTCGTGAAATCTTGATAGCCAAATTAATTTAAATTGGATGAATACGTAGATCTTAAATATCTGAATACAGCAAACATGGGATGAATATAATATAGGAAGGTATCAGGTTAGAATGTGCAGACTGGCTGATCAGATAATGGGGGATCCGTTTAACTCTGCTTTATTGGACCATCATCACTAATAGCATCTGAAGGGGTAAACAGCATGTTAATGAAATCTTCAAAGCATTGGTAAGAGCATTAATAAATTAAACAAAGAACTTAAAGAGATATGAGAGATATACCGACAGAATAAACGTTAGAATATCAGAGAGGAAAATATTCCTTAGATCACTTAGATCCCAAATGCTTTAATTAGAAATAAAAAGAAAGAGACTAAGTAAGATAAAATTGTCTGATTTTAAAAAGATGCTAGAGATCAGTGCTTACACTGAAATACAAGGTGACATGAGAGCCCAGAAAGCAAGTATTGTATCTAATGTGCCTGTAGCTTCACAATTTTTTTTTAATAGGGAAAATGTAGATCTAATCTTGGAGTTAGGAATGACTTCTAAAACATGAAATCAAAAGAAGAATCCATAAAGAAGATATTGGTCACCTTAATGACTATATACCATTAAGTATTTATTGTCAAAAACAACAAAATATAACAAAAGGATAATAATAATTATATGTAAAAAGTTTTCCAGATCCCCAAAGAATAAGATAAATAACCCAATAGAAAATTAACAAATTGTATGACAAAGAATACTTATAAGATAAAAAATAAATCATCAATAATAATATGGGCATTTTAATCCTTATTACTAAAAATAACTAAGAAAAAGATATAACATTTTTGACCTTGAGAATCAACAGGTCTAGAAATAAAACACTTTCACTGCTAGTAGAAATAGTATTAAAAGCTAACACTCACAGAGTGCTTAATTCACAAAGTAACTTTTAGGCATGAGAATTTGGAGGGTAGGATAAGAGGAGCATATTTGAATAGTAGAGTAGGCTAGTCTGCAATAACAAAGAGATCTAAGCTTTTAGTGGCTTATGAAAAGGAAGTTTCCTTTTATCATGTAAGAGTCCTGGGCAGGTGTTCAGGTTGGTGAAGCAGCTTTGATCTGGTCATCCAAAACGTTGGCTCCCTGCCATCTCCTTGCTCCACCGTTTCCATGTTCACTGTCATCTTCTGAATCCAGTGGAAAGGAAACTACAGCTGAAGAATGAATGAAAGGTCTTTATAGGCACTCCAGAAAGAGGCACGCAGCATTTCTGTTCACATTCCATTGGAGAAATTGCAGTCATTTGACCACAGTGAGCATAAGGGTGCTTAGGAAATGTAGTCTAGCTGTGTGTTCCAAGAAAAGCACGGTTGGGCAGTCAATTAACAGTCTCTGAGGAATCAAGGTACTGACTGAGCCAAGTGGAATCCATTCACTGTAGCTCGAGGAATGATCAGCTGCAGAAATAAATCAACAAACTCACATCTATTAACTCCTCAGGGGATCTCTCCCAACATTCCCATTTGATCATCATAACATCTCTGCAAGATAAGTATTAATGTTTCCAAAAGGAACACACAGGTCTGAAAGTCTTTAAAAGTATCTTTAAGTCAGATAGCCAGCAAATGGGGGAGTTAAACTCAGGTCTATCTAATTTCACAGAAGACTGCTTTTTTTATTTTATTTTATACCACAATGGGTAGAGTCAGCCGTCAAAGACTAGCTGCTCCATCTTGCTCTGCAATAACCATATATAATCCATCATCAACTGTATTCTCATTCACTTTCAAGTCAACATTTAGTAAGAAGTTACTATTTGTTGGACTCTGAATTAGTCCAATTAGTATGTATGATCACTCAATCCCTTCAAACCACCGCTCTCGAGGAAGACATTTTTATTTTCCACTGTGAGTAAACTTGGCAATAGTCACACAGTGAGTGGGCAGCTGATCCAGATTGCAAAACTTAGACTCCTCACATTAACACCATGCAGATCCATGTGTACCTATACATACTTCCCCAGTAAGACTTCATGGAGACCAACTCAGTACATAGCACTGTGAAATTCTTTGAGAGATGGCTCGGTAAACACCTACTCTCTGCTCTCAACAACTTTACAGATTAGCTGGAGGAGATAATGTACTTATATATTCACATACATACATGCACACACTCACTACACACACATAAAAGGAGCGTTTAAGCTGAAGTGATGGAAAAGGTGCCAACAGTTTGTATTTCACAGAAGGCCAAAATGAATGTATGTTAGAGATGGAAGGAGAAGCTTCTTGGAGTCAGGAGGACTAGAATGAGTGGGTTGAGAGAGACATGGAGGCAGGGAGAGGAGACAAGACAGAGACCTTCCAAGGTGGGAGAACAGAAGAGCTTAACCAGGGAAGCTGATAATAGTTAGAGTTGGTCCCATACATACAAGTCCCATGGATCACTGTCTGGTCAATAATGTTGGTTAAAACAAACAAGCAAATATGCCAAAAGCTTTTCAAATACAGATTAATGAGGGCTTGGCTCCATTATTTTTTCTTCTAGGGTGAATGATCTGAATCCTAATTTAAAGTCTCCTCTGAAGGGCTCCAGTTCTTGGTTTAAAATACCTTCCCCTCCCCACTTTTTATGAATGTGCAAATGTTATAATGCAAAGGTGAACTGAAAAGCTCTTTGTCTTCAGAGGCTGAAATATATTGCCCTAATATTAGTTGGTGATATTGCTCTTGCAACAGCTCAACAGCTGTTTTCCTATTAATATATGTACAGTTTACTTTGTTTAGCTGGGCTGATACCAAGAGATCTTATTGGAAGAGAGAGTAGACACCTCAGGGAGAAGGGAAGAAGAGAGTTCCATGGCTCCAAAAATCTTATTTTAATGTGTGGTCAAATTGCCTTTTGTCCCAGAAATGACATAAATACATTTTTCAGAAAAACTTTACCAGCCTTTTGGGGGAAGTGTATGGGGGTACCTTTTCTTTACACAAAAATGATCCTAAAAACTCCCCTTGACTGAGAAGAGCATAGCTTTAGGAAGAAATGTCTCATGAGGTAGGTACTGATATTTTTAAGCCATAAGGTAGCCCATTTAAAATGGATACTTACTAGGCACAGGTACTATCCTAAGTACTTACTGCCCAACTCAGCTTTGGTTCCAAAGATCCCAGCTAAGAATTGGAAGAAACCCTTTGCCACTGGTAAGATAAAACTGTCCTCTTCTATTCTATTCCAGGCATCTACTCATTTAATAAATATTTATTTCTCTCCAACCACGAGCCAGACACTTTTCTAGGTATCAGTAACACAGCAGTGATCCAAAAAAGGCAAGGTATTGGGCTGGCCAAAATGTTTTTTCAGGTTTTTCGGTAACATCTTATGAAACACCCAAACAAACTTTTTGGCCAGCCTAATAATAAACAATCTAGAATATGTTTCATTCTGAGATGCAAAATAACTCAAAATAAGGGGGTAAAGGCATGGGAGAGGTGCTACTTAGAATGGGCTGGACAGGGAAGTGCTCTATGACAGTGTGAAATTTGAGCAAAAGTGGCCTGAATGAAGTAAACAGGCAAGTCCTCTGGATATTTGGGGGAATGACATCTTAGGCAGAGCTACAATATATTCAGATGGCCTGAGGGAGGAACATACTCAGAGTGTTGGAAGAACAAGGAAGGCAATGTGGCTGGCAAAGAGTAACCAAGGAGAAAAAGGCAATAAGTGAATCATAGAAAATGGGCCATCAGGTCAATGTAGGTCAGTTTTACTCTGGATGATGTTGAAAATCTTGAGTGTTTTGAACAGAGAAGTGATTTTATCGAACTTATTTTTTAAAGATAGTTCTAGTTGCTATTTGAGACTAGATGGTGGAAGGGCAAGGGTTGTAGCAGAGAAACCACT
The DNA here is from genome assembly GCF_011762595.2 of Tursiops truncatus. Taxonomy (NCBI): domain Eukaryota; kingdom Metazoa; phylum Chordata; class Mammalia; order Artiodactyla; family Delphinidae; genus Tursiops; species Tursiops truncatus. The sequence continues at coordinate 106,741,164 of NC_047034.1, read as the reverse complement.
TAGGCTGTGACATAATCCAGGAGAGAAAAGATGATGGCTTGACCCAGGGAAAAGCAAATAAGAGTGGGATACAAGTGGCGAAAGAGGTTATTTAATGGATATATTTGACCTTAGAGCTAACAATTTTTTGGTGGATTGGATTTAGGGTATGAGGGAAAAATACAAATCAAGGGTGAGTCCAGGTTTTGGGACCTGAGTAATTGAAAAATAGTTTAATGAGCTGAAGAAGGCAGGGGGGTGGGTGGGTAATGTTTGGGGCAGAACTCTGTCTTGTTATGTTAAGTCTGAGATGCTGATTAGATATACAAGTGGAGATGAGAAGTGGATGGCTGGATACAGGAATCTGGAGTTCAGGGGACAAGTCAGGGCTGAGATGTAAATATGAGAGTTGTCAGGGTGTGGTATATATTAGAAGCACCTGGCACCTACAGAGTGCATGCAGAATAAAGAAAGAAAAACTCCAAGAAAGGAGCTCTAAGGCATTCCATTACCTAGAAGTTGGGTGTATAAAACATCGTTGTGCAAAGGAGACTGAGAAATTGCAGTCAGCAAGATAGGAGGAAAACCAAGACAGAAAGTGTCCTGGAGGGCAAGTCGATACATTATTTCTAGGAGGAAGGAGGATTCAGAGCAGGCAAATAGCAGCCGTGGTTCCAAGAGCCAGCATGAAGAGGCAACTTCCCAAATTTGCAACCCATGATCCGATGACTTGCTCTGGGGTTTGACTTCCTAACAGGGCTTCGACTGAAAGTGACTTGATGTTGGGGGCACATCCCCAGCTTTCTCTCACAGAATGTGGCAGCTCTTGCTGCTGCCTCAAGGTTGACACCTTCTAGTTTCTAATTATTTCCAACTCAAGAAGAATACCAAGCAACCATATAAAAAGAAGTGATGATTATATATTTTCACTCAATTAAGGCTTCTTCCTACATCATCATCGTTATTATACAGTCATTGTTGGCTTCTTCATTATCTAATCATTTCTGTAGGGTCTACACGTGCCCCTGAACTAAGATCTTTGCATTCACTTAGTGTTAACTCTGACAACAATCTGAGAGTTAGATGGTTTTGTTTTTATTTTAACACATGAGAAAACTGAGACAGGTGGGTAAAATGGGTGTTTGTAAATGACAGAGCTAGGACCTCAGGGTGTTTAAATCCAGGGTCCATGCTTTTAATCATTCTTCTGTTTCTGATTTAGTGACTATCATGTGTTTGGTTTACTCTCAGTAAAATAAATTTAGCTCATATAAAGAAAAATAAGTACCAGGAACTTACCAAAATTCTGAGGGAAAGTGTTTGTAAATCTTTCACAAACCCTTGTCCCATCCATCTTTCCAAACAGTATTTTGTCAAATTCTGAAATTTTAAAACTCCCTCTTCAGATGTTAGCATACTTTACATGGCTCCACCTCCATTTCCACCATCACTCCCACTCCCAAGAATTTCTCTCCTTAAGGTAAGTAGGAGGTTGTTGTGTTGTTTTTCTGTTTTTGTTGCTGTTGTTGTTGTTATTTAGGCAGAGGTCGGGGATGTGAGATAAGCATGTGTATGGTTTTCACTACACAAGTTAACATACATCACCTCGTTTATATCACTTCTCTGAAGTCAGGCTTTCAATTACTTTTTCCTATGGACTTGGTTTTAAGCTAAAATATATTCATTTTGCAAATATATGAAAGAGAGAGGTTGATTTCTATCTGTTACATTTGCTAGCTTTCAATCTCTAAAGATGTTAGAGTCTATCATTTCTACCACTGTTAAATCATTGTATTTATGGAATACTTGTGCATATTGTGTTCTATCTAGACTTTACTGATCATAGGGCAAATACTCCTACTAGAGTATTTTCATCTCATAGATTTGAGATTCAGATAGTTCACCATTTTTGATGGCAGAAATTGAAAAAGTGAGATTTATGCTTCTTCTCAACCAGTGTAACTGGGCTAAACTCCATTTACCTCTTTGCAAGATATCCATTTCACTTCTCAGCTTAACAAAAACCAGAATAATATTTTAGTAGCCATAGAAATTGTATCCCACTATTATTTTTGGTTAATGCATGTTTTTTGTTCTAGTTGTAGGATTTTTATCTCATAATAAAACTTTCATTAATATTCCAATGACTTTTTCAGAATCTGTCCCTCAAAAACCAGTAGGAGCATGTTAATAACTTGAGCTCCACTGAGCTTCTCATCATTTCCAATAGCTCAACAACAGATTCAGAGCTGCCCTCTTAGAATTTCCTTTTCAACATGGCAAATAATTTTAGAAGCTAAACTTTCATTTTAAATTTCACAGTAACATGACAGAAGATCTCCAGGGCTAGATATGCCTGCTTTAAACATCACATGTTAATACCCATAGGCAGATACAGAAAGACATAAACCAGCAACAGCTCTATGAAAGAAGAAGGGAAAGTCTATGAGCTAAAGGTAAGAGCCCAGGGCAGAGACAAGTTCTATTAACTAATCTATGGGCACCTTTTTGGCCTTCTTTCTCACCTTCTTCTTTAAATATCTCATTTTTATTTTTTGCTATCAAAATGATAATCTGACTTTCCAGCCATATTCACCTTCTTTCAGTTTCTTACTCAGCAAGCTAGCTCCTCCTCACCTTTCAGGTTGACACCCAAGAGTCCCTCTGTCTGCAGTGCCTGCCCTGATGCCCAGAGTAGGCACAGCCCTTGTCAAGAGATTTTCTAGCACTTTTTAATTTCTCTATCAGAACACTTGTTAAACTTTTTAATTGGAGCATACATGATTTACAATATTATATTAGCTTCAGGTGTACAACATGGTGATTCAATATTTTTTTATAGATTATATTAAAATTATTACAAAACAATGGCTATGTTTCCAATTACACTTTCCTTTGATTAAATTTCTTCAACATCAGATATGAGGCAAATGAGGGCAAGAACTCACCATTTTATTCAACAGATTGTCTGTTAAATATTATGTACTTCATAACTATGTGTTTAAAGAATGAAATGCAACATTAGAAGAAGTAGATAGAGAAAACACTCTAGTGGTGGTGTGGTGTGGTTTATGAGAGTTCAGCCTAAGACTCTGCACTTCCATTGCAGGGGGCACAGGTTCAACCCTGGTCGGGAAACTAAGATCCTGCATGCCACGCAGCGTGGCCGAAAAAAAGAGTTAAGCCTTCCTTCCACTGAGTATTGCATTCAAATCTCAGCTTGGACACCACGAGATTAATTTACTGACCCTGGATAAATTGCCTAATCTATTTGAATTTCAGATCCTTCTTTAAGAAAATGGAGATAAAAATAGATACTTCCTCAGCGATAGTGAATATACAATACAATTACATAGTTCATATAGCACTGTATCTGATACATAACAGTATTAAATGTATATAAATAATTTTTGTTATTTAACTAAACAATATTATGACTAAATGATAAAATATGTTTACTGATCTGGCTATGGATTGCATTTGTAGCACTGGTTATGAGTTTCAGTGGTAAATCCAAAAACCACTAATGGAAAAGTTTTATGGGATAAAGATAAAAATTGTACAATAATGTGTTGAATCGACAACCCCAGACAATTAATGAAGGTTAGAATGTGGTATGACATTGGCCAAGCTGCTAAATTCTCTGTTAGGCACCAAGGACAACAAATGTTATCCCTTTGTGTTTATCTTTGAGAATTAAAAAAATCCAGATTGAATTATGTATGTCATAAAGTAAAAGGCAACCATTAGTAGAATTAAAAATAGAATGTCTATCTTCCAAATAAGTATATAAGTTAAAAAAAATCAAAATATAGCCTATTCAGTGAAACATAGAAAACGAAGGAAACAGCAGTGCAGAAAAAATGAAACCAAACAAACAAATAAAAAACAAGATTCATAAAACATGGCAAAAGCAAGGCTAAATCCATTAGTTATAAAAATATATAAATATATTGTGCAACCTATTAAAAAAACAAGGCCTCTCAGACTGATATTTTAAAAATTCAAAATAATTCTCTAAGAACAAAATAACTTTATAAGTCTTAAAATGAAATATTTATTAAGGATAATCAGAAATTCAGTCTTTTATAATTTCAAGTTTTCTACAAGTAGTTATTACCTCCTTAATTAGGGGGAAAATGGAGTAGATTAATACATGGTAAGACCTCAGAAGAGTGCCTAGCACAGAGTAAGCTCTAAAGTATTGTTCATAGCATCAGTCATTACTATGGTTATGCCATCTAAGTAATAAACCAAAGCCAGGACATCACAATACAATCATCATAATCATGCAGCCTCCTTAGCTTTAGGGTGCAGTTGGTCTCATTCGTGTAAGGCCCCAATGGTGAAATTCCTTGTGATTTCAGCTATTTGTGGTGTGGCTCATTCATCATCACCATATCCGTTATTTGTAGACTAATGAATGGCACAGAGTGGATATTTACTTTCATTATTTTCACTAAAACAGCTATAATGACATTTAAATTGCTCTGCAGTTTACAAGGTGACTTTGTCTCTATTTTCTAAGATAATAGAAAAATTAAACAAAATTTTATTAAACGTCTTTGCTCTCCCTCAACATGTAAAGTTAGCTATTATATTTCTTTATTTCATTCATTGATTCATCCATCAATTCTTTACCAGGCATTGTGCCTATACAAAGTTGAGTAAAAACATGCATGGTCCCTGCCCGCATAAAGCTTATTGTCTATTAGGAGACAACAATTAATTTAGTATCCCACCTACAGAATGAAATACAGTTCCTTGAGAGCACAGAAGCTTGTGACCAAGAAGTCTGACCCTTTTTGATGGGTCAGGTAGGCCAGGGTTTTCACAGAACTGTTACAGCCAAGGGTTATTATTAACATATCTCTCTGCCATGTCTACAGTTCAATTTATCTTTCTAACATCCAGAATTATGATTCACCAGAATAAGTACATTCAAATTCCACAGATCCTTTGTTCCAATCTCCCAAATTAGCTCTGTAATATATCAGTTTATACCTTGTTTTATTAAACCATATATGTCTTCTGAAAAGCATGTTTTGCATTCACTAATAAGAGCCACATGTAACTGCATCAGCAGAAAAAAAAAAATAGACACACCCAGATGAGCTGTTATATATCGAGAGTGAAATGCTTTCAAACAGGTTTATATTTGGGGAGGATACCCAGCATTCTTTACCCAACACACTCTGCTCCAGGAACAAGTAGAGGGTTTTGCATAAGGTCAGTTACCTTGTCAAGCCCCTAGAGATTTCACCATATCTGAAGGGCGTTACCTGGGCATGAAGAAGAAAACCCATGTAGTACATTGCTATGCAATTCCCTTTGAGTCTTTTCCAATACCCCTAGCAAGTTAAAAAAAAAAAGTTTAGTTAATTAATACCAGAATGCATTCCCCTCGTAAAAAGGAAGATATTGGAAATAAGATTAAAATCTTTGACAACCAGCCCTGTATCATGTACCATCAATAGAGGTAATCATTGTCATTGATTCGATGTGTTTCTTCCAGGACCGTTTTCTCTGAATTTACACATACATATAGGGTACTAATTTCTCTGGTTTTGGTTTCTTTTTTACACAAATAATATGTATATATATTTTTGAAACTTTTTTCAATAAAGACTATCTGATAGGTTTTACATGAGAATACAAATAGATTTACCTCATTCATTTTTATTGCTGCACAGTATATGAAAGTGAGGGTATATTAGAATTTATTAATTCCCCTATTGATGGACATTTAGGTTGTTCCCATTATTTTCCCTATTACAAACAATGCTGCAGTGAATATTCTTGTAAATATGCTAGTAGATCTTTTTCTAGGCTATCATATGTAGAAGTAAGCTTGTGAAAACTTCTGAAGTGTTGTCTGTCACTTTATAATTGTATATATTACCATAAATGACATTAAAAATGTCAAAAATCAAAATGGCATAGGCATTGACCAATCAGAAAGGATGTACAAAGGAACCAGGGCAAATGCCAGCCAGAAGCATTCAGTATGTCATACTTTTTCCTTCTGCCCAAATGCCTGCACTGGGATTTGGGTTTTCAGCTTTGGCATTCATTAACATTTTTACCCTCTTACATATTTTCTTGTGATCATATTTGGCTATTCATGCTAGCAATCATGCTCATTCATAGCCAGAAAACACAAGCCAAAGACTCTGTGTGTATGTAATATGCATGCGATGGTTCATTATAGCTGATAGAAATATATATTATATTTTAATAAATGTTATAAATCCATTAAAATATTTAAATAAAGAAAATGATAAGCAGTAAAACACATAACTTTTAAAGGAAGATTTTTAAAGAATATGACATACAAAAATGATTTGGTATCTTTCTCAGTAAATCTTAACTATTTTTTATCCATTCCAGTCTTAATGTTACCTACAGAATTTGATCTGGTATTTCTTTCTTAATCATTCAAATTTTCAGTTTAGCCCTTTTCTAGAATTTTATATGCTTCTAGTGCTTCAGGTCAGTTCCCCTCAAAAGCTTCTCTAGCTTTTTAAATTGTAACTATGCATTCTTAAGGAACTAATCCTGTGACTACTCAGCTTTCATATTTGCTTAAAAAAATGTCATAAGTTTCAGCAGTGTTCTTCTTAAGGAGTTTCTTTCATCCTTTCCATGACATAGAATCAGAAAAAGAAGGAAAAGAAACACATGGGGTATTCCCTTTGCTGAGATTTCAAAAACTCCTTGTGATCAATTCAAAAGAATCCAAAAGAAGTTCTTTTCTGTTTAATTATTGAACTAGAATGGATCATTTCTCTTCCATAGTTTTTCTTTTAGAATAACAGGAAATGGGAATAGCATGGCATGCTGTAGTCAGTAAAGCACATTTCTATCCACCGAATGGAAGCTCCTAGCAAAGTAAAGCAACACATCTCAGAACATCATTTCCTTTAGCAACATCCTAGCAATGATCCCTACCCTTACACACAGATCTTCTCATGCCAAAACTTCCATGCTACTAGAAAAAAATAATAATAATTAATTAATTCAATGAAGATTTTCAAAACTGGTTATCTGATGGTAGCCCCGAGAGAGGAGTATGGGTCAATCCTATTTTCTATGCCCCTTCCGCCAATCACTCAGAAATATAATTGTTTTGTACTTTCGTGATCCAAAAGCAAATCAAAGCCGTATTTCATTCAAAGTGCTCATGGCAGAGGGATCTTGGGAAGTAATTTCCAACCCCATGATTTTAGAATCTATTATAAACCTCTTGTTCGTATAATTATGTTCACATTTTCTCCATTACTTTACATAGATAGCAGAATAAAGAAGCTGCAGTTTTGATTACAAGATTGTTTTAATCTCATTACTTCTTCATATCCATCCACTTTTTCTCTTTAATTTCTAATTCAAAACATATTAAAATAATAAAAAAATATTTCAATAATTCTAACACTAATTATTTGACAGGTCTAAGATCCTAATCTCTCAAACATCTTACTGATTTGAATGAAGCACATTTAATTTTAAACATTAAGAAAAAATTAATTCTAATTTATTCTGTAAATGAAGAACATTATATTTAATTTGATAACAAATCAGTCGATTCAAACTGAATTTGAAGGGGAGAAATAGTATACTGTTGGAAACCTAAAATCAAGGTTGCCTACTCTATGCTGTAGGGATGAACCTAACATTTTCATTCAAAACATGAACAAATTCTACAAACTATGAGATAGATGTACTCATTGGTCACACATAACTGTGATCCAGGCACTGTCTTAGGTTGTTAGATAAAATGTTGAAAAGGACTCTGGCTTAGGAAGCTCATAATATAATAAAATACAAAGTGGCTGGCACTAACCGATGTATGAATAACATGCTGGTGGAACATTATAGGTAGCAATGATTCCTTCCCTCCAAGTGAAACACTGGGGAGGCTTCACAGGGGTGATGGTTTATTAGAATGAGTAACAATTAGAATGAGCAGATATTGAGATATATTTTAAATGAACTCAATATCCAGCTATTAAAATCCACTTTGAGGATTGTTTTTCCTGGATAGATAAATCTACAGTTTCCTCCTACTTTAATAATTTGCAAGCTGTATTTACAGGAGGTGGTCACAAGGGGCAAAGGCAGGACAAGAAAGTTTCTACTTTCTTCTTCCACCTTCCCCCAACACCTGTTCCCTCTTTGGCAAGAAAACCTCTCCTTTTAGCTATATTATATTTACATGATTGTGCTACAAAAAGAAATCACTTTCTCAATTTATATTTTGTCAATTCAGACTTTTGTGTGTATATATATGTATATTTTAAATATTAAGTCCACTTGTAATAGTAGATACTCATATAGACATACATACAAAAAAATAAAAGCTTAGGCCTTAAAAATAAAAATAAAAGAAACTCCAAAGAACACTTTTTTACTATCAACCCAACTTCCATCAGAAAATTTGCATAGAATGAAAACAACAAGTTCAAGTAGAAGCGGAGCACACATTGTCTTTCACACTTCCTAAGAGAGTGACTTGCTAAGACTGCACTGGAAGTTATTCTATGAAATTTCTGACTTGGATTTATCTACCTTTTACTTTATTTATATTTTTTCATAAATTCTTCAGCCTAACACATTATTTAAAAAAAACCGATAGTGGGAAGCAGCTGCATAGCAGAGGGAGATCAGCTCGCTGCTTTGTGACCACCTAGAGGGGTGGGATAGGGAGGGTGGGAGGGAGGGAGAGATGTAAGAGGAAAGAGATATGGGGATATATGTATATGCGTAGTTGATTCACTTTGTTATAAAGCAGAAAATAACACACCATTGTAAAGCAATTTTACTCCAATAAAGATGTTAAAAAAAAAAGTTCCTAAATCCATACTAGCCTTTAGAATACTTTTTTAAACTTTACCAGTGTTCACTAATTTTCATTTGTCATGAAAATCCTTTTCTTAGCATAAAGTAGAAGGGTAAAACAGTTTCACATAAGAAAAGGGAACCCTTCTACACTGCTGGTGGGAATGTAAATTGGTACAGCCACTACAGAAAACAGTATGGAGGTTCTTCAAAAAACTAAAAATAGAGTTGCCATATGATCCTGTGATCCCACTCCTAGGCATATATCCAGGGAAAACTATAATTTGAAAAGGTACATGCACCCCCATGTTCATTGCAGCACTATTTACAGGTCAAGACATGGAAGCAGCCTAAATATTCATCAACAGATGAATGGATAAAGAAGTTGTAGTACAGAGCTTCCCTGGTGGTGCAGTGGTTGAGAGTCCGCCTGCAGATGCAGGGAACACGGGTTCGTGCCCTGATCCGGGAAGATCCCACATGCCGCGGAGCGGCTGGGCCCGTGAGCCATGGCCGCTGAGCCTGCGCGTCCGGAGCCTGTGCTCCGCAACGGGAGAGGCCACAACAGTGAGAGGCCCGCGTACTGCAAAAACAAACAAACAAACAAAAAGAAGTTGTAGTACATATATACAATGGAATACTAATCAGCCATAAAAAAGAACAAAATAATGCCATTTGCAGCGACATGGATGTAACTAGAGATTATCATACTAAGTGAAGTAAGTCAGACAAAGAAAGACAAATACCATGTGATATGACTTGTATGTGGAATCTAAAATATGACACAAATGAACTTATCTGTGAAACAGACTCACAGACATAGAGAACAAACTTGTGGTTGCCAAAGGGGAGGGGAAGTGGGGGAGGGATGGATAGGGAGTTTGAGATTAGGAGATGCAAACTATTACATATAGAATGGATAAACAACAAACTCCTATTGTATAGCACAGGGAATTATATTCAATATTCTGTGATAAACCATAATGGAAAAGAATATGAAAAACAATGTGTGTGTATATATATATGTATAACTGAATCAATTTGCTGTACAGTAGAAATTAACACGCCATTGTAAACCAACTACACTTTGATAAAATAAATTAAAAAAAAAAGGATAGCATGCTCACAACAAAATCACGGAGAGTGGAAAACAGTAAAAAGAAAAAAATACAGTTTCACATATAAGTTCTGTCTGGGGGAGTGAGACAAGAGGGGAAGGAAAGAGCAAGTTTCCTTTACTCCTTGACTGCAAGATTTTCACATCAAAATATAGAGGTGGTCCGTGAGTTGAGTATAATCAAAATATTTAAAAGTTGTTTGTTCAGATTGACAGAAAAGTGCTTCCCTAGTTTATGACAGACTAAACCTTCCCAAATATGTTACATTTCACTATATCCACAGAAACACACACACATGCACGCACACACACACACACACACACACCCTTCTACGCTTTCCAAGCACCTGGTTTGTCTTGAAGAATGAAAGAGAAAACTAATAAGTAGGGACAAATAAGAAATTTTCTGTACTGAGGAGAAGAGAAATAAGTTTAAGAGCTGGTTGTAGAAACCCATAGAGGCGAGAACTTTGTTTGGCAAAACACTCTCATACGTCTTTATGTTTTGGACAATGTAATGATTAATTTTATGTGTCAAATTGTCTGAGTCACAGTGCCAAGATATTTGATGAGACATTATTCTGGATGCTTACATGAAGGTGTTTTTGGATAATATTTCCATTTAAATCAGTAGACTTTGAGTAAAGAAATTTTTCCTCAGTAACGTGGGTGAGCGTCAACCAATTAGTTGAATGGAACAAAAGGCTGACCACCCCTGAGCAAGAAGGAATTCTCCAGTAGGCTGCATTTAGACTTCATCTGATATACTGGCTTGTCCTTATTCTCCAGCAGACTGCCTTTGAACTTGAACTGCAACTCTTTCTGAGTCTTCAGTCTACTGTCCACACCCCCCCACACACAAACTCCATCAGATTTTGGACTCACCAAGTCTCCACAATCACATGTACCAATTCCTTTAAAACAATCTCTTTCTATAGTTATACACATCCTAGTGGTTCTGTTTCTCTGGAGAACTGTGACCAATACATATAATTCTTAGAGTTTGTCCTGTTTTAATTGGGAATGAGTCAAGTAGATAGATAAACTATTCTGTCTTTGCAGGAAGAGAGAAACATGTTAGGGGAAGAGTATGAAAGTAGAAACGAAGGGTATCTTCAACAAAGAAAGGGAATAAAACTGGATGGAGAAAACAAATGGAAATATTCCAGAGTTCATTATGAGTGAGGCTTTTAAGAAAAAAAAAAGGCATCTAAATTTTTTTGGAACTTGGCTGTACCACATTGTGATCTATCCACCTTTCAATATTTCCATGATCCCATTTCTCATCCATGGACTCCAAATCCTCAATAAAATCTACTACATACATAGCCTTCAGAAAGTGGTATTTCAGAAGTTTAAGAGATTACATCAATGTCAAGAAGTGTGATGTGACATGGAAACTAAGCAGTGTATGCAGGTGATAACATGTAGAGCAGTGATTGAGAATTTAGCAGAAGCAGCAATGTCTAGGGAGAAGATGAGCCCAAGGTTATTCAGAGGCATGAGGAGAGAGAGAGACTAAGTGCTCCATCACCAGTAGGACAATGACAAGGTGATCCTAGCAAAACTGGGGACTTGCAGACATTCAAACCTTTGACCCATGCATTACATTTCACATTGTATCAGATTGTTCACTGAAGCCTACACTTAGAATGAAATAAAAAAGAAGAAGAGAAGGAGGAAGGGGAGGAAAAAGAGATAGGTGGAGGTTAAAGAAAAGATAAAGGAAAATAATGTAAAGAACTATGTTCCAAATGCTACCATTGACTTAGTCTCTGATATTTTAGTAACTTCTGTAAAACCAAAGGCTCAATTCATCACACAGCGTTATAATATCCATCCCTAGCTGGCTCCAAAATGTCTTTTAAGCCACATCTCCCAGGAAGTTTTTGTGTTAAGACTCAGGCCACTGGCTGATGACCACTGGCACTAGTAAAGATGGAACCCAATTTGAAGTGGCTGAGGCCTGACTTCCTATGAAGAGGTAAAGCATGGAGAAGAATATTGGCAAGGTGCCTGCAGCTCCAGGTAGATGCCTAACCTGACCTGGCAGCTGGTCAGGTTAGGCATCTATCTTCCTTTTCCTGGATTTGGACTGGGTTGGAAAGGGGGCAAATAGAGTCCAGACATCTTCCATCTACCCACCTAGGAAGATCTTAGTATAACCTTGAAGAGAAAATATAAGAATGTGCTTTGGTATATATTATTTCAATTATGTTCTGCTTTTTTTTTTCTTTCTTTTTTTTTTTTTTTTGTGGTACGCGGGCTTCTCACTGTTGTGGCCTCTCCCATTGCAGAGCACAGGCTCCGGACGTGCAGACTCAGCGGCCATGGCTCACGGGCCCAGCCGCTCCGCGGCATGTGGGATCTTCCCGGACTGGGGCACGAACCCGTGTCCCCTGCATCGGCAGGTGGACTCTCAACCACTACACCACCAGGGAAGCCCTCAATTATGTTCTGCTTTTCACTGAATTGAAAAACCAAGAAAGTCACTTCTTTGTTCTCTGGGATTTCTCTTTATTGGTACATCAGAGACTCACATCTATTGGCCTGAATAGGGAATGGTTACAGGTTTAAAAGGAGATGTGTGCAAAGGGGAAATGCACTGGTCATAACTGAACAAATCATCCTGCTCCTACCAGAAACTGACAATTGTGATGATTCAGTCACTGGGATGACACTCTCTTTTATGCACTAGGGGGAGTTTGATAAGGCAAAAGAAAGAAACAATGTGATTTGGTCCCTGGCCAGACTTTGCCCTTTTCTCCCACCACTTTTTCTTTCATCACTAAGCTACAAACATGGGATTTCAACACATTGAGCTTGTTCCCAACTCAGGGCTCTTATACCTTGCTTATCCACTTGGAACGCTCGAATCTTAACATAGTTGGCTCCTCAATATTTAGTCTCTGCTCTTTTGTCACCTTCCCTAAAGGTTTTTCCTGACCCTTCTTAAAATAGCACCCAACATACCCCAAAACATACCCAGCCACTTTTTATTTTCTGCCTAGCACTTGTCATTATGTGACACATTATGTGACATCTATCCATCTTGATCAATCTATCTGTCTATCTATCCATCCATCTATCATGTATCTAACTATTTTTCTCTAGCTTTGTAAAACATCTCCACTAGGATCTAAATCCCATGAAAGCAAGGACCTTTTCCCCCAGATCTCTACTCTATCCTTAGCATGTAGAACAGTGTATCCTACACATAGTAGGGATTCATTTATCATGAATGGATAAGAGTATTTAAAGAGATTTTAGGAAAAGTATTCATCTACTGTTCTTAGTTTCCAATACATGTGTTAATTGCAAATGATTCTTATCTATTCTTCAATATTGGACCAGTGAGACCTCTAGCTAAGGTAGTTTTGTTCACTGTCTAATAAAATTCTGCCTATAATGTAATAAATTTATATGTAATTTAAAAATTTGCAACCATCCAGGCTTTTTCACTAAATGTGACCAATCCTTCCCCAAATTAATATGAATGATTAAGATTTTTGTAATATAGTGATGTATGATTCACCAAATATCTCAAAATCCTTTTTCTTTGTTAAATAAAATCAAAAGGAAATGACTAATTAGTCAATTTGAATGATTTCCAAATAACACACCAGCCTGTGTTTGTCTGTATTACCAAAGTGAATTATTCATTAGCATTTATGAGAAGTGCCTGAAGAACACGAGCAGTGGGAGTAAAACAACCTAGAATGGTTTTTAAATGACCTTCTAAGCAACTTGGATTAACACTGGCATTATTCTCCCTGTACAAATCAAGTTAAAATTTTCCATGTGTCAGGTCTCAGAAGAAGACAGTGAAGGAGTGCTCTTAGAGAGGAAAATGACCTTCTGCACCTCATACAATTAGATTCTGCTTCTCTCTCTGTGTATAGTGTCCATGTGTGTTTATGTGCATCTGGGGTGAGGAGGGAGAGAGAGAGACGCAGAGAAAAATGCAGAGAAGAAAAAGGAGAGTCAGAGAGAAAAAGGGATGAGAAGGAGGAGGAAGGAAAAAAGACAAGGATGAGAGAAAGAAAGAGGAAGGGAAGAAAGAGGAGACAGGGCATGAAGGAAAGAAAAGAAAGATAAAGAAAAGATATATGAAATTAAATCTGGAAATCAGAAGGAAGAAAGGGGAGACGCAGGAGGGTGGGGGAGGACATTTGTGATAAAAGAGACAGATTCTGAGGCAGGCTCTCCCTTGAGCTGGCACACTACTTTGCCAGGCTCCCAGGAGTTCTCCCAGGTGTGCAGGGTCACCTGACTTAATACTGATTAAAAGTGTAAATTGCAACACAAAAAGAAAAAAGTAATTGTCATGTTTCTTCTCTCCTGTGAGGTCACACTCTCTGGTTGTAGCTGAGCCTGCTGCTAGGCACACCCCTCTTGTTTAATAAAATTGTATTAACTTTATCCCTGCCCTTGATTTGCCGCTTTCTCACGTTCTGAGGAATAAATAATAAATGATTGTAAAGCACTTGTACATATGAAATGCCACATAAATGCTTAATAATAATCAGCTTAGGCCAGGAAGCCAGGGGGTGTTGAATAGAAATCATTGCACGCGGTCATTCTTGTTTAGGTGGCTAACATCGTCCTGTGTGCTGTCTCCATTTCAAATCGTCCCACAGATTTAATTTTCACCCATTCAAGAATCCACTTCTCTGCAAACTAAACAAGCTTTGTTCCTCCATCCCCACAGTAACGTCGCTTGTGACGGTAGAATATAACTACCGCAGCCCATCTCTGCCTTTTCATTTCAGCTTGTTTGTTCAGCACTCCTCTCCTTGTTACCCCTTCCAAATCCCCATGTGCACGATTCTGAGTTATCATTTCTTACCCCTTGGGGATGCCTGTTCTACTCTCGTTGTCCTGGGAAAAATGTCTGTTTTCCAGTCTTGGATTTCATTGCTTTTGCTTTTGGGGAATCCAAGATAGCTAAGATGCTAGTTCCTTGATGCTCTTCATTCATGAATTTGTTTAATCATTTCTTCACTCAGCACTTCAGAATGGAGTGTTGTGCTGGGCATTGGGGATACAGTGGAAACCAAGATGGAGAGAGTCTGCATTCTGTAAGAAAGACAGGCAGGGTGAGTCTAGCATGATTTGGGAAATGCTACGATCAGAGCAAGCACAGGGAGCTAAGGGAAGTCAGCATGTAAGCAGCTTGAAGTAAGAAATTCTGCTAGGGTCTGAGCTGGTTTTGTTTTCTCCTTTGTTTTCAAAGGTCTTTAAAAGCTTTTTTACGTACTGTTTAACATGGCTGAAACTCTCTTGGTTTGACCTGGTTGTGGATAGAAGGAGGTGGTGCAGAGCCTGGGCGATAGCCTGGACTGGCCTCTTCTCCTCCTCTGGAGGGAGCACAGGCACCCTCCAAGTCACCTCTGTCTCCTTCAGTTGCAGGTGGAACTCAACATTTGGGAGCTGATAAGAGTTGGTCCTTTGCTGATAGGGCAATCTATTTTTAACCTGGAGTCTATACTTTCAAAAGAAGACAATCTAAACTTATATTAGTATATTTAATGACAAAAAAGGGTACATGCTTAATTGAAAACAAACAAAATGAAAATAAAGATAAGCAGACATAAATTAACTGCAATCATATCACTCACTGGGACCATTTTTATCATTTAGTGTATATCCTATCAGATTCTTTCTATGCTTATATCATATAAAAATGTGCCTCAAGGCACATATTCCTCAATCCCATAGTATTACATTTCTCATCAATGTGGATTGTACTATACTTTGCATACATATGTATTATTTTATTGCCTTTTTTTTACATTTTACACAAAATTTCAAAAACATAGTTTCATATCAAAAATATATTTAATCATGATTTCTAATGACTCCATATTCTATTATGTATATGAGTTTTTTCAAATTTTTAGATATACATGTTGCTGAAATAAACCTCCTAAAATCGGAATTACTAGTTAATATGCCTGTGTTAAAGTTGTTGTTACATTGTCAAAATGCATTCCAGAGAGACTGAACTGGCTTCCACTCTCATCTCCCTTTGATCGGACCCCTGCCACACCCCTTATCCTCTCTTACCCCCGTATACACCCCTTGGCCAAAATGAAGTGCTCTCAGGGAAGACAGGCTTGAAGCTCAACAGTTTTCATTTTTCCTCTACCTTCCCATTTGTTCCCTTGTGGCATGAGGATTAGTGGACCTTGGGTTTTCAAACAGGTGGAGAAGGCTGTAGTGTGTATAATTGCCTTTGGTGAAACCATCGACATCCATGTTTAGTTCTTCCTGCCCCACTTCCTCCAATTCAATTAGGCTGTTTTTACCAGGGGGAGAGTTTCAAAGCATCAGATGAAGTGTTACCTCATGATTAGTAATTCATGACCAGAGATGAAGATGGGGCAAGGTAATAATGCCCTCCAAGCTGTTTTTCTCCACCACTCCCTTGTTCTCGTTTACATAAAATGCTGTGTCTCAATCGTCAAAGCAAACACACAAAGTTTCACTGCCCCATAAACCAAAGATCCAAAGCAGGGACTCATAAGCTTTTTGAAGTCTGAAGCCCCTTCGAGAATCTTGTGAAAGGTACAGACTTTCTCCTGGTGGGAAAAAACCCGAATGCTGCAGCATGAACAGAGATTGTACTTCTAATTCCTGTGGGTCAGGCACACTTGGAAGATCATCCAAAAGACTCTCTAGGTAAAAATTTCTCGTCAAACAGGCTGAAAAACAGGACAAGCCCAGAAGGAATCAAAAGTAGGATGGACAAGACATTTCACGTGCCTTGCCTCTGTTTTCTGTGTCCAAATTTTCAATGATACAAAGAAGTTTTTTCAAATGTAATTTATTTCATTATTTAGGTATTTTGCGAGGGGTCCAGTGAAGTAACTGAAAATTAGAGGAGTGGATTTTGGCAAATACGTACATTACAGGGCAAATCAAATAGGGGCGGGGGTGGGGGCATGGTTGATGTTGAGATCTACTTGCAAGGCTGCAGTTTTTTCTTGCCAAATGCTATCAGCCATAAAATGTCCAAGGCAGTGGGTCACACCCACTCCTCATGCTCTGCTACTTGGCATTCCTCTAAGTTCTTCCTCAATTGTCATATCTCCACAGGCCATAACAAGGGACAACAGTCAGCAGCAATTCAATTTCGGCCTCCATCTGCTGGCAATAAGAACATAAGGGGGAAATTAATGTACACTCACACACTTGTCATTATAATAGCCCAAATTTGTTTTTATAGTATGACTTCCTTCCAAGGAAATCAAAAAACAATTTATATTCAAATTCCCAAATAGCTACTCACCTGGTAGACGGCTAAAACAATCATCTCCATTTTTTGAAGGCAAAGAGATGCTAAAAATTTGTCAAAGGTCACATAGCACTTTCATGGTGAAATATGCTTATTAGAACAACTCTCTGGAAATCATTCTGGCATTCCTTAAAAGTCTGACATCTAATATGCAAGCCACAGAGCAGGTTATATTAATCGGTAATCATATTATATAAACATACTACAAAATATTTGTGTTCTATTAGTTAACATAATATTTCTTCACTCATTTTACTCTCTTTAATTTATTCTCCTTCCTCAAACCCAAGACCCATAATTGTCCATTTGTGAGCTCTGTGATGCTGGAGAAGTTACTTAATCTCCCTCTGCCTCCATTTGTACCTCTGCAAAATGGAATAGGAGAAGCCAACTCATAGACTTGTCATTAGGATTAAATAAAAAATTCTCAGAAGATTCCCCAATATATACAGGGTGTCCATAAAATTTGGAAACACATATATTATAATTTCATGTTTTTTCCAGAGTGATGAAAAATGAATTGATTGAGCTGATACTGCCAAGTGGATGAAAAAGCTGATAATAACAATGAATAGCAGAGCCCTTTAATGCATATCATTTTGAAAGAGCTGCCATTTCCCATAGCACAGTTGGAAAGCTGGTTCAAAAATTCAAAGATACAGACAGCGTGTCAGCCAAACTCTTTTGTGAACTATCATCCATTTCCAACAAGGTGAATGAAAAGATCATAGCTAGTCCAAAGAGGTCAACTTGCCAAAGATTCAAGGAATTGGAGGTACCTTGCAGAATTGTTCAAGAGAGTCCCCAAATGCATGCCTTTCAACCATACAAGATGTAAGTTCTACAAAGCTTCTCTGAAAATGATCCTGACCATCATGATGAGGGGCAGTGCACTGAATATATCAGGTAAGATCATCGAACAAAATCATATACTGTAACATAAATAACTATTTATTATGTATATTTGCTTATGTTTTCATGCTTTTTAGCCATCTATAGTACTTATTAAATATTTATTAGTAGTATTTATTATTTAAGGAAAGAACAAAGATGTTCCATAATTCACTTTGTTTTCATTTTTGATATAATCATATTTTGGCACTAGCAAATAAAGACAGAGGAATCACTAGCTAGTACTAATGATTCTGTCCTATTCAGTTGTGGTCCCCTATTGACCTCGTCCTTCATTAGCTTACCAACATGCCTCAATTCTTTAAGAAAATACAAACAGTGAAATATGTCTGCACATGTTTCCTGGTCCTTCTCCCATAGAATCAAAATTGAAATTTGAAATCTGTCTACATATTTTTTTCTCTATTTCCTAACCTCAATTTCCTTCTCATAAAGAGATATAGTCTTCAAGTTGACTTTGATTCATGAAAATATTATACTAAGGAGCTGAAAATAATTATACAAATAAAAACAATATCTTTATATATGCACAATACTAAAAGCAATTTATTTTTGATCACCTATGTTATGCTCTCTGGAGAAGAGTTAATGACAGATTTCTGATGAGCAATTCCATAAAAGCAATTATGAGCAAATTATATATGGGGCAATTTTGAAGAACCTGTCTTTGCTTATGCTCACACTCAGTAACGATGTAGAGAACTTTCCAAACAGAAGATATACATGTATTATGTAGTGTAAATAAATGTAGTATGCTGTCATGTCAAATGGACTTGTTTTACCAGGTACTTCATGTTGATCTTAATTCTCTAGCTTAGGGTGCTCAGTGTGACGCAGCCTGGCCAAAAAGGGAAATTCAAGAAATGTTTCTTGTTAAGATGCTGATGAACCTCAGTGTTAACAGGGGTGATCAAGTGTAAACTGTCAAGTGTCGCAAGGACATCAACAGTGTCATAAAGCAAAGACTTTCTACAGGATCCATCAAAGGGAAGTCAAGTTTGAAAAAACTGAAATAATTAGATTGCCATTTGTCAAGTATGTCTGAATTTTAGTCTGCCATCTGGCAGAACCAGAGGATCAGAGAATAGAGACAGGCTATATATGTGTAACCCCTGAAATCTTGTAATTCCTATGAATATGAGACTTTGGGGGAATCAGAGGTCATGGACAGCAAATAATGGCCAAAATGCAGGCATGAATACCAGAGGCTTTGTAATAAATAGATTAGTAACTGGTGTAATAACACCGAAGACTGCTATAAATGGATCAAATCAACCAGGAAGGAGTTTTTTAGTAACCATCTAGAGGTATTATTCTTAGCCCTAAACTGTTCACAATTTTATTAGCAGCTTGATGAAAAAAACAGAAGGTAGAATTTTTAAATTCAAGATAACACAAAACTGAAAGGATCAGAAAATATTTTTTAAAAGTACCCTAAAATTAATGTATTTGGGAGAATTAAACAAAGGAATTATTAAGGGAAGTGTGGATAGGGATTAAGGAAACTACAAAGGATTGTTAAATACCCCAAAGAATAATAAGCTCAACTACTCCCTCTACAATTGAAGGTGTGAGAAGAGGAGCTGATTATTAGAACACTGATACACAGAAGTGTACGATACACAGAAGGATGGATGGAGAGAGCAGCCATCTAAGTAAGAGGAGCTTGGAGGAAAGAAACAAGGGGAATAAATATTTTGACCTCACTTTTCTCCCTTCTTCCCATCTCCTAGGGCTCTTCATCCACCAAGCTCAACTGAAAATCAGAGAGCAAGTAACACACTGATGTTATGATTCCTGGGGTAGAACCCAGAAATCTGTATTTGTTTACAAATATGGTAATGGTTTGGATACATCCCAAAGTTTGAGAACCACTAGAGTCCAGTGCAAACTGTTAGTCTTGCTCTACTGCAAAGATCAGAAAATTTTTATGCAAAGGGCTTGACAGTAAACATTTTAGGCTCTTTGGGCCATACAGTCTCTGTTGTAGCTACTCAAGTCCACCTTTGTAGCATGAAAGCAGCTTAAGCAAATGGGCTTGGCTGGAATTTGCCCCAGCAGGCTGGCTTTGGCCCATTACAGTTTTAACACTGTAAAACTTAAAAGCTTTTAAAATATACTGATAATTACACTTATTATATCACTTATTATAAATAGAACTTACAAGCCCTGACAAAGTTTTTACACTCTCAATTATGCCAGAAGTGAAATTTGAAAAGAGTCTCCCCCAAAAAGCTTTCATCTAGGAAACCCATATCCCAGGAAGATGATCTATTGCTGTACAATAGGGAATATTACAACTTTTATTTATATTTACTTTTTTTTAACATTTGTTTTAAATTTCTATTTTCAAATACTTTATGATGTGCTTAAAGAATTAGTATTTTAGTACATGGAAATATTTACGAATTAAATGAATTACTCTGTTTATTGGAAAGCAACACTGGCAAATAGGGTCTCCAAAAATCCACCCTTCCATAAAAGCAATGAGAACACTGATAAACAACTGTCAAATCATCTTTTTAAGAGTTCCTGGAATTAACCAAAGACTTGCAACAATCCAAGGAGAGTTTATTCAAGAAAACTAGTTGAATCTCAGTAAGAATACTGATCTTTGTGGCATCTTAACTTATCTTGTTCCCATTCCCTTACTCCCAGCTTTATAGTAGCCTTAAGAACTATCCACTTTGGAACCACAATAACTAAAAAACAGCCGTCTAGCAGCCATGGGGGTAGATCAAACTGGTTTGGAATGCCCAAAAGTGCATCTCCAAAGAAATGCCACTATCTGACCTATCTTGGAGCTCCCGGGGAAAAAAACCAATTCTCAGGGCTCATCTTTATTCGAACTCACTCAGATCTCACTGGATGAGGAAAGCTGTATCCATGGGGCATTTGTCTAAAATAGTCAGAGACAAGTGTTTAACATCATAGTTGCCTAGGGCAGCAATACCAGTTGGGGTAATTGAACAACCAAAAAATTAAAGGTAAAATAAGGGAAATGAGATCTCCATAGGGGGTTTTGAAAATATCTAACATGTTTCTAGGAATCTAGAAGGCCATCTGCATGTGTAGTGGCACATGCACAGAAAGACTTGAAAAACTCAAATCTGTGTCCATGGCTGACCGTAAGGCTCTGTGCAAGCAAGAACTGAAGGATAAGGCACAACTTTAAACTACTCCAGCATTGAAAGCCTAGTCCAACACACACTGGGTCCTTCAACAAAGGTAGGAAACTTACTGGTTCAGGACATTTAAGAAAATCTCTGTCCAATCACTATCTGGCTACGAAGATAACTAAGCAGAGGTGAGACTTTAATACCTGCACATAACAAAGAATAAGGTATTACAGAATTTTCCAGACAATTCACTAAACAAATAAACAACAACAAGAACAAAGTCTGGGGGAGAAGGTAGAGATCTATTCCCAGAGCTACGATGCTATGTTACTTAAAATGTCCAAGTTTCAACAAAAAAATTACAAGATATTATATGAAGAAACAGGAAAGTATGTCCAATACATGAGAAAGAAAACAGGTAATAGGAATTGTTCCTGTGGAGTCCAAATATTGGACTTACAAGACAAAAACTTTAAATCAGATATCATAAATATGCTCAGCTAATGAAATAAAATTATTGATACATTTTAAAAACTAAAGGAAAATATGATAACAGTGTCACACAGACACTGTGTTTTTCAAACAGAAAATATGAACAAAGAAATTAAAATTATAAAATGAAACCAAATAAAAATACTAGAGTTTGAAAGTATGATCATTAAAATGAAACATTCACTAGAGAGGAATAACAGCAGATAACAGCTGACAGAAGAAAAATAAGTATACTTGAAGATAGGGTAAATGAAATTATCCAGTCTGAGGCAGAGAAAAAAAAAAAATTAAAGGAAAATTACCAGAAACTCAGAAACCTTAGGGATACCATCAAGGTCAAGTATGTCAACACACATCATGTGACAGTCCCAGAAGAAAAGGAGAGAGACAGAAAGGGCAGAAAGAATATTTGAATAAAGAATGGCTAAAAATTTCCCAAATTTGATAAACAACATTAACTTACACATCCAAGAATCTTGAAACACTCCTAGTAGGATAAACAATGAGACCCACACCTAAGCACATCATAGTCAACCTGTCAGAAGACAAAGAGAAAATCTTGAAAGGAGCAACAGAGAGAGAAAACGATAAACAAACTCATCATGTACAAGGTATCTTCAATGAGAGTAACAACTGACTTACCAGAAACCAAGAAAGCCAGGATGCTGTAAGATGATAAACTCAAAGGACTGAAAGAAGACTATAAACCAAGAAAACTACCATTCAAAAATGAAGGCAAAATTAATACAACATAAGATAAAAAAATCTGAGAAAATTAATTGCTAGGGGACCTACCTTATAAGAAATACTAAAGGGAATCTTTCAGGTTGAAATAAAAGGACACTAGACAGTAATTTTAATCCACATGGGTACATAAAGAGTACCAGTAGAGGTAACTACATAAGTAAATATAGCTGAGAATACAAATATATTTTTCTTTGTAAATAATATCTTCTATATCATTTGAAAAACAACTACATAAAGCAATATTTATAAAACTGTGTTGATGGACTAAAAATGTATAATTTGTATGTCAATAATATGTCAAAAAGAGTGGAAAATCAATGGGGCTATATTAGAACAAATTGTTTTGTATACTATTCAAGTTAAGCTGGTACTAATCAGAACTAGATTGTTATAAACAAGATGTTAATTGTACTCCCTAGGGAAGTTACTAAGAAAATAACTCTAAAAACTCATAATATTCATAAAATAAACATCAAAAAATTAAAATTATACACTAGAAAATACTTAGTTAATACAAAAGAAGGCAGTAATGAAAAATAGAGGGAAAAAAGGCATATGGAACACAAATAGCAAAATGACAAACCTAAAGCCTTCTTCATCAACCCTAGTACATTGCTGGTGGTAATGTAAGTCAATGTAGCGTCTTTGAAAAAGTTTGTCAGTTCCTCAAAGAACTGAACATAGAGTTACTATATGATCAGTCATCCCACTCCTAGATACACGTCAAGAGAAATAATACATGTCCACACAAAAACTTGTACATGATGTTATAGCAGCATTATTCATAATAGCCAAAAATTGGAAACAACCCAAATGCTCATCAATTGATGGATAGGTGGACAAAATGTGGCATATTTATAAAACGAAATGTTATTTGGCATTAAAAAGGCATGAAGTTCTGATCCATGTACAACATGGATGAGTTCAAAAATATTATGCCAAGTGAAAGAAACCAGTCACAAAAGAACTCATATTCTATGATTCCATTTATAGGCCATGTCCAGGATAGGTAAATCTTATACAGTTAGGAAGTAGTTTAGTGGTTTCTAAGGGCTAGAGGGAAGATGAATGGAGAACGGCTGCTATTGGGTGCAGGGTTTCTTTTTCAAGTGATGAAAATGTTCTAAAATTGGATAGTGGTGATTCTTACATAACTCTGTGAATATACTAAAAACCTTGAAGTTTACACTTTAAAAGGGTGAATTTTGTGATATATAAATTACATCTTAATAAAGATGTTACAAAAAATGTTCAAGCTCATCATTTTTTAGTTGATCACATGTAAGATCAAAATAGTTTGAAGTGAATTAGCATTCCTGAAAGGCTAAGCATACTCTCATCAGACTGACATCCTGAAATATGTCAACTTCAACTCTACACAAATACAAAAACCAACAACTTGAAAAAATGTGAAAAATGTATACAGATTGTAGAGTGGGCCATACACTTAGAAAAAGGGACTCACATGGATTAAATTTTCTGTTTTATGAATTTTGGCCTAAAAACAAGCTGAAGTTGAATAGAAAACTCATACTTTTTTTGTCCTGAAGGTCCAGAGGATAGAATTAAGGGAACCTATAGCTGCTGGAGAGTGAGGTGGGCATGTTAGAAAAAAGAAAGATAGTGTGGTAGAAAGGCCCCAGGTTCTGTGGTAAACTTGGCTCACATTTTCAGCCTGAGTCTTGAACCATGCATGCATAAAGCAAACCCAAAATAGCACAGACAAGGAGAAAAAAAAAAGAAAACAGCTAAAACTTAACTGATATTTGAACTGTTGCCCAAGAAAAAACATTTATATTTCCACTACAACCAATTTAAGTCCTGCTAAAATCAAAATATCAACACTCTTGGGTGGAATAAAAGAGAATCCAGAGTTTCTACAACATGGCAATTAATGTCAGAATGCAATCAAATTTAGTCAACATAAAAAGAAACAGAAATACTTGACAAATTCTGTAGACAAATGACAACCAACATTGACCAACCTTGACATAATTTAGGTATGAAATTAGCAGATAGAGATTTTAAAGCAGTTAGTATGCTTCTGATCACGTATAAATATGGTTGCAATGAATGAAAATATAGGAAATCTCAGCAGAGAAATATAAGCCATGTAAAAAAAAGGGAAATTCTAGAGCTGAAAATAATTTATTTATAAATATCTGATATATAAAATGTACTGAGTAAGTTTAGCAGGAGAATGGAGACGACAGAAGAAATATTGAGTGAACTTGAAGGTAGATCAATAGGAATTATCCAATCTACAGAATAGAAAAAATAAACATTTAAAAATAAATTAACAGAACTTTTTTAGATATTATGGAATAATATCAAAATATTTGTTTATACATGTAATTGAAGTCTCAGAAGAATATAGAATGGAACATAATATATTTTAAAGAAATAACAGTGAATTTTTTTCAAAATTTGGTAAAGACAAAAACAGAAAAATTTAAGAACCTCAGCAATTCCCAAGCAGGAAAAATATGAAGAGAATCATACTTAGATATATTAAAATAAAACTGCACAAAACCAAAGAAAAAGAGAAAAAATTGAAAGTAGTCAAAGAAAAATGAAACATTACATACAGAGAGAAAAAATAAATCATTATACCATTTACTTATCAGAACACTTGGAACCCAGAAGACAGTGGGAAAATATCATTAAGGTGATCATTAAGGTGATGAAAGAAAATATCAAAGAAACAAAAACTATCAACCAGGAATTCTATATCTAGCAATAATGTCCCTCTAGAATGTAGGGAAATATATCTTCAGCTAAAAAGAATATAAGAGAATTTGTTGCCAGCAGACATAAATTAAAAGAATTGCCAAAGGCAGTTCTGAGGCTGAAGAGATACCTCACTGGAAGCTCATATCCTCAGGAAGAATAAAGAATACTGAAAATGGCAAATATAAAGATAAATGACTATTCTCTTTTTCTCTAAATTTCTTTAAAATTCATATGATGGTTTAAAGCAAAAATTACTACATTGTCTCATGGAGTTTATAATGTATATAGAAATAAAATGTTATATCCATGAGAGCATTAAAGTGAGGGATATTATATAAACCTACAGACAATTGTAAAGTTCTGCATTTTATGTGAAATGACACAATATTAACTCTAAGTTCACTGTGAAAATTTAAAGATGTATATTTTAATACCTACAGCAACTACTAAAAAATATGCAAAGTGGTATAATTAAAAAGCCAACAGATAAATTAAATTGCAATTCTGAAAATATTCAAAAATCCAAAAGAGGACAGAAACAGGAAATTAAAGGCAAAGTAAGTAAAATGAAGGAAATGATCAAATTAACAGCAGATATTAATGAAATAAAAAAACAGATAAGCAATAGATAAATTAGTAAGGCCAAAACTTGCATTTTTTAGAAGATCAACAAAATAATAAGTCCCTAGGTAGACTGATAAAAATAAATAAATAACACGAATCACCAATAAGAGGAACAAAAGTACTGCTATCACTGCTTATCCTAAAGATATTAAAAGGATAAAAAAACAATATTATGATCAACTTTATGCCCCAAATTTATTGACAACCTAGATGGAATAGATAAATCCTGGGGGCAGAGAGGAACAGCTTACCAAAACTGACATTAAATTAAATTGAAAATCTGAAATGTTTTACAATTAACAGATAAGTCAAATCCATCACCAAAAGACTTTCCACAGGGAAAACACCAGGCCCAAGTGATTTCATTTGTGAATTCTATAGAAATATAAGGAAAAATAACACTAAATTTACACAAAGGCTTACAGAAATAAGAGGAAGAGGGAATATTTGCTAATTCATTTTATGAAGCCAGCATAATCCTAATATTGATATCTCACAAAAAATATTACCAAAAAAGAATTACAGACAAATATCCCTCATGGACATAGATACAAAAATGTTACACTTAAATCCCCCAAAATACTTAATAAAATATTATTAAATAAAATTATAGTTTTATTCAAAATAGCCAAAACTTGGAAACAATAAGATGTCCATAAATGAATGGAAACATAAATCAACTGTGATATATTTATACAATGGACTACAACTCACCAATAAAAACAAACAAACTATTGAAATGAATGACATGGATGAAGATCAAAATATTATGCTGAGTAGGAAAAGTCTTACAAAAAAGAATATGTACTGTGTGGTTCTATTTATTTGGAGTTCTAAAACAAGCAAAACTAATCTATGATGGAATAAAATAAGAACAGTTTTTGGCTCTGAGAACTTAGGGGAGAATTTGAGAAGTCCATGAAAGAACTTTGTGGTAGTAACGTTCTATATCTTGATAGAGATTTGTTACATAGCATTTGTCAAAACCCACCAAACGTACAAGATTTGTATATTTCTTTTTATATAAATTTTACATGAAAAACTGCAAAAATATTGAACTCTAGTTAACGATATGGCTGCTAAAGTATTTAGGAAGAAAAACATCTGCAATTCTTAAAAAGTAAGATGAGTAGCTAAAGGGAGGACAAATGATTATAAATGTGATAAAACAAGTAATTTCAAACATATAGCAAAGTTTACTATTTACTATGAGTCTTTCAATCTTTATTTTATTTATTTATTTATTTTTAAATATATTTATTTATTTATTTTTGGCTGTGTTGGGTCTTCATTGTTGCAAGCAGCCTTTCTCTATTTGCAGCGAGTAGAGGCCACTCTTCCATGTGGTGTGCGGGCCCCTCATTGCGGTGGCCTCTCTTTGTTGTGGAGCATGGGCTCTAGGCTCACAGGCATTAGTAGTTGTGTGTGAAGAGTCTTTCAATCTTTATATTTGACATTTTTCATACTGAAATGATGGAAAATAGTTTGAAGTTCCATAACTTAGACGATGGGAAATTTCTCATTTAGAAATATGAAGGACCGATAAGCTATAGAATCTTAATATAGCTAGGAAACTACCTGAAAAAGAATTCATACTCAATGCAATCCCACTGTGATATAAGAAACCAGTATTCTGGTTCAGAAAGAAATATTTTCAAAACTCTTTTCTAATGGGTCAGGACTAAGAACTGGTTTTTATTCAGAGCCTTCTCCATTTTTCTCATTTAATTGTTTCATCATTTAGACTATTTAAGATTCAGTTGTTCCTCCTTATGTGCCAGCATCACAAACTTCCTCTAAGCGAATGTCCATTTGTAAAGATAGAAACGCAAGCAAAATGTACAGCCTAAGTTTCCACTAGTTCCCACGTTCCATGTACTTCAAATGCCCATAAGCAGCTTCATAAGCCTTTAGCAGCTCTTTCTCTTTTTATTCAAATTGGATTCCACTACAAAACCTGGTTGGATGAACAAGTAAACAAACAAATAAAATAAATGAACAAATAAATGAATACATATAATTTAACCAAAGGCAGAAACTCTGCCCACTAAGAACTGAACTGCCCTCCAGTTTCAAGGAACAGTTGGGTAGCCTGCCACGGTCTTAGTGTGTTATGAAGAACTGAGTCTAATCCTTACATTCTAGCTGTCCTCAAACCCAAAGACTAAATAGAAATCTTTTTGTTCAAAGTTAAGTAAACCTAAAATGTCAACAAGTAGCCTATGAAAAAGAAATATAACCTGCAAAATGCATATTCTTCCCTTGATTAGATTTAGACCACCATAGAAACGGAAAATTGCTTTAAAAATATTTTGCTATCTGTTGTTAATATAAGAGAATATTACTCTGAGTATTTTCATATTAGCATTCTCTAGCACCTGGCACAAAAATTTTAAATATCTTTTGAATGGATGAATGAATGAATAAGTTTCTCTTATTTAAAAAGTTGACTTTAAGATATGAGAATGAATATAATCAAATTAAATCATGGTTGGAATTTGGAAGTCACTAATTGATACTGCAGACAACAAAATAAATAATTCAAAGGACGTTCTTGAAAAATACTTGTGAAATAAAGAAAAAGAAAACAGAAATTTAAAATTAGGGAGAGAATATAATGGATTTGAGTTTCCAGATTTTATAAGACCTTAGGGTTAAAATGAAAAGTGGCATTTAAAGGTAGAGTAATGAAAGGAGACTTAAACTTAGAAATATCCTGGTAACATACTTAAATTTAATAAGCGTATCCTTAGCACTTATCACCATCCAAAATATTACATATCTTATAAATTGTCTTTTTGTCCCTCTATTAGAAGTTAAGCTTCAGGAAAGCTGGAAATTTTTTACTTTTGATCCACTGCTATGTGCACCACCACCAAAAGTATTTTCTAATAGATAGTAAATATGCAGTAAATATATATTGAGTTAATTACCTAATTTTAATTAATTAAAAAGAATCCAGGCAAGGAATGAGGGATGGTGGTGGTGTGTAGATCAGTAGGGAGTCAAGTATATATTGAATACAGCAATTAAAAGCAAGTTGGTCTCAGCTTTTCCTCTGTAACAAAACTCTGTTTTCTTTTTCAAAAAGCAATATAACTTTAAAAACTTTTTATGACCTTAAAATTACACTAATAATAAGCTGCCTTTTGTGCACAAAGATAACAGGACAAATCTCAAGTTTTGCAAAGTCTAAGAAATTAAGAGTTCATAAAAATTGCTTAAAGAAATGCTTTGAAAAACTTAAAAATTTTATCAAGATTAGAGCTCAGGGGGAAAAAAGGCAGTTAAAAAAATTACCAGTAATTTTCAGAGAAAACTCTAATTCGAAAAGATACATGCACACCAGTGTTCATAGCCAAGACATGAAAGAAACCTAAGTGTCCATCGATTAGATGACTGAAGGAGATGTTGTCTCTCTCTCCCTCTTTCTCTCTCTCTCTCTCTCTCTATATATATATGTATATATATGACAAATATACATAATATATAGAATGTATTATATATATACAATAGAATATTACTCAGCCATAAAAATGAATGAAATAATACCATTTGCAGCAACATGGATGGACCTAGAGATTATCAAACTAAGTGAAGTAAGTCAGAAAGAGAAAGACAAATATCATATGATATCATTTATATGTAGAATCTAAAAAAACGATACAAAAGAACTTATTTATAAAACAGAAACAAACTCACAGACATAGAAAACAAACTTATGGTTACCAAAGGGGAAAGGGTGGGGTAGGGATAAACTAGGAGCTTGGGATTAACAGATACATGATACTTTATGTAAAGCAGACAAACAACAAGGTGATACTGTATAGCACAGGGAACTATATTCAATATCTTTTAATAATCTATAATGGAAAAGAAACTGAAAATATATATGTATATATATAACTGAATCACTTTGCTGTACACCAGAAGCTGACACAACACTGTAAATCAAATATACTTCAGTTATAAGTAAATAAATAAAAACTTCCTGCTAATTTTGAAGTCAACCACATTCACAAAATTATGAGAACAAGAGGACAACCACCATGGCAAAAAAAGAGTTGAAGCTAAAAACTCTAAATGGTGTATTGAAATCCACAAAATAAAATATTAAATATAAATGGGGCTCAAGCCCAACCAGAATGTCTGAGGAACATAAAAAATAACTCACAGGGCTTCCCTGGTGGCGCAGTGGTTGAGAGTCCACCTGCTGATGCAGGGGACCCATGCCCTGGTCCGGGAAGATCCCAACATGCCACAGAGCGTCTGGGCCCATGAGCCATGGCCGCTGAGCCTGTGCATCCGGAGCCTGTGCTCTGCAATGGGAGAGGCCACAACAGTGAGAGGTCCACGTACTGCAAAAAAATAAAAAATAAAAATAAAAATAAAATAATCTAGCATTACAGAGGCTAGACCAGGAGAATTATTTATATATCAGCCCTGTCTCCCATTGATTAGGAGATGCGCTTGGGAGCATTAACACCTTGGCACCTCCTGGTTTCACAGGCTGGTTGCTCCTACCAGCTTCTGTGAAATGAGAGAAGCCCAGGCAGAGAGCGAAAGACATAGGGACACTAGGTCTTAATTTGAACAAGACACTGTCAGCATGAGACCGGTGGAAGGCTCAAGAAATTGTCTATTCTAACCATGGCTGAAATCAGAGGTGAGACAAAGAGGATTTTACTCAGGCCTTAAAGAGGAGTCTGATGTTTCTTTGATAGATCTTCCAAGATCTATCATCTATGCAATTCATGATTAATTTCCTCCCATCCTACTACCTTGCCCAATTGACCAGAACTTCCTTTGGAAATAGGGATTTATGTTTCTGCTTACATGGAAGAGCAGTTTAAACAAAGTAAAAATATTATTGGTGAAGGCAATAAGAATATTAAGAATAAATAAATGTGTGTATAATTTTCATCTTTTGTACACCAGATGCAAAGGATACTAGTTCTTTTAAAATATATGTACAAGAATTCATATACTCATAAAATTCTCATTATTAAAAAAAAATAGAAACTATAGGAAAGAAACACCATACCACAATGCAATAAACTAGAAATTCTTTATGTAAATTCTCACTTCTGTTTTAAACTATAACTTTCATATTCTTGAGTTCATTGCTGACTGGCATACCTACTATGCCAGACATTTGCCTATTTGCCCTCAACCCCTGTTCCTACTCTTCTGTGTTTTTTCTGTATATTAAAGAAGGTTAGAAGTCTGCAAGCTTTGTTTCTCTGTTTTCCTTGCTGGCTCTCTTGCTGATGAGTTCTGCTAATAGAACGTACTAGTGGGAGATAAGAAGACAGCAGGAAGAGCAAAGGTTCCTCCTCTGACTCCAATATTGTAGTAGTGGCTGGCAATTGCTGTCAGTTTCTGTAGTAGTAGCAGGAATGGGTTGATTGATTCTAGACCAAAGAAGACTGGGCATAGGTGGCCACTTTTCCTTGGTGTCAGCTTTGTCCCTCCAACTCTCTTTCCTTTTCCTGTTTGCTATCCTAGCCCTTCCAATATTCATCAACAATTCTTCATTTAAAATTCTCTCTGTTGGGAATGGCCATCATTAAAAATCTACAAGTAGCAAATACAGGAGAGGATGTTGAGAAAAGGGAACCCTCCCACACTGTTGATGGAATGTAATTGGTGCAACCACTAAGGAGAACAGTACAGAAGTTCTTCAAAAAACTAAAACTAGAGTTGCCATATGGTCCTGCAATCCCATCCTGGGCATATATCCAGACAAAACTATAATTCAAAAAGATTCATGCACCCCTATATTCATAGCATCACTATTTACAATAGCCAAGACACAGAAACAACCTAAATGCCCATTGACACATGACTAGATAAAATTGTATATATATCCAATGGAATATTACTCAGCAATGAAAAAGAAGGAAATAATCCTATTTGCAGCTACATGGATGGACCTAGAGATTATCATACTAAATGAAGTAAGTCAGAAAGAGAAAGACAAATACCATATGATATCACTTATATGTGGAACCTAAAATATGACACAAATGAACTTATCAACAAGTCAGAAACAGACTCACGACATACAGAACAGACTTATGGTTGCCAAGGGGGAGAGAGGGCGGGGCGGGATAGATTGGGAGTTTGGGACTAGCAGATGAAAACTATTATATATAGAATGGATAAACTACAAGGTCTTACTGTATAGCACAAAAACTATATTCAATATCCTGTAATAAACCATAATGGAAAGCTGGATGTCTCTATGGTGAATTTTGTTTCCCCAAATGGATCCTGAATAATAATAATACATTTTTTGACTAATTCTTAATTCAAATTAGCATGACTTGATAGGGGAGATGTCAAGATAGCGGTGTGGAAAAACACAGCTTTAGCGTCTCCCCACAACTAGGGTGCCTGCCGGCCACTGGTGGGGGACTCTGACGCTCAAGGAGACAGGAGGAACCCCAGAGTGAACCAGTAGGATGTAGGGGGACAGAGGGGGGAGGAGAAGTGGAGGCCAGACAAGATCAGTGCCCCTGAGGCCAGGGAGATCAGGAGAGGCAGGTGGGAGGGACCCTCTGGGAAGAGTGGGAGAGGAGTGGAGGGTGATCGCCTGGTCCACTGGGGTCTGGGGAGCCTGCTGAGCTCCCAGGCTGGTCCCCTGAAATCCAAAGACTCCCCCCAGGTCACGTGGGTCCTTGGGGGCATAGGAAGGAGGCCGAGGGGAGAACAGGAGAGGCAGGTGGGAGGGGGTCTCTGGGAGGAGTGGGTGAAAAGTGGAAGGCAATTGCTCCACCCACTCGGGCATGGGGAGACTGCTGAGCTCCCAGGCCGATCCCCTGCTCTCGAAACTCCCTTCCAGGCCACGTGGATCCTTGGGGGCAAAGGAGGGAGACTGCGGAGATCAGGAAAGGCAGGTGGGAGGGGGCCTCCCAGAATCCAGACCAGAGGAGCAGGAGAGGAGAGGAGGGTTTTTGTCTCAGCCACTCAAGCCCAGAAAGCCTGCTGGGCTCCCAGGTGAGGTTCCCTGCCCTCTGAGACCAGGGCTTGGGGGGGCACACCTGGGCCCCTTCTGTTCCTTGAGCCTAAGCCCACCCCCCCTCACAGCCCCCAGGGCCTTTTCCCGCCCTGTGAGTCCTGAGCATTGGCACCGCACACTGCCCAAACCTTGCCCTTGCTTAGGTCCCACTCTCCACATCCAAAGCCTTCCCCCCACCTTTTTTTTTCCCTTTCCCTACTCCTCTTTTTAATTATTGTGGCACTGATGTACCTTCTGGTTGTTGATTCATCTATATTTTCATTTTAACATTCTTTCTAACATATCTGTTAGTTTCCTAGTATAAATTTATTTTTTACTTATTGTTCTCTTTTTTTATTTTTTGCCACCCCACATGGCTTGCGGGATCTTGGTTTGTGAGCCCGGGGTCAGGTGGAAGCTCCTGTGGTGAGAGCTCTGAGTCCAAACCACTGGACTAACAGAGAACCTCAGACCCCAGGGAATATTCATCAGAGTGAGGTCTCACAGAGGTTGTCATCTCAGCACCAAGACCCAGCTCTACCCAATTGCCTACAAACTCCAGTGTTGGAAGCCTCAGGCCAAACAACCAGTAAAACAGAAACACAATCCCAATCATTAAAAAAAAGAAAAATTCAGATGGCAAAAAAATATGTCACAGATGAAGGAGCAAGGTAAAAACGTACAAGACCAAATAAGTGAAGAGGAAATAGGCAATCTACCTGAAAAAGAATTCAGAATAATGATAGTAAAGATGATCCAGAATCTCAGAAGTAGAATGGAAACATGGATTGAGAAAATACAAGAAATGTTTAACAAAGCTCCAGAAGAACTAAAGAACAAACAAACGGAGATGAACAACACAATAACTGAAATGAAAAATTCACTAGAAGGAATCACCTAACAGAATAAGTGAGGCAGGAGAACGAATAAGTGAGCTGGAAGACAAAATGGTGGAAATAACTACCAAGGAGCAGAATAAAGAAAAAATAATGAAAAAATTTGAAGACAATCTCAGAGACTACTGGGACAACACTAAATGCACCAACATTCGAATTATAGAGGCCCCAGAAGAAGAAGAGAAAAAGAAAGGATCTGAGAAAATATTTGAAGAGATTATAGTGGAAAATTTCCCTAACATGGGAAAGGAAATAGTCACCCAAGTCCAGGAAGCACAGAGAGTTCCATACAAGATAAACCCTAGGAAAAACACACCAAGACACATATTAATCAAACTAACAAAAATTAAATTCAAAGAAAAAATATTAAAAGCAGCAAGAGAAAAGCAAACATAATATACAAAGGAATCCCCATAAGATTATCAGCAGATTTTTTGGTGGAAACTCTGCAGGGCAGAATGGAGTGGCAGGATACACTTAAAATGATGAAAGAGAAAAACCTACAACCAAGATTACTCTACCCAGCAAGGATCTCATTCAGATTTGATGGAGAAGTCAAAAGCTTTTCAGACAAGCAAAAGCTAAGAGAATTCAGCACCACCAAACCAGCTTTACAACAAATGCTAAAGGAACTTCTCTAGGCAGGAAACATAAGAGAAAGAAAAGACCTACAAAAAAGCCCAAAACAATCAAGAAGATGGTAATAGGAACATACATATCGATAATAACCTTGAATGTAAATGGATTAAATGCTCCAACCAAAAGACAGAGACATGCTGAATGGATACAAAAACAAGACCCATATATATACTGTCTACAAGAGGCCCACTTCAGACCTAGGGACTCATACAGGCTGACAGTGAAGGGATGGAAAAAGATATTCCATGCAAGTGGTAATCAAAAGAAAGCTGGAGGGGCTTCCCTGGTGCCACAGTGGTTGAGAGTCCACCTGCTGATGCAGGGGACGTGGGTTTGTGCCCCGGTCCGGGAAGATCCCACATGCCGTGGAGCAGCTGGGCCCGTGAGCCATGGCCGCTGAACCTGCCTGTCCGGAGCCTGTGCTCCACAGCGGGAGAGGCCACAACAGTGAGAGGCCCACGTACCACAAAAAAAAAAAAAGAAAGAAAAGAAAAAAGAAAGCTGGAGTAGCAATACTCTTAACAGATAAAATAGACTTTAAAATAAAGACTGTTACAAGAGATAAGGAGGAACACCACATAATGATCAAAGGATCAATCCAAGAAAAGATATAACAACTATAAATATTTATGCACCCAACATAGGAGCACCTCAATACATAAGGCAAATGCTAACAACCATGAAAGGAGAAATTGACAATAACACAATAATAGTAGGGAACTTTAACACCCCACGTTCAACAATGAACAGATCATCCAAACAGAAAATAAATAAGGAAACACAAGCTTTAAATGACACAATAGACCAGATAGATCTAATTGATATTTATAGAACATTCCACCCAAAAGTGGCAGAATACACTTTCTTCTCAAGTGTACATGGAACATTCTCCAGGATAGATCACATTTTGGGTCACAAATCAAGCCTTGGAAAATTTGTGAAAATTGATATCATATCAAGCATCCTTTCTGACCACAACACTATGAGATTGGAAATCAATTATAGGAAAAGAACTGTAAAAAAACACAAATACATGGAAGCTAAACAGTGCACTACTAAATAATCAGTGAAGAAATCAAAGAAGAAATAAAAAAATACATAGAAACAAGTGACAACAAAAACACGGTGACCCGCAACCTATGGGATGCAGCAAAAGCAGTTCTAATAGGGAAGTTTATAGCAATTCAATCTCACCTCAAGAAACAAGAAAAATCTCAAACAATCTAACCTTACACTTAAATAACTAGAGAAAGAAGAACAAAGAAAATTCAAAGTCAGTAGAAGAAAAGAAATCAGAAAATTCAAAGTCAGTAGAAGAAAAGATCAGAGCAGAAATAAATGAAATAAATGAAATAGAAATGAAGAAAACAATAGCAAAGATCAATAAAACTAAAAGCTGTTTCTTTGAGAAGATAAACAAAATTGATAAAACCTTAGCCAGATTTATCAAGAAAAAAAGCAAGAGGGATGCAGTTCAATAAAATTAGAAATGAAAAAGGAGAAATCACAACTGACACTGCAGAAATACAAAGAATTATAAGAGATTACTACAAACAACTATATGCCAATAAAAAGGACAACCACGAAGATATGGACAAATTCTTGGAAAGGTACAATTTTCCAAGACTGAACCAGGAAGAATTAGAAAATATAAACAGACCTATCACAAGTAATGAAATTAAAACCATAATTAAAAACTTTCCAACAAACAAAAGTCCAGGAACAGATGGCTTCACAGGTGAATTCTATCAAACATTTAGAGAAGAGCTAACACTGATCCTTCTCAAACTCTTCCAAAAAATTTCAGAGGCAGAAACAGTCCCAAATTCATTCTGCAAAGCCACCATCACCCTGAAAGCAAAGCCAGAAAAAGATATCACAAAAAAAAAAGAAAATTAGACATCAATATCACTGATGAATTTACATGCAAAAATCCTCAACAAAATACTAGCAAACAGAATCCAATAGCACATTAAAAGGATCATACACCATGATCAAGTGGGATTTATCTCAGGGATGCAAGGATTCTTCAATATACACAAATCAATTAATGTGATACAGCACATTAACAAATTAAGGAATAAAAACCATATGATTATTTCAATAGATGCAGTAAGAGCTTTTGACGAAATTCAGCACCCAATTATGATAAAAACTCTCCAGAAAATGGGCATAGAGGGAACCCACCTCAACATAATAAAGGCTATATATGACAAACCCACCACAAACGTCATTCTCAATTGTGAAAAACTGAAAGCATTTCCACTAAGATCAGGAACAAGACAAGGATGTCCACACTTGCCACTCTTATTCAACATAGTTTTGGAAGTCCTAGCCACAGCAATCAGAGAAGAAAAAGAAATAAAAGGAATACAAATTGCAAAAGAAGAAGTAAAACTGTCACTGTTTGCCAATGACATGATATTATACATAGAAAATCCTAAAGATGCCACCAGAAAACTACTAGAACTAATCAATGAATTTGGTAAGGTTGCAGGATACAAAATTAATGCACAGAAATCTCTGGTATTCCTATACACCAACAATGAAAAATCAGAAAGAAAAATTAAGGAAACACTCCCATTTACCACTGCAACAAAAAGGATAAAATACCTAGGAATAAACCTGCCTAAGGAGAGGAAAGACTTGTAGTTAGAAAACTATAAAACACTGGTGAAAGAAATCAAAGATGACAAAAACAGGTGGAGAAATATACCATGTTCGTGGACTAGAAGAATCAATATTGTGAAAATGACTATACTACCCAAAGCAATCTACAGATTCAGTGCAATCCTTATCAAACAACCAATGGCATTCTTCACAGAATTAGAACAAAAAAATCTTACAATTCGTATGGAAACACAAAAGACCCTGAATAGCCAAAGCAATCTTGAGAAAGAAAAATGGAGCTGGAGGAATCAGGTTCCCTGACTTCAAACTATACCACAAAGCTACAGTAATCAAGACAGTATGGTACTGGCACAAAAACAGAAATATAGATCAATGGTACAGGATAGAATGCCCAGAGGTAAACCCACACACATATGGGCAGCTAATCTATGAAAAAGGAGGCAAGAATATACAATGGAGAAAAGACAGCCTCTTCAATAAGTGGTGCTGGAAAACTGGACAGCTACAGGCAAAAGAATGAAATTAGAACACTGCTTAACAGCATACACAAAAATAAACTCAAAAACTTTTAGGAAAACCACTCTTTGACATAAACCACAGCAAGATCTTTTTTGACCCACCTCCTAGAGTAACAGAAATAAAAACAAAAATAAACAAATGGGACTTAAAAATAGCTTTGCACAGCAAAGGAAACCATAAACAAGACAAAAAGACAGCCCTCAGAATGGGAGA
This sequence comes from Tursiops truncatus, assembly GCF_011762595.2. Classification (NCBI taxonomy): domain Eukaryota; kingdom Metazoa; phylum Chordata; class Mammalia; order Artiodactyla; family Delphinidae; genus Tursiops; species Tursiops truncatus. The sequence continues at coordinate 106,703,405 of NC_047034.1, read as the reverse complement.
AAATATTTGCAAATGAGACAACAGAAAAAGGATTAATCTCCAAAATACACAAAAAGCTCATGGAGCTCAATAACAAAAAAACAAACAATCCAGTTAAAAAATAGGCAGAAGACCTAAATAGACATTTCACCAAGGAAGACATACAGTTGGCCAAGAGGCACATGAAAAGATGCTCAACATCACTAATTATTAGAGAAATGCAAATCAAAACTACAGTGCGGTATCACCTCATGCCAGTCATAATGGCCATTATCAAAAAAGCTAGAAACAGTAAATGCTGGAAAGGGTGTGGTGAAAAGGGAACCCTCTTACACTGTTGGTGGGAATGTAAATTGATACAACCACTATAGAACACAGTATGGACGTTCCTTAAAAAACTAAAAATAGAACTACCATATGACCCAGCAATCCCACTACTGGGCATATATGCTGAGAAAACCATAATTCAAAAAGAGACATACACCACAATGTTCATTGCAGCACTATTTACAATAGCCAGGACATGGAAGCAACCTAAGTGTCCATCGACAGATGAATGGATAAAGAAGATGTGGCACATATATATAATGGAATATTACTCAGCCATAAAAAGAAACGTAATTGAGTTATTTGTAGTGAGGTGGATGGACCTAGAGACTGTCATACAGAGTGAAGTAAGTCAGAAAGAGAAAAACAAATACCATATGCTAATGCATATATATGGAATCTAAAAAAACAAAAACACAAAATGGTACTGATGAACCTAGTTGCAGAGCAGGAATAAAGAGGTAGACATAGAGAATGGAGTGGATGACATAAGGTGGAAGGGTGAAGTTGGGACGAAGTGAGAGTAGCATCAACATATATACACTACTGAATGTAAAATAGTTGGCTAGTGGGAAGCAGCAGCATAGCACAGGGAGATCGGCTTGGTGCTTTGCGATGACCTAGAGGGGTGGGATAGGGAGGATGGGAGGGAGGCTCAAGAGGGAGAGTATATGGGGACATGTGTATGCATATGGCTGATTTGCTTTTTGTGCAACAGAAACAAACACTGTGTTGTGAAGCAATTATACTCCAATAAAGATCTATTAAAAAAAATAGCATGACTTTATTACATGGTAATATATTCAGTGCATTTTGTTTGCTTTTTTGCAGCATGCATCCTGACTTTTTCTGCTCACTCCCCTTCTGTTTCTCCTCTCCTTTCACAAGTGTCAGACCTTCTTCTCAGTTTCTCATTTCTCAGTCTCAGACTCTCACTGCCTTCTCCAGCTCCTTCCACTTTATCTTTATAAGCACACAGGAAATAGCCCTAATAATTCCCTTGCACTGATAATTCGGTTTGCTGTTGCTTATCTAAGGGCATTAACCCACACAGTAGGAAGTGCAGTTTAGATAGATTACTCCAATGGTTGACTGGAAACTGAATTGAACAGAAACACATCTGGAAGCAGGCAGAAGAATATAAAAATCTTCCTTTAAAATGTGTTTCAAATAGCTGTTCGCCAAATTTAGAAATTGTTAAGAAAGCTTTTATTTTCATAGTTTAAAAAGTAAATTTATTTTAAAAATGTGTACAAAACTAGTGCACATTCAGAACAGAGCAATCAGGATAATGAATGGATTAAAGCATATTAAAAGCAAGTGAAGGGAATGAAGAAGAAAACACTACAAAAGACCTTAGCAGTTAAAAGACTGATATACATAACAGGAACTTGGCTTCTTTACTAGGATCAATAAATATAGGCTACAAGGAGACAAATTTCAACTTGATAAAAGATAAGCTTTTACAATATATTTACAGAGCAAATAGCCCCTTTGTGGGATATTCAAACAAGGACTTGACCACTTGAAGAACAGGCTGGATGACTGGAATCTAATAATTCTGAGATTGTTCCTAATGCTAAGTTAGTTGAATCCGTAGCAACTTCAGTGAAACAGAAGAATGCACTCTCACACCCCCTACCATTTAATTTCTTTTTTCCTAAGATCATTCTTATATGCATGGTGATGTCAACAAGACATGCCTGCAAGAAAGCATACTCTCTGAATATGCCTGTTTACTGTGTCTCAGTGAGGGTATAAATCCGTATCTCAGTGGAAAAGAACATATGGAGCCCAAAGAAAGGAAGAAAATATAATAGTTTTAAAACAACTAATTAAAGCTGGCGACTGGACCAGAAATACCTTCCACCTTTACACTAAAACATTTCAGATTAGTTTCTAATTGATATAAAGTAGAAACTTAAATAGTCCTATTTCTCTAGGAGTTGCTTTCAGTGTTGTTGCTATGAAAATGATGGCCTGGACAAAAATGGCCCGGAACACATGGTATAACCTAGCTAAGTCGTATTAATGCATCTTTAAAGTCCAGTGCCTGTGTCCTATGTACCTTGAGTCATAGGTCTCCTGTTACATTTCTCAAAACTATATAAAGCTAAGAGTAAATACCTATTAATCCAAACTCAGTTTCCTCTAAAGAAGATATTAATGCAGCCTAATTAGTTAATGAGTTGATATTTATTAAAAGCCCACAGTGTGGTGAGATTGTGGACAAGTATTTGACAGCTTATTTCAGGTAATGGTACCACCTTCTACAGTTACCTAACCTAGAAAACTCAGTTATACCTAACTCTGCTCTCTTCCTTTCACCATAATTAATCTGACTCTAACATGTCAATTCTACTTCTTAAATACATTTCAAAACCTCATCTGCTCTCCAGCCCCACTACCACTTTCCCAATTCAGGGTTTTATTACTTCCTCCCTGGATTATGAAAATAGCCTTCTATCTGATGTCCTGCCCCTCAACTATTACCTCGCCGGTCAACCATCCACATTATTACCAAAGTTATCTAATTATCTCACTTCTGCATTTGAAAGCTTTCAATGGCTTCCCAGAGCCTCACAACTATATTATTTCTCTGTCCCTTCTACCTTAGATATATTATGGATTTATGCCTTTCAGTAAATGTTGACTAAATGATGAGCAATTCCTAGATAACATCCTAGTTAAATAAGCACATGTCTATGGCCGTGTGGTAATTTTCCTAAATTACTGAACTGATTGTTATATCTGTGCCTATCTATTTATATACATATACAAAAATAACATATATAATATGGTGATTTTGAGTATATTAGAAATAAATTACTTTTAATAATTACCTCTGATTTTAAAATCTTCATGCTTCACTTTATAGATGCTTAAAAAAAACCAATAATGATAGTAAAAATTACCAATAATCCCACTATTCAGAGATAATTGATGCTGATATTTCAGGTTCTTTCTTTTCCATCGCCCCCTTCTTTTAAATGTACAAATAAACTCTTTAAAATCAACATTCTATGGAATACAGGGTTTTTCACTTAGGTAGCATGAATATTATTTCATATCATTAAAATTTTTTTGGAAAATTTCTTTTAGTAGATATACAACTTATTTGGCCATTATCATATCTTAAACATTTATTAATCAATCCTTAACTATATCTCTAATTATTTCCTTAATATAAATTTCTAAAAATGGGATTGCTGGGTTGGAAGGAAAGGTTGGTTTTAATGTTTTCATATAGTGATGAATTTTTCCAGAAAGTGTGCTAACCAGGTAAGAAAATGTCTGTCTCACTGATAACCTGCCAGCATTGTCCACTATCTTTTTAAGAGATTATTTTGTCATTTAAAACTAGGTTTAATGATCATTACTAAGGTAATTTAACATGTTTTCTTATAGTATCCATCATTTGTTTTGGTTCTGCTGTAAATTGTCTATTCATGTACGTGGCCCTTTTTCCCTTAGAGGTATGAAATAACACATATTTTGCCAGCAGGTTTCAACACCCATGGGAAAAAGATATATTCATGGAATGTGCCTTTGAAGCTGCATTCAAAAGATCTCAGGCAGAGGTTAGTGGTGAATAAAGCAGTTGCTTTTGCTTAATTACACAGGTTGGGAAAAAGTTTGTAGAACATGTTTTTCTTGAAAATAAAATATCTGTGGCCCACAAGGTAGGTGTACATACAAATCAGCTTCACAACTGCTTTCATAGAAGGAGCTGCTGGAAACTAGTATAAATATCTGCCTTTTGTATCACAACATTTCTCTAGAAGGGCATGTATAATAGTTCTTTCAAACCTAAATTTAGGGGTTGATAAGTAAAATATGAGAGGAGCTAGAAACTTCAGAGTCGTCCTTGACATGTTCCCTATCCAATTGCTAACAAGTTCCTGTTCATTTTTCCTGAGTGTCAATCAAATAGAGCCCCCTGGATCCATCCCCTTTGCCACTGTCTTAATTCAAGCCTGTCACATCTCACCAGAACTGTTGTAACAGTTTCCAAGTTTCTAAAATCACTCCCAATTAGTATCTAGTTGTGGAGTTCTATCAGAGTTAAATTAATAGTTAAGTATCATTTTTTCCCTTTAAAAAAGTAGTAAAATCTCATCTGAGAAAATGTAGATGATAAAAAAAGCAAAAAGGGAATAGTATCTGTAGTCTTATCTAACCCTCAGAGATAAAAACTAAAATTCCTACATATATTCTTTCTGGAATCATCCTATACATGTGTGTAACCTCTTTTATTCACAGAGCAATATATTCATTGCAAATACCTTCTTAAGTTTTCTGCAACATAATTTTAAGTGGCTGCATGGTGTGCCATTGTATGGACATTCAGGACACTTCCAATATTTCACTATTACAAGCAATGCCACAGTAAACATCTTTGTAATTGAATATTTTCTTTTAATACTTAAACACGTTAATTTTTCTTCCATCCAATGTTGCTGTGGAGAAATCTGATATCGATCTCATTCTTCCTTCCTTGTAGGTGAACTGCTCTTTCTTTCTGGAAGGTAGTGGAGTTTACTCCTTGTCTTTGATATTCCCTATGTGAGGCTTTCCTTATTTTTCTTGTTTGGTGCTCTATAAGCCCATCTCATTCTAAGGTCTTCCAGTTTTCAAAAATAGTGGGACACTTTTCTTCATTATTTCTTTAACTATTTCATTCTATTTTTCTTCTTTTCCCCTGAGATTTCTTGTATCTAGGTAACTGCACTTCTATTTCTAGACTCTGTGTAACTCTTAGCTTTTCTATGTTCTGCCTCCTCATCCTACCTCCTGCTTTTTGGGAGAGTTTCTCATTCTGATCTTTTAACTCATTCCTGGTTCTATTTCCCAATTATGTAAGTATTTTAATCATACTTATTTTAGATTATTCATCCATCTATTCTAAAAGTTTACGCTCAGAAGATGTATGTTGCCCAGTTTGGTGTGTGTTCTGTTAGGAAGTTAAATGCCATAGTAGGCTCACTATCTCAGTCCATGAGTCCATATTTTCTTATGAGTGCCAGCTGCTCTCTGTCTGGTAGACTGTGCAGTAGAAAAGCCCAAGCACCAAAGTCCTAGTTTGGTCAGACCAGCAAGTATAAGGAGAAGGAAGTATGAGCCAGAGCAGAGACCTAAGCCAACATGTAATAATTCTTGACCACACCCTATTTCTGCAATTCCACTAGACAACTCCTCTGGGAAAGTCTTGCTGCCAAGCAACAGTGTCAGGAGGCAGACTCCCTGCATGGTAGCCCACCAGCTGTGGAGTTCAGAGGGGAGGGGTGAACCAGTGGGTACCAGAAGACAGCTGATGGGTAGGAACCCCAATTATTCACCCCAATTATTCATGCCTTCAGGGATTTTTGCTATGCTACTTTGATCCTATCCCACAGACCCAAACACCCAGAGTGTGGGTCACTAGCAAAATAGCAGGAATTAGTGGTCCTAAGACAATGGGGGGAAAGATAACAAAAATTAAACCTTTCTTGTCCAGTTCATGTGTTCATTGCCATATTCAGTTACACCCTGTGTCTCCAGTTGTCATCCCTTCATGCGTCCAGCCACTACCACACATTCAAAAGTCAACCATCCTTTGTGGTCCCATTGTTTTCTCAGTTTTGTGGTACTGTTTGTCCTAGAGTCTGTTTCTCATTTTTTCTTAATGTCTCTAGGATTGATTTGAGGCAGGTGGGTCCAACAGCCCTTCTAGTTTGCCTTCTTGGTGAGAAGCAGAAGCTCATGTCAACATTTTATTCTTATTTCATGCCAATTCCCTTAGAATAAATTCTTAGAAATAGGAATGCTGTGGCATAGTGTACCTAAAAATTTAAGACTTTGGTTATATTTACCAAACTGTCCAGAGTTATAAGTAGGAAAATACATATTTTTGATAATTTACATCCAAACTTGCTTAAACAACTTTCTGTTCTCACAAACAGGCTGTTATGAACCCATGTACGTCCATATCTAATCACAGGAGATAGCTTGTCACATGATGAACCCACTTCTTTCCTACATCTGTCTTTGTTTCTTAGAACGGTGCTGCCTTTATTTTTTGTTGGGCTATAACTCAAATATTACCTATTATGTGGATCCCTCCCCAAATTCCCGAAAGTTAATCTCGCCTTTTCTCTGTTACTGTATAGTATTTTGTTCATACCTCCATTATAACACAGTATATTTTAATTATTTACTTTTGTACCTGGATGGGCACCTAGACTGTGAAGTTCTTTTGGATAGAGAATTTATCTTAATTATCTTATTATTGCCAGAGGCTTATGACTGGCAACAAAAGGTGATCAATGTTTGCAGAACCAATGAATGAATTTTCAACCAACAGAACCTGAACTAAAGGTGCAAAACACTGTTTAGGCACTTTCGTTCAGTCTTCAAAACCACTCGTATTATCATCTCCACCTTGTAGATGAGAAAGCTGAAGCTTAGAGAGGGTAGGTAGCTTGCAGAGGGAAGGGCTGGGATTCGAAATCCTATCTAATTCCAGAGTTAAGAATCAAAGCATCAAAGCAAAAATCCCAGAGGGAAAAAAGACTTGGGGCAAACAGGTTCCTACCCATGAGGTTAACTTGAGGCTTAACCACTAGGATCTTATGGTTCCTGCTCATTCTGTTTTGATAAATGTGGGTGAAGAAAATCAGGAAGATTATTTAATAAGGAGGCTCATTTTTTTCTTTGTCAAGTCACTATTTCTAACCTAATGTAATCTAGCATTTGAGAGGCGTCACCTTCACTATTCAGTTATTTCAAAATAAACCTAAAATGAAGATTAAATTATGTCAACTGAGAAATAGCCTAAATAATTTCCTTGTATAATAACCTTGCTAAGAGATTGTTAAAAGAACAGACTTGAAAACATTCTTCTGCCAGCAACGTGACACAATCTTTGTAAAACAGTTCCATTTCAGAATGCTCCTAAATTTCCATAGATTTTACTAGTATTTCCTGATAGGGGAATGGAGTAAGGAGAGGATATAAGTAATGTAAGAGGCAAACAAACAAACAAACATTGAGATACTGAGCTAAGCTATGAAAATGTGCTATTTAATTTCTGGAATTACCTTAAGAAATTTCAAACGTATAATTAATGACATATATGATGAACTAGCTCAGTGGATTTTACCATCTTCATGAAAAACTCTATAGATGCAGACAAGGAACACATGTTGAATTACATCATTTTGATGCCTCCAGTAGATACATATGGTTGAAAGAGGACTGTGTGATACCAAGTAGTCCTACAAGGTCGAGTTTTCAACTGTCTTCATCTTCTACCGCCTGGCCGTCAACCAGGCGGAGGAGGTGGAATGGATCACCCATGCCCCATGATCTGCTCTGACATGCTCTTGTTATTTCAGCCATGGAGACGTAGTCCAAGGTAAATGTCACTGATATGTATTCCCCTAAAGCTGAATAAAAACAAAGGCAGAGCTTATTGATTTTTTAAAATTAATTTCTTTCTGCCAGACTTCATTTAGGCCCATTGCCTACTTTCTTTGAGAACACCTGGGCAAGCAGAAATTTCCATTGCTGATTTAGAACATGGGAAAACCAAACTATAAAGAGCCAAATTTTTTTGTCATTTAATAAAAGGGAAAAGTGATCTTCAAGGGGGGCATGGTGATAACTCAAATTGCTAAAAGGAGTAAGTACACATCCAGGAAAGTGCCCCAAAGGTACAAGGACTGCAACCACATTCAGAAGTTATCCCTTCTGAAGGTAGAGATTCTTATTATTGGAAGATTATTGGTTTTGTTGGCAAATTTCCATACCTACTTCTGCATTATAATTGACCATTTTATTAAATATGTTTTCACTGCACTTTAGCAAAGTATATGTTAGAATTCCCAAATATGAGAGGTGGGAATTCTATCATCTTAGAGGCTCCTTGTCAAAAAGAGAGTATAATTTAAGATTAAGCCCTGAAGGAATGTGCCCCAATGAGCCCTCTTACTGTTGAAAGACTTCCATAAGAATAAAATATTTAAGATTTTTATGAAAATATTTAGTTGGGGTGTTTTGATTTAGAAGCACAGTGGTCTACAGATCCTCAAGTTCTAGATAGGAAGTGAGTCTCCTCATGAAAGGCAAGTGTGAAGAGTCACTGAAGAAAGAAAAGAGATGAAACGGAGGAGCCACTGCTATGTTTTCCTTTAGTGATTGTTGTAAAGTTAACCTTTGGAGTCTGCTCTCTTCCTCATGCTGAAAGGAGCCTCTGATTATTAGAAGCAAAGAAAACAAAATGTAACAGGTGTTGATGGTATCACTTTTGTACATGGGAAGAGATGATTTAGGTCTGCTCAGGAACAAATGGCCCTGCGATAGTACAGTTCTTCTAACTCCTGGGTCATGACCCTGAAAGTGAAACATAGACTGAATTATATGCAGCTTCATAGACAGCCTGATGACTTATGCCATGCATATGATAAGATTGAGCATGTAACTTTATTCAAGTCAGGGCATTTTATATTACTAAAGAGTTGGATTTCTCTCTGTCTCTCTCTCTCTCTCTCTCTCTCTCTCTCTCTCTCTCTCTCACACACACACACACACACACACACACACACACACACACCCTGTTTTCAATAACTGAGGTACAACATTCAGGTATCTCACAATACCCTGAAGTTGACCCTGGTCTGGTTGCTACACAGACATCCCTATCGCAGTACAAACGTGTGGTAGACCGGAATTGTTTTGTGCTGGGAAACAGATAAATGACGTGGATTGAAATTATGGTAAATTTAAATTGATGGCCTAATTAGTATTATCTCTTTTTGTATTCATTGTAAGAAAAATTATCCAGGAGGAACTCATTTTGCATTAATGTTGATATAAAGTGTAATTCTCCAGGATTTTCATTGTAATTTGGCATTAATTAATGCATCATTATTTTAAAGTGTTAATTAAATTGTTACAGAAAGGGACATCTGCAGTGGCTCAGAAAGAAAATCACATGAACAATTAGTTTTGTATAGGTCTGTGATGCAGAATCCAAGATCGCATGTGTGGCAGCAACGTGAAGGCCAAGGTAGATGGCAGACAGAAGGAGCTCTGCTCTGCCCTGCTCAGTGTACTGTTGACAGTACCTGCCCACTGTGTTCACGGGAAGGAGGAGTAGTCTCTAGAACACTGGATAGTTGTTCCATGCTTAGGACACAAGGCACTTCAGAAGGACTGTGGTTTTTTACTTGATTTTTCCTGGGAGCTTGGCAAAAGCCACTGACCATTCCCATGTCAGTAAAAGGAATAACAGCCTTCTTTTTTGTAATATTGTCTAAAGATTTCAGAAATAAGCTGCTGTAGAAGGCTAGGTTAATATTTCTCTTAGTAATAAACTCCATACAGAACTGTAACAAATCAAAGGGGAGATAATCTGTGGTAACTCCTTACGCAGTGGACCATCATTGTTAAGGCATCTGGAAATCATTGAATGCTATATCCCTGCTTAAGATATATCATTCCAAGGAAATTCCACCATGATTTCATATATCAAGGAATCGTGGCAATCAGATAGCAATGTGGTTGGCAATTCAATGGAACTTGGGATTTGGAGGGAATATATAAAGCAGGCCCCAGACACTCTGCGTCATGGTCTCATAGGACACAAAAATTTGGGGAATCTTACTGTCAGCAACATTATCCTATATTTTTGTGGAACTCTAGTGAATGAGCTTTCTTTGTCAAGAGTTGTAAACCAAGATTCCCATAGGAAGAGTATAAAAGAATAGTATAACATCATACCATGTAAAACTATGAAGCCCTTAAGTTGGCTATATATTTTTTTCTGGATACCAACTTAATACTGATTACAACCTATCCTTTAGCAACCGCAGTGAGAGTCTAATTTCTTAGGTTCTGTGAACTTTTCCTAACAGATAATCCTGTTTTATGGACATATGAGACAAAGCCCAAATTCCTACTATCAAGATGAAGTCAAACCTTTCCTCTGTTCATTAAATGATAAATTAGACCAAAAAAAGATGAGAATCAGTCCATACTGTTTTGACAGTTCTCCTTAGAGGAATTCATTTCCCTCCTCATGAAGATGCAAACTCACTGTAGATGGAGGTCTTTCTCAAGTCTTTTGTCTAGCTTGTAGCCTGGTTCCAGGATCACTCAATGAATGGTTAATCAATAGATTCATTCATGTAGCTCATGGATAATTGCTTTCCTAAAAAGAGGTGACCACAAAGTTTCTGTAAGTTCAATAGGTTCCACTTGAGAGTGATAGGTTTTACACAATTATTTCCAACCCATGGTCCCAAAGATCTCTATTGCCTATACTGCTAATCTTTAGAAAAGGCTATGAAATGAAGCAGCCTGAAAATCAAATTCAATAGCAACTGAAGAGGAAGATTTGGTTAGTGGAAAAAAATCTCTCTTGGCAGAGAAATTAATGTTTTTTTTTTGGTTTTTGTTTTGTTTTTTAATAATAGTGGGGGTAAAAAAGGAGTAGAAGCAGACTGCCACTGCAGAACTGGAAGAACCCATTCATTGCCTGGGGAAATGTTGCATGATCCTTAGGTCAGGGTTCACTCTGTCACCTGAGATTAAATTATTTTAAAAGGAGCTTTCACCTCTCGGTGAGGATTCCTCCCAGTCTCCCTAGAGATTCTGGAAGTTAGGGTGAATCTTGATGAAACTAGTTACCCCTGGTTTTGCATTTCTGCCTCAACCAAAGACCAAATTATTTCAGTCTATCGATTATCATGATGTGCTCTTATGAAACAATTTACTTCAGTTTGGACTCCCCACTTCCCAAAACATTGACTTGGGAACAGGCACAGGCATACACTACAACAGAGCAAAATTTTCCAACCTGAACATGACACATCTGCACTCAGAGGTCATTTCCCAGCCTCAGGAGAACACAGAATTTCTCAGTGATTGTTGTTTTCCTGTTGTTCACCCTCCTAGATCCCAAACTTCTTCCCTCTCCTTTCTACAGTGAACTTCAGCCCCCAAAGCCTGCTAAGTTCCTTTGCAGAACGGTTGAGCTACCTCTTTGTTTTACTGCCTACTTTCATACTATGCCCCAAGGCCCTACTCTCCAAACCAAAGTGGGTCTGTCAAGACAATTTTGCCAAATCAAGGACTTTTTAGTCTTTCTTAGGAAACAGAAGAAGTTGCATTCAATTGTGGTTTTAAATAACTTTTTTTGTATTGTTTTGTTGAGTTTATCATCTCATAGTTTCAATAGTTACCTTGGGCTCTTTAGAAAATTCTGGTTTCTTTGTTAGCTGTGCTTCAGCCCTCACATCAGATGCCAATTCCTTTCAGGCAACTAACGTGTGTCTAGTTTCTTTCATACGTATTTGTAAATGCCAAGTAGATTCTCCTGCCCACTTTGGGCACTGGATAAATGCTGCCGAGGAGCAAGAGATGACAGAAATTCAAAGAGATGACAAGGAAAGTGGTTCCAGGCCCAAGGTTTTGGATGTGGGAAAGGAAATGTACAGAGGATCTTACTACCATCCCAGTAATAAGAAAAATTCAGAAAGGACATAAAACTAGCTTTCATTTTCAAGCATAAGATGCTCTACATTTCTTGCTCTAAATTTAGTGCTGTGGCATTCAGCTAAAACCACCTTGTGTCCAATAATATACTTCCTGGTCTGCCCTGAGGTCTTCAGGAAGCATTTTATCTTTCATATAATTGCCAGGGTGAATCCCTAGTTATAACATACTCTACAGCATATAAAATAATTGTTGCAACTGAACCTATCACATAAATATTAGTGATTGAAGAGATTGGTTGGGATAAATCAATGTGGGTGACATATTTAATAAACTTTGTATAAACATTGTTTGCAACAGCTATAAATAAAATTGTCTTTAGGAATTTTACATATTGCACATCCCTCTATTCAAGGAGAGGCACAGGAATGATTTCTAGCTGCATGAAATGACAAGCAATGCCTTTTCAAACCTGCCCAGATCAGAGCAGGCAAGCAGAGTCAGGGAGCGTGCCCACACCCACACCCGGTTCGGCGTGTGCTGAGGCTTGCTCCGTTGTCTGAGCTCTCCACATCACTCACTTGCCAGTGGGAAGGAGATTCAATCAGAGGAGAACGTCAAGCCAACATGCTCCTTCTTTTCTTTTTTTTCCCCCCAAAGAAAAAGCCACACCATAAATAAAGCATGATTGAGATGGCATTTTACATTCACACAGATTTTGGCATAAATAAATAAAAGGGATTTTGTTCAAATTCTGTCATCCTTACATGCCATTTTAAAATTTCTTTCCCTACCAGTTCAGCATATTCAACTACACTGTGAGAGTCATATTGGCTCCCTCCAGTGGCTGACTTAGCTCTAATGAAACCACAGGGGTATTTCTCAAGGCTGTACAGCCTAGTGGTTCAGTGTGGAATCACTTACTTCTGAGATAAGCTCAAATCCCTTTGGGAATTCTGCCTCACACTTAACATGCGTTACTCTCCCTGGAAGGGTTTGAGGTGTTGATTTTAATTAATCTACCTTATAATCTCCCATCCAAATTTGTATATTTCACTGTTCCCATTTTATGGATGAAAAACAACCCATTGGAAGACAGTGGAAAGGACTGGGAATTCTAGGAGGGCATGGCGATGCCTCACATCTGAGCTCAGGGCCACAGCAGTTCCATGAGGGCTTTCTCTCAACTTAGAACAGATCCTGTCACATTCTCTGCCTTATTATTGTTAGACTCCAAAGGATGACAAATTGTGGAAATATTTAGGTTCCTTTTTTAAAGAGGTCAAACATAATACAGTGTGTCTTCAGCTTTAAGCTTAATGACATGTCACATACACATTGGGAAATTCAGGTATGAACTATGGGTCTTACATTGTTTGAAATTTACAACTTTCACATTTATTCTTATTAGTAATATTTCAGTCGCTCAATATATTTCCCTGGCATTAATGGAAAAAACATGGTGTCTTCAAGCAGGCAAAATAATTTCTCTAAATTCCCACTGAGTTTAAGCAAAGGCCATGTAATTTAATGGCTAAAGTTACTGCCATAGATTTCCAGTGTGCTGGGTTCAAATCCCATTAAATTAGACTCTAATTAAAATTCATCTGAGCTATTTTTTCATTTTGTAATTATTTTTTTAATTCTTAATGACTCACTTTAACTGCCTTTTACTCAAGGAAAACAAAGGGGAAATTAAACAAAATGCAAGGCAGTAAAAAGAGCAGATGAATTAGAAGACGATACGATGCCTTTTTAAAATGTAGCCTGAGAATTGGGTGTGCAGTGCAGATGATCAAGAGGAGACTTAATTAGGGCTTAAACACTCCTTTCGTAGTTCTTGAGTCTTCATAAAAGCTCCAAGCAGGGGACTTCCCTGGTGGCGCAGTGGTTGCGGGTCCGCTTGCCGATGCAGTGCATGGGTTCGTGCCCCGGTCCGGGAAGATCCCACATGCCACGGAGCAGCTGGGCCCGGGAGCCATGACCGCTGAGTCTGCGCGTCCGGAACCTGTGCTTCGCAACGGGAGAGGCCACAACAGTGAGAGGCCCGCGTACCGCCAAAAAAATACTAAGAGCAAAGCAAAATCCTGTGTAATTTGTCATTATTTTCCCAGCTAGCTCTTTCTGAAATGTTATTTTTCACTTGCCTTTCTTTTTTTTTCATCTCGAGAGCATGGTATCAGACCTTGTATATACAGTGTGCCACTTGCCTGCTGTCAGAGAGAGAAGTGACAACACTTGTCACTACCAATCTCTTCATGTCTGGTCTCATCTGAGCAATACAAACAGCCTGGTTTCCAGGTGTTTGTTGAAATTCGGAGTTATGTAACGTCTTTGCTGTGCTCAGAACTGAAAAGGAAACACCACAGGGGGAATAAATTCTTACCTTTCTAAGAACTCTGAGTGTGCATAATACTGATTTTAGAGGAAACTGATAGATTCAGGGGTGGTCAAGTAACAATGATGGGAAATTTTTACAAACTTTTAAAAAATTGAAGCAATATGAGTATACAGTTGAAGAATTTAACCATTACTAAAAGCACTATATATATATATATATAAGATTATTCACTCTGCTTGCTACCCAGTTCACATACCATCAAGGGCAACAACTTTTTCAATGTTTCTAATTATGTCTACATCTACACAGCTATATTGTAATTTATCAATTTTAAACATTATCCATTGATGTATTATAATGGTAAATGAAGATTTTAGCTCTTTTAAACACACACGCACACATACACACAGAGACATAACTTCTTTCTCTCTTTCCCTGATCCTTGCCATCGAGTTTTGTCAACTTGGAGTTAAACTCATATCCACAGTCTTTATTGCTGTTACTATGCACATATATTTCCTTGGTGAGCCAAGTAGTTGACTCTGCTTACATATATTTATTGTATAACTTCTCATTTTTTAAAAGTAATAATTGCATAATTTCTTCTTTTGCTTGGTTTTTTTCTTCTCTATTGAATTACTGACTCACACCCCAAAGTGTGCCTCTTCATACAATATCCCACCAGTCAGATCTAACAAGATCTAATTATGTTTTCTCATCTAGCTCTCTGGAGTTCTATTTTTCTGGTTTCAATATGGACTGGCAATTTCTGGTCCTGCTACATAGTAATTGTCTCCTGTATTTACTTTTGAGTCATCCTAAGAAATACCTTATCTTTTCTGCAATGTTGGATATGGTTTTTATGACCATGTTTTGTTGGAGCACCATCCTCTAGTAGCTTCCAGAGAAAAGGTGAATTTAGAAATCTTTCTTCCCTCCAAACCTTAAAGCTATTCTTCTGTTCTTCTCTCTTTCAATATTGTAGTCTAGAAGTTTAATGCCATCTCTTTATTGGTAGTACTCCAAAATTTCATTACAGTTCACTTTTGTGTGGTCTTTTGTTCAATCATTCTTCTGGGAGCACAGATGGACTTTTCACTTTATATTCTTAGTCTGTTTTTTTTTTTTTAATTTCCTGTCTTCTTTTAAAAATAACTTCCTTGCCATTATTTTCTCTGTTCTCTCTTTCTAGAATGCCTATTAAGTATATGTTAGACCTCACTTTTGGTTCATAAGATGTTCCAAAACATTTCATCTGTTCATCTCTTTCTATTTTTGTTCTTTCTAGGATACTTTTTGACTGCATCTTCTAACACTTTTATTAAAATTTGGCTCTCATACATTAATATTAAAAACACTTTATTTTTCTCAGATTGTTCCATTTTTCATAGCATTCAGTTGTTGATTCATTAGTGAAAGATATTCATTCTTTCCACTGTCCAGATTTCTTATCAATTCTGTTCTTTTGTTTATTTGTTTCTCTTTATTAAAGTATCTGATCATTCTTAGTTCTCTGTTCATAGTTAGGCATTAAAGAGTTGACGGGAAACCATACATTAGTGCAGCTGTGAACTAATGAGTGTCTCTGTAGCACGAGTGACCATCTGGCTTTTTCACTGGGCCAACCAACTATTGTCATTTGTAGGTCTGTAATAGTTTAATTTCACTAGAGAAGCACCATCCAATTCCCCCTGTTGCTGCTAGCATTCTGGACTTGGGCATAGTAGTAGAGCTGATATTGGAGTGGTCTCACTATTCAGTATGAGATTTTCACTTCATCCCCAAATTTGCAGTTCCCATCACATCAGTTTACTTCTATGCCTGGGATCCTGAATCTTCTCAATGGGTATTTTTGGTTTTGAGTATTTTAAAAAGTTCTGTTATTGTTGTAGTTGTTTTAGGTCAGGTATAGGTGCTTGCAGCAGAACTAGTGAAAAGAAGGTTATCATTTATTCATTCTTCACTTAACAAATAGTGCCAGCTCTCTTTCCATGGGCAGCTACAGGTTTATCTGTTTACTCTCTCTTCCTTTCTCAACCAGGAGTAGTCATGTGATAGTAAAGATAGGGAACTTTTAAATTTGGTTTTTATATTCTAAGGCAATATAGTACAATTAAAAGCATGGAATTTGGAACCAGAAAGACCTGTGGTTTACCTATATTTACTACCTGTGTGAAGTTAGACAACCTTTCCAGATTCCAAAGTTCTCATCATTAAAGTAAGATAACTTCTTTGAGACTCTTTGTCAACTGTGACATGGGAATATAATACCTTTCTTAGGTGTCAGAATTACATGAGTTATTACATATAAATTGCTTAGCACATAAAATTGCCCCAATTCCCCTTTTCCATGGAATTTTAATGGATCAGTATATCAGTTAGGATTAAGTTTAGCTATATATGAAGAAAAATCTAACACAACTGTGTTTTACAGGAGATGTAGGTGGCCAGTCCTATTTATGACAGGAATTTAAGCTCTTTCTAGCTTTCTGTTCCAACACTTAAAAAATGAGGGTGATAATAATATTGCCATCATTTGGATCCTAGAAGGAAGAAATATATAGGAAGTATTTAGCACAGTATTTATATACCAAAAAGTACAGTTAAAAAAAAAAGATAGAAAAATTCATTCAGGTTAGTCATAACCAATTACTTGATAAGCAATCTGGAAATATAGGATGTTTATCACAAGGCATGAAGAGTGCACCCACCAGAAGTCTGATGGTAAATTCTGACTCACCTACAATTGTTTAGAGTGAAAATAAGCAACTTGGCAATCCAAACTGTACTTCTAGTAGCAAATCCCCTGCTATTCCATTTCAGGGCATGCAACACCACTCTGCTAGGCTTATTTCCCCCCTCATGGCACATCATGTCACATGTTCTCAATCTATCAACTGCATAGAGATGGCATCATCATCATCACTCCACAAACTCCATACAAGGTCATCTGTTCAGACAATTTCATTCATCATATCTACATTAACGTCAGTTAACATGGCTTCTGCCTCATTCTTAAAAGACATTTAGTTTCTTTTTGAATTAGTAATAACCCAGTAAATTCCAGATATAACTTTTGTAAGCATTTTATTGTTCTTTCAGTATCTTCCTTCTAGGGCCTGGCAGAAATATTAAAATTCCTTCTAAGACAAAATTACGATAACTTAATGAATAAAAATGTTTTACCTTTCCCATTAAATCTTCTCTGATAATTATCTGGAATGCTATAATTATTGTCTTCTAAATAGCAACTGAAAGAATTTGTTAAAAAATATCTCAGACTACTTTTTTAGTTTTGCTTATTGTTCTGGAAATTCTTACTTCCCCAAATCTTTCCAGAACCTATGGGAGCTAAATAATTCATTAATGAGCACCATTTCTTCATTGTACTTCATGTAAATTGCAAAAAAAGTAATATATTTTCATCTGACTCATGAATTGTGTCAATTAACAAAATGGAATATCCCCCCACAGTCATGACAGAGGTGGCTTATTCCTTCCCAATCACAACCAAAGACAACAGATTGAAGCAACTTGTGAAGTCTAAGTAGACTTTCACCATAGAGCAGTCTACTTTCTGATAGGTTCTGTACTCGATTCCCCAAATGATGGACAGTTGGTGAAAGTGTTAGGTGTGGAAGATGATGGCTAGTTCAGGATTGGTTGTCTTCTGAAACTATGCCCAAATGAATCATGGGATAAGTCCATTTTGTTGTACTAAAATTTCCTCTTTGCACTAGTGGTCATGAAAATGTTTTATTGCCAAATCTAGATCACTTCACCTCCAATGAAATTGTGATTCCTAAAACACAAAACCTAAGAAAGATGCACATTGGGCAGCACCAGCAAGGTCAGCTAATTCATCAAGAGCCAGATAAAAAAGTCCGCATGTTTCACGTTGCCAGCAAGCTTATCTTCTTCATCTGGTGCCAACAACTCAATCCTCTGAACAGATGACATATTGAATAAAGGCATTTTTCAAATTCACGGAGTACTTCAGTTCTCATCTTTCCAATGTATCATTTGCTATAAGGATTCATTCTATCATTTTAGGGTCAGCAAATGGATTATTGTGCCAAGTCAGTGTTCTGAAGATGCTGAGATAAAAACTGCATTCTCCTCCTGAGCATCCTATCAGGACAAAGGTCATATTTTGGAATCAATTTACTATGTATCCTGGGGGTTTCAGAAGTTCTCTTACACAGAAAACTGAATACAACATCCTTCAAAGAGGTTTTTAACTTTACATTCTTTGTCAACAATTGTTATATAATAAAGAGACAGTAGACTTGTAATTGGGGAGGAGGAAAATAACTCAATTTAAACAATTATGTACTTCTGGGAAATTCAATTCTGTAATCACAAAATTTTTGACACAACAGCTCACAATAGAACTCACTCTTCTTGGTTTATTGCTCAACAGGAATCTACAGAACTATAAGAACAGT
Source organism: Tursiops truncatus (assembly GCF_011762595.2). Taxonomy (NCBI): domain Eukaryota; kingdom Metazoa; phylum Chordata; class Mammalia; order Artiodactyla; family Delphinidae; genus Tursiops; species Tursiops truncatus. Next base: position 106,684,832 of record NC_047034.1, on the reverse strand, counting down.
CACATTCCACATTAGAAATTTGTTTTCTGTACACTTGAACTTGCTGGTGACCAATTCTGGAAGCCAATCAACCTTTACAAAACTTACTGAGTTCATTTTTCTCACCTCTCCACCAGATTGAAGGAATCATCACAAGACCTGCTAAAGGTCCTCACAGAATCTCCATGGTTAAGAGGAAGGGAAGAACTTGTTCTTTTACCCTCTGCACCGAGAAGAACTGAACAGTGGTCACAAAGGGAGCCTGGTGTTGATACAGCTAAGGATGACGCATGAGTAAAACAAGCCTGCCATTTGCACAATGATGAGTCTTGTTCTCTTGTGACGTGCAGATCTTACTCAGAAGATGGTGTGCATCTGTTGCACAGGCCAATAGCAAATTGAAGACGCTGAGCTTACACTGTTGGGAGTGTGACAGCGTGAGCTCTCTGAGTGAGAGGTGTTGAGGGCTGAAGGGATTGTGAAAGGAACTGATATGTTTAAATTATTTTATATGTCATTGTTTAGTGCAAGGCCCTTCCCATGTGTTAAGAGAGTAATGATGTCACTTCCCTTAAAGCTCTTTTCATAGAACAGAACAGATGATCTCCACAGATTCCTCCCTGCACCATAAGTCTAAGTTCTACGTGCTCAGTAAAGGTTTGCAGCTCTAGGCCTTTCATGTAAAATCAGAAGAATTGTGTGGTGAGCTCTCTGCTGTCAGGGAGCATAAGATCTATTGATAAGATAAAAGTTTAGAGCAGAAATATACCTTACGAACAGTATACTTCACTACAAATAAGGAACCAAATATATGGTACAGAGCTGTTTGTCAGAGTGGTTCATTGTTGTATGTCTAGTATCACAAAGTGCCTGGCATGTTGTAGGGGACCTGCAATTATTTATTATTTTTTTTTTTTCGGTACGTGGGCCTCTCACTGTTGTGGCCTCTCCAGTTGCGGAGCACAGGCTCCGGACGCGTAGGCTCAGCGGCCATGGCTCACAGGCCCAGCCGCTCCGCGGCACATGGGATCTTCCCAGACCAGGGCACGAACCCGTGTCCCCTGCATCGGCAGGCGGACTCTCAACCACTGTGCCACCAGGGAAGCCCCCTGCAATTATTTTTGAATAAATAAATGATTCCACACAAAATATACTCCAGTCAAAAGTAGAAATTTCAAAACTGAATAGGTTTACTCTCAAAAGGTTATATACTGTACAATTTCATTTACATAACATTCTTGAAATGACAACAAAGTAGAAGTGGAGAACAGACTAGTGATTGCCAAGAGCTGGTAAGGGTAGGTAGGGAGGTGGCTGTGATTATATGACAGCAGCACAAGGGATGTGCTGTTCCTGTGATGAACAGTTCCTGTGATGGAACTGTTCTGTATCTTAATTGTGGTGATAATCCCATGAATCTACCCATGTGATAAAATTGCCTAGAACTAAATACATACACTCACACACAAATGAGTGCATGTAAAACTGGTGAAATCTAAATAAGGCTGGTGAAATGTAACAGCGTCAGTATCCCGTTTGTGATACTGTATTATAGTTAAACAACTGACGGAAACTGGGTGAAGAGTATAGAGGATCTCTCTGCATTAGGTCTTACAATCACATGTGAATCTATAATTATTGCAAAATAAAAAGTTTGGAAAAATAGCAAAGGCCTGAATAAGCTCATTGAAGAAGCGTTCGTAGAGACGTAGGACTGAGCTGGGATTTGGATAGGAAGAGAGGGCGTGGATGATGTGGGGAATGGGCTGGAAAGTAGGCTTATGAGAATCCCCAAGGGACAGTGGTGCATGGATGGTAACATGGAAGAGCCTAGTTGCATAGTTTGGCAATTTGGTGGCATGGTTTTGAGTAGAGAAAGTATGAATTTTAGAATCTGACACCCTTCACTCCGTAGGCCAGTTCCCACACTCTCATTTGCATGGCAGCAAACTCCCTACTCTCTGAATGTAGGGCTGCTCATCTGTTGTCACGGAGGGCATGATATGAGCATTAAAGGAGCTATAATGTATATGGAGAGCCTAGCTCAGATTTTGGCACACGGTAGGTATTTAGCAAATATAGATTCCTTTTCCTTGCCCTTGGACACAGTCCTACAGGTAACCAAGAGTTCTTGGGTCAAGTCCAAGGCAATTTACTGCACATTCTTACCACTTCTCAGTATTGGGGAAGCTGAGGAGGAGGGCAGTGCCGGGAGCAGAGACGTGTCACCCATCAGCTGGCCTTAGCTTCAGCATAAGCCCAGTTTGAGGAAGGCAGGTGAACAGGAGTCGGGAAGTGTCCTGAGTCTGCACTGAAAAGCATGCCGATCTAGAGAGAGGAGAGAGACAAAGTCTGCAGGGCAGCGCATCACAGCCATAGCCAGCAGCTGGAGCCACTGTGGCCTCCTGGGTCTGCTGCCTCTTCTTATCTGGACTATTCAAGGAAGTAAAGCCAGGATGTCCTCTGGGCAGTGACAGTGTGCTCCAGGCTGAACCCAGCCAGAGCGTCACTGCTCAGGCCCTGTACATGGTCAGCCAGGATCCGAACTACTAGAGAAACCAGCTGGCCGGGTAAGGATACTCCCCTTGGGCAACAACTGCAGCAGCCGCGGGAACAAAACAGAAAACTTTTGAATAAAATGTTTGCTCACATACCAACAATTTTCTTAAATCTACATTGAAAATTAGTACCAATTTGGAGACAGATGAAAGATTTAAAATAATAACTTTCCAAGGAGTGTTTCTCCCTCATTTCCTCTAATTTCAAAATTCAAAATGATTACCATTTTGAAATCCTGGTTTGTGTGTGTGTCTGCTTGTGAGTGTGTTTGAGTATGTGTGTATGTGTGTGTTTTGTCTACAGTGAGTATTAGTACATTTTCTGCTATTTTCCTTCAAGGAAGAAAAAACAGATTGGAGAGATGAAACCCTAGGCTGACAATATACAGTTTTGTAAATACAACATGATACAAGCATTTACAAACAGACATTAGCTGCAACAGTATGAATTCCGTGGCTGAGCAGTACAAAATATATTTGCAGCTATTGCTGTACAGCGCACTACTGCTGTAGGAGGATCGCATTTATTGAGATGTACGGTGAAACCCGAGGAGCTGATCACACACAGGAAAGGAATCTAAGTTGACCTCTAAATTTCTGCTGCTTTCAGGTAATAAAAACCTAACACTCTGGACTCTAAACAAAATCTCTGTCAAAATGGACAGTTAGTTTGAGCTCTAGTCAGAAAAGTCAGGCTGGGGAAATCAGTCAACATTTATCGTTACGGTGGTAGTGTTTTTGGTTTTGTTTTCATTGTGCTTTTTTGTATAGTTCTGTTTTCCCTGCTATTGATACATCAGGCATCCAATCATGAAAAACAATGTCCATATCACTAAAATGGCCTCCGGGCCTCCAGTATATCTACATTGGGGTTAAACATCTGTGAGAAGATGTGACAGCACACCCTATAAAAGGTATTATTGAGTCATACAGACTTCCTGTAATAACCAAACAGTAAAGAATACAGCCTTTTAAAGGTCTCCCCATGGCTGATCTCGTGACTCAAAGATAAGACACTGTGCTGCAAGGTAAGTAATAAAATCTGGTGGGTACTCTGGGCTAGCTTGTGACAAATCATATCAAAGTATTATTAAAGAAAGAACTTGAGACCCAAGACTATTATTGATTCTTGACAGAATTTCTTATAAATAAAGTGCTGCAATCAGGTCCTGGACTTGCCAAGGTCCTGGTAGAATTCTTCCTATTGTAGGGGAGGCTGCAAAATAATAACGCGCCATTAGTGAGAGCCAAACGTCTCTGTGTGCAGTGCCACAAGAATGGGTCATGGTCAAAAGAGAGCTAGTAAGAAGGCAATTGCCAAATGCCTTTTAAGGCACTTTTTGCTGATCTCTTTTTGAAATGGGAAAAGCTGCCTCCGAGCTTCCATGGGAAGTCTGTGCCCTGACTGTGTTAACAGAATGAATCTGTGACCCTTCCCAGCACTAAGGACACACCTCCATTAGTGTCCATATTCTTACAGGGAAGAGCCTGATACAGTCAACTGAAATGACAGGGTGATAAATATAAAACCACTATCATCAATAAGACTGGAATGTAAAAGCACTTAGTTTCAGCCTAAGTAACTCGCAGAAAGTTTGGTTTCAAGAACCAGTGCGTCATCCATCACTACTCTACTTTCTGTTGACAAAGTAATTGTAAGATATCTAGAATGGAGGTTCAATACGAGCTGACATTTTTGAAAGGAGGAATTGTGTGCCGTACTTACTCATTAAATGTATTTTTCCTCCACTAAAGATGTTTCCTTTTTTAGTTTATGTATGAATAACTTTAACTAAAGTTTCCTTGACACCCTGACTTTGCTCTGAATAGCACCTGTGTTCATTAACATAAAACCTGAAAAAAAATAACTTTAATGTAGTTTTTTTAATACTTCAAAAGCCTCTAACAAATGGATCGAGCACAATTATGCATCCTAAAGGGAATTATAAAGAGATCACAGAAGGTTGAAAAGTTTTAGCTAAAAAAAAACTTCTGGGTGAAAAAGAAAAGAAAACTAGGCAGTTAATGTGAAACTTTGATGCACATTGAATAAAAGTGAACTTAGGCATTTTTTATTTTTCTATAAATGCAGTGTTCACAGAGAAGAATAAACAAGAACCCATAGCAAGATGAGGCTCAGATAATTTGACAGAATGAGGTATATTTTTTATTAATGTGTGGACTTTGGAGTCAAACAGACCTGGGTTTGAATTTCTGCTCTGCCACTTACTATCTGTATGATGATGAGAAAGTTACTTTTTTTCTTTCTAAGACTCAGTTTCCTCATTTGTAACTTATGTGAGGATTAAATAATACAACTTTTAAAGCATTTAGCATTCTGTTTCACACATACAAAGGATTTAATAATTTAGTCCTCCCTATCTTCACTCCAAGTATTGATAAATCGTGAGATGGCCCGTTCTTCTTTTCTTAAATACTACAGAATTTTTTTTGGAAGAACAAATTATCCTGGTTAAAGTTCTAGGACAGAAATAGGAAAAAACTTTCTCTTATAATGGGTGCGTCAACTTAGGCGGAAATTTCTACCCCTGTTTACCTGCAAGGGTGAAAATTCTTGGAATTTCTTTGCTCTCTATATTGTTCTCAATTCTATTGCTTTTTGCAAAGTTCAGTTAAATCCTATTTTCTCCAAGGAGCCATTCCAGATTCTTCCACGTGATTTTCCACCCCCCTAGTGACATATTGTTTAACTTAATTTCCACTATACCGTGAGTTCCTGAAGATCAGTGTCTTATTTGCCTTTGTACACTACAGTACCTAGAGCTGGCCTTTTCTGATGGTGAACACTCAAGAAATGTGCACTGATTGTAGATCAATTATACTTCAATAAAAATAAATACATAAATGCATACATACATAAATAAACGTACATTGAATGTCTATTGGTTTGCTGTCCCGTAAAACCAGACTAAGGGTAAAGTCCCAGAACCTGGAATAAAATCCTTACGCAGCTGAACCATGGAACTAGCCTTTTTACATTTTGCAAATATGATCATTGTGACCACCATGCAGAGCTGCTGAAAATCAAACAAAACCACTTACTGATCCCCAAAGTTTTATGCATAAGGGATATGCAAGAGAAATTAAAGGCTGTACACAAACCTTTGAGAAACTAGCTATCTCACTGAGAAAATATACATGAGGGGCATGTTAAAAATGTACCACCACCATATGTAGTTTATAAATCTTAGACTACCAGGCAATAAACCTCAGCAGATATGTTCCTGGTCACCCCAAGCCATTGTATACAAGTTATAGTGCAGAGAGTATATCAGTAAAGCTATACTGGACCTGTTGCTCTGCATGAGGCTAGATTTATACTTAGCTAGAATGTCCAGGTGAACAGGACAAGTCTGCTCTCTTTGTTTCAAGTGACAGCACTTCCTAGTGGTCAAGTACCTGAGCTCTGGAGACAGTTAACCTTGGTCAACTTGCCAGGTCTCTCTTCTTTATCAGTGTGATTGTGGACAAGTCACTCAATCTCTCTCAAGTTGTACTTTCCTCATCTGCAAAATGAGAGTAAAAATAGGATCTTCCTCATACATTTGGGGAGGGGAGGGGAGGAGATTAAATTATTACATTCAAGAGAAGCACTTAAAAAAGTACCTAGCCCAAAGTGAGAACTCAATAATCACTATCTATCATTAATTGCTTCCCGGAAAGCAGCATATTTTGGCAAGAACACCATTTACTAAGGCTCTTGACTTCTTGGCAAAATTCATTCTCCCAAATTTATGAGCTCACCTTATGCCATATTGCTGGTTGGATTTTCCCTGTACTCTAAATTATATTGGCCTCATGGATTAAAGCTGCAAGGACATAAAGGAGAACAAGGGATCAGGGCCTGGGAGTGGTATCTAAAGAAACTTTTACTTAGCAATTGGTGAGAATTATGAAAAGGGGGTGGTGAAGGGGGTTGATATCACAGAGAATATCAATCATTTAACTGAGAGCATGGGGCAGGGAACTACAGACATTAAGTGTGCTTTGCCCTCGTTACAGTAACAGTTTGCCACGTATATCTATTTACTTTCATATCTATTTACTTCCAAAAGCTCTCCACTACAGGTTTTATTATCCCTATTTTAGAATTGAGAAAACTGAGACTCTGGGATGTTAAGTGACTTAGCCAGGATCAGACAGATAGCACGTGTTGAATTCAGGATCAGAATCCAAGTCTGACTTCAAACTCATTAGTCTTTCAAAGATACTCTTCCCCCAATGAAATAGTTCTCAAAGTAGGAGAAAAATTGCTTTGCCAGGAATCAAATTTAGGACCTACATTTCACCCTGCACACAGAGCCGTCAGTAAATTTTCTTTAGAATCTAGTGAGCAATTGGCTTTAACCAGAATCCAGTCTATGTGTCATTTGCACGAAGGAGAGAACTTCTGATTCTTCACCATGATACTTTCTCTGCCCCAATGCAAAATTTAAAAGACAAAAATCAAATACTCTTTTGCTGTTTAGATGCTCTGTTTCTGCCTTCTGCTGCAGCCCTTGGGTCCCTGGAGCACTTGAACCCATTTACTTTCCATCTGTTTCTTGCCTTCCTAAAGCAGCTTTATTGGACCCCAGAAGGCTTTGCTTCTCTCAATTAGAGAGGGGAGAAGCACTCAAAGGCACACAGGATGCACCAGAGACTTTGCAGGTAGGCAAGGAGGATAAACAGTTTCAAGAGTCCAGGAACGTAGATATCTGATCCTGTAGCACTTTCGACACATGTTGGCCTGGCCGACTTGTGGCTGCAGGATTACAATTCAAGACCTGTGCCTAGGAGTCCATTTTAAGGGGCAGGGGAGCTGACTTTGCAATCCAGGGTGTGATGCTTAGGGTGCTGCTAAGAAATAGAAAAGACATACAAATTGGTGGAGGGTGGATTTTCATGCATAAGGTTAAAACGTAAAGAAGAGTTTGAAATGCCACAGGGCCGCAGAGTACTCAGAAGTCTTGGCGAATCAATTTTCTCCCTGAGGATGGCCTCAGGCCTATCCCTCTGAAGCAAGAACATTTTGTACCATTGACTGGTTGCTCCTGGGGAAAAATTCCCCTATGAAACTCTGGAAGGTGTTTCCCTAGAGCCATGCCGGGTTTAATGGCTCCTGTCTGGATCCAATTAGGACTGGTTTGGGAAACTTGGAGAATACAAAATCAGCGGGGGTGGGAAGATGCAGTAGAAAGCAAAGGGGACTCATTCATAGGTTTTCAGGTATCTGGAAACAGCGCTCACTCCTGACTTCTCTTACTCCAAATTGTTATGATAGCCAACTATTCTACCTATTAAGGTTTTAATGTGGCACTGATAAGTCAAAACCGGTTTAACAACTAAGAATTATAGTTGATATAAAATGTTTGAATTTGGGCTAATAACATATACTAAGTTATTAGACAGATGAGATTTAAAATGACTAAGGTAAGAAATTGGGTTTATAATGGACACATTAATAGACCACTAAACTGACTTTAAAGGCTCTGGCAGGCACAGTCAAGACACCATATATATAACAACTCCATCTATCTTGAGCTTTCTCATCATGTCACCTAATAGAATTTCAAACACTATTAGCACACTGATGAATGCTTATTATATATTACCCATGCATGCTGTCTTTTGAATTAAAAGACAAGAACAGGCATCTGCTACTTTATTGGATTGGGTCACTTTCCTTATTTTGATGCTGAAATGCTAAGTTTACTTGTTTGAGGAACTTTCTTCTAATTTCAGAAAAACCTTTTTGTGACCAGAATGACCATGGTTCTGACTAGATAAATATTCAAAACAGCTTGAGAAAGAGACATCCAGGACAGTTTCTGTTAGACTGAACTGACCGATGGCTTAGAGACCAGGCCTGATTTGCTATTGCTACTTCTGCCAGGCCAAGGATGGTCATCATTCATTTACTCACCAAAATATTTTTTTCTGAGCAACTACTTTAAGTGGGGCACCATTCTAGTTACTGAAAATACGGTAACAAACAAAATGTATCTGATCTGTGCCCTCGTGCGGCTTAAGGTTTTGTGGGAGAGATAGCCATTAAACAAATAACAACAAAAATAGCTAACTATAACATACTTACCATGTGGGACCTTTGGAAGTGGGAGAGAGTCCAATAATACTTCTCTGAGGTATGACAGTTAATCAGAAGCCTGACTCATACATTGCATTTAGTCAAGTAATAAAATGGAAGAATAGGATATATACAAAATGCTGAAGCAGAAAAGAGCTCTTTTACTCACCAAAAGAAGAGCAATAGGATTAACAGAGACCATTTCATGGAGAGGATTGTAAAGATTTAGGGTTTTGTTTCAGGAGGTCATTGAAGAGATTTAAACAGAGAAGCCATGTGGTTAAATTCGAGCTTTTAAAGACACTGCCATTATGGCTGCATGGAAAATGGATTGAAGGGATCAAGAGAGACAGCTCGAAGTGTAATTAGGAAGTGATTTCAGTGATCCATGTGTGAGATGATCAAGGTCTAAGTCAGTATTAGAATGCTGACAGTGGAAACAAAGAGCACTGGAAGGAATCAAGATCCATTTTGAAAGTAGGATCAATAAGACCTGTGATGTATAGGATAGAGGGATGGAGAGAGAGGCAGTTGTCAAGAATGACTCCCAGGTTTCTGGCATGAGGAACTGAATGGATAGAGATGCTCTTTAACCAACTGAGCTTATGGTAGAGGCATAAATCCACAAGGAAATTCCATTAAAAGTACATCAATCCCTTGTCTATTGCAATAGCTTAATTTTCTGGAAGCCTCATTGATGGAGAACTTAGTTAAGTTAGAGATAACACTTCTGTGGGAGCCAAAATAGATATCATAAAATTTATGAGATAAAATTGTGAACCTTAATATAGAAAAGCCCCTTAACCTCTCAATCAAAACCACCTTTTACTCTTCCTTTAAACATAATGTATTGAACTTTCTCATATAGCACATAGGTGGCCATAGAAATAATGACACAAAGCAATATACAGAAACAAGTGAATGACTCCACAAAGTAAGTAGAAACATTCATAAGAATGTGGAAATAAAATGAGAGTGTATAATTTGCAATGTGAAAAGGCACATATGAGGAGTTTTCATTGTTTTGATCATATTTGACCAAGAAAGATACTCATTCTCTCAATTTTCCCTCTATGCCTTGACTCATTAAAATAATTTCTATTATTGCTTTTATTTCTCCATTTTTTTTGTTCTTTTAGTTCCCCCCTCCCTTTCCCTGCTCGTCTTATCTTTGCTGTGCACTTTTTCCTTGGAAATTACAAAATTAGACTTTCATTAATTATAATTAGATCTACGAGAATAGACATAGTGAAGGTTGGGGAGTGTTTCTAAAAGGCAGCAAATACACAGAGAAAGACCGTAGGACCCTTCTGAATTTCCATTGAAGAATCACTAGGCTATAATCTTAAAATCATACAGACTCTCATTTATCTTTGTATCCCCAGATTTTAGCACAATACCTAGGAATATTGATTAAAAATTTCTTTAGTGAATAGGTATATTGATTACCTAAGCAGATAATATTTAATTATCAGAAACGGTGGTAGGGTCAATATGGCAAGGCCAGTTGTAAAGGTCATGAATGGGAAGGCAACTTAAACAAAAATGACAAAGAATGGCTTTAGATTGGATACTAGAAGGCTTTTCTTATTGTCAGGGTAAAATATCTTTTTCGTGTTACATCACCCAAGAAGATTGTGGCATCTCTTTCCTGTGGCATTTAATTTAGTTTGATATTTTTATTACAGAATAAATAATATTACAGTAAATTGAAATAAGAAGAAAACATGAACCGAAATCCCTAGAAACTGAACAAATTAAATTAAATTCCCATTTATGTTATGTTTTTCCTAGTGCCTGTCTACACACTCACACACACACACATATACAAATACACAAACTGAGTAGTACCTTATAAGTGGTAATCATAGTATATAAACAGTTAAGGGTTTTGATTCTTTTATGTTAATATTATATCATAAACTTTGTATATAATGTTCACAGTTATAATTTTAATGACATTAAAAATTCCATCAATTTGAAAATGATGATCTGAGCACCTATCCACATTTCAGAAGATTCATTGAAATAAAAAAATGTATCGAAAGGAATATTTCAAAATCAATTAATATATTTGTTCATTAATTCAACAAATATTTATTGAGTGCCAATCATATACTAGATGCTTTTATAGACTTTGGGTACATAATGGGAATAAGAGTTGATCTTTGATCTCATGCTGATTACTGTCTAATGAGATGGGAGACATTCTTCCCGAGGAACCTCAGAAAGATTCAGTTCTGGAGCTGGCAGGCATGAAGATCAGAAATGCACTTTGGTGCATAGTTCAGGACAATTAAGTAAAGGAATGTCTATAAAGCAGCTGGGGCTGCTGAAGCCTCCACCAGGGTACAGAGTAGCATTTGCCTCCGTCTTAATTGAGTACTTAGGAACTGATTTCTAAACAAAGTGTTAGATTTACCTCAGAGGGTCTTTACTGGGAGACTGGGATTAAAGAAAGGGACCTGAGCTGGAGATAACTCTCAACCCACAGAACAGTCCAAAGCAGGGGTGGAGCTGGGGGATGGGAGGAAAGAGTGCTCCAGGCTGGCACAAGAATGAAATAGAGAAAGCACTTTACTGTGGCCCCAGAGTAAATTCTCCCGTTCAATTATATGGTTGGGAGTACTGGACCTGCCTGCCTATCTCTACCCACACTCCACAGGGAAGCCTGATTGTTACAAGCACAGAGTCCTTTGGTAAACCAAATAGAGGAGTGACAACAAAAACCTTGCCGTCAATTTATGCTAATTACACGGTCCTCATTTACTCATGTTAATAGGTACCTAACCAATAGCATTAAAGAGGGTTACCCAAAGTAATCAAATAGAACAAATAATCCTAGGGAAATAGAACTAACATAAGCTACAGAAGAGAGCCTAAAAGAAAATCTAATTCATATCTTGGGAGATAGTCAAGAAGATATTACATCCCTGAGTACGTTTAGACCACTCTAAAAGAGAAGTAATAAGGAAGTTGAACAGATTATTCAAAAATTAAATAAAACTTCTAAAACTTAAAAAAATCAGTTGAAGAATCCAATAATGAATGAACATGGTTGAAAATGAATTTGGGTGATTTGGAAAACAAAATTGAGAAAAATCTCCCAGAACTAAGTAATGAGAGAATAGAAACCATGAGACAATACAAAAGACACGAAAGTTCAATCCAGAATAGACCAAAATAACTAATTAGAATTCCAGAAAAAAATATTATGTTCTTTTCCACAGTTGGGAGATATAATCAAATAAATTATAGAAGACTTATCTGGGCTAAAGGCATAATCGATTAGGCAATTTGAAACAAAGACTTAGATGCATTTTCATGAAATTTCAGAACTTAAGAGCAATGAGAAATTCTAAGATGTCCCAGAGGGAAAAGAATAAATTATTTACAAAGGATCAAAAATAAGATTGACATCACACTTTTTCATTATGAATGAAAGCTAGCAGGTAACTATCAATCCTATTGGAAATCTCACCCAAACTTGAGGATGTATTCCAGCAAAACAAAACGGAAATCCTGAAAAGTATAAAAAACAAAAAAAATGGAATTGAAGCACACCAGTACCAATACAGGGCAGCAAAAAGAGAAGATAGCTGTGTAGCAAGCCTAATAAGCAATGAATAAAATTAGTGAGAATGCTATGTGAAGAAGGTCTTTAATAAGCAAGCCAATTCTATTACAAGCCACACTATTCAAATATTGATAAAATTAAATCCTGTGTTTTTTCCCTTTCTCGGTGAGGAAAATATATGCATTTAGCAGTTATAGTATAAAACAGATGCAGTGAAAGCCATAGTCCTAATAACAAACACACTCTGAGGTGCACGGCTAAGAAATAAGAATCCACTTGCTACTGTTGCTTAGAATAGACGTTCTCCATCAAGTGGTAGAAATTAAGTGACATAGATTAACATAATCTTCTCTGTGGATCCAATCACTTCACTTAGATCTGTGGAGAATGATATGTGCATTACAATGATATTATATATGTGTTTATTTATTTTTAACTTATGCAATCAACTTAAAGCACTGCAGACAATTATAATTACCAATTGTGTAAACGTAATAGTATGGTTAATAGGAGTTGAAATGTGGAGGAAGAGGAGGAGGAAAATAGATGGAAAAAGATAGGTTCACTAATTACCTTGCTTATGTAATGTGGAGTCAATAGATACTCTCTAAATTGGTGGATAAAGAATAAATAAAGGCCTAGATATATCATTTAGTTATAAATGTAACTGCTAGAAGTATAAATAACATAACTAATAAAACTGAGAGAAAAAAGTGCATCAAAATACTAACATTTTATAGTTTGACTTAAATAGATACAATCTAAAGTTGATAAATCAAGAAATAGATATATAAGTATATTATTTAGAATTTACATAGTAATTCATGGTGGATGAACCTTGACTATCATTACAACCTTGCTATATTTTTCTTTTCAGCAGAGGACTCAGGAAAATAGATCTCAGTAATAAGTAATAAAAGGGCTCATAACTGTGATTCAATTTTGTGTCATATCTCCAGGAGGAGAAGATTGCCCATAGTTTTTGTGCTGTTGCCTGATTTTAATTCCCATGTGAAGCAGAAACTGATAGAATGCCCAGTTCTGATGCAATGAGGACCAAAGGAGACCTGTCTTAAGAATAAGAAACAACTGGTGAGTATAGGAATTTTCAAAGGAAAATCAACTCCTCTGGGAGTACAAAAAGCACTATGAAGACCTTGTATCCAAAGTTTTGATTCTTGGTAATATGTTCCGAATATGACACAGAAGAAAGGATCTTGTTAGGGTTTTTCAAAGTTCAGGCATGCTTCTCATGCTTTGGAACTTGAGTTTTGCTAGTTAGGCCACTTTTTTAATCCAAATACACTTAACTGATTTTGAGAAAAGATTTCATTTGAGACAATGATATTCATCAACCAAATGCAATGGACAATTCAAATGACAATTTAAAGAAAATCCAAGTCTGCTGTTGAGACCCTCCCTCTTAAGAATATTTGGCAAAGAAAGGCTTCAAAAGAGACTGTGTCCAGACGCTCAGGGCATAGTGTATTAGGCACATATCACCAGCAGTTGCAAACACTTAAGGCTGTGATCTTTGTTGCTACCATATGTGGCATCAATGTGCAGTAGTGTGAAGCCAGACAGACCAGAGGACGGACTATGTGTCCCTCACGAACTGTGTTACCTTTGGCAGTTATAAACCCTCTCCAAATCTCATTTTACTCATCTGTAAATTGGACATATTGAAGATAATCAGACAAAACCTGCCTTCCTCATTGATCTGTTATAGTAATTAAATGAGATCATCTGTTAAAAGTTCTTTGTAAATTTTAATTTGCCCTGCTTATTACTACTCTTATTATCATCTACACCACTGTGGGATAGATTTTAAGAAAACTCTTCTCTTTGGCCTGTTCTTCCCTCTTTTGCTTTTGTCTAGCACTGAGTATATTGATGATATAAGATTTCAGAAGGTTATGCCAGCTCATTTGTTTTCCTGCTTCCAGATCAAAGAGGCTCCTCAAATCGACCACGCCAGTGACATGGAATTTAAGTTTCCTTGTTAAAGCATAACATAAGGGTTCCAATTCGGAATCTTAGCGGTTGGCTACTTAAGCCAACCTCACATTTGGTAGTTCCTTTTTCCACCCTTCATTTCCAAGTCCTTCATCTTGTATAATTTCTGGACATGTCTCTCTCTACAGTCAATGGCTTGAAAATCTCTCTCTTTGATTTACTGGTCCCTTTGGCCTTTTGTCTCTTACCTGTTCTCTTGCATCATCAGTAATCAATCTGTCATTAGATGCTTAATAAATTACCAGAATACCTTTCACACAAAGCAATTACTGATTGGTCTTTACAGGGAAAGTCATATTTTGATTAAATTGGACTTATGGCTACAGATAGAAAATATACCTTTTCTGATAGTCACATTTCCAAGTCAAATGAAGAATGCATCTCCAGTCATTTTCTCATCTCATTAGCCATTCAGAACTATGCATTTTATAATATTTAATTATCTATGTATTTCTCTAGTAGCTAAATGAAGTAAAATGAGAGGTAATAGTCTATTACTTTTATTAGGTGGCAACACCGCACCAAGCACTGTAGAGAGCACCGAAGAACGTGAGTTATTTTAGAAGGTAAGTAAAGGAGAACTGAAGTACCCTAATCCCCCTTATCATTGTTTAATTTTATGCAATGTAACTTTTTAAAATAAGAAGAGAACAAAGACAGGTTTGTTGTGCATGCGTGTGTGTGCTTTTTGCAAGAAGCATGTGCTAATTTTGAAACACGACAACGTATTAATTGCATAAAATATTACTTTTGGATGCTGTATATCTAATGAACAAATAATTATAAGAGTGCTCTGGGATTCAGTCGGCAATTCTCTTCTTTATCTATACCCACTCCCTAAGTGATCCTATCTAGTCCTGTGGTTGTAAATACCACCTCTATACTCCTAAACCCCTATTTATACTTCTTATCCCAACCAGTCCACCATGCATATGTCCAAATAGCCACCCAACTTTACACGTGGATGCTTAATAGTCATGTCAAACTTAACCTTTACAAACAGACAGACCTCCTAGTTCCCCTCTCTAGCTGCTCTTCTCACAATGGTCCTCATCTCTGTGCAGGGCACCAGCAGTCATGCAAAAGGCTGATAGTAAAACCATGACTCCATGACCCTTATCTTTCTCTTACTCCACACATTCAAGGCATCAACATATCCCGTCAGATATATACTTAAAATATTTCCCAAATTAGACAATTTCTCACTACCTCTATACGTTAATTCCCAGTCCTAAACACCATCGCCTTTTACCTGACACTAGCAATGGTGTCCTAACAAGCTTTCCTGCCTCCATTCAGATCCTATACAGTTTCTTCTCCACGCAGCAGTTCACTGATTTTTTTTTTTTTTTTTTTTTTTGCAGTACGCGGGCCTCTCACTGTTGTGGCCTCTCCCGTTGCGGAGCACGGGCTCCGGACACGCAGGCTCAGCGGCCATGGCTCACGGGCACAGCCGCTCTGGGGCATGTGGGATCTTCCCGGACCGGGGCACGAACCCGTGTCCCCTGCATCGGTAGGCGGACTCAACCACTGCGCCACCAGGGAAACCCGTTCACTGACTTTTTAAACATTAATCAGACCAACGTCTTTCAAAGCCTTCTTGGGTTATGTAAAATAAAACCTGAAATATTTTCCACGGCCTACATGGCTGTGAACTTGTTCTAACTAGCTTTCTGTTATTCTCTCACTGGCTTTCCTCCTCATGCCTACTGAAACCTACCTAGGCATTTCCTAAATTTGTACTTGCTGTTCCCTGTGTCTAGGGTGACCAGACATTCTGGTTTGCCTGGGGTTGCAATTAATGTCAGCTGATATGATGTTTCATTTAGTTTGATATAATGAGTCCCTGACTGCAGTTGCTTCAAATTAGCTGGAATAGGTTTGGTAAGCTTCCACTTTGTACTAAATGCCAGTTCTTGGCATGGTCTTGTCTGTAGTGTGTGAGTCATGTGTGCAGTGGACCAAGTTTTCACTTTAACATGTGGTGAAATATGAAAGATGACCAAGAACATTCCGTCACTCTTATTTCCAAATGCGGTATAATTAAGGCTTCCATTTCAAAGGAGCATGCAGGGGTCTTGCAAGCACATAGCTGGGGACAGCTCACTTCTGTTCTCAGGTGATGCTGAAGGAAATATATGACGCCACCTTCTCTGCCAGCCACTGGTGTACAGGAGCCCCAGCCCCAGCCTGTGAGATGCATAAAGGCACCAAGTTGCCTGTCAGGGATCAGTGAGAAATGAGGCAAATATGGTTTAGATATACATGAAATATATGCAGAAAATAAGACTAAGTAAGCAGTTCTTCTATAGAGCATATAATGTATAAGCTGAATATCCATAGTAGAGAGATTTGGTTATTGCTTGGTATTGACATACAACTATTTAATTTTTGATAAAGTTTTTCAGTTTTTGAAATAGAGTATTTCAATAGCAATGAGCTCAAAAATTAATGTTAAATAAAGTGAAAGTGCTGATTTTTTATTTCTCTTGTTGACTTTAATGCTTAATTTTCTCATAATGCTTACCAGTGTTTACTGCTTACTTTGGAGGTCATAAATTATATCACCAACATGTGAAAACCAGCAGATATAAATCTGCTGATGAAGCATCAGTATCTATTTCAAAAGTTAGTGGTTATTTTAAAACGTGGGCTGAAAAAAGATAATTTATCTGATGCAGTTGCAGAATGTATGTTCTACAAACCACTCTAAGAGCCATGACTTTTCATCTAGATCAAAGGACTGTAGTTTTAAATTAATTTTCTTTATTTTCAATTGATGTTTTATTTTGAATGAATAAAAAGTGAAGCAATAGCTGTTAACATGTTGAGTTCATTAGCAGAAGAAGTAATACCAGTTTCCTAGCAGTGTCATCAGATGCTTCAGAAAGAAAATCAGTTAATTTTAATAAAGGTAAAAAGTTTTCATACAATACCTGAAATCAAAGTAAAGCTTTGGAAGTTCATTCTGGTAAAGATAAAATATTTCCAATTGTTGAATGCTACTGTAAAATCAATTTAAAAGTAAAACTTGAAGTCACAATTGTTTTGTTTGATAACAAAAATATAAATTTTGTAAAACACATTATTGTGGTAAAAACATAGTTCTCACTAAATTAAGAAGCCTATGGAAAAACTGAATTCCTATATGATCCAGGTATACCACTCCTGTGCATATACCCAGACAAAACTATAATTCAAAAAGGTACATGCACCCCTATGTTCATAGCAGCACTGTTCACAATAGCCCAAACATGGAGACAACCTAAATGTACATCAACAGGTGAATGGATAAAGAAGATGTGGTATATATATACAATGAAATACTATTCAGTCATAAAAAAGAACAAAATAATGCCATTTGCAGCAACATGGATGCAACTAGAGATTATCATACTAAGTGAAGTAAGTTAGACAGAGAAATACAAATACCATATGATACCACTTATATGTGGAATCTAAAATATGGCACAAATGAACCTATCTATGAAACAGAAACAGACTTACAGACATAGAGAACAGACTTGTGGTTGCCAAGGGGGAGGGAGGAGGGAGAGGGATGGTCTGGGAATTCGGGGTTGGTAGATGCAAACTATTACATTTAGAATGGATAAGCAACAAGGTCTTACTGTATAGCACAGGGAACTATATCCAATCTCCTGGGATAAACCATCTTGGAAAAGAATACTAAAAAAAAAAGAATGTATATATGTGTAAAACTGAGTCACTTTGCTTGTACAGTGGAGGTTAGCATAACATTGTAAATCAACTATACTTCAATTTTAAAAAAGTCTATGGAGCAGATATATACTAGGGATTAATTTTGATATACACATAATTTGTAATCATGTTCAAATAAATTGGGATATCCCACCAAGGAAAATAAAAGCTGTAGTTGTACACACACACACACACACACACGCGCACATGCACACACACACACACACACACACACACACACAGAGTAGCTAAACAACAAAATGTCATGACATTGATGTTGAATACAAAAAAAAACTTCAATATGGCAATATAAGCTTTGTCTCTTTGCTATCTATCATCAAATGTGCTTTAGAAATGTTTGCACTTTTGAAGAGCTGCTTTTTAAATCAAACTTCTTGTCTCATAAAGATATTGTACATTTTTATGAATGATCCCAGATTTTGGTTGTATTTTGTGCAAAAGCAGTTGAAAATATTTAATCAAATTACTACACTATTCAAGTGCCAAGAGCCTTCAGCTTTTGAATTTTTAACAAATTACAGCTATGAAAATAAAATGCAAGCAAGATGATAAAACTTTTATAATTGTGAGATAATTGTGAGATTTTGTAAGATAAAAATCTTATAATTGTGCTTGGGAATAGCTCAGTTTGTGGGAAGAATCTTACAATAAAATTCCTATTGTTAGTTGGATAAATCTGTGTTATATACTGGAATTGGATGAAATTGAGAAGGTTTATGATTTTACAGCATCTATAGCTGGCAAAACATTTAAAAATCGTAAGTAAAGACAGCTTATTTGAAGTTTTGTCTTACAAAAATATTTGTCAAAGAACGGAGGTAAAAAGATAGTAACTGAAAATATTTGTCCTGAACTATTTATATATTTCAATATGAAAAAGATAAATTTGAGAATATTCTTCATTTTGCAGAATATGCTCTGAGGTTACCTGATACCTTAACATTTATAGAGAAAACATTTTTCTTATTTCAAAATATTGTTATATAGACAGAAAAATTATTGAGGATGTCAAAGATTTTACATTTATTAACCTTAAAATGCAACTTGGAAGAATATTGCAGGGAATTTATGATAACAAATAAAAATAAAGAGCTCATAGTGAAAAAAAATACATTCTTCTGAAAAAAAATCTTGTATTAGGATTCTCCACAGAAACAGAACCAACACAATGGTGTATATATATATATATATATATATATATATATATATATGTATGTGTGTGTGTATATATATATATATATATATATATATATATATATATATATATATATACAGAGAGAGAGAGAGAGAGAGACTCATGTGATTATGAAGGCTGGGAAGTCCCACCAATGATGTAGTTCCAGTCCAAGTGCAGAAGAAGATCGATGTCCCAGCTTAAAAATAGTCAAGCAGAGAGATGGTATCTCAGGCCTCCAACAAACTGGATAAGGTCCACTCACACTGGGGAGGACAATCTCTTTACACAGTCTACCAATTCAAATGTTAAGCTCATCCGGAACACCCTTATAGACACATCCAGAATGAGGTTTAATCAAGTCAACCTGGGTCCCACTCAAGCAGACACATAAAATTAACCATCCCACAGCTGTAACATGGTGTTAAGATACTTACGGCTAAGAAAATGATTGAAGTATCTAAATATAAATTTAGATAAATGTTCAGATGATTAAAATTCTATTTTTATTTTGCTTATATTACTTTAAATGTTTGAGTAATTGATATCAATACATTTTTTCTCTTGACTTTCTAGACACATGAATAAATATAAAAGAGTATATAAACTCTTTTTTGTTTAACAGTTTGAGTTGGATTCCCCACCGCTTGCAAGCCAATGAATCCTAACACCACACTTAATAGGACTCTTTTGAAGAAATAGGTAGATAATGTTTGTGAAGGATAGCATGCTGTATCATAACTCTCCATCATGGTTGCTATTCCTATCAATCTGGCAATATAGCTTCCAATAGATACGAGTACAAAATGCCAAGGTAACATCAAGTCCCTAACAATATTTTCAATACAGTTTGGATAATGCTAATTATGGCTCTCACACGTTCAATGTTTCCCCTATAGTTTGCTACTTTCTCTGAGCACTCTGCCTCAGTTATAGCAGTAATCAATATTCATGTTAAAGAGTTTGAAATAGCTAGCTGGAGGAGTAGGCTGAGAAGTTAATAATCTTTGTAGTGTCATTTAAGACCCCCTTAGAATATGTACTATTCAAATGCATTTTCTGAATCATATATGAATTTAGGTGAATCTAAATAATATGTGATTTACACACTTCTTGGCTGTTGCCTCCTCTAGCCTTTCTTAGATTTTGATGCAAATGCTTGGGAAGAGGAAACCATCATAAGTAATGAGACATCTATTCTTTCATCCAACAAAGATCAAGCACTTACTGTGTACCAGACACTGTTCTGATTACCTGTTAAGCATCAACCTAAAAAATAAAATTCCAACCTTTGTGGAGTTTATAATTTGTGGGTAACAGAAAATAACAACAATATTTTTAAGTAAATTAAATAATACGTTATAAGGAAATAAGTGCTATGGGAAAAAAGACAAAAAAAGCTATAGAGAGATCATGTATGGTGGATCAAAAACAGAGAAGCAGAGGTTGGATTTCAGTGTTAAATAAGGTAGTGAGGAGAGACCTCAGGGAGAAGGTGGGATTTCAGCAAAGACTTGAAGTGGACATCTGGGAGGAGAGTGTCCGAAACAGAGAAAACAGCTAGGATAAAGGCCCTAAAGAGGGGGTGGGCCTATTGTATTTGAGGAATAAGGGGGAGGGCTTGAGCAAGAGGCAGAACAGAGGTGATGACGTCAAAGGCCTTAGCTGTACCTCTGAATGAAATGAATTAATTTGCAAATTTCTCTTCTTCCTGGAAACAAAAGTCCCCTATACTTAGGAGGGAACTGAAAGCCTATCGTCATATGTAAAAAGGGGGGAGCATATATTTGTTGGTAAAAAAATGAAATAAAAAACTCGTCATTTTCCATAGGAACACTTGTGCAAGTAGAATACATTTCAACGGAATGGCCTGAAAAACAAAGGGATGCTAGCTGGAGGAAGAGAAGTGGCAGTTCTTCACAGGCAAGTGACAGAACCTCAAAGCCTTGGACTGTTATTTGACTGAATGAGTCTCAGTCCAATTCCATGGTAGCCTGTGCAAAGAATGATTGATTTTCATCACCTTAACCTGGTGTACTTTCCACAATGCCAGAAGGCTAATAGA
Source organism: Tursiops truncatus (assembly GCF_011762595.2). Lineage (NCBI taxonomy): Eukaryota > Metazoa > Chordata > Mammalia > Artiodactyla > Delphinidae > Tursiops > Tursiops truncatus. Next base: position 106,663,634 of record NC_047034.1, on the reverse strand, counting down.
AAGGAGAATGAGATGTACTGTTTCTTAATATGTGGTCCATAGACCGCCAGCATAGTATCACCTGGGGATACCTATGAAAATGCAGATCACTTGACCCTTCCCAGGTATATTGGATTATGCTCTCCAGGTTACTTTTATGCATCTGAAGTTTGAGAACACTGAATAAAAAGACAATTTCCTAAGGGTCTTTCTGACTCTGGATTTCTATGGACAGAGCTTCCCATGCCAGGTTCCCAAAATGTTTAATCCTAGTGTCTTTTGTCTATGGTTTTCAGGGCCACTGATCTTTGAATCAGATGAAGAGGAAAGAGTTGAGAAAAAGACTGTAAGATGTGTCACAGGGAAAGGAGATGGTTTAAATAAATGTTTAAACCATGGTTCATTTCTGTAACTGTACAATCATTAAAAATGTGCATAGTTGTTGGGTGGAGGTCATCTTTTCATTGTGATGTTTAGATTCGAGTATATATTAATTCCTCTGAGTGCAGAGTTGTTGATTCTGATGATCTGAGCCAAAGAGACGTAATGATGGCTAAATACCTGAGATCTATTGCCTTGTTAGCGATGTTAATGGCCAATGACAACACAATCTAAAGAGATTTACTGTTTGGCTTTGGAAGAAGTATCAAGCTAAAAGTATAATTAAAACATTTATTAACCTGACAAGTTGAAAAGTATAGGTTAAGAATTATGGTGTCTGAAGGGTAGCAATGACTTGTTTCCATTCTGTCCTATGCCTACCTTGTCTCATGGAATATCCTCACCTAGTCTATAGGAAGTGAGGAAATGGGCTCACTAATTTTCCTTAATTGCTGGTTTGAGCACCAAAAAGACTTGGAAAAAAAATTCTTTCTTGCGAAGCCAGCAATTATTGAAATTCTCTAATTACCCTGTCTGAGACCTTTCTTCATACTGGGGTGATGCAGACGGTCTCTCAATTTTTTAAAGGTCAAATTACCTTGCTTCAGGATCTTCTGGTGATGGGCCAAATGAGATGAGCTTAATTTAATATGTCTCTGCTGCTTTTCTTTCAATCCAAAGGGGCATCCATCATGGGCTTCTCATTCTGACTGATATTGATCAGGTAATTGCCCTCAGCTTGTCAAACTATCATGATTTTTATAAGAATGAGTCTTTTCTAGAGGAAAGTAGGCCAGAGAGAGAGAGAGAGAGAGAGAGAGAGAGAGAGAGATGCAAAGATTTCGATTAGAAGTTTGCCCAAAAGCCAGTCAAAGTAGAAGGAAGGATGGAGAGAGGAGAGAGGAGAGATAAGTGTTGTGTCCTTTTAAAATGCAGTTCTGTGAATTACAATGATTTACTCGGTACAATTCAGAAAAAGAGTTCCAGCCCAGCATATAACACAAGTCAGTGAAGGCCAGTTTTGACATAGCCAACTGTGTGCTTGCTCAGAGCAAGCATTAGAAAAAAATACCAGCCTTACTTAATCTTCTGCGGCAGGATCAAGGTGAAGACTATTCTTGTGGCTCAGGACAACTGTTTTCTTTTTCTTTGTTAGTCTGATGTAAATAAACATTAGCCAACACTTTCATTTATCCTAGTTTATTAGGGTGAAGATAGAACCCCAAATAAAAGGAAAAAACTCCTGCCAGGAGAGGAGTTCTTCTGGGAAACTGCCTAATGTTGATCTGGGGAATGTCTTCTTAATGCGGCAGACATGCCAAGCCCAGGGACATCCTGAGAGAAAAACATTTCCTTCAAGACACGCTGAGCCGTGTACGAGACAAATTCGGCTGTACGGCTTTATGGGAAATAGAGCAAGGTTACAAGAGCTCATGTGAAGAGCCTAGAAAGTCAAAGAGAGCCTACATCTAGGGTATCATTATAGTTAACAACCTGTTCCAGGCAGTGCTGGGTGTCCACGAGCTGTATCAGTCCAGCAGGGAGAGCCGTCCTGCTGCAAAGGGCTTCATATAATCATCTGCCATCCCCGCAGATAGTCAAGACGAGCTTGATGCCCTTCAATTGACAGTGCTTAAGAATAAAGGATGCAGCTTCGTCACCTTCAGACAGATCTAGAAATAATCCCTTAAAACACCAGTGCCTTCTATAAAGTCGCTTTAAAACAGTTGCCTCTAACCAGGTTCTTTTTCAGACTTCACTGGCCTTAAGCCCTCTTGCATTTGGAGGTCTTGCCCCACTCCCCATATATCAACACTCACTAAAAATATACCCAGGACCCCCATTAAACCTAATATTGGTACAATTTTTTCAAAAAATATTTATAAATTTGCTTTTGAAATTATTTGGCTACGAGTAACTGACTTGATTCACAACTTGTTCTGAGCTCTCAGCAATCGCCATGCGCAGTTGAAAATTTCACAGAGTGAGAAAATCTAAACCTACAAATTGTTTTCAAATGCAGTGGAGTGTTAATGAATACTAACTTTAACAATTAATTAAGTTGGCATAATATCACATAATGTTGGTATTTAATACAATATTTATTAAAATCCATTTGGCAATTTTTTTGTGGTATTTTGGAGCCAATTTTTTTGAGCAAAATGCTCAATTTTGTCTCACATCTAGGATGAATATGTGCTCTGACCTTGGTTCTTTCAGTGATAGTAACGTGAGTATAATTAAAAATATAGTTTGTTGTATCTTCATGGGCGTTTTGCAGTAGAAATTGTTAAAGTTTGTCCTTTGCAAAGTGAATCTCATATTACAGCTCACCTCCTATTGTGGACCAGAAATGCCTGAACAAATGGACAACTGTTGGACTAGTTACCTGGTACTGGATGTTCTATTACCCAGGAAAGTATAAACCAAGGATAAGTATGAGCCTCAGCTCCACCTGAAACTGCCTGAAACTACTTATCTGTTCCGCAGAGAAAGATCATAATAAGTTGAAGTGACTGAGGAAGAAAAAGATGTAGGGAAAATAGCTAAAGAAATGGAAAGTGGGTTTTTTTCAGTTTTCATTTCTGGATTTCAAGATTTTCCTTTCTATTTTAATTTCTTTCTCACACAATCTCCTTTTTCTTATCTACATCTCAAAAGAATTGCCAATGGCATATTGGGCTAATACAGCAAACACACATAGATGCAGCAGATGAGAGCTCTCTACTGTTGTCTTCCTTCACTCTTCCAGTTCGCCTTCCCCCAGGAAAACTCCTATTACTGACTTAGTTGACTTGTGTGCCTGTGCATGTCTGTATGTGCACTGAGCGGGTACATACGCACATTCACAAGTGGGCACTTCCAGTGTTTTCCTGTTGGAATTCACCCTTCCTAGATGGCAGGTGAGGCTGTAAACCCTGCAAGAAGCTCACCCCCTGACCTTCCCATCCCAACCCTCTCCTTTCCTGGCTCCTGACTCCAGCGTTCTGGGGTTACTAAAGCAAATGTCCAGCACATTGTAGTTTTGCCATCTTAGCTGCTGAATGCTGAACACTTTCTGTGAATCTAGACAAAATTACTACTCAGAGTGAATGCTATTTATTTTATTTTGCTCATACTTCTTGTACTTCTATGACAACAGAATCTTTCTCTCATGTTCAGTGGTAAAGTATGTGTATATGTGTATGTGTGTGTATATATAGTTTGTGTGTGTGTGTTAAATTGCCTAGCCAATTTTACATTTCTATCCTTTCATGTTTTCAGAATTAACCACATTTGTGAAAAGGATAAATCCTTCAATGAGCTCTTTTTCTTTCTTAAATTGTATGTGGAATGTGCCTTTTGGCTCTTCCCTATGTACATAATGTGTAAAATAATCAAAGCACCATCACAACCTGACAGCTCAGGCCTTTGATAAATAGGGCTTTATATGGGATTATCATATGACATTTCCAAACTACATTATATTTATGAGTCATATAGAGTACTATTGCATGATCGTCCCTCAGTGTGGAATTTGTACATTTTACAAAGAGTGGAAGAAAGTAAAGGACCTGGAATTGGATACCCTTATTTTTGAACTTAAAATTTTAAAAGAAGAAAGAAAGGAAGGAAAGCCGTCATTTAATATTCCCCCAACTGCTCAGGTAAGGTTCCTGAAATTTTGAAGGGAATCTTATGTCCTACATTGTCTCTTAGATCCTATTACTTCATATACTTAAAATCAGTGTGTTCAAACATCCTTAGAAATTAGCTAATCTAACACTCCCTCTTTACAGATGAGGGAACTGAGCAGAGCCAGAAACACAATTCAAAGCTCCCAACACCTTGAACATTTCTCCACCAAACCTCACAGCTTCCCTAGACAACCAAATACACAGACAAGACTTCATCAAAACATAAAGATGACAACACATAAATGAAGCAAAGCAAAATTATTCTACATATGAAATACTAGTTTTCCCCAAAAGTTATTTATACAGTTTGTCAGCCATTTAGGAAAACATTGTACCATTCAAGTGAGAAAATATTTTTTTCTTGGTTAAATTCAAAATATTTTCTTGCTTTAAATATGATATTACTTTATAATTTCTTAGGAACCTTAACAGAGAAGACAGATATTGTTCCTCTCCCTTTTTAAAATCAGAGCCCTCAGAAAAGAGTGACATGGGTTCTTCATATTTCCTTCCAGCGGCCTGCAGCATATACAGCCATGTCTGCCAGCTGTAACCCTGCCTGGTCTACTTGATACTGGGATTGGCATTGGAGAATTTACATCATCTCTAGGAATGAACAGGTCAATGGTAAATCGCGTGCATTGAATTTTGTATATCACACCATGTTTTAAATGTTCTTCCAAGGCTACATTTTAGTTGGAGGCTCCTTGTGGACCATTCTTTTGTAAATAGAATGCTATCCAATCAATTCTGCATTTGATAGTTTTGATATTCCAACAGGTAAGACCACTATATAATGTAGCAATAAAACCTAGATACTATTGCTGCTTTCTAAAAAGGAAAACTTTCAAAAATCACTTACAAATTCATGAGTCACAAGAAAAAATGTAATACAGATATGGAACTGTAATACAGATATGCAGAATAAAATGGTATCTTCTGCCCAAACCCACTCCATATAAAAATATAGTTCATCTGATCCCATAGCTGACCCACATGGAATTGCCTGTATCATTAAAACAAGATAACTTGACCTAAAATAAAATAAAATATACTATAGGGAGATAGCCTTTATCAGGTCTAATAGGAATAAATGTCTAAAACAGGATAATTAGAATCTTTCAAGAAAGTATTTTAAAAAGTCCTTTCGGTTATCAAACTGAAATTTTCGGCAAACTGCTGGGATATTTCCTTAGTCCCTTCAGTGTGGGTGAATATTTCAAGGAGCAAGAGGGTCATAAGACGAAATACTGATAAAAGTGATTGATATTTCATAAATACCAGTATTGACATTTCCAAAGCTCTCCTTCTTACCCTGATTCAGAAGTCGCACCTCTTCACTGAAAACTGCATAATCACTAAACCAGAAATCGACTGTAAATACACACAAACTTGTGTGACCCAAAGGAATAAAATGGAAACCACGACAACTGGAAGAAATAAAAAACACAAAGCACCTGGTCACAATTTCTTTTCCCTTTTCTATACTCCTTCTAAGTATACAAACCAGACAGTCATGGTAGGTATTTCTCCAGTTCACTGGTATTGAAGTAGGCAAATTTGGTTAAATTATGGGTCTCTACTCTTATCAGACTTAATGTTAATATCTCATATTACTTTGTTAAACAGTCAAACAAAATAACCTACATTATATCCACACCATTTACATAGCAATAACCGCAACTTGCCAAATGCTGTATTTCACCTGAACCAGTTCAGAGAGTGGATGTTCCTTCAGAGAAACTCTCTCCTTGTAATCAATTATTTTCAGAGAATTAAAAAGATTTAGCAGACAGAACCAGGACTCTCTTCACAGCGATCTTTAAAACTAACAAAATTGAATGGCTCCACCATGGGATTATGGCAAAGCAGAAAACCTCTCATGTTCACAATTATGTGCAGATGCAAATGTCTCTCTTAATCTAATGAAATAACGATGCCTTATTCCTGCAGTTTCATTGACAAATAATAAGAAAGATGTTTAAATGGGTGTGGCAGGGTGAGGGTTAAATCTGATTGTAATTAGATTGCAGTATGCATGGTCATGTGGTTAATAGTAAATTTTCCTTGATTAACTGGTCCTGTTTGTTAAGAGCCCCTATTAACATTAGCGCTCTCTGCGTTGGCTGTGGAGACACACCATGGACCAGTGCAAAATTAATGAAGGCAGGTACGCATGCTGATTAGAATGTGGCAGTTTAATAAACTCTTCCAACATTAAATTATTTAATGCATTCATGCTCATGCAGGCTATTCGATGGTCAGCTTGACCACCTATGTGTTAATATTGGGAATTGAAATGCAGAGAGTGGAAGAGATGTAGTGGTGTATGAGGTAATTAGCTCTCATGTCTGATAAATGGGGCAATACCTATGTGTGCACATGTTTTAAGACACCACAAATGGTGCTTTCATTAGCTGGAATCTTCTGTGGAAATTTTTATAAATGTTTAGTTTCATTTTTGCACCATAAACAGTGGGCCTGATAGCTGTAGTCACTGTCAATTGAATATTTGAGGCAAATTTCAAGTCACCTGTAAAATAAACTGTCTTGTTAAAATAAATGGGTCACAAAAATTAGATAGGAAGCTTATCAATAAACATCTCCAATCTGGACATAATCTCTATCTATCATATAGAAAATATTTTAGATAAATATAAATGCTTTCAATATATAAATGCAAATACCTATTAGATTTTGAGCAAAATAATAAGGTATTACATTTGCACAATGCTCTACAGTTTATACAATGCGTGTACATATGTTATTCTATTTAATCCTAATCATAGCCATTTTAGGGGCACAGTATTTGCTAATAAGTGGCCTATCAGAAATCTCAGTTCTTGTAACTCAAAATCCAGAGCTTGGTAGCACAATTCCACAGCTGCCCACAAAACTAGTATTTGTAAGAATAAACTATTCCTTATAAAAGAAGTTCAGTTTTAACAGTAAGTGAGCATTCTGGCAACTTAACCTCTCTGAGAAAAAAATGCTACTGAGATTTGGTAGAAACACAAAAGAGGAAAATTCTATATTTCAGCACCATCTAAATATAAACAAGTATTTTAAATGACTTACATTTTCCTAGATCCCAGGATACTTTCTGGCTGTAATTTAGGCACTCATAGGAACTTTTTTAGTGTTTGCACGGAATTAAGTATGCTAACGCCGAACAATCCAGTCTCTGGACTTTGGAAACAGTGTAGAAAATATGAACTAGACTTTTGTGAAGGCACCAAGTCTAGGTTTACTGAATCACAAGACCACCCAGTATAAAAATAAGTCCTGGGAGAATGACTGGATAAATTTTTCAGTCTGGGGATTTCTATGATTTTGCCATTCCTGTTTTCAGTTCTTCTCCCATTCTTAGGATGCCAGCTAAATAAAAAGAAGGAGAAAATGATTCTTGCTCTGACAAAATCAGAGGAGAGTAGCCAGGAAGCCTGGAAAGACTAATGTACAGAATCCAGTATAGCAAATCTGTCTTCTGGTCTTGGAAGTTCCCAGGAACTGGCAGTGTGACTTTGAGCAATTAGTTAACTTCTCTGGGTCTCATTCTTTTCAGATGTAGTGAGGGGTTTGGGGATAGGGAACTCTCAAGTTCCTCAGATCTCTAGCAGGATCTTCTAATTGTCTCTTACCAGGAGAAAGATGCCAATGGTCTTTTTTCTTCACACCTGCTGTGGGTGAAAAAGAGCCATGAAACTCTGTGGCAGACAATAAGCACCACCTCCGAACAGCATCCTCTGCAGCTACCCTTCTCCTAAGGACATGAATGGGTAATTTGGGGCTTTGGCTGGCCTCTAATTTCTCTATGGGCCTTAGCCAGCCTGGATAGTCTGATTGAATTCTTTCTATTGTTGTGGGGTGTTTTGTTTTGTTTATGTTTTTTCATCTCTGGCCAGCTTCAAAGGATGCTGTGGTCATGAATTAATATTGTCCTCTTGGTTAGCTATTACAATGTTGGTTGCAGTATCATTGGTGCTTCTCTTTACTGCTTTCCTTTGACATTGTGGACAGTTATTGATGTCTGGCACTTGTTATAGGTGGTTGGCAGCTATGTGAATATTGTAACTTATGATGGGCTTTCCACAACATTGCCGTGGTGTCCATGAATTCTGACAGGTATCTGAAGGATATAAGAGTTGCCAGTCCACTTTTTGCAGTCATGGTGTGTGCTGACAAAATGTGTTTTTATCTTCCACTGGGGCTAGCAGAAAATTTGTACAATTAGGAGAAGAAACAATTTCCACTTGTTTGTATATTTTCAGTCAGTGAGCATTGTGGAAAATCACTGTATTCTATCCATCTAAGTTATTTATTACAAAGTAAAAGTAGCACAAACCAGGCTAAGTCTTTACTTCTTACTTTCAAACTATTGGCTTCTTGGAAAATCAAGTGTTGGAAAGCTTTTTATCTGAATACCTGAAGTGAGAGAAGGCTGCTGCAAAAGATGGCACGGTCACACCGGACACACAGAATGAGCTCAAAACAGCAATAATAATTGAGCATTGGTATCTCATGATTGGATGGCTAGGATAATGATAATGTGACGAACATGGAAATACAACTTTGATATCATTCATATTTTCAAAATGCCCTTATAAGCTCAAGTAACTTTTCCAGCAATATCATTCCCTTTGCATTGTCTAGTGCAGTATATTTCCAGGTATTTTGAATTCATTTATCCCTCGTGACAACTCAGTGAGATGCACAATTTTTATCTCTGTTTCACATATTAGAAAACTGAGTCTCAGAAAGTTGAATTAACTTGCCTAGGTTCATGGAGGGACCGAGATGGAGGCAAGATTCAAACTCAGAGAGTCTTAGTCTTCTTAACCTCTGTGAATGGTACATCTAAACCTGCACAGTTCAATAAGGCAACCACTAGTCACATGTAGCTATTGAGCAGTTGAAATGTGTCTAGTGTGAATTCAAATGTGCTACCAGAGTACAATATACCAGATTTGAAGACTCAATATGGAAAAAAAATCATATAAAATATCTTATTAGCAGTTTTGTTATATTGAGTACATGTTTTAAATATTTGCAGTTAAATAAAATATATTATTAAAACTCATTTCACCTGTTCCTTTTTGCTTTTGAATGTACCTACTAGAATTTTTTTTTTTTTTTTTTTTTTTTTTGCGGTACACGGGCCTCTCACTGTTGTGGCCTCTCTCACCGCGGAGCACAGGCTCCGGACGTGCAGGCTCAGCAGCCATGGCTCCCGGGCCCAGCCACTCCACAGCATGTGGGATCTTCCCGGACCGGGGCACGAACCCGTGTCCCCTGCATCGGCAGGCGGACTCTCAATCACTGCGCCACCAGGGAAGCCCTAGAATATTTTTGTATATATTATACATATATATTTTTATTGATTAATTCAGATTCTTCACCCAAATGGCTTCAACTTTATTTGTTTTCCATATTTTCTACTATAAGGATATTTCATTTGTACGAAGACTCACCACAAGGTGGGGGGAAAAGGTGGGGAGCCTTTCCTTCAATTGAAAAAATAACCACAGTGCTCCCAGTGGTGGCAATCTCCTGGCGTGCTTCATGGGCACAACCTGGTGTGGAATTTAGAACACTTGTCCATCAACAGTGACTATAAACCAAAGTGATCTGCTTCACTGTTTGTCATGGAACTCTTCTGATTTGTACCAACAACCCATACTGGAATCTTTCAAATGTTGGGAATTCCTGGCTAGGTGTTAGTCAAACATCAGCATCTATCATGTGCAATTGCCTCGCTATGTTGAAGTCTTTAAGAGTAGGCCTCGTATATTATTCATTATTTTGTCAAAGAGCCTAGCACAAGGGTCTTCGGAAAATAGGAGAGGGGTAGACAGAGACTCCAGTCCAACAGCACCAGTGAAGTTATATCTGTTCAGGGAGGGAGAAAAAGAAATCCCTCACAGTATCTGAGAAAATAGCTCATTTCTTTCACAGTTGTACAAATATCTGATAACCAACATTATTAACCAAAACACATTTAGGTCACTTTTCACACAGAATTTTCCCTATGAGAAAAAAAAATGTCAAAATTAAGTTTTTTGGAAGTATTTGTTGCTGACTGACCAAATTTGTCTTCCAAATGAAATTAATGTCAGCAAGGGTCATGAGGCACATGCACTGGAAAGAAAACTTTTAAAAAATCCTGTGAGAAGCTCCATCGTAAGCAGAGTCCAGGAATTATACACTTGAGTTTTTACACCCCCCTGATGAGGAAACAACGCATATGAAAAGCCATGGAATAAAGGGTTGTATGCTTTAATGAACATGTGTGAGAATTAATGGAATACATTGGACTTAAGTGCAGCACATGCGTTAGGTCATGAAAAAGACTGAGTTAGGTAGATATAGGGGGAGATGTGTCAAACCTCCACTTATAAGATTCAATTTGACCTGAGAGGCAATTACATGCTATTTCTGAAATAATTGATCAAATTAAAAAAATCCAAGTTTAACTTTTTTTGAAACAGTAAAAACAACAGCAAAACCTTTAGTGTTTTTTTTCCTCACCTCTAGCTAAAAACCAGCTGAATTTTAAAACCGAATTTGGCAGGCACTTGATGGCATGCTTTCAGCATGATGTTTTAAAGATTAAACTATGGAGCAATCTTTAAACATTAATGGAGGTCACGTGGTAAACTCCACTCGCACAATAGAATCATCATGTCCATCTCTTCAAATGTGAGCCAACTCCAAGCTGGAGGAATACAAAGAGATAGTCTTAACCTTCCTCCTCTTCCTCTTCTTTGGGTTCTCAGAACAACATCTTTTAAACGTTTCTGTAGCACATCTAATTCCTCTCTAATACATTTTGCTGGTTTTGGTGTTCAATTTAATTTATGTCAGCAGAATAATCCAAGTGAACCTAGGTTGCTGTAATGTTACATTAGGAAGATCTGATCCATTTGCAGCTAGGTAGACTCAAATTCATTAACATTTACTCTATAGGCTTCCAGCAGGTGACTTTTAGAGAGGAAACAGATGCATCTGAATGTCACCTTACCACACATATGCCTATTAATAGATTTTTGTTCTGTTCATATACTATTGCTGAATCCCATTCTAAGGGAATATGGATAATGGCATTAGTTTATTTTAAATACACAGAATTATACAGAAATGTTCTCTAAGAGGCTTTGACAATTAAACAGGTCCAAATTTTACACAGGCACAGTGGGGATCGACCTCAATGGCTTTCTAAGTGCTAATTACTAAACTTAAATGCTGCATGGTTCAAAGGTCTAAACCACAGAGAGGCTGGTGAGAGGTTGTGGGTTCTAATCCCCACGTCAATAGTCTGACCTAAGGGTGACTTCCTAGAACAGAAAAGTAAAAACAAGCGTTCCAACTCTCTGGCTTCTGTATCAGGGCAAGGAAACTGGTTGGAGACCTGTAGCCTCAGATACAGGTTCATGCATCCTGAAGAAACTCAGCCCCTTGCCAAAAGGAGCTGTTATAATTGAACTATAAAGGTTAAATAAACCTAATCAATTAATATACAAGAAAAGGAAAACTATGAATGCTGACAAAAATGTAGAGGGAATTCTAGAAGCCTAGAGAATGAGGAAATCACATAAGCCCATTAGGCCTACGGAAACGTTCAAGAATATTGTGATGGAGTAGAGTGAACACATAGCAAGGGTCACAGGACATCATTAGTTCTAGGACCAGCACATCTTTTGAGCCATGGTTTTCCTCCTGTGTAATATAGGAATGACAGTTCCTGACCTATAAATGTACAAAATTATTGTGATGGAAACAAGTGAGATCACGAGTATGAAAGTATTTTAAACACTACAAAGAATTGAAGTGCTACGGAAACTGTTACGTATGATTGGGTTCCTGAATTGAAGTGAAATTAAGCCTTCCCAAGATATGTTCATTAAAAAGACAGTTTTCAAACAGCATACTAATATTGTTTGGGGGTATGTGGCATATGCCTCTATGGAGAGCACCCCAAGACACTGAGGGAATAACTTTGGTGGTATCTGCGTCTGTTGAGTGTTCCTAATCAGGAGGAAAAATGGTCCCGCATATAACCCTTCCTTGTAAGTAGATAAATCCCACGTTAAAGTAAAAGGGGAAGAGGAAAAGAAAAAATGGGTTAAAGAGAGGGAAGATGGGAGGGAGGAAGGGAGGAAGGGATGAAAGGAGGGAGAGAAAGAAGTTAAACCTCTACCAAGTCTCTAGACTGATGTGAGCAGCAGTGACCTATCGGGTCACACGTGCTAAACCTCCTCTCCAGGTTGGTGCATCCTCTCCTCCCCTCCCCTCCCTTCCCCTCCGCTCCTTTTCACCACCCCATCCTCCCACATAGATTCTCTACCTAAGTCTGGCCTCCTGATTTCTCTTCTCACTACTTCTTCCCATTTTCTAAACAAATTCTGTTCTCTGTGTGTCCCTTCTAATCCAGATCAGTTTGGTCTTACTTAGTTCTCTCCCATTTTTCACTTTCCCATTAACTTGAACAGAAAAATAAGGGCCTAAGGACCGGGGAGACAAACCAAGATCTGTCTTATAAGGTGAGGGCATAAAAAAGACTATAAATATCACATGTAAATATAAGAGGATGACATGCAAAAATATGCGGGATTATAATAGTTAATATTTATTGGTGCCTATCATATGCTAGACATTGCCTCAAGAACTTTACATTTCTTTACTCCTTTCATTCTCTCAACCACCTTGTGAGATAGGTACTGTTCTTATCCCCACTTTACAGAAGAGGGCAATGAAGCCCAGAGAGGATAACTAATTTGCCTGGAGTCACAAAGCTTCAAGTCTGACTTAGGAGTCTGTACTCAGCCAACAGAGGAGATGGGTGTCTGGTTAGGGAAATGAATCAATGTTCAATGTATTGAAGTGGGTTTTGTAGGGCTGGGAAGCGAGGACTGGAACATCATGAGTAAAGAGGGTAATGCTGAAGGGGTCATAGCCAATCCCAAGAGCACAAGCTCATTGCAAGCTCCTGACAAGGTACAATATTGTCCAAAGTCAACCCCTCACTAGGCAATGTTTTCTCCAAGGCTGATTTGTAGGGTGAATCATTTTTGAGAAATTAAATTTGTATTGGCTACCAATCTCATTAAACTCAGGGAATAGGAGAGTCAAATGAAGCAGAATGAGAGCCAGACTAAACTCAATGAAGGCCTATATATTAAATTTAGTCCAGACCCCCAAACTTATTACAGATCTGGGAAAAGTCCACTAATCAGGGGCAGCAAAGCATCACGTTCCCAGTGAATGCATGTGGGACTGGTGTGGCTGTTTTGCAAGTGCTGCATGAAGGTTGATGTGTCATCTATTTTGGCTCATGCAGTATTCTCCCACCAACCCTGTCTCTGTTTGATAAGATGAAAAAGCAATAGGTATTTGTTCCACAAGCTCAAGTAATCTTTTTTTAAAAAATGTGATTCTTTCTTCTTTTTTTTTTTAAATATTCATACCTTTTCTCTTTTTGGTTCCATGAAGGTTTATACTCTGTGTAATACTGAGGTTGACAAAGATAAATTGTTTTCATGTATTTAGGCTTTAGGAGAAATTATTCAGATACATTCCAGAGTCTAGTAATTGACTGTTATTAGTATTAATAGGAATTACACAGCCAAATCCCACTGCCATGCACTGAAAATTTACCCCTTAGGATCAAGCCTCAGTAATAATTTGAACGTGTTGAAATGTAATTTCCAGTTCACAGACCTTTCAAAAAGGCAAAACAGATATGGGAGTTTAGTTTTGAGATAATAGAAAGAAAACTCCCTAGTTTGTGCTGCTTGGAATTAGAAATATGTAATAAGTAATCATATTTCTTCAAAATTCAAGAATTCATTTGCTATAATTCATAGGATTGGATTGATACACAGGACAAGCAATCATTTCTATGAAGAATTCTTAATAGTGGATAATTTCTATGCATTTCTTCAAATGAAGGGTACCTCTGGATGTATTTCTTTCTGTTAGAACCATCTCCCTTGCCTTCAAATTTCTATAACATATTATTTGAATATCTTAAAAATATATTATTGCTTTGTAAGTAGTTTGTAAAAATTACCAGCCCACACAAATTTTATCAGCATGTCTCATGCTAGGTTTTACTGGTGTTGCAAAAGAAAGAAATTGGCCTTCTTTCCTTTTCACCTGATAATTGTTATGTAACTTGGAAGACATTTTTTTAAGTCTGCTGATAAACAACTGCTGATATGTATTTTAAAACATGAGTAAAGTCTAAGGAAAGGTAATCTAGGCTTTGATTTTGCCTGTTTAGGCAGGAAACTGGCAGGCCCTTCTGTGTGTATATCCTCTGTATATAGTCTGGCACTTTCTGTAATGATGCCACAAAGGAACCTGCCCCAACTATTCCACTGCTCTACATTAGCATCTTCTGTGTTTTTAAACTTGATTCAACATTCATTCCACACCAGAGGATATATTGTGACTTGTGAAATGCTCAGTACCTTTCAATAAAAGAAGACGAAATAATTTTACATAAGCAAGTTTAAAATGTCAGGAGAACAGAAATGGATCTACACGAAATCGTTTCTGAAACAGAATTTGATTTTTGTCAATAGTGCATAAAAAACAATGAAATAGCCAAGAAAATATTTTGATAGTATACAGTCCTTTTGGCAGTTCAGTCCTAGACTCTTAAAAGTTGATATCCTAAAATAATATCAATATGTTCAGTTAGAAGATAGAATATTTTCTGAAAGTTTGTTTCCAATAAAACCCGAAGTAGGTGAATTGCAACAAAATACATAAATTATAACGTGCTGCTCTACTGATATGATGGGGAGTTACGTTTATTATTTTATAACTGCCATAATTTAAAAAAATTCCTGTGTAAGATGTCTAGGCAACAGTTCCATTGTGAAACACACAACCATCCAAACCCCAATCCCCAAACCTTTAAGCAAGGTTCATCTACTGTGAACACACGTATGTCTTCTATTCAAAAACTAAAAGTGATTTTATTCATGCAACCTTGTAACCAGAAGCCAGGTCAAAATCTCTTGAAAATTGCACATTTCACATGTTTCCTGAGAAATTCAAAAGTGATACCTATCACCAAGAGGTATGTGGAAAGGAACATAGTTTATAAAAATCCAATTTGGGGTGAAGCATAGTTTCTTCTTTAATGTGCTTGTCCTTGTTTGGAAAAATTGTTCTATTCTCATATCAACATTATGTTTTGGAGTGTTTTTTTCCTGAACGTGCAAGTGAATTCATGAAGGTCTTTTTTCTTCTAAGAGCTCTGAGAAACAATCACTTTCATTCTGTAAAAGAAGTGTCCATTTATAATTGTGGTGACTTGCATTTACAGAGTAATATTACCTAAAAAGACCAGGATGCTCTACTTCTTGTAGACTAACTCTTGTTTCAAGAATCTCCAGAGAACTTATCCCTGAACCGTCACACTGAATGGGTTTTAATATGTCAACATGTCCAAGGATAACATGATCTGTAAAGAGCCCAGGAGGGAAGCGGAAGCACTCCTATCAATTATACTTTTGAGAATGGAATCAGTTTCCCGGGTTCCTTGAAACAGAAATCAGGAGTGGGGAAAATTGCTCCATTTGTTTTTCATGAATGAGGGACCCCAAAACACAGTGCTAAACACAATCTTCTCTTGAGATAGGAATAGAAAGGAAACCCCATTGAACAATTCTAAATTGTTACATTTTTTCAAAAGGCAACAGGCCCATTTAGCTTGATCAGCTACTTCTTCCTTCCTGAGATTTACTAGTATTCCCATATTTTTTTTTCCATTTTCAACATTTCTATCTGTGTGCTGTGTGTAGCAAGCACGGACTAAGCACAGACCGCAGAGTGCCCCCCACCCCGGCCTACTTGGTCACCCCTGGCCACACCTTGAACTTTGGTGCCTTGATACTTTTGCAAAAGGAGTGCCTGGACTAGAATTGTCGCTTTCCCTATCACAGTCCTACCTTCTTCCAGGCCCCAATTCAAAGACCTCGTCCGTTGGTGTTCACGTTTTGTCTCCTGACATATTATTCACTGGGCATGTGCTTGCTTTGTGATGGATGTATTTCTGAATGAAGGTTCTGAATGCATATCACTGGTTATTTTACCACTCACATGCCACTTATAGATGTCACTATGTTTAAAATTCAGGTTTAGTGTAAGTTCCCAGAAGAATGAAGATATCTTTCACTCTGGTGCATCTTCAGTGTGTATGGCAGAGATCTTTTCATATAACAAGAAGACAATGATTGTTTTTTGAGTGCAAACAAGCAAGAGATAATATTAGCAGAAAGTATGAAGACTCTTAACCATAAAAAGTTACTCACATTTTAAAGTATATTCACACTTGAAGAAACGAAATTGAGTTATTTGTAGTGAGGTGGATGGACCTAGAGTCTTTCATACAGAGTGAAATAAGTCAGAAAGAGAAAAACAAATACCGAATGCTAACGCATATATATGGAAACTTAAAAAAATGGTACTGATGAACTAGTGGCAGGACAGGAAAAAAGATGCAGACAGAGAGAATGGACTTGAGGACATGGTGCGGGGAAAGGCGAAGCTGGGGCTGAGAGAAGCATGGACATATATATACTACCAAATGTAAAATACATAGCTAGTGGGAAGCAGCTGCATAGCACAGGGAGATCAGCTCGGGGCTTTGTGACCACCTAGAGGGGTGGGATAGGGAGGGTGGGAGGGAGTCTCAAGGGGGAGGGGATATGGGGACATATGTATGTATACGGCTGATTCACTTTGTTGTACAACAGAAACTACCACAGCATTGTGAAGCAATTATACTCCAATAAAGATGTATAAAAATAAATAAATAAATATATTCACACTTGGAAAACAGCACTGTAAGACTAAAGAAAGCTCAACTAAGGAGTGATCTCAAAGATTTCACTAAAGTAGACTTTGAAAATGAAATCAGATTAAACTACTACATTCAATAAGCAGCACTCTAAATCTTTCAAAAAGGAAATCTTTGAAGTATACTAACAAATGACACACATAAATGAGAAAAAGGCAACTAATATCTAAAAGGTTAACAATGTATGAGTTTTGATTCAAATTGCCCTCTACCCTGTGGGGTGTTGGAATGAAGAAAAAATTAAGTTATGGATTTTAAAAAGAATTTCCTTTAATTCCGAAGAGTCCTTCACCTAGGAAGCTTAAAACCTGTTAAAAGTCTTATCTGATAGTTAGATCGTCTGCTATAGTCATGTTGAATCCAGGGACAGCGAAGCCAGAAGGTATAGAAAGTCTGAAATCACACAGAGTGTCAGTAATCTGGCCAAGAGAAACTTTTGATTTTTTACTTTTTTTGCGGTACGCGGGCCTCTCACTGTTGTGGCCTCTCCCGTTGCGGAGCACAGGCTCCGGACGCGCAGGCTCAGCGGTCATGGCTCACCAGCCCAGCCGCTCCGCGGCATGTGGGATCTTCCCGGACCGGGGCACGAAGCCGTGTCCCGTGCATCGGCAGGCAGACTCTTAACCACTGCGCCACCAGGGAAACCCGAGAAACATATTTTTTAAGAGCTACTAGTAACCACCAAATTTAAAATTTTCTACAAACCACCTTTCCTGTCCTTTCTCATTGTCACTGCACTACCCTAAATTCTTTTAAATTTACCATTAGATTATTGCCATAGCCTCCAGCAGGACTCTCCAATGCCAGTCTCTTCCCTCCCCAAATGTCCCTCTTACTACCGTCATGTAAGTCTCCCTAAAACATGCAGTTCAAGGATAGTACTGCTGCTAGCCTACTTTCTCTAGGTACTAAGGTCTTGTAAAGTCTAATCACACCTAACTAGCCAACCATTGTTTTCCTACCATTGAACAGTTGAGTATGTAAAATACTTTTCTAATTGAATCAAAGTAAAACAGTCTTGACTTTTCAGATGTATCTTAAACGTCTGAAGGCTCACCACAATGCCAGGCACAAAATAGATGTTTAATATAGACATAGGTTAATTGATTAAATAATTGAAAAGTTTTTTTTTTAAGTGCTTGTGAGGTACTGGTAAATTGATGCATGTTCTATGAGCTGCTTTGTAATGTCACCATTTAACCCTCTGTATGTAAATATTTATAGGTTCAACAGCTCTAGGAAGAAAGTCAACAGAGGCCCCTTTTCTCATCAAAAGAACTGTGCTCTAAAACATTCCCCTAACAAGATTCGTCTGGTTTCATCGTCTTTCTCAGACAGAATTCTAAAGGCACTTCCATATTTAGAAGTGTTGAATGTATTTGAATACCAAAAGCCTATACCAGAGTTTATTTGCCTTCTTATAAAACACTTCAATAAGAGAGATCCAACAGCTATCAATTTAAGAGCAACATCTGTATGTCTCATAGTTGCCCAACAGATGCAGAGTGTTCCACTCAAGGATTCTAAGAAAATACACAAGAAAAAGGATACAAAGCTAGCAAACCTTATGTACCACAGAATAAAAAGTATAGCTCATTTTTCCACAATGGAGAGGAATTGCAAATATTCTCATAGTAGCTTCCACTGCAATTACTTGGAAGACGTAATCTCTCAGAGGAGAGTTTGCAACTGTCTTGAGTATTTGTCTGTAGGACAGGTATTCATAAATTTCCACTTCCCTGGTTTAATTTCAATCTTAGGTGGGCAAAGAAGCATATGTTTCACAATGCATCTCTTCTTGTCAACTCTTCAGAAGATCCTCCTTTGCAGTTTGGTGATCAAATCCAATGAATGCTACAGTTGGGTCACTCATTGGTCGCTTCCTTAAGATTCCCCATCCTGCTCTACTTGCATCCAGCAAGGAGACAACATTTTTGGTCACGTATTATCAGACTATTTCTTAGATAAAGAGCAAGAGAAAATGTGCAGTTCTTAATAAGCTCATTATTAGTAATGCAGACTCCCAGTCAGCTATTGCCAGTTAATGACCAAAAATCACAGTGTAGACAACTGACATTTTGCCTGAACACGCCTCTCTGGCCAGTGATAATTAACCTGAAGGTAAAGAACCAGTCATTTTCTTAATACAACAAGGCACCTCTTTCAAAGTTGGGGCTCTTCCTGTTTTAATAATCAAAAGGAAAAGACCTTTGGTACTTAATATTTAAACAAAATGTTTAATATTTACACAGTAAAGTTCTTCTTCTGATATTAAACCCACATTAAAGCTGGGATGGAAATTGGTTTATAATCTCTGACACTAGGCCTGGAGCCTTGTAGTGTAGTAAACAATGTCACTCTTCAGATGGGCACCACCTGCAATGGGTTCAGAAATGTCAACTGTAATTAAACATTTTATTTCAAGGATAATTCATAGGTTATGTACATGAAGGACTGCTTTCCGCCATGAGAAATTTCAAAGTACCAGGCTGTGTAAATAAGAAGCAGGTCTTCTTTTTTTTTCTTTATTGCATGTTTTTTAAAAAGCACATGCAAACTGACTGAGATCTAATTAATATTATTTTTAAACATACCCTTTATATTTTGCAAAGACTTTTAAAGTCAATTTCATGAAGTTGACTGGTAACGATATGTCTCTACCTTACCAATTATTTCCTCTAGCTTCAAGTGAGAATACTGTTGGGAAAAAAAGGACATGATTTGCCACAAGCTAACATAAAGTAATGGCAACATTGGGACTGGCTAAATTTGCTAAATTTTTCCTTTGGGGCTTTAGTTTTAACTATGGTTTCAATGAAAACCTGAAGAACAGTTATTATTTTAAAAAGGATGACAAATTATTTAAAGGTGGGGGGGGTCACCTAGCACCTCCAATAACGCTTCTAATTGTAATAAGAATTTAGAATGAAATCATTCAATTAAGAATTGAATGCACGCATGCACACGCACATGCGTGCATATATGTAAGAGGGAGGAAGCAGTTCTCCATTCTTAAATACCAGAGAAAATTCATCCACTGCTCCTTAATAGCAATTTGTTAAAAGCTAACATAATGACTCAGAGACTTAAAATACACCTTCCTGCCCCTGCAGCCTAACAGTCTACATCATTTTCCCAAAAAACAAGGCTCAAGGGGAAAGATCTTAAGTAAAAATGTTTAAATATTTCATTAAAGTAATAAAAAAAAAACTGGGCAGAAGTGGCACTTTTTTATGCTTTTAACATAGTCCATTATAAAGGGTACTCTTTTCTCTAATTATTTAAGGCAAGAAGAAAAAAGCATTATCTGTTTGTCTCTCACTTTCTCTTCCTGTTTTTTCTGAACTATGTCATAGACAAATACTTTATGACATATATCATCTACCAAAGAGAAGTCCTTATGTACCTAAACAAGCTTAAACGGAAGGGGAAGATGTGTTTGGTAGGGAAAGCAGAGCTCCACCTCTACCAGGTGGGAACCTGCCGAGGCCCAGCACTTAACTAATGGAGATATGCCCCTTGTGGCACTTTTTCTCAGATGAAATGCTAGTCCTTTGTCTTTGGGGAAAATTCATTTATAATAACAAAAAGCATAGACATAAACTCTTCTAAATCACTATTACAAGATGAGTGGAATACGGATATTTGTTAAAGAGTTTTGATTGTGCTTCCTTTAATTAATGATCTTTTCTTTTGAAAATTTGATAATTATAAAACCTATGTGTAAATATGGGAAAAAGAAATGATACATTAAGAGAAAAACACTATGAATGATATGTATACTGATTAAAATTACTTTAGAATTTAAAAACTGATATATAGGAAAAAATACTTGAAGGAAATATGGCAACAGTGCATTAGAATGGTGGGGTTATAAGTAATGATTTTCCCATTTCCCAATTTCTATAATGTGATTGTATGACTTTAATTATTAAATATCTATGTCAAATAAGGAGATAATCACCTTAGGGAATTAAAAAGTCTGCAATGCACTTGTTCATTGAACCACAGTAGCAAAGACGTGGAGAAGAAACTGGGTGAAAGCTGAGACGGAAAACAATTGGTTTTTGGTTCCACATCTCCCACTCAACGTAGAATAATCCAAGAAGAGTGTTGGCAAAATAGAATGAAGAGAGGAAGGTAGGAGAACACAGTATCAGAGTGGTAGCTGGTTTGAACCTGGAGCTTCTGTTAAACTAACTTTAGATCCAAAGTACTGAAGATTTCCTTTCTCTTCCTGTTAAAATGGTGCTGCGCCTGCTGCAAGACAGAAGAAAGACAAAAGCTTTCCCAGTTCAGCTATACCCAATTCTGGTTAGGAGAGTAGTAAAGACTGTGGTTTTGGTTACACCGATAGCTATCACAAAATAGGATTATAGCACAGACAGCATATTCCAACTGCATAAATCCCTGCTGAATCGGACCAGCCATAGATGTTAAATTTACAATGCATTTTCCAACTCAGAAAGGAGAAAGGACATGTCTAAAGCCACAACGCTAGTAAACAACAGAACGGGGAATATGGCACAAATGATTGACCTGACTGTTGCACGAACTTCTTTATTCAAGCCATATACGTACACATACACATTGTTTGACTCAAACAATCAATTAACATTTGGTGAATATTTGTCATGTGACTTCGCAGTATCTCTCATTTTCCCTTTCAACCTAACAAGATTCCCCACTGCATCTTCCAACCACACTTTCCTCTCTGAAAAAAATTCCATGATTGGAACAGATCTGCTCAGTGACAATGCCAAAAGCCTTCCACACAATAAACCCCATTAGCCACCTTTGCAGTCTTTCAGGGTGCAGGGTTTGAGCTCGAGACTTTTTACATAAAGAACAAGGTGAAGTGCATGGCAACCATGGAAGAGTAATTAGAAAAAATATTCTTCCCCTAGAGCCTTCTCCTTTGCCTACTGAGTTGGAAAAGGCTTAGGAAGAAGAATCCTAAAGCACCACACCTGATCAAATAAGAAAAATTCATTTAAAACAAATACAATATTAAAAGCTAATTTTTTTCACCACAAAATTAATTGATTAACTTTTCCCTCTACAAATATATTACTAAAACTTTCTCACTGCACAAACTCTGCAAACAAAATTAATGGTTTTGTTTTGAAAATTAATTTAGATATTAAAAAATTATATTTTCCACCAAGATCTCAGTTACTCAGATTAAATATTAACCAAAAGCTGTCTTCTGCTTAAATAGAATTTAGCCTTTGAAGTGTTTTTATTAATCTCTTCTGATGTAGGTGCTTGAAATTCTATGAAAGCGCTGCTGCTACCCGTTCTGTGCATCACTTACTGTAATTTATTTTCAGAACATAATTCTATTTATAAATGAAAATCCTATTAAAAGAAGACAAGAAAAATTAGTCCTAGACTTTGCATTGGTAGAGTAGAAACAAAATGAGCGCCCTAACCTGAAGTGACATTTACAAATTACCTGTTAATTTAAACCAGGTTGAGGGATGACAGAATTTAGTCGGACTGACAGGAAGTACCGAAGGAATGACAGTTGGGTCTGGAGTGGTCATAAAGCTCTTACTGCTGGCACATTTATCTGTGTTCATCTACTATCCCACCACCTCCCCAAAAGCTTCCTACCTAGTAAATAATATATTTGTGAAAATATTTACATTTTGACAGATTAGTGAATAAAGGTTTGACACAGCTGGAAGCTCTCCTCTTTTGTTTAAGGGAAGGGAATCATTTATTGAAAAAGGCTTCAGGGTTTAGTCATGTGGATGACCCCCCTACACACACACCCTCCCTCTTATTTAGGTCCAAATATCAGCAGTTTTCTTTATGAGTGTTTTTGAGTAAGCATGAGGGCCCAAACAGGCTACAAACAGCTGAATATCTATACATGGGCATAGAGATACACACATCCCTCTCATTCTCTGCCTCAGTGTTTCTGAGAACAAGCTATCAGAAAGAGCTGGTGCTCCTTTTACTCCTTCTACTCAATTTTTGAAGTGTAACATCCAAAAATATCTTATAAATAAAATTGTAAAATAATAATCTTTGAAGAAGAAGCCAAAGAATGGAAAATTGCTGTAGACTTGGATATTTTTAGGTCAATTTAAATTACTACCCTCCAGACTAAATATCTGTAGATATTGTACATATCTAAGTAGATTTTAGTATTTAACAGTTAAATAAAATTAATTAAATTAATTAAATCAAATAAGGGATTGAATTAATAATTCAATCCCTTAGTTTCATAAAACATCTATTTCACATTCAACCTACAAAGAGGTACATTTTTCTGTTTGGTGGGCATATCCACAGTAGCGCTGGCAAGAACTACGCATATGCATAGAGTGGAAATACACAAAGCCACACACCCACACACATGACACGCACATAACATATGACACAAATGTTATATACAGTCATCTGGTTTTTCATGAACAAGACCTCTTTGTACCTTAAAAAACAAAACTGGTGTTTATTTTTAAGTAGGAGGCCATCTTTACATTCATCAATTAATGACAAAAAATACATTTAGATAAAGTAAAAATAAAAAATAAATATACATTTAAATGAAATAAGAATGATAAAATAAAAATAGGAGACCATCTTTGCATTCTTAAATTAATGACTATAAAACATCCTGGTGTTTCATCTGCCTGCATCCTGGTTAAGGCTTCTGCTCTCTTTGGCCACTTTTAAATGGATTTCACCTTTTGAGAATTCAGCAAATTTCAAGAAATTGTTGCATTTTTTCTTCTTGTTTACCCGTTTTGGAATTCTATGGACTGTGCAGAGATAATTCTGTAACAGAAAAGTAATTGCTATGGATTATTCACACCCTGATTCTCAGAATTATTGGGTGTAGGCTTACTTTTGTAAACGAATGTCTCTATATTTGTGACGATGGTGTTTACCAGACACTCTGAACCATGACTATTGTTTCAAAAGAGCAATGTTACCAATGTAAGAAAAAATTTTATCTTGAAATTTTGATCCATTATTTCTGATTTTGTATCATTTGTTATCTAGCAATAAGGAATAATTCAATCCCTTAATACTAGGATAATCAGAATGATCACAATAATATTGTTTTTTCCCCATTAAGAGACTAGTTATAAAGAGACTAAATATTAAATTTGAGTGAAAAGTTTTGAAATCTGTGATTCTGACAAAGAGAGTCTGTTGGAAAAACAAATCCATTTTCATGCAGTTCCTCAACCTGACTGGAAGAGAGCCAGTTCCATTGTAAAATTGTTGCCGTATAATTCTATGATTTAAAATGAACACCAGGGGGCTTCCCTGGTGGCGCAGTGGTTAAGAGTCTGCCTGCCGATTCAGGGGACACGGGTTCGTGCCCCGGTCCGGGAAGATCCCACATGCCACGGAGCGGCTGGGCCCGTGAGCCATGACCGCTGAGCCTGCGCGTCCGGGGCCTGTGCTCCGCAACGGGAGAGGACACAGCAGTGAGAGGCCCGCGTACTGCAAAAAAAAAAAAAAAAAAAAAAATTAACACCAAATTTAAACTAAAGTTCAGAAAGGATAGCAAAGAGAAATTATTCAGTTCTTCCGCCAACCCTCCACACCCAGAATGCCACAGGAGTCCTCCTCCCACTGCCATCTTCTATAAAAAAGAAAATCAAAAGCCTCCCTTGTCTCCTTTGGCACCTATAGAAACAATTGTTATACTAAATGCTACTTTTGAGTCTTTCTTCAATCTGAGTTTAGAGATAAATTATCAATTATCTGTGTCTTAGACTCCTCTGTTACATTTCTCTCAAGAAGCATATGCCTGTTTGGACAATACTGGTTATTTCTACAAGATTTATGAAATGTTACTTTGCTCCAAGATTGATATCTACGTCCTTATTCAGTATATCAAGGGCGTATGATAATGATAGCGATCAATGTTGTTTTAACACTGCACAAATACCAGGGTGTCAAGGCCATCACTTCATTAGACAACAGGACTATTGATTATTAACTAGAGACTGGCTAAAATTGAAGTACCTGTACAATCTCCCCGTGCCAAAATATTATCGGTGAGCGAACAGATTACATAATCTGTCAACAACTGAAACTTTCTCAAAACTAAACAGAAGGTATGAGGAGCATTTCAAAGGCCATTTCACAATGAGCAATCTCCTTTATGTCCCCTAAGCTGCTGTTTTCCTATCTCCTAAAGCTGAAATAATTTTAGATTCACAACATTGCTTGAGTCCTGACCTTATGGTGTAAAAGCTCATTAAAAAGTGAGGGAGGGCTTCCCTGGTGGCGCAGTGGTTGAGAGTCCGCCTGCTGATGCAGAGGACACGGGTTCGTGCCCCGGTCCAGGAAGATCCCACATGCCGTGGAACGGCTGGGCCCGTGAGCCACGGCCACTGAGCCTGCGCATCCGGAGCCTGTGCGCCACACGGGAGAGGCCACAACAGTGAGAGGCCTGCGTACCGCAAAAAAAAAAAAAAAAAAAAAGTGAGGGAAAAGGGGATGAGAAAACTGCTAAGGTTTGAGTGGGAGCAGAGGGGAAAGAAAGGAAGAAAGAGGTTACAGGTGTGAAGGGAAACAATTAACAATTACATTTGTCTGATCTTCCTATTTCTGCCTTTTAAAAAATAGTAAATGAAAAAAAAAATAGTAAATGTTTTCTAAATGTCACAGGGCTAAAGGAAACCACATAGTTTTCCTTTCCTGTCCAGAGATGTATTATTATTTAGCTGACTCTGATTGTTTTTTACATGCAAATTTATCAGATGCCAATTCTCTTTGCCCTGAACTATGAGCTATGAAATTTGTACACTCTTATTGCAGGTATTAAAGGGGCCTCTCTATCCTACAGTTACATATTTGGACTTTAAGGCAATTTCCCCATCATGTCTGCTTTAATTGGACCATGCTTCCTAATCAGCATAATTTCCCCCTTGACCAGACCTTTCTGTGTGCACATTTAGAAAAAAGGAAGTGGGTTAAAAGGAGGGCATTGGGAAAGGAAAAAAAAAAAAAAAAAAAGCCTGTTCAAAACAGTGGTTTGAACACCTCCTAATGGAGCTCTAAGAACTCATCCTAAGTAAAGCAAATGGCATGAGGCATGTGGGAAACTGATTAGCGAGGACCAAAGCGGACGTTTATTGCCCAGAGGTAGAAAGTCCACTAATCTTCCTGTTAAACCTCTGTTTTCATTTCCTTCTCAACTAAGCTCACTCTGGACCAAATTCATCACCTCTCTTAAGCTTCCAATTGCTACTGAAATCAAAGACACCAAAGGAATAGTTAATGGAATCTCATGTGACTTTATCTCCCCCATTCCTCTCCAAATTCCCAAAGATCATTTTGAAGTGCTGAAATGTCAGGATCTTGGCTCTTTACAACTTTTGCTTTCCAGAAGTAGCCTTAGGAACCCCACATCATGGTTTGAGACCATTAGCAGTGGTCTTGAAGAAGGGAGATGTGACTGACTTCAGTGAATTGTTGACCACACAGAGAAGAAATCTATAACCAATTGCAACATGAGGATATAATAGGAGCCTTCAAGGTCATGAGATTAAGACCTGGGCCGAGCAATTTTTTGGTGTTGGACTGGTATGGAGGAGCCTTTTTCATAAGTGAGAGACCCTAAAAATGCAAATCTTAAAAAAGGCCATCAAAGCTGGAACAATTTGAGCAACAAAATAAGTAGCCATATTAGATTATAACTCAAAGTATAAAATAAATATATATGAGCCAGTATTGCTATAAATAAATGAAGGAATAAATAAATGAGAAGAGAGAAACCTTCCTCACAGAAGAATTTTTATAATTTACATAGATCCTTTTCCCTCCAGAAGGTGGTTCTTAATGCCCTCTCCCCACCATCCCCCACCTTCCCTGCCCTTGAATTGGACTGGATTTAGTGACTTTCTTCACAAGAATAGAGTGTACAGGGGAGGAGTGGGGAGTAAGTTTACAGTGGGCAAATTTGCCAAACATTACCTGGGCCAGATGATCAAGATCAATGTCACCAGTGATCAGTTATGTTGATAACATGTGTCCCTGATAGGATGTGACAAGAAGAGCACTTCACCTTTGTGGTATTCTTCCCTAAAAGTTATAACCCCAGTCTACTCAGAAGAAAAACATCAGACAAACCCAAATTAAGGGACATTCTACAAAATAACTGACCAGTAATCTCCAAAAGTATCAAGGTCGTGAAAACAAAGAAAGACTGAGAAACTGTCACAGACCAGAGGAGACTAAGATGTGACATGTAAATGCAATGTAGTATCCTGAATTTGATCTTGGAATGGAAAAAGGACATTTGTAGAAAAACTAGTGAAATCTACATAAAGTCTGAAGTTTAATTGATGGTAATATATCAACGTTACTTTCTTAACTTTAACAAATGAACCCTGGTATGTAGAATGTGAACATTAGGGGAGGCTGGGTGAGGGGTGTATGGGAACTCTCTTCATTCTCTTTGCAACTTTTCTGTATGTCTAAAATTATTCCAAAGTAAAAAGTTTATTTAAAAAAATCTAAAAATATCCTCTAATGATGACCAGCTAGAATTTTCTCCATTGTGTAAAGAAAAGAAATAGAATAGAAAAGCAATAAAAATGTAAAGAATACCATGAAAGGATGACAATCCATTTGTACAAAACAAAACAAATATATATACACTCACATGTATATACATACATAAATGTATATATACAAGATATAGACACACACATATAGAGATAGGTGATAAATACATAGATACATAGATCAATACCATCATGCCATTCTACTATCATTCATTCATTTATCATACTATTCATTCACTCACTATTTTTCACTCATTGCTATTTTGAAATAGTAACTGCCACATGTGAGGCACTTTGCTATGAGCTGGGAATTCAACTATGGACAAGATGAATAGGGACCCCCAGGGAGCTCTTATATAAGATCATTCATTTGGGTTCCAAAACCTTAAAATCTTCAAGGATTTCATGTATCCCTCAAAAGTATTAGGGTTTTTTTTTTTTTAAGTAAAATTCTTGGGTTCCAAATACAGATATACCACTTATTCAGTCTATGTTTCTGAGCAAGATTTTTAACATCTACCTGTATCTCTGTTTTCTAGTATATAAAAATGTGGATTATAATAATTACTATCTCCCAAAGCTGTCTTAAGGGTAAAATAAGTCCTCACATATATTATAAATTGTTATGCAAGTGTTACGTATAACTCAAAGAACAATTACTGTGCTATCTAGCAGGATCCATTAGGAAGAGGAACCATGGTAGAATGAGGAATCAGAGGGGAGGATGAAGTTCTGACTTTGGCCAGGGGAAGCTACCAAGAAAAAACCTTCTCTACTTCAGAATCTTTCCTGGAGTCAGCTCTGGAACTGAACATGTAGATGTCCAGAAGAAAAGAACAAAACAATCTTGTGAAGTAAGTAAAAGTAACACATTGTTAGCCCCATAAATGGATGAGGTACCTGAGGTCAAAAGGTATTGAATAATTTGCTCAAAATTCCACACCGAGCCAGAGACTCACGAAAATTAAGAATTTAGTCCCCTTGGTGTTGAGTATTAGCACAAAGATTTTGCCATTTAGCCCACCCTTTGTGTGTATGCCGACCTCATCAGGACTCAAGATCTAAAACTGCTACTTGGATTTATCAATGGCTGTGATTGGGAGGTTTGTGTATGATTGTTTTGCCAGATGACATGCCAAAGCCCTCACATTGCTATTCCTCAGTGTATTCCTAGTTTGCTATAAAGTTCCTCACTGCTTGCTCATGCTCTGTTTTATCATCTCTAACCCCATATCCCTGGCTACCCATGAGAAGCTTCTACTGCAAGCTGTATGCCAGTCCTCGCTCTTCCCTTCCCTGTGTTGTATGATACAATTAATTTATGATGTACACTTGTATTTTAATGTTATATTTGTAACTGTACATATGCCCAAAGGCTTTAGCAGGAGTTACATTTTTATATCTTGAAAAAAATACATGTTCAAAACATCAGTGTTTGAAAAGCAAGAAAATTCCTTTAGTAGTTTTCTTCTTTTTGCAGGACAAGACTAAAGTCAAAGTTTTCCCTAGGTTACTTTATAAAGCATTAGATCAATTCAAAAAGTTTTTGTCTTTAATGAAGAATATTCTAGAGGTTCTGCTAACTATTCTTTTGCACCCATGGCACATAGGTGATAGTCGCTTTCAAGTCAACATTTCAAGTCCATGATTATTTATTGAGTTCTAAGTTCTTGAGGTTAAAAGAAAAAGAATGAGTTTTATTCCTCAAAAAGCTTACTATCTAGTGAAGATAGAAAACAAAACAAACAGGAAACAATAGAATAATTTTGTATTAGGTGTACATATAAGTTGCTATTGACGTTTATTTCAGCTGGGGTGTTGGGGAGAAAGTCATGAGGGGAAAAAAAAGTGGAGAAGAAGATATCTTTGAGCTGGATCTTGGAAGATATGTATGGGTTTAATAGGAGAACAAGATGAAGTATATATCTAAGCAGAGACAATCGTATGAGCACAGACCCAGAAAAATTTAGGATATCAGGAAATGCATAGATTTAAGGAAACTGACACCGATTATCTCAGCTGTCTCCAGCACCTAAGCGGTGCTGAGGAATTGCAAGAGAATACCCAGAAACCTCTGGCAAAACTTTAGCTTTGCCATCTGCCCTACTCTGACACCTACCCAGTGCTACCCAGAAGCAGCGATGGTTTCTGATTCTCTTTTGCCTTCTATCTCCTGTGCAAGTGTCTTTCACTGTTGGAACGAAAGCAGATTTCTGCTGGCAGAGATTCTAAGAAATTTAGTTCTTATGCTTCAAAGCCCCTGCAACGCTGATAGTGCATAGAAGATGGGAAATGGTATTGAGCTGCTAGCAGACAGTCTGGTGCATTGTGTAAGGAAAGTCCAGATCTAGGGCAAATATTATTTAAATGTCATCCATTGTAATATTTGCAGTTCTCAGATATACTGGAAAAACAAAACAACAAATAAAGAAAGAGGACTAGTTTCCAAGAACTCTTGAACTCTGCTCTACCCTTTTCTAATTCCCCAAATTTTCCCCCAGTTCAGGTGTACCAAGAATCAGTAAGCCAAACCCTGTCCACTCATTGGGTCTTCTGAATCCAGTTCCCACTAACTCAATCTCTAAAATTACTCATGATGATTCATGAGACTTTTGAAGATTTGAAAGACACAGAAAATGTTTAGTTTTGCCATACTGAAATGGGATTAGGTATTTAAGGATAAAGCTTCTCATGAGAATGACTGTGCATTACAATGGAATTTTCTGCGACCTTCTTAAACACATAGGACAGTGCCATCAAATACTGCACTCTAACCATTTACACAAATACACGTACACAGATACTACCTTCTTATGTCCTTCTGTTGCTTCCCCTTGCTCTTAGGATGGAGTCCAGAATTGTAAATAATGTCTACTAGGCACCGCATGTTATGGCCCTGGACTACCTCTCCAGGTTCATCTCATATCCCTCTGCTCCCCACGAGGAGCTCTGAGTCCACTCTACCTTCATTCAGTCCTTCCTTGCAGAGGCCTTTCTTCATCTTCCAGGGATGTCTTTGCCCGCACCTCCTCTCTTGCCTTCTCCTATTCATCTCTCCAGTGCCAGTTTACATGGCACTCTCCCTGTGAGTCTCCCTTGCTCATCAGCCTAAAGCTCCCATCATTCCCCCATCATGTTCTATGCTTTTTCTATACAGAATTTACCTAGTGTAATCACATAATTATGTGCATAATTTATTGTTAATTATGTGTTGTATTTCTGTCTCTTCCAGTAAATTTTATAAAGGCTATGAATTCCATTTGTCTTGTTTATAATTGTGTCTTCAGGGTCTACCACAGAGTCTGTTATAGCAGGCATTCAATAACTATTTGTTAGAACAAAGACATAAAGAAGAAGGAAGGAAGGAAGGGAGGGAGGGAGGGAGGAAGGAAAGAAGGAAATAAAGGGAAGAAGAAAGAAAGAAAGATCAGCACTTCTGTCACCTATCACCATTCTGCACAATGGCTACCCTTCTGTAAAAAAAAAAAAAAAAAACTGGGTGGGGGGGCATTATTTCCGTTTCATTTTCCCTTAATCTACAAGAACACTAGAAACTAGTGAGTTCTTTTATTTCAATCTGTTTAAAAAAGAACGACAAGTTTCAACAAAAGAAAAACGACAAGAAGCCACATCTATGGGCTCTGGATCAGACTCTGCCATTGGATGAGCTCTGGGAGGTCTGGCATCTGGTCCAGGAATAAGAAGCCTTTTTGAACAGCCACAACACCCTCTTTGCTTGCAACTTCTGATCTGTGGCAGCTGCATCTTCAGAGTGGCAGTAAACCAAAAATGGGTGAAATTAGCAGGAAAACACAGTTATTTTCATGTTATAATCTAAAATAGGCCACGGGATGGTGGGAAGGAAGGAACAGTGTGATCCAAAATTACTGTAGACTGTAGCCAGAAGTTGAGCTGCTTCGTTTCAAACGTGTTGTCAATAGGTGATTGTCAGACAGCTTGTGCTTTTATATGTAAGCTAAATCAGAGGTCCAAATGCAAAACCCAGCACTCAGGGACATCATTTGGCTTTTTAATGCTCCCTGGGGAACCCAGAGCCCTTAAAGCAATGAATGGATTACAATGAAGCATAAATACGGTATTTTCATTTCTGACAGATATAACCTTATTCTAAAATGGTCTGTTATTTAAAAGAAAGTTATATCCATTTTTAGCAGCCCAACATTGAAATTTCAAGAGTTAAGAACCCCCTCAGCTTGAACAAACTCATAAACATATGAAAATTAATTTTGTATTATCCCTTGAAGCTTTACACTTAGCAAGACAAGCAGCAAAATTGGCACTGTCGTTCAGTTATTCCATCGACTGAAAAGGAAAGAGGACAATTAGGGATGTGGCAACTTTTCCACTCCTTTTTCTGTCCCTCAGCAGCTGAATGGCATCATTGTGCAGCAGCAACTTAAATAACAAACAGAGATGATCCATGCATTGGGCAATCTCACAAGATCAGGTTCAATAGCCAAGTTTAGGAATCTGTTGCTGGGAGAAGCAACACACACACACACACACACACACACACACACACACACAGCATCTAGCAAAGAAACCATTAAAAAGTTGCCTGAATAGATGTAAAACACAGAGGTGAAAAGTATGGTCTCTGAAGCCAAACTGCCTACGTTTGCATCCCTGGCTCTGCTACTTCACAAGAGTGCAACTCTAAGCGAGTCATTTATACCTCTGTACCTCAATTTTCTCATCTGTAAAATAAGATTAACACTATTATCTTTCCTAATGATTGTTGTGAGGCTTAAATGAGCTAGTGAATATGAAGTGGTTATGACAGTCACCTGAAGCATAGGAAAGCATAGATAAATGGTACTATTATGTTGACAGAACTTTCCTAAGAAACTGTTCTAACACTTGGACTTCTCCTCCAAAACAAACATATTCATGAGTACCTTTGGGTATCTTCATTCACTGCTAAGTACTATATACTTTTGTAATTATGCCCTGAACGATAATAATTCTGTGTTTATGATGCTGAGTCACACATAAGTGTTCATCTAAGGCACTTTCTGTAAAGGGCTAGAGAATAAGTATTTTAGGCTTTGCAACTACGTAAGTCTGTTGTTGTGTAAAAACAGCTATAGGGCTTCCCTGGTGGTGCAGTGGTTGAGAAACCGCCTGCCAATGCAGGGGACACGGGTTCGTGCCCCAGTCCGGGAAGATCCCACATGCCGTGGAGCGGCTGGGCCCGTGAGCCATGGCCGCTGAGCCTGCGCGTCCGGAGCCTGTGCTCCGCAACGCGAGAGGCCACAGCAGTGAGAGGTCCGCGTACCACAAAAAAACAAAAATCAAACAAAAAAACAGCTATAGACAATACTTAACAAATGAGCCTGGTGTGTTCCAATAAAACTTTACTTACAAATACTGGAGGTCGGCTAGACTTGGCCCCCAGGCTGTAGTTTGCCTACTCCTGATCTAATGGATCGATCATTCAACTAAGAAACCTTTGCATAAGTAGTTTCCTAAATGAAAGGATTTAGAAAAGTAGAATTCAAATTTCTTTAGTTAATTAACCCAGGGCTTCACAAGGCTTTCTGTACATGTGAGTGAAGTCCTTCCTGACATCATATTTAAATCCTCCTGAGACATTTAAGAAGCCTCAGTTTCCTCACAAATTTGCAAAGGAAATTTCAGACTGATACCAGTTTACCTGTTAATAAATGTTTACTCTGCAGCAGTCAATGTTTCAAAGGCATTATGGATTATCTTACTTAATAATGTTAATGGCAAATTCCAACATCAACACTTTCAGAATGTATCTACATTCTGCTCACATCTCCTCACCTCCTCCAGTACCACTGTGATCCCAGACACCTTCATCCCTGATCTGGTTTCATAGGTGTAGCCCTTAACTGTCCTCCGTGTTTTTACCTTTGCTTCCTATGGTCCCTCGAAACTTAGCAGTCAGGGTGTTCCTTATAGAATGTGTCAGATGATGTCGTTCTTCAGCTTGAAACCCTTCCACAACTCTCCTTTTCACTCACAGTAAAAGCCAAACTCCTGATGGTAGCCTGTGAGACTGTCAAGCTGGCTCTTATCTTCTCTCTGGCCTCATCTCACACTATCGTCACCCTCTGCTTACTCTGAGTCTCCTGCCCAAGGGTTTTGAGCCACATGTGGCCTTTCCTAGACCACACGACGTGAGCCTCCCATCTTCACGTGTTTGCTCAAATAACATCTTCCAAGTAAGCCTACCTTGACTATTCTATTTCAAAATGCACCCCTACCTGTCACCCTCCTTATCCTTTTTCTCTACTTCTTTTTTCTCTATACCTCTTGTTATCTATTTATTTGTTTTTTGTATGGTGTGTCTGTTTCTACCCACTAGAATGAAAGCTAAAGGGGGTAGGGACTTCTGTTCACTTCTGTGTCTCCAGCACCTAAAATAATTTGTGCCACGTGGTAGGTACCTCACAAATACTTGTTGAATGAATGACTCTATGAGACCCCTTCCCATATTCCAGGGGTGGTTATTAGTGCTTTAAAGGTATAAAAGTGCTTTAATCCTCACAACCTTGTGAGTGGCTCCTATTACAATCAACATTCTCAAATGAAACTGAACTATTGAAAGATTAAATGATTTGCCCCAAATCACATGACAAGTAGTGGAGGAATGCACTTGAATGTAGGCCATTTAGCCCCAGTGTCTGTGCCCACAACCACCATGTTCTCCTCCCCTTATTTATCCTCTGTTCTCCTGAATGAGGAACTATAATTATCTGGTTTTACAGGTAAGGAAAGTGAAGCTTATAGACATTAAGTAACTTGCTCAAGGTCACAAAGCCTGGATATTAGGAGGCTCAGATTCAAAACTGTTAGCCTATCTCAAAAATTGAAAATATTAATCATATTTTTGAATGCTATGAGATGTGATGGGCTTTGACAAAGGAAGGCTGATAAAATTTTACAATCATGCAACCGTTCACACAGTGATGGGTAAGGCAAACATCTAGAAATCACTTTTCTAACATCTCACTGAATGTGGCCAGTTCTCTGGAGGTTCTTTCAGAATTCAGGGAGTTGTCAGACAACCCCCAATAAGCCTGGGTACAGATATTGTTATCATCTTGACTCCATTAAGGAAAAAGAAGGACACAATGGTACCATCTTTGTACAAGGTGATACAGCTGTCTATAAGAAAGGAGAAAATAAGTCTAAGGACTTAACATTTCAAATTTGGCCAAGTAGCTCATTCTGATGCTCCCAAATTAAATTCCAACCACCTAAGTTCAGATATACACTAGCTGGGACTCAAGAAGGACTCAAAGATGGTGACAACGTGCAGGGAAAAATGAATAACTCCACTTGGAACACAAATGAAAGCAGTTCCTACCACTGAGCACATGTTGAGTCAGGGACCTCTTTTACTTGAAGGGAAATGACTGAACAAATATCAGAAGCAGGAGCAATGGTTGAACTAGACTCTGCTCATCAGAAGCAACGACGGGCTGAGCAAATCCAAAGGCGACAAACACACAGGAACAGTTGTTTTGATTCGGAAAAGCATAAAAAAGAAGGGATCATAGGAAATTCTAATTTCTAAAAGGACGTGGATAAGCACAAATGCTTTATTTTATATTTTATAAAAAAAATTTAGGTACAAATGGAGGCTATACATACTCAGGATGTGTTCTTGCTTGCATTTTAAAGCAGTTAAAATTGCAACAATGCATCACAAAAGACCTGGAATTTTAATAATTTGGAGAGGGCTTCTGATGCACGAAGGCAAGGGGAGGGATTAGATTCTTGATATCCAGTTTTCATCACACCAGGAATCTCATATTAATGTTTGTTAGGAAAAGGAATCCACCATAATTCCCGCAGCCTTAATGTTGAACAGAAATGTCAATATGTTTTATTCAACCTTTTATTTTTCTTCATAAGGTAAAATCTGGCCCCTATATCTCAGTGTATAATAACCCTCAAAAAGTCTAAAGAAAGACAAAAATTTATACTTTGATAATTACTAAGCTCCTATCATTATTCAGAATGCACGACTACAACTACAAAAATATTTTATGTACCTATGTGTGTCTGTACGTGTGTGTGTATATAGTGTGTGTGTATAAACACACAAATCTTTTAAAACATTTCTCAAAAGGTTAAGGAAATAAAATACTATAAGAAAAATCTAATATTATTTTAAATGTTATATGTAGAAGAACATTTTAAGCTGGTTCCACTGTGTATAGATATATATACGTCTGTACACAGTTAGGATACGTATAATAAAAAGCAATCACAAAATCTCAGACACTCGACAATGATGAAGGGAAATAATTTGATTAGAGAAGGTAACATTTGAGGCTAAAGAAAGTTACATAAAATCCTCAAAGCTGAACTCAACACCTGTGGGTTGGAGGGGAGGAAAAGAAATGAGATTTTTAAAATATTTTACTAAAGATTCATAATTCAGAATGTTGCTCTGGAACCGTTCAAAAAATATGGGCCATATCTTTACTATTATCTACAGCCACAGCCATGCGTGCATGTGTACACACAGATACACACACACACACACACACACACTCACACATACAACCCTAAATGGAATTTGTCACTATAGGATATTTAAAAGCCAGACTTGCTGCATTTAAAATGTATGGAATTTATTTTTAAATGAGCCATATCTGAATTCAATGCCTTATATTTTGAGTTTTAATTCCAATCATGCTAATTTTAAGTCACAAACATATATCTGCCGGTAATGAAGGTTGTTTAATTAGGTCCAGATAAAATAGCTCCAATTCTGTTTTTGATCCACCTGTCAAAGCAAATCAGTCTTTTACATGGCTAAAAAAAAACAAATTAGACTAGCTGATGACTTTTTGAATATTCAAGTAGACACACCGAGGATAAATCCAAATAGAACTTGTGACTGAACAAAAGCCTGAAATGTGACCTCAGAGATGAAGATACCGTATTTGGCCAAAAGCAAATTTGCAGGCAGGTTCTCCCAGTATTATGAAGTCAAGGACGGGGTGCTAAAAAGTAATGGAAGGATAACAAAAATGAAGCAAGCACCACAAGAAATCAAACTGAGCAATGCACCAGGTCAAACCAGTGCAAAATAAACACAAACTGATGAAGTTGTTACAGAGGGGGTCGGTTTAACATTCTTTCTGCCAAGGACATTTCAAAACAAGTGACATCCTAGCTCATGGAGTATGCATTACCCAGAGTTACATACAAACTATTTTCAAGGCTACTAAAGATAGAAACACTGTCTTCCTTACAAGTCTAGTATGAATAGTTTTAGAGTATTCTAGTCTTACAGATCTGGTTTACTTGTGTATAAAGCACTATACATTTGGGGACAGATCCATGGAAGCAGAGGGGTAAAGTGTTTTGAAACTGGCACAGTGGCCATGTGAACAGGGTAGATGGGAGGATGCAGAGGGGAGGAGAGAAAGAATAACCAGAAATCTAAACCTGTGGAGTCTGACTAGTAGTTGCTTCTACATAAGACCCTCAGAGCATTCTATCCTGAGCATAGATGTGAGATGGTATCAGTAGTCAAGGCTCCAGACATATAGCTCTCCTCCTAATTCCTCACTACTGCATCCAGAAAAGAGACTCATGCTCAGCTCTCTCATTCCCAATGTGCTTCAAACAAGAGACACAAAGTTAAAAATAATAATCTATGGTGTAAACATTTCACAGAAGCTATATAGATTATATATATACACTCTTCTTATTTTATTATATTATATATATATAATTACTTGTTACATACAGTAATTTTATATATATATATATATATATATATATGCTGCATATAATTTAATGAGGAAAAGATAAAAAAACAATAGAATAGTTGAACATTCATTTGAAATAAAATCAGTCTCCATCCTTACCTTACACCATACACAAAAGTAACTCAAAATGGATAATAGACCTAAATGTAAAAAATGAAACTAAAATTTTATTAAATAAAATTTTCAGATTAGTGTAGGACAAAAAATCTTCCCTGGGGTAGGTAAAGATTTCTCAGATCAAGACACCAAACCTTTGAGTCATAGAAGAAAATATTGATAAATTGGTCTTCAAAGTAAAAGTCTTTGCTCTTCTAAACATATTAAGAAAATAAAATACAAGGTACAGCCAAAAATTTTTTGCTTTATCTATAGCTGACAAATAAGAAAAACAACTTAGTTATAAAAATGGGCAAAAGATTTGAATAAGCACGTCACAAAAGTTGATTGTACAAATGGCTAATAAGCACATGAAAAGAAGTTTATCATCATTAAGTCATCAGGGAAATATGCAAATTAAAACCACAATGAAATACCACTATACACACACTAGAATGGTTAAAATTAAAGAGACTGACAAAACCAAGTCTTGGCAAGGGTGTGAAGTAGCTGGCATTTTCATATATTGCTGCTATAAAGTGATACAAACAGAACAGTTTGACAGCTTTTTTTTTTAATATTAAGTTATTTATTTATTTATTTAGGCTGCGTTGGGTCTCCGTTGCTGTGCGCAGGCTTTCTCTAGCTGCAGTGAGCAGGGGCTACTCTTCATTGTGGTGTGCCGGCTTCTCATTGCGGTGGCTTGTTGCGGAGCACGGGCTCTAGGCATATGGGCTTTAGTAGTTGTGGCTCACGGGCTCTAGAGCACAGGCTCAGTAGTTGTGGTGCATGGGCTTAGTTGCTCCGTGGCCTGTGGGATCTTCCCGGACCAGGGCTTGAACTAGTGTCCCCTGCATTGGAAGGCGGATTCTTAACCACGGTGCCACCAGGGAAGTCCTTGACAGCTTCTTACATTAAAAACACACTTACCATATGACCCAGTAAATCTATCCAGATCCATTTCACCCCTGACTTCAGCCATGCTTAAGTTATTTGACCCAGAAACTAGAAAAAAACCTAAGTATCTATCAACAGAATATTGCCTGGGAAGGAGCACAGAGTAATGTTCTCAAAGATGGAAATTTTCTGTATCTTGAGTGTGTTAAATTTGTCAAAAACTATTGAAATATACATTTAAATCGGTAATTTTATTATATATAAATTATACCTCAATAAAGTTGATTTTAAATTGGAATTGAAAAACTCTTTAGAAAACACCTGTTGTAACCCTTTAATATAATAGGTGAAGAGTGAAGACCAAGGAACTTTGTCCAGCTGAGTCAGACAACTGATAGAGCTAGTAGAAGTCAACCAAAAATCCCACCTCCTAAATCCCAGCCAAGCACCCTCTCTGTGCAACTGCTACCTTTTCACTGAACAAAAGAATTAATTTAAATGGAATATAGCTTAAAATGGCCTGGAGGTTTGGAATTTTAATTCCTTGAAAGTTAGATTTTGTGAGGGTGACGATGATGATCATGACGGTAAAGATGATTTTGCTTCTTCAGGGTCCATTCTCTCTTTTCTAAGAAATAAACCCCAGTTTCCATTCATTGGTCCCTGCTGCTCTCCATCCATGTATTCTGGGCACTGAACCCCAGCTCCTGTTCGAAGGGACAGCATATGACCCAGGTCTTAGGCTGTCATTTCAATACAGTTGCCACTAGCCACATGTGGTTACTTGAAACATGGCTGATTTAAATTGAGCTGTTCTCTAAGTATAAAATACAATCTTTTACATTCTCTTTTTGGTAAAAAGAAAAAAAGAATGTAAAATAGATATTAATAAATTTTATATTGACTGTATGTTAAAATAATAATATTTAGGATATATGATTGAATAAAATGTACTATCAAATTAAGTTCACCTGTTTTTTTAACATCTCTATAGAAAAATTTAAATTACATATGCAGTTCACATTTGTGGTTAGCATTATATTTCTGTTTGGAAGTGCTGGATTAGACAGCTATTGTATCCATAACTTTCACTGTATGGGTTTTAGAAAGGCATATGTCAGGTTATAGCAGAACTGACTGTACTTAATCCAGTAAGTTATCATACCTTAGTCAGTTGTGTTGGATTATTTGTGACTTGCACTTTAAAGTGTCCTACATATTACTGTTCCCAAACTAAGTGTAAATCAAAATATCGAACTACATTGTATAAACCATAGTAGAGTTCTCAGGCACTTTCACGTTCATTATCTCTTATTTTATCAGGTAGTTATTATTATTATAAGGAAGCTGGGGTTCAAAGACGTTAAGTGAGCTGACCAAGGTCAAGCTAAGAAACTGACAGAGCTGAGTTGCTAAACTTAGGTTTTGTCTGAATTTCAGACCCCAATTCTTTCCCCTTTGGTACCACACTGCACTGATCCACCTAGAATGTTACCTTTTGAAGTTGAAGGTAACAGAATCAATGCAAATGGAAGTGACTTGCCATCTGTGGCTCCCTGTCCAGGAATTACTCCACCTAAAAGGTGATTTGCAATGTGTCTCTGATGTTAATATGCATTCCAAATGTTATTAGGCCATATGAAGCGACTGGCGACTACTTAAAATACGGTCAGAGAAACACTATTCTATAACATAAGAAACAGAAATTAAGAGATGGTTTGTTGGTGAAATGACCAAGGTTTCTTTGGAAGTTTCTGATAACAATATAAAAAAGTGGAAGGTTAAATAATAAAGAGTTTAATACCTCTTCAGGGCTGTCCAGTGGAGAATTAGAGTCTGTACATCGGGCCCAAGAATTCAAGCCACCAGGCAGATATTTTCTATAGATTAAAGGACTAGGAATAATTCTGTGGGTGAACAATAGCCTTGGAGACCTCATTCTATGGTCTCCAAGCTTCTCAGATTGTTTATTTGGTTTCCTAGATGCCATGACTCAGATATAAATAACATTTCATAGAGGTATAACTTAAAAGGCATATTTTTGAATGAAAATAAGTAATTCTACATTCTGTATTGTGTATTAACTGAAACTAATTCCCTGGAGCATGAATATCCCATAAAGAGTGATGATACTGACATTTTGAATATGTAACACAGAGTACTAGGCCCCAATTCTCTACCCAAAATGCACACACCCTATAAATTTAGCCTAAAAATGACAGAGCAGATTACTCTCCTCTTGGCCCTTCCAATAAAAGAAAGTGCAATACTGTAGTCCCCCCTTATCCATGAAGGATGTATTCCATGACCCACAGTGGATACCTGAAATTGTAAGTAGTACTAAACACTATATACACTGTGTTTTTTCCTGTACATACATGCTGACGATAAATTCTAATTTATAAATTAGGCACAGTATGAGAATATCCAAATTGCCAGCATCACTACTCTTGCACTTTGGGGTCATTATTAAGTGAAATAAGGGTTACTTGAACACAAGCACTCTGATATCCAGTCAATCTAATAACCAAGGGCTACTAAGAGACTAATGGGAAGGATACCCTGGACAAAGGGATGATTCACATCCCAAGTGGAACAGAGCTGGCTGCAGGACATTTCATTACGCTATTCAGAACGGCCACACAATTTATAATGTATGAATTGTGTATTTCTGGAGCTTTCCATTTAATATTTTCAGACCACAGTTGACCACAGGTAACTGAAACAGCAAGAAGTAAATTCATGGGTAAGGGAGACAACAGTAATTATGGTGACATATGTCCCCAGTATACCAGAATGGTCCTGATTTCAAAATCATTTATCATTGTTCCCATGAGAAAACACCTTATGCCCTGATTAAAATATATGTCCTGGTTTTTAGTTATAAAAACCTAAGTTTTATAAACCCAAGCTCAAATCCTCATCCTCACGGAGATTACAGTCTAGTGGGGAACTGAGGAAAGTACATGTACCAAAGGAATAGAAGGCAAGGGAATTTGCATTAACTGCCACATGTAGAGGATTCTCTTATGAGCATGTGCCAACAGTTGCCCAGCTTATTCTATTCTCTTCAGGCTGGAACCCAGAGGGGTCACAGGTGGGAACATTTCCTAGCAGGCATCTGGGCAAGCAGGGATAGTTGCTTAACCTCTCTGTGCCTCAGTCACCCATCTAAAGAATAAGTATAATCACACCAGTTTCACAAGGATGTTGTCGAAATTATATGTGTGCATGTAAGCACTTAAGACAGAGCTAGGCACACAGTAAGTGCTCTGCCACTGGCAGCCAACAACAGCAACTCTCGTTACTACTCTCTCTCCAGTGGGACTTAACTTCACACTATAAGGAAAGGAAGACTTATTTCTTGCTCTTTAAAAAACAGACAAGGGAACAAAAACTTTACTTTTCTTCTATGTAGGTCCAGGAATCTTTGGACTGAAATTCTCTAAGGTGAGTGACATTAGCTTTGACTCAGCCCCCGGCCCCCAGCATGGGAGAGAAGCAGTAGCAAGACTAAAAAGTTGTGAGCCAGTAATTTTACCTCAACTATGGCTTTAAAGCTTCCTTTCCAACTCAGTTTTCTCTAATAAAAGTTGCTGTATAAGCAAAAATATTATTAGTATTAATAAAAATATTTCAGCCGTGCTGCTTCTTGCATCATATGTCATTCATTAGCAGCAGCTCATAGGCGAGGCAAAATTTTCATGTCAAATAATGTTTTATGGGTCTTTAGAATATTTTTACTCACTGGGGGTCCCCAAATCATGATGAGAATGCGCTAGGAGGGAAGACAGACAGAGGAGGCTTTTTGAAGCCCTTTCTTTTTCTGATTTGCTTGGGGAAAAGGTTAGTTTCTACTTCTTGTTCAGCAGCCACCGTGCCAGGAAGTTTAGGTGCTCCTCGAAAGGGCGCCTGTTGTATTGTTCATGGAAATAGGATTTATATTGATGTTAACTCAAAACAAGAAATTAAATATAAAAAGGTTAGTGGAAGGTTTCAGTCATGGTTACAGTCACCATGATCAATCAAAGGTCATAGAAATGGCCGTTTTACAATTAAAATATCCCAACGCATTGTTATTTATCGCCATTGCCTTATTGCAGCAGCAGGCCACAATTAGTCATGTTAAATCAGCGGTCCCCAACCTTTTTGGCACCAAGGACTGGCTTCGTGGAAGACAATTTTTCCATGGGGGGGTGGGGGCAGCAGTGAGAGGGATGGTTCAGGCAGTAATGGGAGCGATGGGAAGCGCAGACGAAGCTCGCGTTCACGCACGGCTCCCCTCTGGCTGTGCGGCCTGGTTCCTAACAGGCCACAGACCAGTCCCAGTCCAAGGCCCGGAGGGACCCCTATAAATCACCCTGATGAGCTAAATTATGAGATTCCCTTTTGTCCTATAAGATGGCTGTAGTATTGTTAAAGCTGACAAAAAGACATTTTTCCTGACATTGATTCAAAATACTCTTGTTTAAATGATCTCTTGGGCAGAGATTATAGAGAAAACCTAAGCAGGGAACTTCAGGAATTTTTTAAAAGCTCATTAGGTTTTAAGAGTAGATAGATACCTCCCATTCAAACGCATAACAGTGTTTTCATAAAGGTCTATCAAAAGATGCATTAACTGGGCCTTATGCCTGGTAGCCATTCCTTCATTCATTCATTTATTCATTCATTCATCAACCAGCTTGAGGGACTACTACATACCAGACCCTCAGCTGGGCCCCAGAGCTGTAGCATCCATGGCCCTAACCTCATGCAACTTAGAGTCTAGCAAGCAAGAACGCCATTGCAATAGTCATTGCAAAAGTGGAGAATGATATGAAAGACAGTATTAAAGACCCCTAAAACTTACAGGAGTTTGGGTTGGGAGGGTGAAGAAAGGGCATTTCAATTGAGACCTGACAGAAAAGGAAGAGGAGTTGGACAGGTCATGGGGAAATATTCAGGCAGAGAAAATAGCTTGAATTGATCACTGCTGTGTTGCTGGGACCTGGCACATTGTAGATACCTGATTAATATTTATGGAATAGATTAATGTCAACCATTAAATTTCCAGAGATACTTGGCTTCATATACTCAGAGCCATGCCCTAGAGATTGATGGGCCCCCCAGGACAAAACCCACTCAGCTACCTCCTTTCCCTGCCCATAATCCTGCACAGATAAAACCTGACTAAGATGAAAATGCCAGATCGAGGGTAAAGAAAAAGAGAGATGTCATAAAAGAGCAACAGAGAATCCATGTGAGGTAGGAGACAGGTGGAGAGGAAAGAACTTGGTGTTGAGAGTAGCCACTCTATAGGCCCACTTGACACTGGCGTTTGGCAGCCTGGTACAGCAAGTCCCCTACACACAAACCTTCAAATCGCGAACTTTCAAAGATGCTAACTTGCGTTCGAACGTCCAATCACGTAAGTTAGTTCACATGTCTGGTGTACACTGTCACATGCGTGCATCCTCTACAAGTGGTTGTGCTTTTGTGTACTTTACTGTACAGTCCTGTATAGAGTACAGTAGTACATATCTTTATTTCAAGCCCAGGATGTCCAGAAGCAAGTGCAAAAGCAGCGATGATGTAGCTGGTACGTGAAGGTTGCAGCAGCGTTCAGAATGCAATCCAGTGCTACTGTGTTATCTATGATGAGATAAAAAGAGCTACTACCCAAACATCACTGGATCATTTTTTCAATAGGGTAGATAGAATTGAATCCAGCAAGGAACCAGAACCTGTGCCATCAGCGTCAGGCACAACGTCAGGCGAGTGAAATTGCAGCTCGCCCTCCGTCCCCTATTGCTGACGATCCTTCAGCTCTACCGTCTCCCACCTCCTCTCCCTCCTCCAGTCAGTAACTCTTCTTGACTGTTCACTCGATGCCAGCCCCTATATGCCAGCTATTGTACTGTACTACTGTACTTTTCAAGGTACTGTACTGTAAGATTAAAAATGTTGTCTTTATTTTTGGTGTTTGTTTGTATGTATTATTTGTGTGAAAAGTATCATAAACCTATTACAGTATAGTACTAAATAGCTAGTTGTGTTAGTTGGGTACCTAGGCTAACTTTGTTGGACTTACGAGCAAATTGGACTTATGAACGTGCTCTCAGGATGGAACTCATTCGTATGTAGGGGACTTACTGTATATGTTTATCGGAGCTTGGGGGTTTTGTCTTCCCACTAAGAGAAATGCCACCTTCCTCTCTCAGTGATGTCTGATTTTTCAGCAATAAAGGACGTCACCTGTTTTACTTCTCCCCTTCTCCAAAAGCCAGGACCCAGAGTCATCACTCTACTGGTCCACGTGGTGGGATGAGGTCTGTGTATGCTCCATTCAATGGCAAATGAGCTCCTAGCCCCTTAGGTACAGGTTTACAATGAATGTGTCACTATGCAGTTTGCACCCTGCACAAAGGCAGCGAGTGGCAGCTGAA
Organism: Tursiops truncatus; assembly: GCF_011762595.2. Classification (NCBI taxonomy): domain Eukaryota; kingdom Metazoa; phylum Chordata; class Mammalia; order Artiodactyla; family Delphinidae; genus Tursiops; species Tursiops truncatus. The sequence continues at coordinate 106,618,970 of NC_047034.1, read as the reverse complement.
ACAAGCCCAGACTCTTTCCAAGTTGAAGGCCCTGGTATCGTCTGTTCCCTCACAGAGATAGCACCTTTCCCTAATTTGTTCACCTGCAGATGATGCTGTTTTTAAACTCCCACAAGTCATCTTATAATCCAGCTGCATCCCTGTTCCTTTGTATTCCTCTTCCTCTTGGATGGTTGGATACATGGATATTAGTTTCATATTTGGCACTAATGTCTTCACTAAAAATAAAAAAACAAAAAAACTGATCGAAACCAAATGACTACATCAGCAAAATGGAAAAGTGGAGCAGGGCTATTCTGGGGATGCGGGTGATATTATCAAAATGGAGGCCTTTGTAGTCCTAGGTGCATGGTTCTAATTTGTTCTTCTCCAATGTCCCTGTGTAGACTCAAAGGTATTATTGTAACACCATTGCCTCCATGACAAAGTACCACACGGCACTGGAAAGCTCTAATTTCCCAAGCCTAATACATAAAGACCATAGAAAGTGCAGAGTTAAAGCCAACAATGTACATTCCTCAAACCAAACAACCACCAAGCCACCGAACGGAGGCACTTGAAGCTACAACACTTCCCAGGTGCAGGTTTCAAAGAGGAAAGAAAGAAGAATGAAATTTTGTGCCTTTAGATAGTTTACATATAGTAAAAAATGTGAAAATAACTGTTTTTTCTACTATGAACATACAGATAAAAATTGTTCAATAGCACAAATATAACATAGAAAGTAAAACTGTTTCTTAGTGTGTATGAATATAACATCAGGAAAATAAGTATCAAGACTAAGAGTAATCGCGTGTCCCATTTTGCCCCTGCTTTACCTGTTTCCGAGTGCATTCAAATATGATTCCCACTGAACCTCATGATAATCTTGTGAAGTTAGGCAAGCCAAACACTTTCATATTCATTTCATACCTAAATGAAGTAGTTCCTGGGAAACATTAGTGACTTGCCCAGAGTCACGTGGAGCTCAGACCAGAAATCAGGCAGCCTGACCCCAAGCTTTCATTGACAAAAATGCAGACTAGAAAATAAAGCTACGTGTCACTTGTATGTGTGATTTTATGAGGCCGTGGGGTTGCCGTGACAATTCCTGGCAGGACTATTTTTGTTATAAATTATTATAAGTATCCAACAGAAGAAAACCTGGTGGATGAGAGGTACTGACAACATGTGGCAGTTAACTGAACATATAATCAGAGGCTGCACCACTGTAGTGGCTCTGGATTATATCAACAGGCATGATGATGTTGCTAAAATTATGCATCCACAATTACCCCTCAAAGGTAGGTGATAAATGAATTAACTAAGTACTGGAAGCACAAACCTTCAAATATTTAGAAGTTGACTGCTGCAAAGTGTACAAGGACAACAACATATCAAGGAGTAGGCATTCCAGGCGTTTAGTATGCTCTTTATTCATAACAATAATTTAGTAATATATTGACATGGGTGTTCCATGTAGTTGAAACGTAAAAAGGAAAAACTGAAGCATTTATATGTTTGCTCTGGCAAAAGGGGGCAAAATCAAGTAGAGAATTTAAAAAGCATCCAATTAAAGCAGAGAAGGTTTCCCAGACTGTAGAGTATAGGTGATCACTGTTTGTAAAAAGGGGTCATCTCACACACCAAAAGCATTTCATGATATTTCAGTACCAGAAACCTGTACACGAGAGGTAACCAACCTCTAAAAGTTGTTGAATCAAGGATGGGTGCTTGCCAAGAGGATGGTAAACAAGCAGGTGCCCCGGGCATCGTGGTGGATTCTTGGGAGCCTCACATGAGGCGAGGCATGGTGGGAGTGCCAATTCTGGAAGCAGAGGAGAGCTCAGAGGTCAGACATACCTTACTTGCCGTCCCCACATGGTCCTCACTAGCACTGCATGCAAGGTGAGTATTTAATTCCTGTTAAGCTTCAGTTTCCTCATTTAAAACAGAGGGATGGGCTTCCCTGGTGGTGCAGTGGTTAAGAGTCCGCCTGCTAATGCAGCGGACACGGGTTTGAGCCCTGGTCCGGGAAGATCCCACATGTCGTGGAGCAACTGGGCCTGTGCGCCACAACTACTGAGCCTCCACTCTAGAGCCCACGAGCCACAACTACTGAGCTCATGTGCCTAGAGCCCGAGCTCCTCAACAAGAGAAGCCACCGCAATGAGAAGCCCGCACACCGCAACAAAGAGTAGCCCCTGCTCGCCGCAACTAGAGAAAGCCCACACGCAGCAACGAAGACCCAACGCAACCAAAAATAAATAAATAAAACATAGGGGTAACAATAACTTCATTGATTTGTTGTGAAGATTAAGCAAATAAATGTGAATGTTTAGTCCAGGCCTTGGCATGGAGTTAAGTGCTCAATGAATAGACACTGTCACCATCACTATCGTTATTATTGTTCTGTCTCAGGCCACCAGGACATATGTATGTTATAGATGACTAGGAAAGCCTTACTCTTCTCATGGCACTGTGTCATTTATCAAGTGAGTTCCTACATCTGTCTCCATCAGTATCTCTACACTCCTTCGTGTTTCAAAGGATACACATGGTCATCGGTGGGCTGTTTTTTTTCTGTTGTTGTTTATAGCATTTTGATGGGAGGGTTATCAGTCAAAATAAATAGGAAAGTGACCAAGATCAGCCATTGCAGCAGTTATACTCAATATTTGATAGGGATGAAGTATTAAAAATAATCACATAAATGAGGATAGAGAACTGCCTCTGTCTTATGCTCATCCATGCTGGCCAGGTCCCCATTACCATAGATAATTGAGAACTGACTGCATTTATTCCCAAAGACTTCCTTAAAATGGAAAGATCTCTGTGGCACCTATAAGATTCAATTAGAGGACCTTTATAAACACACATCTAGTTCAACCAAATGAGAGATAAATTAACCTATAAACAGCATGCTCTTTCTTGTGGAATCCTCTAATGGCCTGATTTAGGATATCAGCAGATGGCAGGTCAGTGCCCAGTGCTTTCAGAGTTCAACCCATTCATTACAATCAGGTTCACAATGCCATGAGAGGTTCTAATGAAATACACTCCAGTAAACCTCAGAGGGGGACAGTTCATGCGTGCAAGAGGCATGAGTTTAAGGCAGCAGACAATGATTTTGTATTTGTAGACAGGTAGGGGGTCCAAGCAGAGCCACTGCACATTTATTAAGTTGTATTCTTTCAGGGGAGAAACCCTTGCCAAGACATCTTACCTGTAAGCTCCTTTAAACTTTTAGCTGAAATGCTCTAGTTCACATACAAAGAAAATTGCACTGTTTGTCACTAGTCAACGTCCTCTAACATCAGGCCTTTAGTGGGAAAAAAAAAAAAAAAAAACACATTAAAAAGGTACCTGATCTTCCCTGTATCTCTCCATATACCAGCTGAGAGTGTTTTCTCTAAGAACTTTTTCTCAAGTCTAGGGGGATACAAACTTATATACCTTGCATCCTGCCGAACTATAGCTCCAAATAATACAAAATATGTGTCTGCATTTTTTTAAAACCAATTGACTCCAGAGGCCTGAAAAAATTTGCTTTTGTGGCCATGTCCACTAACAAAAAGCTTTATAAATTGTCTGTAAACCAAATTAAAAACATCACAGCAAGAAAACATCCACTTTTAGCATACATGTATAAGATCACAGGGCATCTTGTTGGTTTAGAAATGCCCCGTTTTATGTGGTGCTAGCAGATGAAGGATAAAATGCCTTTTACATGTGCTATACAGATGATCCTGGGGTACAATGAGATGGGCATGGAAATGAATTGTAGATAACAAATTGGAATCTTGATCTAACGCTTCCCCTGAGGACTCATGCTGAGAGGTACTCTTAGAGATGAGATGGCTTCTTCTTAGTTTGCATTAGTACTTCAGTAAATGAATCCCTTCAGATAGAAGCTTCTAGTTGCTCCATTTTATACTAAATTCCAATGTATAATGAATAGTTTTATGGCATAGTTTAAAAAATATTTTCTTCCTATTTTGTTATTAATAGTTTGTGTTTTTACCCATATGAGTATATTTATAAACCTACACTTTTTACCTCTCTTCTCAACTAATCAAAATCTTTATTGAGTTCTGGACATTCTTTCGCTATTCCTGCAGTTTACAGAGGTAGGTCAGCTGATTAGCCTTTATAATATCCAAGTTAAAAAATTAAAATCTGAAATTTTGGCACTTCATAGTATGTATTTTAGAGTAACTAAATGGCCTGTTTTGCCTAAAAATATTTGGTGGTGTATAGAAATTTTCCCCCCCTAAAAACAAATCAGTAACTCTAGTGCCAAGCTTTCTTCCGGGCAACAATGGTTATAAACAACCAGGATAAGAGATTTCCTCTTCATAGTAATTAATATCTACCCCTTTGCCATGTATTCACTACTGTCCCCTTGACTACTGTTGACCTCACCCCAGGAAAAAGAAATCCCAATTGTATATAGATAGTATACTTAGTATAGCCCCTTCACTGTGAGGTTGTAACATGCTTAAGGGTTCCTTCAAAAGCATTATAGGGATCCTCTTCTATGTTGCACAAAATTCTTCAGAAATTTGAAATATTTGCTCATGCTATTCACTTAACTGTGTAGGTCCTCCTCTTCTTTCATCCCGAACTTACTCATTTGTTATGACGCATGCATTCTTTCAATGAATATGTCTTTGACAAGCATTATATACCCAGCACCATGCGAGGTAACAGGGAAATAGGAGAAAATAAAATACACCAAGACCATGGTCCTTGCAAAGCTTCGTGTGTCAGGGAAGACAGGCAATTATTACATGTGGGACAGAGTAGAGGAACCACATAGGAGGGACACCTAATCCAGACTTGGGGAAGACAGCAAAGGCTTCTAGGAGAATGAGATATCTCAGTTTGACCTAATGGAACATAGGTACCAGCCAGGGAAAAGAGAGAAGAGTAGAAATTGATTGAAATAATCAAGGCAGAAGAATAGCATGTGTGAAGACTAAGGAACACGAGAGTGAGCACAGCATGTGAAAGCACCTGAAAGAGAAGCTAAAGTTTACAAAGGCAGTGCCAAAAAGAATGCCTGTACTGATCACCCAAGCTAACACTGCCCCATAACCCACACCCCATGTTGCCCTCCACAACATTAGCTTGTCTTATTTTTTTCATAGCTTTTGTCAGTACAGTAGAAGCTCATTATCCATTAAGATTTGGAATCTTTGTGATAAACTAAAATGGAAAAAATATGAAAAATATATATATATAACTGAATCACTTTCTGTACACCAGAAACTAACACAACATTGTAAATTATACTTCAATTAAAAAGAAAGATTTGTAATCTGTATTTGATCAGTTGATTAAAAATGGTATTTAAGTGAAGAAACATAAAATGTAATATCAAAAACCCTCAACAATTTTTTAACTTACACCATAAACACATGTTCATCTATCAATCATTTGAGATAGAGATAAGGCCTTTTCTTTAAGAATGAACCCTCTCACTGGCATCTTATTTTCTTTCTGTTGCATAAACCATATCTGTAATACATCATCTACAATTTCCTGTTTAGATATTTTTCAGGGTAGAGAAAGAACTTAAAGACATTTTGAAGTAATTTGAATGCAGATTTTTATAGAATTCTCCCAAAACTTTATAGCTGTCTTATCTACACCTGATTTGACAACTAATTTTTAGCAGTTTCTGTTGAATCTTTTCAAAGTTTTCAAATTATTTTTCACAGAAACAACTTTTTCTGAAATTATTCTAATCCTTTGCTTAATTATTTATTTTTTCAACTCCTCCTGAAAGTGGAGGCTTCAAATTTAGAGACCCATTGTATATGTAGCATTTAGAATATTGCCTGACACATAGTAGATATCAGTAAATATTTATTGAATGAAAAAATGAAAACATAATGCTAGGGAAGCAAATTTTGAAAGAACTAGCAAGCCAGGGTAAAGAGTTTGAATATTATTCTAAAAGAAATGGGTAGTCACAGAAAGATTTTGAAAGAGGATAATGGCACAGTAGAGGTGATACAATTTTATTTTCTAAAAATCCTTCTCATTGGGGGAGGAGAGAATGTGAGAGACTGAGGTTGAGAGACAAGTTAAGAACAAACAGTGAGCCATGACCCAGGCAATAATGATGGATGTGAATTGTGAATGGATATTAAGTGAATGGTTATTAAGAAGTGTTTGGGAGACAGAATTCACAGTGGCATGGTTGTTTTCCTATGTCTTCCCAATAAAATTAATATCTACCCCCTGACAACTCTAGAAGGACAGGAGCTAGAAACCGCCTCTCATGTATCTCGGGATTCTCCCATAAAAACCAGCAGAGTTCTTATGTATAATATATGTTCACTAAATGTTCCAGGGTCCAATAACTGTTTAAACTTCTAGTTTGTTTTGACTCATACAGGAAACTTGAGCTGAATGTCAGAGAATCATAAGTAGCTTTAACCCATGTTCTTAGGACCTAAAATAAACAAAAGTAAGTCCAAAGAAATCAAGCAGAAAAGACATTCAGAAATCAAGTTGTTTATAGTGTCTTTTCCTTCTTTTCCCCCAGGAGATTCTGTAAAAGTAATAAGTTGGAAGATCTGTCTTAGAAGATGGGAAGAGAGATGCTTGGTGGTTTTATCCAGTATTTTGGGGAGGACAGTGTAATGAGTTAGAGAGCAAAAGTGAATGCAACCAGCAGCAGCATTTCCTGAAGCCAGCAGTGAATTAGGCTCTCACAACTTCCATCCTTTCAAAGACGCTTCTAGAAAGAAAAACTTTCAGGAAGACTTGAAGGAAAGCAAGGACTAGGATCAATGGAGAGGAAGGGAGGGTCCTTTAAGCACAGAAATAAGAACATAAGTGATATCAAGAGGAAGCCTTTTTTTTAATCTCCTCACTAAACTATAAGCTTCCTGAGGGCAGAGACTTTGTCTAATTATTCTTAAATCATTGTATCCACACTGCCCGTTATGGAATCTGGCATAAAATAAATATTTGATGAATGAATGTAAGGTAGTGATGAGAAGTGAAATTAAAGTCTTAAGTGTCAGATAAAGTGTCTCTGTACTTCAGTAGGCAATGTTTTCTGAAGGGGGTGTGGGAGTGAGAGTGATAAGTGAAAAGCAGCACTTTGGAAAGATTGAGGTAGTACCTGTGTACAAGAGAAGTAGGAAGAGGGAGGGAGCACACCTGTGGAATAGTGTGAAACTGTAATGGAATGGTAACAATGAGATCAGAAAGGAAGTGACAGATGTAAAAGATGTAATAAAGAATTGTCTGAACTTGAAGATGAATTGATGTGGGAAGAGAGAGAAGGCAAGGAGTGCAAGATGAATATGGGATTTGGAGTTGCTACAACTGGAAGAGAGTAGGTCCAATGAGTCCAAAAAAGAGAAGACAGTTCTGAGCTCCTACGAAACTGAATTCATCCAAATAATGGGTCAGTGGGCTCATGGTCAAAAGGCAAAGCAAAAGGGACAATAGGACAGCAATGTAAACTACCAAGTCAGAATTAAAAGGCAAAAATGAGATGAAACAGATTCAGCCAACAGAAAGCAAATCCTTTTCTAGGTTCTCAAATTCAGGAAGTAACCCAAGGTAAAGTCAGAGTAAAGAAGGAGGTGGAATTCCAGGTCATAATAATAACAATAGCTACCACTTATGGAGAGTTACTATGTACCAGGCACAATGTTATTTTGTCGTCATATAGATGGTGTCTTTTAACCCTAATGGTCTGATTTCTATTTTACAGATAAGAAAACCAAGGTAAAGAAAGGTCAGATTTCTTGCCTAAGGTCACACAGTCAGGGCAATGCCAGAAGTCATTTTCATTATCACCTGTCCTTGCTGCTGTGTAAGTCTATTAATCAGAGCAGTTCATACCTGAAAAACCAGGTCACCAACAGAAAGAGAAAAACTTAAGTGACCCCTTCTCTATGTTAGCCTGGCTAACCCTGGCTACCCCTGTAAGGTCAACCAACACCATTCCAGACCTACCCTAACAGTAACAGAGACAAAAATCTTTCAAGCCAGGATAGATATTTTAAGTCCCTATTAATTTTGAAAAATATGAAGGTTACTGATAAAGAACACAGAATGCATAGGATATACTAATAGAGACTCTCAAATACTTACTGCATAAGTTAATCGGAGCTATAATTTACATGTTTCTTAAATTGCATATCAATTTCCTAAGTTTTTACATCTCACAATTGAACTGCTTTCTAGTATTCCACTATCTTCCCATGCAAACCTGTGTATGATTCCATCTATTTTTACTGTTTAAAATGTATATATATGTAAATTATTATTCATTGGATCCTTTTGCATCTGAGATATAAATGCTGAATCAATGTGGGAAACATCAAGTGTCTGTTTTAACCTGACTTGATTATATCTAAATATAAAATATAAATTAGCATTTTATTTTTGGTTGTATTTATTGTTGTATTATATCATGCATTAATTAAAAACATATGTGTTTTAAAAACACCTAATTTACAATTCACCTGTATACACCACCATAATGTCATAATTTGTAAAGGCTGAAAGATTTACGCTAAATTTTTAACAGAATGTAATATATCTTTATTGATTATTTTTTAGATTTATTATCAATTTTAGCTCAGTATTAAAGGTTTAAAAAATAGAAAGTAACAGGTTCCAAGATGTCTGTGTTTTGTAACGTTGCCAAACAGCATTTTTGTAGTCTATTGATGTGATTGACATGTAGATATGATTCAGAGGGGAAACCATTATTAATAAGAAGAAAAGTTATGACTATTGAATCATGACACTTTGCTGTTTTAAGTAATTTGCTGGCTCTGTGTTCTTGAGGAGAACATCGTTGAAATGGAGAACAGGTTAAGGAGTCTGCACCTTTTTACAAAAGCAAAACACTAATGGAATGAGACACTGAGATTTAAAATAAACTAAGTACCCAGAGGTGGGAAGTGTCAAGATGGCTACACCACCAAATCAAACTCTGTTCCCAGCTTTCCACTCCCACTCTTTCCTCCTCCATCCCCACTGCTCGTTACGGGAATGTGAACCTTCCACTGTTGTCACACAAGTGAAAATTGCATCCACACGATTGACCGTGAATTATCAAAGACATTTCACTGGATAAAACACGACCTACCTACAAATTTGAGACATAGAACTCTCTGAAATGCAACGAGAGACCCTAGTGGGAGATATCCCATAATTTATTATGGTGGTTCTTTTTGTTCAACTGTAGAATTGATTAAAATATAGAGCTAAAGAGAAAAGGTTTCAGCTTTATCCTTATTTTGGTCCACTGAATTGTGTTCTTTTTCTCTATCCTGTAGCGCCTCCCTCAAACTTAGAAATAATGAGGTACTCTTGGACATAAGAGAAGCTGAGGATGGTGGGTGAATACAACCCTGCAAATCATTACGATGAGGGCAAAGAATAACTGACAATATAATACAATAGTTGACAATATATATACAACAGTAATTGACAATATACATTGTCAATTGATGTATCATCTTTGGAATCTAAGTAGTCTATCACTGAAATGTGTTGGGAATCCATCTTACCATCATATCCCTAATTTAAGTGCCCAACATTTATTGCTCAAGTTTAAAATTGACCTCATGCTGGGTTCCCTGCTCCTAGGCTCCTGCATATGAAACCATTTGCCACATTACAAACAGAATTTCTTTCAAAAGCATGGCTCTAGCTACGCTATTTGCAGTTCCCAAACCTCTGATGGCTTCCCTTTGTCTCTCAGGTAAACTTCAGAGCCTTTACAGGACATTCAAGACCCTATATAAACTGGCTCCAGTCTCATCTCCTCTACTGGCCCTCAAGCTCAGGCCATTCTGTGCTACTTGCTAAATGTGCACACCCCATCACATCCCTGAGCCTTTGCTTATGATGTTTCTTCTGTCTGGAATGCTTTTCCTTCTATTCCTCACCTCATGAAATAGTATTCCTTTTCAATGCCCAAGTCAAAAGTTTCCTTCTTTGTAAAGACCTCTGACTACTACCATCCCAGAGAGAAATAATATCTTTCTTCTTTGTCTTCCCAGAGCACTATCATGCCATGAGAATTTTTCTCATCCTTATAGTCAATTGAATGTCTTTATTTCCCCCTAAGAGATATTTAGGTTTTGTGAAATCATGTCTTACTTACCTTTATGTTCCCAGGGCTTAACATACAATAAGTGCTCAATAATTCCTTGTTAAATTTAATTAGAGGGAAGTAAGTTGTGCTTGTATTCCACATAAAATAGAGTAATTACAAGACAAGTAGAATAAAATACCTAGGTATTCAGGGGTCCTAGATTAAGTCATAATCAAAGATAGTGTTTATAGGTTTGCATAAGATGTGATCCCTAACTTTTATAACATTACAGACTCACTAGGAAAACTTATAAATAAAATAATACATGCATTCATTTGACAAGGATTTGTTAGGAACTATGTATAAGGCATTTTAGTAAACAAATATCAAATAAATATTGTAGATAAGTATTTCAAGAAATTCAGAAGAAGCTGAGATTATTATCAAATGGAGAATTGGGAACAGTTTCACAGAGGAGCTAAGATACGACTTGGACTTAGAATAAGATTAATAATTTAAAAAAAAACAGCAAATGGATCATGAGTGTAAAAGACAGCAATGGTAAAGCAGATTGCATAATAGGGGAAGCAGTTAAGTGCACTTGGCCAGAAGGTAGCATATATTTATGGCTGTATTTAGAGCTGGACAGACATTTAGCTGAAGATGGGATTGGAGAGGACCCTAAAATAAAGTTTAGCAGATGGATCTTATTTCAGAGACATTGTTGAGTCATGGAAAGTTAGAGTAGACAATAGTATTTTGAGGCCATTGTAAAAAGCAAGGAAAGAAAGAAATAAAGAGAAACTTTTTGAGAAATCTATAATAGTGCAGGCTCAAGGGGATGAGGAAATGGATTGGATGGTAGCAATGGAAAGAAAAACTTCCAGGTAGTAAATAAAAATGAAAAGCAGTTCTGAGTCTAAGCTCTGAATTCTGATATACATACTTGGTCTTAAATTCCAGCTCCACCACTTTGTAGTCATGTGAATTTGATGAAACAATTTATCTACGCCTCAAAGGGGAATCCTAATATACATACATACATATATATATATATATATATATATATATATATATATATATATACAGTATAACCCATAGGTATGCTATGGGAACTAACATGAGATAAAGCATACGAGAAATAATGAGATAATGTACATAAAGTAAATAGAAATTCATAGAAGGAAAATGTATATAAGGCAAATAGAAAGGAGTCAAGAGTGAGTCAATAATTTAGAATCTCCGTAACTGGGGAAATAATAGGGTCACTGACAGTCTTAGAAGCTGGATTCAGATATGGTTTGGGAAATAATGACCATTTGGTTTTAGACATGTTGCGTTTCAGGTGACAGGGGACACTAAAGTATAGGCATCCAGTGGGCAGCTGAAGACCTAAGACAAGTGCACAGGAGAAATGACAAGATGGAGACATAGAAACTTCTCATTTATTCATTAATTCACTTATTCTTTCAACAAATAGTTATCAAGTGCTTTCTCCATTCCAAACACTGTGCAAAATGCTAGTTGGGAACTGATGAGAAAAGTAAACACAAATGCTGTATTCACATGGCAATCTACTGAGAAATCAATAATCACACAAAAAACTACAAACTATGACAAGTAATGTAAAGGAAAAGACATTTTCCTAAAAATCACACAGGACACTGCCAGTGTGGCTAGCAAAACCAATGCAAATTGCAAAGAATTATATGTAGAAACTAAACTTAGAGGTATGGTTTATATTCAAGTAATTGGAAAAGACGATGCAGTCCATGAACAAGATCAAGGAGAGTAAGTCAGAGAGCTAGAAGGCAAACCAGGGCATGAGAAGATTGTGGAACCCATGGGGGAAGGATTTTTCAAGAAAAGAGGGAATTTTCAACAATGTCAAATGATGCAGGGAGGTCAAGGAGAGCTCAGAGTAAGTAAAAACACTGGATTCAACAGTTAGGAAGATAATCTTTGAAAGTACATTTTCAGAAGAACTGCAGAGAAATCATCAACATTCAGTGGGTTAGGAAAACATTGGGGAAAATAACATGGAAGTATAATTATGCTCAGATCAGTTACTGGATAAGTCCAATACAAGAAATCACTAAAATTAATAAAGTAAATGAATGTGAGTCTTAAGGGCCTCTGAGCAGTAGATTAAGAACAGGATGAAATATAAAAGTGGAGCGTATATTATTGTTGGGATTATCAATGAACAATTCCAATGTTTCGTTTAATTTAAAAGCATCTGTTAGCCTAATGATCCCTCCCCCATTTAAAATTGTATGACTTCCGATGCTTTAATTTTCAGTTAAGCAAATAGCTAAGACTTCTAAATATGTTAAGTAAGAAAACTTTATCATCTGTTGTTCTGGGTTTGGGTAACTTGGAAATAAAGTGAATGGTGTAGTTTCAGGGTTTTTCAGTCCCAGTCCACAAAACATTTAATATGAAATGATGCAACTGTAATATCAGAGAACGGCTAGATCTTCATTGCCATTGCTAAATGAAATTCAGCTACAACAGAACAAAACACCACCAAGAAATCCCTTAGACAGCCTCAGTTATCCCCAGCTCCTTTGGTTAACCCTGCTGAATGAATGTTCATCATGTTAAACATGAGGCCACACAGACAAAAAGCATGAAAACTTGTGCGGTCAACTACGTCAATACATCTGACCTGTGGTCACATGCATCTACAGAGAAAAAGCCAAGAACGGATGGTCGTAAAAGGAATAATTTGAAAATAAAAGTTTGTTGAGTGCTGCTGTATTATTTGGTTTCCCTCTCACATCTGGTAGAATTTAAAAGAAAAAAAAATCAGAAGGGGAATGAAGAAACAACCTCCTTTACACACACACAAAAGGGAGGGAGAGGGCAAGGAAAGACTTTCTTGCAAATCTTGTTTAGAACAGTTATATGGAGATGTTTAGTATTCCCCTCCAGGCTTCCTTTGTGGTCTTAGAGTAGATCAAGTCCTACAGCCATTCTTCCTTCTCAAAAAAATTTCTGGAGGCTAGTGTGACAATGAGGGATCATCTTTACACATCACATCAGTATTTTATTGTAAATTCAAATTTCTCAAAACACAAAAGAACCTTTAAAATTTTTGCAGCCTTTCTCTTACATGGGGTATACAACCTGAGGTTAGACCTTTTTTAGGGCAAGAAGAAACTTGAATACCATTGGGTCTCTCCCAGAGATGTTGGACCTGATAGTAGTTACCATGTCCACTGGGCCACTTCATAGGGGGCTGATGACAACACTAACATAAATTTCCACTCATATATAAATTCCCATTCAAACACTAGAGCAACAATTATTTTCCCTAAATTGAAACATAATTGAAATTTCCCCCTTGTATCTCATGTCTCCAAAATTTTTTTTTTTTTTTGAGGTACACAGGCCTCTCACTGCTGTGGCCTCTCCCGTTGCGGAGCACAGGCTCTGGACACGCAGGCTCAGCGGCCATGACTCACGGGCCTAGCCGGTCCACGGCATGTGGGATCTTCCCGGACCGGGACACGAACCCATGTCCCCTGCATCGGCAGGCGGACTCTCAACCACTGCGCCACCAGGGAAGCCCCAAAATTATTTGATTGACATGCAACAAACATTTTAGATTCTCAAATAATCCAAGTCTATCTATACTCACAAGTTGAAATGCAGAAAAGGGGGACCTAGACAGAGCAATCATCCTTGCCCCTGTCATCTTTCAGCACGGTGATTAAGAACACAGGCTGTGGAGTCAGACCATTTGAGCTCAAATACAGCTCTGTCACTTAGTTTCTTCTTAAATTCTCTTCCCCAAATTTGGCATTTGTAAAATGTGGATAATGATTGTATTGAGTTGGCCAAAAAGTTAGTTTGGGTTTTTCCATAAGATGTTACCTTGTAGAGTTGCTTGGAACGTTAAGTGGAATCATTATTGTACTGTACTTAGAACAGTGCCTGGCACATAACAAACACTAAAAAAAAAAATAGCTGCTGTCATAATAGGTCATTTTATTCTGTTTATTCAACAGTCAACACATTTTGAGCACATTTTAAAATTCTTTTATTAATCTCTATCTCCATCTAAATAACTGGGGTTACTCTCTTTGGGAAGCTTATGGTTTAAGGACTGAATTTTGGTTCCAGCAGGTAAACGCTGGGGTATTCAGTGGGAGCAGGCAGTGACTCATGGTGTTATCTGTATAATCCAGCACACGTGTGAACCCTTTCCAAGGGTTGGGCAACCGTTCCTCTGCCCACAAGCACTTCTGCATACAGGAATCATATTTTCTTATTGCCATTTGCCTGGGTATTAATCTTACAACTTGAGCTCATTGAGTTGAGCTTCACTGGTGCAACTCTTGTACAGTTGCACAGGGCCCCACTCTCAACAGGCCCTGCACTTGACTTAATGCTCTGTCATGAAATCCGTGATGATTTTTGCACGAGACTCCACATTTTCATTTTGCATCAGCCCTGCAAATTATATAGTTGGTTCTGCCTGGAGCCATGTCTTTTTTATCTCTATAACCCCAGGAACAGTACTAAAAGCTTGATAAATTTTATTGGAGGAATGACATTTATGAACAAATGAACGAGTTAAATGCATGGATGAATGAATGGCTCTGAAAACAGTCAACAAGTGAGACATTTAAACCCAAATTACATTGTTCTTTCCCTAAAAGGGACAATGAGTGGTCAAGCCAGGATCCCATAAAGCATTGCCAGGGATGCTAACCCTCCAATGGCACAAAGTGCCTGGCATCGCTTTGCTGGGTTTCAACCCTGGAGCTCCCACCAGTGTTAATGGGCACTAGGAAAGGGAATTGATAGTGGGCCCAAGCAAGACCTGCAGTATTCATTTTGATAACTGAATTCAGTCACATTTACTCCTTAAAGGTTATTAGTTATTTTAAATAATTTTGTTAAATGCTCGAGAGGGAAAATAAAGACATATTAATAAACACACAATTATACAGGTTAGAGCAACAGTGCAGTGCTGGTCATTCAGGAACCTTGTGCTAATTTTAATTAGCTGCTTTCCCTTGCTTTCAAATGTAATTAAAGGAGCTTAGTTGTGCTCAGTGATGCAAGCCACCTTATTTAATCACTAACATTATTTCCCTGAACTATTAATGATTTTCAAGACGCTTGTTTATGCAGAATTAGAACAGTAATTACCTTACCAGTTAATTTTGTACCTTCACATTTCACACCTAGCTCAAACGTCATTCATTTACCATGGCTTCTCTGTCAAAACAAAGAAATCCTTGTTCTAAATGTGCTTCTGAGTGCCAAATTGAAAGCCAAGTTTTGTAACACTAATAAAGTAGCTCCCAAGTGAAACAGGTGTAGTAATTTAGACCCTTCCTGTCTCAAGCTTGCACGTACATGCTATGTCTTTTCTTTATTAGCTTTAAAATGAGAGCTTGGTGTGCAAAATAAGCAATTTAATTCAGACTTGTGGAGCAGAATATAATCTTTAATTTAAACTAGTGCAGTAAAAAGAGGCCTTTAATTTTAACTGGCATGTGCGTGTGAATTTGAATTAATAATCCAGAAAATTGAAACTGTTTTGCCGCTGTTGGTAGATATTGACTGTTCTTCACATGCCCTTAGTTTCACTCACTCGATTTCTCTCCCTAACCATAGCTAGTGCTTTCTTTCCCATCTTTTTTTTTTCCCCTTATGATGTAGCTGCTTTATGCAAAGCAGAGCTTTCTGGAAAAAAAAAAGTCTCAGTTGACTGAACTCCGTTTAAAAAAAAAAAAAGCACTTTAATAAAGAAATGTTGAACGTGTACTAATTTAGTTTACAAAAAGAAAATAATTGGTGTATTCATTATACCTACTTAAGACCTAATTCAAGTGCACTCTGAATTCATGCCTGTTTGAATCCTTAGATGGGAAGACTATCTACCCACATTCCTAATGACAAAACATCTCTGAATCCAAAGTCACCAATTTCTACTCTGAATCTTGTTCTACTCTGAAGCTATGATTCTGTATTGATTATGATTTAAATAGCACTCAATCTTATTTATTCTTCATGGCCTTTGCATGAGGATTACCTACCCGGGAAGCCTCCAGGTGTGCTGTTAACCCTGACTGAACGTTCCTTCCCTGCATCCCAGAAACACTGAGCATGTGTGCCACACAATTAGGTCCTATCACTATGTATGGATTCCTCCATTAATAGGGGGCCTTTGTAACTGATAACACACCTCTTTGCTAAAAACATTTCCCAGATTCTCAGCACCTCGGGGCTGGGGCCATGTCTTTTCAGTTAATATCTGCATGTGATGTAATAACTTTCTGAGGTGGAAATTCATAGTAGAAGCATAAATGTGCACTCCAAAATGTCAAATAGGTGGGCTATTGTGCAAAAATGCACTGAACTGAAAGAATGTCGAGAATATTGGGGAACATAAAATATGCATTCTAGGGCAAAGAAAGGGAGGAAATAATTTGATTAGGATTAGGAGAGTTTACTGCCTTTATCTGATATGCATTTAGACTAGAAAGAGGAAAAGCAAAAAAAGAAAGCTTCCTCAGGCTAGTACATCTGGGATCAAACAACATTGAGTGCAAGCCCCTGACAGAGTTGACAAGGAATACACACAGCTTCCTCTTCCCCAGGAAGCATCTAATCAGGCCTTCAGCACTAGGAGCCAAGATCCCTATGAGAGAGGAGAGCGCCCTTCTGAGGGAGAGACCATGGATGGAATCCCAAAGGCCCCACTGTCTGCCAAGCCAAATATAGCTAGATGATAGATAAATAGACAGCCAGAAATAGATATGCACTCATGTAAATTTCTATACCTTTTCGCTAGTTCATAAAGCTCTTTTAATAGAAGGCAAAACTTTTCATTAATTAAAGCTCAAAATTTTAAATTGCTACAAGGCAATCATTTGCAAAGGTAAGACTCCTTGACACCAAAATGCAATAGTCGACATGAATGTCAACATGGGTACATAACAGTCCTATGTGATTTCAGCTGGATGGTTACACAAAGAAGACCTGTACAGAGGCAATTTGACGTTGTCCATAAGACCAATTCTTCTATTTCTGCTTCATGTGTACTTTGTTGTAATGAAACTCCATTTCCAGCAGAGACCTCGATCAAGGTATAACTACAGTTTTGTACGGTATAGCTTTTATTTCTTGTAATTTGGTTGTATCTCCCCACTCTAAGGTTAACTGCAAAGAACAAGCTCCTGGAAGGCAGGATCCATGTTGTATGCACCCATCTCCTCTTTAGTACTGTGCTCAGCAAATAAAATAGTAAATAAAACCCCCAAATTAATAGTATACTGATTGATATATTGCTTAAATCAATGGCTAAACAAAAGCTAGATTTTACCAAACCTTCCAACCTGCTTTATTCCCTGTGAATACAGCTCAGCACTGGCAATACCCTTAGCCTGTGTCATGGCTGTGTATTCTACAGATAATTTCATTTACTGAAGACTGATTATGTGTTTACCAGGTGCCAGGCATTGTGCTGAACTCCGAGAAAACAAAGATTAGTAAGACCCAACCTCTGCCCCTAGTGAGGGAGAGAGACACATAAAATAAGTTGAACATGATGTGGCATGAATCACAAGGGGAGGAAAGAATCTCTCAGAATAGATTATCAATTCTTTCAAAAATTTCTAGGAATATTTGGGATATTTGTACTTTGTTCCATGTTGTGGCTTTATTCCTTACTATAGTTTTGTTCTAGAAGATGATTGAGAATCCTTTTCAGTTCTGAAATGTTGACTAGATTTTCCTTAAGTCACACTGGAATATATTCTAATATAAATCCACTTCCTATTGTTAAAATCTCCTTACTACTCTGACGAGTCTTTCTTCATAAAGGTTATTTCCCATTCTTTAATAAGTATAACCCTTTAATAAGTATAAAGTATACTTTACAAATATAATTGAAAGTAACCTTCAAGTTACTTTTCTCTTTTCTGTATAATTCTTCTCTTCTATTTTCTCTTGTATTTCTTTTTTTCCCCTTTCCTTTCTTTCTCCATCCCTCACTTCCTATAAATATATGGTCTCATAAGATATTCTACATGGAATACGAGGGCTGATGAATCCACTCTTGCCCTTAAGGATCTTATAGCTTTGTCAGGAAGATGTGTACATATGTTACTAAAGTAATCACAAATAAAGTACTTGGGAATTCAGAGTGAGTAAAAATGAATAATCAGAAAAAGAGTGATGGAGGAAGTAGATATGTGTAATTCCCACAGGAAGGAGAGTTGAGGAAATGAATTCTAGGAAAAGAAAGCAGGTAACAAGCAGTAGAGAGCGATGAAGAAAGAAAGAAAAAGAAAGAAAGAAAGAAAGAAAGAAAGAAAGAAAGAAAGAAAGAAAGAAAGAAAGAAAGAAAGAAAGAAAGAAAGAAAGAAAGAAAGAAAGAAAGAAAGAAAGAAAGAAAGGAAGAAAGGAAGGAAGAAAGGAAGGAAGGAAAAGAGAAAAGGAAAGAAAAGAAGGAAGGAAGGAAGGAAGAAATTTGGTGTGCTTATGGAATTCCAAATAATAATCATCATTATTGGGTGGATGTAGTAAGACATTGTAATGGAAGGTGAGGCTGCAAAAGCAAGTCGAAGTCAGAGGTTGGGTGCCCTTGCATGTCCTGTAACAGGATATTCTCCAGGGCGATGTAGAGCCACTGAGGACTCTTGAGCAGAAGAACAAAATTAATAAAAACAAATTAGTCTCTCCTTGCATTTTAGAAGATAGAGAGGATAAAGCATGAACTTCAAAATTAAGAAGAACCAGTTTAAATTCCAGCTATTCCATCTGCTAATTGCTTAATCACAAAACATTTCTTAAACCTCTCCCTTAACCTGTTTCCTCATTTGTAGTATGGGATAATAAACCTCCTTCACTGATATGTCCTGGAAGTGAATTACTGCACTATAGCAAAATGCCTGTGCCTGGTATAGAGGATATGCTCAACAAATGTTGTTTCCCATACCCTTTCCTGTGTTTCCTATATGCATGGATGACATATCTTACTCATTTTGACACCTCAACTCCCTTTCCCCACCAAACCAGTGAACAAATCCTGTCAATTCTATCTCTGTACTAGCTCTTGTATCCATACTTTTCTTCACCTTCTCCCATCCTCCACCCTATTTCAGACCTTCTTTCCACTTGTTTGAGCTATTGCTTTAGGCTTCATCGTGGTTTAGGCCACCTCTAGGCCTTCGACTCTCCAGCCCACCCTGCTGACAGGCTGGATTCATATTCCTATAGCCCTTTCCTGGTTCTATCACTGCCCTAGCTAAAATGTACCCATGGTTCTGAATAGTCTGTAGAATTAAGTCTAAACTCCTTAGTTGCATATTCGGGGCCCTACAACATACCTTTTTCAATATAAGTCCCATTAATTACTATATTTCAGTCAAATAAGACAATTTCTTATTTCCTATCTTGCCTTGTGGCCTTCAGACTTTGTGCCTTTGTTCACGTCATTCCACTGCCTGGAATCTGTTCCTTCTATCACACTTCATTCAACCACGAATGAAGCTGACTTGCTGAGAAAGACACTGGAGAAAGTTAGAAAGAGACTGAGTCCTTGGTGACATCACTGAACAACTGAATTAACCAATCCTAGGACCACCCAACCTCTGGACTTCTTATGTGAGTTAATAAACTATTTGTGGTTTAAGCCAGTTGTGTTGGGTTATTTTATGACTAACAGTTGAAAGCATCTTATATGATAATGTGGCCACTCCCTTAATGAGCTCATAATTTAGCATGATAACACAGTAGAAATAAGTTGTAAACAACTATTTGTATATTGGGATAAAAATAAAGCTTATCCTCTAGAAGGATCGATACCTCCATTCTCTGTATCCCTACAAAACTAGAAATGTTGAATCATTCTGCTCCATTGGCCACAGGAAAACCAAAGACTTCAGAAATAATTATAAAGTTCACCAATGTTCCAAATTCACCATAACCCCATCCCACTGGTCTAGAAGTTGTCCCACTTCTCTCCTAAAAAATGTATAAAAGCAAGAGAAACTACCTGGGGGCTTCCTTTCCTACACAAGGTACATGCTGTACCTGCTTTGGTTTCCATGTCTGGCTTTACTGCTGCTCGCCTTTCAGGAGAATTTTCTCTCCTGGCATGCAAATTATTTCAGAAAAATTTAGATATTACGCATTTAGAATGAATAAACAATCCTTTTCTTATCCAAAATTTAACTTTCCTTCTCAAGGAACACAGGCTAAATCCTCAGAGCCTAGGAGGGAGCAATGCAATACCAACCACAGCCCTGAGTCCCAGAGATAGACCAGTCCCTCTGCTCCCTGCCTCAGGGGACTTCTAGGAGCATGACTCTAAAAAAGCTAATGTGGCCATTTTCTCCTCTTTTTATTCTTTACTACAGTTTATAGTGCTCAGCCCCCAAATTTCTTTCCCCCTATTTCTAATGAAGCCCCCAAATAAGACTTTGATGTCACAGAGTTCATCTGGTAGGTGATCCACCATGAATCTTGTGATCTAAACATCTCCAACTTCATTACTAACTTCTTACATTATAGTGTAGTTTATTTGAGTGAGTGCATGCATTATCTTCTAAAACAACAAGCTTTCTGAGGGCAGTTTTCTTATTTGTTTCATCCTTGTTCCCCTAACACAGTTTCCTGAATACAACAGTTGCTGTCAAAAATAAGGAGGACATAGAATAGCCATGTGTAGAATGCAATGAAGGGGAAGGAGACTGAAGACAGGAAGGCTATTAAGGCGATGATCCAGGCAAGGAAGAAAGTGCCTGTCTAGGCCAACGGTGATGGCAGTGGACAAGTGAAATAGACTTGGGAGATATTATAGGGGTAGTATTGTCAGTGATTGTGATGGACTGGATATAGGAAGTTAAGAAAGGAAGAGAATCAACCTGATTAAGGAATATAAGCACAAAATGTTAGGAAAGAACTTTAAATGAAAATAAGGAAGAAACGAAGAGCAGATATGGAATCAAAACCAGAAGAAATGAGTTTAGTTTTAGTTTCTCTGCATTCCCGCAGGTTAGATCACCAAAATTCAACTTAATGTGCTACTAGGTATTCAGCAGACGGACAAGACCTCAGAGCTATGAAAATATTTCTTCTAAAAGATTGATACTTTTCTATCAAAATCTATTATTCTCTGTTCCCTGAGAACATGGCTAGTCTATATTTCCTAGCCCCTCCTGAATCTTGGAACATGGTGGTTCTTACCAATGGACTATGGATAGAAGTAAAACGTGTCACCTCCAGGCCTAGTCCTTGAGACTGGGTGTGCCTTCTCAATGCTCTCGCCCCTGCAGCTGGTTAGATACCACAGCAACCTTGTATCACCTGTGAAATGATGGGAACGCCCTGAGAATGGTAGAGCAAAGGGATGGGAAAACCTGGATCCTGAATGTGGAGTAGAGCCACCTGCTGACCTGAAATGCTCAGCTTAGGTTGTTACATCAGAGGAAAATGAACTCTATATTTTGAGGCCATTGAATTATAATTAATTACAGCACAAATACTATGTTCTGTTTTTTGGGGGCTCCTATGGCATCAAAATGAGTCATCCTTATCCAGAAGCTGAGGAGAGTTCCACTGTCTCTAAACTATTTACTCACTAAAATGAAATAAAAATACAGAAAAATTGGGTAGATCTTAGGGTTAACCTTTAGGGTAATCTAAGGGTTAGAGGTTAGATTAGCTATACAACTTTAAAAGAAACTTTTCCTTGCTCTCAGTATCACAAAAATCTGAGTTGGTCCAGAGCAGAAAGTTTGTTTTTATTTATTTTTTTAAATTTTTATTGGAGTATAGTTGCTTTACAATATTGTATTAGTTTATACTGTACAGCAAAGTGAATCAGCTATATGTATACATATATTCCCTCTTTTTTGGATTTCCTTCTCATTTAGGTCACCACAGAGCATTGAATAGAGTTCCCTGTGCTATGCAGTAGGTTCTCATTAGTTATCTATTTTATACAGAGTATCAATATTGTATATATGTCAATTCCAATCTCCCAATTCATCCCATGACACCCCCCCGCCACCGCTTTCCCCTTGGTATCCATATGTTTGTTCTCTATGTCTGTGTCTCTATTTCTGCTTTGTAAATAAAATCGTCTATAACAAAATTTTCAGATTCTACATATATGCATTAATATACATTTTTTTTCTTTCTGACTTACTTCAATCTGTATGACAGTCTCTAGGTCCATCCATGTCTCTACAAATGACCCTATTTCGTTCCTTTTTATGGCTGAGTAATATTCCATTGTATATATGTACCACATCTTCTTTATCCATTCCTCTGTTGATGGACTCACAAAACCAAGCACATTTCCCTCCTTGCCCTGGTTGCTAGGAAACTCAGAGATATATTTGTGCTATAGAAAATATGCTAGCAAATACATAGGACCATGGATACATGATCTTTGAATTCTCGGTCACTGGTTTTCATTTACTAACTCTTATTTTCTCTCCTCTCTGATTATCTCAACTATAAATTCTGCCCCTCTGAACCGAATAAGCTATTTATAAGTCACTTTAAATAATTTCAAGGATGAAATGAGACACCAGAAAAAAATAAGTAAATGCATTTCAAAAGTACCCATTTTTATAAAACTGAAGTTTTATATGCAGAAGCTTTAAACTCGATGAGACAATGTGTACCGTTCCAAAGGTGAGTTTGAAACAGCACCATTTGGATAATCCACTTTGTAGTCTGCAGTTTTCTGCTTTTTACATGAAAGAATATATTTATTAAGCTATTTATAGACATTTAACATATAATTTACTGTTCTAAACACTCATTTCTTGATCTTTGTTCTTTATACCAGACATCCATTTAGTACAGCATATATTACTCAACTGTCATAATAAGAGAGGCAAAATGAAAACACTCTGTTTTAATTTAGTACAGAATTATGTTTCAGTAACTCTTTTCCTGCTTTTTGGTTATATTATACATATAAATTAAATAAATCATTTTCAGAAGAGTTTTAACCAAATTTGAATGGGCTTTTTGTAATGCTTTCCACCTCCTACAAGTTTAATGATACCATGTTGAAGGAATTCTACAATCTCTGAAAAGATTCTAGAAGGTAGCACAGTAGTCGTGTTGCATCTATTCCAAAGTGATACGAAAGGTCAATTCCTTTTAAGATTTAAAATATAGTCCCTGATCTTAAAGCTGCCAAACACCTTACATATAATCATGAACACTTTTGTATAATGGTGGCAGTGTTAAAGAAAAATATATTTTGAACTTTACACTAAATACAGTGAATATTTAAATATTTTCTATACTTTAAAGGGCTTAGGAAACTTAAGGTGACAAAAAATATATATTTCCAATATTTCTACGATGCCCAAGATTCATGGTCTCCAGGCAACTCGGGAGCACATGGCCGCACAGGGTGTGGCCTGTTCTTCCAGCACTGTTATGTGCTTGGTTGATGATTTATTCAAACCCAGTCTCAAACCTGCTATTAGCTCCCTCATTGCTTTAATGCGACTAGTCCACCATTCATAACTGTCAAGGACCAATTCATCAGAACTGGGACAGTTTAGGCCTCCAAACTTGTAAAAATATCTTTTTTCTTGTTAGCATATATAAGACTAAAACACTATTGTTCCATTCTTTCACAATCTCCCCTTTTTGTAAATATTTTTGAAGACACTTACCCAATTTTTAAACTAACCTGTCAAAGGAAACATACTTGAATTATAAGTACACATGGCAATTTTAGAGATATTTTTTGTTTGTGGTTGATAGTGGTGGCCCCCGAAGGGCTCTCAACTAATCATGGATGAGTAATATTTGCTTTCATAAAATACAAAGAAACCACAGCATGCACAACTTGAGAGAACTAAGTGACCAAGCAACTAAAAACTTGATGAGATCACCTAAAAAAGGTAACAGAGAAATGACCACTTAACTTAGATTTCTGGTCTTCTTCCATTTAAAAAAAAATAACTTACAGTAATGGATGAATCTCAAGAGCATAACAGTTTAGGAAAGAAGTAAGTCACAGAGGAATGAATAGAATATATGCCATTTATTTAATGTTAAAAATTGGCAAATGAAAAAAAAAAACCAGAAGAATGAGTAACCAAAAATTCAGGTATGGTTACCCGGGGGATGCAAGGCTGAGAGAATGAGATAAAAAGGCACATAGGGCTTCCCTGGTGGCGCAGTGGTTAAGAATCCGCCTGCCAATGCAGGGGACACGGGTTCGAGCCCTGGTCTGGGAAGATCCCACATACTGCAGAGCAACAAAGTCCGTGTGCCACAACTACTGAGCCTGCACTCTAGAGCCCTCGTGCCACAACTACTGAGCCCGCGTGCCCAACTACTGAAGCCCACGTGCCTAGATCCCATGCTCTGCAACAAAAGAAGCCACCGCACCACAACAAAGAGTAGCCTCTGCTCGCCGCAACTAGAAGAAAGTCCGCGCGCAGCAACAAAGACCCAACACAGCCAAAAAGAAAAAAAAAAAAAAGCAGATAAAAGACTTCCAAAATTCCTGTGAAAACTTTGAGAAACAAACCCCATGAATCAGAGAACAACATTTTGAGTTTGGTTGGTAGATAGCAGGCAAAACCTTCTTTCTTTATAATTATTTTGGTAAGAAAAATTTATCAATATTTTCAGGGGAAAAAAGGATTACGGTATACTAGTTCAGTTTGAAAATGTTAGTCCTAATGTTATAAAAGCTTAGAAAGTCTTCTCAGGAGAATTTCCTGATGTTTTGCCCATCTCATCAGGAATGTCAACAGAGGAATAAAATGGCACTCGATCTTCTGGACAGCATGGTGTTTGTCTTTGGCTGTCAAGTAAAAAGGGCTGCAATTCCACTCATCTGGAGAAGATTAGAACACTCTGCAAAATCAGAGAAAATTGAAAATGGAATCACAGAACGCTGGCCAGTCATTCTCCCCAGCTCCCTTTGGAAGAGGGCATAGTCCCACCTCATAGCACAGGGGTTAATAAGCTACATTCTCAACAGCATAAACACTGTGAGACAAAATGTACCTGGACCCTTACACTTCAAGTCATGAAGCATAAAGATTATGTAATATGGAAATTCTTCATTCAAAAGGGAAAAAATCCACTAGATACACAAAATAGCACTTTATTTTTGAATCTGAAAACTTCTAGAAATTAATCACTTCAGATAATCTGAAGGTTTTTATGTGTTAAAGTGCATATACTTAGTCAGGTGCTATCTGTCAATAGAAAGGTCACAGTTTAAATTCCAAGTTTAAAACTGAATACTTTCAACAGTTTTTCATGTGTCTCTCCAAAAGCAACATGCACCTGCTCTAAAAAGAGGGTGTTTACTATTATAATTATTTAGAGACCATTCAAATTCAGGATGAAACATGTATGTATGCATATATACATACACACACAAATGCAAACATATACACACAGAGACAAGCACACATGTATATACATATTACATATATACATATTACATATAGATATATGTATTTGAGTGAAAATTTGAATAAAATTACTTATTTTTTGTTGCCTTAAAATTAACTTTAAAGGATTTAAAAATTGCATTCCTCCTTTAATACCATGTACCGTGCAATAAGCCTTGTATTACATCATTATATCACTGAACACAGATATCCCCCAAAGAACTGGCTCAGGAAAGTGCCAAAACATGGCAGCCTGTCCTATCCTCGTTTGGGTTGGATTCCAATTAAGTCTAACCAGGAGGAAATGGCTTCCTGCCAAGAGCAGAAACAAAGGGACAGGACAATGTTCGTCTTGGGCCATGGGGAAATTAAAGGCAATAATGGAGACTCATGCTTCAGGAATTACCCGTCTGCTCTAACCTGGGAAATGCTGAAGTGACTGGTGTGAACCAATCGTGTCCTCTTATGTTCTGATTTGTTTGTTTATTTTTCTATAATAAACCTTCAGTACATAAGGCTTTAGAGTGAAACTCCAGCACACACAGGCTAATGAAAGGATGATGTCTCCTGGATCAAGTGTTCTCATCCTTGCGTACCTTCTGGCAGCTGTGTAATACCACCACTCCATCCCCCAGAGCCTAGTGAACTACCTGAAGCCAAGTTTCCACAGTAGGAAACAAGTGCAGACCTCGAATTTTGTCAACTCCTCAAGTCACAATGGGGGCAGAGTTGTTCCTTTGGTAATTGAATCTAGATACAGTGAAGAGACAGGATAGCTGAGTTCTAACCCCACTTCTGCCATCAACTTACTGTGTGCCCATGGGGAAGTCACTTCACTTCTCTGAGTCTTTGTTTCCTCCTCTATAAAATGAGATTCTTTAATTGTTTTCAATGTGGTCCAAGGACACTGGAAGTCTCTGAATTCCTTTCAGTTTGTTTGTGAGATCAAAACTCTTTTCATAATAATATTAAAAGGTCATTTGCCCATTTTACTCTCATTGGCTCACAAGCATCCACTGGAGTTTTTCAGAGGCTCCATGATGAGGCCATTAGACTGAGGTAGCTCTAATGCCTTGGTAGCCTATATAAGCAAACCAAATCCTAAGCCACAGCCAATGCACCCAAATCCAAGAAAGTAAAACTTAAGAACACCAATCACAAACAGCCAACTTAGCTTTTCCAAATAAGGCAACCTTAAGCTATAGGCAATCAAATAATTTCTTTGCTTGGCTCTCATCTTCCCTATAAAAGCCGTGCCCTTAGCTCCTGTTGGTGGACTGCTCCTTACCACCTTCTTGGCACTGACCAATGTGAATCCATGCATGCTCAGAAGAACTCTTGAAAATTTTAGTGTGCCTCAGTTTATCTTTTAAGACATGTAATATCACAATAAGAGTAAATGCAGAAGCAGGTATGAAAATCTAGGTATCTCCCATTAAACCAGACCTTAAAAATATTTACCAAACAAAGTAAAACAATGTCACTCTTCTCATTAATAAAACTATAGTGCTTCTCATAGAAATATGTTATTTTATTTATTGATAACATACTTATTAATATTATTTTTAAATGAATTAATAAATACTTGAAATTTTATCTTTCAATATCTAATACAATAGTAATGAGAGTTACGAATCACATAAACCAAAGCTCTTTGGGTTCTCAGTGATTTTTAAGATTGTAAAGTAACCCTGAGATCAATAAGTTTGAGAACTACTGAATAAGATGATTTCTATGACCGCTTTCAGCATTATGATTCTTTGATGTCCTATATATCATCAGATATTGTTACCTATAGTGAGCAACTCCATAGGAGAACTAAAATCTCCCGTTTACCTTGTATAGACATAATTTATAAATAAATAATTGACAATATTTTCTAAATTAAATAAAAATTGGTAAATAATTGTCTACCCAGAGAACCTAGTAGACACAAAATCTTCTCCTGAATAGTGACAACTAATTAGTTGTACACG
The DNA here is from genome assembly GCF_011762595.2 of Tursiops truncatus. Lineage (NCBI taxonomy): Eukaryota > Metazoa > Chordata > Mammalia > Artiodactyla > Delphinidae > Tursiops > Tursiops truncatus. Next base: position 106,591,503 of record NC_047034.1, on the reverse strand, counting down.
GGTTACCCTGCAGTTTCAGATCTCTATTCCTAAAATCTTTATTTTAAATGTATGTACCAGGAATTAGTATCTGTTCCAAAGTCAGCCACTTGTGGAATTGACGTACGGGAAGTCCATACAGTGACTCAGTGCAAAATTCTAACCAAGAGTGTCTTTATACATTGAATACTAAACTAGTCAAGCAGGTCTTCACCTTGGGGAATTTGAAGGTGACATGTGGAGAGATCTATAAAGAGCTGCGTGCCACACACTCTGAAAGACACATGGGCAGAACTAAAGCCACAAATTAGGAAGAGCCATATGGTAGTAGAAGCAACAATTAAACAGAAGCCATGAGATAGAGAGAAGGAACAGAGAGAAAAGCCACCAGTGAATGCATCAGGGAAAAGGGAAGTGGAAACAGAGGGAGGAGCAAGGTCAAAAGGAATCTGCCACACAAGAAGGGCATACCTCTGGAGTTGCTACCAGCCTGCTGGAAAAGTTTCCCACATGATGGTTCAGGTGTCCAGAAGCCGACTGCTCAATCACTAGAGTGAGTACCTGTTCTCCTTATTTCCATGCATCTGTGCAATGGCCAAGGAAACTGCGATGTGTCTCTTTATTTCCTGGAAACTCTTAAATAACACAGCTCAACACTGCTGGAGCATATATTAAGAACTGAAATTTAAAGGGATGAGCAAGGGAAATGCAGTATATTTGCTTAAAGCAAATTCACATAAATAACCTTTAGAGAGTTATGTATATGGCTCCCTACACATGCTATATGTTATACACAAATGCATAATCTTAAGAGAGTTATAGTTTCCCTAAAATTTAAGGAAATAACAATATAAAATTCTCTTTAATAGCAGGGAATGGAGAGAAACTGACCAATGCTAAGACAGGGTGAAAGAAAAGGAGAAAGTACAAAGGTAATAAAAGGCAACGATCTGACTCATAAGAGTCTTATTCTTTGGGTACTTGTAAGAGAGGTAAGCTAAGAATGGCAGCTGAGAGCAAAAATCATAATAACTTGATATTAAAAGAACCTACATTTCCAAAGAACTCCCTTTGTTGCTCCTGAGAACTAGGATACCTTAGATTTTTAGACGCTGATCTGACTCCACTGCCAAAAGGAATCAAGAGTAAGGACATCACGAATTTCACTGGCTGACCATTCATTTACTAACACACTTCTTCACCTGTTTACTACTTCATTCAATATATGCGTGCTGAGTGTCAGGTATGGTGTTGGAGGCCCACACAGATTAGGCATTCAGGACCTTTTGGGGAATGAGAGAGGTAAATGTAGACTGCTAGGCACCACCATATACAAGCATGGTATAAACATGGTCCATGCTTCAAAGAGCTGATAATCAAGGAAACAAGAAACTAAATTCTCAAGGTGCAAGGCACATGTGATCTATGCCTTGAAATGGCCATCAAGTCTTGACCAAGGATAGGGATGATTTCCACCTGTAGGGAAGAGGAAAGTTTTTGTGAAGGACTATTTAGACTGGGTCTTGGAAAGTGAGGAAGATTATGACAGGAAAAGCTATGGTAAGAGGGCATATAAATGGATGGGGAAGGCATAGGCAAGGCCACACAAACTGACATAAATGGGGCCTATTTGAAGGACATCGAACAGGTTGATGGATACACTGAGCATGGAAGTATAGAGAGAGATGAAGCTAGAAAAGATACATCAGGGTCAAAGCATCAGGGTCCAGAGGCTAGGTCTGGTATAAATTTGGTTTCTTAGAAGATAACAAGCAATTGTGAAGCCTTCAGTATAGAGGAATAAAATAAAAATTAATTACTATCATTTTAAGGGCTTATCCTATGCTAATATAATTTTATACAATCATTACAACCTCATAATGAAATAGTTATTTTTATTCTTCTTTTACCTAGAATAAAACTAAGGCTCAGGTTACTTCCAGAACTTGTCCAAGATCACAGAGCAAGTAGATGAGCTGGATTCAAGGTCACATCTGTCTCACTTCAACACCTGTGGTCTTAACTTGTAAGAGTGTAAACTCAAATGACTTCAGAGGCATACAAACAATGTAGGGAGGGGGGCAAGCTGCGTGTCAAACAACAGGGAGTGGTGGAAACTATAGCAAACAAGAGATATACATACAGGCATTCAAATTAAAGGGGAAAATGTGCTATCTGGCTGGGGCCAAACAAAATCCACTCAGGCTAGAGCAATTTTCTGCTGATGAAACTCCATCCTTTCTCTCTCTAATACGATTAGAAGTGTGTTTTAAGACAATTAATCTGAAGTCCTATGAAGATTATATTGGTCAAGAAAAAGGCAAGGGGCAAGGAGGCCAGTTAATAGGACCTCACCACACATCTCCAGATGACAGAAAATAAACTTGGTGGCCACGGAGAGAAAAAGGCTCATGGGACATTACTGAGGAAAGGTAACAGTCTTTAACTGTGGGAATGAGAGGAGTGGGGTAAGGCAGGAGTCAGCTGTTCCCTTGTTTCCAGTCATTTCACCCCCAAGAGATGTTTTATTTTTAGAGCCTCCACAACCCAAGCTCAGGACTCAGCATCTGTTGAACTTTTCCAAAGATTTCAATCTCAAAAAACAAACAAATCAAACCATTAGTGTATTTGGAGTTGTCATTGAAGATTTTATGAAGAAAACAGGTGGAGATTTCCTTACGTTTGTACATCAAGGTAGTCACTGCCTTCAAAACTCCCTAACCAGATATTTACCTTCTCCCAATCTTTTCTCACCCACCTGCCACAAGATGTATATAAAATTTTACTTTGCCTTTCTCTCTCTCTTCACTCTCCAACATAGTATCTAGCCTTGTTAGCATTTATCTCCCATTTCTGGATTTTTCCCCTAAGAATTTAAAATTTATCAGCAAATTGATTGTGCAAAGCAACACAGTCCTTACCGGCTACTACTCCAGATTTTGCATAGCCCAACCCCCCAAGGCCATGCTTATCAAGTCTTGGGGCTCAGGTCCCCACTCAGAGAGGAGCTCAAACACCATATTCTGTTACTCACCGAGCCCTGCAAGGTGCTTAATATCTTTTCTAAGCACTTTCTGCAAAGAAGCATCAATTGGCCTCTCCCCAAGAGAAATCCTAGTGAAGAAAATTTTCTTTACATAGGTACTAGTTCAAAAGGACAAAATTTCAAGCCTGGATGACTGGGAGGGTGACTGTGCCTTTAATAACAATCTGAAAATAAAGAGCTGGAAATACAGCATCAGAGCCCAGGAAAGAGGTTAGCACTGGAGATGGGAATTTGGGTGCATTCAAGATAGAGTTGAGGTCATGACAGGGAATGAGGGCGAGAGCACAGGAAGAGAGAGAAGCCTGAGGTAACAGCAGAGGTAAGAGCTATGATAATGAGGCAGAAGCAAGAAAAGATCGTGTGAAAAAAACAACAAAGCCAGAAACAGAAGAGGAAACTGGAAAATGCTCTCCTGGAAGCCAGAGGAGGAGGGTTGCACGTTGCTCAATTGTATGGGCCAGAAACATAGAAATGATTTTCAGCTCCTCTCTCTCTCACACCTGTATCCAGTCCATCAGGAAATCATGTTGACCCAACCTTCCAAATCTGTTCAGAGTCTGACCACTTTTCACCCTTGTCATTTCCACCAGTCTCATCCAAGCCTTCATCTCCTCTTGCCTAAGATCGAGGCAATCATCTCTGCTTCTACCCTTGTCCCCACAACGTTCTCAACCCAGCACCACAATCCCAGAGGGACTTTTTTAACTGGCAGGCAGATCACATCAGTCCTCTGCCCAATAACCCTTCACTTGCTTCTAGTCTTTTAAAGCCAAAGACCTTATAATGACCGACAACTACGAGTGCCCAACTGATCTCTCCATGCATTACCTCTCCAATCTCATCTCCCACTACTTGCCCCAGCTCACTCTCTCCACTCTACCACTGTTCCTCCTAGAACCTAACAAGCACACTCCTGCGTTTGGGCCTTTGCACTGGCTGTCCCCATTTCAGTTCAAGTGAGACATCTAGGGCACAAAATTTAAAGATGGAAGGTAGTACAAGAGCCAGTCCTCAGAGCGAGTGCCACCTTAAATGTTGAGGCATCTCACTCGCCTCATCCAGTCCTAGCCTTGTATGTCTCACAATTGATAATATGGTTCTTGTTTAGTATATCAATTACTTATTGCCTGCATTCTTCCTTTAGAATATAAAGACAGAAATTTTTAGTTGCAATGTTCATGGATACATTTCAAGTGCCCAAATCAGTGCCTAGAACAATGCAGGCACTCAATAAATGTCAGAGGAACAAAAGAGTGTGGTGTGGCCCAAAAATATCACATGTTGCAGGTAAGTCATGTAACTTAGAGATTATAAAGTGGTTAAAAGATTTGGGAATAAAATGATCATTGCTTCTTTCTAAAAACAGAGTCAGGGTCAAAAACCAGAGTGTAGATGGTTAAAGAATGATGATTAAGAAGTGAAAGCATGCGGACTGATATGTACACATGTTTAGAACGGATAACCAACAAGGACCTACTGCATAGCACAGGGAACGCTGCTCAATATTATGTAACAACCTAAATGGGAAAAGAATTCAAAAAAGAATAGTTACGTGTATATGTACAACTGAATCACTTTGCTGTACACCTGAAACTATCACATTGTTAATCAACTATAATATAAAATAAAAGTTAAAAAAAAATTCTAATTAAAAAAAGTGAAAGCAGTGAATACAAGGTCCACTTTTTAGAAACAAAACAGCAATATCCTGAAGAGTAAGGTGGTAAGCATCAGTTACCTGTTCTTGGAGTTTTGCAAAAGGAAGGAAAATTGAGAAATAAGACCTTAGCTTGTAGGGCAGAGGCAGGGTGCATAGTGAGGCTGGACTGGTATTCAAGGTTTGTAAGGAGAGGGAGATCCATGATTTATACGCAAAAGGGAGAGATCCAGAGAGGATTGAGTTGTTGAAGATGCAAAAGACAAGTGATGATTGGTTCTGTGACAGGTAGGGTGAAAGAGAAGAGAGGAAAACAAACCAGGAGGAGGAAATAAAAAGACATGAAGCAGATTAATAAAAGGATTCACTTTGAAGAGACGGTCACAAGGACGCAGTGTGACACAATGCTCATAAGACTGTTACCACATCACATATTAGTTCTCGATCCTGTACTGAAAGCAGGTTTACCGCAAGGAGGCGTATGAACTAACTAAACTGAAGACTAGTTCGCAGAGGAAAGGTGCAAAGGTAACAGGTAAAAGCAGGTGAAAAACGAAAGAGTAGTCAAGTCTAAAGATAAATGCAAGTGGGATGTCCAACTAATAACATCAAATTGACAATCCTTTTAGTTCTTTAACAAAGGACTCCCTGCTTTTGGAGCCATTAAGATACCCACTAACCATCTAAACTTGCAACTTCAGTTGTAAATTAGGCCCGCTACCACAAGCTGTGAATGAAGGGTTCTGGTCTTAAGGAAGTTGGAAAACAGTATGGAAAAAAAGAGAGGCAATTTTCATCGGTGTCTGAGGCCAGAGGGATATTCAAAATCACATTTCAGATGAAGTATGAGCATCAGCAATATATTCACCTGGTGCTCACAAATCCCAGGGAAAGTTAATTAGCCACTTGGGGATGCACTTACATTTTCTCCACCTTAGATGCACTGTGAGAAAAGGGCAAAAAGTTGGAATCACTTCTGCTAGGAATGAGATTAGTTTATACATTGGTTTCAAGCCCTAGTTTTCCACACAAGTGAAAAATGAAACTAGAAACATATGTGCTCTGAGGTTGCACCTGATTCACTCCTCATTTTAACAAGGACATCTCGAATGGCGATCAGGTCTGCTGTTTCATAGCGGGACTCACTCAGTCTTTCCTCAGAGGGTTCATCAAAGTACTCATCAATATTTTGCACAAGAGGACCGTGGTCCCTTTTCCCAGGATCTTGAAGGACATGTATTTCCTCCCACCCCCTGCCCCCTACATCCCTGGAAGATCCATCTGCACATTGTATCACTTAGTTATTTCAAACCTGCCCCAACTGGGCACATTTTCATTGTTACAGCTTCAGAAAATTCTAAGAGTGGTGAATTTCATTTCTATTGTATCAAAAACATTTAAAAAATAGGAACACTTCAAGTAAAACACATATCATATGTATCCAAAGTAATCAACGTCTCTTTCCAGGCTTACTCAAAATCTTTGTGCGCTCCTACAGACATTGTAACTGGGTGCAAGTGTTTTATCTTCTAAAGCTCAACACAGCTAGCTTACACATCACGAACAGTAAGCACATACCCTTTTTAGCAAATTCTATTACTATATAAAGTTTCAGCCCAATAGCCACAGGTGCAAGAGGCAGTGTGTCTGCAATTCTCAATCCCATTCTCTTTTATTATGGACTATGTCAGTCGGCACGATCTATAATGAATGTATGGGGTTTTGTGCTCTTTCAGAAGTTTCAGCCAGTGTCTATATGCCTTTCCCTTGGTGCTCCTGGGTACAGGAGAGCCTCGGGGAGGGGTGGACGAAATTGGAAAATATAAATAACAAATCAAAAATTACAATTGATTGGATAAACAATTTCCCTTAGTCTGTTTCTTAATAAGTGATCGATTTTATGATCAATCTTCATTATTTCCCAGAACATACCAAACTGCTTATTGAACAAATGAATGGCTGAAACTACAATGACACAGAATCAAAAAGGTGAACCAATTTCTTTAATAACATGGGTTGAACTGACTGTCTCATCTTACTTGGGTGTTCCACAACAATGCACTTTTCTGAATAGCCTTTTGGAAAACAAGCTGCAGTTCAGGAAAACAGGGGAGGTAATTCATTACTCATTAAAAGAAATGGGTTATGGGAGCACGTGTTTATATATGTGAGGGCTGAGTTGCAGTTTGTGCTGGGCTGTCTTTTGTCTGTTCACAGTAAATTCTCCAAGCTGACAAACCAGGGTCTCCCTAAAGGCATTGCCTTTTAAATCTGGTGTATTCCATGGATGTGCAGAGAGTTGGAAAACCCAGAGCATATTCACTTTCTAGAAATATATTTATTAAAAGTCAGGAACATGACTAATGTAGAATCGAGGTGAAATAAGGTTAAATAAACTACTTGGTAGCCAACATCGTCATTTTGTTTGCTTGTTCTATCATAACTATCAAAGCAACTAATTGAATTTAACCAATTCTGATAAACTGTTATAGACATCCAGGATCTTCTACTCTGTGGTCCCCTTCATCATCTTGAAATAATATGATGACCAATAGATTTTTCAGATGGCTGTCTCCTCCCTAATTTTTAGTGATTTCCAATAGTCTTGTGTACGTAAAGAGAGAGCGTGGAGAAACGCAATTGCTCTGGCAGATGATATTAGCACTAACTTCACCAAATTTCACACACTAATGTGTGAACAAACTCCAACGTTTAGCAGAAGTAGTAAGCAGGAACCCTCACCTGGTGATGACTAGTGTCACGGGTAGGCCTCCAACTCTGGTTGTCACAAATCCCCTGCCCCTTTGCAGCCTGCAGGGGGGTGAGGACCCTCAGCTGCTTGTGAGTTCCTTTGGGCTCTTCATTCTCATGTCTCATCTCATAGTCCCATTGTGTCTATAACAAATGCCTAATTACCCAGCTCTACAAGAAATGCTGGACTGATCAATTATGAAAGCAACAAATGATTAGTTAAAAAAAAACAGACAAACAAAAAAAACCCAACATATCACTTAAAGTCAGTCATCCAAGCCTTATCCAAACTATTCAGGAAAATCTCATTAAATCAGGCTCCCTTAATTAGAAATTAGATAATTCCGACAGGAGCAAAGCTCAAGTTTACCTCTGTACTGTCTGTAAAAAATATAGTTTTGTGAAGCAAAGGAATAACATAAACAAGGCTTAATGATTTTGTAAACCTCAAGTTCCAGGGTAGATTCAGCATTCTCCTAAGTACCTTGACAGCAAGTTGTCAACCTTGAAGCTATCTTCATGCTGTATGTAAACCTCCACCTACAGGAAACACTCAAAACTTTAATTATAAAAACATTCTTATCTATCACTAAAGAAAGTCTGGGAATGACTTTACTAGGCAACATAACTGCAGCCTAGTTGTAATTAAGGGTTTTTTAATATACGCATAAATATCTCATTTATATGCATCGTCAGGAATTCATACAAGTAACATTTCTAGACAACTGAGATTTTAACTTTAAGCAGCAATACTTATTTATTTCAATTAGGGAGGTGTGGCACAGTGCTTAAGTGGGGGCTGAGACAGAGTCTACTTCTTCCTCCACCTTGGGAAAGTTAAGGACTTTTTGCCTCAGTTCCTCATCTGTAAAATGGGGGTAATAACGGTAACTTCATAATGTTGCTCTGAAGATTTAATGAGATGATGCTTAAAAAGTCTTTAGGGCCTTCCCTGGTGGCACAGTGGTTGAGAGTCCACCTGCCGATGCAGGGGACACAGGTTCGTGCCCCGGTCCGGGAAGATCCCACATGCCGCGGAGCAGCTGGGCCCGTGAGCCATGGCCGCTGAGCCTGCGCGTCCGGAGCCTGTGCTCCGCAACGGGAGAGCCACAACAGTGAGAGGCCCGCGTACCGCAAAAAAAAAAAGAAAAAAAAAAAAAAGTCTTTAGATAAGTGTTTGTTCCATAGTAAATGCTCAATGAGTGCAAATTACTATCATTTAATCCTTTTTGAAAAAACTTAGAAAAATATATTGCATAATTATCTGCCTTATCAAACAGAATGCACTGAACATAATTTAACCCATTCTTATTTATTCAAAGTCGCCATCATGAAATTAATTCTATTATGCTTTAGGGGACCACTTTCTCCTTTATTGTCATGTCAAATTATCATACTTATATTGGCCTTTAATAGTTCTTCGCCCTCTTCTCATCACTGTTCATTATCTGCTATCAATATGTCCCTGGTATTTACAATAAAGTGTCTTATTTTATACGCAATGGTCCAAATGAGGTTCTGTGAGTAATGCAGTGCTCTCCTATGAAGTACGTTACATGCTCTTTCTGGAAGGTTTTTTCTGCACTGTTAGTAAGAGCTTTCCTATGTTTTGAATTTTAGAGTCTAGTCTTGATGACTAAATTTGCTAGACACCTGGGTTCTCCATAAGTACAGTGCTATTATATTTGAAAGCATTGGGTATATATTTACTGTACTTAAAGTTCTATAATCCAGAATTTTCACTGAGATTGATCATCCCCCAGATAACAGTATTGTATAGAATTCATTTCTATGTTTCATGAGCTCCTTTTAACTGGTACAGGGCCACTGTAATAAGAGTTGCTTATTTGGGGCTTCCCTGGTGGCACAGTGCTTGAGAGTCCACCTGCCGATGCAGGGGACACGGGTTCGTGCCCCGGTCCGGGAAGATCCCACATGCCGCGGAGCGGCTGGGCCTGTGAGCCATGGCCGCTGAGCCTGCGCGTCCGGAGCCTGTGCTCTGCAACGGGAGAGGCCACAACAGTGAGAGGCCACAACAGTGAGAGGCCTGTGTACCGCAAAAAAAAAAAAAAAAAGAGGAGTTGCTTATTTGGATTCTGTAGAGGAGGATGACTTGATAATGTACTGTTTTCAGTTCCTCTCCATCACCCACTTTCACCTATGAGTTATATCAATTTGAAAAGTATACAGGTTGGGGGATTTTTTTTTTTTTTGGTAGACTTTTTACCCAGGCTTTCATCATCTAATCTGAATTCTCTGAAATAAGGCTCACATTAGAGAAATGAGATATGGAAAACTGTTAACAGCAAAGTCTCCAAGCACGGTGAATGCATTCCTCTAACAAGTTTTCATCCATCGGCATCAGACTTAGCACAGAGTATAGACTTTATCTTACATGTGTTACATTGATGGTTTTTTCATCTCCTGGAGTGTAGCATAAGCTGATATGGCATTCAGGATTTACAGAAAATAGATGTATTTTTACTAATCAAGGGAAAATGTGTTTTCTCCAGAGAACACGTAGATGTTAAAAGACACATACGTTCTAAAATGTCATATTATAAAATGCCCATCTTACTCCTCTCAACGTCAAGTATAAAGGAACCATGATCTAATTACGTTATTTGATGGTGATCATCTGTGATGTTGAATACAAATGGTAGTGCCTTCCTGTGTCTGGTGGTACTGTTTCAGGGAATAGGTGAAGGAAACCAAGAAGAAATGGAAGAAAGAGGTGAGGTGATGGCACTACCATCCCAGAAATTAAAATAATACAGTGGACAAAATGAAATCCTCTACTTATGCTGCCAGCCTTAAAATAGAATAATAAGAATAAAGTTACCAACTCCAGTAGCTTTCCTGGGAGGACTTATGGAGTCTCTGAAAATACTGGTTTTGCCACTACCCTGGTGTGGGACCTTACTGTAACACAGTTAAAGTGGACAGTCACCTCAAACTTTCCCATTGGAAAATGGCATAGCCCAGAAAAGCTATTTGAACACTTAAATTTTAGACCTCAGAATGAATGCCAGACCATATTCATAATTCAAGGGAGGGCAACCAACCATCCATGGGAAGATACCATCGTTTGAGATCAAATCACCTACGCTTTGACCAAACACCTTTGCCATGGCTGGGGACCATGTCCAGACTCAATGTTGAGGATTGGCTATGCCTTGGCCCAACACCTTTCCTTCTGGTGGGCCCAGTACAGAGATATTCTCTGGACTGGAACATTAAGAGGACAGCTGCAGTGCTTGCTTTGTCCTGCCCGACAGTTCTGAATTCTCACAAAAGTAGAAAGAACTGACTATTGCAAAACCCTAGAATTTGTGTTTCATTCTCCCAGCTTCCTAGTTTTGTACATTATCTTCTCAGTCTCTCCTCGAATTCCAGTAACCACTCATCACCTCCAAGGGTCAAGTTTATTTACTTCACTCATGTTCTCAGTCTATCAAATCCTGCTTTCAAAAAAGTCGAATTAATTCATAGTGAGTGACATAATGTCTTCAAGAACTTCCATGACCCAAGGATATTTGCTTTGTAACAGGATCAGTGCTATAAAGGCACTGATCAGTTTCTAATCTGGGATGTATAGTGATATACTGGGGTAGGGAAGGAAAATATTAATTCTTCTATTCATATGTATTTTTCATGTAAAAAATCTCAAAGTTTACTAATATCTAACACCTATATTAGATTGACTCCAGTACCTCCATTCAATCTGCCTTTCAAGTGGTCACAGACCACATAAGTTGCACAAGGTACCCTGAGGAAAGGACAGGAAGTCAAGTGTAGAAGAGTCAACAGGGGGCCTCAGAATGCCTCCCTTGGATTGTGAGGTTGTACAGTTTGCTTAACTTAAGTACATGTATGTGCTATGTTATCAAGTTGTAACTAAATTAAGCCTCACAAAATGGATTAGAAGATTTAAAAAATTATGCAAAAACTCTTTTCATTGGCATCGGTCACAAGCTGTTCCAAGCAAAAAGTTGAAGCTAAAAGTGCCAGAGTCTTACTGTAGGATTAACAACAGCCATGACAACCACAAAACCTTTAAAATATAGTAAAATATTTATAATTCCCTACAATGAGATAGAAAGGGCCCATAAAAATATTTTGTACCACACAGAAGTAAACTAATTATCTCATGACCAAGAACTAGAAAATCTTGAGACACTTATGTTTTCATTTTTCTTTTACAAAAAGTATGACTTTGTTGACTTTCTTTGGAAAGAAAACATACTTCATCTGGCCTTTAATGTTTAACGGGATGTTTTAACCAGGATAAGAAACACTGTATTAAAAACAAAAGCAAAAAACGAAAACTTAGGCTATGGAAAGAATATTTATAAATTGGTATGTAGAATCATTTCCATTTTAGTATGATTTTACTACTGAAAATATGTCTGTCACCTGTTAAAAATCTCATATCTTCATACTTCTTAACAACTTAAAAATAGAATATTGTAACCTGTTTAAAAATCCTCCAGGTCAAAAACTCTCAGAGGAATTTAAATCCATTTGTTAAAAATATTAAAATGTATACCTTCTAATTAGTTTGCAAATACAACTAATCAGCATCCAGAAAGAAGGACATTTTCTTGCCAAGGAGCAACACAAATGCCTGTATAGTGGTTTTAGTTTTAGGAAACTAAAAACTGGGTATCACAAATTGGTAAATGCAGTCACAATGTCTTTTTTTATTTTACCGACATACTTAAATGAAGTATTCCTTTTAGCTATAACAGACATTAAAACAAAATTTTAAAGTAAGCTGAACTTAGAACCAAACCAAATGATATCATGAAGTATTAAACCAAGATGATAAAAATTTTGAATTATAACTAATCATAGTCATAATAATAATAATTTTGTGAAAGTAAAGGGCTTTGTACCATTACTAAATAAAATATTTTATTCCACTTTTTCTCCTTCAGTTAAAATGTTTTCACATGTAACTTATAAATCAATAAATATGCATATTTTGGGGTAAGTACTCAAAAAAGTTTATTGATGTGAAATATAATTTTAGAACTTTGGACGACTACTTTTAGGAGGTTCACTTTTATTTCCTGCTTCTATCCCTTTCAATAAAATTTCTCAGGTAGAATGTCAAATTTTAGTAAATAAATGAAAGACGTGGGCACAAGAAGGTCTTTCCTTTTACCACTGAAAGTGTGCTCGGAATCCACCTATGTGTGGAGCAATCTTCAGCACTCGTCCCACCTCAAAGCTGAACTAGATAATTGTGGTGGGGTTAACAGATATAAATAAAAGTTTGTGTACAACAGGGTTAGTGGTTAGCCTCAAGCGGAAAAACGCAACGTTTCTAGTTATTCATTTTTTTTCAAAAGATTTTTGTGTAGTTCCTACAAGCTCTACCCCAGATTCTGGAAAAACAGAGTTGCTTTAAAATTCATTCATTCCTGAAAGAAGTAGACATAGCTCATCTTTTCTTTGCCTAGGGAGTGCCAAGAACCCCATCTTAGAAATAAGAAAGCCATGTAACCCCACTGCGAAACAGTTATACAAATTGCATTTGCAATGTATCTTTAAATTGCAGGGAACAGAAGCACACCTGTGATTTTAAAATATTCCTAACAGTGTCCTCTGGAGATGCTCCACCTTCAGCTACAAACACTCTGCCGGCAAAGCTATTCCAGTCACTCTATTTCCTTCCTCGGCCCTTCTGTTCCTCTGCCCACACGTTTCACGGAACTACCAAGAAGCCACCAGGCAGGCAGCTGCCACAGAGCACCAAGCAAGGAGGATGATTTTAACTTCTTGGGGTACATTTTCTAAGTGCCAGAAAATGCAGAATCAAAGAAAAATAGCCATTCTGACAATCACATGGTGCGGACAAGAGAGCAAATTCTATCCTGCCCCCGGTTACAGGAGAGGGCAACTATTTCAAGATCTGTTTTGTGTGCTTGTGGTTCAGAAACATTTTCCCTGAAAATACACAGGCAAAATCGCTCAGACCTTTAATAAAGTCCTGAGAAAATACTGAAAATCTGTAAAACAGGCTTACCACTGCACGACAAACTCCCACAGGCCATGAGCTCTAGGGTTTCCCTTCTCTCTTTAGGTTCTTTCTTTCCAACTTTCAAAGAAACATTCGTATCAGAACTTAATTAAAGGCAATGCAAAACCACAAGGTACATTGTTTAAGGATAGATATGTATGTAGCAAAAGTATAAAGAAATGCACCAACCAAATTCATTATCATAGTTATCACTTAGAGGAGAGGAAGAGCAGTGTCACCAGGGAGGGTAGGTACCCTCTACTAGGAGGTAAGCTCTGCCGTCTAAGCTGGGGGATGGGCAATTGCCTCAACTCATTACACATGTTGAGAATCTTAAGTATAGATTGTAATCCTTTTTTTAACCCTAATGCCTTCACTAACCTTTTCATTACCTAAACACTCAAGGGAAAGAGACTGAGTCCTGGAGTCAGATAAGCCAAAGTCAAAACCAGCTCTGTCACTGGTTAGGCAATTTCCTTAACCACTCTAAGCACTGGTTTATTCATGTGAAAAATATGCAAAATAATAGTATCTATTTCAAAGATGGTTGGAAGAAATAAAGTCATGTATGCAAGAATTTAGTACCGTGCCTCACATGTATGAAATACTCAATAAATGTTAGCTATCATCAATTATTATTTTATGCTTTCTCAATGACTCGCCTACTAATAATCCACTAGACTTTGGACTGTATTCACTGAGTAGCCCTTTTCATCTGGCCCTTCAGAAGCAACAAGCAAAGTATGTATAGAGTCCCAAAAGATATGAGTATCCAACAGAGGAAAGCCATACCCTTTGAACCAAATTCCACATTCCCCAATGTTTTATTTATTTATTTATCTGTGGTATGCGGGCCTCTCACTGTTGTGGCCTCTCCCGTTGCAGAGCACAGGCTCCGGACGTGCAGGCTCAGCGGCCCTGGCTCATGGGCCCAGCCACTCCGCGGCACGCGGGATCTTCCCGGCGCGGGGCACGAACCCGTGTCCCCTGCATCGGCAGGCGGAATCTCAACCACTGCGCCACCAGGGAAGCCCTCCCTAGTGTTTTAACACAAACATCTTCTGCTTCAGAAAGCAGCCAGTTGTATTATTTTTAGCTTCAGGGATTAGGAATGGATTGGCTCTGATGCACCAGAAAGTGTTTTTATTTGACACTAATGTAGGAATAATTTCACTGTGAGCTAGATTATATATATATATATATATATATATATATACACATATATATATACATATATATGTGTATATATATATATATATATTCAGCATGTTGGTTTTTCCACAATTCTAGACCTGAACATTGTGATAATTATATACACACAAATATAGTGACCACAAACAAGTACCCGGTATCAGTGTCTTTAGCTGTCATAAACCAAGAACTTCTGTGGCACACAAGGCAACTTCTAAGACTCTCCCCTCAAGACAAAACTGCCCAGCATTCACCAATACTACCTGGTAGCATAAAATATCATCAGATAGCCTTCCTACTGAAAGGTCTCCCATGGAATAATGCAAACCCGACGTACAATGGGATGCATTCAACCCCTAAGTTGCCATCTCTGCAGACAGGCTGGCTGTTCTCCATGGATTGAGGATGGCTCTTCGTGAGGCCAAAGAGGTAATTTCAGCAGCATCATCAGTCTCTTGGCTAGTTGTTACCCTCATCACTCAGGGAGCTGTGAGGCTGGGAAGTAATCCAGGAGAGGTTTCAAAGCCTTTGCTAGTAACATAAGACCACGTCTGCTGCCTGACCACTGGCCGTGGCCAATAAGCACAGCCAAGATGCAGTCTATTTTCACCTGATTTTGTTCACTCTTTTCGTGGTGGTAAATCTACCCATATCAACTGTGGAAAGCTCATTTTACATACACTTGTCTTCTGAATTTGTGGAAATGCTACATTTTTCTTTGGAGTTGCCTAATGCAGGAACCTTAAGCAGGTATGTCCTCTGGTCTCAAGACATGGTTGATAAATGAAGAAGGCAACTCCTTTTATCTTTTAGGTTGATTATCCCTGATCTTTAAGATAAACTGAATCAATTATTATCATTGACTTTCAGCTCTCAGCCACAACCCACACCAGTCCATCTTTGACTCTGTATTGTGATCAGCTTCTCCTATTTACCGGCACTTCATCCATCTAGGCTGTGGCTCTAGAGAGATTTCTGTTACCAAAAATCCAAGTCTGAGTCCTATTTAGAATCACTATTTCCTGATTGGCCTATACTTGGTCAACAGCAGGAAGGCCCTATCTGAATAAATCTGGTAAATCTGCCACATTTTTATAAGATGTGCCCCTGCATAGCTATCTTTAGTTTGTGATCTAGTCCTTCCAGATATCTAAAGAAATACATCTGCTCTTCAGCTCTGAGACCTCCTCTACTGGAACGTTATTCATGGATAACGAGGAGGAAGGGCCTCATTATCAAAAACAGCATTTCTCTCCACCAGATTCTGCCCTCTACACCACGCCCCCAGATCCCCACTCCCACTCAGTTTCCTCCAAATCCACAGCTCTTAGACACTGATATGAATGAGATCCAAGTTCAGAACTCATCATAACTTTTCACTTGTTAGTATCAAGCATAACATACGGAGAGTCAGGATGCCTTTTATTTATCTAAAGATGAGGCCCTAGTCTCAAGGAAGTTCCACTTTTAAAAAAACAAAAACAGCTTAGATGCAAAGAAATTGATTTCAAACACGTGAAACATAATTTAAGTACTAAAACAAAATATACAGTTTCATCTATAAGCATGTCTTTAGGTCGGTTTTGATGTAAAATTTCCACTGCTTTTCTGGATTGGCTTCAAAATAATCCTGTTTTTTTCAAAAAGCTCTGTTTAAGGAAAGATTTGTGTTGGTCTGAGCTCTTGCACTTTTCTGATTCAAACTTAAGCAGACCGGCATTGTGCATATCATGCATATAAATTTGTAAGCGAGACAATGTCTTGAAAATTGACCCCAGAAAAAAGTATACGAATGGGCCTAGCACAATGGCTCGCAAATAATAATAAGTACTCAATACATCTGAAAGATGAATTCAAACCACTTTGTCATAAATTATGATTTACATTTTTTCTATGAAGCACTGTACAAGAGAAAATGATTTTTTTCTCCCATTAACTATAGAAATTCTAACTCCAGAATAAAACTTGGAAAATAGAGTCAGGGACACTTACATATGTATTCTGAGAAGAAAATAGAAGTATAGGCAAATTCTAGAACAACCTGTAACTGGTGAAACTGTTACCAAATACTTTCTTCCAAATTTCTATATCATTAAGAGACCTATTTTCATGGGGAAAAAAATCATAGAAATCTTCTTTAAAAGAAATAACTCTCACAAGAGAAAAAAAATTCATTAAGAAATATGGTCATTCAGTTCCTCTCTGGCGGCCATCTTGTCTCCTACTGTAGTATATAAAGTTAGTAATTCTAAAACAATAAAGATGGGATGGGGAAACTTCTTACTAATGAAACACTTAAAATGAGCTCCCTAAATACTTTAACTAGCATTTAATTTATTTTTAATCAGGTGCTTATTATTTGTTAAATAAATTCCAAAGGCCCCAGGATTCCACAGCCCTTACATAGGCTAATCTCCCATTGGGAAGCAACACATATTAAATAGTTGCTAAACCCTGGTAAATACACTTTTAATAATTAATTCTAGAAGTATTTAACTTGCAGTAATATACCGAATATTTTCAGCAATATTGTAATCCATGGGATATTGCCGAGGGATTTCTCAGATTAACACATTTGGGTCCCCGAGTCCCATCTGTATACCTCAGTCTAAATTAACAGCAGGTGATTCAACACATGGCTCCCAGCCTCTGTGTGTCTGAGTGACCAATGATTTTATTACCCTATCAGTGAGATCAAATCAGTGAAATGCATCAGCTGAGGAAACGCTTAGTAAGGGATGAGACAGACGGTGGCTTACAAGTCAACCCGGGTTTTCAAAAATGATAACTACTGAAAAGAAAAATTACTTTTCCTGTTGAGATGTGTAAATATTATGTAGATATTCTAACTCAATCTCTGTGATGAATGGTGCTCAATTTTAAACATATTTCAGTAATGCCTTAATTTAATAGAATGGAAGATACGCAAGATGTTGAAGGATCAAGGTGAGAATAAATTTTCTTGCACAGATGGCTTAGTCTTGTTCTAAAAACCCCTGGGATTCTTACACTTCTCACTCCATAAAAACAAGGCTTTGCTTTCTTTCCTTCTTTAAAAAAGACGTGAATAGCCAGTTTCATATATATTCTATGTGGCCCATCCAGTTCCGTGACTTGCCTTTGGTTCCCTGCCCCCCTTATTCGGCATAGATTGCAACTCATATGCTGTATGTTAAAACTGAAGTCAGGCAGTGTGACCTTTGTCTCGGAGCGGAACGGGACACTTCGTCACCAGGACTGACAGACACCACAGGCTGACCAGCAGATGGTGCTACAGAGCAGGCAGCCGCAGGGGCTGAACTCCTTGGAGCTCCAGGACTGTGTCACTGACTCTTCTCCAGAGGATGTCTTCTAGCTACTCAGTTATCCCATTGAGTAAGGGCTTCTCCTTTCCCCATCTCCTTCTCCTCCACTCTTTTTTCAGTTTCATAAATGTGTTCTTTCTAGTCTTAAAAAAGTCATGGCCTGTCCCCAGCACTGTTCCTGCGGGGCATCGTGGAATACCTGTGTAAACATGAACATGCTAGCTGTCTTTTCACTCAGAAAGAAGTATCCTGCTTCCCGCAGTGGCTAACGGAAGCACGCGCCACGATGATGTTTCAGTAGTGATAAAAATCAAACATTTTCTGCAGCCATTATAGTCTAAAATGTTAATGCAGTTTACTTTTTAAAATGTGATCGATAGATGCGGGGGAAGTGCCCATAAATTACTAAAGGCAAAAAAAACACGTTCTATTAACACATGGTGGATTTTGCAGTATTTGTCAGTCCGTGTTTTACTGGGGGGACAATTTTTAATTTGCTGAAATCTTGAGGGTTTTTTTGTTTTGTTTTAAATACCTGTCTTTGTCTTTCTCTCTTCAAGAGGAATATTTTTAACATGAGTCATGTAGGAAATGTAATTCTAATGCAGTATAGCTATAGGTTTCAATTAACGTTCTACCTTTCTGACAGCCTTTACATTACATGTTTTATGAAATCATTAACTATTGTCATGTTTCTATTATGATACTATTAGGAAATAAAGAGACTTATGTAAATGGAGATGTAAAAGAAATGTATGACAGTTACTCGGAGCAACATCTGTGCACTATCATACATGCTCACACTAATTTTCTAAAGATTGTTCCATTCATTACGGAGCATTGTTAGTTGCAGTGGCACAACCCTTATTTCCATGCATTTAGGGAATGAGGCAGAGAGTGGGTAAATGAGAGCCTAATCAATACCACTTTTCATTTTGCATCTAATGTGCTGCCTTTCCCTTTCTTTTACTCATGCACAAATCCAAAAAAGATCCTGACGTTACAGTCATAAAATGTAATTCTTCTGCAGAAACACAGACAATAATGCTTTCTGTATTCAGGCGTATTGCATATTCTAATGGCATTTGGCTAAATTGAGTATGGATTTAACATCAAAGGCTTCATGAATTTTTCAAATGAGATATTAAAGTCAATATTTCAAGTGAAAGATATTTCAATTTAGTTGCATACACAACAATAAAAAACTTCTACAAGGTGGAGGTACTAGGGGCTGTAGCAGTATTAGTTCATTCAAGAAATTATTAGTTTATAAGAAAATCAAACACAAGGTTGTGATATGGCAATGACTCTGAATAAATTAGACTAACTGATATGCACTAGTGTACTTTATCTCTTGCAGGCTGAAGCAGTACACTTGCCATGGGCATGTTCAGGGCTCCTGGCTGATTTTTTCCTAAACTCTGTTGATTAGCGTGAAGATTTGCGTTGCCATTTCATAAATCTCCTTATTTTCATTTATACGTGTGGAAGATTTAGAATATGTGAAAAAAAAAGCTGTTTTTCACCTTGTTTTTAAGTGGATCTTACTTCAAGGTGTCAATCCCTGCAGTGGTTCTCTGCCGTGATGCTGAATGTCGCTTTCCAGGCAGGCTGGAGAATGCTCGGATTCAGCATGTGTGTGTAGGGCTGTGGCTTGCTGACCGCCGTCCACACCATGGCAGGGCGCCAGTACCTTCAAACAACATATGCCAGCTTGTATTTCTAGAGCACCTTTCCATGGAAGAACTCAAAGCTCATCCACACACTTTATCTCATCCACCTAACCAAATCCCCAATGAGAAAAGGAACAGCAGAGAGTGTCGTCATCCCCATTTCACAGATGGGCAAATGTAAGCAAAAAACATGAAAATGACTTGCTTTCCTACTGACCTGTGGCTTTGGGGAGAATGCTTTAACAGAGACGTCAGCACTAAAACTGGGATTGGAACTACATCTCCTGATTTCCAGACCAAAGTTCTAAATATTGAACAAACATCCATCCTCTTCGACCATGATGACAGCAGGTTGGTCTGTTTGAATTTGCATTGTCTGCTTCTACAGGCACATAGAAAGGCGTTAGCCTGAAATTTCTGCATAGGAGTCCCCATTGTCCTTCTTTGTTTTGACTCTTGCAAACTTACGGTGCCTTTTACTCAGTATTTTCAAGCCCTTCATCAGATTAATTATGGATTAACTCTAAACCTCAGATAAACCCTCTATTCACAGACACTTTAGGATAAAGAGTAAAGCAACTCACACACCCACCATTCTAGAAGAAATGACCATTTCTGGGTGATGACAAGCAGCCCACCCAGCTGAACTGTATGTAAAAATCCCTTCCTAGAGTTGATAGCTAAGGCAAGACGCCGAACAATGCATGTGCACTCAGCTCTGCTTCTGCCTGTTAACCCGTCTGCTACCAGTGCATTATTTAAACCAGCCTCATTGTCAGAATCCCTCATTTTATGGAGGTCTCTTAGAAGAGATTTTAAAGACCCAACAACCCTGAAATGCATGAAGATTTCATTCTGTAATTTGAAGGATGATTGCCCATCTTTAGAACAGGAAAAATCCTAACTCCATAAATGCTCTGTAATGAGGATGATAGGAAGATACACACCCACCACAAATGTTTTTTTTTTTTTTTTTTTTTTTTCCACAAGAGAAAAATACTAGAGCCATCACTTCTTGCTGTTTCAAAGGACATAGAGTCCCCTAGGAGAGTGTTTTCCATTGGCCTAGTACACACTGTACCCACAAAATACTCACTTCACCTGCTCAATACAAACTCACATGCCAGGATTTATTTTGCAATTGGATTGCACAGAGCTATTTTTCAATGTATCTATACCCACCCTGATAGCAACAACAAAAAGCCTCCAGAACTGAAGATTGTTTCTTTGCTTCATTACATTTAAATGATCAGACTCATTTCAGTCTCAATTCTCAAACTTCCCTCCCTCTTTTTATCCCCCTTTCTTTTTAAGGGACCCTATTATAGGGAGGAAAAACAAACGGGAACAAAGCTACAATTCAATGCTCATTGTAAGGTTTTCAGTTATAACAGTGCTCCTGGGCATGACTATTACCTATTGGCTTCTTTGGAAAACTGTTGATCTTTTGATGTTTATCATTTCTTTATTTAAACTGTAAAAGGGAGCTTTGTGGAGAACTAGACTTGTCTCTAACCAAGATCTGTATTAAAACTCAGCCCAGGCCATAAATGAAAGTGGAGGCTGTGGACTCAAACTATTCCCTCATCAGCCCCTGCCCACATCATAAAACCAAGAAGCTATTTGGCACAGAAGGAAAGGGATGGGAAAACGCAAGAACCGAAAGCCAGGGCCGACCCCATACCTAAGAGCCACGAATATAAACCCAGAAGCAAGTGTTAGCTTAGCTCTAGCAGGTGGCAAGGGGACCATCAGAGGTTTATGTGATGTTCAGTGTTCACAGTCCTAAGAGAAAGTGCACATTTAAAAATTTCCACTGCACATCTGTGCGTTGCTACATTTTTAAGGGCCTGCTAGGACTGGAATTACAGGAGCTTTGAAGCCCACAACTGAGTGGCTCTGGCAAGGCTGCATGGGGGAGGAAGGCTACTGAAAGTCATGGGCGAAAGGCAGACCCTGAGCCAAAGAGGAACATTAAAAAGGGTTCTGGCGGAGAAGACAGTCAGTTTTCTATATGGGAACTTGAAATGCAAAACTTGGCCGTGCCACTGAACCTGAACAGCAGCTGTGAAACCAGCACTCACTCCCTAACCTGAATTAACTGACCAAACCCAGCTCACTCCTCTGCCTTCCCTCCACTACCCACCGCAACGCCCCTGGGTTATTTTTCATGACCAATCACCTTCTGCAGCAAAATAAAGAGCAACAAAACCAGAAATACTAAAGGTCAAGGTTTCCCCACAGGACCCAACGCACTTGAGATTTATCAATGGAGGAAAAAACACACATTTCGTACCTTTCGTCTTTTCATCTTCGTGGTGCATAGACTTAGTGAAAAAAAAAGCAAGGCTACGTCCGTATCACCAATGTACTCAAATAGAAACCAAGAATGATTTTTAAATGACAACTTCTGAGATCTCAGCTCGAAAGAAAACTCAAAGGGAAGGGCTGCATGATGCAAAAGGACCACCGTACTAGTAATTTTTTAAAATTCAGATTTGTGGCTAATTTCATACGCAAGCACTTTTTGATCAAGCATAAGCATTAAATAAAATTGTACTGGTAAATTCTACAAAGAAGTACAATAAGGGGTGTACGCTAGCCAAAGCACGATGTGAAGCTCTTATTAACTGGTGATTATCTTCACTGATCCACATTACCATTCCGTTGCAGATGTTACTGACATTAAGATGTATGATGCAGAGGCTGGAGAAAAAGCCCATTTAAGACAGGTGAATACTTAATAGTAATTCAACATATGCAGCACAAAATGTCTTTCACAGGAGTTCAAGGATTTTCCCTTTTTTCTCCTTACAATTTTATGGGAATGTTTATAAATAAAATGAGAAATGAAACCCCATATGGTAGCCATTTGACTTGCTCAATTTTAATGGCCATTTCAAACTTTGCAATTTATCATCGTAGCCTTCTTTTTCATCTGGATTTTTAAAAATTTATTTATTTTTAAAATCTTCCTCTCTTCTGAATTCTCATGGGAGATCCATATTTTAAGTATGCAGATAAGATTCATCTGTCTTAGAGCAGTTATCTTTCAGTTTTGGTAACTCTACATCCGATGTAATAGTTAACTGACTGTCCACTTGATGTAGAACCTGTAGAACACGTTCACCTGCTCAGTATTACAGAAGGACCCACTGCCTTTGTCCCCCTTATACCCCTACCCCTTGCTATGTAGCACAAGATAGATAGAGAAATCGATCTAATCTCTGCATTTCTAGGTGTAACAGAACAGCCAATAGGTTATTAGGGATGCTTTTCTCAAGTTTTCTCTTTTAGGAAAGAGAACCTAGATATTTCAGTAAGAAGTAAAGAGATTAAAAGTAAAGAGATTTGTGAGGAAGCAAATCCACACAATTGGAAAATTTTGAGTATGACTCAGGCCATCTAGTCAATCTCCCTCTCACTGTCTTCCACATATGAATACCAATTGATTACTAATTTTATATACAGGCTATACTCACACAGACCCTAAGTAGTTAAACAACTTCAAAAGCAACAAAGATTTCCTCTGCATATCTATCCTCCTTTCTGGACAGTTCTGATTTTAAATGTACAACTGTCTCCGATAACCTGTGTCCCACTGCAGTTGGTCAGAGTCTCTCTCTTCCAAATCCAACCTAAATAATGTTCCCCCAAACCCAGCTTCTTCTCCATACCTTTTATTCTCTGAATCTTTTCAGTCCTGTATTTCACAAACTCCCCTAATCTTCCTCTCTGCAGGCTTGGTTGAAAATAAAATATTAAAAGTCAATAATGGCAAACTATAAGCCATAACCCAGCTGATAGTTCTTTTTCAACAATTTCCTCTACCCAAAGGAGCAAGTAATGGGAGATCCAACACATGCAACAGGGCCAGTGGGAAGTATATTTTGTCTGAGGAAGTTTTTTCTAATCACACAACATAAGCATCTACTTATTCTGCATAAGCATAACTCTGATCCTATAAACATACACATATGTGTATTCATAGTTTTCCTTTCCATATTTGGAAATATATGTGTGTTGCTAGTTATTGTTGTATATAAACAGAAATTCTACTCTCTTTAGGGGAATCTATATTATAAAATATCTTACATATTCCAACATGGACTTTCCAGTATTTCTCCTTATTCCATCAGACAAAATAGAGAGCAAAGAGTGACTTCTCTTCAGGTCAAGGGAAATGTGTCCCAGGAAGTCTGAGTTGCCTTGAGTCAAAGATTTTCAGACTGTGCTCAGGGAAGCTGTTAGCTTCTACCAAGGTTTCCAAGGAGAAAAGACTTGGGGAAGACAAGGTGTGGAGGTTGAGTTTGAAGGAGGTTCTGTCCTTCAACTTCCTTCCTTAGCCAGAGCAATTCTACTTTTATTGATTTCACATAAAAGAAATGTGTGAAAGATTTTGCCTATACACAGGTCTCCTCTACTCAAAGACAGAGTATTAGTCTCGTTCTAGGGAGAATGGTACTGGGGAAGTGAAGGCTGACTCCATGCACCCAAAGGGAAAGGAGACCGAACCATCTTTCTTCTGTAGTTGTAATATTCAGCAAATTCCCCTAGTTGTAATATTCAGCAAATTCCCCTATCTTGGATAATGATCCTGCCAGGTTCTCTTCAACTATTAGGCCCAACTTAACTTTGTCTCTTCCTAGGCCACTTAGAAGTACACCTAGAAGCTGTACTCAAAGTCTTTCAGCAGACCTCATCCTTGGACTTCTCAGGAATAGAAATGAATATATAAATAATCTATGTTTATTTTACTTCCAAAAGGACAGAATACCTAGTGGATGACATCTAATTTGTTTTTAAAGTCAGTGAGCTGAGATGTAATCTAAATATCCTTGCAAAAATATCACTAAGCGATGACCCTTAGCCCAAATTGTTAAACGTTGTACGTTCAAGATCCACTTTATTCATAAGTGCCCCCACCATCAGGGTTAAACATGCATTTTACATTTGTGGCAAGGGAAAGCCATGACATACTTTATAAGCTCCTTTCCTGCTGGACAGCCTATTAGATAGTAATATAAACATAACTGGGATCAAATGAACACAAGACACCAAACTTATGGTAAATACTTCGTAAAAGCAAGTGTCATCTCATACTGTCTGGTCCATCAACATTTCAGTGTACATTTTGCCTTCCTCACTGGAGAGCTGTTAAACTAATTACCTCAAATTCTGAAAGTGTGGGTAAAAGAAACAATAAAAACATAGAATAATAGTAATGAGGATTAAACAATAATAATAAATGTGCTCTCACTTTGTCAGAATCTGATAAATTTCCATTTTGCAAAAGATTTCTCACTTTCTACATCTCTGTAGAACAGACGGTATGTTCCAGTGTAATTAGAGTTCATGTTTGACTGTTGATTCATCACTGTTTCAGAGCCCAGTGTCAGGAAAAGGTGCACACACAAGTTTGGAGCTACCGGGCACCAGTTAGTCCTTCACTTAAACTGATATGCAATCTATTAAGTTCCACACTTGAAATTGCATCAAAAGTACAGAAACAAAACACTGCCAGTGGGTTACCAAACTGTGCATGTTCAACAAAATGCTCCCTTTGGTTCTATATTTGAGAAGGTCTGTTGTCTCATTTCTTAACAAAGGAAGACAAAGGTCTGGTGGAACATTAAGGACACACAGTGCTTCCCTTGTGAAAGTGATTACGTGGTACAGGAGGGGCTCTTTGTCACCAGGTTGCTGTGTCACCACCAAAGAATGCTCTTGTAGAATAGTGTGGTGCTTAAAATACAGTAATTACTGTTACAGTGTGTGCACAGGAAAGTAAGAACCATATCTAGAGCTATATGTGGTACCGAGAGTCAAGAAACAGCTGTAATTTTGGCTTTAAATATGTTTATGAGCATTCTGAATGGTTTAAGCTTGCTGTGCAGCATATGATTTTAATTTTCTTTATGGATATAGGGGGGCCATGAAATGCTGCCTTTGATACAATAATCTTTCAGGTTTCAGAGAAACTATAGGAGACCAATCAGTCCTCATGCCTGCCCTCTTATATCTCAACTTATAAATTTCTCAGTGGTAGATGTAAGTTAAAAAAAATCATACTGCACACTGTACAGTAAGCCTCATATCCCTGATTTGAATGAATGCTTTCAGTTGACTACTTAGGCTTTGGGAAATCAAAGAAAACCCGTAAAATGGAGCCACATATCTTATTTACCAAATCGTGACTCCTTCCTTTGAAACAGAAGAAACAGAGTATTCCAAAGGAAAATTCAATATCCTTATTGACCATATACAAAACTCAAGGAATAGTTGTTTTCATATTGAAACTAATATTTAAACACACTTCAAAGCAAGTGCTAAATTGGTCACTTCTCAGGAACTGCTAAAGCAGATTTGCTTACAATTCAAAAAAGAAAAACATTTGAATTGCCTCTAGTTATTGTAAGTTAATTGTGCCTACTTTGGTTTTGTTTCATTTAAAAGAACACATACCAGAGCAGGTAGTAGTTGAAAGATTAGTGGTGGAGAAGAAATGGATCCTACAAAAAAAGATGAACTTAATGAAAAAGAAATGATGTTATTTCCCTCAAATGATTTCTATTGTGAGAACCTTATAAATACCCATTTGACTAACACTAGAGAAAATAAACCTTGACAGACAAGCATTACTAGCTAAGGTGTGGACACAGGCAGGTAATTCATCTGCTCTTTAAAAACATTTTACTGCATTATAATTTTTTAGCAACATGTCTTATTTCTGTCATAAAGGTACAAAGTTACTTCTCAAATTAAAAAAATACATCTGTCAATCAAATATCCCTACCAGCTTCTGTTCACATCAAGACAGTATAATAAATGACACACTGAAAGCCCAGGAATATGTTGACAATTAAGTCCCAAGTAGCTGATAGCCCATCTGTTATGATTTTTTAAAAAATACTTGTGATATATAACCATTGTATGACAGGGGCAACTAGGTCTTATGCTCCCTGGATGGCAACGTGGTGGCTACAAGCCTAGGTTAACCAAACTGCATTTTATTTTTCTCCTGGAACATAACTGGATTACATTTCCAAACTTTCCTTCAAACTAGCTGGAGTCACGGGACTGAGTTCTGGCCAATAAAATATGGTTGAAGTTACATGTGCAACTTCAGGCTTTCTCATTCTTTCTCATCTCCCACACACTGGAGGAGATGGCAGAGCGATGCGGCAGAGCAACACTGGTTCTGAAGGACTGTGTGGAGCCAAGTGACGAGGAAGAAATCTGCTTTTATTATGTAAAATCCCTGAGATTTTGACTAATGCAAGCAGGGACATTGTTGTGTCTCCCACATATTAGAAATCCCAGTTTTCTTAAAGACCCCTCAGAGAAGTAGTGAGTACATTTGTTTGAAAGCCTGTATTTATACCTCATTCCAGGCACCATATGGAGTTGAAAGATGCAGGCTCTTCCCTCATAATTCTTAAAGTCCAAGGGTGGCGGGGGTGGGGGGGGGGGAATGTTTGTGGGATTACAAAATAGCCTGCTAGGAGGATATACTGTATAGGGTGCTAAGTATGCACATAGAAAATGCTTCTAACACAGGCTAAAGGGGTAATTGAAAACTCCACAATGGTGGTTATAATTCAAATGAAAGGGTTAGTAGGGTGGGCCACATGAAAAATGGAGCCATGAGCAATGGTGGAGGGGCCTAAGCATTTAATACCTGACTCTGTGCCATGCTGAGGGCCTGATTGCTCAAGGAATTCAGTGTCTAGTGGAATTATAACACATCAGAGTCATGCCATAGGTTCCATCAAATCAGCTTCATCACAGAAATATCTATTTCACTACATTTAAACATATAAAATCTCTCCAGAAAAAAATAAAAATGAAAAGTACAGCCATAAAAAAAAAAAAGAAAAGAAAGAAAAAGAAAAAAGTCCAAATGAAGGTCATATAGATTTTCCTGAATGTGATAAGTCTGGTCAATTCCCTGAAAGGGATGAAGATGAGGCAGCCTTGTTAGTCTTCAGTTCTAGAAGAAACATTTTTATAGCCTACCTGTATGACATTCAATCTTTTTATGTTTTCTGAGAATATTATTAGAATTATTGCTGTGCTGTTAAAATTCAGACTAATATATGTGTACAATTATATATAGATATTGCTGAAAAAATTTCTGTTGTATTACTTTTTGAGTCCCATATGTGTCAAGTTCAGATATAGTAATTATTAATATAAGTGTGCTGTGTTCTCTAATGTAATGGGATTTTTTGTTTATTTACTTATTTTTGGTTTGGAAAGGGGATGCTAGTTTTCATTTATGCATACTTTTTTGACCAGAAGGCAAGAGGAAACAAAGTGGTACAGTTCTATTCTGGGTTTAAAGAAAATGGTTTAGAGAACAGATCTACTAAAAACACTGAGAACTGGAGTTTCTCTGAATCAGAGAAATATACAGAAGGAGGGCATTTAAAAAAACAACAAAACTCTCTGTATTAAGAATGCCGGCAGATGAAAGTGGTCAAGGTAACATAAATAAGCAGACATTATGTTACAAGTCATTAGTCACCAGCTTTAGGAAATATACCAGCTTCAGGCAAAAGCAACCAACAAAATGCACTCCAGCCAATGCTATGCTGGATACGTGCCAAATCTTTCATAAAACTTTGGACATCATGGAAAATAGAAGAGAAGACAACACCACCCCAGGAGATAATTGCATGAATGCTATATCAACTCCAAGACACCTGCAGTGTTTCTTATCTAAATCTTTACTTAAAATAGAAAGGCCTAGATTATTCTGATCATGTAGTAAGGCTTATATATTATTTTAAGTAACAGAAAGACCACATTTCTATAAAAACATAAAAGAAGGTTTCTTAATGTGAAGAATGTATTTAGGAATCTCCGTCTAGATCTTGCTACATTGGATTTTAAGCCTCTGAAAGCAGAGGCATTGTGGTAGAATGCAACATGTACTTGTCACATACCTCCTTCTACAAACAGAGGGTAATATAAGAATAGAAAAACAAAAGATCTGATTAGACTTAAGACCAAGGTTAGGTCCTTTGGACTCCAAAAGGAACAGAAATGCAAAGCTGTGTGCTGAGCTGAAGCTGTACACCTACTGGCTTTCAGGTCTGGAGGCAGCAACGGCGATTGTGAGCCCAGCTGTGGTGTGTAAGTGGAATTAAAGTGCTTCAAATGAGATTGGGGTTTGGGGGTGAGGGGATGGAAGATGCTGTGAGAAGAGAAATGAGATCTTGGCTTACTGCTTGATGGTAGAAGGTAAAACTTGTTAGTATGCTCTATAAAGATAGCTTAAAAAAAACATAACAACATAGCATAGCACAGTGTAACATAACAAGCAAAAATATATTGCTAACCACCATAGTCAGGTATTGAATCAAGCCGTCCATTGGCTCAATGAATGCATCTATGAGATCTCCAGCATCACTGTAGAGTATCTTGAGAGGACCTTCAAGATGGCGGAGAAGTAAGATGTGGAGATCACCTTCCTCCCCGCAAATACATCAAAAATACATCTACATGTGGAACAACTCCTACAGAACACCTATTGAATGCTGGCAGAAGACCTCAGACTTCCCAAAAGGCATGAAACTCCCCACATACCTAGGTAGGGCAAAAGAAAAAAGAAAAAACAGAGACAAAAGAATAGGGATGGGACCTGCACCTCTGGGAGGGAGCTGTGAAGGAGGAAAAGTTTCCACACACTAGGAAGCCCCTTCACTGGTGGAGACTGCGGGTGGCGGAGGGGGTAAGCTTCGGAGCCATGGAGGACAGCGCAGCAACAGGGGTGCAGAGGGCAAATCGGAGAGATTCCTGCACAGAGGATTGGTGCCAACCAGCACTCACGAGGCTGAGAGGCTTGTCTGCTCACCCACCAGGGCAGGTGGGGGGTGGGAGCTGAGGCTCGGGCTTCGGAGGTCAGATCCCAGGGAGAGGACTGGGGTTGGCTGTGTGAACACAGCCTGAAGAGGGCTAGTGCACCACAGCCAACTTGGAGGAATCTAGGAAAAAGTCTGGACTTGCCTAAGAGGCAAGAGAACATTGTTTTGGGATACGCAATGAGAGGGGATTCAGAGCACTGCCTAAATGAGCTCCAGAGATGGGCATGAGCTGCGGCTATAAGCATGGACACCAGAGACTGAGCTGCGGCTATCAGCATGGACACCAGAGATGGGCATGAAACACTAACACTGCTGCTGCAGCCACCAAGAATGCTGTGTGCAAGCACAGGTAACTATCCACACCTCCCCTCCTGGGAGCCTGTGCAGCCTGCCACTGCCAGGGTCCCGTGATCCAGGGACAACTGCCCCGGGAAAACACGCAGCGTGCCCCAGGCTGGTGTAACATCACGATGGCCTCTGCCGCCACAGGCTTGCCCTGCATTCCGTACCCCTCACTTACCCCGCCTGAGTGAGCCAGAGCCGCTTAATCAGCTGCTTCTTAAAACCCCTCCCATCTGGGTGAAGAACAGACACCAGAGGACAACCTACATACAGAGGTGTGGCCAAATTCAAAGCTGAACACCAGGAGCTGTGCAAAAAAATAAGAGAAAAGGAAATTTCTCTGTGCAGCCTCAGGAGCAGCAGATTAAATCTCCACAATCAACTTGATGTACCCTGAAACTGTGGAATACCTGAGTAGACAATGAAACATCCCAAAATTCAGGCAGTGGACTTTGGGAGCAACTATAGACTTAGGGTTTGCAGTATGTGACTGAATAGTTTCTGATTTTTATGTTTATCTTAGTTTCGCTTTTAGTGCTTCATTGGTGGATTGGTTTATTGGTTTGGTTGCTCTTTTCTCTTTTTTTTTAATTACTTTTTATTTTAATAATATTGGTTTTTTTATTTTAATAACTTTATTTTATTTTTCTTTCTTTCTTTTCTTTTCTCCCTTGTCTTCTGAGCTGTGTGGCTGACACGGTATTGTTTCACCAGCTGGGTGTCAGCCTCTGAGGTGGGAGAGCCGAATTCAGGATATTTGACCACAAGAGACATCCCAGCTCCACGTAATATCAATTGGCAAGAGATCTCCCAGAGATTTCCATCTCAACTTTAAGACCCAGCTCCACTCAATGACCAGCAAGCTTCACTGCTAAACACCTCATGCCAAACAACTAGCAAGACAGGAACACAACCCCACCCATTAGCAGAGAGGCTACCTAAAATCATAATACGTTCACAGGCATCCCCAAACACACCACCAGACATGGTCCTGTCCACCAGAAACACAGGATTCAGCCTCATACACCAAAACAAAGGCACCAGTCCCCTCCACCAGGAAGCCTACACAACCAACTGAACCAACCTTACCCACTGGGGGCAGACACCAAAAACAACAGGAACTACAAACCTGCAGCCTGAGAAAAGGAGAATGCAAACACAGTAAGTTAAGCAAAATGAGAAGACAGAGAAATATGCAGCAGATGAAGGAGTAAGGTAAAAACCCAGCAGAACAAACTAATGAAGAGGAAGTAGGCAGTCTACCTGAAAAAGAATTCAGAGTGATGAAAGTAAAGATGATCCAAAATCTTGGAAATAGAATGGAGAAATTACAAGAAATGTTAAACAAGGACCTAGAAGAACTAAAGAACAAACAAACAATGATGAAATAAATGAAAAAATAAATGAAATTAAAAATTCTCTAGAAGGATTCAGTAGCAGAATAACTGAGGCAGAAGAATGGATAAGTGACCTGGAAGATAAAATAGTGGAAATAACTACTGCAGAGAAGAATAAAGAAAAAACAATGAAAAGAATTGAGGACAGTCTCAGAGAACTCTGGGACAACAGTAAACACACCAACATTTGAATTATAGGGGTCCCAGAAGAAGAGAAAATGAAAGGGACTGAGAAAATATTTGAAGAGATTATAGTTGAAAACTTCCCAAGTATGGGAAAGGAAATAGTCAATCAAGTCCAGGAAGCACAGAAAGTCCCATACAGGATAAATCCAAGGAGAAACACACCAAGACACATACTAATAAAACTATCAAAAATTAAATACAAAGAAAAAATATTAAAAGCAGCAAGGGAAAAGCAACAAATAACATACAGGGGAATCCCCATATGGTTAACAGCTGATATTTCAGCAGAAACTCTGCAAGCCAGAAGGGAGTGGCAGGACATATTTAAAGTTATGAAAGGGGAAAACCTACAACCAAGATTACTCTACCCAGCAAGGATCTCATTCAGATTCAACAGAGAAATTAAAAACTTTACAAACAAGGAAAAGCTAAGAGAATTCAGCACCACCAAACCAGCTTTACAACGAACGCTAAAGGAACTTATCTAGGCAGGAAACACAAGAGAAGGAAAAGACCTACAATAATGAACCTCAAACAGTTAAGAAAATGGTAATAGGAACATACATATTGATAATTACCTTAAATGTAAATGGATTACATGCTCCAACCAAAAGACGTAGACTGGCTGAATGGACACAAAAACAAGACCCATATATATGCTGTCTACAAGAGACCCACTTCAGACCTAGGGACACATACAGACTGAAAATGAGGAGATGGAAAAAGATATTCCAAGAAAATGGAAATCAGAAGAAAGCTGGAGAAGCAATTCTCATATCAGACAAAATAGACTTTAAAATAAAGACTCTTACAAGAGACAAAGGACACTACATAATGATCAAGGGATCAATCCAAGAAGAAGATATAACAATTGTAAATATTTATGCACCCAAAATGGGAGCACCTCAATATATAAGGGAAAAGCTAACAGCCATAAAAGGGGAAATCGACAGTAATAAAATAATAGTAGGGGAATTTAACACCCCATTTTCACTATGGACAGATCATCCAAAATGAAAATAAATACGGAAACCAAAGCTTTAAATGACACATTAAACAAAATGGATTTAATTGATATTTACATGACATTCCATCTAAAAACAACAGAATACACTTTCTCCTCAAGTGCTCATGGAACATTCTGAAGGATAGATCAGATCTTGGGACACAAATGAAACCTTGGTAAATTTAAGAAAACTGAAATCATACCAAGCATCTTTTCTGACCACAGTGCTATGAGACTAGATATCAAATACAGGAAAATACTGCAAAAAATACAAACACATGGAGGCTAAACGCTATATTACTAAATAACCAAGAGATCACTGAATCAAAGAGGAAATCAAAAAGTACCTAGAAACAAATGACAATGAAAATACAATGAGCCAAAACCTATATGATGCAGCAAAAGCAGTTCTAAGAGGGAAATTTATAGCAATAAAATCCTACTTCAAGAAACAAAAAAAACTCAAATAAACAACCTAACCTTACACCTAAACTAATTAGAGAAAGAAGAACAAAAAACCCCCAAAGTTAGCAGAAGGGAAGAAATCATAAATATCAGATCAGAAATAAATGAAAAAGAAATGAAGGAAATAGCAAAGATCAATAAAACTAACAGTTGGTTCTTTGAGAAGATAAACAAATGGATAAACCATTAGCCAGAATCATGAAGAAAAAAAGGGAGAAGACTCAACTCAACAGAATTAGAAATGAAAAAGAAGTAACAACTGACCCTGCAGAAATACAAAGGATGATGAGAGATTACTACAAGCAATTATATGTCAAGAAAATGGACAACCTGGAAGAAATGGACAAATTCTTAGAAAAACACAAACTTCTGAGACTGAACCAGGAAGAAATAGAAAATATAAACAGACCAATCACAAGCACTGAAATTGAAACTTGGTTAAAAATCTTCCAACAAACAAAAACCCAGGACCAGATGTCTTCACAGGCGAATTCTACCAAACACTTAGTGAAGAGCTAATACCTATCCTTCTCAAACTCTTCCAAAATATAGCAGAGGGAGGAACATATCCAAACTCATTTTACAAGGCCACCGTCACCCTGATACCAAAAACCAACAAAGATGTTACAAAAAAAGAACACGACAGGCCAATATCACTGATGAACAGACATGCAAAAATCCTCAACAATATACTTGGAAACAGAATACTTCCAACAGCACATTAAAAGGATCACAGGGCTTACCTGGTGGCACAGTGGTTGAGAGTCCGCCTGCCGATGCAGGGGACACGGGTTCGTGCCCCGGTCTGGGAGAATCCCTCGTGCCATGGAGCGGCTGGGCCTGTGAGCCATGGCCACTGGGCCTGGCGTCTGGAGCCTGTGCTCCGCAACGGGAGAGGCCACAACAGTGAGAGGCTCACGTACTGCAAAAAAAAAAAAAAAAAAAAAAGGATCTCACATACCATGATCAAGTGGGTTTTATTCCAGGGATGCAAAGATTCTTCAATATATGCAAATCAATCAATGCGGTACACCATATTAACAAATTGAAGGAAAAAAACCATATGATCATCTCAATAGATGCAGAAAAAGCATTCGACGGAATTCAACACCCAACTATGATAAAAACTCTCAAGAAAGTAGGCATAGAGGGAACTTACCTCAACATAATAAAGGCCATATATGACAAACCCACAGCCAACATCGTTCTCAATGGTGAAAAGCTGAAACCATTTCCACTAAGATCAGAAACAAGGTTGCCCATTCTCACCACTATTATTCAACATAGTTTTGGAAGTTTTAGCCACAGCAATCAGAGAAGAAAAAGAAATAAAAGGAATACAAATCGGAAAAGAAGTAAAATTGTCACTGTTTGCAGACAACATGATACAATACATAGAGAATCCTAAAGATACTACCAGAAAACTACTAGAGCTAATCAATGATTTGGGGAAAGTAGCAGGATACAAAATTAATGCACAGAAATCTCTTGCATTCCTATACACTAACAACAAAAGATCAGAAAGAGAAATTAAGGAAACACTCTCATTTACCACTGCAACAAAAAGAATAAAATACTTAGGAATAAACCTACCTAAGGTGACAAAAGACCTGTATGCAGAAAAGTGCAAGACACTGATGAAAGAAATTAAAGATGATACAAACAGATGGAAAGATATACCATGTTCTTGGATTGGAAGAATCAACATTGTGAAAATGACTATACTACCCAAAGAAATCTATAGATTCAATGCAATCCCTATGAAAATGCCAATTTCACAGAAATAGAACAAAAAATTTCATAATTTGTATGGAAACACAGAAGACCCAGAATAGCCAAAGCAATCTTGCGAAAGAAAAACGGAGCTGGAGGAATCAGGCTACCTGACTTCAGACTATACTACAAAGCTACAGTAATCAAGACAGTATGGTACT
This sequence comes from Tursiops truncatus, assembly GCF_011762595.2. Classification (NCBI taxonomy): domain Eukaryota; kingdom Metazoa; phylum Chordata; class Mammalia; order Artiodactyla; family Delphinidae; genus Tursiops; species Tursiops truncatus. The sequence continues at coordinate 106,556,671 of NC_047034.1, read as the reverse complement.
GTCAGAAAAACAGTACTACAGATCAATGGAACAGGATAGAAAGCCCGGAGATAAACCCATGCATTATGGTCACCTTATTTTTGATAAAGGAAGCAAGAGGATACAATGGAGAAAAGAGAGCCTCTTCAGTAAGTGGTGCTGGGAAAACTGGACAGCTACATGTAAAAGGATGAAATTGTAACACTCCATAACACACTCCATAATACACAAAAATAAACTCAAAAGGGATTAAAGACATAAATGTAAGGCCAGACACTATAAAATTCTTAGAGGAAAACATCGACAGAACAGTCTATGACATAAATAACAGCATTATCCTTTTTGACCCACTTCCTATACAAATGGAAATAAAAACAAAAATAAACAAATGGGACTTAATGAAACTTAAAAGCTTTTGCACAGCAAAGGAAACCAAAACAAGACGAAAAGACATCCCTCAAAATGGGAGAAAATATTTGCAAACAAAGCAACTGACAAAGGATTAAACTCCAAAATATACAAACTGCTCATGCAGCTCAATGTCAAAAAACCAAACAACCCACTCCAAAAATGGGCAGAAGACCTAAATAGACATTTCTCTAAAGAAGATATACAGGTTGCCAACAAACACATGAAAGGATGCTCAACATCACTTATCATCAGAGAAATGCAAATCAAAACTACAATGAGTTATTACCTCACACTAGTCAGAATGGCCATCATCAAAATACCTACAAACAATAAATGCTGGAGAGGGTGTGGGGAAAAGGGAACCCTCTTGCACTGTTGGTGGGAATGTAAATTGATACAGCCACTATGGAGAACACTATGGAGGTGTCTTAAAAAACTAAAAATAGAACTACGATATGACCCAGCAATACCACTACTGGGCATATACCCTGAGAAAACCATAATTCAAAAATAGACATGTACCACAATATTCATTGCAGTACTATTTACAATAGCCAGGACATGGAAGCAACCTAAATGTCCATCAACAGGTGAATGGATAAAGAAGATGTGGCACATGTATAAAATGGAATATTACTCAGCCATAAAAAGAAACAAAATTGAGTTTTTTGTAGTGAGGTGGATGGACCTAGAGTCTGTCATACAGAGTGAAGTAAGTCAGAAAGAGAAAAACAAATACCATATGCTAACACATATATATGGAATCTAAAAACAAAACAAAAAAATGGTTCTGATGAACCTAGGGGCAGGACAGGAATAAAGATGCAGACATAGATAATGGACTTGAGGACACGGGGATGAGGAAGGGTAAGCTGGGACGAAGTGAGAGAATGGCACTGACATATATACATTACGAAATGTAAAATAGATAGCTAGTCAGAAGCAGTCACATAGCACAGGGAGACCAACTTGTTGCTTTGTGACCACCTAGAGGGATGGGATAGGGAGGGTGGGAGGCAGATGCAAGAGGGAAGTGATATGGAATATATGTATACATATAGCTGATTCACTCTTTTATACAGTGGAAACTAACACAACAATGTAAAGCAATTATACTCCAATAAAGATGTTAAAAAAAAGCAAACTCATTAAGAAACAAAGTAACCATTTTAAAGGAATTAATTATATAGAGCAGACTGACAATAACCTTAATAACATGTATGTTATTTATTAAAAATAATCAAGAAGTTATTTTTTAAAAGAGATAAAACAAAAACAGATGGATAGGGCTTCCCTGGTGGCACTGTGGTTAAGAATCCGCCTGCCAATGCAGGGGACACGGATTTGAGCCCTGGTGCGGGAAGATCCCACATTCTGAGGGACAGCTAAGCTTGTGCACCAGAACTACTGAGCCTGCGCTATAGAGCCTGCGAGTCACAACTGCTGAGCCCATGTGCCACAACTGCTGAAGCCTTGGTGGCTAGAACCCCTGCTCCACAACAAGAGAAGCTGCCACAATGAGAAGCCCATGCACCACAACGAAGAGTAGCCCCCACTTACCACAACTAGAGAAAGCCTGTGCACAGCAAGGAAGACCCAATGTAGCCAAAAATAAATAAATAAAATTTAAAAATTTTTTAAAAAAGAAAAGACTTAAGAAAAAACAAAAACAGATGGATATGAAAAAGAACCAATTAGAAGTCTGGGAAGGAAGAAAGATTTACAGGAAAAAAAAATTAATAGGATTATAAACCCCAGGATGAAAATAGTGGAAGAAACAATTAGAAAATTGGAAAACAGAACAGAAATTTACCCAGAATGAAGCACAGAGAAACAAAAAGTTGTTTTAAATATAAAATATTAGATATAAGACATAAACAATAGATGACACGATCTAATTTATGTCTACTAAATGCTGCAGAAAATGGAAATATCATAAAGAAATATTATTTGAAGAATTAATAAGTATGAATTTTGCAAAAGTTAAAGAAATATATGAACACTTACATCTGAGTATTTTCTCTGGGTATTGAGCAGGGTTAATAAAGATAAATCTAGCCAAAAGGTGAGTTATCAAACGTGTAGGACATTAAAGATGTTTAAAAACAAAACAAAACAAAACAAAAAAACAATGAAACCTAACAGGAAAAAAAAGAGAGACTACCATGACAATTATACTGATAGTAAACTTGTCAGTAGTAAATAAATGTCAGAAAAGAATGAACAAATATTTTAAAAGTGCTCAGGGAAATTTTCTGTCAATTTATCAGTTTTTACCTAGTTAAGCTATTTTTCAGAAAGGAAAGCAAAATGTAAGCGTTTTCAGATATGCAAAAACAAAGGGAGTTTACTACTCACATACTTTCACTAAAAGATCTATTAAAGAATATACTTCAGGAAATTGACAAATTAACATATAAGGATATAGTTGCCGAAATGAAGGATCAATGGTGAGACCAAAAATTGATAAAATATGTCAACAAATGTAATCAATGATTATCTTTGAGAGCAATATTTGTGTGTACACACATTTAAAACAAAGAAAATAAAAACAAGAAGTATTGTGTGTGTGTTGGGGGGAGGGAGAGAAGGTGTTCAGTGGCTGCTGAAAACTTGATCAATCTAAAAGTTAACAAAAAAAAAAAGAAAACAAAACAGAATTCCAAAACAAGATTATAGAAATAGGCCCAAATATAACAGTATTCTCAATAAATAAAAATGGAAGAGAGAGAATATCAGAATAGACTGAAAAAAACAATAGCACTGTATTGCTTACTAGACACAATCTAAAACAAAAATCACACAGAATGGTTAAAATAAAGAATCTGGAAAATATCAGAAAAATACAGATTAACACAGAAGGAAGTCTTGTGAATTAAGGAAAAAATGGTGAAACCAAAAATCCAAATAAGCTGGTCTATCTATACATTTTTTAATCATAAGTATCTATGACAATGTGTTAAAATTTGATTAAGCTGATTTTTTTTGTTTTATTGCCCTCTGGAACTTTCCTTATAGTAGTAATATTTCCTAGTAAAAATATTGTTTAAAAAATTATATTGGATACAGGGAGCCAGGAGTTTTACAATAACTTCTCAGCTATGTCACTAATTTTGGCAACTCTATAGTCTTGAGGTAGTACATCTAGAAACTTAGAATTTTGGATTTTCAGTGGTTCATGTATCTGTTGCATCAATATCATTGTCACATATTAAAAAATACCTCTTGGATCAGAATCTTCAGATGGGGTCAAGTTTGATATAGGGCAGGCATGTCTATTTTTAAAGCCCACTCCCCACCCCCATGAAGGACATCTGGATTTGGAAACCATTAATAAAGAACCTCTCATTTCAAAGGAAACTGGCTATGATTTCTCATAATCTCAAAAACAAACTGTTAATAATCTTTACTCTTCCTTTTATTGGGAAAAGATCCAAATACTAAACCAAATTCAAGGCTAAAGACATTAGATTTATATGTATTAGCAAAAAAAGCAGAAGCAGAGCATAATAATTATTTTTAGTAAATAATACTTTAAAAGCTTTCTATCACCTACCACAGAGGTTCTTAACACAGACTTGATAGGAGTTCAGAGGCTCTACAGAACCCCCTAAAATGTGTGCAATTGTGTGTGTATGTGTGCATTTTCAGGAGGACAGGGTCATTAGTTTTCATTTAGTTACAAAGATTTGTAATTCTAAATAGATTAGAAACCACTGATTTAAAAAAATGACCATAAGAAACTAAAACTACTAGAAAGAACCTTCCCCAAACCTTGTAGCATTTCAGTGTGATGCTAGAAGTCATGACTAAATGTTGCTTTGTGTGTAGGATTGAGGTCAGCACTAATTCATTAGGAGGTAGTGACTGAGGATCCAAGAGAGATAATTTACAATGACATGCCCTGACACCTTGAAACACCATAAATGGAAAAGGGGATTCTTTAAGCTGGTACTGTGTAGAAAAGGATGGTCAAATAGGAGACCATTATAGGAGGTTAGAAACTGGGTTCCAGTCCTGCCTTGCCCCACAAGGAGGAGTGTGGGCAAGTCACCTGGCCTCTCCTCATCAAAACGTGAAGGTAGTGGCAGGTCACTTAAAAGTGCCTTCCTGTTCTAGATTCCATAATTCTACAGAAACAGTGTTCTCTCCTCCAAAACAGAAGAAAAAGCAACATCACACCCCAAGTACAGATCTAAATGCAATCCAGAAAATCCAATGAAGGATCAGAAATAGAAAAATCCAATTTTAGAAAAAAATTAATTTTGCTAATCCAATAATCTGAACATCAGTTCCATGAAAAATTAGCACAATACACTGTACCTCTTTGAGCAAATAATTAAGTTTCAGCAAGCAGACAAAGGCCATTAGGATGACTAAAAGTTAGGGATGTGATTCTCCTTTCAAGGTGTTCTCATTTCTCTTGAAAGTTCAAAATTAACAAATTAGATAAGCTTGGGCAGGCTAGTATTCAACTGGCAGTCAGCCCAAACCACCATTTATCCTAGGAGTCCTACAGTCAAAGCACGATCATATGAGCTTATGCCCACTAGATCCTTTGAGTTGTGAATGCATTAGTCTTTAGCTGACCCAAACTATTAGTATTTATTATTCCTAAAAGTCTATCTAGTTAATCCCCTGGTTTTCAAACTGTGTGCCAAGCCATCATGGAATATCTGAAGCAAATTCACAGGGCACAAAAATATTTTAAAATTAAAGGGACACACATCCATATTTCTCAGACCTCCTTTGAACTGCTAGCATGGTTTCAACTTTAAGCCTTGCAACATTCCTTTCTATGACATTGGATATTGGCAAAGTTAGGTTTTTGATGATTGCTATGTAACACATAAGTGTAAACTAAGTAATACACAAAAATCATTGTGGAATAAGAAATGAGGGAGGCAATATCCAACCTGATTCCAGAGTTTTAAAAGTTGTAAAGTATCCAACAGGTACACATATTCCATTAGTAAGTAATTGTGGTTATTTAAGAATGAAATAAAAATATGATTTTGTGTTTCAATTTCTGTGTATTAGCTTTTTTTCCAAATGTTATGTTAGGACATAAATACTAAGTTATTTGGACTTAACCAACTTAATGAACAGAAAAATCACCGAGACACCAAAAGTCATGAGAAAGTTTGGGAAGCACTGGTTAACGGTCAAGAGTGGTCCAAAGCTTGGATGGAAAACAAGCTTTACATTCGAAGTTGTAGGGCATATATTTGTTCTTGGATTATACAATATAATAGGAGGGGAGGAAGAGGAGGGAAAAGAGGAGAAGAAGGAGGAGAAGCAGTAGAAGAAGAAAAAGAGGAAATAGTAGTGGTGGTATTATTAGTAATAATAGTATTAACTGAGTTCTTACTACGTGACAGGTATTATGTTAAGCACCTTAACTAACTTAATTTCTTTCAGTCTCATGACTGTTCATCCAGCCTGTATGCTCTCATCGGTGTTGAATGTCCTCTGTTCTGGTTAGTAAACAGCTGTTATTTCAGTCCTTCAAGGGCTCCCCCACTACTCTGGCAGTCTCAGCCCCTTCCCCAGGTATGCCCCTGGACTATCTACAATACAGCAATTAAAGTAGCCAGAGAGGGAGTCCCCAGAACCCTGCTCCAGCCCTATGACTGGCATTGCTATGATTGATCAAGTCCTGGGCCTTCTTAATTGTTAATGAAATATTTAGCATTCAGCTAAGTTGATTCCTCATGGGAATACTATGAGGAAGGTGCTTTTACTCTCAGATTTAGATGTTGATCTTGATTCCAGTTCTATGTGATTCCCAAGTCTGGGCTCTTCACCACCATACGTAGGTAACTAAATACCATCTAGTTAAAACTGCAACACATTTCTATCACACGTTTGACCAATAAGGCCTAGGCCTATTCCAGTATCTGGAACACCTTGGACCTGCAGCCACTTCACATTCCTCTTGATTTGAGGAGCAATCTTAAATGTAAGGGACGCTTTCCAAGGAAGTTCTTCATTAGCTGACATCAACTTTCCAACTTGCAAGCACACTTTCTAATATTCTATAGTAGAATTTTAAAAATCAATAAACATCATCTATTCTGCAAGAGGCAAATCACAATCTCACAGTGTCTTGCTTTTCGATGGAAAGAATCATCTTAGCAGGCTTGGCTGGCAGGAGCAGCTTCCACAGTTGGCTATACCTTTCCCAAGTGATGCTGGCAGAATGACCCTCTCCTGGTCCCAGGGTACCTACACACTCTCAGGGCACTCTCAATGTTACTAGAAGGAACCTGGGAGTTTCCTTTCTGAGTTGACATAGGAGTATAACTTTTCCAGAATACAGCATATCTACTGACAGTAAATCTCGTCAAGAGAATTGCTTCCTCTCCTTGCAGAATGAGGTTTGGATCCCGATCCCTTTGAGATTGGTGGGAAGAGTTGTCAAGAGCAATTCATCTATTTTTAAATCAGCTATACTTCAATAGAAAAGGGCAATTATTTTTAACCAAGGAAGGGTGAAATTCCACTCCAACCACAGAGTCCTTTTTCTGTTGACTATAGGACATTGTTTCCTCCCTCTCCTAGTCTAGGATTTCTTCAGGCTGACCCCACAGTGTGCTCCTATTGAGTAATACCATGAGATTCTTTTTTTTTTTTTTTTTGTGGTACGCGGGCCTCTCGCTGTTGTGGCCTCTCCCGTCGTGGAGCACAGGCTCCGGACGCGCAGGCTCAGCGGCCATGGCTCACGGGCCCAGCTGCTCCACAGCATGTGGGATCTTCCCAGACCGGGCACGAACCCGTGTCCCCTGCATCGGCAGGCAGACTCTCAACCACTGCGCCACCAGGGAAGCCCTACCATGAGATTCTTGATGGAACAAAAGCAGCTGCTGCCCTCCTTCCCAGAGGAAGGTCTTCACTCTTCTATTTGTATCTGTTCTCACCTATCATGAGGTCACCCTTCCACTCCCCTAAAATAAATCCAAATTATCCATTAAATTGAAGTGATTATAAAATGATCACAGTAAAACAAATGTCATCAGGCTTGATTTTGTGTGAATAAGCAACTTTCTGGAAACAAAATGCCCTTCACTTTTCCAGGCACTATTAAGTAAATTTCCTTTTTCAGGGCTCTAATCAGCATCCTTAAAGGGCAAATTCATCTCCTATGGGTAATGATTTGCTCCCACTGAATAGTTTAATTTACTGCAGCTCACCAAAGGTTCAGGTCCAGTGTAATTAGAATACTAGCAACTGGGTATAGCAAGGACAGTCATTTTTGTCTTTACTCTGCCCTAATTTTACAAGTTCTCAGGGTAAGTTTTCAAAACTCCAGGTATTCAGAGCCAGATATTCAGAGTGGATCTGCTTGATGCAATTAGAGAAGAGCTCCCTAGGCTGAGAAAATTGGAGGGTAGATTAGTTGTTTGGTAGAAAATTTAGTGTCTAAAGGTAGAAATGAATTGATACCTTTATTTAGGTAACCAACACATGTAAAAATTAAACCTAGAATAAGAGTAAAATAAATATTCAAATGAATGTATTTTAGAGTTAATAGGCACTTAGCTTCCACGTCCTCAGTTTGAAGTTCAGACAAATTAAGGTTGGTGGAGGTTATCAATCAAAGGCACATAACTAGTTAATGGAAGAGCCGAGTTAGAACCTAAGTTTCTTGCATCTCAGGTTTCCATTATTTCCCATATACCATATGGCCCTGCAAATGGTCTAGAAAGAAAAGCTATACTTTTTCGTTTTAACTCTTTGTATATTCTTTGAATAAAAATACAAACAACGAAGTCCAAACATCCAATTTCATTCAAAACCAACTTACTAAACATTTTTCATGTGCAAGATATTATGTAAGGTACTAAAAAGGGGCTGGAAAGTTGACCACCATATATCCTCTGTACTCAAGGAACATACAATCTAACAGTAATCTAATAGTAGTGTCCTTTTTTTCCTTGAGCAAAATATTCTAGTTAATCACTAAATTTTTACCAAGATTTTTCAAACGGGAATTGATTTTGTTTTTGAGATTTGACAGCTATCAGACTATAATCCTTCCTGATACGTAACATTACTTTTGGACAGATCTTGTCCTTAAAGCTAAGCATTCCCCTTTTCCCTTGCAAATTTGGAAGTCAGTTTACAGGAGCCACACCTGAATGAATTCCTAATGACCTACTTTAACTATTGTGAATTTGCCTTAAGTAGTGTGATTAACCTCTCCTGTAAAAGATCTTTTTCTAAATATAGAGCAGAGTTACTGTAATGGGAAGAAGCCCTTTTGGATGCTGAAGTTCTCACTCAGTCAGGGAGGACAATGTTGGGGGGATGCACAGAAGTAACCTAGAGAAACGCCAAAATCAACTCCACTATTTTAACGAACTCTGAAATAATCCTATACACTCCCTGAAAAAGAATAGATGGGTTTCTTAGTGGAGAGGGGAAATAAAGAGCTTCCACTGATGATAAAGCTCCCCCCACTTTTTTGCTTATCTATAAGAAGAACTGTAGAGATGGGGATTCAAATCAAATTCAGAATGAGCTTAGCGGCAGTGGTGAGAGCTCTCCCACGCACTCAGCATGGCTTAAGTCCGCTCCGACATGTATCGGATACCCTATCGTAGTTTCATGACGGTTTATTTTTAATGATACTATTACTGATTGAGAGGAACACCATACAATATGGCAAAACTATCATAAAGATCAGTACAGCTCTAAGCCGCTTTTTTGTGAGTGACCGGAGCCACCCCTCGGCCTCTCCCTTCAGCCACAGCTCCGAGACCCGCTCCTCGCAGAGCATATACTCCTAGCCTGCAGTACCATGTCTATCGATCTAGTCGACCGATACCCCTTATATTTAACTAACACAGCATAGCTCACACACAGATATAACTGAAACATAAAGTATGACCACTAGCAGGACACAAACTCCTTGCAACTGAGCAAAGTGCGAGCACCAATGATGATCTATAATACATACGTGTCCTATGCCTACTGAGTCAAAGAATAACAGAAGTAATCAGGACAGTGATTTTTATGCCGGAGCCTTCACAGGAGAGCATTTAGACTGTGAAGCTTAAGACGGTGAAAATGAAGAGCATACAATGTCAGCAGAGCTATAAAACTTGAATGGGCTGAGAGTATGAGCAAGTTCAGGACAGAGCTGAAACTTCTTATTCACAAATTTCAAAATGATGTGTCGAGACCTATGTGTACCATTTGGGACTTAGAGTCCAGCAGCTCTCAGACTCCATGTATAGCCTGAAAACATCTGGCATGAAATTGCAACCGCTCTGGATCAGATTGTCTAATGTTGAACCGCACAGTTGGTGTCTCAAGTTAGGCCAGGACCAATGTCAAAATGGTGCTTTATCTTCTGTGCAACCAGCTCAGTGCAGCTGTTTTCCTTCCACCGTCATGAGATTTCTCATGTCAGGACTGCCTCACACGTGCCAGTCCTGTCTTGCCCATACAAAGTAGGACTGGGAGTCAGACGTTCAATCATGTAGTACATATTTATTGAGCACCTGTAATCAGCATGTAGAACGCAGGGCACTGAGAAAGCAGGATAAATGAGACCCATCCAGCTCCTCTGCCATTCACAGTAGTAATGATCCTACATACAGGATTCCAGAACATATCTTTTCCCAAATATTCTGTTCCATTGTCAGACATGTCCTGCCTCTTAATTCATTAAATAGAGTCACTGCATAACTCTTAAAGAATGGTAAAATTGGAGCTGTTGAAATTTCAGCATGTGACATTTAGGATGTAGGGATTTGAAGTAGGAGAAGAATCCTTGTACTTTTAAAGGTAAGATGGCATGGAATTGAAAAGGCCTTGGTTATAAAAGGCAACCAAGAATCGTGCAATTTCAGATGGTGTTAAATAAACTTTACCCCCCGTTGGACCAAATAAATTAGAAAACATGTAATAGGGCCAACTCACTGTATAACTTTGGGGATGCCCTTTATATCATAGTCTAAATCAATGGCACCCTTGAAGTTGTGCAGTGCACAGCGTGCATGGGCTATATGCAGAAAGTCTGTATGGATGTAAATAATACAGTATGAACTATCAGTCACCTTTGGACCTGCACGCTTTCCCAGTTACATCTAATGTTCTTCAAACTTCTTTCTCACTGCCTGTCACAGGGTCATACCCAATAGGATGTGGGGTATGAAGATCTTTCTGCCCATTGCCTCATATCATAGGAACAAGACGCCTTTAATAGGAAAGCCCAGCACTGCAGGAGACTTACTATATGCCAGATACTTTACTAAGTACTTCACCTTTAATATTTAATCCTCAAAACCATAAAGAGATTATTATTAATATTCCCATTCTATAAAGAGAAAATTTGTCCAAGGTCACATAGCTAGTAAATCTAGCTATGTCTGGGTTCATAATGCCCACCCTTTACTGCCTCCTGTTTTTTATCCATTCAATGATTTGATCATCAGTAAATATTAATTGTGTGTCTACTATATGCCAGGCACTGTTCTATAGTGAACAAAACAGAAGTACCTGTCCTTGGGGACTTTATATTATAATGGATTAGACAGACAATAGCCAATAAACAAGCTTTTTTTTTTTTTTAAAGATAATTTCTCAAGTAGTGGCAAGCCGTATGAACAGAATGAAATGGGTAACAAAATACAAAATGACTGGGTGAGGGTGGGGAAGCCTACTTAACTGCGGTGGTCAGAAAAAGATGATGATTAAGTGAAAGCTTAGTAAAAAGAAAGAGCCGGTCATGCACAAATAAGGGGGAAAATACTATAAAAGTTCAAAGGTCATGAGGTGAGAACAATGCTGGCATGTTTCAGAAGAAAGAAGAAGGTCATGTGGTCAGAGTATGTGAGCAACAGAAAGTGTGGTACAAAATATGGTCAGTGAGGTAGGCAGGGACAAACTATGGGGGCCTGGAAAGGTGTTTGGATTTTTTTCATAAATACAATGGAAAGTTATTGGAAGGTTTTAAGTAGGAGATTTATATGACAGGACTTATGAAATACAAAACAATATTATCTTGGTCTCAACATGGAATGAATTATATAGGTGGGCAAGAGTGATAACAAGGAACCAATTAAGAGACTCTTGCAGTTCCACAGTAAGAGATAACGGGGATTTGACCTAGGACATAACAGTGAGGGCAATAAGAAGTGGTCTGAATTCAACGGCATAGCTATCAAAAGTTGGGGATGGCTTGCATATGGAAAATGAAGAAAAGGGAGGAATTAAGGATGTCTCCTAGGTTCTGCCCTGAGCAATTAGGTGGAGATGGTGCCTTTTACTGAGCCAGAGAAGAGTGTGGGAGTCTTGGTTTGAACAGATATTTGGAAAAACAATCATTTGTTCTTGCTCATGTTGAGTCTGAAGTGCCTTCAAGACATTCAAGTCAAGTGGAGATGCTGAGTGGGTGTCCCAAACTTAGAGGGAGTCATCGATGTAGAGATTTGATACTTATCAACTTAAAAGTCAGAAAAGTAGAGATTTATTGTCATCGATGTGGAGTCATCAATTCATTCAGTAAAATGGGACTAGAAGAATTCCCTTGGGGAGATATAGTGGGCAAAGTTAAAATAGAGAAGAAGTTTGGAGATAATCCTTCAACATTGAGAGGAACAGCCAGGGGACATGGAAGAGAAACTAGCACAGCAGGAGAAACCCAGAATGATGCCCTACAGAGTCCTTCCCTTCCCTTTAAAATGGAGAAAAAAATACCAAGCTTGATTACCGCCCCAGGAGAGTTATAAATGTCAAATGTGACACTATAGGTCAAAGAAAGGAATTATAACTTAAAAAGAGCAACATAATTGGAGAATATTTTTTTAATTAGTTCATCTCTGCCATGTACTAAATTTATGAATTTGAGCAAGTAATTTTCCTCTCATTCTCAGTTTACAAATCTGTAAAATGATACCAGCCTCATAGCATTTTTGTATTTTTTTATAGATTAAATGAATATATGTTAAGCACTTAGGTTGACTGGCTTATAGTAAGTGCTAAAAACATGATGACTTGGAGATGCCTTATTGGCATCATGGTCCAATAGAGAAAGAGCCTGGACTTTGGCCTTAAATAGACCTTATTTTAAATCCCAGCTCTGCCAATGGACCTTTAGAAAGTTGTTGGACCTCTCTGAGTCTACTTCCCCATCTGTAATACAGAGAAAATAATACCTACCACTTGGTGGCATAGAGAGGATTATAATGACAGATGGAAGGTCCTGGTAAATAGAAACCACTTCATAATGTATAGCTTTTACTTTATTTATGGTCGTTATCATTGCCTAAGTCACATGGCTAGAATATAGCACAGCTCAGAGCACAGGTTCCAAATTCCAGCCCTTGGACTCTAAGATCAGTGCTCTTCTTAAAAGATCCTGTCACTCAATAAGCACTCTCCAAGCAATCTGATTGTCGTCTTTAATGAGATGAGTAACACCTTCCTTAGAATTCGTGTCCCCACCCCCTCCCAGACCATAAGTCCACAATCATTAACATCTATGATCTAATGGTTTCACAATGTCTTGGCGCTCAAAATAGCTTCCCTGGGAGGAAGAAACATCCTCCTGCCTTCTCCACTGAGATTGTAATGATGAATAACAAAACTCTGTTCTCTAACTGCACTGAGTAGCTAGCTAGCAGGAATGGAGGGAGAGATGAATTTCCATATTTACCCATAAATAGGGCATGTCTTCCCATGTACCCTATCTATATTTTAGGATTAAAAAACATTTGGAGTCTTCAGTCAAAAACTTAATTGCATATTTGACCCATCTCTGTTTTGACATTAAAAACTGGTGAGAAAAGGATGGTTATTATGAATAAATATTACAATTATCTTCAGTAAAGTTCTTTGAGTTCTGCAGACAAAAGATGTTTATGTGGCGTATAGATGATGATTCTTCTATGATTAGCTATATTCTATCCCAAAAGCACTTAGCAAAGTGTGTGAATAACATTACTAACCCTGGGTATTGTATTTTATATTTATATTTTCAAGGTTTTATTGCTATACGAATATTATTCAAATAGTTTTCTCTAGCCAAGTTTTGTGTGTTTATTTTGAATAACGGACCCTCACTTGAAACAAATACTATTAAAATGGCTCCCACACAAGGAAATTAAAAGAAGTGAGATGAAGTTGACTGGTTATACACACATACACTGAGCGTGAAATGAAACATGAGAAAGAAATAGAAAGCTTTTGAAGGAGATAAAGTAGAGTTTGAGTGGTAGATGTAATAAAGCGAGGAATCAGAAACAAATTCTCTATGAATTAAACTAGTCTACAGTTATGCTTTTACTAGAATCTAAATCCATCTGATAGGCACTATGAGGGATTGCAAAAGATCTAATTTTTACCCTCAAGGAGTTTATAGGCTAGCCAAGAAAGCAGTGCGCACACACACACACACACACACACACACACACACACACACACACACTTAAAATACTTATAATGCAATATAGGAAAATGTGTAAATCATATAGAAAAAAAAAAACTTAGTTTAGGGTTAGCTTTGTAATAAAACCCAGAAAGCCATCTATGTATATAAATGGCACAAATACCTGATTTGATTGTGTGTTACCACATTCGACTTATTTATTCTTATGAACTAACTTACAATTCTTTGGGACAGTCAAATTCTACCTCCTAGTTTCTCTGTCCCACTGTCCTGATGCCCTGTTGTGATGCACTAGATAGTGGACAAGCTGTCAAGAATCCCAGCTGTTCAGCCAAACTAATTGAAGAGGCCACAGTTGATATGCTTCAGGAAATAGTTGAGGCTCTTTAGGTTCATGTATATTACATCATAGATGCAATACAACATAGAAAGATATTCCTTTGGAAATCCCAATATCCCAGAGGAAAATCAGAATTTTAGAATTAATAGTGTAACAGCCAATTAAGATGACTACCTAGGCCTCCTAAAGGGGAGTGATGGGGCAGTGGACCACACTGCTGGGGAAGCTGGACAATCTGATAATGCAGCTAAGATAGGGAATGGAGGGCTCTGGTTCTGTCCATGAAAAGCCAGGTGAACTTGTGAAGGCTGCTTCTCTTTGAATTCTCTGTACCACACTGACAGCAAGACTGCAAAAAACTAATCTCTTTCTAGTCTTAATGGAAAGTCTCACACAGGTAATTCCATTAACCTTGGAATGTTTTTAGGGTAATGGAGTTCTTCCACAGAGAAAAGGCCAGTTCCCCACATCAAGGCCTGTGGAGATCAGCGATGTACCTCTATACAGTACATTACCCTTTTACTCTATTCAAGTTCTGTGCCCTCATCAGCGCCCAGACCAAGTCTCAACTCATCCAGGTAACCCTCTCCTCCTCCCCCTTCTCTGGTTTCCAATAACATTTCCTGTGACACATGATTTGTTCTTCTTAGTTAATATTGACTATTATGATTTACATGCTTTCTCAAATTTGCCTTGTTCCTTTCCCTAGAATGGTAAGCTTTTCTAAAACATGGACTATATTTCAATAGTACTTCTGTTTATTTCCCGGGGAACCTAAGATGGTCCTTTGCATTGCATCTTTTAGATTTCTTCATGGTACGTATTAAGTGAATCATAAATAGTTATTGAATTGAGGTTGTTACACCTTGAGTCTTTAATAGGTAACCAAGGATAATATCAGACCCAGGACTGAGGACAGTCATGAACACCATGCTTCTCAAGCAGCAGGAAGCATGATAGAAGGCAATGAAAAAACCACAGTGGAGGACAGTGACCGACTGTTCAACACATATGATTGTCTTCTAAGTTAGGCATTAGAGATAAGATGTGTTATCAGCTCTTCACTCTAGAGCACTGGGTTCCTGCAGGTGCTCTGGGTCTGATATCTAAAGTCAGTGAAGGTCTGGCCACACAGAGTCTCTGAAATGTGTTGAAATTGGTGATTTAAAACAGCTATAAATACATAGATTAAAACTACTCTGGGTCCATCTAAGAAACTAGGGCAATAGTGCCTAGCCATACAAATCTGCAAAATGCTTCAGATAATTCTCTAGTTGGGTAGATACTTCTATGCCCAAGACCTTTATCACTTCAAAGGAGCAAATGAAAACTGATAGGCACCAAGGATGGCCAGTCTATCCCATACTGGCCCTGTTTTTGACATGCTACAAAGACCCATATTTGGCTTGTGGACTTTCTTTAAATATGGTATCTAAGACCAGAAATCATTTTTAATTAAGAAATTTCCCCATTGCATTTGTACAACAGTCAAAATTTGTTCATTTAGGAATTCTGTTTAAAAGCAATCTAGTTTTGTTGAACTCTGTATAATGTTAAAAAAAAAATCTGAGTCAAGTTTTGGGTACCCCTGGGATAAACCTTGGGTGAATGTGCCCCCTCATGACTAGGAATTCACAAGAGATTTACACCGTCATAGAGAAACCATTCAACACCTGATGATTTCTTCTGATTTGGCTTTAACCAGGAAATAAAATTCTCCTTGAACAATTTGATATGTTTGAGCTAAGACTCCAAGAAACATATGGAGGCAAATGCATTCTGTCTGAGCCCAACAAAAGATTTCCTGAGCTCCTTGCAAACTGGGTTCTGGGCACACACTTCTGATATCTCCCTATGATAAACCCAGCCCAATAACTCAAGTACATCATGTATAAGAAATAGCACATAAAAGATACTGAAAAATATCATATAACTACATGAATAATTTTGTTTATAAATTTAGTTCTACCAATTATAGAGAAATATAAAAGATGCCAAATTTCTAGGGAGAAGCAGATATACAATAGAAGATGGATTATCCATTATTCCTCTGGAATAGTTCATTGTCTACAATCTAATACTCCACTGGACATAGGCAGGCATATCCTGTAGGATCCCACCTGATGCCTTCATATATTTCCATGCTACTCTGGGGATCATTCTTTAATCTGAGAGTCTCATAATATATAAAATCAAAGTTGGAGCTATGTGTCTGAGAGCAGGGCTGAGTGATTAAACTAAGCACATTTTTAAGACTGAAATGAGGAAGGCCAGAGTTCTTCTGGCTCTGCCTGTGTCAGAGGATATGCAACCCATCCCACTTAAGGTACCATAATCTTGCTCTATTTGGTTTGTTAAATAATTATTTATATATTGTGCCAGGTCCTTTGCTAGGTACAGGAGGTACAAAGGTAACTGAGACAGGAACTCATTCTTGAGATGAAGGTAAAACTGGCCACATATGCACAACAAAGCTCACACAGTCAGCCTCTGACTATTTCCCAGGCTCTGTAGCACTCCACACATTTGGCTCAGACCTATCTACTACTCCCACCTTCTTTTGTTCTCAGGATCAATTCTGACCATAAGTGAAAGTGACTGAACATTCAGCAGCTGGTCATCAATCTTCTTGGACTGGAGCCACAATTTGCCTTCCAATACTAATAAAAGTCAAGGGACTAGACTCAGCTCTTTCCAAACATTATTTTCTCGACTCCTCAATTATTATTCAATCCATTTTACAAAAGCAGAAACTGAGAATCTGAGGAGTGATATATCTTTCCCCAAATCACACTGTCAAGTAAATGATGGAACAAGGATTTGGGTCTAGACTTGTAGGACCTCAAAAATCTATTCTCCAGGAAGCTCAAGGTCTGACTGCAAAGCCCAGCACTAGACCTACTTTCAGTTTTCACCAATGCTTACCCCTCCTTCCCTATTTCCTGTTCACCTAAGAATCAATACTTCATATTCCCCATGACTGTCAACCATCTCTTCTGCCTCCCCAAGCAACCATAACTGACTTTTTGCCTGACCTAGCCATACCATTAGAAGGTCTGTGGCTTTCCAGAAAGTAGGTCCCACAGCACCTGTCCCTGCTGGTGAGGAAATCAGTGCCAAGGCCCTATGCCACCCCACCAACCATGATCATACAGTTTTCAGGGGGCACAGCTTTTAGGATAACACTTCTCTCCTCCTTTTTTTGTTGCTGTGTAAGATGAAGAGTACAGAAGGGAGCCCTCTCTGTGCTTACAAAGTACCAAAAAGGACATGAAGTAGCAACCACAGTCTCCCCATCTTCTTCTAAGAAAAAGCCAGACTTGAGGCTTTGTGAAGATTCTGGACCTCTCATAGCATATCACGTCAGGCAGTGCATGAATTCTACTCACTATTTTGAATAAGATGCAATCCTACATTTGGAAGCAAAAATAATTGTTTCAGTATATTCAGTTGTTCCTTCTTCCTTTCCTCCTCCACACCTGTTCCAAAATATCAATCAAAATAATAATATCACAAATATAGAACAAAGAATAATCCATGATCTAAAATAATTCTAACTTGGGTTAATGGTCTCACAAATGAAATCTGTTGAATGTCCCTGGTAGATTTTAGGTAGATCCATGATTATTTCTTATATCATTTACATTTAAAAAGCTCCTCTTCGGGATTGGTTCAAGATGGTGGAGTAGAAGGACATGTACTCACTCCCTTTTGCGAGAGCACTGGAATCACAACTAGCTACTGGACAATCATCGACAGGAAGACACTGGAACTCACCAAAAAATATACCCCACAACCAAATACAAAGGAGAAGCCACAATGAGAAGATAGGAGGGGCGCAATCACAATAAAATCAAATCTCATAACTGCTGGGTGAGTACCTCACAAACTGGAGAACAATTATACCACAGAAGTCCACCCAATGGAGTGAAGGTTCTGAGACACACAACAGGCTTCCGAACCTGGGGCTCTGGCAACGGGACGAGGAATTCCCAGAGAATCAGACATTGAAGGCCAGCAGAATTTGATTGCAGGACTTTGATAGGACTGGGAGAAACAGAGATTCCACCCTTGGAGGGGACACACAAAGTAGTGTGTGCATCAGGACCCAGCAGGAAGGAGCAGTGACTCCATAGTAGACTGAACCAGACCTACCTGCTAGTATTGGAGGGTCTTCTGCAGAGGTGGGGGGTGGCTGTGGCTCACTGCGGGGACAAGGACACTGGCAGCAGAAGTTCTGGGAAGTAATCCTTGGCATGAGCCCTCCCAGAGTCCGCCATTAGCCCCACCAAAGAGTCTGTAGGCGCCAGTGCTGTGTTGCCTCAGGGCAAACAACTAACAGGGAGGGAACTCAGCACCACCCATCAGCAGACAAGCAGATTAAAGTTTTACTGAGCTCTGCCCACCAGAGCAACACCCAGCTCTATGTACCACCAGTCCCTCCCATCAGGAAGCTTACACAAGACTCTTAGTTAGCTCAACCACCAGAGGGCAGACAGCAGAAGCAAGAACTACAATCCTGCAGCCTGTGGAATGAAAACCACATTCACAGTAAGATAGACAAAATGAAAAGCCAGAGGACTATGTACCAAACAAAGGAACAAGATAAAACCCCAGAAAACAACTAATTGAAATGGAGATAGGCAACCTTCCAGAAAAAGAATTCAGAAGAATGATAGTGAAGATGATCTAAGACCTCGGAAAAAGAATGGAGGCAAAGATCGAGAAGATGCAAAAAATGTTTAACAAAGACCTAGAAGAATTAAAGAACAAACAGAGATGAACAATACAATAACTGAAAGGAAAAATACACTAAAAGGAATCCATAGCAGAATAACTGAGGCAGAAGAATGGATAAGTCACCTGGAAGACAGAATGGTGGAATTCACTGCCACAGAACAGAATAAAGGAAAAGAATGAAAAGAAATGAAGACAGCCTAAGAAACTTCTGGGACAAAATTAAATGTACCAACATTCATATTATAGTGGTCCCAGAAGGAGAAGAGAGAGAGGAAGGACCCAAGAAATTATTTGAAGAGATTATAGTTGAAAACTTCCCTAACATGGTAAAGGAAATAGCCACCCAAGTCCAAGAAGCGCAGAGAGCCCCAGGCAGGATAAACCCAAGGAGAAACATGCTGAGACACATAGTAATCAAACTGACAAAAATTAAAGACAAAGAAAAATTAGTGAAAGCAACAAGGGAAAATTGACAAATGACATACAAGGGAACTCCCATAAGGTTAACAGTTGATTTCTCAGCAGAAACTCTACAAGTCAGAAGGGAGTGACATGATGTATTTAAAGTAATGAAAGGGAAGAACCTACAACCAAGCTTACTCTACAGGCAAGAATCTAATTCAGATTCAATGGAGAAATCAAAAGCTTTACAAACAAGCAAAAGCTAAGAGAATTCAGCACCCCCAAACCAGCTCTACAACAAATGCTAATGGAACTTCTCTAAGTGGGAAACAAGAGTAGAAAAGGACCTACAAAAACAAACCCAAAACAATTAAGAAAATTGTAACAGGAACATATATATTGACAATTACCTTAAATGAGTATGGACTAAATGTTCCAACCAAAAGACACAAGCTCGCTGAATGGATACAAAAACAATACCCATATGTATGCTGTCAACAAGAGACCCACTTCAGACCTAGGGACACATATAGACTGAAAATGAGGGGATGGAAAAAGATATCCCATGAAAATGGAAATCAAAGGAAAGCTGGAGTAACAATACACATATCAGATAAAATAGATTTAAAATAAAGAATGTTACAAGAGACAAGGAAGGACACTACATAATGATAAAGGGATCAATCCAAGAAGAAGATATAACAATTATAAATATATATGCACCCAACATAGGAGCACCTATCAATACATAAGGCAAATGCTAACAACTATAAAAGAGGAAATCAACAGTAACACAGTAATAGTGGGGGACTTTAACACCTCACTTACACCAATGGACAGATCATCCAGACAGAAAATTAATAAGGAAACACAAGCTTTAAATGACACAATAGACCAGATAGATTTTTTTTTTTTTTTTTTTTTTTTTTGCATTATGTGGGCCTCTCACTGTTGTGGCCTCTCCTATTGCGGAGCACAGGCTCTGGACGCGCAGGCTCAGTGGCCATGGCTCACAGGTCTAGCCGCTCCGTGGCATGTGGGATCTTCCCGGACCGGGGCATGAACCCATGTCCCCTGCATCGGCAGGCGGACTCTCAACCACTGCGCCACCAGGAAAGCCCGACCAGATAGATTTAGTTGATATTTATAGGACATTCCCCCTCTGAAAACAGCAGATTACACTTTCTTCTCAAGTGCACACAGAACATTTTCCAGGATAGATCACATCTTGGGTCACAAATCAAGCCTCAGTAAATTTAAGAAAATTGAAATCATCTCAAGCATCTTTTCTGACCACAATGCTATGAGATTAGAAATCAATTACAGGGGAAAAAAATGTAAAAAACACAAACACATGGAGGTTAAACAATACGTTACTAAATAACCGAGCGATCACTGAAGAAATCAAAGAGGAAATCAAAAAATACCTAGAGACAAATGACAATGAAAACACAATGATCCAAAACCTATGGAATGCAGCAAAAGCAGTTCTAAGAGGGAAGTTTATAGCAATACAATCCTACCTCAAAAAACAAGAAAAATCTCAAATAAACAATTTAACCTTACACCTAAAGGAACTAGAGAAAGAAGAACAAACAAAACCCAAAGTTAGTAGAAGGAAAATCATAAAGATCAGAGCAGAAATAAATGAAATAGAAACAAAGAAAACAATAGCAAACATCGGTAAAACTAAAAGCTGGTTCTTTGAGAAGATAAACAAAATTGATTGCTAGACTCATCAAGAAAAAGAGGGAGAGGACTCAAATGAATAAAATTAGGAGTGAAAAAGGAGAATTTACAACAGATACCACAGAAATACAAAGCATCATAAGATACTATTACAAGCAACTTTATGCCAATAAAATGGACAACCTGGAAGAAATGGACAAATTCTTAGAAAGGTATAACCTTCCAAGACTGAACCAGGAAGAAATAAAAAATATGAACAGACAAATCACAAGTAATGAAATTGAAACTGTGATTAAAAATCTTCCAACAGGCAAAAGTCTAGGACCAGATGGCTTCACCGGTGAGTTCTATCAAACATTTAGAGAAGAGCTAACACCCATCCTCCACAAACTCTTCCAAAAAACTGCAGAGGAAGGAACACTCCCAAACTCATTCTATGAGGCTACAATCACCCTGATATACCAAAACCAGAAAAAGATACTACAAAAAAAAAAAATTACAGACCAATATCACTGATGAATATAGATGCAAAATCCTCAACAAAATACTAGCAAACAGAATCCAGCAACACATTAAAAAGATTATACACCATGTGCAAGTGGGATTTATCACAGGGATGCAAGGATTCTTCAATATATGCAAATCAATCAATGTGATACACCATATTAACAAATTGAAAAATAAAAACCATATGATCATCTCAATAGACACAGAAAAACTTTTGACAAAATTCAACACCCATTTATGATAAAAACTCTCCAGAAAGTGTGCATAGAGGGAACCTACATGAACATAATAAAGCCATATATGACAAACCCACAGCAAACATCATTCTCAATGGTGAAAAACTGAGAGCATTTCCTCTAAGATCAGGAACAAGACAAGGTTGTCCACTCACACCACTATTATCCAACATAGTTTTGGAAATCCTAGCCATGGCAATCAGAGAAGAAAAAGAAATAGAAGGAATACAAATTGGAAAAGAAGTAAGACTGTCACTGTTTGCAGATGACATGATACTATACATAGATAATCCTAAAGATGCCACCAGAAAACTACTAGAGCTAATCAATGAATTTGGTAAAGTTGCAGGATACAAAATTAATGCACAGAAATCTCTTGCATTCCTATACACTAACAACAAAAGATCAGAAAGAGAAATTAAGGAAACAATCCCATTCACCACTGCAATAAAAAGAATAAATTACCTAGGAGTAAACCTACATAAGGAGGTAAAAGACCTGTACTCAGAAAACTATAAGACACTGATGAAAGAAATCAGAGATGACACAAACACATGGAGAGATATATCATGTTCTTGGATTGGAAGAAACAATATTGTGAAAATGACTATACTACGCAAAGCAATCTACAGATTCAATGCAATCCCTATCAAATTACCAATGACATATTTTAAAGAACTAGAACAAAAAAATCTTAAAATTTGTATGGGGCACAAAAGACCTGGCATAGCCAAAGCAATCTTGAGGGAAAAAAAGTGGAGCTGGAGGAATCAGGCTCCCTGACTTCAGACTATACTACAAAGCTATAGTAATGAAGATAATATGGTACTGGCACAAAAACAGAAATATAGATCAATGGAACAGGATAAAAAGCCCAGAGATAAACCCATGAACCTATGGTCAACTAATCTATGACAAAGGAGGCAGGATATACAATGGAGAAAAGACAGTCTCTTCAAAAAGTGGTGCTGAGAAAACTGGACAGCTACATGTAAAAGAATGAAATTAGAACACTCTCTAACACCATACACAAAAATAAACTCAAAATGGATTAAAGACCTAAATGTAAAGCCAGGCACTATAAAACTCTTAGAGGAAAACATAGGCAGAACACTCTATGACATAAATTATAGTAAGATCTTTTTGACCCACCTCCTAGAGTAATGGAAATAAAAACACAAATAAACAAATGGGACCTAATGAAACTTAAAAGCTTTTGCACAGCAAAGGAAACCATAAGCAAGACAAAAAGACAACCCTCCGAATGGGAGAAAATATTTGCAAACAAATCAACAGACAAAAGATTAATTTCCAAAATATATAAACAGCTTATGCAGCTCAATATTTAAAAAAACAAACAACCCAATCAAAAAATAGGCATAAGACCTAAATAGACATTTCTCCAAAGAAGACATATAGATGGCCAAGAGGCACATGAAAAGCTGCTCAACATCACTAATTATTAGAGAAATGCAAAGCAAAACTACAATGAGGTATCACCTCACATCAGTTGGAAAGGGCATCCTCAGAAAATCTATGAACAACAAATGCTGGAGAGGGTGTGGAGAAAAGGGAACCCTGTTGCACTGTTGGTGGAAATGTAAATTGATACAGCCACTATGGAGAACAGTATAGAGGTTCCTTAAAAAACTAACAATAGAATTACCGTATGACCCAGCAATCCCACTCTGGGGCATATACCCATAGAAAACCATAATTGAAAACAACACATGCACCCCAGTGTTCATTGCAACACTATTTACAATAGCGAGGTCATGGAAGCAACCTAAATGCCCATCGACAGACGAATGGATAGAGAAGATGTGGTACATATATATTATGGAATATTACTCAGTCATAAAAAAGAACAAAATGTGGTCATTTGTTGAGACATGGATGGACCTAGAGACTGTCATAAGAATGAAGTCAGAAAGATAAAAACAAATATTGTATACTAACGCATATATGTGGAATCTAGAAAAATGGTACAGATGAACCGGTTTGCAAGGCAGAAATAGAGACACAGATATAGAGAACAAACGTATGGACACCAAGGGGGGATAGTGCGGGGGGCAGGGCCAGTGGTGGTGGGATGAATTGGGAGATTGGGATTGACATGTATACACTCATATGTATAAAATAGATAACTAATAAGAACCTGCTGTATAAAAAATATAAAGTGAAATTCAAAAAAAAATTCCTCTTGTTTTAGCATTCTTGAGAGCTTTGTGGACATCAGCATTTATTATTTCCATTTTACAAAAGAAAAATCAAATGCCCAGAGAGGGTAAGGCATCAACAAAGAGCCACAAAGTGATATATTGGAAGTGCTGTGAGGAGGCTTCAAGAAGCCTAATTTGTAAAGTAGTGTTCTATCCACTCAACCATGCTGTTGCTCATTAAGATGGCACCTCTCATTAAAATGAGGCATACTCATTAAAAATCCTTTAGGTTTCTAACATTAACTACCTTTGTGCATCTCAGGTCTAATGCTTCACAAAGGCTTGTAAGGGAATTAGACATTTTATTTAAGTGCTACTTAACTAAAAGTTAAAATGTATAATTTTCTATTGCAGAATAAGAACCGAGAGACTAATTTGGTGGAGTAGTAAAATTTTACAAAGCCTGAGTCTCAATTTTCAAAAAATATTGTACATTTATTTATTGAAGTGAATGAAACATTTGCTATAAAACTATTCAACGGAAAGTTTTTTAACAAAGCATAATTTACTTTTCATTTACAGAACAATGGAAAGTAGAAGGAAATCTCCTCCAAGGTATTAGAATAATGTACAGTTTCATATTTGACTAAAAAATTATTTCCCCAGCCTGTTTTCTCAATACTAAGGATATGCAGAAAAGTATCACTTGCATTCATCATGAAAATTACAGAAAAATGACTGAAACTACTGAGAACATTATTAAATAAAACATACACTTATTATCTGTCTTTTTGTCTCTGTCTTTTATTCTACGGTTTACAGAACATTGATTCTTCTTTACCAGTCCTCCTACTCAGAAATTAAATTTCACTCTGTGCCCAAATGTAGGGAGTCAACTTCATGTGGGGCATTTGAGGGTGAAATCCACACCTGGGCTGTGGATCCAAGCTCTCGACCGCCTGCTGGGAGTTCACCCTTCAATTTAAGTGTGGTAAATGGGGCAGTGGGAGGCCTTCTCATCCCCCAGCAGATGGTAAGCAGAATCAGAGGTTCTTTGTTCCAGGTGCATTAAGTTTCAAAATGAGAATGGAGCCCATTTCTCCTTATCTGATTATGCATGAGCACAGCATTTCAACCCAGGAGGCTAAGACAAGAATATGTACCCTGGTACATTCAATGTGATCATATGGAATTAGGAAAAAAAGAAAAAAATGTGTCATATTCATATTCAGACACAGAACCAGTGAGCTGAGCTTCGCATCTTAGGCACTTGTCACCATATATTCCAGGAACTCCTAAGAGACCCCGGTCACCTAGTCAATGCAAGTGTAAATGTTTGGCGGCATGTAACAGGAAGTCTTAGAATCAAAGAGGTAACTGATATATAACTAAAATCCTCTTTTCTGATGGAGTACAATAGAGCAAGCATTATGAACACACACACACACGTGTGTCTGTGTGTATGTCTGCGTGTGTGTGTGTGAATGTTTGTGGGAAACTTGTCAGTTACATGAGGTATGATGATGCCCCTGTAGGGTCTTGGGCAGCCATGGAAGCTTACTGCTGACTTCAGTGAGCACAGGCTTCCGAGGTGGGCTCACAGGGGTCAGGTAGAAGACCTAGGCAGCAGCAGTGGGGTGGTAGTAAGGGGAAAACAGGATGGGGCTAGGATCCAGAAAATAGACAGACTCAGTAGGAACCAGGGTAAACTCTCAAGGAAGGTTCCAGTAGCACACAACAGGTGAAAGCATTCACAGGAAAGTGGGGTGCCATTAGACCCTATGCTTCCTGAGCAAGGAACACTATTTTATCCATTATTGTTTTCTCAGCAATAGAGTAAGCATACAGTAAATGTTTGCCCTATGAATGAATGAATGAATGAATGAAAAACAAGGCTCTGCTCTACCTGAGCAGAGGCTTAGGTAGCTACAACTAAGGAGATCCAACTGTAGGTAGCAGGGCTCAAAACAAAAGTATTCCTGTTCAGAATCTGCTGGGGACAGGAAACTGGGACCAACAGGGGTTGGGAGGCACAAAATAGAAATCAGTTATTGCAAGTGGAATAAATGGACTTGGCTACTCAGAACAGCAGGAGAGTTCAGATCCTGTAATCAGCATACACTGTCAGAGGAAATCTGTAAACTGGGTGACATGATGTTAAGACCCTGAGTTGGTGAGGGGAGGGATCAGTGCATGGACCTTGGTGCATAATTGGACACTCCCAGGTAAGTGTGTGTGTGTGTATGTGTGTGTGTGTGAGACAGAGAGAGAGAGAGGGAGAGAGAGAGAGAGAGGGAGAGAGAGAGAGAGATAAAGAGACAGACACAGAGATAAAGAGAGGAAAGAGAAGGAGAAGAAGAAGAGAGAACGACTTTGGGGATTTTCTTTATTTACCTTTTCATTCAATCACCAACTGTTTATTGGATGTCTATTTCATATTAGCCACTGTGTGGATACTGAGGAGGCAAAAAGTCTATTTCATTTGGAAGGGTATTCATCCACGAGGAGAATATGGATGAACAAACATTAATAGATGTTCCTTCCAGAACCTGGGAAAGGAGGCCAGCCATGATGGCAGTAGCCATCAGCACAATTCATTGGTGGATGTAGAGTGGGCAGAAGTGTCACCTCAGATAGTGTGCAGGTCACTACCAACTGACACTTCCCTTTCCATACGTATACTATATGTAGTCCCTCAGGAATCAGAAATGTCTCTCTCAATCAAGATCAAATTATTGCTCCAGGTCCAGAAGAGTAGCCAAATAAGGAAGCAGAGGATGATGGTGCCAAGGAAATTTATCTTACTCTGAAGTTCCTATAGAACTTCTCACAGAAGTTCTGGCTCTTGAAGGTTTTAGGAATTTTTTTTAAGAATAGAAAAACAGGGCTTCCCTGGTGGCGCAGTGATTGAGAGTCCGCCTGCCGATGCAGGGGACACGGGTTCGTGCCCCAGTCTGGGAGGATCCCACATGCCGTGGAGTGGCTGGGCCCGTGAGCCATGGCCGCTGAGCCTGCGCGTCTGGAGCCTGTGCTCCGCAACGGGAGAGGCCACAACAGTGAGAGGCCCGTGTACCACAAAAAAAAAAAAAAAAAAAGAATAGAAAAACAATTTCTGCAGATTATCAGATAAACAAGTTTTACCATTTAGTGTTAAAAATAAAATGATAAATGTATCCTGAAAAGAAAATATACAATATGAAAAGATAAGGCTCAATGAAGATATGAGGTCTGTCTTCAGATACCTGAAGACATGAGGTTTGTCATGCAGGAAAGAAATGTATCCTGTTCCGTGATACCTTCAAGGAGCAGAATTAGGACCATTGGGTTACAAGTTCTGCCTCAATATATTATGAATAAATTGCCATCTCAGAGCTATCCACAGAAGAAATGGACTATCACAACATGAGTTTGTTCAAACACACAAAGCATGCCTGGACCGCTCCAAGCAGAAAATAATACGGGCACCTGCTGGGTTAATATCTGGAGAAACTGACCAGCAGCCTTTAAGACTGAAAACTAGAGTCCAAAGTGCCAACTTAGACCCAAG
Organism: Tursiops truncatus; assembly: GCF_011762595.2. Lineage (NCBI taxonomy): Eukaryota > Metazoa > Chordata > Mammalia > Artiodactyla > Delphinidae > Tursiops > Tursiops truncatus. Next base: position 106,529,259 of record NC_047034.1, on the reverse strand, counting down.
GATGGTGAGCACAGAGCAGTGCTATAACATAGATGACTCTCCTGAGTCAGGTTAACAGCTACATATATCAAGTAATCAGTCACTGGGAGTAGGACCCTAGCCAATACCTGGTTGACAGAAAGTGCGGTAGGGGTCAGTCCTCCCATGAGCTAAAGGGTAGTAATCCTGAGCAGACCTCTAGAGGGGTAGCCCACAAAGCTCATCAGGAGAAGGAGGCAGAAAACTTGGCCTCTGTGTCACCATATTGTCTTACTTCTAATTTAGTGGTTTGCAGCTTTACTATGAAGAACTTGTGGTCTAAGAAGGTGCCTCATTGGAGCCCTGAGGAAGAGAAAGCTGAGAAATTAAGAATTTGAGACCCCCACTTCCCACTTCAAAGACTATCTTCTTATTTGTTTTATTTATGTAAGATTTCTCTGAAGAAATGTCAGTCTCCTTGATTCCAAGCAGAATGCCCAGCACAGTGCTCCACTAAAGTGTGAAAACCATAGCCATAGAAGAGTTTTAAGACCTTCACATCTCATTCCACCCCTCCAAGAAGGAAAATCCAAGGACATAATGAAGTCCCCCTAGACACACAGTTGTACTATGATAACTGGGGGAGGAGCTTTGGGTATGAACAGTCAAAAATTAAAGAGCTATCCCTGCTTCTCTGCCATGCCTGAGAGTCCCTATTTGGATGGATTTATATGATTCTCCTCTTTTCTATCTTCCTCCAATGTTACTGCTTTGTTGGCTCTAATTGCAAAGCCTAGGAGGACCAGGAAGGCATAGGGAAATGGAAACATTACTCTAACCAGCTCTGTTCCAAACCCCAGAAGGGATGCTATCTTCATCCTTCTCTCACTCTGAAAGTAATAAGTTCCTAAAAAACATGATCATCAGATATGGCTTGGGGAAAGGAACTTCAAGTTAGAAAAATAAAAGCAGTTCTTGTAAACTGTGTGTAGTCTAGCCTGGTTGACAAATGCAGGACAAAACAGGCATTAGTGCTAAGGCCTAAATTAAAACTTGTTTGCTCAACTTGATCAATCAAGATGGAGGAGTAGGAAGACATGGAAATCACTTCCCCCCACAAACACATCAAACATACGTCTACACATGGAACAAGTCTCACTGGAAACTAACAAGAAGCTGGCAGAAAGACTCTTGTACAACCAAGGCTTTAGGAAAGATCCAAATGGAATAGGGCGGAAGGAAAGAGAAGAGATCAGGTCAGGACCTGTGCCCCAGAGGAAAAGGGAGATTACACAGGTGGAAATTCACCCTGGGGAGTGAGCAGTTCAAGTCACATAGAGGGCGCCCAAATCCTGGGGTCCAACACAAGGAAGACATGCCCCCTTGGCTGGTGGGAGGGTCACTGGGACTAACAGGAGGGCCGTGGGAAGCCTGGACTCTGCTGTGAGGAGCAAAGCACACACTTGCTCACACCCAGGCAGGGTGGAGAAGGCAGACTGAAGCAGTTTCCCATGACCACCATGGCAGTGCACCCCAACCTGAACCAAGCAAATGCTCCAGCCCCACTTCCTTTACCTTGTACCTCCCCACTGAAGCATGGGCTACCACAACTGGGGTGAGAGCTCAGCCATGGGACACAGGTGACTTGGACCTGGGTGGCATCTTAGCACAGTGGGAGTGGCTATTGCTCGCATTTACACAGGCTGTGCATAAGAGGTAGTCCAGATCTCTGAAGGAGGCCAAACCTCCACAGCTCCCACCCAGATAAACACTAAGAGCCCATGCAGGCCCTGCCTGCCAAGCAGCACAGCTCCACAACAGGGCAGTGAGAGCAGAGGCTGGGAGGAGTGATCTGCTATAAGGGGCAAAAGAGTCTTAGATCCAGTGGGGGCTGCCATTGCTGGTGCTTGCACAGGCAGCACATCTGAGGCAGCCCAGACCTCTGTTTGCGGCTAGCCCGGTGCAGCCCACACCCATCACAAGCACAGAGCCTGCACAAGCCCCTCTTGCTCCAGGACTGCTGCCCTCTGGGACAAGGGTACCAGTGCTGGGAGAAAGGAGAGTACATACTTAAAGCTAACAAAACCAGCTTGGACCTCATCCTCAGAGCTTCTGCTCCATCGACTAGGGACCAAGCCCCACCCCTGATAGGACAGGAATGGCCACTGAGCACAGAGGAAGCCCTGGCTCACACATGGCTCAGGCCCTAGCTCCTCCATCTCCAGCTCCAACTCCTACCAAGGTGACAGATGCCAGCACACCTTGAGGAAAGGTGTAACATCTGTTCATGACAAATCCAGCTCTCCCACCAAAGGCAATGGGCACATGCAGACTGTATATGGACATTCCCCCACAAAGACACCACTTCAAGACTGCAGTAGGTACCTGTTAAACCTAAATTCATACAGACAGAGAAAGTTAAGCAAAATGAAAAGACAGAGGAGGTGATCACATTTGAAGAAGCAAGAAAAAAAAAAACTGAAAAAAATAAATAGGGCTTCCCTGGTGGCACAGTGGTTAAGAATCTGCCTGCCAATGCAGGGCACATGGGTTCAAGCCCTTGTCCAGGAAGATCCCACATACCACGGAGCAACTAATCCCGTGTGCCACAACTACTAATCCTGTGCTCTAGAGCCCGTGAGCTACAACTACTGAGCCTGCGTGCCACAACTACTGAAGTCCGCACACCTAGAGCCAGTGCTCCACAACAAGGGAAGCCACTGCAATGAGAAGCCCGCGCACCTAAACAAAGAGTAGCTCCCACTCACTGCAGCTAGAGAAAGCCTGCACGCACCAACGAAGACCCAACGCAGCCCCAAAAAATAAATAAATAAATATTTTTTTAAATCCCTAAAATAAATAAATAAATAAATAATAAAACAAATAAACAATCTACCAGATAAAGAATTCAAAGCATTAGTAATAAGAATGCTAACTAAATTAGGGGAAAGAATACGTGAACACAGTGAGAATTTTAACAAGGAACTGGAAAAGATAAAAAAGAACCAATTGAAACTGAAGGATACAATAACTGAAATGAAAAACACACTAGACAGAATGAACATCAGACTAAATGATACAAAAGAATGCATAAGTGATCTGGAAGACAGAATAATGAAAATCACCCAATCAGAATAGCAAAAAGAAAAACAAATTTTAAAAAATGAAAACTTTTTAAAACAAAATTTAAAAAATGAGAACTCAAATTTTAAAATGAGTTTAAGAGATCTCTGGAATAATATCAAGTGTACCAACATTCACCTTATAAGGGAATATTATCAAGTGCACCAACATTCACACTATAGGGGTCCCAGAGGAGAAGGGAAGGGGGAAGGTCAAAAATGTATCTGATGAAATTATGGGTGAAAACTTCCCAATGCTGGAGAAGGAAACAGATATCCAGGTACAGGAAGAACAGAGTGTCACAAATAAGATGAATCAAAACAGACCGACACAAAGATATATCATAATCAAAATGGCAAAAGTTAAAGAGAGAATTCTAAAGACAGCAAGAGAAAAACAAACAGTCATATAAAAGGGAATCCCAGTAAAACTATCAGCTAATTTTTCTTCAGAAACTGCAGGCCAGAAGGGAGTGGCATGATATATTCAAAGTACTGGAAGGGAAAAACCTGCAGTTTAGGACACTGCCCAGCAAGATTATCACTCAGACTTGAAGAAGAGATAAAGAACTTAGATAAGCAAAATCTAAAGGAGTACATTAATACTAAACCTACCCTAAAAGAAATCTTAAAAGATCTTCTCTAAGTTGAAAAGAAAAAGCTATAACAAGAAGTAAGAGTCCATAGGAAAGGACAAATCCCACTAGGAAAGACAAATATATAGTAAGGACTGAAGATCAACCACTTAAATAAGCTAGTGTGAAGATCAAAAGACAAAAAAATTTAAAGCAACTGTAACTACAATAAACAGTGAAGGGATAAACATGAAGATGTAAAATATGACACCAAAAGCATAAAATGTGGGGAAGAGGAGTAAAATAAAGGCAAATCTTTTAGGATGTGTCTGAACTTAAATGACTAAAAGTTTAAAACAAGTAAATATAGTTACAGGCCAATGTATATGAACCCCATGGGAGCGACAAATCAAAAACCTACATATACATACACAAAAACTAAAAAGAAATGAACAAACTACTAAAAAAAAACCCTCAAACCTACAAGAGAATAAACAAAAAGAAAAACAAATGAACAGAGAACTACAGAAACAACTGGAAAACAAGTAATAAAATGGAAATAAGTACACACCTATCAAAAATTACTCTAAATCTCAATGGACTAAATATTCCAATCAAAAGACATGGGGTGGCTGATTGAATTAACATTATGCTTACAAGAAACTCACTTCAGAGCTAAGACACACACAGACTGAAAGTGAGGAAATAGAAAAAGATATTTTATGCAAACTATATGACAAGAAAGCAGGGGTAGCAATACTCATATCGGACAAAATAGACCTTTAAACAAAGGCTATAACTAAAGACAAAGAATAGCATTGTATCATGATAAAAGGATCAATACAAGAAGAGGATATATGCACACATATATGCACATATATGCACCCAATACAGGAGCACTTAAATATATAAAGCAAATAATAGTAGACATAAAGGGAGAAATGAACATAATACAATATTTGGGGATGTAACACCTCACTTAAATCAATGGACAGATCATCCAGACAGAAAATAAAAAAGTCAACAGTAGTCTTAAATGACACAGTAGACCAGTTGGAGCTATTAAATACCTACAGGACATTGTATCCAAAATCAGCAGAATAAACACTGTTTTCAAGTGTGCAAGGAACATTCTCCAGGATAGATCACATGCTAGGTCACAAAACTAGTTTCAACAAATTTAAGAGGGTAGAAAGTATAAGCATTTTTTCCAGCTACAACAGTATAAAAGTAGAATTCAATTATAGAAAGAAAAATGGGAAAAGCACAAACACTTGAAGAGTAAACACCATGCTACTAAAAAACCAATGTGTCAATGAAGAAATCAAAGAGCAAATCATAAAATAGCTCGAGACAAATGAAAATGGAAACAACTTTCCAAAACCCATGGAATTCAGCAAAAGCCATCCTAAGCAGCAAGTTTACAGTGATGTAAGTCTTCCTCAAGAAACAAGAAAGATCTCAAATAAACAACCTAACCTACCACCTAACCTACCATCTAAAGGAATTAGAAAAAGAACAAACAAAGTTGAAAGTCAGCAGAAGGAAGGGAATAATAAAGATCAGAGAGGAAGTAAATAAAATAGAGACCAAAAAAAAAAAAAAAAAGTTAGGAAAGCTCAACAAAACAAAGAGATGGATTTTTTAAAAAGATAATCAAAATTGATAAACCTTAACCATGCTCATTAAGAAGAGAAAGTACCCAAATAAACAAAATAAGAAATGAAAGGGAGAAATAACAGCCAATACCACAGAGATTAAAAAATCATAAGAGAATGCTACAAACTGCTAACAAACAGTTATATTCCAAAAAACTGTACAACCTAGAAGAAGTGGACAAATTTCCAGAAACATACAACCTGCCAGGACTGAATCAGGAAGAAACAGCCAATCTGAATTTGTAATTAAAAATACTCCCATCAAACAAAAGTCCAGGACTAGATGGCTTCAAAGGGGACTTCTACCAAACATATAAACGAGAGCTAATACATATCCTTCTCAAACTTTTCCAAAAAATTAAAGAGGATGGAACACTCTCAAATTCATTCTAAAAGGCCACCAATATCCTGATACCAAAACCAAAGACATTACAAAAAAAGAAAACAACAGGCCAATGTACTTGATGAATATAGATACAAAAATCCTCAATAAGATATTAGCATATAGAATCCAACAATGTATAAAAAGGATCATACACCATAATCAAATGGGATTTATTCCAGGGATGAAAGGATGTTTCAATATTCACAAATCAATCAATGTGATACACCCCATCAACCAAAGGAAAGATAACGATCACACAATCATCTCAATACATGCAGAGAAAGCATTTGACAAAATTCAATATCTATTCTTAATAAAAACTCACATTATAGCTGCTATAGAGGGAACATATCTCAAAATAATAAAGGTAATTTGTGACAAACCCACAACTAACATCATACTCAACAGTGAAAGCTGAAAGCCTTTCCTCTAAATTCAGGAAGAAGACAAGGATGCCCACTCTTGCCACTTCTATTTCACATAGTATTGGCAGTCCTAGCCACAGCAATCAGACAAGAAAAGAAATAAAAGGCATCCAAATTAGAAGGGAAAAAGTAAAACTGCCACTATTTGCAGATTACATGATATATATATAGAATATCCAAAAGCCTCCACCAAAAACTATTAGAACTAACAAATGAATTCAGTAAAGTTACAGAATACAAATTTAACATATAAAAATCTGTTGCTTTTCTATACACTAATAATGAACTACCAGAAACAGAAAACAACAACAAAAAAAATCCATTTAAAATCACATCATAAAGAATAAAATACCTAGGAATAAACTTAACCAAGGAGGTGAAAGACCTATACTCTGAAAACTATAAAACATTGATGAAGGAAACTGAAGATGATTCAAAGAAATGGAAAGATATCCCAAGCTCTTGGATTGGAAGAATTAATATTGTTAAAATGTCCATACTACCCAAAGCTATCTACAAATTTAATGCAATCCTGATTAAAATACCAATATTTTTCAGAGAACTAGAATAAGCCTAAAACTTATACAGAGCCACAAAGACCCTGAATTGCCAAAGAAATCTTGGGAAAAAAATGAACAAATCTCAAGGTATCACGCTCCCTGACTTCAGACTATATCACAACATTACAGTAATCAAAACAGCATGACAGTGGCAAAAAAACAGACACATAGATCAGTGGAACATAATAGAGGGCTCAGAAATAATCCCACATGCCTATTGTCAATTAATCTACAACAAAGGAGGCAAGAATATACGATGGAGAAAAGACAGTTTCTTCAATAAGTGGTACTGGGAAAACTGTATAGCTATGTGTAGAAAAATGAAATTAGAACATTCTCTCACACCATATACAAAAGTAAACTTAGAAAGGAGTAAAGACCTAAATGTAAGACCTGAAACCATAAAACCCCTAGAAGAGAACATTGGCAGAACACTCATTTACATAAATTGTAACAATGTATTTTTGGATCTGTCTCCTAATGCAAAAGAAATAAAAGCAAAACCAAACAAATAGGACCTAATTAAATGTAAATGTTTTGCACAGCAAAGGAAACCATAAACAAAACAAAAAGACAATGGGAGAAAATATTGGAAAATAATATGACCAGCAAGGGGTTAATATCCAAAATATATAAACAGCTCTTACAACTCAACAACAAAAAACAAACAACCCAATTGAAAAATGGGCAGATGACCTGAACATGCATTTTTCCAAAGAAGACCTACAGATGGCCAACAGGCACAAGAAAAGATGCTCAACATTGTGTTGTTGTTGTTGTTATTAATTTTTATTGGGGTATGGCTGCTTTACAATGTTGTGTTAGCCTCCACTGCACAACAAAATGAATCAGCCATATACGTACAGATATCCCCTCCCTTTTGGACTTCCCTCCCATTTAGGTTACCACAGTGCATTAGGTAGAGTTCCCTGTGTTATACAGTATGTTCCCATCAGTTGTCTATTTTATACATAGTATCAACAATGTATATGTGTAATTCCCAGTCTCCCAATTCCTCCCACCCCACCCCTTTCCCCCTTGATATTCATCAGAGAAATGCAAATCAAAACCACAATGAGATATCACCTCACACCTATCAGAATGGCTAACATCAAAAAGTGTACAAATAACAAATTTTCGTGAGGGTATGGAGAAAAGGGAATCCTTGTTCACTGTTGGTGGGAATGTAAGTTGGTGCATTCACTTATGGAAAACAGTATAGAAATTCCTGAAAAGGCTAAAAATAGAACTACCACATGATCCAGCAATTCTAATCCTGAGTATATGTCCAAAAATAAAAACACTAACTCAAAAAGATGCATACACCCCAATGTGAATAGCAGCATTATTTATGATAGCCAAGATATGGAAGCAATCCAAGTGTCCATCAACAGACAAATGGATAAAGAAGAATACCACTGGAATACTCCTCAGCCATGAAAAAAAATGAAATTCTGCCATTTCAAAAATATAGATGGACCTAGTGAGTATTATGCTTAGTGAAATATGTAGTCAGATAGAGAAAAACTGTATGTTATGGCTTATATGTGGAATCTAAAAAATAAATTGAATGTATGCAACAAAACTGAAACAGACTAGCAGACATAGAAAGAAACTAGTGGATATCAGTGGGAAGATGGGAGGGGGGTGGGGCAAGATAAGGATATGGGATTAAGAGATACAAACTACTAAGTATAAAATAGATAAGCAACAAAGATATTATTGTACAGCACAGGGAAACATAGCCATTATTTTTTAGTAACTTTAAATGGAATATAATTTATAAAATTATTGAATCACTATGCTGTATACTTGAAACTAATATAATATTGTAAATCAACTATACTTCAAAAAAAATTGTTTGCTTAAAGTAACACTGTGTTTTAAATTGTACTTGGGTAATGGGGTCAGAATGGATGCTTGGTCTGGACTTAGACTCTTGGCTACCTGGGGATGGATTTAGATTTGTGTGATTACACAGCATGGCAAAGGAATATGGAAGGCTTCCATCTATCAGAGATGTGTTTACTTATGACTTATAATTAGGAATCCAGACACCAGGCCTATGGCAGCAAAATTAATTCCTGCTTCTGCCTCCTGGTGGGACTGAACCCATACTAGGATTGGATTTGAGTTGCTCAAGGATATTACTGCAAATCAAAAGTAAAAATACCTAGGAAAGACAGAGACAGTTCTCCTTAGATGAGTTCAAACTTGAGCTGGAAGTCTGTTTGTTGTGGAACTTAAGAAGGAATTCAGACATTGGAACTCATCCACTTTTCTCAAGCCCCATCGCTTCCACTCCCATCTCCAACTTGCATTGCCAAAGGAGATCTCTCTGATCCAATGCAATCCAGTAAGTACCAGAATGACTATTTTATGTGTGTGAACACAATAAAGTTGCATTTCTTATCTATGTACAGTCCACTGAGTGTGTTCTGGTTGATGAGCAGATTTCGAGTTTCAGGAAAACATATTTTTTCTATTCCAGACTGTAACTTATTACAGTTTACTTGTCTCAATGTTTTATCCATTCAAGTGAAATATTTATCTGTTCAAGTGAATGTTATTTCCATTTAGATCACTTTATCTTCTCGATTTTTAAAATATAATTTTATTAAGTATTTCTTCTACATATATTAAGCATCACATAAGATGTATTGGTTTTTGCTTTAACCATCAAATATAATTTAAGAAATTCATGAGAATGGTCTCTTATAGTTGCCCTGATTTTTATCCATTCCGATGTCCTTTCCTTTCTAAAGTTCCAAGTCTTCTTCTGTTTTTATATTCTTTCTGTTTAGAGAACCTCCTTTAGCCATTCTTTGAGTGTATGTTTACTTTTAGTGACAAAGTCTTAGTTCTACTTTGTCTGAGAATTTCTTGATTTTATCTTCCTTCCCGAAGGAGATTTTTGCTGGGTTGACTGTTCTTTTCTTTCAGCACTTGAAAAATTCTGTGTCACCTTTTTCTGGCTTTCTGTGTTTCAGATGAGAAATTCACTATCATTTGAATTGATGTTCAATTAAAATTGGAGTTCAGTCCAATTGATAAGTAATGTGTCATTTCTCTCTGGTTGCTTTCAATTTTTTTTCTTTGTTTTTAGTTTTCAAAGTCTAATTTTAATATATCTTGAAATAGATTTTGGGGGGGGCTATTCCCACTTAGAGTTTGCTCAGATTCTTGAATATGTAGGTTTAAATCTTTCATCAAATTGAGAAAGTTTTCAAACATGATATCTTTGAATATTTTTTATCCCAACTCTCTCTCTCTTTCCTCTCCTTTTTTTTTTTTGAGTCTATTCTAGATTGTTCAGATTATGTAAATTCTATTGCTGTGTACTGAAGTTTACTGATTCTGCCTTCTGTCATCTCTATTACTGAGCTCATCCAGTATTTTATTTTGCTTTTAATGATTTTCAATTTTATAATTTCCATTTTGTTCTTTTTCATAACTTCTTTGCTGAGATTTTCCATTTTATTGGTTGATTTGAAAGAATTTGTTATTGTGATTGAAGTATTTTTTTTATGATCTTTTTTTTTTGCATGTTCTTTTTTTTTTTTTTTTTTTGCGGTACGCGGGCCTCTCACTGTTGTGACCTCTCTTGTTGCGGAGCACAGGCTCCGGATGCGCAGGCTCAGCGGTCATGGCTCACGGGCCCAGCCACTCCACGGCATGTGGGATCCTAACGGACTGGGGCACAAACCCATGTCCCCTGCATTGGCAGGTGGACTCTCAACCACTGCGCCACCAGGGAAGCCCTGAAGTATTTTTTGATGGCTGCTTTGGAATTCTTACCAGATAATTCCAACATCTGATTCATCTTGGTGTTGGTGTCTGTTGACTATCACTTCTTTTTCAAGTTGTAATTTTTTGGTTCTTGATAATGAGGGATTTTTTAATTGTATTGTATCTAGGTATTTTGTATATTGTATTAGTGGACTTTAGATCCTATTTGATTTTTTTTTTTTGTAGACAGTCCACCTGTTGAGGTATAAAGGCTAGGTAACTCTGTATGTCCAGCTTCCCACTGGGCCCTGTTGATATCCCCCAGGCAAAAATGGAGTGCTGACTTACACTGCCTCATTGCAGATGAGTGGAGTAGAAGTTCAGCTACACCTTCAGCCTCTAAGACACCTTCCTACTTAAAGTGGGGCACTGACTCACACCATCTCATTACCTTTGAGTAGGGCTGTAAGCTCAGTTCAGTTCCCCACTGTGCCCAGCTAGTACCAAGGAGGTCAGAAGCTCAGAGATGACTAGTACTAACTCACTCCACCTTGTTCAATCTCATTGATTCAAAGTGGGTATGGGAGACTCAGCTTGCAGCAGGACCCCACTTTTTTGTTTTTTCCTGGAGTAGAATGTGACCTCCATGAAGACAAAGATGTGTTTGGTTCATCTCTATATTCTTAGAACCTCACAAAGCATGATGCAGCTATTATTGATCATTAAATGAATAAGTTAAATAATGAATTTAAAACATGGGATTAAACAAACTTTAAGGGGTCAGAGTTCCTGAGGTTCTATAGTCTACAATTCTAAATAAAGCATCACTAGAGGCTAAATTATGTGGTTCAGTGATATAAAAATTTAGGGGGTTCCCTGGTGGCCTAGTAGTTAGGATTCAGGGCTTTCACTGCTCTGGCCTGGTTTCAGTCCCTAGTCAAGGGACTGAGATCCCATAAGGCATGTGGCATGACCAAAAACTTTTTAAATAACAATAAAAATAATTAAAAAGAAAAAGAAATTTAGGAAAATTTCCCCACATCTGTGGTAGGGAAGGAAGAGTGTAGATAATCTCTTATATGATTCATTTCATATTTTAAACACAAGATTTTTAATTGTCACTAAAATACAGTGATATGCCACTTTGCTGGGAAGATTTGATTTGAATTCTCAAAATTTCCACTGAGTAAAGTTTATATTGCCTCTTCTGAGGAACAATTTGAGTTTTTCAGAATTCAGAACTACATATGTCCCTCTCCTTTTCCTCATATAAATCTACCAGGAGGCCAGAAAGCCACAAGTTATACCTTTACTGGCTGTTTCCCAGTGGCCTCCTTTCAATTTTAAAGAATTATCTGGAGTCATTAAATTAACAACACTCTCCAGTGCACACACTCTGTCATCCATCTGCTTAAGACGCTTGTCAGATGATACCCTTCTGTATCTTCAGTCTTCATCTGATATTCAAAGCTATAGAACCTGGCTCCAAGACTACCTTCTGTTTCTAGCCACCAAACTGACCCTGATCTTTCAATTCTAATGACTACGTGATGACAAATAACACTCACCCCACCACTCCCCATTAAGGATTTTGGGTCTTTGGAATACATTTATACCTGGAGGATGGTAAATGGAAAATATTTTAGAGATCAGAATATGTAGAAAGGTGCTTCTAAAAGAGACTCAGATCGTCACGCTCACTCTCCTTCAACCAGAGAATCTGAACCCTGAGTTATTTTACCCTTTCTTATATTCCAGTCCATTTCTTACAACTTGAAAACATTTTTTCCTTCTTCATCCCCAAGAATAAAAAAATAATAAAAATGTTTGGCCATCATTAGAATCCAGTCAAGACTTTGACTTTGCTAAAAGCAAATTAAAATATAACCCTTAACTACAGAGAAATTCAGTGAGTAAATAGGGTAAAGGGAATAAACTGGAATTGCTTTTTAAACATAAATATTCTTAAAAACTTTCAGTGGCTTCTCTTTATTTCAACCCCTTGATCTGGCAATCAAGGCCCTGCACAATAATATAATCCCAATCCCACACCTTCTCCCCCAAATCACAATTATACACCTTCACTCCAATCGGACTTAATTTAATTGTACTGTGAAAGGCCAATTGCGTCTCTCATGTTCAAATCTCTGCTCATACCTTCTGTCTTGCTTGGAAAGCCTGCACTATTTCTTTCTGAATGCCCATTTTCTCCATGAACATCCTTGCAATCATTGGCATCATTGGTCTTCAGAGGTCCCTCACTGGGAACTCCTAAAACAGTTGTTTTCTACATCACTCACCTAACAACTAACATTCACTGCTTTTCTATTATCCTTCTAAGCCAGTAGTTCTCAAAGTTTATTATTCATCAGACTCGCTTGGAGTGATATTAAAAGGACATATTTCTTTGGCTCCACTGAAGAGACACTGATTTAGTAGATGTGGTAGGCAGAATTCTAAAGATGGTCCCCCCAATATCTCTGTACCCTGTTTATTCAATTAAACACTAATCGAGGTACTGTTATGAAGGGATTTTGCAGATGTAATTAAAGTCTCAAGTGAGTGCACCTTAAAATATGGAGATTATCTGGTTGGTTCTACTCTAATCACCTGAGCCCTTTAGAAGCAGAGTTTTCCCTAACATGTAACAGCAGAACAAGTCAGAAAGATTCAAAGCATGAGAAAGCCTCCACATACCAGGCCTTTGGTTTGAAAATGGAGAGGGCCAAGTGGGAAGGAATGTTGGTGGCCTCCAGGAGCAGAGAGCCAGCCCCAGCTGACAGCCAGCAAAGACCCGAATTGTGCCAACAACCTGAGGGAGGTTTGGAACTGGATTTTTTTTCCCCAGAGCCTTCAGTAAGAACCTGGACTAGTGAGACCCTAATTTTGGACTTGTGACACCTTAAACAAAAAACCCAGCCACACCACCTGGACTTGTGACTTTCAGAACTAGGAGATAATAAATAGTTGTTTTACACTGCTATGTTAGTGGTGATTTGTTACATAGCAGTAAAAAACTAATATAAGAGATATGGGGCCGGGCCCAGGAATCTGTGTTTCAACAAGTGGGTGGTCCCTGACCACAATTTAAGAAACCTCATTGAAAAATTTTGTAATTTTCATTTAATCTGTCCAGTAGACTAGATTCACCACTAATTTGCTAACTGGGAAGATAATATATCAATAACTGTCCCTTTAATTTGTAATTAATTCCACCTCACACAGATATACTCTTGAATATCTTTTAACTTTGTAAAATTCTCCAAGGTGGATAAACTATTTACATCCAAAATGTGATACCCAAAGTCTGTGTTTGGACAAGTCTCCATTCATGGAAATGCTGTGAAAGCCAAGGATGACTTCTGGATGGGCCTTAACTTCGTTGTAGCTGTTCTTTGACTCCACAGCAATAACAGGAGTCCCTCAGTCTGCTGGTCTGGGTTCTGTATGAAAGCTTGACAAAGGTACCCTAAAACTAGAGTTATAAGTGCCATGCATTATCCTGGTCTCTCAGCATGACCAGCCACCCCAGGTGTTAACAGAACATTTGCCAGGTAACATATGGTAGCAGGGAGCCTGCTTTCCAGGCCTCAGAAAATGTGAGATACAGAAGAACAAGGACTTGAAATTCCTGAACATTTGAAATTTCTACCATCGTGGGAATTCTCCCACTTTGCTTGATGGAGGCAATTGAGCACAGCCTTTTCAAAAAAAGAAAATCATCAATCATGGTCATGGAAAGGAACTCGGAGCTTATATAATTCAAGCTCCCAGGCCAAACTCTGCTTTACCACTTTCGGTGTTGAGGAGCTCACTACCTTCAAGCCAGCCTCTCCCAGGACTAGACAGCTCTGTTAGAGGGTGCTTCCTCAGGCCAAGCAATGAACTACCTTCCTGTAGCTTTCCCGTCTGGCTTTAGAGTGGCTTTTGCAGCCACTCCATAGTGCTGCTCTGGTCTTGAGCACCCTGTCGACGTTTGAAGACCACCATCATACCTCGTCCCTTTGCTGCCTACGTTTTTAGGTAAATGTCTCCATTCTATCCAATACTGTATTGTCTTGTTGGATGTTTTTTCCCACACTATTCCACGTGATCAGTCTCTCAGAAAACTCAACCACATTAGTACTAGGAAGAAACGTGTGGGAAAGGCAGAGTGTTTACAAAAATAGGAGATGATGGTGAAGTAACAAAGGGGAAAAGAGAGACAAAAAAGAGAAACTGACACACAGGCCAAATAGTTGGTATCCAGTCCTTCACAGCTCTCAAGTTCCAAAAGAATACACAAGATTTGGAGTAGCATATTGAAGCTCAGTGCTCCCTTAAAAAAAAAATAATTTCCTATCATCTCGCCACTATTTTATGGACCCTACTGCATTCACGTCCCTATTTCTGCCAGAATCATACAGCAGCTGCAGTCAGAAGCCCTAATGGAGTTTCTAACCTGAGCTAGAGAACAAAGAAGATTTTAAAGACAAAACGAATAGATGGCAGAGGAAGAAAACAGCCCCAATCCTCTTTCGTCCAGATAATATAACATAATCTTTGTCTTATCTGTCAATATCTATAAGTCTGAAAAGCTAAATATGTACAGTGCTTATGTGTCTAGACAGACAGTTCTAGACAAATCGCGGAGCTGAATTTTTATGCTTTGGCAATAATTTAAACAAAGGTACCGCTGTGGTGGTTTTAAATCGCATATGTTGGTAGCTCCCATGCAGCAGGAATTCGAGCAAGCGTTTTCAGGCTCTGATGGAAGGGGAAAGATCTGACGTTACAAAAAAGTTTTCTCTTCTGTTTGCCTCTCCCCTCCCAGCAGCCCGGTGCAACACCTGTCTCATCAGCAGGGGCACTCGGAAGGGATGGGCCTCAAGGCACCTCAGTCCCAAGATTCTCCATGCCTCATTCTTCATCCACGCTGCTCGTAATGTTCCATCACTGGCACAGTTACACCTGAACACTCTGGTGCTGCCAAACACCTGGCTTGATTTTCCACTGTCCAAATGAAAAATAAGCATAATCTGCTTCTTGAGGATACAGCAAATGAGGGTGTTCATGACAAATTGTGTTGGTTTATGCAGAATAGTGATAATAAGATACAAATGAGAATTTTTTGCTTAATGAATAATACTAATCACGTTTCAACAAATGCTGTGCCCTTCTAATTAGAGAGACTGCATAAAATCAGCTTAATTTATTTGTGACTAGTTATACAGAGTTTAAATATTTACTGGAGATTTACTCAAATGTTTGAGAGGATTTTAAACATTTCCTACAGTTGAAGCGACCTGCCTAGTTCTGAGAGGCGTGGTGACAGCTCTAACTTGTGGGGGTCTCTGATTTTGCAATGCGTCGTGAAAATCCTCGTTTCAAAATGAAGAAGAAAGGATATTATTGATTTACATACTAATTCTCCAACTGTTACTCATTTTCTTGATTCCAGCTTCCAAACTTGCTCTCCCAACATTCATCACTGTAGTACACTGGAGGGGATGAGCATCTTTTTCAATAAATTATAGGAACTATGACTAATTACAGTGATATTAACTATGCAAAGTAATGTGTAACTTAAAATGGATACGTTCATCATTTCAAATTATGCCTTTGACTTTTGATGGTCTAACACAGGCATGCTCTTTTTGAACTGAATGTGTACTATATTTTCGAAGAATCTCTTTGCAATTCTACGTTCGCTTGTGAACATACTGACCTACCAAAAATAACCTTCTGGAGACTTTTTTATGATGCAAAGTAATTAAAAGAAGGATAAGCAGATGACCGTGAGATAAGAAGCAGATATATATATATATATATATATATATATATATATATATATATACACACACACACACACACACACATATATATGTATATATGTACATATATGTTATGCCTCCCTGGCATGGAATTAAATATAAAAATCCTGGTTATGAGAAGCTTTGCTGAAATGCCTTCTTATTTGTATTGATATTTTTCAAAAGCATTTTGACTACGAATTACTTTTATTCAATCCTAATGGCAACCCCGGGGGTTTTAGATATCTGTATCCTTATCTTCTGGATGAAGACACTGAGGCATCTAGGTTAGGTGATCTGTCCAAGACCACAGGGCTAATTAGTGACAGTCTGGGACTGGACTCCAGACTCTGTGTCATCTAGGCCATGGCATATTCTCTACACCAACTGAACTGACATTTAAGTGAGCTCATTATGGAAATTTAGAGAAAATTTCCAAAATTCTCCCTTTACTTAAAGCAAAATGATTTATTCCATCATTCATTGATTCCTCAATCTACAATTATTTATTGAACACATGTTTTTTGTGTCAGATACTGCAGATAGAATGTGCAGACACAATTCTCACCTTACAGGGCCCTTCCTCTGGTGAAGAAGATTGACATGTAGTCCAAGAATTACAAAACACCATGGGAAGGGCTGTAATAAAGGTTTGTATAACGTGTTATGAGAGCACAGAGGTGAGAGAATTATTTCTGACTAAGGGATTAGTAAGGAGGTGGTCAAAGGAGGATTCTCCAATGAGGTGATGGTTAAATTGAGTCTGAGAGGATTCACTGGATTTCTCGCAGCAGACAAGAGCAGAAAAGGCATTCCAAATGCTTGAAAGAGCAAAGCATGGAGGGCACAATTCATCAGGGAAGAAAGGTTGGAAAACCATGCATAGGATTTTGTGGAGGGCCTTATATGTCACTGTAAGGACCTCAAGCTTTATTCTGTGGTGATGAAGAGTCAGGGGAGGGTTCTCAACAGAATAGTACTGGGGTCAGTTTTCTGTTTCATCAGGGTCACCTGGAGAGGGTGTGGAACTGGATTAGAAGGAAAGACACTGGAGGAACAGAGACCAAGTAGAAGGCTACTGCGTTGCTATGGGAGGAAGTGGTAAGGATCTGAGTCAGGACTAGGGAAGTAAAGGGCAGGGGCTGTGTAGGGAAAATGGATTTAAAGAATATTTAGGAATAGAATGGTTCATTGGATCACATTTATGGTATACACAGGCATATTTTCCCCAGTCTTCTGTTTCTTTATTCTTTCTGTGTTTAGGTGACATGATTCATTAGCCCTTAAGCTTCTAGAAGGCAGGAGAACGTTTGTCAAAGGAAAATTCTTGTTATTCTCTTGAAATTGCACCTTTTACAGTGCTCACAATGTAGCAGGCATATTCCTGGATAAGGTTTTTTGTCCTACAGTTGGCTGACATGTTGTGACATGATGGACTTTCCTCCAACTTCCAAGGAAACCAAACAGCTACATCACAATAAGAATATTGTGCACATAGACTCACATGCTTAATGGAAGAACATGTTAAATTCCTAAGGGCATCTTCCTCTAGATACCAATTACAAACAGCACTGCAAACTTCAAGGACATTTTTTTCCAATCTATACTATATAGTCCAGCTTTTAGGTGTTTAAGATGGCATATTGTATTTCAAGATAGCTGTGACAACACTTAATTCATAGTTAAGAAAATGATTGTATAATAAATAAGTGGTTTAAGTGCAGACTCCAGAGCCAGTTGCTTTTCTTCAAATTCTGCCTCTACCATTAAGCTGTGTGACCTTGGACAAGTCATTTCACCTCTTTGTGTCTCAGTTTCCTCATTTGTAAAATGGAGAAAATAAAAAACAGGAATGACCACAAGAATTGTTATGAGTATTAGTGAGGTACTATATGTACAGAGTTTAGAACGACTTGGACATTATTATTATCATTGTTGTTACAATTGTCAGAATAAAGAAAGACAGACTTAGGCCTTAACAACATGATGTGGTTTTATCCTATACTCTTAACTATAATAATAATAAATAGTACCATCACTATTAATTATAAAGAGAACAAAGGAAGTGTCTTTCAATCACAGCCAGGCTCCTAACTCTGATGTTAGGATGGGTTTGACTTCGAAAACACAACCTCTAGATATTAGACCTGCTTCAAATTTTGTTTCCCAGTTTTCCTTTAAAGTCTAGTAAATAGAGAGCATCTTTTAATATATAAAAACTTTTTTGAACTTAGTGAGACTTTCAGTCTTGAGGTGAAAAGATCCATTCTTTTTCTACCCAGTATTGCTTTTCATTGGTCCTATGTCTATTTTTTCAAACTTCAGAAGATTTTAAATCCATTTAAATTCCTAATATTTGATAGCTAAATCTGTGCTTTAAAATAAAGAGAAGGAAACATTTATTGAAAACATAGTAGGTGCTCAATAAATGTTTATCAGGCTAGACTCTTGCCATGAGCAGAATGTATGCTTACTATACACATGCATTCCTATTTGGCCCTCAAGACATTAGGTTAGTTAGCAGCGTTGATCTCTGCTGTGCAGGCAAGAAATCTGGAAGATGCAGAGCCTTGCCCAGGGTCACACCATTAACAGGTAGCCCAGAAGGAATCACCTGACTATAAGTCCCTGTGTCCGGCCCCAGTGATCAAGGTGATTCTTGGACTTCAGCTCCTCATGATGAAGAATCTTAATTCTCTGAGGCAAAGTCGACCCTTCCAACGTGTTAAGTATTTTATTAGGCTTTTCTCAAAGTATTCAACTCCATTATGTCTTTTTCTTGTAAGGTCAACTCAGCAGCTTAAACAACATGCAGATACATCATGGTAGAATAGAATATTTTAAACAATCCTCTGGGATTTCCCTGGTGGTCCAGTGGTAAAGAATCCACCTTCCAATGCAGGCGATGTGGGTTCAATCCCTGGTCCAGGAACTAAGATCCCACATGCCACTGGGCAACTAAGTCCGTGTGCCACAACTCTTGAGCTCGAGCGCCTCAGCAAGAGAGCCCACATGCCACAAACTACAGAGCCCTGGAGCCTGCGTGACACAACTAGAGAGAAGACCGAGCACTGCAACAAAGACCCCTCATGCCGCAACTAAGACCTGACATAGCGAAAAATAAATAAATAAATAAATTTTTTAAAAAAACAAAACAATCCTCTAAGTATACAGCATCCTCATCTAAAAATCAATGTACTGAGTGTAGGTGGAAATTCAGAAACTTGAGACCTTGGTCATCTCAAGCAGCTCTCAGTGACTGCATGGGCTCACACTTCATTACTGTTATAAAATAAAGATTAGATAATCAAATAAAATTTAAAAAATCACTGGACATTTTTTTAAATGTTTAAGGAAATGACCCTTTAAAAACAACCTATTAGCTGTCACATGCCTTTCAAAAATATGTAACATCCTAATGAGAACAGAACAAACAAATAAACAGCTGAGGCCTTTAGGGTCCCTGAGATCATAAAACTTTCGGCCTCTTTTCTGACACCAACAGCTTTCGGCTTCACTGCACCCCCGGACGGTTGGCGCCAGAGGCTGCAGCCTTGAAAGGCAGCCGGCAGCAGCTCGTACTGAAGTTGTTCTGGCAGCAGAAGGAGGCCCCAAAAGCATCTGATTATTTTAAAATGTGCTTTCATTGTGCTGCTTGCAGCTGTGAGTTAATTTTGTTTAAACAAAAAAGGACCATTCGCTTCTTTAAAAATACAGGTTTTTTCCCCTCTGCAGAGCAGCTGCAAAGAGCTCAGCGTCGACTTCACAAGCCCCCTGCTTTCCTGAGAGCACCACTTTGGGAAGATGCCTTCCTCCCCAGCAGGGAATCAACACTACACTCCAGAGGGCTCAGGCTTCTAGGGCTCTCCTCATTGGCTGACCTGTGCAGACAGGCAGATGGGTGGACCAACTGTAGAACTGCAGAGTTTCAAAGCAGGCCGAGTCCTTAGAGGTAATCTGGTCTGACTCTCAGCCCTTTTACAGATGAGAAAACTCAAGGACAGAGAGGTCAAGTGGCTGGCCTAAGATTTCGCATCTAGTCAGTGGCAGCCCCACCGTGCATGTAATCTGGAACCAGGAGCAATGGGGTGTGGGGAAATAGGGATGGGGTGCCTTCATTAAACAGAGTCTGCCAGCGAGCATTCTTCTTCCCCAAGGTAGTATTTATGAGAGCTGTCTACTTGATACTCTAAGGCTGCTTGGCCGCTGGCTCCCTTGTTCCTCTCCAGTTCCATTTCTGAATCACCTTGTCAGTAGGGTTCTGGGGCTACTTCTCTATACCCTCACCATTTTCCACAGGCTCACCTCCCTCAAAAAGAACCTTCTCCCAAATGCATCATGCCTTACCAATTTGACATGACTGTAACTCACTGGATAGGAATATGTGCCTGGTTTACTTCTAGCTTTTGCAATCCACATTGCTCCCGGGGTTTCTTCCTTTGAGCACTGCCAAATTAGGTAAGGAGGTTTAGATCCTGGCTTTGGAGCTTCTTGCGTCAGAATACGGTAACCAGTGACTTTGAATCCTCCCAGGTTTCTATGTGTTTAGAATGAGCCACATGGTGATAAACGGTGATCAATCCCATTTCTGCCATTGCCCCTTTAGCAAGAGGGTAGCTCTGCCAGTCACTTGCCAATCAATTTCACAGAATGTAGGTTGTGCCTCACCCAATTCGTCTCCTAATTAATGGAGTGACAAAATTTTGACATTTTGTTGGCTTCTCTGGCTCTTGTGGGAATTGGGGGAAGAGAATTGAAGGAGATTCAGGAGAAGGGGGAGAGTGAGTAAGGAGAGAAAAATACATACTGATTTAATGGGTCCTTGCCAATTCTTAGCTAATAACAATTTTTTAAATAAATAATTTTTTAATTATAAAAGCAATATGTGTTTAGGGCAGAGAATCTTTAAAAAATACTGGAAAGTATAAAGAATAAAATGTACACCACTTTAAGTTTGATCTGTTTTTTTTTTTTTTATGTAATGAAAACCTCAATGCCATCTAGCTTAAATGATTAGATAATATATTAGCTCATTCTAAAATTAGGGAAGACTTCAGTGCCATTTTAATTCAGAAATGTGACAATGCCACCAGATACAAGGTCGCATGACCTTGTATCTGGTCAACCTCTGCTCCATATTCTGTGTGTCAGTTACCCTTAAGGCCAACTTCCTTCTACAGTCACAAAATCTCTTCTGATATCACCTGGGACTTCATATTTCCTCATCCATGATCAGGGAGAGAGAATGGGTATCTACCACCCAACTAAAATCCTTCAAGTCTTTCTAATTGGTTCAAACGAAAGTATATGCTTATCTCTGAATCAGACATTAATGCCAAGATAATGATTGCACTAAATGGCATGGGTCTGGATTATGTGTCTACCTCTAACCTAATAAGCATAACTAGAGGGATGGGATCATGCTGATTAGCCTCTCTCAATGATGGGCCACCTATGGAACTCAAGGTAAAAGTCAACCTTATCAAATTGCATGGCTGTTGCACCTGGTATGGAGGTAGAGCGGATAATGGGATGGATAATGGGGAGTCAGTCACAACATCTTCCATACACTGGAAACCCAATTGCCTAGGGAAGAACCATTGTTGGTATTTTTGCTACATAGCTCTGAACATACACATATACTTTGCGTGTGTGTTTGTGTGTGTATTGAAAATTAGAAATATACTATATATACTATTTTATATACTCTTTATTTTTCACTGAAAAATATATCCAGAGTTTTCTCATGTCATCAAATATTCTAAAAATTAGTTAAAAGGCTGCATGAAATTTAAATAACTCCCCGAATTTGAAAATTTACTGAGTTGTTTCATTTTTCATCCTTACAAATCAAGCTACAATAAATAAATTTGCACATATATCAGTGTTTATATCCAAGCTTGTTTCCATGGGATAGAATAAAAGAAGTAGAATCAGAGAGTGAAAGAATATAAACAAAGCCTTTGGACACTTACTACAAAATGAACACCTTAAAATATTGTGCCAATTTTACATTCTTGGTAATAATATACATTAGTGTATTTAACTATCCACACCTGTTATATTTCTAAAGCCTCAAAGTATTAAAAAATATTATTTGGATTAGTAGTTAAATCTCTGGGGGAAAGTGAAAGGAGAGATCAGTGATTTATTAAAAACTTGGAATTCAGAATACAGAAGCTCTTGATTTTTCAACCCTTGATGTCTGGGCCTAGACTAATAGGAAACACAAAATAACATCATATTTGTGTGAAGAACAAAAGTAATCCCCAGGGTCTATAGTACGCTACTCTACTAGTTTTGACTCTTTGATACGTAAATCACTGGGCTGCAATTTAAGCCGGCTTAGGCAAAAAGGTACATTTATTGTCTCGTGTGACAATGAAGAGTAAGAGTGTAATTGGGAATGACTAGAACAAAAGATTTGATCGTACCAGGATTGTTACCTCACCTTTATCCATGTCTTCTACTGCAAATCGGAATTCTCTGAGAAGCTAGGACCCCAGTTGCCAAAACCTTCTGAGTCTGCATTTTCAAACCTTCACTACCAGAAAGCCTCACCTAAGCCTCAATTTCAAAGATCCAGGGCTATATCCTGATTGTTTAGGCTCAGTTCATCTGCAGATCCTTGCTTTAAAGATGGTTAAGGTGGGGCTTCCCTGGTGGCGCAGTGGTTGAGAGTCCGCCTGCCGATGCAGGGGACATGGGTTCGTGCCCCAGTCCGGGAAGATCCCACATGCCGCGGAGCGGCTAGGCCTGTGAGCCATGGCCGCTGAGCCTGTGCATCCGGAGCCTGTGCTCCGCAACGGGAGAGGCTACAACAGTGAGAGGCCCGCGTACCACAAAAAAAAAGATGCTTAAGGTGGACTTCTGTAGAGCAACTAGTTGATACTTGATTGGCAGCCCCTTACATCAGAGACATGATCTAAGTAGGGAAGGGCAGGTTCTCTAGAGGAGAATGGCATTATCAGAAGAAGAGGGAAGACATGCTAAGTGGACAGTAATAACTCATCATATAAATGTGATCTTTTAAAATCCTTAATGCCATGCCATAGTTACTACCATAAATGGGTAGAGAAGGAAACTAAGATTCATAGAAATCAAATTAATTGCCTTGGGTCTCAGTGTCTCTCTGTCTCTGTTGCTCTCTCTCTCTCAGACACACACACATACACACCACAGTGATGGAGCTGGATATTAAATCCCAGTCAGTCTAATTCTAAGTCTTACGCTCTTTCACTAATTATACATTAAACACTCTTTAGCAATGTGGCGATTGTATGAATAAAGATACAATGATTAGATAGCAGGCAATAACAATCACCCCGCCACCTCCATGCACATACACGAACAACCTCCACCATGTGTTTATACACTCTCCTGGCTTGCTTCTAATCCAGGTGAGAGAATGTTTCATGTGTGTCCCCCATCAGCTCTGTCTCCATAAGCCCCAACTGCCTAGGGCTGCCATGAATCACAGAGGAACAAGAAGAAGGAGGGCACAAGTTGGAGGAAACAGACAACCTATCCTCAGCCCTCTCCAGGTCAAGATCTAACCTTCACTCTAGGAGGAGATGCTGAATTTCCATCTGACCACCTTTCAGTAATTTTCTCTTCTGCACTCCAGGACAGTGGGCTAACTCTTCCCAGAAGTGCGCAAAATGGCTTCTTAACATCACAGAAGAGCCTATAGATTTAGTCTAGTCTGTTCATCTCATTTTGTGGCCTAGGGGAATAATAACCAGAGAGATTAAATGACCTGCTCAAGTTAAAACCTAACGTCATAGGCAAATTCAAATTCAAGGCTTCCATCTCCCAGGCTAGAGATCTCCCACTCACACAAGGATGTTTCAGTCACTCCAGGGAAGAGTGAGCTCTGAGGGTAAAAATTAACATCAGGAAGAAGCTCCAGAGAAAATCATAAAGGACAATGAGTATCTGTGCAAACTTCAAAGAGTATCCCATTGTCTCCTTGGAAATAAATGAACTTGCATCTACTGATTGCAGTGTAAAAGGAGTAACTGAGGACAGTGGTGGAATTAGGAAGTCAACAAACATTTATTACGTACCTGTTAGGTGTCCAAACACCTTTTCTGTGCAAGGTGCTGGGGACAGAGCAATAAACAACACAGGTATGGTCACTGGCCTCAGTGACCATGCTAACAAAGATTGCTAACAAAGAAAGCAATCTAGCGGGGAAGATAGACTTTAAACAAAAAGTCACAGGTGTGATGGTTATTTTGAAAGGTCAGGTGCAGGATCCTGTGGGAATGCAAAGCCCATCTATGGCAGTAGGAACGGCCACTCAGAAGAGCAGAGTTTAAGCTGAGACTTGAATGATGAGTAGGATATACTCAGGGGCATGTGGAGCGGAGTAGTGAGCCAAGCAATAGTGTATCAAGGCCTGGAGGTGAAAGAAAGTGATGATGTGGAGATCTAAGAGCAGGTCCCTGTGTCTGAGCGTAGAGTGAGGGAGAGAGTGGAACAACTGCCTGGAGAGGCAAGTAGGGACCAGAGTATATAGAGCTCCATGAGCTATGTTCAAGAATTTGCTTATCCTAAGGACAATAAGAAGAGTTTTAAGCAGAGAGAGGCAGAATCATCTCTGCATTTTAAAAGATCATTCTAACATCAGCATTGAGAGATTAGAAGGGAGGGACTGAAATTGAACATGATGAAAAACCTCTTAGGAGGTGCTTACACTGGTCAGATTAAACCACGGTGGTGGCTTAGATGTGAACGTTAGCAGAAAGGAAGAGGGGACTCAAGATTTGCTTCCATTTTTCCCTGAGCCATGCATAACAGAAAAAGCAAAATTAAACCTAAAGTCTATACATGGTGGGCAGGGGGTCTCTGACAATTAAGATAAAAAAGAATCCAAACAGGAATCCCTCCTGTTTGCTGGGAAAGGATTAGAGAAATGAGTACACAGAAGAAAAATAAAATTAGGTGTAGTGATTCTGATTCACAGACACCATTTCCTGGCCAGATGCTGCTGTGGAATTTTCAGAAACACCCACTAAGATCATAAATGAAAATCACATATTCGTAACAATTAATGAGAATACAGGCTGAATATGCAATGTGGATGAGGATTTTGATTTACCCATGGAAGATGGAAATATATATGATAGAGGAAAACAATACCCAGAAATGTGATAAACATTTGCATGAAAATGAGCCACTAGAAAAACTCAATACTTCTTCAATACTTTATGCACCAAAGTATCTTCAGAGCAGTCAAAAAGAAATAATAATAAATAATCATAGTGAATTTTCCTGCCATTAATTTTGTCACAAAATTTCTGTTGACTGCAGTGGAAGTTCTGCATCTAGAATGTGGCCCAGGAAATATTTATAGTCTGTAACTCAGAGACCAAAGACCTTGAACATCAAGAAAATCTCTTACCCTTATTTATATACACTGTTCTTTATCACGAAGGAAGAGCTGGTACCCATTCCAACTAACCAATCATTATGCAAGGAATATTCTGACTCACCCAGCATCTTTAATCAGTAAATGCTGTGCCAATGGAAAGAGAGCGGGGAGAAGTCACAGCAACCATTAATAAAAAATGACTAGGGCTTTCTATCAACAGAAGCATCATTAGAAAATATATGGTAGGGAAATAGTAGGCTGTAGATTTGTGGTGGCAGGGATGGCAATGGAATACTAACATTTATACCCTCTTAACCACTTTGTTTAAAATGATGCCGGATTTCAGGTAACTACATATGTGGTTAATACAGCATTTTGCAGTTTCAATTTCTTGCTAAATTCATGACTACAGTCTCAAAAGATGGGACTGCCTTACCTGAGTCTTTGGCTCTCCCTCCAGCCTCCAAACACAAATTCTTCTATTTTTTTCCAGTTTTATTGAAGTATAATTGACATGTAACATTGTATGAGTTTAAGGTATACAACTTAATGATTTGATATATATATTTATTACAAAATTATTATCACAGTAAGTTTAGTTTAAAAATAGGGAGTGTTTCACAAATTTGCATATTATCTTTGCATAGGGGCCATGGTAGTCTTTTCTGTATGGTTCAATTTTTTTAGTGTTATGTACTGTCGAGTCGAGCATCACAGATATTTCTAACAGGTAATTGGCTGTCATTGTCTGAGCATATCTTCCATGAAGGCTTTGGTCAATTCATGGCAAAAGATAAATCAGATATGAAGGGGAAGAACCTCAGATTAATCCAATACGTTCTTGAAAAGTCTCTTCTTTTTGCTGCACTTCTACTCCCAATCATGAACCCTTGAGTAAATAATGAAAATACGATTCACGTTTCCAATACCCTGTGCAATCTGCATTTCAGCTGAGGATGCTTCTTGGTCACACAGTAGACTTGTAATTCCAAAGTAACTGTATTGCATTTTGAAAGAAAACAAGGCAGCCGCATTCCATTAACAGAAAGCCTTCTTGAGCGTGTCTCTTGGTAGGTTAAATGGATCTGAGTCATGCGCTGAGGGTGAATGGGAGAATCATAAACGTTTATATAAAACACCTACAAATCTTAATAGGGGGAGGAGCTAAAACTACAAAAGTCCCCATCACTGTACAACTTTTCAAGTATCACTAATGCATGTCACCAGTGGATTAACAGTATTCTGCTCTAATGGCATTTCTGCCCTATCATTAACCCAAGCACGGTCCAAAAAGTTACTTGAGTCTCCATAAACGAGCTTACTGCAGTTTATGTGACTTCCAGTTCTATCAGTTCAATAGGAACAACAGCATCAAATTCCTCAACTAGGCTCAGTTGTATAGATCTGAAGTCTAGAGATCAGATTCCCATTGTGTCAGTTTTCCATGCCTTGTTTTCAAAAAAACATGGCTCTGACCCTGTTATGCATAGTAGCATACGACTGCTAATGATATTTCACTATTAATGTATATGCTGGCCTCAGACAGAACCTGGATAGATGGTGTTCTCAAATCACTACTCAGTCTACACTGGAAATTGTACTGGTTTTGATAAGAAGTAGTTGGAATATACCACCCACAAAAAAAAAAAAAAAGTCCTATAAAATCTAAACTTCTATTGGAATTCCAGGATTTATGTCACTATTATAGAAAAACTCATTTTGGTTATAGCACCAACATGGCCAAATAAATGACTTCTAGATGCAAGAAGAAAATATTTGGCCAAGATAAATAGGTGTTCAAACAGGCCTCCCCAGCTTACTTGTTTTGCTATATGGAAAATGAACTAACCGAGTTTAATGGACATCAAATGAGATTGGAAGCCTGTTCTAATTCACTTCATTCTGTACCAGGAATGAGCAGTTTTTGATTTCCTTACAGCCACCTTTAGCCCCTACAGTGTATTCTCAACAAACCGGCCAAGTGATCCTTTTAAAATAGACACCAGGTCATGTGACTTCTCTACTGAAAATTCCTCCATGTCTCTCACTCTACAAACAGTGCAAGCCAGAGCCCTGGCAAAGGTCTACAGGGCTATACGGTCTGGCCTCTCTGGTCTATTTCTTACCCTCCCCTGCTCACTTTACTCCAGTTCCACTGGACACACTGCTTCTCAAACACAAACAGCATATTCACACCTCTGGACCTTTGCACTATTTGTCCCCTTTGACAGGAACACTCTTCCCTCTGACATCACATGACTCATTTCCTCACCTTCTTCAAACCTTTGCTCAACAGTCACCATCTCAACAGGCAACCCTGTCCAACCTATTTGAAATTATATTGCACCCCTGCTCCTCACACTCCCAGCTCCCCCTTGTCCTATTCTGTTTGTCCTCCATAGCACCCATCACCTTCTAACATCCTACATAGTTTACCTATTTACTATGTTTATTATTTCTCTCCCTCACTAGAATTTAAACTTCACAAGGACAGAAACTTTAGTCCATTTTGTTCACTACTATACACTCAGAACTTGAAACAATGCATAGCCCATAGTAAATGCATGCTTAATAATATTAGTTGAATAAAAGAATGAATTCCAAAGTTGCTGAACATGGCAAAGATCTCGCACACTGAAAATTCACAGCTGTTTTACTTTAAGCTATGATTTAAATTCTGAAGCCTCAGTTTTCTCATCTGTAAAATGGAATCATTATATTATTTAACACTTAGGCTTGTTGTAAAGATTAAGGGAGAAAAATGAGTGGAAAGTATTTTAGGCAATGATTCACATATTGATTAATTATTTTGATTGGTCCAAGAACAATGGCAAGCATACCTAACGTGTATATAGAATTTTACACCTTACAAAGAACACAATTGTTTTCATTAGATCCTCCCAGCATCCTCTCAGATTCACTCCAGGAAAATGTTAATAACTGGATCCTCAGTGTCTGTGCCTCAGCAATGTCAGGGATGTATCCAACCACAAGGCTCTGAAAGATGGAGGTCGATTCAAACTGAAGTCCTCTGAGCCCAAGCCCGGTGCTCTCTCCTCAGTATCAGACAAAGAAAGCGTTGCTTCCAGCACAAGCTTTCAACAGAATGAAGTGATGTTTCCTATTTGTTTTTTTTGTTTTTTTTACTGAGTCTGGATGTCGGCACAGAATGTGGCTTAGATGAGGCGGTAGTCATCAGCACCAAGTATCCCTTGCAAATCCCAAGAAGTCAAGACTCAAGCCCTGGAAGAGATCTTCTCACCACTGATCACTTATTTAGTCACATGCGTGCAATCTGGAATAACTTTACTATCTCAGTGTTTCCTAACATCCCATAAACACCTCTAGAAAAGGATTAGGTTTTCTGAGAGAAGCACCCCAATTCCTCATTCAGTCTTATTTACATAGTTGGCGTTCAGTAAATTCTTAACGCGTAATGAATGAATTTAAAAAATGGGTGTGTTTGCTGTTGCTGCCCACGTTAGCTTGCAACATAACATTTTCTCCCTTCTTTTCTACTAAAATAATTAGAGTACAAGCTGATGTCTACAGCGTCATGCCCCGCCCCATCCCTCACAATTGTGTTAATCAGAAAACAAGTTCCCCAGAATGTTGTGCACGAAAGAATTACACATTTAGGAAATGCTGAGTTAAACAATTTCAAACAGGCTTTTTTACTGCAGGACTTCTCAGAGCTTTTACCGCACAAATGTACACTGCAAATCTTCAAATTTTAGGTAGCATCTATAGCATTTTGCAAATGTATTGGAAAATTTGCGCAGTTCCTCCCCCAGGAAACAAAGCTTTTTGCATGGAGTTTCCTTCAAGTTTACCAGAGAAGGCGTTTATCTGTAACAATTACACTCAGGGTCTTCAAAAGCAGATCCATATCCCACCCTCCCTATCCCACCCGGGAGGGAGGGAGACGCAAGAGAGAAGAGATATGGGAACATATGTATATATATAACTGATTCACTTTGTTGTAAAGCAGAAACTAACACACCATTGTAAAGCAATTATACTCCAATAAAGATGTTAAAATAAAGAAAGAAAGAAAAAAAAAAAAGCAGATCCATAAAAATCTAAAATAAAATGCCAGGAACATGAAGAAGTCAAGGAGAGTTCACATTTTTTTTTTTGTAAAGCTGAATACCTTAAAGGGTAATTTTACTTAGACTTACTATTTAATTTCCATTAAGCCTAATACTAGGTTTGTGTAAGCCCACAGATCCTGAACGAGTATTATTCTGGAGGATGTGCTAAAGACTGATATTTATTTCACCTTTTTTTTAAAAGGAAGGCACTGGTTTGGGGTCCTTACATAATCTCATGGACTTTAAATAGAAGGCCAAAACTCCTCATGGGCAAAGTAGTTAAACTTATGATGGGAAGGAAAACAAAGGATGCTCCTGTCCTACTGGTCTTAGCACAGGGTCTCTTGGTCCATGTAAATGAAAATTTCTATCAAAAGGCAAACGTTATCCAAAGACCTCTGTCAGTTAATAGCACCTTTTGAAAAAATATTTATTTATTTATATATTTGTTTGGCTGCGCTGGGTCTTAGTTGCCATACACGGGATCTTCATTGCGGCATGTGGGATATTTTGTTGTGTCATGTGAACTCTTAGTTGAGGCATGTGGGATCTAGTTCCCTGACCAGGGATCGAACTAGGCCCCCTGCATTGGGAGTGCAGAGTCTTAGCCATTGGACCACCAGGGAAGTCCCAGTTAATAGCATCTTATTTTTATTTACCAGGTAAGATTAAATAAACATAAAGTACTGAGAGCACAGGCCACAGAACTTATACATTTAAATGAGGCCAAGAAGAGGATGGTTGAGGGGTGAGGTATGTCAGGGAAGGATATCTGGGGTTGGGCTCCCTGAAGGAGGTGACAAGAAGGTCTTGTCAGGAAGAAGGATCCAGTAAAATGGGAATGAAAGACCCTTGAATTCCACTGTGTCCACTTTGTACATTAGCCTTGTGATAGCCATCATGACAGATCTTGAATATTAGAGTTTTTGTAGGAAACAGTAAGCAGAAAGCTAGGAGACCTAAACCTGGCTGTGTAGATGCTGCTGGCTGAAGATACAAAGGTACATAGAGAAGGAAGTCAGGTCCAGAGAAGACACTGCCTTTAGCTAATATGAGAAGCTACTGACAATGTGAGGTCCCCAGAGCCTGTCATAGGCATTTGAAGTTAAAATAAAACAAAACAATCATTTTCTCTGGCTTATCCAGGGGTATCCCATTCCCCCTCTTTCTCTACTCCACCCCACACCTCCACCCTTAGCCTTAGCCCCTGAATAAAGAGGGAATAGAAACTAGCCTGATAGTCTCTGCTGCTGTGACAGCTTTTAATATGTATATTAACAAATACCCTACTCGTCATTATTGTCCTAAGTCCTATATTTCATTTTTCAAGCTATAGAAATATATAGACTATTTGAACAGTAGGTAAATCCCCTACTCTCTTTCTGAACATAGATGGTTTGTGAAGCATTAATGAAATCACTTGATGCTGAAATTTAGTCACTTTATGTGGCAACCCTTCCCTAAACTTTAAATTTGAAATTCCACACCGAAGTCCAGTTCGTTTTTGTTCTCCACATTCCCACTATGCTCCTCCTTCCAGGCTTTTCTAAATGTCATGCAGGATCCTCTCCAGGCAATCTGTATTAAGCACAGCTATTTGAGGCAAAGCCTTTCTCTTAGGGCACCTCATTTTGGAATATTTTAATGGGAAGATTTTAAATGGGTTAACCCTGAACCTTGAACAAACCTTCATTCTGCTGAGGGAGGGTGCACTGTTCCCAGATGAGTAGAGCTCATCACTGACCAGCCCAGCAAGCCATCAACCCACTCAGTCTCACCCACAGCTCCCTCCTCAGAGCTGTTGAAATCTGCTCTTCCTTTGTCTTCTTAAGAAGATCTAGCTTCCCCTGGATTCTCTCCAGGATAAAACCCACTCATTTCCTTGACTTGCAATGTCCTCTTGAAAACTAAGTAATGAAAGCAGATGCTCTAACTCAGACACATATTTTCTCACTCAAATGTTCATCACAGTTTCCCACCCAAAGCTGAAGCATTAGATGTTGGGAAAATCACAGTCTCTAACGCACACAGAAAGGTTGGTCAGGCTGTTTTTGTGGGTTCCATAACTACAACTTTCAATTAATCTAAAAATTTTTTTCATAAAGCTTTTGTGTATTCTGTTTGAGTCCTATAGGATATCCACAGAAAAACAAATATGCTTTTCTATCTGAGTATCCTGTATTCTTTTTGCATATTCATACCATTAAAAAAAAAAAACAACAGCAATAAAGGTATTCTTTTTCTTGGAAGGAAAACCTGCTACCTGGAGATTACTTTCTTTGCCCAGTCACAATAAATTAAAATGCTTTCAACGAAAATCGCAAATAACACCCATAAAGGCAAAATCTGAACAATTATCTCCTCATATTCCTGCTTTTTCTTCCTCCCCCAGAATGTGGGGGGAGAAGGCTATCATATAAGGGGCAAGTCATTTCTACTTGTTCCCATAAACCAGCTGGCCTTATGCCTTGAAGAAGACCCTTCTTATAACTGCATTATCTGCTACAGATCAAAAATTTTCCGTGTTAAAGATTCCAAAAAAGCAGGCTGTTACAGTAAACTTGCGTGTCTTATTGAATGGCTGATTCCAAAAAATAAATAAATAAAATAAATTAATTAAAAGACTCACATCCAGTATTTCATGTGACTGCTGTTTATCCTCCATGGCATGTACAAACTTTTTTTTAGAAATTGCGGGAAGTGTCAAGACCCATACTTGTTACAATTTAATTTTCTGCTGCTAAGGCAATTACAGTTCAATGAATGATGATTCAAACACATCGAAGTTTTCATTACTCTTTGCTTAATTTGTCAGTTAATGCCTTTGAGTTCTATGGTTTCCCCGGCAGTCTTAACTTGCCCTTAAAAACCTGTCAAAGAAACAACCTTCTGATTCTGATGGGTTTAAAGAGTGTATATCCTTTCATTGTTAAGAAAGTTAGAACTCACTCCTCAACCAAAATATTCATACTTTAGGAATCCACAGTTAGGGAAGGTTGCAATAATTCTGGATTAGTGTTTTTTTAATACAACAGCAATGCAATAAATACCAGAAATAAGAGTTCATGCTTAAAATACTATATATCACAAGAATGTTACTTTCTATCAATGTTTCTTAGTGGTTTATGGTTACCTGATAAATGTTGGACTTTTACATTCCTCTCCATGTCCCAAGCATCTGTTACATTTATACATTTTATACGTCTCTAATGTTTTTGCAATACATTTTCCTGAATCGGCTGATGACATTTAATAGAATGTTTAAGACACAGTATAAAACCTTAAATGCTTTTGCTTATTCTGGGGGAAAAATGTGCACATAGATTGTATTTCAAATTAAAACCTACGATGGTATACCTAACATTTTTGCTTCTGCTATACATATTAAAATATAACTAAGTGCTCCTTATGCAATGCTGCAGCATCAGTACAAATAACAAGCTCTCGTACTTACAAGCAAGCTAGATGATTAAGGAGTTTTAATGAAGGGAAACAAAACCACAGTGCTGGGATGTAACAGTCCATGAAATTCTTATTGGTAGAAAGAGAATTTGCAGTAAATAAATATTAACCTAAATGTTATAGAAAACATAAAGCAAACAGGGGAAAAATGTATTCTTTAAGCTAAAATATAGGTTAAAAATTGCTGACAATGTAAGGGAAGTCTATTTGCATACCACAGGGCTCCATCTGCTGTGGAAAATATAAGCTGCAAGAATGATTTAATATTTAATAGAAGTAGTAGCCACTGTTAATTATAATTTGCACATTTACAAATCAGCACTGATAGCAATACAAATTATGAAATATAAGGGTGTTCTGCTGGATACTAGGGAAAATAAGATGACAGACAAAGTTAATGGAGTATCCCTAACCACAGCTCTGTCAGAACACATCAGAGAACTAATCCAGTTACAAAGAGCCTGCAATGGAAAATCTATTTAAAATATTAAAATGCTGTTTGGTAAAAGCTTTTTCATAGTGCATTTTACTTAAACAGTTGCTTATTGCTCATGGGTCATTAGCTGTACACCCAGATGCATTCTGCAAACTGCCATTTAAAAGAATAGTAGAAATTAAATAAGAAATATATTTCTGCAGCATTTTTTCTTGATATATAGAAAGAGTTCGCTTAATATCTAGTCTGGATATGGAAAAAATAGCATGTGGTCACACCATAAGTGGAAAGCTGTGGAATTAAGCACTACACTTTGCCTACACAGGGCCATAAAATTCAACACAACTTCTCCCTCTAGACCCAATCTTATTCTCATTTATACTTAGATGCTAATAGTGATGATACAAATCAACTCTTGTTTAGCAAGAAGACAGAAAGTAGCATTGATTTTTTCATTAATCTTCTATTTCACCTCATTTCTCTCATCATCAAATAATATGGATTAGTAGTAGGTGCAATTTATGCACAATGTTTTAATAGTAACTTTTGTTCTCTATATCATTAATACTGTTAATTTTAGCCTCTGGAATCCCTAATTCATGGAACTGATCCTGTATCCAAACTCCTTCAATTTACTATGATTAGGAAATCTTTACTCTGTGACCATTATCTTTAATGTATGATAAAGATGTTTCTGCATCTTGGAAAAAAAATATAGAACAAAGGCTATACCAAGAATAGAGTTTTAAATAGAAAAGCGTAAGCAAGTTAAACTGTTGTAGTTCACATATGAATGTGAAACTGGATGTTGTCACAGTACAGCAGGAAATATTAGCACATATTTAAGTCTACCTGAAGTATACTATGAAGGTATTTGTTGGGTGCAGGCAGAGTTCAAAAACCAGCAGTCTCAGGATCAAGTACTTAAAGGAGACATTTTCTTAGCCATCTTCTTTTTTAAACTGGAATTGGAATCTTATAAACAGCGTACCCACCACCTCTTATTGTCTTATTTTTAGCAACTTCATGCCTTTGCATTTTCTTCCTGAGCTCTGTAAGTATTATTCATGACTTAAAAAATTTTTTTTCATCACTATTAATATGCTACTTTATCTGTTCTTGGATATGCTAGATGTATTTTTTCGTCACCCAAAACATCCAAGTCGTGAATTCACAGCTACAACCTAATAAAGGACCCATGAGTTATGGACTTCATTAATTTGAGGCCTCAAAGGTACTACAGCACTAGTAGAAAGATGTTGAAAATATCTGCATATTAGCAATGGAAACCTCTCAGGAACTTGTCTGTCTTCATCAGGTCTCTGGGTGAAACACACACACACACACACACACACACACACACACACACACACACAAATTATAATAGTTTCTTCTGAGAATCAGCCCCATTGACTTGCTATCATTCAGGTCACAATTTCAAATATATACCATCTGCGCAGCCAGAGAAACCTGAAGCTGAAATATTATATTCGAATGGTATCAACTTAGTAGCATCCAATTGTACCCATAAGGAGCAAGCACAAGATCTTTCTAGAGGAAAATATCCCCAAGTTAGGCCCTCAAGATTCCCACAGAATTTTAACAAAATATGAGCTCATAGTAAAAAAAAATTACCAAGCATATGAAGAAATACTCCACTATTTATGAGAATGAGGAGAAACACCACAGGTTTAAACCCCTAAGCCTTTAGAGTTCTAAAACTATCAGTTATAGAATGTAAAATAATTATGAATGGACTGTTTTAAAAAGAGAGAGAAATAGAAAAACAAGATACGTGAGCAAGGAAGAAACAGCAAAAATGACCAGTCAGATTTGGAAAATAAATAAAATGCATTGAAATAAGACACACACACATATTGAATTTTTTAAATCATTGGAAGGGAGTTCTGCTTCCAATAGTGGCAAACTAGATATTCCAGATCAACTCTCCAGCTTAAAACAACCAATAAATGTGAGCAGGGAGAACAGTATGAAGGTTCCTTAAAAAACTAAAAATCGAACTACCATACGACCCAGCAATCCCACTACTGGGCATATACCCTGAGAGAACTATAATTCAGAAAGAGTCATGTACCACAATGTTCATTGCAGCTCTATTTACAATAGCCAGGACATGGAAGCAACCTAAGTGTCCATCAACAGATGAATGGATAAAGAAGATGTGGCAAATATATACAATGGAATATTACTCAGCCATAAAAAGAAACAAAATTGAGTTATTTGTAGTGAGGTGGATGGACCTAGAGTCTGTCATACAGAGTGAAGTAAGTCAGAAAGAGAAAAACATATACCGTATGCTAACACATATATATGGAATGTTAAAAAAAAAAGGTTCCGATGAACCTAGGGGCAGGACAGGAATAAAGAAGCAGACGTAGAGAGTGGACTTGAGGACACAGGGAGGGAGAAGGGTAAGCTGGGACAAAGTGAGAGAGTGGCATGTACACTACCAAATGTAAAATAGATAGCTAGTGGGAAGCAGCTGCATAGCACAGGGAGATCAGCTCGGTGCTTTGTGACCACCTAGAGGGGTGGGTGGGATAGGGAGGATGGGAGGGAGACACAAGATGGAGGAGAAATGGGGATATATGTATATGTATAGCTGATTCACTTTGTTTTAAAGCAGAAACTAACACACTATTGTAAAGCAATTATACTCCAATAAAAATGTTAAATAAATAAATAAATGTGAGCAAATTGTTTTGAATAGTATGTTTTAATTCACTGGAAAAACAACAAGAAAGTAAAGAATTATGAATTAAAAAATGCAAAAATTGAGAGAATTCAACCTA
Organism: Tursiops truncatus; assembly: GCF_011762595.2. Lineage (NCBI taxonomy): Eukaryota > Metazoa > Chordata > Mammalia > Artiodactyla > Delphinidae > Tursiops > Tursiops truncatus. Next base: position 106,492,871 of record NC_047034.1, on the reverse strand, counting down.
TGGGTCTCTGCTATTTCCAAAACAAACTTTTCCACAGAGCTTTAACAGACTCATGAGGCTAAATGGAAAGAAATTCAAGTTCAGAATCTGCCAACGGGGCAGAGACTGACAAATCTCCTAGGCTTTGGAATAAGGGTGAACAAAACATAAAGCACTCTCAAAAGATCTAAAAACCCCACTCGATTAAAGCAAACCTTGATTACTAATGTCCTTAACTACCTATTAGAAATAAATATAAATTTTCTCTGGTGGAAGATAACCTCACCCCAAGCCTCAAGTTATCTTTATTTTTTTGATATGCAGTGATTAGAATTTATCAACAAAAAATAATAATAAATCAGGCATATAATTAAGCAAGATAATGTAATCAAAACCTAAGAGAAATAATAGGGAATAGAAGTAGATCCAGAGAGAATGTGAATAATGGAGTTATCAACTAGTAACTTAAAAATAACTATGCTTAATATGTTCAAATAAATTTTAAAAAACAGATTAGCAATTTTAACAGAGAATATAAACTATAAAAATGGCAATTCTAGAAATTAAAAATATAATAATTTAACTTAGAATTCAATGGCTAGGATTAACTGCAGAATAGACAGAACTAAAAGGACTGCTAGTGATTTAAAATATAGAAATATATCCGGGATAGATTAGAAAACGTATCAATATTTCAAATATGTTAATTGAAAATATCCATTATAAAGCACAGAGAGGAAAAAGATAGGTTGAAAAACATCATAGAGTATAAGAACTCTGGTCAATGAAATTAAAAGGTTTAACCTACAGCTAATTAAAGTCCCAGAAGAGTTGTGAGAATGAACTGGAAGTATTATTTGAGAAGATAATGACCGAGAATGTTTTGAAATTGTTGAGAGACATTAAGCCACATTTTTAAAAAGACAAAATGTCAAGCAAGCAATGTCAAGCAAGATAAATATTAAAAATGTCACACCAGGTATAACTGTAGATCCTATAACCAGCTAGAGAAAAGATATTCACCTTAAAATGAGCATCAAAAAGACTAATAGCGAGGCTTCCGGGAAGATGGCGGAAGAGTAAGACGCGGAGATCACCTTCCTCCCCACGGATACACCAGAAATACAACTACACGTGGAACAACTCCTACAGAACACCTACTGAATGCTGGCAGAAGACCTCAGACCTCCCAAAAGGCAAGAAACCCCCCACATACCTGGGTAGGGCAAAAGAAAAAAGAATAAACAGAGACAAAAGAATAGGGACGGGACCTGCACCAGTGGGAGGGAGAGGTGAAGGAGGAAAGGTTTCCACACACTAGGAAGCCCCTTCGCGGGCGGCAACTGCGGGTGGCAGAGGGGGGACGCTTCGGGCCACGGAGGAGAGCACAGCAACAGGGGTGCGGAGGGCAAAGCGGAGAGATTCCCGCACAGAGGATCAGTGCCGACTGGCACTCACCAGCCCGAGAGGCTTGTCTGCTCACCCGCCGGGGCAGGTGGGGCTGGGGGTTCAGGCTCGGGCTTCGGTTGGAGCGCTGGGAGAGGACTGGGGTTGGCAGCGTGAACACAGCCTGCAGGGGGGTTAGTGCACCACGGCTAGCCAGGAGGGAGTCCGGGGAAAAGTCTGGACCTCCCAAAGAGGCAAGAGACTTTTTCTTACCTCTTTGTTTCCTGGTGTGCGAGGAGAGGGGATTAAGAGCGCTGCTTAAAGGAGCTCCAGAGACGGGCTCGAGCTGCGGCTAAAAGCGTGGAACCCAGAGACAGGAATGAGACGCTAAGGCTGCTGCTGCCGCCACCAAGAAGCCTGTGTGCAAGCGCAGGTCACTATCCACACCCCCTTCCGGGAAGCCTGTGCAGCCCGCCACTGTCAGGGTCATGGGATCCAGGGTCAACTCCTCCTGGAGAACGCACGCCACGCCTCAGGCTGGTGCAATATCACGCCGGCCTCTGCCACCGCAGGCTCGCCCGGCACGCCGTGCCCCTCCCTCCCCTCTGCTCCAGAGACCTACACGCAGAGGCGGGGCCAAATCCAAAGCTGAGCCCTGGAGCTGTGAGAACAAAGAAGAGAAAGGGAAATCTCTCCCAGCAGCCTCAGAAGCAGTGGATTAAAGCTCCACAATCAACTTGATGTACCCTGCATCTGTGGAATACATGAATATACAACGAATCATCCCAAATTAAGGAAGTGGACTTTGAGAGCAAGATTTATGATATTTTCCCCTTTTCCTCTTTTCGTGAGTGTGTATGTATACGCTTCTGTGTGAGATTTTGTCTGTATAGCTTTGCTTCCACCATTTGTCCTACGGTTCTATCCGTCCCTTTTTTTAAAAAAAATTTTTTCTTAATAATTATTTTTTTTATTTTAATAACTTTATTTTACTTTATCTTCTTTCTTTCTTTCTTTCCTTCCTTCCCTCCTTTAGACAACAAATCATCCCAAATTGAGGAGGTGGGCGTTGAGAGCTAGATTTATGATTTTTTCCCCTTTTCCTCTTTTTGTGAGTGTGTATGTATATGCTTCTGTGTGAGATTTTGTCTCTATAGCTTTGCTTCCACCATTTGTCCTAGGGTTCTATCTGTCCGGTTTTTTTGTTTGTTTTCTTAATTTTTTTCTTGTTTTTCATTTAATAATTATTTTTTTATTTTAATAACTTTATTATATTTTGTCTTACTTTATTTTATTTTACTTTATCTCCTTTCTTTTTTTCCTTCCTTCCCTCCTTCCTCCCTCCCTCCCTCCTTTCTTTCTTTCTTTCTCTCTTTCTACTTCTACTCATTCTTTCTTTCTAATTTTTCTCCATTTTATTTGGAGCCGTGTGGATGAAAGGCTCTTGCTGCAGCAGCCAGGAGTCAGTGCTGTGCCTCTGAGGAGGGAGAGCCAATTTCAGGACACTGGTCCACAAGACAACTCCCAGCTCCACATAATATCAAATGATGAAAATCTCCCAGAGATCTCCATCTCAACACCAGCACCCAGCTTCACTCAACGACCAGCAAGCTACAGTGCTGAACATCCTATGTCAAACAACTAGCAAGACAGGAACACAATCCCACCCATTAGCAGAGAGGCTGCCTAAAATCATAATAAGTCCACAAACACTCCAAAACACACCACCAGACGTGGACCTGCCTACCAGAAAGACAAGATCTAGCCTCATCCACCAGAACACAGGCACTAGTCCCCTCCACCAGGAAGCCTACACAACCCACTGAACCAACCTTAGCCACTGGAGACAGACACCAAAAACAACGGGAACTACGAACCTGCAGCCTGCAAAAAAGAGACCCCAAACAGAGTAAGATAAGCAAAATGAGAAGACAGAAAAACACACAGCAGATGAAGGAGCAAGATAAAAACCCACCAGACCTAATAAATAAACAGAAAATAGGCAGTCTACATGAAAAAGAATTCAAATAATGATAGTAAAGATGACCCAAAATCTTGGAAATAGAATAGACAAAATGCAAGAAACATTTAACAAGGAACTAGAAGAACTAAAGATAAAACAAACAACGATGAACAACACAATAAATGAAATTAAAAATACTCTAGACAGGATCAATAGCAGAATAACTGAGGCAGAAGAACGGATAAGTGACCTGGAAGATAAAATAGTGGAAATAACTACTGCAGAGCAGAATAAAGAAAAAAGAATGAAAAGAACTGAGGACAGTCTCAGAGACCTGTGGGACAACATTAAACACACGAACATTTGAATTATAGGGGTTCCAGAAGAGGAAGAGCAAAAGAAAGGGACTGAGAAAATATTTGAAGAGATTATAGTTGAAAACTTCCCTAATATGGGAAAGGAAATAGTTAATCAAGTGCAGGAAGCACAGAGTCCCATACACAATAAATCCAAGGAGAAATATGCCAAGACACATATTAATCAAACTGTCAAAAATTAAATACAAAGAAAACATATTAAAAGGGAAAAACAACAAATAACACACAAGGGAATCCCAATAAGGTTACCAGCTGATCTTTCAGCAGAAACTCTGCAAGCCAGAAGGGACTGGCAGGACATATTTAAAGTGATAAAGGAGAAATACCTGCAACCAAGATTACTCTACCCAGCAAGGATCTCATTCAGATTTGATGGAGAAATTAAAACCTTTACAAACAAGCAAAAGCTGAGAGAGCTCAGCACCACCAAACCAGCTTCACAGCAACTGCTAAACGAACTTCTCTAGGCAAGAAACACAAGAGAAGGAAAAGACCTACAATAACAAACCCAAAACAATTAAGAAAATGGGAATAGGAACATACATATAGATAACTACCTTAAATATAAATGGACTAAATGCTCCCACCAAAAGACACAGATTGGTTGAATGGATACAAAAACTAAGACCCATATATTTGCTGTCTACAAGAGACCCCCAGCAGACCTACAGACACATACAGACTGAAAGTGAGGGGATGGAAAAAGATATTTCATGCAAACGGAAACCAAAAGAAAGCTGGAGTAGCAATTCTATATCAGACAAAATAGACTTTAAAATAAAGACTATTAGAAGAGACAAAGAAGGACACTACATAATGATCAAGGGATCGATCCAAGAAGAAGATATAACAATTATAAATATTTATTCACCCAACATAGGAGCACCTCAATACATAAGTCAAATACTAACAGCCGAAAAAGGGGAAATCAACAGTAACACATTCATAGAAGGGGACTTTAACACCCCATTTTCACCAATTGACAGATCATCCAAAATGAAAATAAATAAGGAGACACGAGCTTTAAATGATACATTAAACAAGATGGACTTAATTGATATTTATAGAACTTTCTATCCAAAAACAACAGAATACACATTTTTCGAAAGTGCTCATGGAACATTCTCCAGGATAGATCATATCTTGGGTCACAAATCAAGTCTTGGTAAATTTAAGAAAATTGAAATTCTATCACGTATCTTTTCCGACCACAATGCTATGAGACTAAATATCAATTACAGGAAAAGATCTGTAAAAAAAACAAACACATGGAGGCTAAACAATACACTACTTAATAACGAAGTGATCACTGAAGAAGTCAAAGAGGAAATAAAAAATACCTAGAAACAAATGACAAAGGAGACACGATGACCCAAAATCTATGGGATGCAGCAAAAGCAGTTCTAAGAGGGAAGTTTACAGCAATACAATCCTACCTTGCGAAACAGGAAACATCTCAAATAAACAACCTAACCTTGCACCTAAAGCAATTAGAGAAAGATGAAAAAAAAAACCCCAAAGTTAGCAGAACGAAAGAAATCATAAAAATCAGATCAGAAATAAATGAAAAAGAAATGAAGGAAACGATAGCAGAGATCAATAAAACTAAAAGGTGGTTCTTTGAGAAGATAAACAAAATAGATAAACCATTAGCCAGACTCATCAAGAAAAGAAGGGAGAAGACTCAAATCAATAGAATTAGAAATGAAAAAGGAGAAGTAACATCTGACACTGCAGAAATACAAAAGATCATGAGAGATTACTACAAGCAACTCTATGCCAATAAAATGGACAACCTGGAAGAAATGGACAAATTCTTAGAAATGCACAACCCACCTAGAATGAATCAGGAAGAAATAGAAAATATGAACAGACCAATCACAAGCACTGAAATTGAAACTGTGATTAAAAATCTTCCAACAAACAAAAGCCCAGGACAAGATGGCTTCACAGGCGAATTCTATCAAACATTTAGAGAAGAGCTAACACCTATCCTTTGCAAACTCTTCCAAAATATGTCAGAGGGAGGAACACTCCCAAACTCATTCTATGATGCCACCATCACCCTGTTACCAAAACCAGACAAGGATGTCACAAAGAAAGAAAACATCACTGATGAACATAGATGCAAAAAAGCTCAACAAAATACTAGCAAACAGAATCCAACAGCACATTAAACGGATCATACACCATGATCAAGTGGGTTTATTCCAGGAATGCAAGGATTCTTCAATATACGCAAATCAATAAACGTGATACACCATATTAACCAATTGAAGGAGAAAAACCATATGATCATCTCAATAGATGCAGAGAAAGCTTTTGACAAAATTCAACACCCATTTATGATAAAAACCCTGCAGAATGTAGGCATAGAGTGAACTTTCCTCAACATAATAAAGGCCACATATGACAAACCCACAGCCAACATCGTCCTCAGTAGTGAAAACCTGGAAGCATTTCCACTAAGATCAGGAACAAGACAAGGTTGCCCACTCGCACCACTCTTATTCAACAGAGTTTTGGAAGTTTTAGCCACAGCAATCAGAGAAGAAAAGGAAATAAAAGGAATCCAAATCGGAAAAGAAGTAAAGCTGTCACTGTTTGCAGATGACATGATACTATACATAGAGAATCCTAAAGATGCTACCAGAAAACTACTAGAGCTAATCAATGAATTTGGTAAAGTAGCAGGATACAAAATTAATGCACAGAAATCTCTTGCATTCCTATACAATAATGATGAAAAATCTGAAAGTGAAATCAAGAAAACACTCCCATTTACCATGGCAACTAAAAGAATAAAATATCTAGGAATAAACATACCTAAGGAGACAAAAGACCTATATGCAGAAAATTATAAGACACTGATGATAGAAATTAAAGATGATACAAATAGTTGGAGAGATATACCATGTTCTTGGATTGGAAGAATCAACATTGTGAAAATGACTCTACTACCCAAAGCAATCTACAGATTCAATGCAATCCCTATCAAACTACCACTGGCATTTTTCACAGAACTAGAACAAAAACTTACACAATTTGTATGGAAACTAAAAGACCCCGAGTAGCCAAAGCAATCTTGAGAACGAAAAACGGAGCTGGAGGAATCAGGCTCCCTGACTTCAGACTATACTACAAAGGTACAGTAATCAAGACAGTATGGTACTGGCACAAAAACAGAAAGATAGATCGATGGAACAGGATAGAAAGCCCAGAGATAACCCCCGCACATATGGTCACCTTATCTTTGATAAAGGAGGCAGGAATGTACAGTGGAGAAAGAACGCCTCTTCAATAAGTGGTGCTGGGAAAACTGGACAGGTACATGTAAAAGTATGAGATTAGATCACTCCCTAACACCATACACAAAAATAAGCTCAAAATGGATTAAAGACCTAAATATAAGCCCAGAAACTACCAAACTCTTAGAGGAAAACATAGGCAGAACACTCTATGACATAAATCACAGCAAGATCCTTTTTGACCCACCTCCTAAAGAAATGGAAATAAAAACACAAATAAACAAATGGGACCTAATGAAACTTCAAAGCTTTTGCACAGCAAAGGAAACCATAAATAAGACCAAAAGCCAACCCTCAGAATGGGAGAAAATATTTGCAAATGAAGCAACTGACAAAGGATTAATCTCCAAAATTTATAAGCAGCTCATGCAGCTCAATAACAACAAACCAAACAACCCAATCCAAAAATGGGCAGAAGACCTAAATAGACATTTCTCCAAAGAAGATATACAGATTGCCAACAAAAACATGAAAGAATGCTCAACATTATTAGTCATTAGAGAAATGCAAGTCCAAACTACAATGAGATATCATCTCACACTGGTCAGAATGGCCATCATCAAAAAATCTAGAAACAATAAATGCTGGAGAGGGTGTGGAGAAAAAGGAACCCTCTTGCACTGCCGGTGGGAATGTGAATTGATACAACCACTGTGGAGAACAGTATGGAGGTTCCTTAAAGAGCTACAAATAGAACTACCGTATGACCCAGCAATCCCACTACTGGGCATATACCCTGAGAAAACCATAATTCAAAGTCATGTACCAAAATGTTCATTGCAGCTCTATTTACAATAGCCCGAAGATGTAAACAACCTAAGTGTCCATCATCAGATGAATGGATAAAGAAGATGTGGCACATATATACAATGGAATATTACTCAGCCATAAAAAGAAATGAAATTGAGCTATTTGCAATGAGGTGGATTGACCTAGAGTCTGTCATACAGAGTGAAGTAAGTCAGAAAGAGAAAGACAAATACCGTATGCTAACACATATATATGGAATTTAAGGGGAAAAAATGTCTTACCTAGGGGTAAGACAGGAATAAAGACACAGACCTACTAGAGGATGGACTTGAGGGTATGGGGAGGGGGAAGGGTAAGCTGTGACAAAGCAAGAGAGAGGCATGGACATATATACGCTACCAAACGTAAGGTAGATAGCTAGTGGGAAGCAGCCGCATAGCACAGGGAGATCAGCTTGGTGCTTTGTGACCGCCTGGAGGATAGGGAGGTTGGGAGGGAGGGAGATGTAAGAGGGAAGAGATATGGGAACATATGTATATGTATAACTGATTCACTTTGTTATAAAGCAGAAACTAACACACCATTGTAAAGCAATTATACTCCAATAAAGATGTAAAAAAAAAAGAAAAAGAGAAAAAAGACTAATAGCTAACTTCCCTAGAGAAAAAGTCAAAGCCAGAAGACAATGGAATGATTTTTCAAAATGCTGAAATAAAATACCTGCCACCATAAAATGTTATGCCTAAGAGAAACAATTCTCAAAAATAAAAACTAAAGACTTTTTCAAACAAACAAAAAAATAATTCAGGTGTGAACTAAATAAAATAGAAAAAGTATTCTTCAGGGAGAAGAAAGATTCCATATGGAATTGAAATACCTAAATAAACTGAGAAATGTACCACATTCATGGATAGGATGGCTTAATGTAGTTAAGTTAGTAGTTTTCCTCAAAATTAATCTTAGAGGCAATAAAATTCCACTCAAAATTCAAACCAAATATTTGAGAAATTTAACAAGCATTCTAAAATGAATATAGGCAAAGTTCTAAGATAAGCCAAGACACTCCCAAAAGGGCAGGGAGAAACAAGTTAAGTGGGATATTTCTACCAGAAATCAAGGCTTATTATAAAACTGTATTAATTAAGCCAATGATGTTTTACACAAATATACAAAAATTAATCAAAGAAATATAATAAAGGATACAGAAATGGACCCACATACACCCATGTGTCAGTGACATTGCAGGTTATTTAAGAAAGAAAATACTAGTCAAGAAATTGTATTAGAAAAACTGATAATCCATTTAGAAAACATAAAATTGAATCTCAATCCATATTCTAGATGGATTAAGTACGTATATGTAAAAAACTAATCTTTACAAATTTTAGAGGAAATATAAGAGAATATCTTTATCATCACTGGTAGAGAAGTATTTCTTAAACAAGAACCCCAAATCTAGTAACCAAAAAGGGCAAAATTGGTCAATTTGCCTACCTTGGTGTTAAGAAATGATTAACAGAACATTTCCTCAGCAGAATATACTGACTACAGGTTGACTTTCAGAAGCTAGTGACCTGCTTTCTAGTTATTCCATATTTGAGCTATATTTACCAAAAACATTTCAATTTGTTCCCAAATCTGTTTTTTCCCAGTTGTATTTCTTATTATATCATATTTTATGATTGCCTACTTCAACGTTTTTGGTTAACCTACTATCCACCAGAGTTAATTGTGTTGCATACAAAAGGCTTTTATTTGGACTTCCCTGGTGGCGCAGGGATTGAGAGTCCGCCTTCCGATGCAGGGGACACGGGTTCGTGCCCCGTTCCGGGAAGACCCCACATGCCGCGGAGCGGCTAGGCCCGTGAGACATGGCCGCTGAGCCTGCGCGTCCGGAGCCTGTGCTCTGCAGGCCACAACAGTGAGAGGCCCGCATACCGCAAAAAAAAAAAAAACCTTTATTTTCCATAGGCATAATTTAAACAACTATGCAGAACATTCAACTTAAATTTTTTTTCTAAAAAGTTGATTTTGTTATTTAATAAATTATTAACATATATTCCCCACCCTAAAAAAATAAGCAAAAAAATTCATAAGGAAATATTAAAAAATAAAACTAACCATAAACTTAGAGAAGGCACTGGTAAAATATATAACCAAAAGTTTACTATTTGTATTTTAAAATCCAGGAAATCAATAAGGAAAGGGCAAAAAGCCCATAGAAAATTAGCAAAAGATGTAAATAGTTATTTCACAGTAAAGAACACACAAACGGTGAATAAATATTTGAAAAAATTCACAATTGCATTAGCAACAAAAGATAGGCAAATTAAGACTTCAGTGTCATGTAATTTTATCTCCATTAGACCAGCAAAATTAAAGAATCTGGCAATGCTGAGTAATATGAAATAAGGAAGAGTGGTATATAGAATTTTTTTAAGTTCAGATCACTGATGTAGATTCTGCTAAAGTTTTGAAAACAATATAATGTGTTTCAATAAAATTGTCAGCGCTAGAGGTTGCCAATTTGTTGTTTATTGTCATTGTAATGACTGAATCAAATCCCTGGGATTCTTTGGTGGTCTTCCAGCAGATGCTATTCTGAATGAGTCAGTGCTAATGCAGTAATTTAAAATAATTCTGTTTGCCAAGTAATAGATTTTAAGAACTATGTTGTCTGAATTTCAACTTTATTCAGCCAATGGTAAACAAATTTGTTTAGATATGTGCCTTGGATTTAAAACAACTTAAAAACAACTGTTTAAGGCATATAGAGTAGTCAAACCAAATTTAATTTTGCCTGTTAAATGAGATTTAATAGTTTAAAGCTTCTTTGTAAACAGCCAAAATGAGTTACAAATAAAAAATGTGTTAACTACACATATAACTACACCTATAGCTACAAAACTATTAGCCAAGTTCAAGGAATGAGACTCAGAAAAAAGTTAGCTTGAGGTTTAGGGCAATGTTAGCAAATGAATCACATCAACTCATTGGCTCGTTAGGTTCACTGTCTGTACATATAGTATCAAGACAGCAACAACAAACAACAACAACAACAAAAACCCTTCAAGTCTTCTGAAAAAATGATAGACTTGGTGACTACATACTTGTGGCCTTAGTTTTTTCATCTGCTAAATAACGATAAACTTCATTGCTCTCCCATGGGTTGTTGTGAAGACAAATTAATAACTCTTAAAGAAGAACTTGGTGGACTTCCCTGATGGCTCAGTGGTTGAAAGTCCGCCTGCCGATGCAGGGGACACGGGTTCGTGCCCCGGTTTGGGAAGATCCCACGTGCCGCGGAGCGGCTGTGCCCGTGAGCCATGGCCGCTGAGCTTGTGCATCCGGGGCCTATGCTCCGCAACGGGAGAGGCCACAACAGTGAGAGGCCTGCATACAGCAAAAAAAAAAAAAAAAAAAAAAAAGAACAAAAGAAAAAAAAAAGAAGAACTTGGCAAATATTAAGTGTCTTGTTTATGCTAAGAATCTGTATTTGTGGAATAAAATGTCTTAACTAGAAGCCTAATAAGTGTTTTTTTTTTTTAATCTTTTCCTCAATAGGCAATAATTTCAAAAAGATTCCTGGAAGGCATTACTGGTTCCCTTTTCACCTTGGTACTAAAGTGAAGTAAAGGATTCCATTCTTGGCTTAAATCAATTCAAAACAACTTCCAAAATGTCTACCAAAATTTTCCTTATGTTCTATACATTCTTTACAATACAGTAGAAAGAATATTCAATATTCTTCCCTCCATTTCCCTCCCCATAATTCTTTCTTGTACAACTTTCTTTACTAAGAGAAGATACAAAGATAAGGCTGTGTTTGGACTTGGCATTGGAAGAAAGCTTATAGATCATCTCATCTAGCTCTCCACCCATACAGCATTTCATTTAATTACATCTCTGACAAATGACCACCTATCTAGACTGTGGAACACTCTCGGTGAAAGGGCACTTATTGTGTAGATGATGGGAACTACCTCAATTGTTTCTAGAACTAAGAATTCTCTGATTTGAGTCCAAATTTGCCTCACCAAAATTTGTACCTATTGATGATGTTTCTGCCCTCTAATACAAGAAAGAACAAACTTATTCACTCTTCCATGATCTTTCAAAACTTTGAAGTTTCTTTGGATTTTGTTTTGTTTTATTGCAGTTTTTTCTTGTAGTCATGTCTTGTCTGCTTCCTATGTGATGAGGTTTCTGGAAAGTCATAACTGGTATTCTCAGGGCATGCTCTAGTTTGTATATAACCCTCTAAACCTAAGGAATACAGAACTGAGTATTCGACATTACTTGTGGTTTAGCTAACGCCATTTTCAGGGAAATGTTGTCCTCCACCCCCAGTATTTTTTCACTGATGTAGAATAAGGTACTTGATTAGTTTTTTAGTGGCAATGTCACATCCAGTCTCACAGATCTCATGGGCAACTACAACTCCAAAAAGTTTTCCATGGGTCACTTGTCAAGGGAGGTTGCCCTGACACTATCTTAGTATATTTTTTGAACCTAAGTTCAATTTTACTTTGTTATTTTTGACTCAGAACTTTTATACTTCCATGTTCATATTTAACCTTGATGTAATTTGCTGTCTAATGAAAGCTTATTTCACTGTCTATAATATATTTAGATAAGCCAGATTTGTATGACTTTAACTAATCACTGATGAATAAGACAAGGTTAAAGACAGAGTCCTGCCACATATTCCTAGAAAATTCTATTCACTTTAACAGTCTTGGTTTACTCATGATCTCAAAAGACCACCCTTAAATACATCTAACTATATTAACATTAGCTAGTCCATGTTTTTCAATACATGAATATCCTGATTTTTGTATTAATTTCCTAAAATCAAGATGTTCTATACTTATGAGAGTTCTTACACCTACTACTACTACTAATAATACATATTCCCTTAACATGTACTGGTTTCTCTATGAGGCCTTCCCTGTTATCCAGACTTCAGCTCTGTGCCATATAATCTGTCACTTAATCATTGGTTATTATGTGATCAAAAACTTTCATACCTTGTTTATCTTCGCTGCCTTCACATAGTTATATTTAATTTAATTGAGGAAGGAAGGAAGGGAGAAAAAAAGGATGGGGGAAGGAAGGAAGAAAAGGAAGAAAGAAGGGATAAAGAGTCTCATCTCTTCATCTATGCTGTAAATTCTGAAAAGTAAGAAACTACCCTTTATACATTGTTTCCCTGCCCACAGTACTCATCTGAGCATGGAATCCACAGTCAGAAATCTACACCTTACATAAGGACTAAGAACAAACTTTTACAGACCATTGAGGATGGAGTTAATATCATCTATGGACTGATATAAGTGGATATAAAGGGATAATAAGAAAAAGTTGAATGAATTAAAATATTACAGCAGGTTGTTAGAAGATGTGCAAACTTACAAGGCAGTGAAACAGCCCTCTAGGTATCCTGAAGCAGTTTTGACAGAATTTAGAGCATATTGAATCAATCTGTAAGATACTCAGCTGCTAACACAGAGGAAAAGGAGAGGTTACTCATGCAGATTGATTAGCTAGCTCGTTCTATACCTGGTGAATGAAAAGAGGTATTAATGAGCCCATAGTAAAAGGAAACCTCTGTCCTGGAGTTAAAATTGGGGAGAAAAGTCAATGAAGGAAATGAGGTAAACCAGGGAGGACCAATCAATTGCAGGTCACAGTGGATCAATTACAGACCCATCTACAAGACTCCCAACCAGAAACTCAGCGTCAGCTCTATCCCCTCATTTTCCCTCACTCTTTTATAGGTCCCAAGACCCATCAATTCCAATCCTGAAATCAGTCTTTTCCTCCCTATTCATACTGCCACTGCCTTAATTTAGGCCTCATTTCTTGCCTGAAAATTGTAATGGTTTTTCAACTAATCTCCATGCCTTTACGCTTACTCTCTCATTCTAACCACTGCAATAATTATCTTTTAAATCACAAATCTGATCACATCACATTCCTAGATAAAATCCTTTGATGGTTCCTCAATTACCTACTGGATAAAATTCTTGGTATGGCATTGGAGGTCCTTCATTACCAAATTTCAACATATTTCTCCAACATCATTTTCTACCACTCTCCAACACACACTGTTCTTTAGTTACCACAAATGACCCTCTCAGCTTCTATGCCTTTGCCTTTGCTCAAGTTTTTCCCTCTGCCTGAAAAGCCATTTCTCATCTCTCTACCTGATATACTTTTATTATCATTTACAACCAAGCTGAAATGTCAAGTCCTTTTCAAAGATTTTCCCACTTCCTCAACTCCTCTTCCAAACACAGATTATCTCTTCCATCTCAGGACTTTTCCCATGCATCTTATTTGGCACCTATGGAATTATGAATTTCTTCATCTTTATATGCCTAGAGGTTCTCAGTAAGTGCTGAATGAATGAATAAATAATGATCCAGAAAACAGGTTCAGTAGTGAGAAGTACAATATGATAATAAAGGAGATGATGATAAAATTTATATCTTAGAGGACAGATATAACTTTTAGTCACTCTTACCTTGAGTCCTATAAACCTCTCTAAAATAATGCAACATATATAATCAGAATATACATATTTATGTATTTATCAGAATATGTATATTTATAAATTTATGATAATGTTTTTTGATGATTTTTTTCATTAGTAATCTTTATTATTCTGAAACATTCAAATATATAGCAAGCATACCCCCACTGATCCATCCTAGAAATATCTGTACCACGCATTGTTCTAGGCACTGTGACTGCAATGGGGAATAAGACCTCCAAGGTACCCTTGTAAATTTTACATTATAGTGGCAGTGGCAATGACAGACAATAAATACACGAATAATCTTATATTGTGATCCATGCTCAGTACAAGAGCATAATGTGATGAGTGGATGGGCAAATGTATTTCTGATGTATTTGTGAGGAGGAAGGTGATCTCCCTGATGGACCTAGAGACTGTCATACAGAGTGAAGTAAGTCAGAAAGAGAAAAACAAATATTGTAGGCTAACACATATATATGGAATCTTAAAAAAAAAGAAAAAAAAGGTCAGAAGAACCTAGGGGCAAGATGGGAATAAAGATGCAGACCTACTTGAGAATAGACTTGAGGGTACGGGGAGGGGGACGGGTAAGCTGGGACAAAGTGAGAGAGTGGCATGGACGTATATACACTACCAAACGTAAAATAGATAGCTAGTGGGAAGCAGCCGCATAGCACAGGGAGATCAGCTCGGTCTGACCTAGAGGGGTGGGATACGGAGGGTGGGAGGGAGGGAGATGCAAGAGGAAAGAGATATGGGGATATATATATATGTATAAATGATTCACTTTGTTATAAAGCAGAAACGAACACACCATTGTTAAGCTATTATACTCCAATAAAGATGTTAAAAAAATTAAATTAAATTAAAAAAATATATATTATTTTGCTTACCAAAAAAAAAAAAAGAGTGGATGGGCAGGAGTATGGTTAGGAAAGAGTTTTCCAAAAAAGTTGAAACTTGAACTGAGGCCTAAACGATGAGAGGGAGTCAGCCATGAGAAGATATGTCTGAAGAGCATTTCAGGCTGAGGGAAGAGTAAATGCAAAGTCTCTGAGGAGGCAATGACCTGTGTTTGAAGATGAGTATGTCACTGGTTGGTGCTCAGTAGAAGGGCAGCAGGAAAGTTGAGGAGTAGGCAGAGACCCTATAATGCAGGACTTCATAGGCTGTGAGAATACTCAATTTTATTTTCAATGAGAGGGACACCCAAAAGATTCCATTGTAGGTTATTAAATTTGTAACTAACCAAACCATAACGACAATCTCTGATGACGACAATGCTCTGATTTCCACTCCACTGCCTTTATTCAAACCATCATTATTTCCTGCCTGGACTATTGCAATAGCCTCCACTGGTCTCCCAGACATCAAGTTATCCCTCCATTAGCCTATATTATTGTCAGAGTTTCATTTTTTGATAAAACAATTTTATCAAGGTATCCACTGCTTACAAATCTGTGAAGTGTCCACGTATTCACCCAGTTCTGTCTTTCATTTTTTTCAGCTACTTGCCATGATAGATGTCATTCAAGTGCAAAGCACACTCCCTTTGCTGTAGACAGACTTTGATGACACCATAAAAAACCTCAAATAGTGTAATGAAGAGATAGTATTTGTTAAGCTTTATATAGTAATGTTAAACACCCTCCCATTGTAGATAAGTATTTATTTTTAAGGGGATTATAGCCTAGAATTTAGAATTATCTTTCCTACCAAAGTTAAAACCAAAATTTATATACCTGTCTTGGAATTTATAAAAAACTGACATGGTATGGCTATGCACTAGTCATTATAATTTTATTAGTAATGGAAATACCTCTTAGCACTGCTCCTGCTTATATCTACAATATACATGTAGATGGACTACTCATAATATTTTCAGTTGATTTTGCCTAACTCTTCATTTAAAGTACATACACTTTAAGTCTACAACTGGATGCACTTTTACAAATATATAGAGTTGCATAACCACCACCGCAATGAAGGAATATCAAGAACAATTTTATTACCCCCAAATTATCCTTTTACCTTTTCCCAGTCAGTTTTTCCAACTTAACACATCAGGTAGCCACTAATCTACTTTTGTCTTTACATATTATATTTGTCCCTTCTAGAGTTTCATATAAATAGGATCATGAAGTACATGTGTATACATGTGTGGTGTACGTATATGTGCATAATTATTTGCTCAGTGTAGTGGTTTTGAACTTTATCCATATTGTTGCACATGTCAATAATCTGTTCTTCGTTTCTGAGTAGTAGGGTTAATTGGCTTAACCAATGAACTTTTACATGTTTCTAGTTTGGAAATCATCATCATCATCATCATCTCCTATAGCTTTTGTACACAAATCTTTGTGAGGACATATGTTTCTATTTCTACTGGATAAATATCTAAGAGCTGAATTTCTGTTTTAAGTATTTTTTTATGAGAAATTGACAAACTATATTTCAAATTAGTTGTACCATTTTATCCTCCCATCAGCTATGTATGACAATTCTGGCTGTTCAACATTCTAGCCATTCAAGTGTGTATATAGAGATAAATTTTGTGACTTTAATTTGCGTTTTCCTAATGACTAAGGATGTTGAACATTATTTCATGCATTTATTGGTGTTTTGTACATCTTTTTTTTGTTTGAAGTATCCCCAAATGTTTTACTCATTTTTTATTAGATTATTTAACTTATTAGTATTGAGTTTTAAGAGGTTCTTTCAATGTATTCTGTATATAAGTTCCATTATGGTAAGAAAACATACTCTGTATGATCTGTATGATTTAAATCCTTTTAAATATTCAAAAGGATTTGTTTGATACTGTTGTTGAATGCAGTATTCTACAAATGTCAATGAGGTCAGGTTGGTTGATATTGTTTTTTTAAGATGTCCTCATTACTGATTTTCTTTCTTCTTGTTCTATCAATTGCTGAAAAAATAATGTTGAGATCACCAATTATTATTGTGGATTTTTTCTATTTCATCTGTTCAGTTTGTCAGGTTTTCTCCATGTATTTTATAACTGTCATTAAGTGTGTATGTACTTAAGATTGTTATATGTACTTAATAATTTGATCCTTTTAATACCCCTCTAAAAGCTCTAAAAATATTTTTTTGTCCTAAAGTCTACATTGTCTGATATGAATAAAGCCACTACATATTTACTATGTTTTTGCATGGTATAACTTTTCCATTATTGTACATTAAACTATCTGGTTTTTTTTCTTATAAACGGTATTTAGCCATGCCTTATTTTTTTAATTCAATATAACAATTTTTGACTTTTAATAGATATGTTTAGGCCATTTATATTTCATGCAATTTTGATATGGTTGAATTTAAGTATACCATTTTCCTGTTTGTTATCTGTCTTTTTAAGTCCTTCTTTTGGAAAAAAATTGATTTTTCTTTTCTGTATTCCATTCTATCTCTTCTTTTAATTGATAAATGTATACCTCTTTGTTTTATATTTTTTTAATTATTGCTCTGGGTTTACAATATCATCAGCTTATAGCAATCTACCTTCAAATAATATTATAGTACTTCATAAATAATTTAAGAATAGACAACTGTATTTTTCTTCTCTCGACCTTTTCTGAGATGCCAATGAAATACATTCAAAATTACTTGAGTGCCCACAGGTCTGTAAGACTCTATTATTTTTTTTCCAGTCTCCAAATTTGCTGATGTTTTCTTTTTAAGTGATCAATTTGTCTTAAATCTATTGAGTGAATTTTCCACTTCAGCCATTGTATTTTTATCTCTAGAAGACTCCTTTTTTTATAGTTTTCATTTCTCTATTCATTGTGTTCATGTTTCCTTTAAATTCTTGACATAGTTATAATAAGTATTTTAATTTCCTTATCTGCTAATTCCATCACCTCTCTCATTTCTGGGTCCATTTCTACTACTGTGCTTCACTTTTTCCTATTTTTTCACATGTCATATATTTTTGGTTGAAAGCTGAATATTGTGAATGTTAAGGTGTTCAGTGTCTGGGCTTTGTTGTTTCCTTTGAAAAATGTTAGCCTTTGACTTGGCAGGCAGTTAATTTACTTATAGAACAGTTTGATTCTTTGGGCATGTTGTTATTGCTACTGCTGCTGCTGTTGCTGCTGTTGTTGTTATGTTAGGTCAGGTCTAGAGTAGTCTTTACTCAAGGATTAATTTGGTCTTACTCTTAAGGCTTGGACTTTCTGAGATCTTTATCAAATACCCTGGGTATTGCATGAGGTCTCTCTACACCAGCTGATTGGATACCAAATGGTTCCCCACCATTTGAGCCCTGGTAGCTGTTCTTTCCCAGTAACTGTTCTTTGCCAAGCCTTGTGGAGTCTTACCTTATACACATGTAACTTACTATTCAGCTAAAAACTCAAAAGTATTACACACAGATTTTTTAAGCTTGTTTTCTGAGTAGCTCCTTAATCTGCATAACTTCATCCTACAAATTTTGGCAGCTTCAGCTTCTCCAAACTTTAATCTCTATCTCAGCTCAGCAAGACCATCAGATTTTGCTTGGTTTCTGCTACCTTTGCTGAGGTCTAGTAAATGCTTCTAGGGAGAAAGTAGAGTTACCATAGGGCTTGCCTTGCTTGTTTCCAGCTTTTGTGGATCTCATGAGCTGCTTGTTGTCTAATGCACAGTTGTTGCATACATGTGTCCACTTAACTAGTTTTTTACTCATATTTATGGCAGGAGGACTAGCCTAGTACCAGTCACTCCATCATAGTCTGAAGCAGATATTCATTCATGGATAAATATAATAAATATAGCTCTAAAATCATATCTCACAACATAAAAAATAACTCAACCCTCACAACTAGTAATGCTTAATCAGTAAGTGTGACCTGGGATTAAAACAAGCTGAGGGGTAGGTTACGAGTAATTTCCTACATACCTTCTGTATCTTACCCTATTCTCTCATATTCAAGGAAGAAATCAGAATACCAGTGAGGAAGATGATGTTATAGTATTAATAAATATGACTCTAGTTTTTACTTTACTTATAACATAACTCACAAATAATTGCAAATCATCAGCATGTACAAATGCTAGTGTTAAGAACAACCACCGTTATTTTAAAGGTACAAACCCAATTCTAAAACTTAGAATACATGACTCTCAGAAACTGGCATCCAGCAATGTCTTGAGCCTCATCAAGACACCCCGCCACTGCCGGGGTCCTGTGATCCAGGCACAACTTCCCCAGGAGAACACACAGCGCACCTCAGTCTGTTGCAATGTCACATCACCCTCTGCTGCCGCAGGCTCGCTTCACATTCCATACCACTCCCTCCCCGCAGCCTGAGTGAGCCAGAGCCCACTAATCAGCTGCTACTATAACCCCATCCTGTCTGAGCGAAGAACAGACACCTTCAGGTGACCTACATGCAGAGGCAGGGCCAAATCCAAAGCTGAACCCCAGCAGCTCGAAAAAACAAGAGAAAGGGAAATTTCTCCCAGCAGCCTCAGGAGCAGCGGATTAAATCTCCACAATCACCTTGAGGTACCCTGCATCTCTAGAATACCTGAAAAGACAACGAATCATCCCTAAATTGAGGGGTGGACTTTGGGAGAAACTGTAGACTTAGGGTTTGCTTTCTGCATCTAATGTGCTTCTGGTTTTATGTTTAGGATTAAACATTATCTTAGTTCAGTATTTAGAGTTTATTATCATTGGTAGATTTGTTTATTAATTTGGTTGCTCCCTTCCTTTTTTTTTATATATAAATATATACATTTTTTCCTTTTTCTCTTTTGGTGAGTGTGTATGTGCATGCTTCTTTATGTAATTTTGTCTCTATAGCATTCTTTTACCATTTGTCCTAGGGTTCTGTCTGTCCGGTTTTTTTTTAGCATAGTTTGTAGCACTTGTTATCATTGGTGGATTTGTTTTTTCATTTGGTTGCTCTCTTCTTTCTTTCTTTCTTTTTAAAAAATTTTTTTATTACTTTACCTTTTTATTTTTAATAATTTATGTTTTTATTTTAATAACTTTATTTTCTTTTTCTCTCTCTCTCTCTCTCTTTCTTTCTTTCTTTTTATCCTCCCTTTTCTTCTGAACAGTGTGGCTGAAAGGGTCTTGGTGCTCTGGCTGGGTGTCAAGCCTGTGCCTCTGAGGTAGGAGAGCTGAGGTCAGGACATTGGTCCACCAGAAACCTCCCAGCTCCATGTAATATCACATGGTGAAAGCTCTCCCAGAGATCTCCATCTCAACACTAAGACCCAGATCCACTCAAAACCCAGCAAGCTACTGTTGTGGACACCCTATGCCAAAAAACTAGCAAGACAAGAACACAACCCCACTCATTAGGAGAGGCAGCCTAAAATCATAATAAGGTCACAGACACCCCAAAACACACCACCAAATGCAGTCATGCCCACCAGAAAGACAAGATCTAGCCTCAGTCACCAGAACCCAGGCATCAGTCCCCTCCACCAGGAAGCCTACACAATCCACTGAACCAACCTTAGCCACTGGGGGCAGACACCAAAAACAACGGGAACTACGAACCTGCAGCCTGCAAAAAGGAAACCACAAACACAGTAAGTTAAGTAAAATGAGAAGACAGAGAAGCACAGAGCAGAGGAAGGAGCAATGCAAAAACCTAACAGAACAAACAAATGAACAGGAAATAGGCAGTCTACCTGAAAAAGAATTCAGAGTAATGATAGTAAAGCTGATCCAAAATCTTGGAAATAGAATGGAGAAAATACAAGAAACATTTAACAAGGACCTAGAAGAACTAAAGAGCAAACAAACAATGATGAACAACATAATAAATGAAATTTAAAATTCTCTAGAAGGAATCAATAGCAGATTAACTGAAGCAAAAGAATAGATAAGCGACCTGGAAGATTAAGTAGTTGAAATAACTACCACAAGCTGAAAAAAGAAAAAAAGAATGAAAAGAATTGAGAACACTGTTAGAGACCTCTGGGACAACACTAAATGCACTAACATTCAAATTATAGGGGTCCCCGAAGAAGAAGAGAAAAAGAAAGGGACTGAGAAAATATTTGATGAGATTTTAGTTGAATATTTCCCTAATATGTGAAAGGAAATAGTCAATCAAGTCCAGGAAGTGCAGAGAGTCCCATAAAGGATAAATCCAAGGAGACACACACCAAGACACATATTAATCAAACTACCAAAAATTAAATACAAATAAAAAATATTAAAAGCAGCAAGGGAAAAACAACAAATAACATACAAAGGAATCCCCATAAGGGTAACAGCTGATCTTTCAGCAGAAACTCTGCAAGCCAGAAAGGAGTGGCAGGACATATTTAAAGTGATGAAAGGGAAAAACCTACAACCAAGATTACTCTACACAGGAAGGATCTCATTCAGATTCGACGGAGAAATCAAAAGCCTTACAGACAAGCAAAAGCTAAGAGAATTCAGTGCAACAAACCAGCTTACAACACTTGCTAAAGGAACTTATTTAGGCAGCAAACACTAGAGAAGGAAAAGACCTGCAATAACAAACCCAAAACAATTAACAAAATGGTAATAGGAACACACATATCAATAACTACCTCAAGTGTAAATGGATTAAATGCTCCAACCAAAAGACACAGACTGGCTGAATGGATACAAAAACAGGACCAGTAAATATGCTGTCTACAGGAGACCAATTTCAGACTTGGGACACATACAGACTGAAACTGAGGGGATGGAAAAAGATATTCTATGCAAATGGAAATCAAAAGAAAGCAGGAGTAGCAATTCTCATATCAGACAAAATAGACTTTAAAATAAAGACTATTACAAGAGACAAAGAAGGACACTACATAATGATCAAGGGATCAATCCAAGAAGAAGATATAACAATTGTAAATATTTATGCACCCAACATAAGAGCACCTCAATACATAAGGCAAATGCTAACAGCCATAAAAGGCGAAATCGACAGTACCACAATCATAGTAGGGGACTTTAACGCCCCACTTTCACCAGTGGACAGATCATCCAAAATAAAAATAAATCAGGAAACACAAGCTTTAAATGATACATTAAACAAGAGGGACTTAAATGATATTTATAGGACATTCCATCCAAACACAAGAGAATACACTTCCTTCTCAAGTGCTCATGGAACATTCTCCAAGATAGATCATATCTTGGGTCACAAATCAAACCTTGGTAAATTTAAGAAAATTGAAATCGTTATCAAGTATCTTTTCTGATGACAATGGTATGAGACTAGATATCAATCACAGGAAAAAATCTGCAAAAAATACAAACACATGGAGGCTAAACAATACACTACTAAATAAGCAAGAGATCACTGAAGAAATCAAAGAGGAAGTAAAGAAAAACTAGAAATAAGTGACAATGAAAACACAACGAACCAAAACCTCTGCAATGCATCAAAAGCAGTTCTAAAAGGGAAGTGTATAGAAATACAATACTACCTCAAGAAACAAGAAACGTCTCAAACAAACAACCTAAACTTACACCTAAAGCAATTAGAGGAAGAAGAACAAAAATACCCCAAAATTAGCAGGAGGAAAGAAATCATAAAGATCAGATCAGAAACAAATGAAAAAGAAATGAAGGAAACAATAGCAAATATCAATAAAACTAAAAGGTACTTCTTTAAGAAGATAAACAAAATTGATAAACCATTACCCAGACTCATCAAGAAAAAAAGGGGGAAGACTCAAATCAATAGAATTAGCAATGAAAAAGGAGAAGTAACAACTGACACTGTGGAAATACAAAGGATCATGAGAGATTACTACAAGCAACTCTATGCCAATAAAATGGACAACCTGGAAGAAATGGACCAATTCTTAGAAAAGCACAACTTTCCGAGACTGAACTAGGAAGAAATAGAAAATATAAACAAACAAATCACAAGCACTGAAATTGACACTGTGATTAAAAATCTTCCAACAAACAAAAGTCCAGGAACAGATGGCTTTTTATCAATCATTTAGAGAAGAGCTAACACCTGTCCTTCTCAAACTCTTCCAAAATACAGCAGGGGGAGGCACATACCCAAACTCATTGTACAAGGCCACCGTCACCCTGATACCAAAAACCAACAAAGATGTCACAAAAAAAGAACACTACAGGCCAATATCACTGATGAACATAGATGCAAAAACACTCAAGAAAATACTAGCAAACAGTATCCAACAGCACATTAAAAGGATCATACACCATGATCAAGTGGGACTTATCCCAGGGATGCAAGGATTCTTCAATATACGCAAATCAATCAATGTGATACACCATATTAACAAATTGAAGGAGAAAAACCATATAATCATCTCAATAGATGCAGAAATAGCTTTTGACAAAATTCAGCACACATTTATGATAAAACCCCTCCTGAAAGTAGGCATAGAGGGAACTTACCTCAACATAATAAAGGTCATATATGACAAACCCACAGCCAACATCATTCTCAATGGAGAAAAACTGAAACTATTTCCTCTAAGATCAGAAACAAGACAAGGTTGTCTACTCTCACCACTATTATTCAACATAGTTTTGGAAGTTTTAGCCATAGCAATCAGATAAGAAAAAGAAATAAAATGAATGCAAATTGGAAAAGAAGAAGTAAAACTGTCACTGTTTGAAGATGACATGATACTATACATAGAGAATCCTAAAGATGCTACCAGAAAACTACTAGAGCTAATCAATGAATTTGGTAAATTTGCAGGATACAAAATTAATGCACAGAAATCTCTTGCATTCCTATATACTAATGATGAAAAATCTGAAAGAGATATTAAGGAAATAGTTCCATTTACCATTGCAGTAAAAAGAATAAAACACCTACAAATAAACCTACCCAAGTAGACAAAAGACCTGTATGCAGAAACCTATAAGACACTGATGAAAGAAATTAAAGATGATACAAACAGATGGAGAAATATACCATGTTCTTGGTTTGGAAGAATCAACATTGTGAAAATGACTATACTACCCAAAGCAATCTACAGATTCAATGCAATCCCTATCAAACTACCAATGGCAGTTTTCACAGAACTAGAAGAAAAAATTTCACAATTTGTATGGAAACACAAAAGACACCAAATAGCCAAAACAATCTTGAGAAAGAAAAATGGAGCTGGAGGAATCAGGCTCCCAGACTACAGACTATACTACAAAGCTACAGTAATCAAGACAGTATGGTACTGGCACAAAAACAGAAATATAGATCAATGCAACAGGATAGAAAGCCCAGAGATAAACCCCCACACTTATGGTCACCTTATTTTTGATAAAGGAGGCAAGAATATACAATGGAAAAAAGACACCCTCTTCAATAAGTGGTGTGGGAAAACTGGACGGCTACATGTAAAAGAATGAAATTGGAACACTCCCTAACACCATATACAAAAATAAACTCAAAATGGATTAAAGACCTAAATGTAAGGCCAGACACTATAAAACTCTTAGAGGAAAACATAGGCAGAACACTCTATTACATAAATCACAGCAAGATCCTTTTTGACCCACCTCCTAGAGAAATGGAAATAAAAACAAAAATAAACAAATGGGACCTAATGAAACTTAAAAGCTTTTGTACATCAAAGGAAACCATAAACAAGACAAAAAGACAACCCTCAGAATGGGAGAAAATATTTGCAAATGAAGCAACTGACAAAGGATTAATCTCTAAAATATATAGCTCATGCAGCTCAATATCAGAAAAACAAACAACCCAATCGAAAAATGGGCAGAAGACCTAAATAGACATTTCTCCAAAGAAGATATACAGACTGCCAACAAACACACGAAAGGATGCTCAACATCACTAATCATTAGAGAAATGCAGATCAAAACTACAATGAGATATCACTTCACACTAGTCAGAATGGCCATCATCAAAATATCTACAAACAATAAATGCTGGAGAGAGTGTGGAGAAAAGGGAATCCTCTTGCAGTCTTGGTGGAAATATAAATTGATTTAGCCACTAAGGAGAACAGTATGGAGGTTCCTTAAAAAACTAAAAATAGAACTAGCATACAACCCAGCAATCCCACTACTGGGCATATACCCTGAGAAAACCATAATTCAAAAAGAGTCATGTACCAAAATGTTCACTGCAGCTCTATTTACAATACCCAGGACATGGAAGCAACCCAAGTGTCCATCGACAGATGAATGGAAAAAGAAGATGTGGTACATATATACAATGGAATATTACTTAGCCATGAAAAGAAACAAAATTAAGTTATTTGTAGCAAGGTGACAGACCTAGAGTCTGTCATACAGAGTGAAGTAAGTCAGAAAGAGCAAAACAAATACTGTATGCTAACACATACATATGGAATTAAAAAAGAAATGGTTCTGAAGAACCTAGAGACAGGACAGGAATAACGATGTGGACGTAGAGAATGGACTTGAGGACACGGGGAGGGGGAAGGGTAAGCTGGGACGAAGTGAGAGAGTGGCATGGACTTATATATACGACCAAATGTAAAATCAATAGCTAGTGGGAAGCAGCCACATAGCACAGGGAGATCAGCTCAGCTTTGTGACCACCTAGAGGGGTGGGATAGGGAGGGTGGGAGGGAGATGCCAGAGGGAGGAGATATGGGGATATATGCATATGTATAGCTGATTCACTTTGTTATAAAGGAGAAACTAACACACCATTGTAAAGCAATTATACTCCAATAAAGATGTTAAAAAAAATGTCTACCATTAAAGCAATAATAATTACTTGGTTTGTTATTGTGGTTGGCTGATTGTGTCTAGGTTACTGTTCCCTAGGCATTGCAGGATACCATAAAGTAAATAAGTGATATTATAAAATTGCTTTGTAAATATAAGTACAGAGTATAATACTCTTATGTTGTTAAGTACAAGCACTGAGCATTGCACACTGTTAATAACCTTTGAAGGAAAAGTGGAATCTGGGCTCATGCTTATGTCAGAGTAATTTTCATTCACCTATCCATAATTATTCGGGAACATAGCATTTATGTATCAGATGAGAACATGATTCTTTCAAGTCTAGTGTCCTGGCTACCTCCAAGAATAGCCTACGCCCAGTGATTCAATAGAACTCAACAAATACACACACTTACCCATCTCCCCCTCATACACACATTATGTTTCTAGTGACTTGCTTAGAATAGAATTCTTCCAGGTCCCAGTAGGAAATCAGCCTCAGGGTTAGAAATAATGAAATTTGATTAACTCTCCAAATTGCTTTGTATATTTACAAATACTAATGTGTCTAAACTCTGCCTGTTTATCCCCTGATCAAATTCTGAGATAACACAGGTTTACTTAGTATTACTAGTATTCAACCAATAACAAGTTGAATGTTAACTTGTTAACAATCACAAGTAATGAGACACTTTTCCTATAGAGAGTAAAATTGCTTTTGATGAACTTAAGTATTTCTTGATTTTTGTTTTTGAAAAAAATATATATATCCCAATGTTCAACAGTATAATAGAATATTTTAAATGTATGCATTTTATTAATATCCATTTAACAACCTCATTTTCCAGCTGGGGTTTGGATCTGTCAGGATAGAGTAGAATATGTTGCCATAACAAATAATCCTCCAAATAATGGTGGCTTAAGACAACAATAGTTTACTTCTCAAATACACTGCCATCCATTGCAGATCAGCATTGCAGACTTTAGGTTCAGAGTCCACAAGCATTTGAGCTGACGGAGGGGTGCTTGAAAGGTGCTGGTAGCCATACCAAAAGGAAGGAGAGGGCATATTTAACTACTCCTTGACTCTTTAAGCTTTTACCCAGAAGTAATTTCTGTTTGCATTTCATTGGACAAAGGGAGCAAGAAAATACAAACTTACCGTGTGTCTAAAAAGAAAACCAGAAAAAATTGGTAAACAGAACTGATGATTACTACAATCTGTAGTACTACAATCTGTCCTTCTGGTTATGAAACATTTGGTTCATTCTCATTCTTGCATGCAAAACATATCTACCCCTACCCAGGAGAAACAACTTAAAATTTCCATACGATTACAGCATCAAATTCAAAGCCCAGGATTTCGGGATAATGCACAGTGGTTTCTTCATCATTCATCATCACTCTATCCAGGAGAGGAAAAGCAAAGGGCACACTGGAGTTACTGGTCCATGACAAGTCTAAAATTCTAGAGAGATATTTTGAGGGTCCCTATCCTGGAGTGAAGAATACTCCTTGATTAGCCTCTGATTGCTTCCTTGTCCACAGTTCACTGTGGTCCTTGGATTTGTCTTCTTTGTTCATTACTTGTTATTATACTCCTTGGCCACATAAAAAATGAGCATCAGGGAATATGCCCTCTTGGGGCCTGAGGAGGTTTTTCAACCCACTTCCTGATCTTAGTTATAACTCCAAGAGTCATTTAAATCTTCAGCTTTTCTAGGCTTTCTATTTCTTTGGAGGTACACAATTTTTTAAAACTTATTAGGCTTCTTATCAATATTATTCTGGTAATTTCCGTATACAAATGATTGTACCTACAGCTGTTTTCTAGACAAAAGTCTTAGATTTGCTCTATTTTTTTGCTTTATTGCCACTTCCAACTCTCGTATTAATTGTTGGTACTTTGGGAATATCAGGTTTCTTTGGAAGACCCACAACTTCAGTCTCTTTTCTCTTAGCCCTTTTTGTCCAATTGAAAGCATTTACAGGGTGTAAACTTGATCCATCCAGAAGTTTTAACAATAGGTGCCCATTGCAACAATTATCAGAATTTTTCATTCTTATGTTTTACTGTTTGGATTGAAAAGCAATCAGGTAGGTCCCTGAGTTTTTGGAGGCTTTCTATTTCCTTTTTATTCCTGCTTGCAAATATACAAATTTTTTCAGAAAAAAATTAGAATAAATTAGTCTTTCTTGTCATGCCTTGCCAAACACACCTAATAGCAGCCAACCCATGCTAGTCAGTCCCATGTATTTTAGGTTATTTGTTAGAGCAGCATCCCAAATTCTAGGTGCCAATTCCTATGTCAGTCAGGGTAGACTGGTTTATATACCAAAGTCAAAAACAACTCCAAATCTCAGTGGCTAAAGAAAAAAGGTGGGGGCAAGGGGGGCCAGGGGGGCCAGGGAATAGGGGCTATTTCCGGTTCATGCTGCACGGCCACTGCAGATTGTCAGGGATATCTGTTCATTGCTGTCATTCAGGGTCCCAACCACTCCCTCAAAAGTTGCTGGTCATCGCTCCAGGCTTAAAGAGAGAACATACTGAATCACACACCACCTCTTAAAGAAATCACCCAGAAGAGCCACGTATCGCAGAAGCCAAAGCAAGCCACATGGCCACACCTAACTCCAAGGGAGCTGGAAACACAACCCTACCATGTGCCCAGAAGGAAAACTGGATATTCTTAATGAACTACACGGTTTATCACAGAGGAGGACTTAGAGAAAAAGATTTAGTAACTTAATAAGTGATAAAACAACTCAGCAAATAAAAGGAAGAAATTCCCTTCCCACCATCAACTTATACTTAGAGAGTTCCTAGATTACAGACACTATACAAAACGAATAAAATATAAAGGAACAGTATTTTAATAGCTTCTACTCAAAAGAGAAATATCAAATCACTGTTATATTTTAGCAAAAATGATTTTTTCATTCCCATCTCTCCTACTTACCAGAGTACAGGACTTAATGTGGAAAAATTTCTTAGATAAAATAATTTAGAGCTTAGCTTTTTTTTCCCTTATACTACTTCTGAATGTTGTATCTCAGCAGCCTCTATAATCTTCTGAGATAATGTGGGCTACAGAGAAAAAGAAATCTGAGATGGGCTTAGCACAGAAGAGATATTAGTGCTTTACTTAGGCGTAACCTTGGGCAAGTCACTTGTTATTACTTGCTAAGGTTTCCTATTCATAAATGTTTGACACCCACATACACTACAGGGCTGTTGGAAAGGTTAGTGTGATAATGTTTGAGAAGTGCCTTGAACCACTAAACACTAAGGTGCTAGAGCCAATTTAAGAGATCATCCTTTCAAATAAGACTCAGTAAACTCATCTCTTGTTCCTCTACTCAAAATATTAACAGGAGCTACAAAACGCCACACCTTAGCAGAATGAGCAGATTGTTCTTTAACATACCTCAGCTGCATAATCTGTCCAATTATGTCCCATTATCCTGCCTTTCCCCAAGCTGTTCAGTACCTAAAAGCTCTTCAAGCTTTACTATTCAAAAGCTGAATATGGGCCATCAATTTCTCCTTCTGTGTTGCTTCCAGTTACCACAGCCTAAAGAGATCTTCAAGGAAATAGTTATTCACATGGTACTCACTCCCATCAATAACTCATTACTTCCACAGTCTGCAAAGTCAATTGGACTGTGTTTACAAGACACAAACAAAGGTGGAACAGAGAAGGGGGCTATGCCGCAAAACTTTATAAGTAGTATCAATGCCCGGCTGGTTTGACCGTAACTTTTCAGGTCTCAATTTGATTGCCTACTCTCCAGCCTCTCCTTGGTCTCTTTTTAATGCCTCTTTGCATCATACTAGCTTTATGCCTATAGTAACTATCTAATTAAGATCTTATTCATTAATCATATACCAATGTATTCACAAATGTGATTCTTCTTTTGTTTAAAAAGTAATTTTTTCTCAAACTCTTAAAATTACATTTGGGAAAATTTTATAGTTTCATGTGATTACTCAAGACCCAAGCCTACCAAGTATAATAGAAATTCTTAGTATATGATTTGGTTATGAAATATGGTGTGTGGTTAACCAAATATTCATCATATTAATGCATAATATCTATCAATGGGCTAGCAATTTACAAAGAATGAGAATATGATCAAATGTTTTTCATATCAAAATTCACCATACATTTTTTTCATTGGAAATATACTTCAAGATTATGATGAATCTCAAGGTTATCTTTATAGAACTATCATTACACCACAAACAGAAGTGGCACATATTGTTAGTGGCCCCAGTTAATGAATTTCCTGTATCAATAACCCCTTCTCTGTCATTTTATAGGCTCCTCCTATTCAGGCTCTGGGTTCAGTCAGGTCACTTGATTTGGCCAATTGGACAGGATCAAGCTTGACACTCACAGAGACCTGAAAAAGTACTTGCACATTTTTGCTTTCTCTCTTGCTCTTCTGCCTTCAGGATGTGAACATTCCCAGGCTAGCCCACTGATGGGTGAGACATGCAGCACTGAGTCAACCCAATGTTCCAGCAAAGCCTCAGCCATGTCAGAAGATGTAGCTGCCTTGCTGACCTGCTGCAGGCCATAGATGGCCTCACTGGTCCCAGTTCAGATCAGCAGAGCCGCCCATCACATGACCCATTAATAAAAATAAATATTTACCATAGTATGCCACTTAGGTTCGAGGATAATGTGACAGCATCTTCATTGCCACGCATAACTGATACATGGAAGGATTATTAAATAAAGATTTGAGGTTAACAGAATGCCAGAACATAGAGTTCACAATGCCCAAATTAGTCTTGAAACCTGTTAATACAAAATTCTCTTATGGAGCTACACAGTAACATATTATGCAACTTCAGAGGAAAAAAAATATTAATCTAAAATGTTCTTTAAATGTCATTTTACCATATTGAGCAATCCAACATTGCTTCTGAAAGTCACTCCACTTCCCTCTTTTTTCTCCTAAACAAATAGATATATGTGTAAAGCTAGGAAGACAGCTTGAAAGAATGGAAAGGTTTCCTTTGGTTTTTTTTTTTTTTTTTTTTTTTTTTTTTTTTTTTTTTTTTTTTTGCTGTACGCGGGCCTCTCACTGTTGTGGCCTCTCCTGTTGTGGAAAACAGGCTCTGGACGCGCAGGCTCAGCGGCCATGGCTCACGGGCCCAGCCGCTCTGCGGCATGTGGGATCTTCCTGGACCGGGGCACGAACCCGTGTCCCTTGCATCGGCAGGCGGACTCTCAACCACTGCGCCACCAGGGAAGGCCTGGAAAGTTTTTAAAAGCTGAGCAGTGAGGGAAGGTATGCCTCCAAAACAACTGTGCCTCTGCTGAGAACTCACACCCTGGATCCACTGAGAGATGAGAATGGCTGTGAAGGGGACCCCAGAAAATTTCTCTGACAACCTCGCTAAGACTGAAGAATGTGCACACCATCCCATCTTAGAGATGGTTGACTATGTTCTCCCCTGCACTGGGCTCTTTAAACAACAAGATTCCACTCAGTGTTCAGAATCTTTGCCCTTCCAGAAGCTCTGAAATGGAGCATCCCAATACCAAATCACCAAACCTCCCATGGTTATCCATGGGGTGCGAGATACCACACAAGTTCAGCATCCTGCAAAGCCACATCAAAGGCTTGAATTTGGTAGCAGGCGACACTTCTTCGACTTTGAACTGTGCCTGGCTTTAAACTTGACTTGCCGTCTTGGAAAAGTAGGTGTCTCAGATGTCCTCTTAGTCAAGAGTTACAGTGAGCTGGAGGGGCATTCCTTTCTCAGTAAGATGAATGCAATGATTGCTCTGTCATTCTCATCTACTTGATACTGAAGCCTCCAGTCAAGAACTTCACAATCCCCCTCCCCGCCCCACTGTTTCCATTACCTTAAAGTTAAGTCTCTTCTCTGAACAATTCACAGATACAGGCTTATGAATCCCTGCAAAGAAGTCACTGTAGTGTTGCTGTATTCTATAGTCTGAGGAGGAAAGACTGGAAATATAAAAGGCTTTTACCCCCAAAAAAGGTAAAAACAATGCTAAGAAAAAAATTTGGACCTTTTAACTCCCAGCCCAGTACTTTTGCTATAAACACTGGATGTTCATTGCTGAAGAAACAGTGTAACAAATAATATACACTTGCCATTCACAAGTGGGAGGAAAATGTTATTTCTGGACCAGATGTACACACCTGATAAACATTTAATTGTAATGATCTTCCATTTAATCTTTTCTACAATCTTTTTAATTTTTAAGAAAAATATATATTTTATCCTGCTCCTCCCTCCTTTCCCAGCCTCTGTCATCTGTCTCCAGTTCTTTCTCCAACAGTATCAGCGTTGGAAGAGGTTATCTAAAGGAAGTGACCACAGGTTGACCTACAAACTGGACCCAGGTAGCTGAAGGCTTCTCACCCTCCTCCCTGTCCTTGGGATGTAGATCCTGCCCACGGTTCCTACAGTAGGAGCCGTTTCAAGGATGCAGCCTTGGGAGAGTAAACTGTTGTTGAAACCATCTGGACAGTATATGTGACTGAACCGTGTTAAGACCTCTATATAAACTTTTTAGATTCTGGCTGGTGGGTGTGGAGATCTACTCATCTAGCAGCCACCCAAGACAAGCCTCATATGCAAGTTCTCTGGCTTATCAAAACTGCCACCTACCCAGGTGGAGTGGTCTGCCTCTTTCTTCTGTTTCTCCTTACCCTCCATTTATGGAGACCAGTTTCAGATTTCACCCAGGGAATTTCCAAAGTTGAGAACCAAAAATCAGGAGTTCCAATTACGATTTAGAACTTTATAAAAGCAAATTCATTACTGAAGAATTTATGCAAATGAATTTCCTCCTACCACCCCCCCCCACTTCCAGCCTTGGAGAGAAAGACTCCAAGGATCAAGGAAAAACTGTGCAAGAAGTTTATTCCAAAGTTTAACTGCCTGAACTTCACCGACTCTGAATATCACAGATGGATTTTAGAGAATGATGTGAACTCTCAAAATATACAAATTTTAAATATACAAATTCATATGCCTTTCCTTTGGGGAAAAGTTAATGTATATAATAAAGATTAAAAATGAAGAAGAATGATATTTAAAGAACTTTGCATGCATGCCCATAATGAATTCATCACATATTTGTAAAGTACCACAATTATACTATTCTTACTCAAAAAAGTTTTCATAAATTCTCCTCTTAAAATAAAACTATTTGATTATGTTTTAGAAAGATTTGGCATATAGCATGCAGCTCCAACTTTTATCAGTATAACCCAAGAAAAATTTGCTGTACTGTGCTTCTGAATTTTATTTTATTTTCCGAGTAGCATCATACAACTACAGCAGAAAATACAGGTGTTACTGTATTTCAGTCTTCGTGGCTGATTTGACGTTAAGGTAAGTTTCAATTTTCAACTATCTTCTGACACAACCCAAGTTTCCCAGCCTCATCAAGCATTTGCATTCTAAACCCACCAATGTCTTGGAACACTCCCAAACCTATCACAATTTCATGAGCGATTTTTCCTACTGATAAATTCTCCCTGGTTAGAACAATCCACAGTGGAGTAATTTGGGAACTAGCTGCTTGGTCTAATTATTTGAAATACATTTTTGCTTAATAGCAATAAGAACACTGGAGTTTCTTAAAGGTTTCTATGGCTAACATCAATTCAGAAATCATGCATTTGTGTGCCTACCCGCACCCCAGCACAACTGGAACACAGCCCAGCCGCTCCCGAAACCAGGCTTTCCAAAGACACAATATACATTTTGATTTTGTTTTTCTGAGCATGTTCCCAATTTTCACTTTCAATAGGAATATTTTTAGAGATCATTGAAAGCAAAATGTCTTGAAAATGTCTTCAAAACTTCTCTAAGTTTCTTTCCAAATGTCATGATTTTTGGAAAAGACCACACCAAGTGGTAAAGAGATGGACAAGACTGCAAACACTTCTAAAATCTCTTTGGAGATATTCCATGTACCACATTATATATGAACTGAGAAATGAAACATCTGTGACTAATACAAAATTGAGTCTGTCTTAAATTATAATTAACAGCAATGAGAAAATGTTGCCTGTTCACTTCTTCAGAGAATAAGTCATCTTTTTACCATTAAAAAGCTTGAATCAATGATTATTATTTGTATAATTGCCCTGCCCCGTACTTTTCCAAATTGCAGCTCAAGACTCACAATAGAATAAGAACAATGAGAACTCTTATGACACTTTAATAAGGCCTTCACAAATTAGTTTTCAGAGGACTTTAAGCTCTCCATAATACTTAATCTGTAAGACCTCTTTTTGGCCTCATATCAAATATTCATACCATCTTTTTCTTTGCACCAAACACTAAGTTGATAGAACTTAAGCTTCCAGCTTTAGAAAATGTATAGTACTAATTTTTCTCCTGACAAAATTTCCAAGAGAATGTAACAAAGGAGAAGAGAATAAATTAAATTTCTTTGAGGACCCATGCTGAGGCCTCTAGGCTGTGCTCATGTAAGAGGAAATGAGCTCCAAGTATATCAGTGCTTCATCACAGAAATGGGCACCTGATCCCCAAAGACTCCCCAGCCTCTCCCCATTCCAACTTCACTGATACAGGCTCTTTCCTTTAAATAGTCTTGTCTACATTTGTCCTGCCAACGATCTTCACAGTTTGGGACACATCACCCCTCCTTTCTAACTACTTAGTTGCAATGCATTCTTCAAAGCTAGCTCCAGTCTCGTCTTCCATTTGAAGTTTCTTTGACAACTGACAGTCTTGCTTTTTCTGTGAACTCTCTGTCCTCTGAATTCCTATTATAGCCCTATGGTCTTGCCTTCTTAAGTGTGTGAGTGCCATATCTCAACTCAACAAAAAGCTACTCGAAGGCAGGGTGTTGCCCTATTCTCCATTAATAAGAACAGCAATACCTGGTAGACCTGTGAAGACACCTTGGAAAACCATAAAATTACTTTTCAAATTTCAATCCCCTTACATATTCCTTTCTATTTGAGTTTCACAATAACTCTGTGAGATAAGCCAGGACAGTCTTTTAATAATCATATTGTGCAGATATGAGAAGTAAAAGTTAGATCTATTTAGTGACAAACCAATGGTACCCTTGCTGAGACTATAAACTAGGTCTAGTGTTCTTTTCACTAATAACAGTTCCAAAGTTTTCACATGAGAATAACTTTCAAATATCTAAAAATTCATAGACCCCAAAATAATTTTTGTTGCACTTAATTTATTTTCTACCCAGCCTCTGGTGATTACCTTCCAAATTCTCGAGCCCCTCTGACACCCAATAAAGTCTGCTCTGTCTGCCGTGCCTCTACCAACCTCAATTACCCTAGGCTCCCAAATCATTTTCAGTCTCTCAGCTATGGTCTGCCTGGCTGGCCCTCTTCCACTGCCAACTGGGACCCCATGTAACATAAACCATAGTTTCACTTAAAAAATAATTTCTTAACATCTTCCTACATCTTGGCATTCCAGACTATGAGAGTTGCTTGTCCCTGGGAAAGGGGGTTTCTGCATAGGTTCTCAAGGAGCTGAGTCTCTGTATATTGAGCATAAGAAAACGCACAGCAATATATTATAGGCTGGGGTCCTCAAAAAGTTTACCATTTTCATAGAACACAGATACTCATGAGACAACTTTAATTCAAAATGCTATTAAGATAAACATAAGAAATTAATGCTTTGACACACTCTGTCTGCTCTTTGACAGCCATGTTTACTTCTATTCCCTCTTTCACTTCTCTAACTCTGCTGTCATCTCTGCTCTCTTCAAGGTCTTATTTGACCTGGGCTTTGAAGTATATAAAGAATGTTCATAGACATGAAATGGGGCAAGAACATTCTAGGTTTTGCAGGGCAAAGCAAGAAGCCTGAATGGAAAAGTACTCTACATTAGAGATTAGGGTCTGGCGTCACAGAGATCTGGGTTCTAATTCTGATTCTGGCAACTAGTTGTATGACTTTAGTCAAGCTGCCTAACTTCTCTGAACCCAAGTTTCTTTATCTGTATAATGGTCATAATACAATCACCTACCTTATTACTTTGAGTATTAAGTGAGATAGAGGGCTTCCCTGGTGGCGCTGTGGTTGAGAGTCCGCCTGCCGATGCAGGGGACACAGGTTCGTGCCCCGTTCCGGGAAGATCCCACATGCCGCGGAGCAGCTGGGCCCGTGAGCCATGGCTGCTGAGCCTGCGCGTCCGGAGCCTGTGCTCCGCAACGGGAGAGGCCACAACAGTGAGGGGCCCATGTACCTCAAAAAAAAAAAAAAGTGAGATAGAGCATCAAAAGTATTTAGCACAATACCTATCACATTTTTTGTTGTTGTTTGCTGGTTTGGCTGCACTGTGAAGCTTGCCAGATCTTGGTTCCCCTACCAGGGATTGAACCCTGGCCCTGACAGCTAGAGCGTGGAATGCTAACCACTGGACCACCAGGGAATTCCCCTTATCACATGTTTAATACCCAAACTATGTTGAATGGTGAGTAAAGAGATTTGACTAGAGTATAGGTGAATAACATTAACTGAGGGAGCAGGCACTATTTTTAGAGCCTTTTCACTTTATTCTGACCACAATGACAAGTCCAAGGCTTAGAGAAGTTAAGTATTGCCAATGTCACACATTTAAGTTGTAGAGCTCTTTAGCCTCCTGAACCTGCACCCTTATCAGTGCTTCCCTACTGTGCCCCAAAGATGTTATTAATCATGAAGACTTTGAAAGCCAGAGCAAGAACTCTTAACTTCATTCTCGAGGCATAAGAACCCATTGCATATTTTTGTCAGGAAGCAATGTCTATCTAAATTTCAGAAGGGTATCTGGCATTCACACGAACAACTGGGTAAGAAGGACCAGTCAGAGAGCTATTGCACTAGCCTAAGCAAGAAGTGGTGAAGCCCTGACTTAAGCAGTAGGAGCCAAGTGTGGAAAGAAAACCAGAGAATGTGACCAAGGAAGGTCCTGAGCAATGTACAGTGGGAGATACAAAGATGGTGCAATGTGGTATAAGAAAGATATAAAAAATATGGGGAACCATTTATTTGTCCAGAAAGCATCTCATCTCACCTTCTTCTCCATTCAGAAGCTCTTTCAAACCCTACCTCCTATAAAAGGTCTCTGCAAACTGTTGAGATGGACACCTTTGAGGTAAGTAGAATGGAGAAAACATACCTCTCTAGTAAATGGGCTTCTTTGAAGTTTTTTTTTCTAGTTGGTGTCAGCACCAGACAGTAAGATATCCTTGAAAGTTAGTGCTAGAGCTCATTAGTTGCATCCACCATTCAGGAAAGCTAAAAAGAAGAGAATATTAGGAGTCAAATGATCTGCTGTCCTTGCACCTCAAGCATGAAATAATGTGTGTGGCAGTGCTTTGAATACTAGAAGGTGTTATTGTAATGTAATGGCCAGTGACATCTCCGAGACACCTGAGAGGGACTGAATACAGTCTTATACCAGTCTCTGTGTATAAACTAATGGACTGCCTGATTATTATCCAAATCAGGTTTACCTGATTTCAACCGTTTTCCCACTAGTACTCCCCTAAGATATTTATTCTTTCCAATATATCAGATTTTAAATATTAACTCTGGTGCCAAGTATTAAGATATTCACATTAAAATCACTGGCTTAAAGTTTAATTGTATTGATCTGATTTTTACAGGCAGCACTCCCCCAAAATATTAACTATGCTATGCTGCAATGCAACATTGACTCAAATTGGTATTGAACATAAAACCCAACCTGCAATAATGCAATCCGTAAACCCACAGAAGCAAAGACAAAGCATAATCGAGACTGAGTCTCACCTCCTCCACTGCTGATTCCGTCTCTCTTTCACTGTCTCGGTGGCAGCCCGTTAAGGGGCCCTCAAGCAGTGAGGGGTGCCCCATTTACTGAGAAACTGAGGAATCAATCTGGACAGGAAATCATCATCAACTTCTGATGGATCGTCAGAGGCAGGTAAAAGTAACACAAAGTATGCAAGCCTGGGAAACAAATTAAATAAACAAATGCCTCCAGTTTTGGCTGAAGGCATTAACTTAGATGAACAACTACAAGAGAATCACTTATACTCATCTCAAACTTAATGACCAAAAATTAGATAATAATCTGACCCAACTCACCTCTGTGAAAGGGACAGAACTAAGTTTGGGAGCCACATGAGCAGGGTTCAAACCCAGGACCCTCCACTTGCTGACTATAAAAGTCTGGACAAATCACACTGTTAGCCATTATTTCCTCCGAAATTGGGAGAAATAATTTTTACTTCGTCAGCGCCATAACAAGGATTAAATGAGATAATGTGGTGAATGTACTTTGTACGGAAGATAGTCAATAAATGTTATTTTCCTTCCTTCCTATTTTAAAGAGCTGTTATGGGAATCCAATTATAGTAGAAATGAATATACTTGAAAAAATTTTAAAGATCTATGCAAGTGCAAAGCATTATTATTATGATTATGCTCCTTCAACTCAATTTTCTCATTTTATCCAGGCACTGGTGTTCTTTAAAAAAAAAATGGTTTGTGGATAAAAGACAAGCTGAGAAGAACAGAGTTAAAAAACTAATGCAGGGCTTCCCTGGTGGCGGAGTGGTTGAGAGTCTGCCTGCCGATGCAGGGGACGAGGGTTCGTGCCCCGGTCCGGGAAGATCCCACGTGCCGCGGAGCAGCTGGGCCTGTGAGCCATGGCTGCTGGGCCTGCATGTCCGGAGCCTGTTTTCCACAACGGGAGAGGCCACAACAGTGAGAGGCCCGCGTACCGCAAAAAAAAAAAACTAATGCAGACAGTAGAAAGCTGATGTTTCTTCATTCATTTCCAGCTTTGTGTTACTTGTTAAGTAAGCAAATAAAACTAAACCAATCAGTTCCAATTAACTTTCCTGGAAGTGAGGAACCAAAAATAAAAGAGCAAGTTATATACGTATTTTTTTAAAATTTCTCAGTGGTGAAAAAGTCCCTGAAGTCTGTACAGTAAAAAAAGTAGTATGCGATGACATCACTAACAGAATGCTAACTGCTATCTGAAACAACACTCTTAAGACCCTCTGGTGATGGGGAAAGAGCAAGATCTCTGGGCTTCTGTGGGTATTGCTCACAGTTGACTCATCCAATTGTTATTTGCAGGAGCGCTCAAGGAGCGCTGCTGTGTGGTTACCAAAAAAAAAAGTGGATTTCTAAGGACTGCACCCTAAATTCTGCAGTAGTGATACCTCCAAAAATAGCAATAAAAAGCAAGGGCTTCAATCTACTCATGGTATGAAGCTATCAGTCCATTAGCATTTGTGTAGCAGCAACTACCAGAAACAGCCTCAATAATGCCGCTGGTGGAATGACTATTCTTATAAAGATACACACATAAAAGGAACACCCACAATTGGACATGACCCTGGGAGCATAGGGAGAGAGACTGGAAGTCAGGACACTCAATTTAACTTCAGAAGAGACATTTATTTCAAGGCTTAAGTTTCAAGACACAACTAGTCCATTTCTTGTTTAAGAAAAAAAAAATTACTCTTTCTCTATATGCCTTTAAAAACAGAATTCTTCAATACTGTCCTCAGAGAAGCTTAGTTGTACAGGAAAATAGATCTTTTCAATCCTGTAGAACTTCATTCTTCATTTAAAACATGAAGGAGAAGGAAATACGTGTCTAGCTTTAAAAGGTGTTAAGATACAGAGAACATTGCAAAATGGTCATTTTAACTTAAAAGCCAAACATTTTCTTCCTTCTATCAGTTTTCCCAATCAATTTCTTCTCTTCACCCACAAATACTGTTTTAC
This sequence comes from Tursiops truncatus, assembly GCF_011762595.2. Lineage (NCBI taxonomy): Eukaryota > Metazoa > Chordata > Mammalia > Artiodactyla > Delphinidae > Tursiops > Tursiops truncatus. The sequence continues at coordinate 106,453,125 of NC_047034.1, read as the reverse complement.
CTCATCAAGGGTCCTATGTCTTCAAATCCAAACATATGGAATAGGTTGCCTTTTTCAATACCCTCATTTCTCAAGTAGGAAATACCTCACACATATTATTGAACCCAGCAATTCCTTGTCTAAATGTCATCATAATTCCATTGGATATGGAATTGTTAATGTTATCACCAATAAACAGGAAAATATGAGGTGAAAGGGAAACAAAATAGCATTGATGAGCTGTGCTCCAGTACTGTACATTAAAATTCTCTTCACTGTAGAGCTTTTTCATCTTTTGAAATCTGAGAAAGGGCTAAGATACATGCTAATTTTTTTTTAAGTTCACACCATTTAGCAAAACCATCCAAACCATTTTGGTGTACAGAGATTTTATTTCTAATCTTTCTGTGCAAAATGCTTTGTTAAATCCTGATGACAACTTTTATGCATAATGCATAAAATAAACTGTGCCAAAATCTAAGTCACTTTCAGAAGCATGTAAACCCCTTTAGAAGCAAAATGACATATTACAGGGCATGTCGTTGCACTACACTGGAAAAGCCACACGGCAAGGTTGACGGAAAGCACTGTGCTCTATATCATTATCTTCCAAATGTCTGATATGTGTGGCTACCTTGGTTTACTTGCATTCAAAAGTGTGTGTTATTTCTTAAAAGATTTTTCATATCTTGATGCCTCGTTTATGTACTACATAAATTCAACTCTTCTTCAACACTTCTGGGAATCTTCACACTTTAAAAAGACCAGATACTTATTTCATATATCCGAGAAAATCTTCTCACAGTCCAAAAAATAATTTAAAAAATGTTTGTGTGTGTGGTGAATTAGTATTTCTACACATGTGTCTATCGTTTGATAAATCAGATAGGTAACTCCAGTTCAAATCTTATGGCTGTTTTTGCTTATTTAAAACCGTAAAAATAGAGACTGAGAAGGAAAAAGACTTAGCATTCAAAAGTAGGTACTATAAATCCTGTCATGCAAGAGCCAAATAAAAAAATAAATAAATAAAAATCAGAATAATAACAATGAATCACTAGCCAGTGTCACTAAAATGATTTGTTTTACTCCTCTAATCTTTACCGTATCTAAACTGACTATAATAAATGAATAATTGCTCTGAATACAGAGCAGTTAATTGAAAAACTGCACCAAGTATAAGACCAAGAAATCATAACACATAATACAAGGTTTCATCAGTGTTTAAGAACTTGTCTTTGTCAATATTTTTAAGGTTCAATGTAAATGATACTGTTTACTACCATATATTACAAACCATCATGAATTATGTTAGATGTCCCATGAATATTAATAGTCTTAAGTTACAGGACATTTCATCAACACACATCAAGGTGTGAAATTCTGATGGAGTTTGGTTTCCTCCTGAAAGGAAAGGGTGTGATTTAAGTGAGCTTTATCTTGAAAGCCAAGTTTCTGAGGGCAGGCCCTATTCAAAAGGCATGTGTCAATTTGACAAAGGGTGGGCATCCCCTTGAATGTGGAAGGGGTGACATCTAGCTTACGGGCAGGTTGTTTTCCAAAGTTCTCCTCTAGACATTAATTTACCATTGTGTGTACCAAACAATTCAAATCCTGAGAGGGCGGTGGGTATTAGAATGCAGAAACAAAAACTGCATTGTTGATTTCAAGCAGTGCTGTCCTGGGAGAGCACACATTTGTGATGGCATCCCACAGTAGACAAAATAAGAATTAGTTGAGGGAAAGCAAGGGGACAAAGACGAGTTGTTAATTATTTGGGCCAGTGGCAAATGTCCTTTCTGCAAAATCTTCGAAAATCTATAGCACCTGAATTTGCATGAAAGTTGTATTATGTGCATATTTCTTTATTGAAAATAAAGCACTTCTGGCTCAGTTCAATAATAACAGCTTACAGGAGAGTAATTGAAGTTATCCAATTCTCTTCCCATTGAAAATGACCGACAGCACATACACACATAGACACACACAGAAAAGTCTGTCCTGCCATTTTATTGAGACTGAAGTAAAAAGGAATTGGGGTTAGGCACTGTGTGAGCATTTAACACACACCAAATGATGATATGGTTGGTGAAAATTATCCCTTTTTCTTCACGTTCCTTTTCCAAATTCTCATCTTGCTCCACCCCCTGCTGAGCTCCTATTGACTTCAAAGAGAGGTCCATGGGGGTCCAGAGTAAGATGAGAATTAAGCCCCGCATGCATAATTTCTGTGGTCTCTTATTCATAACATACACAATAAGCACTGGATTTGAAAAGGCTCTAACAGAGGTTGATAATAGCTCCCGAACCATCAAGTATCTTCTTGGTATACTAAACGATATCACCAATTGTGCCAGTGGAAACACTGAACACTCTGAGGAAAAGACCATGCCAGGTCTTTATTATTATCCTCATCTATTGTTATTACTCTAGCTAAAAATAATAATATTTATGTTGTATTAGAATCACAATCTCATTACTGAAACTTTTATAAGACCACAGGCATGTCTGAATCTTTGTAATAAGGGGGCTGTACAGAAAATTCTGAAATCTGCTCCCAGGAAATCTCACTTATCCCAAGGTGCAAGAAGACGTCATGTGGACCAGCATACAACAGCAATAACACAAAATTACTGTGAACAATGATGAAGAAATAATAGGTGGGATGAAGTCTGTTTTTAGAATACTGGTAAGGAAGACAAGTTAGTCTATTCTGGGACTACAAATGACATAGATGACATTAGAAGGAAAAGCTGGGGTGAGGCTGGAAGACGCACCAGCAAATTACAGCATTGTGAAAAGAGTAATATGGGGAGGTGAGAATGTAGAAGTAATAATGCCAAGTCACAACCTAATGGAATCTGACCATCTTGGGAAGCACGACTCTATACCATGACATTAGTTTATTACTCACAGATGAAAGCATTCAGTCAAGTACAGACAAATGAGGAGCAGGTAAAGATAAATCAGTCTCCCTAGTATATGTTTGGTCCATCATTATTTCATCCTACAAAGTTTTTACCTAGGTATGTGGTTAATCTAATATTGCCTCTTATTTTTCACTGTCCTGTATTTAAAGGATAATTTGCTTTCTCAAATATTGATGCCTTACTATCTATACTACACTATCAAAGACAGACAAGAATGTGGATTTGCTGAGCAACTCATTTGCTTACATAATTTTTAGATAATCATTTTGACGTTTCTTGGTATCCAGGATCCTCAAAAGCAGCTGATAGCTCATCCCACTTGAAGTGTATTTATAACTTCGATGGGCAGCCAAAGTGCTCTCCCCTATTTATAGATAAGGCCTGCAACTTATGGAAGGTAGTCAACAAAAATTACAATGATGTCACAAATCTAGGAAGCACTTTATGGTTTGTTTACAAAGAAGTTTCACATATTTTATTTCATTTGTTCCTCTCAACAATACTGTAGGTCAGTTGGAGAGAATAAAGTGGAACTTCTAATTACCAGGGCAGCTTCCAACAGACCTCTTTGCCCTAACAGATAAGGCACGTAATTAAGAATTAGACATATTGCTTCTTTTGCCACTGACTTCACTTTCCTGGATATCTCACAGTATCCTTAGCATGTGACCTTTTTCTCAGCTTTCAGCATTGCTACTTTCACAAATAAATGCAAAAAGGAAAAACATGACAGTAATTCAGAGATGCTATATAGGTGTTGGGCTAATAGTGTATATACTCTGCTTTCACTTCTTTGAGGTGAACATTATGCCAACATAATGTCATCTGTTGTTCTAGCTCTGTGACTCAATAACGCATGATTCTGAGGACTAAACAGGGAAAACCAGGCTTGCTTGATATCCACCTGTTTTTCCCTCCTGATTCACTATTTAAAATGAAATCCATGGACATGTAGTTCTATGGGTCCCCAGCACCTGACTAAGCACTTAGTACAGAGTAGGTAATCAATAAATACCTTTAAAATGAATGAATCAGTCAATGTGTGTATTGTGTGCAGAGACACTTTTTTAAAACAATTATATGATTCATTTGCCTTTAAGACATTACTCTCAACTTGAAGCCAATTTAAAATTTTAGGCTCTATGATTTGTTTTACTGATGGGCCCCACTACTGTAGGCATTTGAAGGTGGACACAAAAAGAAGAATTTAAAACAAAGGCATAGAATTATAACCCAGGCTTTTTCCTAGTCCATCAGGAAAGATGTCTTTTCTTAAGGAGGCCTTTTCCCCTTGTCTCTGTGGTTGAAGAATCTGAAACAAACACAACACACAGGCAAAAATCACATGTAAATGGTTGAAGCACATGGCATGCAACTGTCTCACATTCTCACAGCCTTAAGTAGTAGGAGATTATCCTTTTATCGAGGATAATTTTATTTTTCACTAGATATCTATCAAAGGAAAGATTACAACATAGCAGCTGGAACGCTGGAACCTACATAATGTCGTGTGCATTTTAATCATGTTGGATAAAACACTCTTTCTATGGATATCAATTATACTAATGACTCATATAATACTCTCATGTGCCTACGGGATATGTATTGTCACCTCTCTTTTGTCATAAAAATAGTTAGTAGCTCTGGATCCACACTGAAGTGGTTGCTTTCATTTTTATATAATGAATGAGTAACACTGTAAAAAAAGACATTTTATCCCATATTAGTTTAACAGAGTGAAGAGATTTCACATATGACAGTGCTAAATATACTCTTAAGCTGCTAATAAAGCCAAAGCCTGTGGGGAAAAATCCTAATGACGAGCAATGCCAGAAGTTTGTGTTTCTGAAACGAAGGCAAAAATGTTCCACTTAAGTATAATTTCTAAATATCTTAAAAAGGAACTGGGATTTCTAATAATTTCATTTCTAATAAATCTCCCTAGTCAATTTGGAATCATTTTATTTGCAATAAATCTCCTCAGTCAGCCTAAAAGATAAGCACACTTTTTTTTTTTCTATTCCCAGAGTGCAGTGTTATGAAGGAAGCTTCCTTTAATGTGTCCTTAAAATTAATAATGACAAGGGAAGGTATGATTCATAGCCAGACTACTACATGCTTCCTATCTGTCAACAGAACACAAATTTCTGCTAGAATGGTTGAAGATTATTCACCTAAAAATAAATAAATGAACACGTGACCAAATTCCTCAGGTTGTGTTCTAGAAATGCTTCATCTGAGGGTCCATCATGTCCCCATTCTTTAGAGTACCTGCTAGCAATGCTGGAATTAAGGCTTTATGAGAATTTCCATTATAAACTTCTAGTTTCCAGGTTTCAGTCATAAAAATGTGCTCAAAGCTGAACCTTGGCAAAGCAATTTAAAGACAAGAAAAAAACTTTTACCTGGTCATTTTTAAGTTACACAACTATAAAAATATACAGCTAGGAAGGTATCTCAGAAGCGTTCCCCTTACTAATAGTTTTGAAGGCATATGATTTTAATTATGCAGAAAACTGGTCGATTGGTCCACAGCATAGTCAGAATATTTGGGGTAGTTTGAAGGAAAAGGTAAAATAATGAAGTTATTTAAATTCCACCTAGAAGCTTTTAGATGTGCATTTTAAATGTCATATTCTCTTCAGTTCACCAGAGTTTTTAAAAAAACACTGGATCATCGCTTGCTTCTCCTTTTGTTCAACAAAATATTGTATCAATCTGAAAAGAACTTGGAAAATTCTCTCTAATTTAAGTACTGACATTTATAAGATACGTATACATTTAATTATTTATGTAGCAAAATGGAATGACCTGTATTAATAGAAGTTCCTGGTTTCTACAATTTCTCTTTACAAAAATTTCCTCTAAATTTTGTGGGTAACTCATTTAAATAGGTCAATAGAACCATTTCAACACTAAATCTTCAAGTACATATTGAGGGTTTCTTGGACTCTATTCATACAATCAAATAGAATATTTGTTAATGGATTATATCCCCTGTTCAAGTTTGATGGCCATTGGAAGTACTGATGATTTTGCCTCAGCCATCCAAATCTTAATACATAAACATGAGGACTAAGAAGAATTTTGTAAGGCAGAAGTCTTTGTAACTTAAATTTCTTCCCTTTCCCCCAAAATGGAGACATTAATTCCTTGATAATTATATATTTAATTTTTGACTATTCAAGACTTATTCTGAATGCTCATGAAGTGGTTATTTTTCTTAATTTTGCTCATGTGCACTATGAGGTCTGTATGTTGCAAGAATGACTTAGCTGGTGAGTGAGCCAAGCCAGCTGCTCCGAATCTTTATCCTAACCTCACTTTCTTTTCTAATCACTTTTATATATCCAGTAATAATATGTTTGTTTCTTGTGAAAAATATCCCTTAAAATAAAGGTAACTGGGGGCTTCCCTGGTGGCGCAGTGGTTGAGAGTCCGCCTGCCAATGCAGGGGACACAGGTTCGTGCCCCGGTCCGGGAAGATCCCACATGCCGCGGAGCGGCTGGGCCCATGAGTCATGGCCACTGAGCCTGCGCGTCCGGAGCCTGAGCTCCGCAACGCGAGAGGCCACAACAGTGAGAGGCCCACGTACCGCATAGAAAGAAAAAAAAAAAAAAAAAACGGTAACTGGTATTGAAAGTAACACAGGCTAAAAAGTAATAATTATTAGTCATAAAACAGAGCAATAGAGTATAGTGTCTTTGGAATTATACTGCCTGGATTCAAATCCCAGATTCATTCATTTCCTATTTGTGTGACTCCGGGCACATTATTTAATTATTCTAAAGCTCAAGTTCCTTATTTGAAAAAAAGGAGATAGAAATAATAATAAGGCTTCCTCATAAGGTTTCTGTGAGAATTGAGTTTCAGAGCTTATCAGACTGACCCATGATAGGTGCTAGTGACCTATTATTATAATTATTACTACCGTCACCATCGTTATCATCATCAGCCTCATCAAGGAGAAATATATAGAGGAGTTGGCTCCAAATATCTCCCACCAAGACATCCTAAGATTTTACAGCTCCCACAGTCTATGGGTTTTTACCCCATCTCCTTTTTTTTTTTTTAACTTCTTTTTGGTTTCTTTATGCTCACTCTCAGGCAACCCTTTAAATCTTAACTTTCAAGCACAACAACTTGCCCTTCTCAAAGGAAGCCAAGGGTTTCATATCCACCTACTAGTCAACAGCAGGAATAGTTCACAGCTTGGATAAAGATTTAGAAATCATACTTGTCAAATTGGTATATGACACAAAGTTGGCAGGAATCACTAATCTGCAAAAGCAGATGACAAAAGCAATGTCATGTAATGACAAAAGCAAAATTATAAAGAACCTGACAGACAAAAATGATAGGTAGAACCTAACACAGTGGTCAAGTCACATTTGGAATATTGGGTTAGTTCTGGGCAAGAGCAAACTAAATTGCATCTAAAAAACAATCTGAATGATGAGAGGACATAAAAACCCCAATATCTGAGGAAAGACTAAAGTATTTGTGACCATTTTTCCCAGATGAAGACTGAGGAGTCAAGCATACCTTTTTCCAAATATCTAAAATGCTGTGATTTGGAATAGTGGCTGTTCTTATTCTTCGTATTTCCATGAAGTTTGACCAGGGCTAGTGGATACAAATTGGAGGTGGATTTCAAATCATTAAAAAATGTTTTTTCCAAACTATTAGATATTTCTTTAAAAAAATGATTACGCTCATGAAGGGCTGTATTCCCAGTTTTCTCACCTTGATATTTTATTTCTATTTTTATTGGGCAACGCCAATGACTCCCACATGCCATGTATGCTGACCTCTCCCCTGACCTCTAGATCCAAATGTTCACTGGACTTCCAATAGGCCCCTCAAAGCAGATTCACTATCTGAATACCCGAATACGCTTCTATTCTGGGCTGCTTAGCTTGCTTCTCAGTCACCTAAGAAGAAACTTGAAGGGCCCCACTTCTCCGTTTTTCTTGATGGTGGTGATGATGATGATGATGATGATGGCAACTACTTTCCATTGAGTATTTGCTATCTGTAGTCAATGTGCTAAATTTTACATAAATTATATAATCTTTACAGTAATTTTTTAAAGTGTGCATTATTATTCTCATTTTATAGGGGAAGCGGAAGTCTTAATAGGGTAAGTAGCAGAACCTGGATTTGTAGTCAAGGGTATCTGACTCTGAAGTCTATATGATTATTCCCTCTCCTATACAGCCTTTCCAATTATTTATCTACTCTACCTTAGAATGTTTCTCCCTGCAGGTCTTCTCACTTTTCATCTCTCTGCAAGCAAGGGAACTCTGGCTCTTCACGTGGCTGTCTTTTTCTCTCAACCTTCATGTGGCAACTTATATGTCATCCTAACTGAGAAGACCCCCTTACCCCTTACCCTCATGGTACCCTGACCATAGTGTTCATCATCATTAGTTTTCCTTTAATATCTTCTTACTTGTTTATTGCCCAATTCCCTTAAAAAAATAGAAATTCCATGGGAGAGAACTTGCTATCTCAGTCTTCTCTGACTCTCCAGCACCTAGCTTGCACTCAGTCAGCATTTGTTGATGGATTGGTTGATGCAATATGGTTTTTACCCCATCTCCTCATGTGTAGTCTTTCCACCACTTGACATGGTTCAAGCCCTTATCTCATTTGGGCAACACTAACAGTCAGCCATCTTGGATCCAGTTTCTTCTAACTTGAGTACAGATACACAAAGAATCATGTCCCCTGCTCAAAAATCTTCCATGGCTAGTCTTTGACTACAGAATAAGACTAAACTTCTTAACATGACATTGAAAATTTGGTATTAACACCATCTACTGCCTTCTACGTTCCTCACTACCAGTGTTATCTGAGCAAGCTGTATAATTTCATGTCCTCATATCTATTCAATGCTGCTTTGTCCCAGAAACACTTTTTTCCCTCTCCTGAAAAAAAAAATCCATTCTTTAGGAATCACCTCTTCCACAAAGATTTACCTGGTTCCACCCTCCAGAGAAAAGTTAAACATTTCCCCACCCCCATATATTTCCATTGTATTTTATCTATTGTTTTTATATTTGTGGAATTAAATTACAGTTAATTATGCACTTGTCTTGTCTTCTCAACTAGATTTAAGATTACATAAGTGACATATAATAAATGCTTAATAAATGACTAAATTTTGAATAAAGGAGAAAGTTGAAGTAGGTGATATCTAACACCCTTTCATATTTGATATTTTATATATCTTTAATGATTCTATTATTTTAAAAATGGAAACTATTTTGGTAGCCCATGTCAGATTCTTTTATTTTTGATCCATGTCTACTCATTAAAAGCAGTTAATGTTAAAAAAAAAATATCTATAGTGCCAAAAGTGGGGAGGGGATTCAGATTAAAAAATTCTTAGGTTGTTTAATGTTGACACCTATTAAGCAACTACATTTTTCATTTAAATTAAAAATCTCCTCATACATTTCTGGTGGAAATTTAAATTGACAAATCTATTTGGAGGAAAAGCTGGCAATATGTATCAAGAGTTCTATAAATGTTTATGGTCTTTGACCCAAAATTTGACATCTAGGAAATGATAAACTGGGGAAAACAAAGGTACAAAATCAATTGTGTCATCAATTTACTATTGTATTATATATTTTATACTAAAATAGCCAAATAAAATTGGAACCAAAAGTTCAATAACAAGAATATGAAGAATATTTAAATAAATTAGCATATCGCCATACAACTAGAATACATTTTTTGAAAAATGAAGGACACAAAAAACTAATTGTTACAATGTGAAAACAGTAGCAAATAGTGTTTACCATATAATCCCAAATATATATGTATGTATACAGATGTACATATACATATACACACGTATAAATACATACATATATGCACGTGTGTGTGTGGAGGGGAGGGAAGGGGACATTAATATATAATCTCCAGGTGATGAGACTATGTACAATTATTATTTTATTTATTATTTATTTCTTTATTTTTCTTCTTTCTGTATTTTCCAATGACAATAATGAATAGATATTCCTTACGCATAAGATTTTTAAAATTATTTTAAAAGTTTTTGCACCCAGTCTGATTGACACCAGGACAATCTAAAGTACCTTTAACTATCTAGAATCCTCCCTGTATTGAAGCCTAGTAGGACTGTTAGCTAACCACACACTGTAAATTCTGTTTCAAACAAATGTATACTTGACACAAAACACCTTCCATGCAGCATGTTATAAAATGTATTATGAAAAATTAATACATTTTAATTAAAGAGCTCAGTAAAAAGTGGTGTAAAGAAGAGGGTAAATCTAATAAAGAAAGAGCATACATACTTTTTGGATGAAGTTGATATACGAAAGTGATGAATGGTTAATATAATGTGCCAAGGAGAGAGGGACATGTGTGGGAGAGATGCCCTAATATAATATGTATATATATTCATATCTGAGTAGAAAAAGCAAAATAAATCCCATCTGTTTTCACCCTCTTTTTATTCTCTTCAGTTCCTCAAACAGCTGGTTACACAACAGTGTACTTTCTTGGCGATCTCTCATTGGAGGAGGCTTCCATTATTACCTTGACAAACCAGAGATGGCTAATGGGACCAATCCAAGGGGACAGCCACTGTCACAGCTTAAGCACATATTTCCTGACATAATGAGTGGTCCTGGGTTACTAATTCAGTCTTTAGTTTATTGTTCCTGCCAGGCACATTTTGTCTAACTTCAATTATAAACTATTAAAGTGTCAGGACACTTGCAACAAACTCCTGTCTCAAATAAGGTGGTAGAAGGCAAGAGACTCACACAGATTGATCTCATTGCAGTTACAACTTCAAGCATACTGTGTGAATAGTTTGATGTTATTAAGTTATCATCACCCAAAGTATCTGCAAGACTAAACTATAGCAGCAAATAAAGATTTTTGAATATTTCTATTTCATTCCTATAAATAATGAGTTCTTTCTGACTCAAGTCAGATGGCCACCATCTCGATGCTCCCAGGATGTTCCTGGATAATGACTTTAGTGTTTGTGGGTCAGTGGAATATTCCTTCCACAAGCAATATTCAAAGATAATATGCTTCAATGGGAAGAACACTGTAGGAACAATAAGATCTGGGTTTGGGTTCCACCTCAACTCCTAATCAATTGCGTGATCTAGGACATGTCATTTAGCCAATTCGCCTTCAAATTTAATATCTAAAAAAACTAAAATGGAGTGGAACCCTAGAAGTCTCTGCTTCCACCTCAGTGGTTCTTAACCAGGCATGCCCCCCCCGTCCCCAATCCACCCAAGGGACATTTGGCAAAGTTGGGAGATATTTTTGGTTGTCACCATTTGGGTGAGAGAGTTACTGACAGCTAATGAGTAGACGCCAGGGATGCTGCTAAACAGCCTACAATGCCTAGGATAGCTCCCTACAACAAAGAATTATCTGGCCCAAAATGTCAATAGTACAATATTGAGAAACCCTGCTCTTAACCTCTAGTTGCATCATATCATAGAAGAGAAATGTCAAATGACTGATACATCAGAACTTTGGATTCTAGACTTGCTCAAGTGATGGTTTGTGAACATCTTCTAAAAGACGGAAACAATTTAGAAAAGTCTAGAACATCATCATTTGTTTCAACTGTCACAACTGTTTAATTTAATATGTACTTAATCATGTAAAATAGGTCTTCTAGACCTTAAAGCACCAGTGACATTTTCTCCTATCTCAGTAAGGGCAGTTGAAAAATCTGTTTTCAAGTCACCAAAACTCTTAGCATCATGAATGTGATACAATTTGGAAATTGATGTGGGCTTATCTATCAGTCTATTTAAAGAGTTGACCATCTACTTGGTTATTTTCCCTAACTATGGGCTTTGTTATGTCTTGGCTATTTTTTTCTAATACTAAGGTTGTCAATGGCCTCATATTATTGCAGTAATATGAGGATTAGATGATAACATATTCTTGAAATTTCATCCCTTAAAGGGCTAAAGAAGATTCTAATGTAAATGATCATTAATTAAATGTGAAGATAAGGAAAGTCCGCAGTTAAGAATATTCTTTAAAAATTATTTTAAAGCCAGAGTTTTATGAGATTAAAAAAGACACATATAAAAGATTATATTTGTTAATTCATTTGTTTTCCTTTCTTTAACAGGAGAAGAGTGAAAAATCTACTATTTACACTAATGTACACTGTAGTTCAATATGTCCTTTGAAAATAAGATGGAGAAAAAATTCTGCCTTATTTTTTTTAAATTGTAACAATTTTGAAATAATTCTATCACCATGGATCCTCACTAAGTATAGATTCATAATGGAAGTTTCTATCACTCACCTCGAGGATTTCAGCAGAGATGCTGTCAACTTCAAAGATCTTGTTTTCAGTTGGCTTCTGGTGTTGCCACATCCTAGCAATATGGTGAAAGGAGGGGAAAATTTGCCTCAGATTAGAATTTCCAAGATAGAGTTGCAAACACATATCTCAACAAGAGTCTTAACTAAGTAGGTTTTCTGGAAGTCCTTCAATAAACACAGAATGATTTTTTCACATTGATCAATTTAGACCTCAATGAGTCCCCGAGCGTGAGAACTATAGAAAGTTGTAGAAAAACCAATGAACTTGTATATTGTAGGAATCAGAGAATTATTGGATAAATATATACATATCTGATCATCCTACCATTTGTTTTTTATGTCCTAGGCTTTCGTTTGAAACTCTGCGTAGATAGTTCCATTTCTTTCACTTATAGTTTATGCAATTTTAGCAAGCTCTAAAAGCCTTGTACTAACAGTCAATCAACTCTTAAAGTGCTTCGTCATCCTTGTCAAATCAGCCTTAATGTTTCTTGGCAGAAAATCCAATTGTTTCCATAATGGTGGACTTAAAGAAACCCCAAGTTAATGCTGAGGAGGACCCTCCATTTTCTAAAAGAAAGACTGGTACAAATGCTTTGACTTCATTTGTGTGCTCAACCTTCAGTCGTTTGACAGTGTAAATTTTGCTATGCCAGTCTGACATCATAGACCACTGTACTAGAGGATCAAAAAATCTTCCTTAGAATAACGGCTCTGTCATTTAATAGCGGTGGGTCTTTGGGTATATTACTTCACATCACTGAGTCTTAGTTACCATTATGGGATAACAACACCTAATTTACAGGGTTATTGTTGGCAGTTAATGGAAAAATGTTGTGAAAGTACTTTGTATATTGTAAATCACTATACAACTGTCAGGTATATTACAATTTCTGCCTTTAAGAATACATTGAATGTATACATTGAGCAAACTAATCGAAGGGTAGTTGTAGAACACACACCACTGTGACCCTGTGCATTAACATTATAACAGCACAGTCTTTCCCAAGATAACAACCTATTCCATAAACTGAGGTTGGAGGAAGAACTAGCTTCTACTCCCCAAGAAGGTTAATGTCTTTTTTTTCCCTTAATATAAAATATGTAGCAAGAGGATGACCACATGAGCTTCTATTTTTATGCAAATATAGACGGGAAAAGAGTTGATAAACTAAGGGTACACAATGAGAAGGGATCCTTTCCAGGAGAGATATCACTGATGAGGAATGTGGTTCCTGGTATTCAGAAGTCGGGCTTAGATACATATTTTTGTAGAAACAATGTTAGGTGTAATAAATACAGTTGAAATAAGATTTGCCATCATTGTTATACTTCTTGTTTCCAATAATGTGTACAAGAGGACTTTATAAATAGCCTTTGAACCTCACATCACACATGGCATTCTTTCTATAGGAAAATGTGTTTAAAATACAAACAAATAAGTTTAAATTAACATTTAGAGTTCAACTCCACTCAAAGTTAGGAATTGATTGTATAATCAATTAAGTATCAATTATATTGCAAATTCTACCAGGATTAGATTTCCTGAGGATAGAATCAAGGACTAGCTTGCTAGTGAATTCATAATGGTGAATAGCTGCCCCATGATGCTCTACTGAGAATCCTGATTTCATGGAAATGGTCCGTGTCTGCTTTGGTACACATCATCTTTCTTTGAGTGTTTTCTTATTACCTTGTATTGTGCTTATCTGATGAACTAGTGTTTTAATACAATATTCCACTTGCTTGAATAAAGGAAGAGGTCAAAGAAATTGACATTTTCCTTCTTCAATTACCAATGACGCCACTCTTAAACCTTAGTACTCTTTACAGCCTGATGTGAATATTACTAAATAAATCTCTTTTCAGAAGTACTAATAAATTAATGACTATAGTCCAGATAATCTTATCATCTCAGCTGTTTCTATCAACGCCAATTAATATTCGTGACTGAATTGGTTGTATGGGGATGTAAAAGGACTCTTATGAGTACCAATATTATTGTGTCACATTAGAGTCTGCTTATTTTAGCACTATAGACCCAACCTAATTCTGTTTTTCCAGAAAAGAAATCATAAATACTGGCATTAACTTTAGTATATATTTTGTGGTTTCCTAATTTGCCACGTAGCTTGCTAAATATGCCATTGTGCCTTTGCAAATTCTGTTCCCTTTGCCTGGAACCCTTCCTTCCTTGCCTCTCAGGGGAACTCCCCCTCTTCCTCTCAGAGTGTGTTCAAACACAAGTTAATCTACATGGTCTTCCCTACTCCCTCCACTCCTCGCCCAGCCCAAACACAATCTCACTTGCTCCACGTCCTGTTTCCCAGAGCAATTTGCCTTTACCTCCACTAGCACCTACGTTACTTTATAAATACTTGTTTACAGACCATTTGCTGAAGGCAGAGAATATATTATTCATCTACAGTAACTATAGAAAAAAGTGAATCAAGTAAATAATCATTCTTTTTGGACTACAAGTGATACCGAGAGTCAAGCATTGTGCTTATGATGTTTTAGCTTCCTGAGAGTTTCACAGGTCTCATAGGGTATTCATTAATCTGATCCATTTTTTTTCATTCATTGAATCATTTGAGAGGTAGTTGTGGTAGCTGTGGTTTCGGTATATCCATTGCATGGACAGGAGACAATGGACCCTGCACTATTCTTTTTTTTTTTTTTTTATTCGCTACGCGGGCCTCTCACTGTTGCGGCCTCTCCCGTTGTGGAGAACAGGCTCCGGACATGCAGGCCCAGCAGCCATGGCTCACGGGCCCAGCTGCTCCGCGGCATGTGGGATCTTCCCGGACCAGGGCACGAACCCGCGTCCCCTGCATTGGCAGGCAGACTCTCAACCACTGCGCCACCAGGGAAGTCCGACCCTGCATTATTCTTATCCCCCTACCTTATTTGTAACAGCGATATCTTGAGTCTCTCACAGGAATCCTCAAGCCATTGATTCTACTCTGATGGTTCCCAATAATAGGTCAGTTGCAGACTTGAGGAGATTGGTTAGACTCTCAACAATTCTACTCACTATCTGTGTAAACTTGAGAAAGTTACTTAACCTCTCGAGGTCTCACATCTGTAAAATGAAGATGGTACCTATTTCACACAATTCTTGTAAGTAAGATAACTTGTATAAACCCCCCAGAGGGTGCCTGCATGTGGCGGGAATCATTACGTGTTAGTTCTATCTGCCTGCTTCCCTCTCCATTCCTGTCCTCCTTCAATAGCTACATTTGATGTAACCATGTTGGACATAATCCTCCTAATGGCCACTATAATTCTACCAAGGGAGAAAATGTAAATATAAAAGTGGACATTTCTAAAAACATGGATTAAGTCACCTGCATTTGAAAATGATCTATAATTCCAAATACCTCATTCATTCATTTATTCATTCGAGAATATTTTACTGAATGTCTGACATGTGCCAGGATTTTCTAGCTTTGAATATATAGTAATTAATGGCAGACAATATTCCTTACCCTCATAGGGCATTTAGTCTACTGGTCTTCAAACTATGAAGAAACAAAATGCTTGAGTTTATGTAGAAAGCTGAGGAATAGTTTATATTTTCTAATCATGAAAGTTTTATTGTTTCTTAACTGAGATAGAATTTTCATGTTGGATTATTTCCCAATAACATATTTTAAAGGTTATCACAATGTCTTGCACATAGTGGTTGCTCAAAAAATATTTATTGAATTAATGAAGTTTTAGAAAGCTTTCATTTACTTTAGCTTTAAAATGTCCATGAAGATATAACAAGTCCAAAAAGACCTTAGAAATAGTCACTGAATGTTGACTGAGGAGCAAAGAATGTGAATTTCACACATCATGCCAGCTTTCCCGCCTCCAGTGGGAAAAACAGACAGGTTGGCTATCTAAATAAATAAAAGTTTTTCACAGCTGGTGATTTTTGATATTTAATTATGAGATGAGAAGGAACTGCTTTTCTTACCAAAGAGGAACATGAATTGGTCTGACCCACTGGAAAGATTTGAAAAGCATATTTTACTGAGAATAAGTTACACAAGAGAAAAAGGAAAAAAAAATCCACCCACTGGTACATGAGCATACTAAACATTCATTCCATTGAGCTTACTGTCAACTTCCTCCTTTTGCTTCTGTGAAGAGATTTGGGAGCCTTTCTATTTTGTTCTGTTGTAGCTAGGATGGCTAATGGTGCTTCATTGAGTCTCACTGCACTTAGGATGTATCTGTATTTCTGCAGGGAGTGAGGGGTCTCTCACTGCATAAGATGATGAAGAATACCCTTGTTCCAGTACCCACACGGCATTATACAGTGCTCACTGAGGCAACACTACCTTCATGCTCTGCACTGGAACAATGATAAAATTTGGGAGCTATATGTGTACTTAGGATTTCTTAGTTGTTTGATCACATTGATGAAGGGATATGCAATCAATCTCCCCCTAAGACAGTGAGTGGTATTGGCCATAACTCATTACCCCGTCAAGGATTTGGCATTTCAATCGATGGGAAATGATGTGTGATCATTCTAATTTATTATACATCATTTCCCATCAATCGACGAGCTGAAGCCTTGACATAATAAGTACTTACAGACACTGTCAATCATTCTCGGTCCAAATACCTCCCAGTGCTGCCTTTTGGGATATCCTCAAATAGTCATGAAAATGGGATGTGCCCCCAGATGTCAAATGCAATGATTTCATCCAGCAAAAGATTTTGAGATGACCTCCTTCTGGTAATTCCATCAGTCCACCAAGCTAAAGGGGATGAAACTGATGAATATTTTGATTAGCCATGATTTTCCTCCCAACCAGTCCAAATGGGATTCAAAGCATGGTGGTGTTGCCAGAATCAGAGGGGTACACATCAGTCTTTGAAAAATGCCGATCTTCTCAACCTACCTCATCTAAAAAAATTTACTATCTCCTGAGTACTTTTTGGAATAATGTCAAAGCACATTTATTTTCTTGCCTTTTGTCATTGTGGGGAATGATATCACAAGAGAGCAGATCACCAAATAGTATCAAGATAGCAGAGCTCATGAATTTCTAGTCCTTTTATTTTTCTAATTTTATTTATTTATTTAATGCTTTTCAATGTTGTGTTAGTTTCTGCTGTACAACGATGTGAATCAGCTATATGTATACATATACCTCCTCCCTCTTGGACCTCCCTACCCACCCCCATCCATCTAGATCACCACAGAGCACCAAGCTGAGCTCCCTGCACTATACAGCAAGTTCCCACTAGCTATCCGTTTTACACATGGCGGTGCACATACGTCAATCCTAATCTCCCAATTCATCCCACCCCCTGCTCTGTTTCCACCCATCCATTCCCTACGTCTGTGTCTCTATACCTACCCTGTGAATAGGTTCATCTGTACCATTTTTCTAGATTCCACATACATGCATTAATATACAATATTTGTTTTTCTCTTTCTGACTTCACTCTGTATGACAGACTCTAGGTCCATCAACATCTCTACAAATGACCCAGTTTTGTTCCTTTTTATGGCTGAGTAATATTCCATTGTATATATGTACCACATCTTCTTTATGCATTCATCTCAATGGACATTTAGGTTGCTTCCATGTCCTGGCTATTGTAAACAGTGCTGCAATGAACATTGGGGTGTGCCTTTTTGAACTATGGTTTTCTCAGGGTATATGCTCAGTAGTGGGATTGCTGGGTCATATAGTAGTTCTATTTTTACTTTTTTAAGGAACCTCCATACTGTTCTCCATAGTGGCTGTATCAATTTACATTCCCACCAACAGTGCAAGAGGGTTCCCTTTTCTCCACACCCTCTCCAGGATTTATTGTTTGTAGACTTTTTGATGATGGCCATTCTGACCGGTGTGAGGTAATTTTGTAGTTTTGATCTGGATTTCTCTAATAATTAGTGATGTTGAGCAACTTTTCATGTGTCTCTTGGCCATCTGTATGTCTTCTTTGGAGAAATGTCTATTTAGGTCTTCCACCCATCTTTTGATTGGGTTGTTTATTTTTTTGAAATTGAGCTTCATGAGCTGTTTGTATATTTTGGAGATTAATCCTTGTCAGTTGCTTCATTAGCAAATATTTTCTCCCATTCTGAGGGTTGTCTTTTTGTCTTGTTTATGGTTTTCTTTGCTGTGCAAAAGCTTTTAAGTTTAATTAGGTCCCATTTGTTTATTTTTGTTTTATTTTTACCCCCAACCCCTGGGCCTCTACAAGTCCTTTTAAATACTGCAATGGGTAAGACCTGTCTGGTTTGATTAGTTCTATTTATTTGAAGTTGGATTCTCATGAAAATAAAATAAAATAATCCTCAAGTGCATATATTAAAGCAACAATGTTCAAAGTCATAATTTTGGACATTACTTATTGCATATAGTTTTCTTGGTGACTCCAAAAATTGCCCGCTGCTTTATATGAGCATTTTTGGTAATTGTGAAAATATGTCACGACATTTTCTATCTACTTTGTGATATTTTTCAGAAACAAAAACATATCTCATGGGCTTCCCTGGTGGCGCAGTGGTTGAGAGTCTGCCTGCTGAGGCAGGGGTACGGGTTTGTGCCCCGGTCCGGGAAGATCCCACATGCCACGGAGCGGCTGGGCCCGTGAGCCGTGGCCGCTGAGCCTGCGCATCTGGAGCCTGTGCTCCGCAACGGGAGAGGCCACAACAGTGAGAGGTCCGCATACCGCAAAAAAAAAAAGAAAAAAAAAACATATCTCATTAGAATTTGCATGTATACTAGGAGGAGAATTTTTATTTTCACCAGAAGCAAAAGGAACATCTTCTGAAGAGAGGAGGGTGATGTACTCTCTATAACTGACACACATAGCAACAGTCTTGTGAGGACAGAAGGAAAAATACTGCATTGGGCAGGAAAAAGTTTCTTTGCCTATGAATATCTCCTATTAAATATCTGGGAAAATAACAAGTAAAGTCAAGCTGCAGAGGACTTTTCATTCTTAATAAACTTTTTAAAAAGGGAAAAGAAAAGAAATAAACTCTACATGATTTGTTTTTCACCAGCAACATTTGTGGCATCAGCTTTTTTTTTTTTTTTTTTTAGGAATCCAGCTGTGGAAGTCTGATCATTTTGGAGGAAGCCTAGCACAGTGTTTTGCATGCAGTGCGTGAGTATGATCCGGAAGTCAGTTCAGGGACTCTAAATCATTGCCAAGAAAGTTTGCTTTCATCCTGTTCAAGGGCCCAGTACCCAAGAGATTAGAAATGACAAACTAATACAATGGATATTAATAGAATCATTCTCAATGGATTTCAAAGCATTCATTAGCTCTTTCAATCCTCACAATTTGCTTAAGTCAATAACTTTCTAATCTTGGGGGTAAATGCCCTCCTCTCTCTTCCCAGCACCAGTGTTTCCTCTTTGCTTCCTCATCAGGAATCAGTGGGTCTTGGCAGAACCAGGGCTTGCTGGGGAGCCAGCTGGCTCCTTTAGCTCTTCATATGCTCTGGGTCTTATCCAGGGTAATAGAGTATCACAGTTCATTATGAACCTTCCTCCTCTACCCACTCTGAGGAAGCTCCAGTATAAACCAGGTTTGGTGTAGGAAGAATCAATGCCACTGAAGCTGCCAAAAGGAGCTGCCAATATCCTATGCAGGAGCTAAAGGATATCAATACTTGTAAGAAAATGTGCCCTGACCCCAGAAGAAACCTAGAAGGGAATCCAAGGATGAAAGAGACTTAGTGTCAGCTACGAATTCTACCTTGCTCTATATTAGTAGGGCAAGAGTAACCATCTTTTAAGCTCTCACTATGTGCCAAACAGCATGTCAAGCCCTTTACACATACTAGCTTATTTAGATCTTAAAACAACACTAAGAAATTGGTACTATTATTGTCCCTATTTTTTAGATGAAGAAACAGAAACAAGAGATCACATAGGCAAAATAACTTGCCTAGGATCATGTGGCATGTATAAGAGCTGCCATTCCAACATGAGTTTCAATAAGCCCATCTTCTTACTTGCTATATAGTACAGTCTTTAAGGAAGGAGAGTTGCCATTCAATTCAAAGACAAAGAGGAAAACAAGTCTGGGAGGCATTTTTATGCAAGGAAAGGGGAACCAGTTAGAACAGAGGAGGGAAAATGGCAAACATCTAAATGATCAAGGGAAGCTTCCAAATATGGTACAAGTGCATAAAAGTATAAACTAAAATATCATGTGTGTCCTTATGATAATTAGGACATCTTTTTCTTATAAATATTTATTTCTAGATAAGAAAAAAGTATAAGCATTCAAAGACTCATCTTCAGAGAAAAACTGATTTCAAAAAAAGAGAAACTTTTTTCAAAAATCTGATGCAGAATCAATCAAGGTCCATGCCACTCTGTAAGAAATGAGGTCCCTGCTTTGGAACCTTCACTAACAAAAGAAACAATGCCTAAGTGAAGGCTCACATGTGAGGTTTGAGTTTGATGTGATTTGAAAAGCTTGAGTAATAAACTCCTGAAAAATGGGGTTTGGTAATGAGCAAGGCTTTAACTATATAGACATGTTGCCAGGTACCACTTTAATAAACTATTACAAATGATCGATGCAAAGGTGTTTCCAACAGCTGTTTATGCAATGTGACTGGAAGAATTCTTCCATAAAGAAGCTGTTAGTGGGAAAATTGGCTATGCATGGTTGTGATGTCAAATCCATACATAACAAACTTTTTCCTGTCAATCAACAATCTTGCCATAAATTAATCCATTTATAACAAGGCTTTTTTGAATTGACAGCTTTAATGTGAATAATAAAAAGGAGTCTTTAAGGAAATTGAACTCAGAATGGCTTTTTGCAACTCTTTAACACATGTGGAGAAGTGGCAAAGCCTTGTGACTTTTAATTTACATTGAAAAAGGTTGGCAGCAGCTCCAAACACCAAGGTAGCTTTCCAAAGACATCTGAATACAACAAAGCCAGGGCAACCTCTTAGGTTGACTTACAGAGGTTAAGCAGGATCTGTTCCTATCCAGTGATGGAAACAAATGCTTGAGCATTTCGCTTGACTGTTCTAGACAAAAAGATCAAATGTAGATGAGGTTGTTATGTAAACACACTCTTGTTTGCATTCTGTCCAATAGCGTGTTGGCCCACCAGAGCCTCATGTAGGACAGTGTGCCTATGTGGTCACAGGCATCTTATCAGGTGCAGGAGGCAGACACTTCGACCCTGCTTTTGGGTTCTGTTGTCCTGACCCTTGACCTTGTTGTTTCTCAAGCTCAGTTATCTCTGGTTTCTGATGTTGTTTCCCAAGATGTCCAATTGACAAAAATCACAGGGTTGTAAAGAATGTCTACACGACATCAGGTATGTGCTTCTGTGTCCCTGGTAAAACAGCATGTAAGGCAAGAGTTAGGTTCTTAAAGACAGCTAGAGATGGGATGCCATAATCCAACATTTCTAACTGTTGTTTACCTTCATGTAGTACAATGGCCCTTCCTATCATCACTACAATGAGAATTTGGCTATTTTTCATATCTAAATTCAACATGTTTTCCAGGCTAAATAACATGTATTTCTGGAACGAGGGGTTCCTTTCTCCAAGGCTCTTTTAGCATATATAACATTCCTGCCCTCTTCAATCCTCTTTTCATCCCTCCACTTAGTCAATCTGATCAAAAAGTAGATATGAATAAATGACTATAAGCAGGCATGAAAGGCAAAATTATTTAACAAGTTAATAAGATTCTTGCAATGTATTAGGAGTATCTGTTTGATTTATATTTTGTTTTCCTGCACTAGATAAGAACCACCACTCAAATTCTCCCCAATTTATCCTATTATGTTTGCCCTTGAAGAGAGAAGCCAATCCTAGACCCTACCCAATGCATCCCTCTTCTCAGGTGCTCTGCCACTCTCTGTTAAGGAAGATTACTCTGAGATCCCTCTGTTCTTGTTCTGACCATTGGCATGCTTGCTGAATTGCCCACCTGCTTCCAGTTGATCATGCCCCTTTGCCTGGTGGGTCTTTCCAGGCATATTCACCCATAGACACAGGCAGCCAGTGCCTAGGCCTATCCGTTTGTTTCCCAGATGCATGACTTTTTCCTGATGATTTTTGGTCTCTTAACTTCCTTCCATATCTTCATTTTGTCAAGAGCATATAGTTCTAAATCTATTCTCCAATGCAGGCTCACCCAACTAAACCATACATGCCTCTGTAGAGTGCATGTTCTCAATTCCACCATCAGAGCCATTGATGAAAATGACTAAGTCTGATTAAAATGTAGGGTCTAACAGACTGAATGGATTTTAAGATGGAGTATAAAACACTGAATTTTGAAAGAGAATGAAAATCATTCTGCATGCATTCCTTCTCCCTTTAGTCTATCACAATGTGTTTTATACCTAGTAGACTCTTGTGTTTGTTCAGTGAGTGAATGAATGGACAAAAAAATGAATAATTGGTCCAATGAAACTTCTCTTAGGCAGGGAACATACATCCCCAACCTCACTGCATGTAGATTTAAGTTTAAATTTACTCATATTAAGTTTCAGTATAATGTGGACAAATATTTCCATTTAAATATCTTTACCTAACCTAAGAAATTCTTCGAAGGATCTTCTTCAATATACTTAACAATTGACACAACTATACCTCTTCCTGCAGTGCTACCAAAGGCCAAAATGCTAGTATATTCAAAGAGACAATTACAGCCCTAGCATTCAAAACAGATAAAGCAAAGCTGCACTTACTTTTAAGAAATGCATTTGTCCAAAATGTGGGGAGCACTTTACATATTTATGTTGAAGATATAATCACATGCTCATCCTCGGTATCTGAGTTATTTTTCTTAGGTTATTGCCCAAACCAGTAGATTGGTGTCAACTTGTTTGAAGCTAAATGTTACCTGCTTTCCTTCCTCTCCTTCCTTCTTTCCTTCAGTATTCACTGAGCTCTTAACATATGCAGACACAAGGAGACTACGTGATCCCTCTCAAAGCCAGATGTTCCTGGCTACAATACTCCAACTATGCCCTATTGGCAGGATAAAGGAGACATAGCAAGTTAACAGCAAGATTTCTCTCATATTTCTTCACAAACATTTATTCAGGGCCAGGCACTCTTCTAAGTGTCAGTGTTCCATCAGTGTCAAAAACACCTAAAAACAGACAAAAGTCCCTAACATCAAGGGGCAGATCGAAGCAAACAATCCCTATATTTTATTTTACTGACTCTGAACTGATTCAGATAATGGAAAAGATGGAGGAAAGGACAAAGAAAGCATGTCCAAAAGAGAAACATGGGACAGGAAGTCAGGGAGATGGGCCTGTGTTAGGTTAAGATGATCAGAGGTTACTTTCTATCTTCCCTGCCATCTTTTATTCTGGATGCTTCATTACCACCCAGGCACGAGCAACTTCTCTGCAGGAAACCTAACATTCTGAAACAGGCTAAGTTTACCATTTGTAGATATCTAAAATTTCCCTCCAAATCCCTAAAATACGGAGAGCTTGTTGCCTAGATGGATAGATCAATTGTTATCCTTAAAAATCCACGTATAATGAAGAATAACAACTGTAATCCTAGGTAATTACACATCTCCACTGCTCTCAAGTTCACCAGAGTTCTTCAATAGGGGTGTTGGAAAAGGAAAAAAGTTTTCTCTACCCTTGGAGGTTCTTCTGGCTGGCCTAATAATTAAATTGACATGAGACAGATAAACAGGAGAAAAAACAAATTTAATTACGCACATATGGGGAATCAGAACATGAGAGATTCCAGAGCAGTCGGATAAAATGAGGTGTATGTGTCATCCTGGACCAAGGAGAAGGAGGTAGTGATCTGGGACTTCAAGGAAAGGAAGGCAATCACAGGAAGATGGAAAAGAGCAAATGTTTGGTAAACAAATAATTGCTGGACCACGCAGAGACTATGAGCCACAGAGAGTTTTTGATCTCCAGGCCCTGCCAAGTTCCCTCTTACCACACCTAGCCCAGATTCTGTGTAGATATCTCAGAGGATTGTGCTCTTCCTGGACCAGGTCCTTTATATAAATTCTTTCAGGCATTTAAGAAGGAGGTAAAAAGACGGGCTTCCTGAGTCTTCTGCTTCTTTAAAATAATCAGCCTAAAATAATTCTTGTACCAAAGAGACATATTTGGGATGGCAAATTTTGCTCCCCTGCAAGGGCAAGGTCTCCTCTCCTGTCTGCATTGTTTCTTCATTTCACACTCCCTATCAGTTAACAACCATGGGCTAGCAAAATCTGACACCAAATTTCCTGAATTTATTATTTGAGAACAATACTTTTCCCAAAAAAGACATTTGGAGAGAACTGATAAGAGCCAGAAGCTTAGGTGAACATTTTAGCTTTGGCTTTATAGTTTTAAATTAGGAGCACCGCAAATGGAGATCTTAGGATAAAGTTACTGTAAATAAGATCTTTGTCTCTAAATGAGACTAGTTCCTCAAAACTCCTTTTTCTTTTTGACTTGAACTGTTCAGCCCCACTTTCAGTGAAATTCAATCACATTCATTAGCATTTCTAAAGATGTAAGCTACTCAAAACAGCTGCATTGTCTTTCCCTTTCAACTAAAATGAAGCTTTTCCTTCTAAAGGGAGAAATCTCCCTTTAGTTACGCGATTCTTTCTGCTTGGCACCCATAATTTTCAATGGTGGAGCCAACCCCCAAGAAACAGGAAGTGCAATCCCATTTGATCTCACTTGAAAGAAATTGTAAATACTTAGTAAGGACGGAACTGTGGCTCAAAGAAAAACACAAAAAAATAACTGTGGAAGAAAAAAATGCAAGTGAGAAAAAGTAATAATCATTTAAATGAACTAACTCTTCGTCCCTGGAACTCACATTATCATTATCAAGGGTACTTAATATATTCTCTATGGGAAGCAAACTGCTGTTTGTCAGCCCTTCTTCTCTTTCATTGGTTATTTCAACAATAGAGAGGGAAACCATTTTATCTTTTTAATCTCTTAGCTCTATATAAATAACATTCCATATGCTTCAAATCATAAAATTACCTGCTTTTTTAAGGTGAGTACTGATGGAAATATCATTGTAGGAAAGAGTCAAAGGTTTACAAGTTAATCTTTTTTCACTGACTTAGAAAACTACCTTTCGTGATGCTCGGTTAAAAAGTCTTCCTGCAATTCAATTGTAAATCCAATTTTGTGCAGTTAAAACCTAAAGAATATGCTGTTACTTACAAAGGAAAATGATGCACTAACGCATCTTGAGAAGGGCAAGCCCTGGAGCTGTGTTTCCAAAAAGGTTTGCCGTGATCTATACAGATGTTCTGTTGTCCCGCTTGTGACAGTGCCATCAGGCAAGGTCAGAGGGCCTTTGTGTTACATGGGCTGGAGGTCCCATTGGCTTCAAGTCCTAACCCAATGAACTAAGCAGGCACAGAGATCAGGAAGGTGATGGGAATGCTGGAAATATGGAAATTAGTCATTTATAATCACATGTGAACAAAATAAAAGACAATGCAAAATTGAATCAATCTTCTGTTTCCAGTAGATATCAAATTGAATTAAAACACTCTAATTTATGAACAGCTGACCAAAAGAACTTTTGAAAATGAAGCAGCTCATTAATGGAATCTACTAATAGCAGCTGGGTCTGGTGCTATAGAGGGTGGGAATAGAGGCAGTCAAGGCTTTTGCTGCTAATGGATGTTTAAAAAAACAAAGTGTTTCACATGTGATTTTGCTCAAATGACTGCACTTGTGAAATTAGTAAATCCCTAAACAGGTGTGTCAGAGCCACTTTCTATGTTCAAACCTGGCAGACCAATTCCCTTCATAGGAACTGCTGCTGATCTGGGCTGAGTAAGTCTCTATAAGAAAGAAAATATGAATCTGAGACCACAAATGATAATCAGACATTCTAAGATTTCATGAAATGTAAATCTTTCCTAAAGAAATGTTCAAATTCGTGCTTATGGGGCACAGTAAGTCAGAAATGTCAAACTGCAAATGACAAGTCCCTGCAGAAGTGCTTCTTAAGAGACTGTCATCCCTGAAAGACAGGTTGGTTAACTCTCCAGCATTCTGGGGATGCAACCGAAAATTGTGGGTAGTTACCCACATGTTACAGGGAACTGACTGGAGAATATAGAGAAACACAAAGGATCCATGAGAGAAGCACTGACAAATCCATGCTATATTCCGTTAGGGACTCTCCCAACTGAGGAAAAACAACAGCATTTCCTTGTGCTTGTCAGCCCAGGGAGAAGAAATATCTGACATTGTAGCTCTGGAAGAAGCTCTGGACTCCTGGTGGAAACTGTGTCAGACAGCTTTCCTGAGTTCTGGTCATGGTGCATGCAGAGATCCAAGCTGAAAACATAATGGTTCTAAAAGATTTCATCCACTCTGTAGCAAATTTTGCCAGGTGAATCCTATGCTTTAAAACTCAGTTCAATCCTGTTCTGCTAATATGTTTGCCTAGTATGTATGACCCCCTTACTCAGTGTTGGTATGCCTTAAAAAGAGACACTAGGGTTCAATGGCATGATTGAAATGGAAGGACACTAGTGTGAGTATGTGCCTTCCGCCTGAAGATATATATAACATAACAACAGCAATAATAATACTAGCTGTCGTTTATTGAGCTCGTACTTTGTGCTGGGGACAATATTAAGTACTTTAAATGCATCAATCTCTTTAATTTCTACAACAAGCCTATGAGAAAGGTATTAGTCTTAACCCATTTTACAGTTAAGAAAATGGAGTTGCAGAAAGGCAAAACAGATGGAACCATTGCTCTTTACATATACCTGTCAAGTGGTATAACAGGACTCGTCTTCAAATCTCTCCATCACCAATCCCACACATTTAACTAGGATGCTACACTCCCTTGCTTCATAATGCTTAAAATGTCCCTCTGTCCTAGTTGAGCAATTGTTCTGTGTGTTTTTGTAAGACTGTAGAGAGAATCATCCAATCATTTGACCAATTTCTGCATGACTCTATGACGTATGCGGTTCAGGCGCCAGCAGTTAAATTTAAACTCTCTAGAACAGCACTAGGCAATAGAACTCCCAGCAATGTTAGACGTATTCTAAAAAGTTGCACTGTCCAGTATGGTAGTCACTAGTCACATGTGGCGATTGAGCACTTGAAATGTGTCCAGTACGACTGAAGAACTGAATTTTTAATATAATTTTATTTTAATTAATTCAAATTTAAATAACCACATATGCCTAGTGACCACGTATTGCACAGCTCATCTCTAGAGGGAAAAACATGATTCTCATTGAACAGAAACGATTTAATTTATTCATTTAACCAATATTTCTTGAGAGCCTACTATACACCAGACCCAGTACTAGACATTATACAAAATACAGTGAACAAAATAGACATTGATTTCTGACCAAAAGGGAGAATAAGATAAAAGAGCTAGAGAGGTTGGAGAAGACCAGGAGAGTGTGGTATCATGAAAACTCAGAGAGCCTGGGTCCCTGCTCTACTGTGTAGACTGCTGTTGAAAAGACAAGACAAAAACACATTACGAGCTGGATCTGTCATTACCAAGAAATGTTATCGCCTTATCAAGAGTAGTTTCAGTGAATTAAACAAATCAGATTCCAGATTGGAATGGGCCAGGGTAAACGGGATTTAAGAAAATGAAGACAAAGATGACTTGCATAGACAATACACTTGAGAGTCAAGACTAAAACGGGGAGTAAAGAAATGAGGGTGATATCAGAAAGAATATGCATGGTCTAGGCATCTGGATTCTGCATATTTGTAGGCCAAGGGGAATAATCTAATAGAGAAGAAAAATTTGCAAGACAGAAAATGGTGGGGAGTAACTGATGTTCTTGAGAATGCAGGAAGGTAATAACATCCAGAGACCAGTGAGGGGTCGTCCTGGCTGAAAGGAGGGACACATCCCCGGGTTAGAGAAGGAGAAAGAAGATGCATACAAGTGAAGAGAGGCTGGCAGATTTGTCCACTTCATCCAACTGAGCCTAGCTGCCCTGGAGCCTACCTTAGCCAGGAGTTGCATTCAAAAAAGTCAGTCTAGGGACTTCCCTGGTGGCGCAGTGGTTGAGAGTCCGCCTGCCGATGCAGGCGACGCGGGTTCGTGCCCCGGTCCGGGAAGATCCCACATGCCGCGGAGTGGCTGGGCCCGTGAGCCATGGCCGCTGAGCCTGCGCGTCCGGAGCCTGTGCTCCGCAGCGGGAGAGGCCACAGCAGTGAGAGGCCCGCGTACGGCAAAAAAAAAAAAAAAAAAAAAAAAATTTAATGATTCTATAAATGATATAATCTGATATTTAAAACTCCACCTTTTCATTTGTGAGAGCTGGGCAAGCTTGGAGGAATTCTGAAAGTTATTAAAGGTTTTTAAAATAAAGTTACTAAGATGCCACAGTATATAGTATGTAAAACTTTAATGTGGAAAATTCCAAAATTGCAAGGGAAGTAGTATGAGGGAAAAGAGGTTTGGAGAAGGCAGGTGAAATTGGAGGAGGAGGAAGAAGACCACAGAAATAAGTAGGAGAATCAGGGCCAGTATTGCCAACCCTGAGGAGAAGATTAGAGATGTAGATAGAGGCATAACATCTGCTCTTCTGTTCCAAGCAGCTTTTGTTTCCAAATTCACCTCCTCTCCTGTCCTTGCCTCAGCCAGGCCCTATCTCCCTTTTCTTTGAAATAATATAAATAGCAAAAACCTCACCAAACACTGGAAACCACTGTTATATCACATCCCAAATAAGATGAGTGCACTTGAGCACATAGGATGATAATAATACAACCAGGGGTTTCTGTTTTGTTTTGTTTTGTTTTTTTAACTCAAGGGGATGCAAAGGGAGAGGTAAAGTAACTTCCCTCTTAAACTGTTTGTTTGAAAATAATATGCAGAAAGGGAAAAACAATCCTCAACTAACAACTGCCTTCCTTGCCATCTGCTTAATCTAAACATTAACATATCACATAACTGGGTGAACTCAAATTGCACTGGAAACAGAGTGTTCTGTTCTACTTTTTCAGACCATTAATGGGGGAGTCAAGTGAGAATTCTCTATGGGATTATATGGGCTTTATGGGCTTCCAACACATGCATTTAGGGCCACATTTTCAGTCCAGCCTTAACTCATCATACTATGACTGGAGGCAAAATTGTGCCTGGTTAATTAGCACAAGTACTAATCAAGCACTAATGAAATTTGCCCACAAGCAGTTCTTCAGACTAGGGCACAAGTAGTGCACACAATTTCCGTGTATATCACTTAGCATGTCAGCACAAAAGGAGGGAAGAAATGAACAATACTTTCCTAAAATTTGCTTCAGGCTAACCACAGGCAAATATCATCTCTACCCAGAAGTAATACATTAGTTGCATCAGTGTAAACTTCATAAATCCTAAATCTGCAAACTGCATCCCAATTTGCCATATTAGGTTGCAAATTTCTAAAAATATAGAGAATGTTATTAATGAAGACACTTCATTCTCACAGATTTATGAGCTAGTTGAGACCTGAATTTGGAAATGAATGTGATCCGTAATATACCTTAAAAAATATAGGCAGTCTTTCAAGCTAAAACATCAGTTCTTAAGAGGTAGCAATAATGTTGGAAAACAGAGCTATTTATTTAAACTCAGAATAGTGAAAAAAAGGAGGCCCAATTTTATCTCTTCCATCAGTGATATATCCTTAGTCTTCTTACTGTGTTTTAAATCTGCTATTAAGATCTGTCCAAGCATAAGAGCTTATTTACAACACAAATATTAATTACACTAAGGAAGATGCCTTCAATCTATCAGTTAAATCATACTAATCGGAGATGCAGTAAGCACGTTGAAATAGTATTTATATAATCAAGCTTCACGCATAGGAAACATTTTTGCTCTGGGTCTTTCATTGTTTTGCCAAAAAAGAAGTTCTGTGTCATCCCATTTTGGGGGACAGAAGGGAAACAGTGATTAATTCTCAGAGCAAGCTCACGTTAAAAAGCCAGGCAGAAAATTAAGAGAGGACTCTAGGAGTGTGGGAGGCTGCCATCTCTTCTGCCCTGTAAACTACACTCCTTCCTTAAAGAGCTGTTACATTTCTCATGGGAAAAGATCTCACCTTTAAGGAGCTGAAACTTACCCACTTGAACAGGTGCAAGGGCCAGACAACCGGTTGTTCTCTTTATGGACTATCGACAAAGATCACTTAAAAAAATCATGATTATTGGTGAGTGGTAAAAACCAGCCAATTCACACAATGCCTTCATAAAATGAAACTCAGCTGAGAAGAAAGAGAACAGGCCAGAATCAGGGTAACTCAGATACAACCTGTCACCTGTGGCCCCATACAGTGAAAGCCTCCCACACAGCCTCCTGAGTTAAGGACAACAGGGTAATTTTGACGCTGAATTCTCGTCCTTTGAAAGATGCTGTTGCCTAGGTATTATGTTATACTCATTTTTCCATTTGTAAACAGATCTAACTTACCTCTACAGAACAGTGGAAGGGGGAAAAAAGAAATTTCTTGTCATTAATGAGATTTATTTTTCTTGATTAAATAAACGTTTGTGAACTAGAGAATGTGCAAATTTAACACGCTGTGAAAACAAGCAAGGTTCATGTGGACCGCAGACACGAACAAAATTCAAGCCTGACACTCTTCAAAGGAACCAAGGGCCCCATCTGCTGATGTTTAAATGTACTACAGTAGCAAATGGATTAAAAGGAGCATATGAAAAAAGAATTTATTGAACTAAAATACAACTAAATAGCCTGAAGTTTCAGAATCTAAGAAGCAAAATGCACCTTTAGAAGTTGGAGAATGTGCCCCTCTCGCCCTCAGGGCATAACTGCAGGGAAGTCACTCCGAGCAGATAAGTAGTTATTTTGGTTTTTATTTTTATTTTTTAGTCCTTGGGAAAGGAGCTTCAAGCATACAGCCTTCACTAGCTACCTTTTCTCTACTGAAAGTCCTCTGGTTGGAGCAAGTGCTCTTAAACCTCTGACTGGGGAATTCTTGTCTTTAAGGGACTTTGAAGAGTTTGGATCTTAATGGGTTTTGAAGCTTCCCCTTTTGTTGATAAAGAAGATATTCCAATTACTTCTCAGCCTTTTCTCCACCATGAGGTAATTCTGGGACCTTTCTCTGAAGTTTATGTTGGTTATGACCAATGCAGCAACTAAGCCAGTAGGTAAAGCATAAGAGAAAAAAACCTAGATAGGTTAGAATAATGCAGTTTTGGAGTCTAGTCACAGCTGTGTCAAATATTCATTATTTGACCTTTTTCTACCTAGTTTTACTCACCTTAAAAGTAAGGTGTCAGATTGCATGAAATGCAAATACCTCTCCTCCTAGCTCTAAAATCTATTGTGTTATCCAGAAGGGTAGAGAGGGTATCATACAAATCTTTATATCAACATAGCACATTCCATACATTAGGTGCTCCATAAAAATGTGTTAAATGGACATGTTTTCCATCAAAACGTTTTTGTCCTTTAATTATCTTCTTTATCTAATTCTGCCATTTAAGTTTCTGATACTCCTTTTATATTTGGAACTTAATAATACCTGTAGTGGACAACTATTTGCGGTAACCCAGACCCCCTTAACCCCTTTATTTAGAAAACTACCTCAGTGCTCTTAGGAACAATTATCTGTCCTCCACTATGAAGAGTGCTGATGGGACCATCAGTCAGGCTTCTCCGATCTCTCTTAGCTAAGTTGTGAGCACATAAACCAACCCTGGCCAGCTCTCTCTACTGTGGCTTTGAGTCTTACACAGAGAGAAACAGGAAGATAAAAGCAAAGAGGGTGGTGCATTCTGGAAGCATGCTCTGAAATACCTGTCAACTGGTCCGTGTTACCTTGCGCCCTAGACTCCAGGAGCTGACCTAGTTTCTGTGTTATTTCTGAGATGGATTCTCCAGCCTTTCCTTCAGGAAGCTGAAGCATCAGGCTGAGCTACTTGCCAGGTTTCCCAAAACGTTTATTCTCTGCATAAGTAGTGTGGTGGACATTTGCTGTTTGTATTTCCCACGTGCAATCCCCATTGCTTTCTTTCTAACAGATCCCGGACATCCCAGCCATGCAGTTAGGGTAGAATTGATTCCATCTCTCTCTCCAGGGGTAGATCTTGATTGGCTCAAGCTAATTATCACATCTTCTCCCTTGGCCACAGCAAATGGTTCAGAAATGGACATATAACTGAATTTGGGCCAAATATAAGATGTGGTTATTGGGGACTCTGGGGAAGAAGTTACCTCTATTTTCTGTGGCAATTATTTAAAAATCTCTCTCTGTCATTGGATGTGAAGCATGAAACCCTAGTTGTATTAGCATCAGTATCTACCTTATTATCACAAGAGGAACCAGTCTTAAAATGAGGCCAACACTTTGAAAACTATAATGAAAAGACGGAAAGAAACTACATCCTTGGAGGTAATGTAAAAGGCCTGAAACCTGAACTTTTTAGTTATATGAGGCAGTATATTCCCTTTATTGTTTAAGCCATTTTGATTTGGATATTCTATTACTTATAACTGAAATTATCCTAAATAATATCCAGTCTATTCCTCTTGGTAATAACCAAAGAATTTAGCAGATACAGTATTCATTTAGGAATCTGACTTCCTAGGAAGGTGAATCATTCTTGTTCTTATATGCTATACTTCTGCTTAGATATTTCAATGTGATGCTTGATGGGATATTTCAATATCATGCTTGCTTTTTTTTATATTGCTGAATCCTGTTCAATCTGCAGTCCACTATGACCCATTATTTTCTGCCATTCTCATCTAAAGCAAATCAATCATTTATTCTCTTCTATTGGTAGCGTCTCTTTTTTCTTCCTTTGTTTACTTACTTCAATATGTCCCATTTACCTTGTTTTCCTAAGTAACTCTCAAGTTTATCAAAGTCATTTGCAGGCAGTAAGCAAATTTTGCCTTCTAAAGTCCTTGGTATAGTATACCACATAGTAGGTATTTGTGTGAAGAATGAATGAAGAGCTTTATGTCCCAAACTACCTTTCCCTGTTAGTTTAATCAATACCCTGCTACTACATCATTAGGGTGAAAAGAAATGAATTTTACTGGAGGTCCAGCAAGGTCTTAGCTTGGGAGCAGGTGGTTACTGGGATACATACCTGATGATGTGGTCATCTGTGCTTGGGACACTCAATCTAAATCCCTTTTTGGATAAACCCTTGATTTTCCCCTTTTGCACTTGCTGTACCTATTCAACTTCCAACTGTACTTTCTCTCAGTAATATGAAGAAAAGCTGGATGGACCAGCTCATTGATTAAAACACTGGTTCTCTCTCTTGTCATCTGAGGCACTTACTTATTTCACATCTAGTTCCCAGGCACCTTCGACATAACAGCTCCTTCTGTTTCAACTCTTTCCTGATACCCCTCCCCCAGAGTCACTCGCCTTTTTTCTTACCCATCCCAACTGTGGGATCTCCATCCACCAACTTGGTGAAACTGAAACACCAGCTTTTCCCCCTCCCTCATCCAGCACATCTTAATGAGTTACTGAGTATGATTGATTCTATTTAAGTAATATTTTTTAACATATTACCTCCTCTCCACTCCTACCTGCGTTTTCTAGTTGGGATTCTTTTAATCTCTTACCTGAACTAGCCGTCTACTTAGTGTCTCTGTCTCTGCCTCCAGTCCTGCCATGTTCATATACATCTTCCATCTGTCCCCAGGGTGATGTATCGAAAATGTAAATGTGACCTTGTCATTACCCTGTATAAGACAATGGTTTCCCATTACTTTCACTATGTATTCTAACCTGGATCCTGCCTGCTCTCTTCTTACCTCTCACCACTTTGGACATAGTTATTAAAGTTCCAGGAAGATCAAACCACATGTGGTTCAGTCTCTGAAACATATTTCTTCCTGCTCCTATTCCTTACTCATGCTGTTTTCTCTGCCTAGTATAGCTTCCCATCACTTCTTCCCTAGCTAACTTTGACTAAACCTGCTTGGGTGTCATCTTTCCTAAGGGGTATGCTCTGATTACCCCTAGACTTGATCAAGTGATTCAATTCTATGATTCTAGAGAATTCTGTACCCCATCACATTCTAGCATTACAAAGCCAAATTTGAAATAGACACATCAACACACTGCCTATGCTATGTCTCCTTGTGTAGCCTTTAATGAACTATTACACTTGATTTTACCATGTGACTTTACCCTCTTGTTACAGCTGATTGAATCAGGGGTAGGTACAGAGTGTCAAAGGGCAGCCATGGTTGCTTTAAAAAACATGGGCTGGACAAATTCTATCATGTTTGTAAGTATTTTGAACTGAGGAATACAGAGAAAACATTAGAAACATGGGCAATTTCTGAAAACCCATTATGTAGAGAAAAATAATGACTGATCCCTCACAAGAAAAATATTTTTGCCACATCACACAGCATGTGGGATCTTAGTTCCCCAGTCAGGGATCAAACTTGCGTCCCCTGCATTGGGAGCATGGAGTCTTAACCACTGGACTACCAGGGAAGTCCCAAGAAGTTTTTGTTTGTTTGTTTGTTTGTTTTTTTTAATAAAAACAATCCCACAGCATTTATTGTCATCTGGTAATAACATAAAGGTGAGCAAAACAATATGAATAAATGCTTTAGAAATACACTTCTAACAAAGCACACCTAAAAAAACTGTATTGCCTTCTCAACAATTTCTCACTTCATTGATCATTTCTAGTTGGAGACACTTTGGAGCAGAGTAATGTTATCTCCTTTTAGCATGATCCGACCCAGTTGTTTTCTTGACTTTGTTTTAGAATGAATCTCTTCTGCATCATCTAATACGAGGTTCATATACTCATCAAAACCAATGATACAGCCCTCTATCCGCATATTCACTTGCTCATAAAGCCACACCTGAATCCGAGATCTATTTTGCAAGTATCTGAAGATGAGATTGATTGGCTGCACCATCGCCTTCTGCATCTTCTGGCCCTGGCCCCGGTACGCCATGGTGGAAGCTCACCCCAAGAAGTTTTAAGTGAGCAGAAACCACACGTAAGCAGAAGGTATGCAATAGAGAAGTAAAGAGAGCCTGGTGAGGACTTGTGAAGTCCCACTCTGAAATGAGTGAAATCCCCAGGGCCACCTGCATCCAGAGCCACCTTTCAATTCTTGCTCTCTGAAGTCAAGAGGCTCAGCTTTCCCTGAGCTTATCTTGTGTGCTTATCTTCTTATAATAATCTTTCTAATACATGAAGATGTATGAGCTGAGTCTTAGTTCTAGTAAGTAAAGGAGTCTAATCAAAACAGCACTGAATTTTCCTCTGTCCTCATTGGTCTTTACCACTAGATTATATGCTTCCCAAGGGCAAAGAACAGATATAGCATCTGGAACATAGTAAGTAGTAAAGAGAATAGATATTGAAATTCATGAATGAGAAGCCAAATAGAAGGCGTGGAGGGCAGGTGATAGGGATCTGTTGCCAGTAAATGTACATTAACTATAAGGAAATTTATATAAAACAATAAGAGAGTATACTCGTCTCATCAATTACTTAAAGATACTTTATTTTTAAGTGATTATTATGCAAGGGAAATTTTTCCATACTACTCTCTACCTTGTAAAATATGGTACTTGAAATTTGATGCTATATATGATTTTATAGGTTAATTAAACAAGGACTTAATGATCACCTACTATGTGCTTAGCACATTGCTACATGCTATGAAAGATACTAAAATATATAAATGCAAAATTCCTGTTCTTGAGACCCTTATTTTCAGCATCTGTTCTTTATAAATCTTCATTATCACCCTATTCCCTGATTTTTACGAACTATTTTGAAACTAATTTAATTATCCTATAACTTGCTCATAGAAGCTTTCTAAAAAATGGAGTATTTTTTAAATGCCACAAGTTCTAGCTTCTTGCTCCAGTTAATCTAGTAAAAGCACAGTGAAATATTATCAACAATAGACTTCATTTTTTTGACTACTTCAGCCACAATAAAGAGATTATGAAAATTCTAAATGCCTTGCAACTTAAAGTATATAAACTCTATTTTTCAAACTATATGAATAGCTGGAAGAAGCAGCTAAGAGTAAAGGCAAGCAGGGAATTATAGAATAAAACTTTCATAAAGTCTCTGAGATGTCTGGTGAGGAAGTCTCAGGGCTGACTGATTTAAAACCTTAAACACCATTTTGTTGACACAGAATTCTTTTATATATTTTCAGTATATAAATTGTGAGCTCCTCTAAAGGAAACACAGTTTTTCACAGCAAAAACAAAGCAAAAAGCCTCTAACTTGTATTACATTTTAAGCACTAGATAACTTTGCGAGCAGGTAACCAAGTTTATGAAATCATGTTTACGAAATCATGTAAGTCAGCACTCTGTGAATCCGTGTGGCTGGAAGTAACTCCCAAGCAGACTTTATATTGACACATATCTAACCATTTTCACATTTAATATTTTCCCTTATGGTTGTGAATGTGCCTCAAAAATATGGAAATGTGAAAACCAATAGATTCTGTGGCTGCAAATTGTATAGTAACTAATGCAGATGGGAGTTGTTTTCTTTCTCCCTTTGGGACTTTGAAAAGTTTTGAACAGTAACAGGGTTTTTGCCCCTTTAAAAGAAGCCTGGCTTATTCAGGACACCATTTCCACTAAATATAATATCAGGATAGAGGTGGAGCTTTTTTCTTTGTTATGTTAGGAGGAAAAATAGGGCTCAACATATACGTATTTAATGTTCACTGAATAAATAGATAAAAAATGAAAGAAGCAGTTAGGGGATAGATAGGAGAGTGTAGTGGGAATTGAGGCCAAAAGCTTCTTTCTTTTTCAAAATTTTCTAAAATTTCAAGCCCCACCTAGGTTGGCTATCATCATGGTATTTTGTACCATGAAACAAAAACAGTGAGTCTTTCTTAGATCAGATAATGTTGTTTTGAGAAATCAGATGACTGTAACCATTCATTAATCCATTCACTCATTTATTCACCAAATATTTACTGAGCAGGAGAGGGGGGCAGAGAGTGATGGAAGCTATAATTTTAGATAGAGTGGACAGGGAGATGAAAGACCAGAATGAAGTGAAACAAGAAGACATGTGAGCATCTGGGTGAACAGTAGGAATAGCAAGTGCTATTCTGAGCAGGGAGCATGTGCAGTGTGTTCAAGGAGCAGCAAAGAGGGAGGCAAGAAAATAGCAGGAAGCCAGAATAAGTAGGGCCTTGTAGGCCATGGTAATATCTTTGGATTCAATGCTAAGTGTGATGGGAAGCTATTGTAATAGATATTCAGACTTGTCCTTTTGTAGCTAGAATCTAAAAACTTGAGAATGAATAGCGTAGGGTTCAAGTGCATCAAACAGGGCTCACACTATTAACCTCAGGCTCATAACAACTTTTCAATCAATTTTCCAAATGCAATTCCAAACATTGTACTTGGGGGAAGGTAGACATTTTTCTTTAACAGCAATCAAAGGTTTATCAAAAAGGGACCTTAAAAAAAGAAAAAAACCTGATAGATTCCCATCAATAATAAATATTTTTAGGATCCAATTAAGAGTGAACATCAGGAACACGCCATTGACAATCCCAGTTCGCAGAAGCCCAAGATGGAATTAGGCTCTGCTGAACCTTGGCTTATGCCAGGTCAACTCAGACTGAGAATGTAGGGTAGATATAACAGTTAACTCGGAATAATTTTCAAACCTAGCTCAAGAAAGCACAAATCTGATGATAAATCATTTTTTTAAACAGTTTTCTATTGCTTTTGAATACATAATCCTAACATCAAATAAAGCATTTCTAAGAGAAAGTACTTCTTTAATGACTCATTAATAATGAATAACATTCATGGGGGTACCAACAAGTAAAATTTGCTAAAGCTCTCAAAACAAGATGCTGGCACCTTTCAAATGGCATCAGTTCTTGTGTTAGTCAGGGTAGGGTAGGCCAACAACTGTTTAAAAAAAATCCCCAAATCTCAGAGGCCAAACAGTACAATGTTGCATCTTGACCTCATCACAGTCTAGGTTGGCAGCAAGGACCTCGACTTCATGCTATCATCCAGCGACCAGGCTCGTCACACCTCATTACTCTGCCCTCCTCTGGGTCCTTGGACTGCTCTGCATTCAACCAGTGGGTGGGCAGGTGAAAACATGTGTGAGATTTTCACTCCACTTTCATGTCAACACCCCATCTCCTTGATATTCCTCCAACCTCCCTGGTCATTTCCTTCTTGGTCTCCTTTGCTGATTTCTCTTCTTCTCATTAATTTCTTAATGTCAAGGGATGAGGGAAGAAGGAAGCTAGAAATCAGTCCCAGAACATCCTCTCCACTCTATCTAGAGTTGCTCTCAGTAATATAGCCCAGTATCATGGTTTTAATAACATCTTATGTTGTTGACACCTTCCAGGTACACATCTCTACTTGGACTTCCCTCTCCAGTCTCCAGATTTGTACATCTACTTGCCTATTTGACATCTCCTCTCAGATGTCTAATAGATGTATTAAATTCAACATGTCCAAATCTGAACTCATGAGCTTCTCCCCAAATCTGCTCCACTTGAAACCTTATCTACATCAATCCATAACTCTTCCCTTCCAGTTACACAGGTAAAACCCCTGCAGTCATCTTTGTTCCTCTCCTCATCTTACATTTCTGTTGGCTCTACCTTCAAAATACATCCGGAATCCTATGACTTCCTATCTCCTCCACCGCCACCACCTGGTCCTGGCCACCATTATTCCTTGGCTATGTTACTAAAACGGTCTCCAACATGTTTCTCTGATCCCACTCTGACTCTCTACAGTCTTTCTTGACACAGCCAGAGTGATCCTTTTAAAAGTAGAAATCAGATCATATCACTCTTCTACTCAAAACCCTTCAATGGTTTCTTATTTCCCATTTCACTCAAAGTAGAGGCCAAAGTCATTACAGTGCCTACAAGACCCAGTGCCCTATGGGCTTCTGCTAGCAGTCTGTCCTCATCTCCACTGTTCTCCCACTTCCTCCTCTACCTCAGACAGGCTGGGCCTCCTTAATTTCTTAGAACATGCCAGGGACATTCCTGACTTAGTACATTTACCCTGATGAGAATGTTCTTCCCACTGATATCTATCTGACTAAATCCCTTCACTGCCTTCAACTCTGGTCAAATTATACTTTCTCACTAAAAGTAACCCTGCCCGTGCTATTTAATACTGAATCTTGCCCACTTCTCACCTCACCATGGAACTATTGAACCACCTTACTCATTTACATTTTATTTGTTATGCTGTATGTATAACCTTCTTACATGCTACAAAATTCCTTTCTATTATGTTTATAATTTATTTTGTCTCCCTATTCAGGATTTAAACTATTTAAGGGCAGAGATCTTTTTCCATCTTGATCAAGATGATTTCCACTTGCCTAGACCAATGCCTGGTAATAATACTATTTAATAAATATATTTGAATGAATGAGTGAAGGACAAACATCATAGTAGAAGCAACAGAAAAAAGAAATTAAAATTTGTCGGATATTCCTAGTACCTGATTCTCTGCTCTTGCTGGCTTCTGTTTCCTGCCTTAATCATATCCGTGGACTTTAGACTCTAGTTCCCATTTGAACTAGCTCTCAGGGACCTACTGGATCAGGAGCAATACAGCATGAGATACCAGTGTGTGAGCCCTTATGCCAGAC
Organism: Tursiops truncatus; assembly: GCF_011762595.2. Classification (NCBI taxonomy): domain Eukaryota; kingdom Metazoa; phylum Chordata; class Mammalia; order Artiodactyla; family Delphinidae; genus Tursiops; species Tursiops truncatus. The sequence goes on along the minus strand of NC_047034.1, from coordinate 106,413,219 downwards.
ATGTCTGGACTCAATTCCTAGCTCTACCGCTTTGGGCAAGCCATTTCCACTCATTAGCCCTCAGTTTCCTTAACGTTAAAATGCCAATTATAATAGTACCTATTTCACAGTGTTTTATGAGAAATGAATAGGATAATACATGTGATGACTACCACTGTTTTCACAGTTTTTGTGTTGGATAATTATTAGCTACTGTTAGCTACTGCTTTCCAATGGATGTTCCTAAATATGCTGACTTAGTGGCCTACCCACAATGCCCCCACCTGACACCTGGTCCCACAGACTCCACCTCTCTTAAATCATCACATGATGGACTAGGTCTTAGGATATTCAAGAAAACAGTTTGGTTTTCTAAGTGTATTCTGTATATGTAAATAATCTATTTTACACCGAAGTTAATGAAACTATTGATATTGTTGGTAAGAAATAAACTGTCAAATATTGGCAATTTCATATAGTTCAGCCCAATGTTTTCAATTTGTTTAGAATACTCTTTTTCAATGTGGCAGGCAAGTGTTAGTTGAGCCTAGTTCTGGTTGTGAAGTTGCAAATTGAGATAGAAATAAAACTGGAGTCATAGAGATACATCTTAGGACCTCATAAAATATGGAATATTTTTCTCTTTTATCACTCCTTTCTGGGACTTATATTCTACTCTATTATAAAGATGTGTATGCCCTTTCTTGTCTTTTCCAAGTCCTCCCAACCCCTCCCCATAAATACTCAGCCTCCCCCACTATCTTAGTTAGGGTTCTCCAGAGAAGCAGGACCAACAGGAGATATCTATCTTTATCTCTGTACCTATATCTGTCTATACTCATACCTGTATCTGTGTCTGTATCTGTATCTCTATCTAGAGAGAAAGATTAGAGAGAGAAAAAGAAAATAGTTATGTAATTGTGGGAGCTGACAAGTCTGAAATGCATCAGGCAAGAGGGCAGGCTGGAAATTCAGAATGCGTGTTGCCATCCTAGATCTGAATTCCACAGGGCAGGCCAGGTAGGCTGGAAACTCAGGAAGGCTTTCTATGCTGCATACTTGCTAGTAAACTGTTATGGGTTGAATTTTGTCCCCCTAAAAAGTGATATAAAGTCTTAACACCTAGTACCATTGAATGTGAACTTCTTTGGAAATAGGGTTAATACAGATGTAATTAGTTAAGATGAGGTCACAGTGGAGTAGGTTGGGACCCTACACCAATGACTGGGGTTTTTGATGCAAGAGGGACGAGATATGGGGATATATGTATATGTATAGCTGATTCACTTTGTTATAAAGCAGAAACTAATACATAATTGTAAAGCAATTGTACTCCAATAAAGATGTTAAAAAAAAAAAAAGAATGCCATGTGACATGCACACAGGGAGAACACCATGTGAAAATTGGAAGTATGCTGTCATAAGCCAAGTAAGTACCAGAAGCTAGAAGAGAGACCTGGAAAAGACCCTTCCCTAAAGCCTTCAGACAGAGCATGGCCAACGCCTTGATCTCTGACTTCTAGACTCCAGGCTATGAGAAAATAAACTTCTATCATATAAGTCTCTCAGTTCATAGTACTTTGTTACAGTAGCCCTAGCAAAATAATACACCCACCAACACAGAACTCTCTTGGATTCCTCCCTGTCCTTCTCTTCCAATCTTTAATGAACCACCATATCCTGTCTGTCCTAACATTCAAAACCTCTCTCAAGTCTGGTCTCTTTTCTACCTTTATTTTAGGCCCTTATCATCTCTCACATTTATAGTATAACATCCTCCTAAGTGGGTCTCCCTGGTTTCAGCCTCTCCTTTCTCCAGCCCACTCTCCACACTTCATCCAAAGATCCCCTTCTTATACAAATCTAACCATGTCTCACATCTGATTGGAAACCTCCACTGATGCTCCTTTACCAGATGCTAATACTTGATTCCTTAGCATGGCACTCAGGTCTTCATAACCTGGACCTAACCTTTCTTCTCATCTTTACCTTTCTACTTTGCTTCCTTATCCTATAACTTTAGACCATGCCAAAGTTCTTATTTTTTAAAAAAATAGACTATTATCTTTCATGCCATTGACTGTACTAACTGATCGTTTCACTCTGATAGAACCTAGTCCTCCTCTTTGATTTAATACCTTTTCCAAATGTCTGAACTGCCAATGCTCAATACCATGCTTCTCTTCCCACCCCACCTTTCAGTCAGTCTGGTTGTCAGGGACAGAGGAGAGGTTACGTATTTATTGCATAATGCTAAAAATTACGTGCATAGAGAGAGGAAGAGAATTGGGCTCAGAGGCGGGTAGAAGGAAACAAGCTTAAAAAGAGAATGGGAGGGGCTTCCCTAGTGGCGCAGTGGTTGAGAGTCCGCCTGCCGATGTAGTGGACACGGGTTCGTGCCCCGGTAGCGGCTGGGCCCGTGAGCCATGGCCGCTGAGCCTGCGCGTCCGGAGCCTGTGCTCCGCAACGGGAGAGGCCACAACAGTGAGAGGCCCACGTACGGCAAAAAAAAAAAAAAAAAATACAATGGGAGATGGTGGAATACAGCAGGCAAGAATTCAAGGTTGATCTCTCTTGTACGACCAGCTTCACAGTTTCTTAAGACAACTCTGTTTTTCATTTATTTGGAATTCCTTGGAGACTGCACCTCAAGACCCTTTTGTACAGTCTTGTATTCGGGAAGCCTAGAAAGACTGCAGTTTCACTCTGTATGAGGCTCAATTCCAGTAGCCAAAATGCAGTAGCTTGTTTAAGTGCAATAAATACGTAAAGAAGAGAGTGCTATATGGAATAAAAGCTGTGGCAATGCAGTCATTAGATTTGCTGAAACTACATGCTTGCCAAATTTTACTACCACATGCTTAGGAAAGAGAGAAAATTATAATTCCAACTGGTCAGTGGTCAGAGGTAATATTCAAAACATTGCACCACATGGATAAACAAGAAAATAATTAGAAATCAAATGTTAGAGAATTCTGCAGTGAGCATGAATGTAATCCACAGGATAAACAACACTTGGTTGACATTTGACTGAATAAATTAAAACCCAAAGTAATTTAAATAAAAATTCAAGACATGTATCAGAGAACTTCAGGACAGGAGACAAAAGATGAAACTGCCTCTTGCCATTTGAGGTTTATTGGAGTTTATGAGTAGGCCTAGAAAAGAAGGTCAAAGGCCTTTTTTTCCTTGTAGTGCTATCCCATTGCACTCTGGGATGAACTTCACCGTAGCAAGGCCAGAACTTTACTCGACAAATCCATTAAGCTGAACCGTGTACATTCAAGATAGTGTGTGGCTGAAATTACCATAGTCATAGCAAATAAAAAGTCAACCCAAACCATCAACCTTGTCTCATGTTTCCTTGAAACAAGATTAACAATAACAAATCAGAGACATTCTACTAGGCTTTCATTACTCTCCGTAAAAGAACGACAATAACCAGCTACCCAATTAAGGTGCTGTCTTATGCACTAACAGGTGTGCACATAAGCACACACAGACACACACATACATACGCACACAATGGTTTTCTTTGGAGAATAAGGACTCTAATATGACGTCTACAGAATTGACTGTTCAGTTGATTTTATTATCCTACAGCAAATACTTTCTTCAACAGAAATGGTTCTATGAAACTTTCACAGAGTTTGAATTTTTGTACTTTAGGTTTACAGAAAAAATCATAATCATCTGCAAATCTGGCTCTCCACATTGAAAATATGCACTATATCTCACACACACACACACACACACATACAAACATGCAGATTTTTGCTTAAAGGGACTTAACAAATACCTGAATTGATGGTTATATCACTAGGGTGACCTCGGGGTTTCAGCTTTCCTGAATCACCTCATTTCAGGCAGACCGAAACCCTGCAGTCACCCTAGTGATATACTAGGGTGCTGTACTTGATATTGAGAGAAAAAATATATATACTGTTGTACTTGGTCCTTAGAGAAAAAAATTGCAGATACTCAGAATTCTGATTGGAGAGAATACAGGATAAAAGGTTTCTTCTGGTGACCAGTGAGGCTATAGCAGCTCAATGATTGTACAGAGTGAGCAAGGCCATTGCCTAATATATCAAATCCATCAAGAAAAATAATTACATCCATATCAATTATTGGTCTATTAGAAATAAAGACCTGGTGGAAGGACACTATCCAAAGGTGATTGTCTAGTGCTTTAAAAATAAATGTCTTATCTCTGCCTTGGCATTTTCTGTACCATCAAAAGGCCATTATCCTATGACAGTTCCATTCCACAGACATTAACATTAGATACCAATTCTTTCTAAAGGCTTTTTACAATGCTTTGTCTCATTTGGTGGGTTTGCCAAATGTTCTTCGCATTTCATTAATAAATTGACCCACACAAATCCCTTAGGACTCTAGGGGAAATTAAGTTTCATTCTCTTTTTTTCCCTTCTATTCTAATTAATACTATTAAGAATGAAAAGATGCTATCGATAGATCAATCAAGTATAGTAAATGAAGCAGCACAATTTAAACGAAATAACATTAAATGGGAAACTATATTAATAAATATAACTATATATAGCAATTATATGCCCCCAGTTATGCTAAGAGCTTTGCATGTATTTTATTTATGCACACAATAGTTTTACAAGGCAAGTGTTATAGTTGAGGAAACTAAAGCTTAGGGAGTTACTAAGTGCTGAACTCAGAATCTAGGTCTGTTCGACTTTAAACCCTGGGCTATAAACATTCTCTTTTATTGCCTTTTAGATGGCATATTATAGAACTGTCTTAAACACTGACCTCAGACAAATCATATAGGTACTCCATGTCTCAGTGTCCTACTGGTGAAAGTGAAAATAGAGAAACTGGTCCATCTCACAGTCCCTCCTTAGATGATCTTAACCTCACAGGGAGTTGGCAAGACTAGAAGTTATATCTTCAGGCTATGATCAAATGTAGTGCAAAACATATCATAAGAAGGAAGAGTAATATTGCTAAAATCTTAATACATTATGTTACTTTTAGCTTCTGTCTTTTCAACTGCCCCAGGCGAATGTCAACTTATCATTCACAAAAATACAATATAGACTCTCATCCTCTGTAAAGAATCCTAGGGAGGTCTGGTCCAATAAAGCACTAGAGCCAGGTGTAGAAATGACACTGCACGCATTGGTTCCCAAGTTCATGAAACATTCTACTTGTTCATAACTTGATCCTCCACTTGATTTTATTTTTTTCATAGGAAAATGCAGTTTATTCCTTTGAGTTTTTAAGCCTGCAATAACCAGCCCATTGTCTGTGATAGCCTCTGTACTGTTCAGATGAGAAAACATTCTAAGTAATTATAAATCCCAGAGGACCTTCACGTAGGAGTTCTTGTCATTAGCTCCCAAGCAAGAAGAAAATCCGCTGCTGGTTCATCTCTTCCCAGATCCAGGACTGACTTTCCACAAGCACAGTCAAGGGTCTGAGAATAAAGGAAAGATTGCCAGAGTTTACCCTGGATGGTGGAAAAAACCTTTCCTTAAGACTTTACAGACCAGTACAAATCAGTTTTCCCAGTTTATAGATAATAAAGACAGACTAAGGAAGATTAAGAATCAACAGCACATAGGAGCTGGAAGGAACCATGAGAACCTACTTGGCCCAACTCACTGCCTTCTGGCAAGTGAGTGTCAAAACCTTCCAAGACAAATGAGGGAATCTGACCTTTTAAAAAATGCAATATCTTACAGAGTTTTTGTCCAACCATGAGGAAAGGGAAGACAGTGAGAAAACTTTATTGAGAAGCTCAGAGGCAAGCCAAGTTTCCCTTCTCCCTTCCCTGCTCCTCTCTGGGTAACAGCCTGAAACAACAAAATGGTCTTTCCCAGGGTGAGGTAGAGGACCTTCATGCCAGCCTCTCCATTGTCCAGGATACTCCACCACCACTGCCTCACACCGTGACAACCAGAGCCTCCCTGGAGGTTCAGTTCAGTTATTTTTTGCTATTTAGTTTAAATATAGTCTAAATGTTATCCCTTTTTTCTTTTAATATTTATAACATTAACTTTATTAATTTTGGTGCCAAATATATGTTTGTAGAAATATTTAAAATATATACTTTCCATTATGATGTCAACAGGGAATGATAGCTAGATCCCAAGGAATTGATTTGCAGGCAGCTCTGGGAATTCATTGGTTGCACAGGTCGGAGGAATCCTCCACTGCTTATACATACAGTGTTTTGAATATAATGGAACAATGGAACACAGGAGAAAGGGAATCATATTTAAACAAGATCACAAGTGAGGCTCATTTCCCTCAGTGTGAAGAGTTAATCCCAAACACAAGTGAGTGATAAAAGCCTTAGACTGAACGATACATCTTCCCATGGATGGGGAAAAAAAACAAAGTGAAAAGAGAGAGGAAGTAAGGTGGAGAGAGAAGAAACTATTTATTTGATTATCCTTTAATTCCAAGTCCCTTGTTCTAGCTACTTCTTCAGGTAAAGTTTTGTACAAATTATTTTTGGCATATGCCCGTAAAATTTAAGTGAAAGAAAACGAAACTGTCAAATTGCATTAAAGCTCTGATCTGGCGGTTGAAGACAAAGATATTCAGAGAGAAGGTTGCTTTTCAATCCTTTAATCATCTGTTCTGTCCTGACATTCTAGGGGTCTCAGAAGAGTACATGACAAATAATGTTCCATATGTGCAGTTAAAACTGTCCACAACAAGGATAAGTGACAACTGAAGCGCTCTGGCTGTAAGTGATTAATATCAACACCCTGGAGCCACCTCTTCAATGACCTGTGTGATGGATAAAGTCATACACAAAAAGTGCACAAGCTGGTTTACTTGTGTGACCCAAAGATGCTGCACTGATATCCACCCTCCTGGGGAAAATGCTCACAGTTCACTCACTACACAAGTTTATTTGGATGTTTGTGCCCACAATTGTTGGTTATCTGCCCATGAATTCTCCAAACCAGAATCCAGCACACTTCGCTTCTCTCCCTCCCCTTCCTTACCAGGGCGCAATTACTGAACTAATACAAATTAACTGTATATTTTTTTTAAATTGAAGGAAAAAATGAGCTTCCCAAAGTACCTTATAGTATAGTCCCAAACCGAATATGAATGAGTCTGCTGTGCTTTTGGATATCTGTGCCCTTCCAAATGCAGACATTTAGTAAGGGATGCTGCACAGGCACCATTGTCATGGCTATTGTATCCTGCTTGGTTTCCCCTAAGACACACGCAAGTACTCAAGTATACATCATTTTTTTCAAACCTGCTCCCATGCATACTGTAGACAGCTGAGTAATTAGGCAGGATAACACACTGTACAAGCTCTAAGAACATTTTCATATAAACAATAAAAGAATGTTGGAAATTACCCATCACTGTACGTGAAAATAAATAGATTTTGGTGCTTGTGAATGGATTTATATCCTCATGATCAGAGTAATTTATAAATATTTTTGCGGTTAAAAACACCAGCACTTTGCTCCTGCTGAAGATCTATAAGCATAATGTATATATAGTACGCCTGCTCTATTGAGTTTTGTTTTAAATATTGGGTCATGAAAGGGTAAATTCTTTCCTAGATCCATACTGGGAATTTATGTGTGTGTGTGTGTCCTGCTGGACTTTCTAGAATATTCTAAAGTGTCTTGATAAAAATTTTTAGGATTTAAATGCATCCCCAATCAGGATAAGAAATTATTCCAAACGAGTTAAAATATATTCAAGCCCTTACGGGAAAAAAGAAAGTTGTGCTTTATTTAATGAGAGCAATGTTTTGCTACAAAGGGAGCCATTTCTATGCTTCAACAACCAAATATTTTCTATTATATGCACATGTGATATGAATGTATAATTTGGGGTAGTTATTCAGAGTCAAGTTCCTAATATTCAGCATTGTTCTGTATCCTATCACACTGCACCCTTTCTTAATCATACTATATGTAGTTGCTCATATAAAAATTCTGTAACTGAAAAAGGGAAGAAGGAAATCTAACAGAAAATTTCTTGCCAGATGGAGAAAATTGAAACATTACCCTTGTTTCTTTGCCAGCGCAGATCCATTTTGACAAGCTGGAAATGATTTATGGGGAAAAAAACGTATTTACACTGGCAGAGATGTTATTAATTGCCATACAATGTTCACATTTTTGCATTGTTTTGTATGTGATTACTTAAAGGCTTAAATATACAGTCGAAATACGTGGCTTTTTTGCATGCTGATTATTATATGACAGAGAAACTTACAATACATGATGCATGCTATAAATTTCGTTTAAACCTTCACAGACAACACTACAACAAAGACATGACAAAATAGCAAACCCACAAACAGCACTCAGAGTAAACAGGTCATTGTGTCTGTGCATTCACACACAGGCATGAACACATGGATGTAAATGATTTCAAGTATTATGTACAGTACATGGGAGTTGATGAATAATATGACACTCTCAACACATAACAATATTACTTTTATTACTTCTCAGGATAACTGTTGCTACATAAAACTACTACTAAAATGAGGCCCCAAAATATTTGAAAATGAAAATATTAAAGCAATATATAATTTCTAAGTTAGATAATTTTGCAACATAAAAGACTACCAGATGTGCTAACTTCCATAATAGAAGTTTGGAAGAGTATTTTTTAGGCATTTTATTTCAAATGGTTTAAAAATAATATCTTTGGAAGGTACTTTTTCCTCATGTACATATGTGGTTCTAAGAAAAAGAAAAATTAGACTATTTCGTGAGAATAAAATTGATTGCAATAACAAGGCAATTTATCATAGGCACTAACTATTAGCTGTCTACCTGTTTATTGCTTTTACAATACTGTCACTTTTTTACACTAATATAGATGGATATATTTATTACTATTTGCAATTCTAGATTTTAATCTTATATTAGAAATATATTCTCATATAACAGCTACTTTGTCCAGGAATCATTTACAATATACCTGTGTCCATTGAGGACATTTTAAGATACCCTTATTTCCAGTTGTGGAAATCAATTTCGAAGGTCTCAATTTCCAGCAGTCATATCAGCATTCTCATAAGAGTTCGTACATGGTTGTCCCTTAGGTTTAAGGTTTTAGGAGTACAGTCTCTCTGCAATTAGTTTTATGCTCCTTAAATGTAAATCAGATGTAAGTCTCTATAAACACTCATTTTCTATAGCGTTCTGCAGAGTGTTCCCATTGTATTAGGTTGCTCTAAGAGGCAAATGATTCTAAATATGAAACAAAACAGTGTGCATGTGCCAAAACTATAATTTAGCTGCTTATGATTTACCCAACTCCATTTTCGCTTGGGAAAATGGATTCAATATGTCTATTTGAAATTAGTTCATAAATAAGAGCTTATTGTGAATGATTAATGAGTGTGGTCCTGCTTGTATAAGATTAATTCTGTCCAAGGTCACTCTATCCCACTGGGAATTTGGGCATTTGCCCAGTGACCCCTTGTGGGTGGTCTTCACTTTTCCAAATTGGGACACCCTATAGGAAGCAGAATCGTCCAGCTGCCAAGCATCATGTTCAAGCTACTTCTTTCACTTCACCCTGCCTAAGAACTCTTGTAAGTTTCAATCCCTAAGGAGCTGAGGACAGGCCTGGTTTCTCGAGATTTATTAGCTGCATGCTCCTGCATATGCAATCACTGGCTCAAAAAGCTTTTATTGAGCATCTACTTTATATTCAGTACTCTACTAAGCATCATGGAGTGGAAGGAATCGTAATACAGAATATTGTTGTTGTTTTAATGAGGCCGATTGCTGATGGTACAGCAAACTGGCATCTTTTTATTTAGAGTCTTTTTTAGCATATACCAATTCAAATTAATAGGTCTAAAAAATAATTTTTAAACATGTGTTCTGGTTAATAGACAACTTAGAAAACAAGGAAATGAGGCTGAAAGAGTGAAAAAGAACACCTAGAGTATTGTTTTTTTTTTTTTCTATCATCAGAAAGAACTCTGTTTTCAGATGGATGTCATTAGAGAGACAGACAATGTATCATGATAATTAAGAACAAGGGTGCTAGAGTCTGAAACTTAGCTCCACCACCTACCAGCTGTGTGAGTTATTTAACACATTTCTTAATCTTTCTTTGCTTCAGCTTCCTCATCTGTAAAATGGGGATGATGATGATAATAATGATAATGATGACGATATCTCAAAATGTTGTTGCAATGATTAAGTCAGTTAATAAATGCAAAGCATTTAGAATATTGTCTGACTTATAACACCTACTCATTAACATATGCTGCTTCTTTTATCCAGAATGCATTTGCTTTATGAGAGAATCCTTTTAACCAAGAGTGATTTAAGAGATAACAAGAGTTCTAAGAAAAGATATTGTGAGTATATATTTGTTTTCATAACTCAACTGTGAAGTCCCTGACATTAGGACAGGTAGCTATTCCTCTCTGTATCCCCAGTTACTAACAATTCTGGCCTTGGTAAATGGTCTATACTGTTTGTTGTACTTAACTGAATTGGTTAAATTTTGAATACTTTTGAAGCTGAGAGTAATCACTCAAATGTTCTCCTTGCAGTCCCTGAGCCAAAGGAGTCTTAAAGCCTAACCATCTAAGATTGATTGAATAAACACATAATTCTCAGGAAGAAAAAACTTTCATTATAAAATGGCTCCTGTAACAGCAGCAAGAGGAGTGGAATGCATGCAGGGGCTGGGAGTCGGAGCAAGGACACAGGCATGGTTATGTGAGAAGGGATGCTAAGATAGAATGCAGCAACAGTAATTGAGAAGTAGGAAATCCTAGCATCAGGGACCATGGAAAGAGATTGGCATATGCATTCCAGTAGCATACAACCACGTGATGCGGAGACCTGAAATGGACATTTGTCAGGTATATATGTTGGCCTGCCCAGCATGCAAAACCTTCCCATTTGAAAGCAATTCCAAAAGAGGTGGGAATCAGGCTGAAGGGAGACAGGTAATGCCTTTCCTCTCCTCCCAGACTCTGGGTTGTAGGTATGTGACCCAGGCTTCACATGAAGATGAAGCGGCCAAGAGTGACTGTTGGCTGTGGTTGTGGGTGGATTATCCAGAGAACCAGGGGCAAGTAGCCACTGGCAGCAGCTTCAATAGTAGCTTCCCAAGTTTACTATTTCTGTAGCATTTTCTATATAATTTGCTGCCAAGTATCCTTTGGCTCCTGACTAATTTTTGAGCCTGGTTCTTAAGAACTTCCTGGCTATTCTATGAAATCCCTGATATCCTTCCAATACATTCCTTTTCTGCTTCTATTAAGTAGAGTTGGTTTCCCTTGTTTGCAACCAAAACCCTGATTAGTACAAGAACAGGGCCAAATGCCTATGTGATTGTCACCCAAAATCTTTATTGTCCCAACTCTGACATCTTGTGATACTTACTGGCTATGTGATGTTGGACATGCTACTTGTTCCCAGGTCCCAGGAATAGTGACAGTGAATATGTTAGGTTATAACAGGATTAAATTAATGAACATGAAGTACTTAAAAGAGTGAAGAGTACACAGTGCCCCATGTAGGCTGCCTATCATCTTTGGCTACTCCTAAAGAAGCAAGGGTAACAAATGAGACCCCAAAACCTTGTGGCAGTAGTTTTATCTTCCTTAAGTTAGATGTCTCACTACTCCATCTCTTCATCAATGTAAAGTATTCAATCATATTTTAATGGCGTCTCGATAATTGTCTGAGGTACCACATATAAAGGAAAGATTTTTAAGGAATACTTTTATAAATACATGCGTCTTTTTTCACACATTGATGTTACACAGCTTCACAGAAATGAAAATAGAAGTTGAATTTTCTTATCTGTCCTCTCATGCTCATATGTCTCATAATTAGACTGCAGACTCGAATGAGAGGAGAAATTGGTCTTATATTTCCTTTGTCTCCTCACAATTTCGAGCACATAATAGGTGCTAAATATATGCTCACTGATTGATAGTCCAGCATTTAATTTCATTACTAGAGCCATCTGAGCCACTAAGTGGTGTAGTTTGCACACACAACCATCTGGAACTCCCTCTGACCTCAGTCTGGTCCCCATTAGCTAAGACCAGGGACAGAGACATGGACCAGGGACAGAGACCACAATGTCACCCAGAGACAAAGGTGTGGCTCATAATTACCTGCCTGACTCAGGCAGAGAGGTTCAATTCAGCTTTCTCCTTTATATCCCTTCTGCTACCTTACACTGTTAAATGACGCAGAATAAAACCGACTTCTTCAGGACAGAAGTAGCCAGGGATCATCACGTTTTCCTAAGCGGGTTCCAGTCCAGCATCCCACTTATCCAGATTGCAGGCAGCTGGGAGATTTGCTCTTCTGAGTCACCACAAGGAACACTGGAATGATGAGTTTCAGTATCATTTTTTTCTCCTTCTGGAGAATACTGTCACTGATTCCTCTCAGCATACACTTTATTATCATCCAAGTTCCCAAAGGCACTCAAGAATATGTGATTAAAGGAATTCCCTACTGTCATATATACAATAAATCTAACTGCCTTTATTATACAGCAAGGTTTCTGTGTGTTTTTTTTTTTTTTCCTCCTTCAATCTAATGTCTCCTGGCTAGAGATGAAGCCACTCACCAAACATCCCTAACTCGGCCTCACATTTTTGATGTTGAATTGAGGATATGTAGGTCAAGTGTCAAACTGCCAGCACGTTGGCTATTCAGGTCTGGTTTGCTTGAAAAGACTCTTACATGTTTAGAATATTCTAGTGTTATATGTGCAGACTGAATTCAGAATTCCCAAGCCTTCAAAGCAAAGGTTAGATTTGAGGGCAATGGTAGCAAAAAAGATCCTCTACTCATTCCTCTTTAATGCTTCAGTTTCAGGTTCCCAGTTGTAAGTGGGTGAAGAACATCTAAAAACACTCCTTCCCCCCTCCACTGGTCTCCTCACTTTCTGTCTTAGTCAGTTTGAGCTATAACAAATTACCATAGACAGGGTGGGTTATAAATAACAGATATTTATTTCTCACAGTTCTGAAAGCTAGAAGTCTGAGATCAGAGTGACAGCATGGTCAAGGTCTGGTGGCATACTGCTGACTTGTTATATCCTGACATGGCAGGGAGCAAAGAGAGAAAGCAAACTCTCTCCTATTATAAGGGCACTAATCCCATTCATGAGGGCTCCACCCTCATGATCTCATCTAATCCTCATTACTTCCTAAAGACCCCAGCTCCTAATACCCTCTTATTAGGCATAGTAGGGTTTCAATATTTGAATTTTGAGGAGGAGACACAAACATTTATTTCATAATGCCTTCTCCTCATTCTCTTACTAATTCACTCTCAAGCTTCTAAGTGGTGGATGGAGAAAATGGTCAGGTCAAAGAAACTAGTCCAGGACCTTCACATCTGAACCCTGTGCTTTGGATAAGATAACAAGCATGATGAAAATAAACACTCTCAGGCCCAGAGGACCACTTTTCTGGTAGTTAGTTGCCAGTTTGACTTGGCTACTAATTCTACTCCTGTGTTACCACAACACCACGTGAACCTTTCTGTCAAGGGACTTTTCACCTTCCATTGTAATTGCTGCCTATCTCTCCCATGCAAATGAGTGCTCATTATTAATTATTATGTCCTCACTGCCTAGGATGGGACCTGATATATGATGATTATGATAGATTGCAAAAACTAATCATAAATTTCTCCCATCCATGTATGCACCACCCTCCTCTTTGCAAGGGTACATTGCTGCTCCTGCCTTCAAGAGGTAGAGCTGATTTTCTTATCCCTCCCTTTAATCCAGGTTGACCTTATAACTTGTCCTCACCAATAAAATGAGGCAGAATTACAGTGTGCCAGGTCCAGGCTAAGGCCTCCAGAGGCCATGAAGTTCTGCTTTCATGTTCATGAAGTGATGCCGCCAACTTATGAAGAAGCCTGGACTGGCCCCTTTCAGAATGAGAGGCTACATGGAGTCAAGATAAACCATTCCAGCTGAGGCTCCTTTCACCAACCACTTGAGAGAACCACTTGCTAAACACGTGAGCAAGGCCATCTAAGGCCCTCCAGATCCCTGTTGGGCTGCCATACACGACTACAACCACATGAGTGACCCCAGGCGAGACCAGTAGATGACCACCCAGCTGAGCCCAGTCAAACTGCAGACCCACAGAACCATGAACAAATAAAATTATTGTTGTCTTAAGTCATTGACGTTTGGGGTGTTTTGTTACACATCAGTAGATAAGTGATTCTGTGAGTATTCAATATAGGTTAGTTAGATGAATAAATAAATGAATCACTTAATAAAGAAGAGCGGAGAATCTCATGAAACAATTGCAATCCCTTCTCCTTATGGCCAGCCCAGCACATTAGCGGAACAGGTCAGCATCTACTTGATGTGACAGCTTTATCTATACTTTTTTATGGCAATGATCACATGGACCTGAAGGGGTTAATTTCCTACAACATACTATCCCCTAAAAATTCTAGTAGAGTCTTACATAGAGTCATTAGAAGATTTGCCTTCTTGTCCCAAATCTGTCACTTATCAAGCTAGATGGCTTTGGAGCAGTCATAACCTCTCTGAATAAGATAAGGAAACATCCTGGTCTGCCTGGTATAATCCCAACTTAGTGCCCCTTTCACTTCCAAGGCATCCCAGTTTGGACAAGAAATTATATGGTAACTCTGTCTCTGAGTCTCAGCTCTTTATAAATGAGAAATTATGTTAAACAGGAACAATAATGGTGTTATTTTCAGAACTAAAGAAAAAAACACAGGGGTAAGTAAAAACCACTATTACTGCAATAGTAAGGCATTACCTGTGAATAGTACTGATAAATATCCTTTGAAAGAATGATGATTTGAAAGGTCAATTAAAATTCAGTTACTCCCCAAAAATTGTCCTCCCGCCTGCCATAATTATAATAGTAACTATAGCTGTACAGTGAGAGCCTACTAGGTTTCAGGCACTAAAGTAACTAGGTTAGATGTAATATAAATGCCCCCTCACTTCATCTATTAATGAATATACATGAATCCTGTTCATGGCGACCAGTTCAGTTTCTCTCCCAACTGGTTTCTGGCTTCTGTGCAAAAAAATTGGATATTTGTTTTAAAGCCACCAAAGATTGCGTATTGGCTAAGAAATGCCCCAACTGCTTTTTGAAAGTTGGAAAACAAGTATACCTGGATGTCACCATGAGAGAAAATTTTACCACTCACCTCAAAAAAAAACTCTTACACACACATTACCTCATTCATCTACAAATCCTTGTTTTTATCCCTATTTTCCAGATGAGGAAATGTGAGGCCTAAAGAAGTTAAATACCTTGCCCAAATTCATGCAGCGAGCAAAGGGCAGATTCAACACAAGATCTGACTCCAAAGCTCTGCTCTTAAATTCTCCTCTAAAGCCCCATGTTAAATTACTTTTTGTGAGTAAATGCAGTGTCACTACAAAAAAATTATGTCTAAAAACCGTTTTGAAAATGTTATTAGGGATAAGTAGATCGGATTGCAGGCTAACACGTAGGAGCCCTGCATTTTTAAGGTATAAGTCAATGAATTTTAGTAGAATGCGTGGTGAGGGGCAAGGAGACCAATAGACAAAGTATTTAGGTGGCGAGAAAGCAGTGGGTAAAAAGGAAGGGGGTGTACAGAGGTGAGATCAAGGCAGGAAAACAGTGAGGTGAGATGAGCATCATGTAGAAACTAGGCCAAGTAAAGGAGGCCCAGGGCAATGGGATCTCTCAGTTGGCTACCAGTTTAGAACAAGGTCTAAAAATGAAAGGGAGGAGAGCCTCAAAAATTGAATTTTTTCTTATGCTGACAGGCGCTAGCCCAGCCTTTTCCATTTTCATCTAAAAGAAGCCGTGTTTTATATCTAGTTTGTAAACAACAACACTAATGTCCTCCCATTATCCATTGATGGGTACTTTATACTTGTTTTACTGTTGCTTAATAAATAAATTAGAACATAGCTAAACTTGTTCAGCAGCCAGTCATTAGCGCAGTTAGATCTACTGTTCAGAAAACTGAAGGGCTATTGACTCTGCTCAGTTTAATGAAGGAAAATGAGTCACAGGAGATCTGGGCACGAATGACTCATAGCTACACCAGCAGCCTTCTCTCCATTGTAAACTACTTTCCATCATTTGTAGTCAGCAAGAAGCTAAAAGAATGTTGATGTTTCTTTCCTGAATGGTTAACTTCCTGAGTTCAAAGAGACTAAAACTGTGGACAACAGGAAGTCAATATTTCTACAGCAAGGCACCAATTATATAAAGAGCTAGCAGGCAGTCAGATTTCTCATTAGATTTTCAGAAATAAAGTGTGGTACTGTCCTGAGAAGAGTCAGGAAACCATCTCATAGGACAATCGTCTGCTAACAAAGATCCTTCTGATACAGAAATAATCAGAAGCGAGAACTCTTCCCCCAACCCTACCAACATACACTGAATTCTACTCTAGTGTAATGTTACTACAAACTTAACAAGCAGTTTCTTGGCTTGTCATGAGAGCAGTTTCTCTTTTCCATGCCTCAGTCTTAGAGGAGAGATGCTGGTGACACAGTTATATATGTTATTAATAGGGACAATAAGAAAATTTGTCAATCTTCACACACAGAGGCAACGATCAATTGTAGGTATTGATGGGTGGCCTAGCAGTGGGATTCTGCAAGATAAAGCTACGGGAGAAGGCAGATTCTTATAAAGAAGAATGGTGAGGCGTCCCTGGTCGCGCAGTGTTGAGAGTCCACCTGCCAATGCAGGGGACACGGGTTCGTGCCCCGATCCGGGAAGATCCCACATGCCGCGGGGCGGCTGGGCCCGTGAGCCATGGCCGCTGAGCCCGAACGTCTGGAGCCTGTGCTCCGCAAAGGGAGAGGCCACAACAGTGAGAGGCCCACGTACTGCAAAAAAAAAAAAAAGAAGAAGAATGGTGGCCACCAGAGGACAAGGTGATCTATAAATTATATACAATTCTTTTGTTTTGTTTTGTTTTTGTTTTTTTGCGGTACGCGGGCCTCTCACCGTTGTGGCCTCTCCCGTTGCGGAGCACAGGCTCCGGACGCGCAGGCTCAGTGGCCATGGCTCACAGGCCCAGCCACTCTGCGGCATGTGGGATCTTCCCGGACCGGGGCACGAACCTGTGTCCCCTGCATCGGCAGGCGGACTCCCAACCACTGTGCCACCAGGGAAGCCCTTATATACAATTCTTGACTTAAGGAAACAAAAAAGTATGCTTGGAAAGACTCAGACCCCAGATGGTTCTCAGTGTGTGGATATTTATAGGCTTGGAAATGGAATTAAGGTAAGTTTCCTTGGGCAATACCACATCTCTATTACTCCTGGCTTCGCCTGATCTCACTGTTATCGAGACCATCTTGAAAAATGTTTGGAACTCAGATTAGAATTTCATGTTCAAAAAACGAAATACAACCAAATTGTAGATAAACCAGTAAAACTATCTCAAACTTTTCTTGAAGAGAGAATTTTCTGTAACACACCTTAAACTTCAGAACTGTTGAGTTGCTACCCTTGTACTCAAGATGCCTAAGGTGTAGTAGAGGGTACCAGCAAGTAGGTAGTTATTACATACTATGGTGAGAATAATGATAGGAACTGTACAAGGTGCTGTGGAAAGAGATCTTAAGCCAGACTTTAAGAGTTGGGTGAAGCTTTCAATATAAGTCAGGATTCTCCAGAGAAACAGCATCAACAAGATGTGTGTATATAGACTGAGAGAGGGAGCAGAGTCGGGGGAGATATTTATTTTAAGGAATTGGCTCATGTGATTGCAGAGGATTGGTGAGTCCAAAATCTGATGGGGCAGGCCAACAGGCTGGAGACTTAGGGAAGAGCTGCAATTAGAGACCAAAGGCAGTTTCCTGGCAGAGTCAATTCCTGCTCAGGGGATATCAATCTTTCTTCTATTAAGGCCTTCAGTGACTGAATGAGGGCCACCTACATCGAGGGCAATTTACTTTACTAAAAGTCCACTAATTTACATGTTAATTCTGTCAGATTAATTAAAGTGAAAAAACATTTTCACATAAACATCCAGAATAATGTTTGACCAAATATCTGGACACCATGGCCCAGCCAGGTTGACACATTTATTTATTTATTTATAGAATAATTTCTTTAATATCCAATAATATTTGTCTCTCCACTAGATCCATTAAGCAGGCACTACCCATATTCCCTCCCTTGAACCACTGGCAACCACTAATCTGCTTTCTATTTCTATGGGTTTATCTATTCTAGATATTTCATATCAATGGAATTGTACAATGTATGACTTTTTATGTCTAGCTTCTTTCACTTAGCATAATATTTTCAAGTTCATCCATGTTGAAGCATGTACCAGTACTTCATTACTTTTTCTCACTGATTACTATTCCGTTGTATAGATGTACCACGTTTTGTTTAGCCATTCCTCTGTTAGTGGGCATTTGGATTGTTTCCACCTTTTAGCTATTGTGAATAGTCCTTATACTGACATTCATGTATAGGTATTCATTTTCAATTTTCAATTCATTTTCAATTCAATGCGTACTCATTTTCAATTCTTTTGGGTATATACCTAGGAGTGGAATTGCTGGGTAATATGGTAATTCTGTATTTAACCTTTTGAGGAACTGCCAAACTGTCTTCCACAATAGTTGTACCATTTTACATTCCTACCAGCACTGCACGAGCATTCCAGTTTTTCCATAATCTTATCAACACTTGTTATTTTCCATTAAAAAATTCTTGTCATCCTAGCGGTTATGAAGTGTTATCTCATTGTGGTTTTGATTTGCATTTTCCTAATGGCTAATGGTGTTGAGCATCTTTTCACATGCTTGATGGCTATTTTTGTATCTTCGTTGGAGAAATGTCTATTCAAGTCTTTTGCTCATTTTTTAATTAGGTTGTTTGTTGTTGAGTTATATGAGTTCTTTTTACATTCTGAATGCTAGACCCTTATCAGATATATGGTTACAAATATAATCTCCCATTCTGTCACATTTGGTTTTGCCCACAGTTATATCCCCAGGACCTAGAACAATGCCTGGAAATAAACATGCGTTGAATGAATGAGGAGAAAGGCTTGGAGATAGGAAGAGTCTGTAGAAAGTTTAATATAACAAACTCAAAGTTATTGTCAAGTGCTAATCATAGCATGATACTGTGTTTATCTGAAAATTATGATACAGGAACCGAGCTTAATAGGCCACGCATAGGTCTAATTTACAAGAATGCTATGTTTGACTTAAAATATTTTTATTAATGACCTTTGATAATGTAGAATTTTAAACAGTGACATCTGAGCATTATAATACATAAAGAATAGAGCTTTAGGTAGAGTTGATAAGGACCAGCATGCCATAGTGTTGCCTTTTTTGCTGGCATGACAATAATAATATTGCTTTGTGCTTGCTTATAGAATGCTTTTTCATCTTCATAGTACTTTTCAATCATTAATTAATACTCATAGTCCTATTTTTAGAACTTTTATTGCATCCCTACTCATACTGGCATAAAATGGTTAAGGCAGGAAACACACACACATACACATACACACACGCACCCTTATAGAATAGCTTCTTCTCTATAGTACTGGGATAAAAACACATTTGATTTCATCACCAGTTAATATCTATTTTTAATCTTTTCATTCCCTAAGAGTTGTTCCCTCTAGATGCAAACTACTGAGGTCAACAAGAGAAACTATAGAGAGAAGTGAAAATGGGGCAGAGAACCAAATGTTCTCTTTGTTCTCTCTTTATCCAAACTCTATTTTTGGAACACATGTGGGTTTAGGAAAACAATTTTTAATAATATGAAGTAGGCGGGGAGGCAATATAGATTGGTATTTAAGGGAAAAGGAGCAACTTGAAGACATATCTCTAAGAGAAAAAGACCTGTTTAGGATCCTGAGACATAACCTTATCGTTTTAGGGTGGAAGCAGGATCCTTGTGTTGTGGACTGAACTGTGTTCCCCCAAAATTCACATGTTGAAGTCCTAATCCCCAGTACCTCAAAATGTGACTGTATTTGGAGATAGAGGCTTTTAAATGTTGTAATTAAGGTAAAGTGAGGTCATATGGGTAGGCCTGAATCCAGTATGACGGGTGACCTTATAAGAAAAGGAGATTAGGACACAAGCACAGAGGGAAGACCATGTGAAGACACAGAAAAAAAAAAGACAACCATCACAGACCAAGGAGAGAGGCCCTCGGAGGAAACCAGCCACGCTGACACCTAAATTTTGCACTCCGAGACTCTAGAACTGTGAGTAAATAAATTTCTGTTGTTCAAGCCTGTGGTGCTTTGCTATGGCAGCCCGGCAAACTAATACACTTTTCATATAGTGTCAAACTTGCTTTATTATTACAAGACTCCTTTCCAAAGAAATTCTAGTTATATCTGGAGCAAGTCCTCTAAATACAAGTTTTTTCCAGGTTGACTGATGTAATCAGTCATTGATTTATTTTTCGAACTATACTGAATCCTCAAATTAGATGCAAGCTAGGGTTTTCATTGAAAGAATAAATCAAGAATTGGATTATTTTAAACTCATTGGATTTTCAGGAATAATTTTAACTAATACTCAAGTGTCTTTAAACAAAAAGTGTTTTTACCTTCTTTTGTTCCAGTATATGGGAAGTCTTATGTCTATGAGAAGCAGAGGGTTGCAGCTGTATTCAATGAGCATTTCTGTATACTCTTAAAAGAATATATGTGTACACTGTCTTATAGCTTACAAAGTACAGATAGTCCACTATCCCATTTGGTCTTTAAAACAACACTGATATAAATCAAGGCAGATGGTATATACTTTTTTTTTTTAAACTGATGAGAAAACAAAAGCTCAGCAAGGATAAGTTACTTCCCCACAGTCACACAGCTAGTAGGATCATGGCGGAAGAGACTCTGCCATGGGCTGACCAAACCAATTCATTTTATCTCCTAGACCAATGATTTGCAAACTATGGCTCACTGGCCAAAACCAGCCTATTTCGGTAAATAAAGTTTTGCTGGAAAACAGCTGCACCTACTCATTTACGTATTGTTAGGGACTGCTTTTGTCCTACAATAGCAGAGTCGAGTAAGTGAAACAGACACCATATGGCCCACGAGCCTAAAATATTTACTATCCGGCCCTTTACAGGAAAAAGTGTGCTGTCAGTGTCCTAGACATACAGCTAAACTACATTTCCCTGAGACTTCTCTCACAGTCCAGGAGTTCTCTCTTCCTTCCTCTGGGGCTGAATGCAGAGGATGTAATGGATGATTCCAAGGCTTCAGGGAAAGGCAGAGCCACTGGATGGAAGAGAGGATAGAGTGGCTTAGAGCACATCTACCCTGTAGTACACCATCAATCTAGGACCTGCTTGAGAAACATTTGCTTCTTACTTGTTGTATCAAGCCACTAAGATTTGGGAGTTTTTATAACAATTAATTTATCATGGCTAAGAGGAAAGAGAAACTTGTGTTTTTTTAGATCTAAATCCAGAACTGTTCCCCTTCTTGAACCATCAAAGTGGCCAGAAATGAGAAGGAATAACAAATAAAGAACAAGATCTGGAGCTAGGCAGCATCACCCTGACTTTCAGGCAGAGTTGCCTTAGAGCTCATGTGGCTGAAGGGTTTCATCTCATGTGGGCAGTGACTTATTGACAAAGATTCTTAGACCAACTCCAGGCTCCATAGAAGTAGTGGCAGGCCAATTAGCAACATCTACCATGAACTCAGGAGTAGGGAGAGGTAAGACAATCAGGGATTTTCCATGCACACCTCTGAAAGACACCTGAATGATGAGGAAGCCTATTCTAACTTTAAGGATATGAAAGGGATAGCTTTCAGTCTGAGTCACACAGATATGCTGCTACTAATGAACACAACTAGAAGCATATCCTAAATACCAATTTCAAATGACTTGGTATGGGGGCAGGGGGAAGGAAGGGGAGCTGTTTAACTTAGATAATTGAAAAATTAAAATTAAAAAAGACCTCATAAACTGAATTTCACTACTTAAGATATACTAGGCTTCATACCAGAAGTTTGATTGCTTCTTTCTTTCATGGAAAATGACAAAGTACATTCCAAGTCACATGGTTCACCCAAGCCACTGATTTGCTACATAGGCAGAGACTTCATAACCATCTTCCCTCATAAGCAGGAGGGGTTATTATCATTACTATTCTTATTATTTACTTTCCTAAGCTTTTCAGCATTTAGTTGGCAGAGTCTTGGAAGGAAGATTCTCATGAAAAAAAAAAAATTCCGTTTGATCTGGAACAAGACGCAATTACGAAAAAGAAAATCAAATTATCTTTAGGTCTCCTGAAACTTGAAGTTACTGCTCAAACAAACCACGGATCTTAAAACTCTGTTCATGTCTTCCATGTATTCTCAGGCTTTCTCCCCCAGTGAATGAAAAAATCCTCAAAAATATGGTCTGTTCTGAAGTTTCATTATTTGTCTTCCATGAATATTTACTTTTAAGGCAATTATAGTAAATAGAATTGCGGTGGCAATAGGCTATTTTCACCCAACCCTCTTTTCCCTTATTTTGGTAACACCATTGTAGGTCATTCTCCCCTTGCTGAAAGATTTTCCATCCTGTTTTCCAGCGTATCATTTTTATGTATTTGCCAGGTTGCTCATAGGCACTGTGGAACCAGTGAAAGGTTTGTGAACCATTCAGTAAGTGGTTCCTGTTCGAATGAATTACCTAGCTTTCATGAACAGCCATGCAGAAGCAAAGCAGGCAGAAAAATAATGAATACATTTGTACCATGGCACTCTCCCCAGCTATGAGATTCTTACAACCATACAATTTCCCCATGAGGAAAGACAAGATTGCACTGTCATTAGAATAGGTAATCATTAGATTTATCTTTTACAGAATATGTAGCATCTTAAACTATTCTATGTAGCCTCATTACTGCCAGGAGTCATCTTTAACTGAGATGATAAGTAAATAAAGTAGAAATTACACACAACAAGAACCCAGAATATGTTGTTTTTGTGTATGTATGAGAGTTCCCTTCAGCAAACATAATCTGCACAGCAGTTACCATTATTTCTACCTCAATGAGCATCTCCTAATTGCTGTGTTATTGCTTGTGAAGAAAATATATTATTAAAGTCCACAACTCATGACTTGTTGCACATCTACCCATGAAAAAACTTAAATTTCATCAGCTTTTAATCAGTTTCAAATGGGATGGTATGCAGAAGGGGTATATTTTCCCCTCTCTTTAATATCTGTTCATTACCATTTCCTAATGTCAATGTATCCTTCTAACAGTCAAGCTGCATTCATAATTTATTCAGAGACCTAAAGATTTTATTAAACTGAATCTATTTTCTCTATGAATTGGCTCAAGATGATTTTGGTGGCTTTTGTAATGAACAACAACAGTTAAAGGACTCACAACCCCCTTTTAGTTGTTAATGTTTTACACTCTGCTGTTGGTCTGCTGCCAGATAATTATCCACAGAGCATTAAAATTTTGTATTAATATTATCTTTACAAATGCAATGTTGCTCAGTGGAGGACAAAGTTTCCACAGACTTCTTTCTGTATGTGTTAGGTGATTGTTAAATTTTAGGTGATATTTGAAACTGATATATTGGACTTTGGGTTAGGCATTTAAAATCTCAAGACCCAAGTTCCTCATTTCCTATTGGATATTCTAGAATAGGACAATCACACCAGATGGTTTTCAATCTAGGTGAAATCAGAACAGACTTATGGGAGCTTCTGGTTGGTGAACAAAGGGAGATTTGGGAAGAGTGGGGCACTTGCAGATGACATAGAAGCTCCATGCCCTTTCCCCATACTGCCCTCTGCTTGTCTTTCAACTGGCTGTTTGTGAGTTACATCATCTTATAATCAACCAGTTATCTACCATGTGGCTGACAGGGTCCTGGTGCTCCGGGTGGGTGCCAGGCCTCAGCCTCTCAGGTGGGAGAGCTGAGTTCAGGACATTGGACCATGAGAGACCTCCTGGCCCCACATAATATCAATCAGAAAGAGCTCTCCCAGAGATTTCCACCTCAACTCTAAGATTTAGCTCCACTCAAGGACCATCAAGCTCTAGTGCTGGACGCCCCATGCCAAAAAATGAGAAAGACAGGCACAGAACCCCACCCATTAGCAGAGAGGCTGCCTAAAATCATAATAAGGTCACAGACACCCCAAAACACACCACCAGACACGGTCCTGCCACTGAGAAGGACAAGATCCAGCCTCATGTACTAGAACACAGGCACCAGTCCCTTCCACCAGGAAGCCTACACAATCCACTGAACCAACCTTAGCCACTGGAGGCAGACACCAAAAACAACTGGAACTACACACCTGCAGCCTGCAAAAAGGAAACCCCAAACAGAGTATATTAAGCAAAATGAGAAGACAGAGAAATACGCAGCAGATGAAGGAGCAAGGTAAAAACCCACCAGAGCAAACAAATGAAGAGGAAATAGGCAGTCTACCTGAAAAAGAATTCAGAGTAATGATAGTAAAGATGATCCAAAATCTTGGAAATAAAATGGAGAAAGCACAAGAAACGTTTAACAAGGACCTAGAAGAACTAAAGAGCAAACAAACGATGAACAACACAATAAATGAAATTAAAAATTCTCTATAAGGAATCAATAGCAGAATAACTGAGGCAGAAGAACAGATAAGTGACCTGGAAAATAACATAGTGGAAATAACTACTGCAGAGCAGAATAAAGAAAAAAGAATGAAGAGAATTGGGGACAGTCTCAGAGACCCCTGGGACAACATTAAATGCACCAATATTCAAATTATAGGGGTCCCAGAAGAAGACGAGAAAGAAAAAAGGGAATGAGAAAATATTTGAAGAGATTATAGATGAAAACTTCCCTAATATGGGAAAGGAAACAGTCAAGTCCAGGAAACTCAAAGACTCCCATACAGGATAAATTCAACGAGAAAAACAAAAGACACATATTAATCAAACTATCAAAAATTAAATACAAAGAAAAAATATTAAAAGCAGCAAGAGAAAAGCAACGAATAACACACAAGGGAATCCCCATAAAGTTAAGTTTAACAGCTGATCTTTCAGCAGAAACTCTGCAAGCCAGAAGGGACTGGCAGGACGTATTTAAAGTAATAAAAGTGAAAAACCTACAACCCAGATTACTCTACCCAGCAAGGATCTCATTCAGATTCGATGGAGAAATTACAACCTTTATGGACAAGCAAAAGCTAAGAGAATTCAGCACCACCAAACCAGCTGTACAACAAATGCTAAAGGAACTTCTCTAGGCAGGAAACACAAGAGAAGGAAAAAAACCTACAAAAACAAACCCAAAACAATTAAGAAAAAGATAATAGGAACATACATATCGATAATTACCTTAAATGTAAATGGATTAAATGGTTCAACCAAAAGACATAGACTGGCTGAATGGATATAAAAACAAGACCCATATACATGCTGTGTACAAGAGACCCATTTCAGACCTAGGGACACATACAGACTGAAAGTGAGTGGGTGGAAGAAGATATTCCATGGAAATCAAAAGAAGGCTGCAGTAGCAATTCTCATATCAGACATAGACTTAAAACAAAGACTGTTACAAGAGACAAAGGAGGACATTACCTAATGATAAAGGGATCAATCCAAGAACAAGATATAACAATTGTAAATATTTGTGCACCCAACATAGGAGCACCTATATACATAAGGCAAATGCTAACAGCCATAAAACAGGAAATCGACAGTAACACAATAAGAGTAGGGGACTTTAAAACCCCACTTTCACCAATGGACAGATCGACCAAATTGAAAATAAATAAGGAAACACAAGCTTTAAATGATACATTAAACAAGATGGACTTAATTGATATTTACAGGACATTCCATCCAAAAACAACAGAATACACTTTCTTCTCAAGTGCTCATGGAACATTCTCCAGGATATATCATATCTTGGTTCACAAATCAAGCCTTGGTAAATTTCAGAAAATTGTAGTTCTATTTTTAGTTTATTAAGGAACCTCCATACTGTGCTACCATATGACCCAGCAATCCCACTACTGGGCCTATACCCCGAGAAAACCATAATTCAAAAAGAGTAATGTACCACAATGTTCATTGCCGCTCTATTTACGATAGCCAGGACATGGAAGCAACCTAAGTGTCCATTGACAGATGAATGGATAAAGAAGATGAATGTTACCAGCCATAAAAAGAAAGGAAATTGAGTTATTTGTAGTGAGGTGTAGTGAGGTGGATGGACCTAGAGACTGTTATACAGAGTGAAGTTAGTCAGAAAGAGAAAAACAAATACCGTATGCTAACACATAGCATATATATGGAATCTAAAAAAAAAAAAAAAAAATGGTTCTGAAGAACCTAGGGTCAGGACAGGAATAAAGACACAGACGTAGAGAACGGATTTCAGCACACAGTGAGGGAAGGGTAAGCTGGGACAAAGTGAGAGACTGGCATGGACATATATACACTACCAAATGTAAACCAGACAGCTAGTGGGAAGCAGCCGCATAGCACAGGGCGACTAGCTCAGTGCTTTGTGACCACCTAGAGGGGTGGAATAAGAAGGGTGAGAGGGAGACGAAAGAGGGAGGGGATATGGGGATGTTTGTATATGTATGGCTGATTAGCTTTGTTGTGCAGCAGAAAGTGGCACAGCAGTGTGGAGCAATTATACTCCAATAGAGATGTTGAAAACAAAAAAAAAACACTGCTGGGGAGACACTAACAGGATCTGCAGTAAACAAGAAGGAACACAGGCTTCTCCCTCCTCCAATCTTTTTTTTTTTTTTTTAATTTTTATTGGAGTGTGGTTGATTTGCAGTGTTGTGTTGGTTTCAGGCGTGCGGCAAAGTGAATCAGTTATACATATACATATATCCACTCTTCTTTAGATTCTTTTCCCTTATAGGTCATTACAGAGTATTGAGTAGAGGTCCCTGTGCTGTGCAGTGGATCCTTATTAGGTACCTATTTTACATATAGTAGTGCCTCCTTCAGTCTTGCCGTGTCCCTCTGGTGTCCCCTCATGGCAGAACCTAACAGGGAGCCACTGGCAAAGCAAGGATGTAGAAGAGTGAGGCTGAGGCTAAGAGACACTAGCTTAGTAATTGGCACATTTCCCTCTGTTTTTCTGGGCAGACATCTCTGATTCGCTTTGTTTTCATTGAAAAGTATCACCTTCTTCTTTTGAAGCTTGTTTATGAATCCAAAGTCATTCTTAAGGGGATGGGGGCTGTGGTGATGTCTTGGCTCTAAGACACAGCCCCTAATTTTGATGTGTCAAGGAACCAGGGCATGGGCTTCACCAGTCACTGGCTAGTGAGCATTCTCCTCTTCCTTTGCAATAAAGTTCTTATCAATGCAAAAAAAAAAAAAAAAAAAAAAAAAAAAGAACAGCCTTATGGTCTCTGAATAAATTTGAGCAGAGTAATAAATTTAAAAAATAGAATGGATTTCATTATTAACAACCAATTACAAATTCTTTAATGATTCAAAACAATATGTATCAAGGGCCATACATAAGGATCAATCAACAATATGGACAATGTAGGAGTGGTAGCTTAGTGGTAGCTTGTTCACCTGTGGCAGGAATTTGGAAGAATTATCATCAACCATCAGTAAATTTCTCCCAACATATATTCCAATAAGTATTTGATTTTTCTAGGATCCTTGAGATAATGTTATAGGTCATAACTCAGATAAGTTTAAAATATTTACAGGAGTTGAAAACCAGAGGTAAAGTTCTCTTTGGTTGAACACTCTGCTTTGGGAGTGACACAGATGGGGTTGTAAAAGATTAGGTTGGCATTAACCTAGAGGAGCCATATTAGCTAAATCAGCCAGTACAGTTATCCAAGCCAGTGATGCAATCTTGTCCCACAGGAATCAAATGGATGGATTCATCCTATTATCGTTAAGGTTCCAGGTCAGTCTGGTTTGAAAATGGGTGATGAAGAGCTCCTCTCACTACTACCTATAACACTCTCATGCCCATCAAGAGCGTGGTGAACCCTGTAGATACAAATGTCAGATTGGCTTTATTCTAAAAAGTAAGGCTCTTTAAAAACAACATGAGCCTGTTGAGAAGGAAAAAAGGACAGAAAGCAAGGGAGGGAGATCCTGTAGTATTTCCTTCATTAACCTTTGCCTTCAGCTTTTTGCAAATGTTGCAACATAAGAGCTCTGCCTCTAAATTTTCCATGAAGAATGTGAAAGATATTATGTATGTTAGTAGAGCATAGGGTTAAGAGAATGAGATCTGAAATCAGATCACCCAGATTCAAATTCTGGCTCTACCATGTACCACCAAGATGAATGACCTCTTGCAATGTTTTGCTTCAGTTTTTTTATCTATAATGGACATAATCATAGTTCCTACCTCTTAGACTTCTCAGAGGAATTAAATGAATTATTGCATGTGAAGCCTTTAGAACAGCAAGTAAGAAGTGTTCACCAAATGTTACTCATTACTCATTCAGTGGACAGATACTTATTGAGTGCACACTATGTTTTAGACATTATGTAGGCACTGGAGATTTAGCAGTGAGAAAAACATATGAAAATTTCTGCTTTCTTAGGGTCTATTTCAAACAATAGACCAATAAGTGAAATATAAAGTATTAAAATGATATTATACCAAATGGTTTAAGTGCTTTAGAAAAGAATTAAGACAGTAGGAACATAAAAAATGATGAAGTTGTAATCTTGAATGTAGAAAGAGGAGGCTTCACTAAGAAGGTGACATCTTACTGTAGACCTAAAGGAGACAAAGCAGTGGACAAAAAAATTCCTGGAGGAAGAGTGGTTTGTGCAGGGGAAACAGCAAGTACAAAAGCTCTGATGCAGAGCACATCTCATCTGATGCCTGATGTGTTCTAGACACAGCACAATAAATATTAGCTATTAGTATTTTGGTTGTGTTTGCATTCCTCAGCTCCTTTAAGAGTAGAGAACATACTTATTACTTCTTTTCATCCATCATAAGGCTTGGTTCAGTGCTGAGTGGAGAGCAGAGGGTGTTTCTTATAGTAAACTACTGACTCTGTATCAGAATGACAGCATTTGTTAAAAAAAAAAAGCAAAAAAGCAGCCCCCATGTCAGATCTACAGAAACTTTGAGGTCAGCTCCCTGGGATCTGCATTCAGGTATTATTGGTAAACACATGCTGGTCTGATTGATTCCTTTTTATTTCTATACAGATCCATGAGTCTGCTTTACTCCAGTCCTGCCTTGCAGCTGCCCTATAGATGGATGAACTTGGAACCTTCTTTGGAGAGAAATGCAGTGTTTGATAAAAGCCAGAAAGCATGCTGGCATACATTTACATTGGATGAAATACCAATTCCACTTAGCTACAGTATGAAATGCTTCTTTTATTTGCATGGGAGATCAACCATATAAGGCATAATAACTTCTTTCAAAAGTTCATTGCTAGTCCCATACTAGCTTCTCCCAGCAGAGATGGCTGGCAGCTCTTCTTGCAGTAAGTGGAAAGCCATAGTCTGTCAAAGCATCAAGTGCTAATGAAATAAACAAAAACTGTCCTTACCTGAGGCAGGTGCCAAAGCCTGCTAGTCTAAGTGCCCCCACTGGACACAATTTAGACTTGCTTTCAAATGCTAAAAATAAATAGGTTCTCCTAAGAGCAATTAAAGCTAAGCCACACATTGAATCTATTGATACTGATGGAGTAGTTTTGATTCCAAGGCTCTTAAGAGTTGTTTCAGAGAATATCACATAATTTGGTAATTATTGTTTTATGCTAGTATGTGACAGGGAACGTCAAAAACATTCATGATCTTCCTAGTCTTTTTCTTAATAATCTTGAATCAAAACTGAGTATTTCTCCAAAGAACAAAGTAGTTACTGTGCCATTATAACGCAGTATGATTTAATTTAAATGATTAAATGTGCTGTTTTAATAAGATGTATTTCCATATTAAAAATACTTGGTATCCCCTCCTGTTCTATAGCTCCCCCTCTCCACCCTGGAATAAAAGCTACCCAACCCATGCCAATTATTTTACTCTTTCTTTTGACTTAATGGTTATATTGGAGAGGTTTTGTTTTCCTTTTGTTATTCAAGCCAATCTAAAAAAGCTCCCTACTCCCAAATATCTCTAGTTATTACCATCAAAAATTTAGACTATGAGCAAACAAAACTTCTATGGGAGGATGAAAGAGGGTTCTATTATTCAGTATGCAGGACAACAGTCTTCACCCAAGGCTGTCCCCAGCAAACCAGGAAGTATAGTCATCCAATCTAAAGGCATCCTTTTAGGCAAAAAGAAACAAACACAAATAGATTCAGGAATTTTTTTTTTGTAGTATGCGGGCCTCTCATTGCTGTGGCCTCTCCCGTTGCAGAGCACAGGCTCCGGACGTGCAGGCTCAGCGGCCATGGCTCACAGGACCAGCCGTGCCGCGGCATGTGGGATCTTCCCAGACCAGGGCACGAACCCGTGTCCCCGGCATAGGCAGGCAGACTCTCAACCACTGCGCCACCAGGGAAGCCCAAGAATGTTTTTAACAACATTGCTTATAATGTCTAGAAAAGGCCAATTAATGTGCATCCCAGGCCCACGTTAGGGCCCCTGAATACCTCCACATAATTTGGATTATTAGTAACTTGGATATATTAGTAACCTAGCAGAGAGAATGAAAGGCCAGCAATCCTTGCCCAGGAGAGGAGAATCTAGAATGAGGGACAGGACACCATCTACTAGGACATCATGGTAGAAGAAAACCGGCAACTGAAGAGCCTGAAGTCATTAGGTCCCTAAGTCAAATGGAGTGTGTTGAGGAAGATGCCTAGAAACAATGGCCAACAGAGAAGAGAGAAGAGGTTACTGCTGTCTTCTTCCCTAACTTGGAAGAATTCAGTGTGCTCTGTACTCTATTCAAGGCCCTGAGGCCCCCCCGCCGGCCCTTCCCTATCCCCATCTTCTCTTCCCACCCAGTCTCCTCATCCCCTCTGAGGTTCCCAAACCCTAAGCAATTGCAGCAGACACATCCTTCAAGCCCAGATATGACAAAAACCTTCATTTTCAGGCCCATAATGGACCTCTAAGCAGAATGTATTTCATAATCACTCTCCACACACTCCAAGTAGCCACAAATTGACCGATGAGATGAAAGTTACGAATTTGTGATTTTCACTCTGGCCCAATCTAGGGTCATGCCAGCTTCCATTGCCCATACCCGCTAGTGGTAAAGATTGAAAATTACACTGTCATAGGAATGGATCATAATTTAGCTAACAAATTCTCTGTTAAACACCCAGTACCTCCTAGTTTTCTTAACCTTATAAGCAACCTTGCAATAAAAGATAAAGTTACTAAAATATACAAGAATATAAGCTGCATAAGATGTTAGATGAGCCTGTTCTGCTCATCTAACACAAAGCCTGGCGCTTAGTAGATACTTACTAAGGATTTGATGATTGACTAATGGATAGAGAGAAAGACCATCAAGAAACACTGAAATCCAACGTTATAAATGTAAAGGACCACAGGTGAGCAAAAATTAATTTTACTTATGAGGAATTAGAGAAAGATACAGAGAAGAACTAACATTTGAGCTGTACTTTAAAGGATAATTAGAAACTTCATAGAACAGGAAAATGTGGAGGCAAATATTTCAGATAGGAAGAACAGTAGGAGTAAGAATTAAAATGTAGAAGTACATTGGCTTTTGAAAAAATGTGAGTCAGTGTGCATTTTGAGGTAATGATGTAATTCTAGAAGAGTAATAGGCTAAGACTAGGTTTTGAAAGATCTTGTAGCCATGCTAAGCTTACAAGAAAGAGAGATAGGGAGAGGAAAAGGGTCGCTTAGACACAGCTATTATACTTTTAAACACTTATTTTTAATATCAAACAAGTGTATAAAGATATTTGTTCAGGAATGTTTATCACAAAATTTATTACAATATTTAAATGTCTAAGTAACATAAATGACCATTAAAGGGATTTGAAAGTTAAATGAATGATGGTCCACCCATAAAATGTAACCACTAAAAATGATGATGAAGGGCTTCCCTGGTGGCGCATTGGTTGGGGGTCCGCCTGCCGATGCAGGGGACGCGGGTTTGTGGCCCGGTCCGGGAGGATCCCGCATGCCGCGGAGCGGCTGGGCCCGTGCGCCATGGCCGCTGGGCCTGCGCGTCCGGAGCCTGTGCTCCGCAACGGGAGAGGCCACGACAGTAAGAGGCCAAGTACCAAAAAAAAAAAAAAAAAAAAAAAAAAAAAATGATGATGAAGATATTTATTTATTGATATGGAAAAATATCCACACTGTATTGGGGGAAAAGGAGGCTACAAAATATGCAGATCATGATCTCATTTTTGTTTTGTTCTCTTTTGTTTTAGGTGATATGTGAATAGAAAAGAATCTGGAAGGATATATACCACAGTGTTAGCAATGGTTATTTATGGATAGTGTGATTATAGAAAATTTTTACTTCCTTGTTATATATATATATATATATAAAATATATATGTATATATATTCACCTACACACACACATATATAGTTTTTTTACAATGTACACGTATTATTTTTATAATCAGAAAAAGCAGAAGCTTTTTAAGAAAGTTAATTTTATTGCTAAGTTTACTTACCAAATAAGACTTACTTCATCTTTCTCTTTGTTTCTGTGTCTCTGACTCTTTTAGGTCATAAATATCTATATCTACCTTTCATGGTCATCTTTACTTGAGGTCAATTTACTTCATTGTTCCTAAATGCCTGAATAGTGTTGCAAGAAGCTTAGCAAGAAAATAGTATTCTACTTGAAGAATAATAATCATGAATTTGGAATTACAGGTCTAACTGAAACCCGGTAAGAGTACTGAATAAAAAAAAAGTAGTCACTATAGGCAAAGGCATTGTAAAGACTCAGGAAGGAAAGAGAAGGACAGTCCAAAAGAGGGCATGATCGAATTGAATGATCATGTTGGGAAGGAGACCCTCACAACCCAACAATGGTTGTATAAAACTTCAATAATTGTAGACAGCCAGAAAATGAGATCAGATTTGTCACAGTGCATTAACATCAACTCTTCAGAGGCCAGTGAGAGTCTACAAAGACAAAAGTAAATTCAAGTCTTAAACTGGATCTATCCCAGCTCTGTTACAGCTCATATGCAAGAGAAGACCCACCAGTTCTTAAGGCATAGCTGAAATACAAATAGTGGGGGAAGACATGATAAAAAATATATTTCTCAAATTTAAAAATATGACTGATAAACTGGAAAAATGCATGTTTATAGTTCTCACTCAGAAACAAAAAGAAAGCAAGATATTTAGGAAATTCCTACTTTTATTTTAATTATCTTAAAATGTGACAAGTATATATAGCACTTGTTTTATTATTACTTATACCACATAAAAAGGCACTTATACTTCACTACTATATCTTTAGTGACTGGAATAATGTTGGGAACATAGTAGGTGTTCAATAAATGTTTATTATGAATTTTTATTAATGAATTTTAGAAAGAAATATGCAATTGGTTTAATTTTGTCCAAATAATCAAATCAGAGAAATCAGAAATAATGATTCTGGTGAAATATATTGTCCAAAATATATTTGGACAATAAAGACATAACGTGTGAATAATTGAAAAGTCACTTATATTTGATGCTGAGAGGTAATGACATTGAAGGGCCCTACCACTTTAAGCATTCTATGATGCTGGGCAGGATGGAGTTAGAAAGTTTGGAATTGGAAATCAAGTGTTTGAATTCTGGATCAACACAACACTGTGATCTTGAATCAGTGAATTATTTACTCTTGTTTGCTGCAGTTACCTCATCTTTAAAATGAGGATAATAATAACATCTGCCCTACTCATGTGACTACTTTGATATTCAAACTAGCTCACATATACTGTAACTTTAAAATTCTAACTAAGAGATATTTTGATATAGAAAGGGATTTGGGAGACAACTTTACATCCATTATATTTGGCTCAATAAAGACCTTGAAAATTGAGTGGTGGAAAAAAATCAAGCTGTTGCTTTCTATTAAGCACATTATAAACATTCTCTCTTTACTCTGATGTATAAACAGTATCCTAATTTTAGAGATGAAGAATTGATGTTCAGAGAGGTACAAAGACTTGCTCAATGCTACACAAGCTGTAACTGGTGAAGTGGTGCAATTAGTACTAAAATGCATTTCTTTACCATGTACATTGGATGGTGTATTAGTTTCCTAGGGCTGCTGTAACAAATTCCACAAACAGAGTTGCTTGAAAAAGAAATTCATTCTCTTATAGTTCTGGAGGCTGGAAGTATGAGATCAAAGTGTCAGCAGAGTTGGTTCCCCCTAGAGGGTCTGAGGGAGAATCTATTCCATGCTTCTCTGCTAGCTTTTGGTAGTTGCCAGCAATTGCTGGTATCCCTTGCATTTTAGATACATTAATCTCTGTCTCTATTTTCACATAGAATTCTTCCCTGTGTCTTCACAACATCTTCTTATAAAGACACCAGTCATATTGGATTAAAGGGCCACCCTCCTCCAGTACGGCCTCATCTTAACTAATTACATCTGCAACAACTCTATATAAGGTCACATTCTGAGGCACTGGAGGCTAAGACTTTAACATACCTTTTGAGGGGGGGACACAATTCAGCCCATAATAAATGCATATCCTCAAAATTTCAGGTTATTGAAAATGAATCAAGTGAACCACATGTTATAAAATGAGCAATTTTATAAGTAGAGTCATAAGAAGAAGAACATGTAGAGGTCCAAACTTCTGTCAGAAGCCATTGTTCAGCAAAAGTGAATATTTAAAATCCAATAGAGGAAAAGTTAAGAAGAAAATTAAGATGATTTTTTTAAAAGGCATCCAGAACAGCTCCTAATTGTATTCACTCTATGTAAAAAGCACCTCAAAAAAAAAAAAAAACAAAGAAAAAAACCTGTAAAGTTACTAGACCTCGGTGTTAAATTCAAATAAGCAGTTTAATTACTATATGAGACAGAGATCTAACCCCATACATCTACCCACATACAAATCATCCTGAAGATTACTTTGCAGAGAATTGAAATCTGGAGGAGAGAAGTCCCCTCATTCTGTCATAAATGTCTGCTGATTTCAACGAAGCATAAAGGCACCCAAGCACAGGAAGGTAAGTAGTAGGAGTAGAAGTCTTGTCATTACCCAGCAGTATAGATTATGTTATTGTGTCTGACCCTGAGTTCTGCATGGTCAACCTCTGCTGCATTGAATACCCAGGGGATAATTCATCATAAATGAAAATGCTCTTGGTAAAGGTGTGGGAGGAGTCAGTGGTCATGGCTAGAGCTGGGATTTATGACATTATAATAAGATAATTAACTGCTGTACTCATTACTTTTTAAAGGATGAGAATAGCATCTAAAAGCACATGCTTATTAGCAAAGATATCTTAAGGCATACCAAGTGCTTGTTAGGGAAGTTATGTTAAGATGAATTAAAATATAGAGTTTTATGAGGTCTAGGCCTACTCGTTAGTCATAAGAACTAGAGAATTACAGGCTAATTGTGTCATAAAGATCTGATTGGGTATGTGCTAAACTTGCCAGTTCAGAAAGGCAGTACTAATAGGAATGAGTTAATTTCATTCCAAAATAACCAGTATACCTGAATATTTGGAAGATTCTGAAACTAGTGAATAAGATGTTAATAAATGGAGAGAAAAAATCTTGATGCATTATTTTGCTTTACGTAAACTAAAATAGAATGCTTTATGTGAACTAAAATATATCAAAATTAGCACAATTGGTTAAAAATTAAAATAATTTGAAAAATTGTCTGAAAACCATTATCTGAGCCCCTAGAAAAGAAACTGTGTCATAATATGTTTACTAGTAAATTCCTTCACTTTCAAGGAACAGATCTTTGCCATGTTATATAAGCTATTTCAGAGAATAAAAAAATATTTAAAGTATTTCAGATCATTTTAAGAAAAAATATACCCTAATTTTTACAATTCTAACAAATTCCAGAAAAAAATATAGCTGAATGTCATTTAATAAAGATTTATTTAAACTTAAAAAAATGCTAGAACTCAATAATATAGGAAAAGGTAATCTTTTACTTATAGCCAAACAGTATTTATTATAGAAATCCACAAATAGTCTAAAGTTAGAAAATCTATTAACATACAGCATTAGGAGATTTAAATTCAAATCAAATACATTTTAAAAGATAATCATCTCAAATAGTAGTACATCTTCTTAACATATCTTTAAGATGTCCAATACAAACCATCGGCCAACATTTTACTTAACAGTGAAATAATAAAACAATTCTCATTAAAATACAGATATATGAAATAACTCTTATTATTTATTATTACTATCAATATCATCTGACAGGATGAGTTCTTATAATATGTCAGGCACTGGCTAAAGGATATACATACATGTTTTTTATTTAATATCATTTCAAATGTTTTTAAGATATAAAACAAACCACACTACAAACATTAGAGGGGAAGAGACAAAATGTGTTTATTTACAGGTGACCATTTTAGAACATAAAAATAGAAAGAAATCAAATGAAAAGCTATTGGAATTAAAGATTGGCATAATAGCCAGAAAAGATATAAATATTCTCATATACCAAATAACAATAGAAAAAATATAAACCAAAAAGATACCGTTCATAATCACAAAGCAAAATTTAAATATAACAGAAAATATCTTATGTGACAATAAGCACAATGTTTTATAGAGAGATATAAAAGGCAAAAAAAAAAAACCGAATAAAGGAAGAGCCTAACATGTTTCTAAATAGAAATACTAATTTTTACAAAATAAAAGTTTTTATTAAAATTTTTAGTGCATTCATTAAAATTCTACTTCAAATCCCAATTGAATTTTTCTGGAATTTGACCAAATAATTCTAATATTGATTTGAAAGTATAAACAGAAGAGTAATAATTGTTTTAAAGAGGGAGGGATTACTTTTAACAAAATATTAAAACACATAAAGCTAAACTAATTAGAACTTAATGACAAATATAAGAAAAAGGCAAATGAGAGAAAATAGACCACTCAAAATACACCCCATTATCCATATATACTCAGCATTTGAGCAGACTTGTACAACAAATCAGAAGAGAAGAAAGATTTCAACCAAAAATAATCATAACTTGTCTACAAGAGGTATTTATAATTTAATCTATTTTAAGCCTCTAGAGAGAAAGAATTCCTAAACCAAAAGTCAATGGGAAGAGAGAAAAAGAAAAGAAAGGAGAGGAAAAAACCAATGGAAGCTTTTATTAACTAAAAGAATTATTAAAAAAAAAAAAAAAGAAAGAAAGAAATAGAAAACTATAGCAAAGTAAAAGAAAAGCTTTGACTACATAAAAAGTAAAAACTGTACCAGAAAAATCAAAAGCAGGATCAAAAGATAAACAATATGTTAGGGGAAAATATTTGTAGAGAAGGCATCAATTCAAAGGGATACAGTCTTTATATTACACAAAGTTCATACAGAGTGAAACACATCCCCTAGGCTAGATAGGCACCACACTGCTGAGGCTAGACTCAAATGCTGAAAGGGCTCCAGGTGAACAATGGAGGCAAGTGAAGAGGGCAGGCAGCCATAAAGTGCACATGAGCAACAAATGGGAGATGGCAACCCAGTTTTGGCGGTTTTGGGGAGGCATTCTAGCAGCGGGTTCTCATGCTGGAATGGAATGTGGGCCCAGTATCCTCAGATCTGCTTTTCTCAGGAGAAACCAAGAATTTAGATCTTTTTTAATGCTGGCCAAAATTTTAAACAATACGCTGACAAAGCAAAGCATGCACAGTGAGCTACATGCCATGTAATCCACCAGTTTACAACCACTAACTGGCATGAACAATTAGTTAATGAGGAAACACTATTAGTAAAACTACATGAAAAATGTATTGAGGATCCACCACTCATCTTGATTGTGAGTTGGTCGTATAGACCTCATCTCTATAGGGACTCTTCAGGATATAAGAAACTTCCAAAAAGCAAGAAGCAGTTAAAGCATCATCTTGCTGTTTATTTCCAATACTCATTGTCTCAGCATCTCATCATGGGACCCACCCTGTGCCCAGCCATGAACATTCGTACACTGCAGCTACCCTGGATTACATGCAGTTACCCAAACACTTGCAGTCTTTTTTTCCTGCTGTTGCTTCTTCCTGGAATGTTCCCTATTCTTGATAAAGGAAATCTTATTTACTCTTTAAAGCTTAGTTCAAACGTTAGTCCACTGTAAAACCCAAGGCAGAATTAAGCATAAAATCAACACAACACATCTGTTGAGTACCTGCTCCATGCCAGACAGTGGGAACTATAGCAACAAAAAAGATAGAATAATTTCTGCCTTCATGGAGCTTATACTCTGCTTTCCCACAGCACTTAGCTCCTGTGTTATGGCCCTTAACATGTTTATATTTATAATTATTAGAATAATTGGAGATTGCTTACTTCCCCTGCAGACTGTAAGCTCCTTCAAAGAATGACTGTGTCTCCCCATAAAACCAGCTTCTCCAATAGTGCATACCTTTTACTCCCTACAATTTCAGGGTTTGTAAATTGTTTGGGTATATAATAGACATTCAGTACATGCTATCCTGAGAGGTGAACTAGCCTGTTGTAAAAGACCACCATGACTATGAAGACTTAAACTTTCTGTGGGAAGGTAACTCAAACTAGGGTAAATTTTTAAAGTAATTTAGAAGTCAGAACTATTCATCACAGGTCCCTAGTACTCAGTGCCACATTGCTACATTCTACTTTCCCTAAAAAAGTGACAAAAACACTGAAACATTAATCAATCCAGATATCTGCTAATCAGTTAATTTGAGCAATGGAGAAAGGAAGTCAGTATTCTTAAATTAACCCTGCAGAGACATATTAGCATAGAAACACAATGCAAATTCATTCTGACATCTGGAGTTCTGTGCAGTAACTACATCCAAAACACGAGTATTTGGTCATGTCCTCTTAAAGCAACTGCAAAATTATTTCTTCTTGATATCAAGTCACAAAGATTTCTATCACAGGGTTATCCTGAGTCGCCATGTCTAAGGTCCACAGTTTTGGCTAGAAAAAAGGAAAGTGTTCACTATCAAGATAAGAAATGAGAGGTAGAGTTTAGAATATATTCAATGCTCCTCTGGCTTTCAGCTCCCCAGAGTACTTTGTAGGCGGTGTTATATGACTCTTCCTGGGGCTAACTTCCTCTGTGGACTGAAAGTCCTCTGAAAGTGAGAAGACACAGAACATGTACCTTTTAGTGCCTTGGACAATGACTTGCATTTGGTAGATGTGCAGTGAAGGTTTTTTCACTATTTGAATATGTATTATATTTTATCATCTAACATGGAATATGAACACTGTGTATTTGAGAGTATGCAATGCCAACATTACCATGTTTCCAACGTTTGACTTTTAAATCATCTGCATCCTATTTACAAACCCCAGTACAAAATATAGAAGATGAGTGGAAGAGAGAAGACAGAGGACCTAATCAAACAGTGAGAAAGCCAGTAAGTGGGTTCCTCCCTTAGGCTAGAGTCTGTTTACAGATCACCAATGCAAGATTAAGAATGATATGCCTCAAGATATCTCATAGTGAATACTAGAATCACCCAAGGCCACAAAAATATCCAAGTTATTTATGCTAAGATATTGACTCAATGCAATAAATCGTCCTTAAATACAA
The DNA here is from genome assembly GCF_011762595.2 of Tursiops truncatus. Taxonomy (NCBI): domain Eukaryota; kingdom Metazoa; phylum Chordata; class Mammalia; order Artiodactyla; family Delphinidae; genus Tursiops; species Tursiops truncatus. The sequence continues at coordinate 106,373,513 of NC_047034.1, read as the reverse complement.
TCATTCAAAGACAGGAACTGGCTCATTGTTGGAAGCGATAATCATTTGTAATAGACATTATTCAATCATTCATTTATAAAATGTTTCTGAGAGTCAATAGTGTAGGAAGATGAAGAGTCATCACTAAGAACATACATCAGACATTGTTGCTATCCCCAAAAGCCTCTAGTCTGAAGGAGGAGAAAAGATAGATATAATTGGAGTATCAGCTCCTCTTGTTAGCCAGAGTTGCATATAAAGTTGCTGACTTGGAGGTATTTACAAGGTACTATCCACATTTGCTTCTCTACTTCTCTGTGTTAGAAGGTCATGTCAGAAAAACAACTAATGCTTCATACAGTCACGAAGTGTTACAGTTTGAAGAATCCATAGAAGTCATGTAGTTCCTCTCCTGTTTTTACATATTAAAAAAGAAATTCCATAACAGTTAAGTGCATTGTTCAAAATTACACATAACAAAGCAACAAATCTTAGACAAAAACATACATTTGCAGCCCTTTCATTTTTCTACTAACACTACAATGAGCTATCTTTAAGAGAAATAAGGTATTACGTTTATACAGAAAATACAAATTGCTTCTAATATTAACATGCCCAACTACGCATGCTCTTGTCTTTCAATTGACTTTTAGCAATTCTAGGTCAGCTATAGTCTATGACGCCCCACAACAAAATGCACATCTTTTTGTACATATTTTATCATTTGTTTTAAGTTGTACTTTACAAGGTGTCTAAGCTTTTCTCTGGTATCCTGATTTTAGTTAATAGCAGAAAACAACAAGAGCAAAAATATAAAACAACAGTTCTTTATCTAGACCTGTTTAGTGTACCAAAGAAAAAAAATGCATCAGGGCTGCAGGCACATGAAAACATGTCAATCAGATGTAATTGCTCTCCAAGAAAAACACTTTTCAGGCAAGTAAAAAAGAACTCATCCTGAACACAAGGCTTTGTAGCAGCAACTAACGACAAGCTCACTTTGTTATTCTCAAACTCGTTGCTCAAGATTCAACATTTGAATCATGACAGAAAAGGACAACCTGACCAAGTTATAGCTCTTAAACAATTATAAAAATGATATGTGCAGGCATTTATAGATTATGTGTTTATATTACTATATAGAAAGATTATATATGTGTATATACATATATATTATAATGATATTTCATTATATCATTAAGAGTTGCTGAGAATCAAAGTAGCTTGTAAGTACTTGATGGTTATTTATACCAGTGCCGACAAATATCAGAACTCTTAACACTTTTTTTAAAAAAAGGCTTCTGCTTTTTTTGCACAATCACTCTTAAGGACACTCAACAGGCCAGATTCCGCCTGAAGACAGTAAAGCCCACATCCCTTTTGGCTAGTATTTGAAGGCTATATTTGGCTGGATGCATATAAAGACACCTTTAAAATTCTTTCAATATCTTTTTCCATTATTGCAGAGTCTACTTAAATGGAAACAATAATCCCTGCAACAAAGGACAAGGGCTAACTTCAAAAAGAAGTGTGTGGCCTCTATTTTTGCATTCATTACTCAAAAACTGAGATGTTATATTTTTTTAGCACCAGGGTTGGGATATTCACTAACTAAAAGACATAAAAGTTAAAAAAGTAAAACAAATAATGGAAAATAGTAACAAATCCAATAGTAAGCCCCAGCCAAGACCTCCATTGTAATCCCAATCTAAATTTACCAAAATTGGGTGCCCCCCATGAAGACACTATCATTCTATGGATGCCATATTCAGGAAAGCCCACAAACTATTTGTGTATAAAACTCATTTTAAGTTTCAAAATAATAGGTTTTCAGTCAGGCATGCAGACAGCATTGTAGGATAGGGTATTTTCTTCTCACTACACATCATATGCCTCAATTCATAAGAGAAGGCACTCGAAGCTGAACACTTGTGGCTAATCTGCTCACTCCCTAAAAGCTCCTCCCAAGGGTACAAAAGTGGCTAATCACATTGTTAATAATTTGGGGTACAGATCAGCCACATTTCATTAGCAGTCATAGTTGTGTAATTTAAAGGTAGAGTCAGACTCCGCCCCTTTCTTTTCCTCTTCCTCACTCAGGCAATGGGATGTCTCTGCATGTGACTTCCAGGTTATAAGTGCAGCCTCTAAGAGGCAGAGCAGCAGCTTTACCCATGTGGACTGTTGGTAAGAGTGTTTGGTTGATAAGGTAGACACTGTGATGCACAGCCCAGATGCTCCTTGCAGGAAGGACTTGTTACACCAACTTCTGGGATTACTGTTAGCTCCTCTGGGGACTGCCATAGTCATAGAGAGCCACCACCCCCTCCCCAAGGTCACTCATCTTCCCAGGGCAGCCTACATCAAGTAACTTATTAATAGAGTAGTGTGAAACCTGGCCATCTCAGCCCACCCCAGGAAAATTCTGAAGGTTCATTCTAGTTCTAGAACTCCCAAGGAGTCAGCCTAGACTGTCCTTATACCTGCATCACAGCTCAGCTTCATCCTCTCTCCACACCTGCTTCTTTGCTCTCCCTCCACAGGTGTGGATCCATGTGCACTTATTAATAAACATTCTGGAAACTAAACTTTGACTCAGAGGCTGCTTCCTGGAGAATGCAATCTGAGACAGTAAGGTTCTGATCTCCATTCTTAACATTCTAGATTCCATAAAGTGGGACTCTCTGTTTTAGTTTCCAGGTCTAAGAGTCCTGCTGCACCTTCATTTACCAGAGAAGTCCCTCACTTGGATGTAATGAGCACATTCTAGCTATTAATAAAAATTGTATTTCATTTCCTTTTTGGATATTGCCATCATGTCAAAATCTACATGTCATTGGAGCAGATTAGAAGTGGGCAATAAAGTTTAAGCATCAAAAATCCCACTCAATATCCCCAATAAGGCCTACTCCTGAAGTCAACTGGAAAGAATTCAGGAATGTCAAGCCTTCTTCTTCAAATCATTTAAACCTGCCCTCTTGAGATTCGTCATTTCCATGACAACTATAAAGGGGAAAAATTACTGAATAGTTTGTAAAATGCAGAAAAGTTGTGAAGACTGAGGAATTTAATAAATTTAATTAGTTAAATTAAATTAAGGTAAACTTTTCTTTGTTGCTTAATAAATGGAAAGAATATAGATATGAAAGAACATCTTTCCCACCCAGTCCCACCAAAAGAAGTAATAGATGCCCCATATTTTTAAAGGACCAATCCTCAGGGAAATCTTCATTTGACTAGTTGGAACATCATGAGAACTTTCACATTTCAACACACACTACATGGCCAGCATTTGTCGGCAGAGGAGAATGGTACAAAATTAATGCAAATTTCAAGTGCATATATCCATGGTCTGATATTTAAGCAACCTTGTTACCTTCATACTGCTGAAGAAAGCTTAACACTTAGATTTATGAATTCTACCTACATGAAAATGAAAGATTATATTCCCTTTACTAATGTTATCACATGATCAATCTGCAAATACTCTTGTACAAATTATGGAAGGAAAAAGTATGTTGTAAACCCACCAGGATAGCAGTCAGAATCTCTTATATTTTGATCTAGACACTTAGTCACCTGGACATTTTTTCCCATCAAATTAAACAAATGTCATAATGTCTTTGTGAAGCAAGTCAGTAATGTTAGTCAACTTTATAGAAGAGGAAACCAAAATTAGATTACTTACCCAAAAAGCAGCTGCTATAAGACTGAATTTTTGAGGCCTCCCAAAATTCATATGTTGAAACCTAATTCCCATTGCAATGATATTAGGAGGTAGTGCCTTTGAGAGGCGGTTAGGTCATGAGGACAGAGCCCTCATAAATGAGATTGGTGTCTTTATTAAAAAAAGAGACCCCAAAGAGCTCCCCTGCCCCTTCTGCCATGTGAAGACACAGTGAGAAGACAGCCATTTATGAACCAGGAAGTGGGCTCTCACCAGACACCCAATCTGTCAGCACATTGATCTTGGACTTCCCAGCCTCCAAACCCATGAGAAATAAATGTTTGCTGTTTAAGCCACCCAGAATATGATATTTTTGTTAGAGCAGCCTGAATTAAGACAAGAATCAACAAGAAGATTACCTAACATCTTAGAATCCCAAATTTCCATCAGTTTATAGGACAACTTGGCTTTTCCACCTTCCGGAATTAAATTTGATGGCATCTTTGGAATCAAAGATACTGGTCCAGTTCAAAATCCAGCAAACGTTTTTAAAAATAACTTGACAGCTGACATTTCTGTCCCTTAAAAAAGAGCTGGTGTTTTGGGAAAATACTAGAGAGGTATTTTAATTGTTCCCAGCACCTCCACCCTGGCTCTGGCAACTGTCACCTCATTGGGGCCATCAAACAAGTCTGGATAACCTTCCAGCCTCAACTCTTACCTGTGTCAGTGCTCACCGAAGCAAAACTGGCCTGGAACAATTTGTGCCTCCTGTAACTATGCTTTCTCTCACTCTATTATCCTTCCTTACAAAATAATACTAACTTACATTTCAATAGCAATTTACGTAGCAGTTTTACAAACACTGTATTTTACAAATACTACATTGAGCTCTCTGCTGATCTGAAGTCTGCAACAACAGGAAGCGTGTACACATTTCTTACATGTGCTGTAAACATTTATTAAACAGGTACATCTTTATTATTACATGTTTGTTCAAAAGTAAGTCAATAAGTACCTTGAGAGTCAGAATGCCATATACGTGATTTTATATCCTGAGTTTAGAACAATATCTTATAGGCATTAAAATCTTAAAATATATCTGCTATTTTGATCTGGTTGATATGAAATTCCAAGATATATCATGCTTATGCTTTTATTAAATATAAACTTGTAGGATTATTTATGTAAAAATTAACTTGACATTCTCATTAAAACCATAAACTGAAAGTGTTTTGCTGAACAAACTTAAATACAAAGGGCTTATACTGCTATTAAAGTAAATTATTTTTAACTTCTTATAGGTCATTTGTACAGCTTCTTTTAGTTTATAATACTAGAATTGAAGGGAAAAAAATGTCTTCAGATTGAAAAAGTCTCCTGAATGGGTATAAGAAAACAAATTCTGAGGGAAAATCTTTTCAATTTTAAATTCTATACTCAAGCTATCATCAAATTAGAAAGAAGAATAAAAACACTTCTCAGGGCTTCCCTGGTGGTGCAGTGGTTGAGAGTCTGCCTGCCGATGCAGGGGACACGGGTTCATGCCCCAGTCCGGGAAGATCCCACTTGCAGCGGAGCGGCTGGGCCCATGAGCCATGGCTGCTGGGCCTGTGCGTCCGGAGCCTGTGCTCCGCAATGGGAGAGGCTACAACAGTGAGAGGCCCGCGTACCACAAAAAAAAAAAAACAAAAAAAAAAAACCCACTTTTCAATATATAAGCATTCAGAAAGTTTATCTCTCACATACGTTCTTTTTCAAGAAAATTACTTAAGGATATATGCAAGAAAAATGATAAAATACATGAAGAAAACAGGAAATCCAGAAACAGAGGTCCAACTAAGGAGAGCAGGCAAAAGAAGTCTGAGGATGATGGCTGTACATTCACCCATCCAGCTTAAAAAAGTAAGACAGAAGGCTCTGTAAAGTATCTTAGAAAAAGAAGGAAGCTTGATAGAAGAGAGAGGGTAATTTAAGGGGACTGGAGGAGAAAAATCAAATAAAGAATGAAAAAAAAGATAATTTAAGAATTCAGGGCATGTGCCAACTAGTAATCTTCAAAATATGAAACAAAGTAAGGTGATAATTGAAACAATTGATGGTACTCAAAAGAAAAGATTCAATTTATAATTAATGCAAAGAAGAATTTTCTTCTTGTGGCCCAGGTACTTCTCGTATCAACTTGGCAATCTGGGGAAGGGAATTTAACACCCTAGTTGGACCAATATTAAACAATGGCCATAATCAAGCAAATACTGTTCACTGTTTTTCAACAAAGAGTGGAATATTCGCTTGTTTAAGTGTAGGACTATGTCATTAACAGTCTTAATAACGTAAAAATAAAAGTGAAGCTGACAGAGAATGGCATGTGAAAGGTAGAAGAGGGGGACAAGGGTAGGAATAATAATATTTTCTGCTTACAAATTTGGAAGTCAAGAGATAATAAAGGAAATTCATGAAGCAAGAAATACTGTGTAAGTATATTATTTAAAGTTACAGAGATAAAAAATGTAAGAACTAAAAATTATATAAATGTCATATATTTGGAGGAGAGGTGGTATAAATGAACCAGATCTTCGTCTTTTGTTTCAAAGAGCTAATAGATATTGCCAAGTGTATGAATCCTGAAACAGAAGCAGAAATACATTCTCTGGTCTTTTGAAAGACATATTTGTATTATTTATTGCCACATGTATATATTTGATACAAATATTTAAAAAATGAACACAAGTGTTAAATTCCAAAGGAAGAGAGGTATGTATCTTGAAGAGCAGAACTCTCGCTTTCTCCCAAGGTAGCCCATCTCTGTTTCCACCTTTCCCTTGGTCAGCATGTGCACCACCTAGCTCCAAAGCTCTTTAGTGCCTCCTCTCATTTCTCTTTCTTCTTGGACTCAGAAATTACTTCTAACTGGGAAGCTTGGAATGTCACTGCGACTTCTCTGACTTTTTCTAACATTCTGCACCTCTTCCTTTCACATTCAACAGAATGTGACTATGAATGTGATAGAATGACTCACGCAGTTTTTAGAGGCAAAATGTCTTGGTGCTTTAAGCGATGATAGAATATTCTCTCACTAGCATAAATCAGTCTGAACTCTTTTGATTGCCAGTAATAGAAACTAAATTCAAACTAGTTAACAAGACGAAGATGACATATTGACTCCAGGACTCCAAAGAATAGTTTAAATGACCAAATTGCAGGAGTAAGGGTCCAAGTAGGCCTCAAAAAAATGGAACCAGGAACTTAAGCACTGCCAGGATTTCCCATCTCCATCGTCATTTGATTTCTCTCTGCATACCAACCTTATCTCCCTCACTGAAGACTAGAGTCATCCACAAATATGAGGCAAGCATGACAGCGGCAGCTCTCAGTGCTTACAGCATTCAAACTTACCATCTGAGAGCGACTTCCCCAGGTCAAGTTTCAAAACTCCTAGGGAAGAACTCTTGGGTCAGATGCCCAACTCTGGATGAATTAGCTATGATCAGGAAATACTATAACTGGACAGGTTGAGTTGTGTGCCATGTGCCCTCACCTCCACTGACCAATCAGCTGTTGTCAGGGACACAGGTTCATGTGAGAACAGACAGCTCCTGCTGGAACTGTATGGTTAGAACAGGGGAAAGAAACTCTTAAAAGAAGAGAAATGTGATTCCAATGAGTGGGATTGAATGATAGGTGTACTAGAAAGGTAAAATAATAAGTGCTTGCTATATAGGAAATAAAACTATTTCAAAGAAATTACCTGGTGCCTAATAATTGTGAAAAAAGATAATTTTCACAGCAATGGGGCTTTGCTCTTGAAAAACAATAGTTAAAGCATTAATTCAACTTAATCTTTCAAAAAGGTCCATAAATGAGAAGAAAAATGATTATTTATCATCTTAAAGATTATCTAACTTTTGCCCACAACTTCCCTAAAATAATTTCATTTGAATCTCTTAAAGCTGGCAAGATTTTGTTCTTAGGATGTATATGTAGTTTTAAAACAGCTAAAACTTAATTAGATATATGTGTGAGGATAAATAAGAAAGATATTCAGGCTAAAGATTTTGATTTCAAAACGTGTTAGTTTTTATCAATAAAAAATAATATATGTACCACATCTTCTTTATCCATTCCTCTGCTGATGGACATTTAAGTTGCTTCCATGTCCTGGCTATTGTAAATAGTGCTGCAGTGAACACTGGGGTGCATGTATCTTTTTGAATTATGGTTTTCTCTGGATATAGCCCCAGGAGTGGGATTGTGGGGTCATATGTTAGTTGTATTTTTAGTTTTTTAAAGAACCTCCATACTGTTCTCCATAGTGGCTGTACCAATTGATACATGTATACAATGGAATATTACTCGGCCATAAAAAAAAACAAAATAATGCCATTTGCAGCAACGTGGAAGGACCTACAGATTGTCACACTAAGTCAAGTAAGTCAGACACAGAAAGACAAATATCATATGATATCGCTTATATGTGGAATCTAAAAAAAAGGGTACAAATGAACTTATTTACAAAACAGAAGTAGAGTCACAGATGTAGGAAACAAACTTATGGTTATCAGGAGATAAGGGGGGTGGGGGATAACTTGGGAGATTGGGACTGATATATACACACTGCTATATATAAGATAGGTACCTAAGAAGAACCTGCTGTATAGTACAGGGAACTCTACTCAATACTCTGTAATGGCCTATATGGGAAAAGGATCTAAAAAAAAGAAAAGAGTGGATATATGTATATGTATAACTGGTTCACTTTTCTCTACACCTGAAACTAACACAACATTTGAAATCAACTATATTCCAATAAAAATTTAAAAATAAATAGGTGAACAAATTTTAAAAACAATAAAATAAAATAAACAACTATAATGATACAACCAGTTTTCCTATGTGACTCTAAAGATAATTCCAAAGAAGGATTACAAAAATCGTATTTGGAGCAAGAGACGTATTTTTTAAACAAGTGTGTAGCATGTGTCTATGATCACTCTTGTTCGTCTATGCTGGGGGTTGAGAAACTTTCTCTGTAAAGAGCCAAACAAATAGTTTAGGATCAGTGGGCTGTATTATCTCTGTAAGGACTACTCAACCCTGACGTTGCTGCTTAGAGACAGCCATAGACAATAAGTAAATGAACTGATATGGTTGTGTTGCAATAAAACTTTATTTATAAAACCATGTTGTTTGATTTGGCCTCCAAGCCATAATTTGCTGACCCATGCTCTATACTAAGTAAATATTCATCATCTCCATTCTCTTACTCTCTTCTTCCACATACCCTATCTACTACTTTTACTCTGTTTTAAAGCACAAATATGACCATATCACAGTCCTGCTTAAAAACTTTTACTGACAAATTCCAGTTCTGATCACGACAGAGCAAATTGTATCAGACCATCTTCCCTGCTGAGAATATCTATAGAAACAAAATAAGTTGTAGAACACAGTTGTTTGAAGTTAAGAGACAGGGACCAAGGTACCCAAGACTTAAGAAGCCATGACCTTAAAGAGAAAGGAAGCACGTTGAGTGAAGTGAGCTGCACCTGCTCCTTCAAGTATTCCCTCAGTTCATTTTCCAATTCACAGCACAGTGCATAGAGACTGAACGGAAGGAAGCAGCATAGAGATCTGGCATTCACACAGACTTGGAGTGGCAAGTGCAAGGCCCCTGAGACAGTCAGGACTTGAGAGACCAAAATCTCAGAGAAAAGGGAACTTTCTGCACAAGTCTGCACAGCTTGTGCATTTGAGGTGCTTGCTGAATCTTAAGTTACAAAGGACTGAGAGGTTCAAAAACAACTTCTGAGCTTGAATACAGCATCTTATTCTGTGCATTGCACACTGTAAATATTGACAGAGCAAATATTTAGTCAAGAGCCAAAAGACATGGTCTTCAACTTTAACATTCTTACTATTATTGGAAAGTATCTAGTATCAGCAAATTAAATGGCATTAAAACAACAAGCCACAAAGAAATTAACACAGAATAATGAAACATAGGCACTGATCAAACATCAACATCTTTAGGGTCCTTCAGCCTGTTATTCTTTAAGTCTCTATGATTTTAGTTCCATCAACCCCTCTGTCAGTTCCAAGATAGAACCAATTAATCTTGTTAAATTATTTTCCTGTGGATCAAGTTTAACTTCCTTGCTTAGTTCCAGAAAGTACTTTAAGACTAGTCTTATCTCCCAACTCCTCAATACTATGATAGTCATTTATGAACTGAGGTAACAAGATCTATACACTATTCATATTTGTGTTTGTAATCTCACACCAAGAAAAGCATCAAGAGTTTTTTACTTTGTAGCTATCACTCCTTTTAAAACTATCTCTAGTCTACTACTCCCACTTGTTATTTGATTTAAACATCTTCTTGGATAATATATTTAAAGAATACTAAATGTACTATTTAGGTAGAAATAATACAAAATCATTATGTAACAATTTTAAGCAATATGGAACTTTTTAAAATTTAAAACTCACTTGAAGTCTACCAGTTAGTAATAATTATCCTTAATATTCCTAAAATATTAAAATAGATGGATTGATGGATAGTGTGATAGGCAGAATAGTGAACCTGAAAGGTGTCCACATCTTAACCCTCATTGCCATGTTATCTTACATAGCAGAGGGACTTCTGAGATATAATTAAAGTTATGGACTTTGATATGGGGAGATAACTCTGGATTATCTGGGTGACCCAAATCTAATCAGGAGTCCTTAAAAGCAGAGAACTTTTTCAGGTTGCATTCAGAGTGATGAAACCATGGAAGAAGAATCAGAGAGAAAGCATGAGAATCCAATCTGCCATTTCTGGCTCTGACAGTGAAGAAAGAAGGACATGAGCCAAGGAATGGCGTGGCCTCTGGAAGCTGGGCATGGCCAGTTATAGCCAGCAAGAAAACAAGAACCTCAGTCCTATAAACTCAAAAAACTGAATTCTATCAACAACTCAAAAGAGCAGGAAAAAGATTCTCCCCTAGAGCATACAGAAAGGGGCATCTTGATTTTAGCTCAGTGAGATCCATGTTAGACCTCTGACCTCAACAACTGTAGTTTTGGTACGATAGAAATTTAATGTAATTAATACATATAAGTAGATAGATGCAGGACTTTCCAAAATTGAATCATTCTATATATCCCATTTTAGAATAAAAAATACTTTATTAAATTATACATGCATTTAAAAGAAACTAAAAATTAAAATATTTCCTTACCATAAGAGATGTGTTTCTAAAAAGAAATTCAACTAATATTAAAAAAAAAGATTATGAAAAATAGTGAAAAGTTGGAAATGGAATAAGTTTTTTAAAAACTATGTTCCTGATTTAGGCAATGTCTATTGTCCTTGCTATAAAAATAAATTAGTAGGGCCTTCCCTGGTGGCATAGTGGTTGAGAGTCTGCCTGCTGATGCAGGGGACACAGGTTCGTGCCCCAGTCCGGGAAGATCCCACATGCCGCGGAGCTGCTAGGCCTGTGAGCCATGGCCACTGAGCCTGCGCGTCCGGAGCCTGCGCTCCACGGCGGGAGAGGCCACAACAGTGAGAGACCCGTGTACCGCAATAAATAAATAAATAAATAAATAAATAAATAAATAAATAAATAAATAAATTAGTATATTCCACTTCTTGCCATTCCTCTCCCATATCATCAAATTTTATTACTTATATTATTCATTTTACTATATCAGAGTTTATCATATTTACAGTTTGTTCTCCAATCAATAATTCCAATAATTTTTTAGTTATTATTTCTTATGTTTCAATGCTTAAAACCAGTCCTTTTTACCGTGGCTTCTTTATTCATGAGTTTTTAATTTTGATTCATCTTTTGGTTGGCAAAAATTACCTAATATGTTTTCAAGAATTATTCATGAGTGCTGTGTTCTGAGTTCTTGCATATGAGGAATGCTTTAAACTTTAAGCTTGAAGGAGAATACAGCTGGGTATAAAAATCCTTGATTATATTTTATTTCCTTCAGAAATTTTTAGCTATTGCACCACTCTCCTCTGGCACTGGATGTTGCTGTGGAAAGACTGAGGCTAATATTATGTTCACGTATATTTTTGTTTTTTAATTTTTCTTCTCCAGATAGAAAAGGACGCTATCTTTACCCCTGCCATCCTCTAGGAAATTTGTTTTTGTGGATAGTTCTATATCAGTTGTTTTCTAGGACAGGATAAACCTGTTTACCTATATATTCAGATATTTATTTCAGAGAATTTATCTGCTATTACATCATTTTTTCCTGCTTTTTCCCCTGTTCAAGTTTTTGTAGTCCTTTCTTCAATAACTGGAGTAGTATTTTCAGTCATGTTTACTCATTTACTCATCCCTGCAATGTTTTTATTTTATCTTCCATTGCTTTTCAGATCACTACAAACTCTCTTTTTACTTCCTTCAGTTTATTATTTTTTTCTTTGAAGACTAGCATATTTTCCTCGAGCTCCTTTTAAAGAAAGATCAGTGGCCTGCATTTTCTTAAGCCTGAAAAGTTTGCATTTTCCTATTTAATTAAACCTGCAATATGTTTTTTCATTTACCTTCTGATTACGTTATTGTTCTCTTTTATTTTATAGTTTATGCTTGTAGGCCCCATGCTAATTCTGCCGTGATTATTACTCATCTTGAAATGTAGCTGGCTCTTTATGGAATAAAATGTGAAGAGATGAAAAGAGGGTTAAATCAAAGCAGTCAATAGCTTCTATGGGATATGTGTCTTAAACACTTTCTTAAGAAATCTGTTATCGTCTGGGAAAAATGGTATGGCTAGAGATAAGCAAAGGAAGTTCTTGCTCCTCCTGAACACATTTCCCAAAAAATAGCACCTTTTCAACAATATTTTAAGGAATATGTTGAAATGATGCCTGTAATGAAAAGACATTAGGGTTGGTCTGCTCATTGTACAACTGAAATGTCAATGTTCAGACTGTGCTGACTTCTTAAACTACAAAGCATTCCCTTTAACCACACCTTGTACCACTCCTCGTTCACCTATAGCAATACCTCCTTAGGGTAGTTTTTTTTTTTTTTTCCCCATACGTGGGCCTCTCACTGTTGTGGCCTCTCCCGTTGCGGAGCACAGGCTCTGGACGTGCAGGCATGGCTCACAGGCCTAGCAGCTCTGCGGCATGTGGGATCTTCCCGGACTGGGGCACAAACCCGTGTCCCCTGCATCAGCAGGCGGACTCTCAACCACTGCGCCACCAGGGAAGCCCTAGGGTAGATAATTTTAAAGTAAAAGAGTAAGACGATTTGTGGACAAGTTGTCTCCTTCAGTACTAACTTGAAGCTCTATAGTATTAACATTTCTACAGAGCTACTTCCCACTTCTTTCTTGGCCCACACACATCCCTAGATTTTACCTCCAATGAAAAGACCCTTAGATAATATCCTTTCACACCAAAGATACTTTTTAGGGAAGTATGGGTTCTGCTTTGGTTTCAAGATGGCATTCATGGGTAGGCTCCTTGTCAACTCCCATTCAGACTTCACACTACGTAAGTATGCTTATTTATAAAAGTGTTCAGCTGTAGCTGATACTTTGTTTTTTTACATAGAGTGTTTATTTTTCTAGTTTAGATTTTTATAGTTTTTACTGATGAATTTTGAGGGAAAGAAGCAGAAAAAATGTTCATACTTAGTCATTTTTAACCATGAATCTCAGATAATCTTTCCTATATCAAAATTAATAAAACCCTAGCCAATTGGTTATGGAATTGAGGTAAAATTTGGACATAGGTAAACAACTCAGACATCAGAATGATAATGATTAAATGAAAAATGGGGGGAAAGTTGATGTTCATGGGCGTTTATCATTATCATGATAAAGAAGATTTTAAAAGGCAACATGTTCAGGTTACATTTTTTAACTGGGAACGATGTGGTAGAAAAAAAAATCTTCAAAAATGGAGTATAATTTAGGCTCTTGGGTTAGCTTTTTAAACAACAGATAGATGTTCAGCAGTATTCTGAAGAGGTCTTGGATGTTCTGCACAAAAAGCATGAGGGGTTTCAACTGAAATTTCAGATCAATTCCATCAAATAGGTGTGTGAGTTGGCCCATCATAGCTTTAAACTTTGTCTACATCATATTATGAGGCATCTTTTTCTAAAATAGATGAATTTCATCTCTGTTGACAACCCATTAAAACAAATAACCCTCTTTGTGATAATCACAGCAAGAGTCAGAGGGAACTCCTCAGCAGTTACAGTTTCACCTTCAATGTGCTGACCACTCACTTTGATGTTGTACAGATTGGAATAAGTTCCATCTGGGGCTTGATGAAAGTTTCATCAGTGGTACACTATGCTTAGCTTTTAGGTTCTCAAATTCTTAACCTTCCACTGAATTTACATTAAGCTAATCCTCACTGAGAATTTACTTTGATCCTCCAGCCACACTCAAAAGATTTTCCATCAATCACATTTTTTCATCTCTTGACAATTATAGTTGAATATATACATGCTGTACTTTTCACATTATGGCTGACTCACTCTGTATTTCAGAATTTTCTCACTGTCAAATGACTAATTCACAATAAATTATGATACTTACTTATCATTGTCTCATCCCTTTCCATTTTTTAATTATCTCAACTCTGCATCATAACCTACACTTCTCCTTACTAGCATTTGCAACATTGCTATTATTATTATGTTGGGATTAATAATACTCCTATAATTCCTCAAAACTAAACAAGAGCACAGTCAACACGTAAGCTTAGGGCTTCCCTGGTGGTGCAGTGGTTAAGAATCCACCTGCCAATACAGGGGACACGGGTTTGAGCCCTGGTCTGGGAAGATCCCACATGCCGTGGAGCAACTAAGCCCATGTGCCACAACTACTGAGCCTGCACTCTAGAGCCTGAGAGCTGTGTGCCACAACTACTGAAGTTCGCGCTCCTAGAGCCCATGCTCCGCAACAAGAGAAGACCCCACAATGAGAAGCTCACGCACTGCAACGAAGAGTAGCCCCCACTCACCACAACTAGAGAAAGCCCGCGCACAGCAATGAAGACCCAATGCAGCCAAAAATAAAAATAAATAAATTTGTTAAAAATAAATGTAAGCTTACACAAATGATGATGGCTGAGATAAATCAGCTGTTGTAGCCAGTATCACACCTGTTGGTTTAGGATAGTGTGCTCTAACAAGTAGCCTTCTTCTTGTTCAAATATTTGTGCAACTATACTGCGTTGAGCCTTGCAAGTCAAATTTAGTAATGTGGCTAAATTACTAGCTAATTTAGTAATGTTGCTTTTCTGGGTCAGTGGCCTCAATTAGAAATATGGGTAAATATTGCTGAATATGCTCCTAAAAGCATTAGAATATTTGGCTAAGAAATGGAGACAATTAGCATTACCAGGATCTTCTCTGTATCTCAGTTTTCAAATGAGGAAAAATTTGACCTCCTAATCTGAGGACACAGAGCATGTTTTAATGATTACCAGATTCTCTTTCATATGGTAGCATTTTCTCCTTTGAAGTTTTAGAGACTTTCTGTTTAGTGCTCTTAAAGTTAGGCAATGGACTGTAATAGTCTTACTTCTAACTGCAAAACTGTGAAGGTTGCTCATGGGAACTTAAGGAAACTCTGTTGGCATCATTGACATTTAGATGGAAAGCCTATAATATTCATTCACTTCCAATTTGGTGAACTATTAAGCTCGTAGATTTAAAACATGTATTTCCCACTTTTCCCCTTCTTACTCCAGCACCTTATACAGGGCATAAAGGTACGTCATCAAATATTTTTATGATAAGAAAGAGATTATTATTTGATATTTGTGGCTACCACACAATAAAATGGCATTAAAATCTTCGAATTCTCTACTTAGGCTCCTTAAAAATCCCACAAAAGTTGCTTCTGATAAGTTCATCACAGCCAGTAAAGACGAATGGCATATATCATGGTATCCATTTATTCCTTCCAAATATACACTTTTCCAAATGGAATATTATGGTCTTCCTAGAAAGAAAAAAATATGATCTTTGGTATGATTTCTGTTATCCAGGATATCATTGAAATACATTTATTTAACTAGGCATTTACTGTTTGGGGAATTTGCAGTGATTGAGCTCCAGTTCATTACTTTCAGGGCTGCCATGCTATTGTCAGGGCCTCAAAATCAGTGCAATGGCCTAAACCCAGGTCAGAGAGGCTACGATAGCACAAAGGCAATTATGCTGCAAGAAAAATGTTGTCCACTAATCAGCTGACAATCAGTTACTAAGAAGAGGAGATAACCCTCTCCCCACTCAAGCTCTTCAGTATTAATAGTGCCATCGTGTAATTACTTTCGGCTTGGGCAGGTGCATGAAAGGACAGACTCTATAGCACACTGCATCGAAGATTAATGAGTTCTGTCAATTTGCCCAGCAGACATCTGATTCTCCATCTTTCTGTAGCTACTAGTTTTACACTTGCCTCAGGGTTTTTCCCCCTGAAAAAATTAGCTAGTAATTTAAATACATTCAATAAGCATACATCTTTAAGGAAGCAAAAAAAACTCTCTAATTTTGCAATGAAGTACGAATGAAAGAGACTCTTCATCTGAATATTAACATAGCAAGTAGTTCATAATGGCAGTATTCTTTTAGTCATACTTTATTTTTAGTTGTCGCAATTAGTGATGTATAGGATTCAGAGGCTATATAAACCCTCAAAGTAGGATCATGTAAACCCAACATCCTTAATATTCTCCCTTTCCCTTGCTGGCATAGAAGCTAAAAAGGGAAAAACTGTGAGAGCTCTAATAAATTACGGAACTGTTTTAAAGCCTCCTATAATACAAATGGCTTGACTAAGGGGGAGTTTTTAGCCCACAGATTTTCTGGGTAAAAGCCATTGAGACTTCCCCCACCTCAAGGAAAATGCAGCAATGGCCTAGAGAACTTGGTCACCCAGGCTATACATTTGTGTCAGAACAGGAATTGCCTATAAACTGAAATGAAAATCAGGAAATTTGCTGTTGCTCTAAATTGATATTTTATAACCCAACTACTGTAAAATCTCATAATCTTTAAATACATGAGGTCAATGTACTAAATGGCTACTTTATGATGTTACCTAATGGCTCCGATTTGTTTCTCATGAGGACCTAACTCTTCCTAGTTTATTGCTCTCCTCGATTGTTCTTTCAATGAATGTATGAATAAAAGGAGGAAAAAAAAATCTGACTCAGAAACATAATTTGCTCCTTTACCTCTCTGCCTCCATTTAATGTTACAATCACCCATCCATGAAAATTTTTTTCCAGACTACATTTATTGGATATTAGATTCTGCTAATTAATTCTTTGTATTAATTTCTTTTGAAGTGATGTTATCAATTGTTTCCAGGAGAAGGAAAAGAATAAAACAAAGAAAGAAATTTTTAAAAAAGAAAAAAAAAACAGCCCAGCCATAATTTGATTTTTGCATAAATGGTCTTAAGCCTACCCAAATGCTATAGGCTTGTTTATCCTTGATCCATATTCATTGGTAGATGCTGTTTAAATTATTGCTTTCCACGGTAAGAAACAATAGAGTAGGAAATACTTTTGATCTGGAAAACTGTGTCTAAGAAGATAGCAGTACCTGTGCTTCCTTAAAAAAAAACAAAACAGAAACAGTCTCATGCCTCTAAAGCCACTAATCTTCAAAGTTGGAAATATTTTGAAACCCATATCAGACAGAGAATCTTCATCAGAAAAAGATGAGATACATTATAAAAGCCATGATCTCATAGTAAACAAGGACCAATGCTACCTTACCCCTACTATGAAATGATCTTAGCTGTTTGATTTTTCCTCCCAATCATATTTTTACTTACTCTCATATCTTTATATCCATCCAGGGGTTACAAAAGAGGTTATTTTTTCCAAGTATCTAATACCATCTAACGAAGCCCTTGGCAGGTATTTCATATGGCTCAACTAGAAGCGTGTCCAGCCCAGAGCTGAGAGCTGTCCTGCCTGGAGACACAGTTCTGGGATCTTACCCCCTGATGTGTGATAACCCACGCTACCATCTGTGCTGCCACAAGAGGTGTCAAAGGTAGACCTAATTTCAATCACATGCATTCAAATATGTATACATGTATATATGCATACATGTACATTTAGGTAATACTTCAATATGATTCTGACTACTAATTTCTGGTCAAAATTATCTGAGTACTTTAGAGACCAATATTTAAGATCTATTTGACTATTCTGCCCAAGAAAGAAAATCTAAATAGTGTAAACTGAATAGATAGGCAAGGAAAATAGGCAGTACTATAAGCAATCTTAGCATTATGGTCCAAAGGAAACCTAGGTTCATTAGTCTCTTCACATCACTGCTCCATGACTGGATATATTATTGATTAATCCTAATAGGTATATTATTATTAGATGAAGAAAGACAACTCTTAGCAGACATATAAAATATCTAAACCCCATCAACCCAGACTAGAGAGGGCAGAAGAAAAACCGGATTTAATATCAATACATCTTTAAGCAGGAGGAGAAATGGAAGCTTAAGGGGTTCATCATAGGAGAACAGGGTGATTTCTCATCTCTGACCCTCATCAGTCCTGGGATGTGTTTTATCCAGATGGTTTTCTGTTACTGGTCGAAGTGCTTCTTAACTTTAACTGGAAATGGCCTGCTATGGCAGCCAAAGCCAAGCTTTCCTTCAGTGCACACACTGTAGGTGTTGGCATATAGAGGTATGTTTACAAAAGTATAGAGGTAAGCCTGGATCTGCTTAAACAGAGGGACATTTCTTGCAAACTCCAAACCTCCCAGCTTTTTTCATCCAGGAAACAGATTTAATTAACATGCCGCGGAGACCTTCAAGATGGTGGAGGAGTAACGTGGACATCACCTTCCTCCCCACAAATACATCAAACAAACATCTACATGTGGAACAACTCCTACAGAACACCTACTGAACATTGGCAGAAGACCTCAGACTTCCCAAAAGGCAAGAAACTCCCCACATACCTGGGTAGGGCAAAAGAAAAAAACAGAGACAAAAGAATAGGGACAGGACCTGCACCTCTGGGAGGTAGCTGTGAAGGAGGAAAGGTTTCCACACACTAGGAGGCCTCTTCACTGGTGGAGATAGGGGATGGCGAGGGCAAGTTTCAGAGTCATGGAGGAGAACGCAGCAACAGGGGTGCAGCAGGCAAAGCGGAGAGATTTCTGCACAGAGGATCCGTGCCAACCAGCACTCACCAGCCCGAGAGGCTTGTCTGCTCACCCACCGGGGCGGGTGGGGCTGGGAGCTGAGGCTTGGGCTTCGGAGGAAGTCGGATCCCAGGTAGAGGACTGGGGTTGGCTGCATGAACACAGCCTGAAGGGGGCTAGTGCACCAGAGCTAGATAGGAGGGGTCTGGGGAAAAGTCTGGAACTGCCTAAGAGGCAAGAGACAATTGTTTCAGGGTGTGCGAGGAGGGGATTCAGAGCACCGCCTAAGCAAGCTCCAGAGACGGGCGCGAGCCGCGGCTATCAGCGCGGACACCAGCGACGGGCATGAGACACTAAGGCTGCTATTGCAGGCAGTAAGAAGCCTGTGTGCAAGCACAGGTCACTATACACACCTCCCCTCCCGGGAGCCTGTGCAGCCCGCCACTGCCAGGGTCCCGGGATCCAGGGAAAACTTCCCTGGGAGAACACACAGTGCACCTCAGGCTGTTGCAACGTCACACTGGCCTCTGCCACTGCAGGCTCTCCCCACATTCTGTACCCCTCCCTCCCCCCAGCCTGAGTGAGCCAGAACCCCCTAATCAGCTGCTACTTTAACCCCGAACTGTCTGAGCGAAGAACAGATGCCCTCAGGCAACCTACAATCAGAGGCGGGTCCAAATCCAAAGCTGAACCCCAGGAACTGTGCGAACAAAAAAGAGAAAGGGAAATCTCTCCCAGCATCCTCAGGAGCATCAGATTAAATATCCACAATCAACTTGGTGTACCCGCATCTCTAGAATAGATGAATAGACAATGAATCATCCCAAAATTGAGGCAGTGGACTTTGGGAGCAACTGTAGACTTGGGGTTTGTTTTCTACATCTGTTTCTGGTTTTATGTTTATCTTAGTTTAGTATTTAGACCTTATTATCATTGGTAGATTTGTTTATTGATTTGACTGTTCTCTTCCTTTTATTTTATAATAGATATATATTATTTTTTCCTTTTTCTCTTTTTTTGGTGTGTATGTGTATGCTTCTTTGTGTGCTTTTTTTTCACGAAGCACCAAGCTGATCTCCCTGTGCTATGCGACTGCTTCCCACTAGCTATCTATTTTACATTTGGTAGTATATATATGTCCATATATACACTACCACTATCTCACTTTGTCCCAGCTTACCCTTCTTTGTGTGATTTTGTCTGAATAGCTTTGCTTTTACCATTTGTCCTTGGGTTCTGTCTATCTGTTTTTTGTGTGTGTTTGTTTCTTTAGCACAGTTTTTAGGGCTTGCTTTCATTGGTGGATTTGTTTTTTGATTTGGTTGCTCTCATCTTTCTTTTTTTTCAAATTACTTCTTAATTTTTTATTTTTAATAATTTTTTATTGTAATAACTTTCATTTCCTTCTTTCCTTCCTTCTTTCTTTTTTCTTTCTTTTTTTCTTTCTTGCCTTCCTTCCTTCTTTCCTTCTTCTTTCTTTCTTTTTCTTTTTTACTCCCCTTTCTTCTGAGCCATGTGGCTGACAGGGTTTTGGTGTTCCAGCTGGGTGTTAGGCCTGTACCCCTGAGGTGGGAGAGCCAAGTTCAGGACATTGGTCCACCAGAGACCTACCGGCTCCACATCATATCAAACAGCGAAAGCTCTCCCAAAGATCTCCATCTCAATGCTAAGACCCAGCTCCACTCAAAGACCAGAAAGCTACAGTGCTGGACACCCTACACCAAACAACTAGAAAGACAGGAACACAACCCCACCCATTAGTGGAGAGGCTACCTAAAATCATAATAAGGTCACAGACACCCCAAAACACACCACCAAATGCAGTCCTGCCCACCAAAAAGACAAGATTCAGCCTCAGACACCACAACACAGGCATCAGTCCCCTCCACGAGGAAGCCTACACAACCCACTGAACCAACCTTAGCCACTGCGGGCAGACACCAAAAACAATGGGAACTACAAACCTGCAGCCTGCGAAATGGAGACCCCAAACACAGTAAGTTAAGCAAAATGAGAAGACAGAGAAACACACAGCAGATGAAGTAGCAAGGTAAAAACCCACCAGACCAAACAAATGAAGAGGAAATAGGCAGTCTACCTGAAAAAGAATTCAGAGTAATAATAGTAAAGATGATACAAAATCTTGGAAATAGAATGGAGAAAATACAAGAAACGTTAACAAGGACCTAGAAGAACTAAAGAGCAAACAAACAATGATGAACAACACAATAAATGATACTAAAAATTCTCTAGAAGGTATCAATACCAGAATAACTGTGGCAGAAGAATGGATAAGTGACCTGGAAGACTAAATAGTGGAAATAACTATCACAGAGCAGAATAAATAAAAAGGAATGAAAAGAACTGAGGACACTCTTAGAGACATCAGGGACAACGTAAAACGCACCAACATTCGAATTATAGGGGTCCCAGAAGAATAAGAGAAAAAGAAAGGGACTGAGAAAATATTTGATAAGATTATAGTTGAAAACTTCCCAAATATGGAAAAGGAAATAGTCAGTCAAGGCCAGGAAGTGCAGAGAGGCCCATACAGGATAAATCCAAGGAAAAAAACACCAAGACACATATTAACCAAACTATCAAAAATTAAATATAAAGAAAAAATATTAAAAGCAGCAAGGGAAAAACAACAAATAACACACAAGGGAACCCCCATAATGTTGACAGCTGAACTTTCATCAGAAAATTCTGCCAGAAGGGACTGGCAGGACATATTTAAAGTGATGAAAGGGAAAACCTACAACTGAGATTACTCTACTCAGCAAGGATCCTATTCAGTTTCGACAGAGAAATTAAAACCTTTACAGACAACCAAAAGCTAGAAGAATTCAGCACCACAAAACCAGCTTTACAACAAATGCTAAAGTAACTTCTCTAGGCAGGAAACACAAGAGAAGGAAAACACCTACAATAACAAACCCAAAACATTTAAGAAAATCGTAATAGAAACATACATATTGATAACTACCTTAAATGGAAACGGATTAAATGCTCCAACCAAAAAACATAGACTGGCTGAATGGATACAAAAACAAGACCATACATATGCTGTCTACAAGGGACCCACTTCACACCTAGGGACACATACAAACAAAATGAGAGGATGGAGAAAGATATTCCATGCAAATGGAAATCAAAAGAAAACTGGAGTAGCAACTCTTATACCAGACAAAATAGACTGTAAAATAAAGACTATTACAAGAGACAAAGAAGGACACTACATAATAATCAAGGGATCAATCCAAGAGGAATATATAATAATTGTAAATATTTATGCACCCAACCTAGGAGCACCTCAATACATAAGGTAAATGCTAACAGCCATAAAAGGGGAAATCGACAATAAAACATACATAGTAGGGGACTTTAACACACCACTTTCACCAACGGACAGATCATCCAAAATGAAAATAAATAAGGAAACACAAGCTTTAAGTGATACATTAGACACTATGCACTTAATTGATATGTATAGGACATTCCAACGAAAAACAACAGAATACACTTTCTTCTCAAGTGCTCATGGAACATTCTGCAGGATAGATCATATCTAGGGTCACAATTCAAGCCTTGGTAAATTTAAGAAAATTGAAGTTATATCAAGTATCTTTTCCAACCACAATGCTATGAGACTAGATACCAATTACGGGAAAAAATCTGTAAAAAATACAAACACATGGAGGCTAAACAATACACCACTAAATAACCAAGAAATCACTGAAGAAATCAAAGAGGAAGTAAAAAAGTACATAGAAAGAAATGAAAATGAAAACACGATGAAAAAAAACCTTTGGGATGCATCAAAAGCAGTTCTAAGAGGGAAGTTTAGAGCAACACAATCCTACCTCAAGAAATAAGAAACATCTCAAATAAACAACCTAACCTTACACCTAAAGCAATTAGAGAAAGAAAAACAAAAAAGTCCCAAAGTTAGCAGAAGTAAAGAAATCATAAAGATCAGATCAGAAATAAATGAAAAAGAAATGAAGGAAACAATAGCAAATATCAATAAAACTAAAAGCTGGTTCCTTGAGAGGATAAACAAAATTGATAAGCCATTAGCTTAACTCATCAAGAAAAAAAGGGAGAAGACTCAAATCAATAGAATTAGAAATGAAAAAGGAGGAATAACAACTGACACTGCAGAAATAGAAAGGATCATGAGAGATTACGACAAGCAACTCTATGTCAATAAAATGGACAACCTGGAAGAAATGGACAAATTCTTAGAAATGCACAACCTTCCGAGACTGAACCAGGGAGAAATAGTAACTATAAACAGACCAATCACAAGCAACGAAATTGAACTTGTGATGAAACATCTTCCAACAAACAAAAGCCCAGGACCAGATGGCTTCACAGGCGAATTCTATCAAACATTTAGAGAAGAGCTAACACCTATCCTTCGCAAACTCTTCCAAAATATAGCAGAGGGAGGAACACTCCCAAACTCATTCTACGAGACCACCATCAACCTGATACCAAAACCAGACAAGGATGTCACAAAGAAAGAAAACTACAGGCCAATGTCACTGATGAACATAGATGCAAAAATCCTCAACAAAATACTAGCAAACAGAATCCAACAGCACATTAAAAGGATCATACACCATGATCAAGTGGGGTTTCTGCCAGGAATGCAAGGATTCTTCAATATACGCAAATCAATCAATGTGATACACCATATTAACAAACTGAAAGATAAAAACCATATGATCATCTCAATAGATGCAGAAAAAGTTTTCAACAAAATTCAACATGCATTTAAGATAAAAACTCTCCAGAAAGTAGGCATAGAGGGAACTTACCTCAATATAACAAAGGCCATATATGACAAACCTGAAGCCAACATCATTCTCAATGGTGAAAAATTGGAACTACTTCCTCTAAGATCAGGAACAAGACAAGGTTGTCCACTCTCACTACTATTACTCAACATAGTTTTGGAAGTTTTAGCACCAGCAATCAGAAAAGAAAAAGAAATAAAAGGAACCCAAATTGGAAAAGAAGAAGTAAAGCTGTCACTGTTTGCAGATGACATGATACTCTACATAGAGAACCCTAAAGATGCTACCAGAAAATTACTAAAGCTAAAGAATGAATTTGCTAAAGTAGCAAGATACAAAATTAATGCACAGAAATCTCTTGCATTCCTATACACTAACAATGGAACATCTGAAAGAGAAATTAAGGAAACAGTTCCTTTTACCATTGCAACAAAAAGAATAAAATACCTAGGAATAAACATACCTAAGGAGACAAAAGACCTGTATGCAGAAAACTATAAGACACTGATGAGAAAAATTAAAGATGATACAAACAGATGTAGGGATACACCATGTTCTTGGATTGGAAGAATCAACATTGTGAAAATGACTCTACTACCCAAAGCAATCTACACATTCAGTGTAATCACTATCAAACTACCAATGGCATTTTTCACAGAACTAGAATAAAATATTTCACAATTTGTATGGAAACACAAAAGTCCCCGAGTAGCCAAACTAATCTTGAGAAAGAAAACTGGAGCTGGAGGAATCAAGCTCCCAGACTTCAGTCTATTCTCCAAAGCTACAGTAATGAAGACAGTATGGTACTGGCACAAAAACAGAAATATACATCAATGGAACAGGATAGAAAGCCCAGAGATAACCCACGCACCTCTGGCCACCTGATCTTTGACAAAGGAGGCAAGAATATACAATGGAGAAAAGACAGCCTCTTCAATAAATGGAGCTGGGAAAACTGGGCAGCTACATGTGAAAGAATGAAATTAGAACACTCCCTAATACCACACACAAAAATAAACTAAAACTTATTAAAAACCTAATTGTAAGGCCAAACACTATAAAACTCTTAGAGGAAAACACAGGCAGAACATTTTATGACATAAATCACAGCAAGATTCTTTTCGACCCACCTCCTAGAGAAACGGAAATAAAAACAAAAATAAACAAATGGGACCTAATGAAACTTAAAAGCTTTTGCACAGCAAAGGAAACCATAAACAAGACGAAAAGACATCCCTCAGAATGGGAGAAAATATTTGCAAATGAAGCATTAAAGGATTAATCTACAATATTTACAAGCAGCTCATGCAGCTCAATATCAAAAAAAACAAACAACCCAATCCAAAAATGGGCAGAAGACCTAAATAGACGTTTCTCCAAAGAAGATATGCAGAGTGTCAACAAACACATGAAAGAATGCTCAACATCATTAATCATTAGAGAAATGCAAATCAAAACTACAATAAGATATCATCTCACACCAGTCAGAATGGCCATCATCAAAATATCTACAAAAAATAAATGCTGGACAGGGTGTGGAGAAAAGGAAACCCTCTTGCACTGTTGGTGGGAATGTAAGTTGATACAACCACCATGGAGAACAGTATGGAGGTTCCTTAAAAAACTAAAAATAGAACTACCATATGACCCAGCAATCCCACTCTTGGACATATACCCTGAGAAAACCATAATTCAAAAAGAGTCAAGTACCACAATGTTTATTGCAGCTCTATATACAATAGCCAGGACATGGAAGCAACCTAAGTGTCCATCGACAAATGAATGGATAAAGAAGATGTGGCATATATATACAATGGAATATTACTCAGCCATAAAAAGAAATGAAATTGAGTTTTTTGTAGTGACGTGGATGGATCTAGAGTCTGTCATACAGAGTGAAGTCAGAAAGAGAAAAACAAATACCATATGCTAACATATATATATGGAATATAAAAAAATTGGTTCTGAAGAACCTAGGGGCAGCACAGGAATAAAGATGCAGATGTAGAGAATGGACTTGAGGACACAGGGAGGCGGAAGAGTAAGCTGGGATGAAGTGAGGGAATGGCATGGACATATATACACTACCAAATGTAAAATAGATTGCTAGTGGGAAGCAGCCACAGAGCCCAGGGAAATCAGCTGGGTGCTTTGTGACCACCTAGAGGGGTGGGATTGGGAGGGTGGGAGCGAGATGCAAGAGGGAGGAGATATGGGGTTATATGTATACATAGCTGATTCACTTCGTTATAAAGCAGAAGCTAACACATCACTGTAATGCAATTATAGTCCAATAAAGATGTTAAAAAAATTTTCAATAAAATTCAATATAGTCTAATAGTTTTCAACTCTTATAGTAATAAAAATAAAATAATAATAGCTAACACTTTGTGTTTACTAAAGTCAGGCACCATTCCAAGTGTTTTACATGTGTTAACACTTTAAATCCTCATGATGACTCTGTGACATTGGTACTACTACTATTTCCATTCTAGAGATGAGAGAACTAAGGTGCAGAGAAGTTAGTAGTTTGATCAAGATCAAATGGCTAAAACTGAGATTCAAATTCAAGGTGTTTCCCTTCAGAGTCTATGCTTTTTATCACTACATTATGAATAGAATTTTTGAACAATCATACTATCAAAAAAGGACAAAAACAATAGACATTATCTTTAAATGGTATGAAATAATAGACTCAATAATGAGCATAACATCTAGTTGAGCAATATTGTGATAGAGCTATTTAATCAACTTATCAGAATACCCTTCTTGCAAGCCCAAGGCTGAGTCAATTAAATTTTCTGAATTCACCGAAGTTTGTCTAAACGCTCTAAACTCTAAACGCTCATTTTTTATCAAAATAATTTTTATGGTCGGCTGGCATTGTGCCAATTACATCATTGGATTTCATCCACAGAACACATAATTATCTGAATTTTTCTGTTCAGACTGTCTTTGAAGATCAGCTTGAGAACTGAAGGACTGAAGCTCATCTCTTTCTTAAAGGACTTACTAAAAGACTTACTAACAACTGCAAGAAGGCATCGGCACCTCCCAGCACACTGACATTGTCCACTCATCCTTCCTCTGATGCCTCAGATGTGGTAGGCTTTGGATGGAGTC
The DNA here is from genome assembly GCF_011762595.2 of Tursiops truncatus. Classification (NCBI taxonomy): domain Eukaryota; kingdom Metazoa; phylum Chordata; class Mammalia; order Artiodactyla; family Delphinidae; genus Tursiops; species Tursiops truncatus. The sequence continues at coordinate 106,346,767 of NC_047034.1, read as the reverse complement.
CCAGGACTCATTGCCAACAGTTTAAGCAGCTGTCTTGCTGTGTCATTTCAGAAGCATATTCAGCTACACACAACAGAAAATTGAACTTATGATGACTTAACTAAATACAGGTTGGTTGGTTTGTTTTCACACGTTAAGAGATCAGAAAGTTGAAAACCCCAAGCAGTACCATGATGTCATTGGTACAACGCCTTCTTCTATATCTGCTTCACCACATGCTTGAGGTGTGGACCCAGTCTGCATAATCTCAGACACTATAATGCTGGCACAGATAGGAGGAAGCGGGAAGAACAAGGTGAAAGGCATATGCCAGCTGGGCATGGCTGTCATCAAAGGAACTTCACTGAGAGTCCTATGCTAAGACTTTTGTTTATATTTCATATCCAAAACTGCAGCATCTTGCCATCCCCAAGCAGCAAAGAAGTCTGGGTAATGTGTTTTTCAGCTGGGTACTTTGTTACCTAGGAAAATCACTGATTATGATAGTAATAAAAGAGAGACTAGAATTGGGTTGTCAACTCTCAGTCTGCCACACTGACATTAGTCATGCATGGGAGAATCCTTACACTGATGTATCTTACCTCTGCTTAACCAATTCCAACGTTTGGAATCTGTTGACTGCAATTTTGATACGTAAGGACACTTTTAGTTATAAGTAAAAGAACGCAAAGAAGCTTACCTGTAAAGGGAAATTTAATAAGTTTACATAAATTAAAATTCTGGGGCATCATATTGACTTCAGGTACAGCTAAATCCAGGAGCTGAAACAGTGTCATCAAAGTCCTTCCCCTCTACCTCCTTTTTCTCTTCTTCCTCCTCTTCCTCTCAGACAAGATTTCTCTATGTAGCAAAATAAAATGGCTGCTGGCCATCCACATCCTGTACATTTAGCATTGCCAGTGGAAAGAGTGATTACATATGGTATTGAGGTTCCAAAGAGGAATAAAAAATGATCCTAATACTTAAGGAGTTCACAAGTCTAGAGGAAATGCTTTAATTTTCTTGGATGAATCAAGCTATGTGAAAGTAAAATATTATACTCTTACTATTTTGAAATACTTTTTAAAAACTATTGTTCATCTCTAGTCTGTATTACCATCCATCATTGTTACATAAATATCCCTTCATCTCTAAGACCATAAGACTGAGCATGATATCCCAAGGGTATTCCCAAAAGCAGAAATTCTGTCATGTTATATAGGAAAGGGTTTCCATGCCAAATCAGTGTCAGAAACCATGCTTACTACATCTTATTCCTATATATTTAAAATGTCCATTAACATTTTAAAGTTCCTAAAGTTAGGAAACCTGAATACTTTTATATAATCCAGAATTGTCCAAACTTTACCAAACACAATAATTTTTTGAGTTGAGTGAATGAAATTTAGCCCTACAAAGCCAGCCCTTGGATTTGAAAGAAAGTTTGAAAGGCAGAAATGAGAATGTATAATCTACATTTTATAATGTGTCACATTATCTTCCTCTTACTTATAAAGACATAATTCCATGTTCATGCCATGATACACATCATAACTATAGCAAAAGTAAGCAGGAAGCAAAGCAATGAAAAGATGAGAGAATGGTTCACTTTAGTATGAACTGGGAGATTGAATTATTTCTTTTAGAAGCAGCTTTGTCTTCCAACAGGAATCTAAGTGCATTTTGACAGGAGAATGCTGTATGGTTCATGTTGTTTACGATACAGTGTTTCAGTTACTTAATTATACACTGAAGTACCTAGAAATGAAATATCTCTTTTATGTACACCATGCCTAGGAGAGCGTTGTCTAGATTGAAACTGCATGGCTCTCTTTGTATTCTGGCATGTTGCTCACTGGCTTATACATTAATAGGCTCTCTGTATACTTGATGGTGACAATAACTATGAGCGTTCAGCAACAACTAAACTGATCTAGTGACCCTCTCAGTACACTTTCTGCTTCCTTACGTTCAAACCATTGTGCAAGCTATTCCTGCTACATGAATGCCTTGTTCTGAAGCTGATGGAAAACCATCCAATACCAATCCCACCTCCTCTGGGAAGTCATTCCTGACAATAACAGTAATAACTAATATTTACTAGGTACTTACCATGTGCCATGGTCTAAGTGTTTTGCACACATTATTTATTTGATCCCCATGTATATTAAAGCTCTATGGGGTCAGTTTAACAATTATCCCCGTTTTATATGAGTCCTAGCCATCATACTCTAGTCATTTCCCAAGGACCATTTTGGAAAATTTCCATTATGTGTGGCTCTAAAATAGGACAGGAATTGTTCTCATCCCTTGACCATTTCGGCACAGCACTAGTTGTAAGAGTTTTGTGTCACATTGCAAATATCAAAGGTTACACAGAGTGTATGAACTGAGGCTGACTATTGAAGGACATGGTAGGTTGTTAAAATCAAGTAAACAAGAGCTTACTGGGACACATGGACCTTGAAAATTCTCATCACCAAATGACTCTCTAAGCTGTCTAAAGTCTGGATCAGATGCTATATATATATATATAAAGTCTGTTACATCAAAAGAAAGATGCAGGAATCCATTCACTGAAACTGATATTGTGTCTTTAAAAAGTATTTGATTTGAGCATTTAAAATACTGTGCTCCACTGCTGGTTTAATTTTTATAAATGTTCCCCCTCTTATAGATCATCTCAATAGCCACATCAGAGGAGAGTGAAGCAAGAATAAGCTCCTCATTCAGGCTCTCAGTACACTCCTGCTTGATTGGAATGGATATTGTACATAATATGTCCCTACAGATGTTTCCTCCAGTGGGGCACATTGAATTTCATTTAAATGCCAAGGCACAAAATCTAAAACAATGTGACTTTAACAAAAAATCTGATGAGGAATTTGATGAGAAAATGGCAAGAATTCCTGTGGCATTTGGGTAACAATTTCAGGCCCTCATTTTAATAGAATAAACAGGATCATATTTCATTCAAATCTGGCAATGAGATGAGCTTTGGGTATTACATTGATATAAACCAATAAAGAATTTGCAAATTTGAAGCACTAATTAACAGACACAATATTAAATGAAAAAAGTTTGCTCCAGGGGAAAATATATTTTGAAGACTTTAAACTTTTATTAAAAGACATTTTTTTGAATCACTTCTTTTGTAGTTTACTCTTTTGCTGGTTTTTATAAATTATGGGAATATTGTGATATTTTCTAACTGATACCATTAACACAGCATCTAATATTCCTTTTTACCTTTTTGAGGCAATTCATCAATGTCACAGTGTCTTGAAATCTAGAGAAAAATAAGCCAAAACATGAGCTCAAATATCACAGAATAATCAGAGCAGGCTTAAGTTAAGCTATTGTGTCAGTGAACAGAGTGCAACAAACTACAGGTGTTTCAAGTTGACTGTAGCAGGTACATCCTATAACGGTTACAGGGTCATTCCCACAGTAGAGCAAATTTGGCCAATTATCCCCAAGGGGAAGGGCAGGTACTCAGAAAGGCCATCATAGAGTGGAAAGCTGGAGTTTCACCACTTTGGACTGGAAGAGACCTCAAGGTTTTATTCATGTAATCAGAAAACACTTACTTGCACCCACAACCATGTCAAGAGTATCCATGTGAATGCTTTTGTGACCTCTTGTCCCCCAGATGTCCTCAGGATGCTAATTTGGACCTGATTTCACCTGGATAAAAATGTGAAGGGAGGTGAAAGGATAAGTGTGAAGAGATGCAGTGGATTTAACACAGGTCTTACAACAGATAAACCTTTTTAAATGAATAGCCTATTCATTTTCTACTCCATGTGAAAATTATTTCACAACAATTCTAGAGGAAGGACTCTCTGAAGCTTGACTTACTGGTCACAAATTGCACTACAGAAAGAGAATGCTCTGTACCTAATTGCAGTGCTGCACAGTTACTTTCTTGAGACTACAATATCTAAGACATATGTGTCTAAAGACTCATACTTCAGAAAATGGGACTGTCTGAAGAATGTTAAAGAATCAAATACATGAGATCAACCTTAACATAAGATATTGTGGGGTGGTTCTGTGTGTGTGTGCATGTGTGTGTGTGTACATGTGCACACATGCAATTGCACATTTTTGGTCTTCGTTTGAGTGTGTGTATTTTTAAAGAAATAGTTATTTTACCCTAAGCGTGTATTCAGCAAAAGTCAGCTGGTGTTAATATTACCTGTACCAACAATTCTGCAATCTGTGCCCCACTTGCAGGTTTTCACAGAGAATAAATTTGTGTGCATGATGACTAAATACCACATTCTCTAAGAGGGAAGGAAAGGAAAGGGGGATTAAGTATAGTACAAGGAGCTTTATATACATTTTATTCTTACAGCCACCTCATGACAGAAGTATTACTGCATCTACATTACAAATGAGGAAAGTAAGACCCAGAAAGATTAAGCAATTGGCCCAATATCACACAACCAAAAACAATTTAAAAAAGAGCCAGAATTTCAAACCAAATAGATTTGGCTCCAGAACCCAAGCTTTTTCCCACTATACCAGAATATCAGAAAAATTGTTTGAAAAGTGAAAATTTTAATCAAATTACTTAGACCATCAAATAACCAATTTAACTTATTTTAACTCATTTTTTACTCAGAAGAAACTCATATCTGATCCGATGCCAAGAATGTCTGTTTCAATGAAAACTGTGAACCAGTTTTTGTTGTAGAAGGCTTAGAAATAAATACGTGCTCACCCACCCTGTCCCTTTGGTCTGCCATGTTATTGATTAGAACCTTGTTGCTAGCTTCATTTAACCTCAACCTTTTTTCTATTTTGCCAATTTGTCATATTTTACACACCCGTAGAGGTAAAAGAAATGCTTTCTGGAAGAATGTATACTGTAAATAAGCAACTAAATAAATTATCTTCTCTTGCATTAATCAGTCTTGGGCAGAAATTACGGCTCAACAAGCGTTTTGAGTATCATTTTCCCTCCCCCAGTTTTTTATATTCATTCCCATGTCTACACTGTCTATAATATAAATAAATGATATTCTATTGTAACTTAAGATGTATTGCCTTTAGCATTTAAATATTGTTAATTTTACATCACCGTATTTAAGTTACAGGATATCAAGGAGAAGAGCAAACATTGTTTAAGGATTTTACCTCCTTTTCTGGCGAAGGAATTAGTTCATTTCCAGCTGTACACAGCATAGTTGTATAATGTTGGGTGGAATTATGACCTTGTTATTGTCTTTATTTGGAGATTAAGTATGGTTTAAGAAGATGTATATGGATGCCAAGTTGAAAATCGGTGGACTTGTAAGAGTTAATTTATGTGTCAACTTGACTGGACCATGGGGTGTCCAGATATCTGGTTAAACATTATTTCTGGGTGTGTCTGTGAAGGTGTTTCTAGGTGAGATAAACATTTTAATCAATAGAGTAAAGCAGACTGCCCTCCCCAATGTGGGTGGGCCTCATCTAATCTGTTGAAGACCTGGATAGAGTAAAAGGCTAAGAAAGAATTTTTGCTCTCTGTCTGGCTGTCCTCCTGGAACTAAGTCAGCAGCTCTCCTGAGTCTCCAGATTGCCAAATGCAGATATTGGACTTCTCAGCCTCTAAATTCAATCATATGAGCTAATTCCTTATAATAGATCTCTCTCTTTCTCTTTCTCTAAGATATATCTTTCCTGTTTATATATATGTAATACATTATATGCTTCTGTTTTTCTGAAGAACCCAGACTAACACAGATTTTGGTTCCAAGACAGGTAGTTGCTACTGTAACAAGTACCTAAACGTGTGGAAGCAGCTTTGGAACTGGGTAATGAGTATAGACTGGAAGAGTTTTGAAATGCATGGTAAAAACATGAACATTAAGGGCAGTTTTGGTGAGGTCTCAGATGGAAATGAGGAAGATGTTATTGGAAACTGGAGGAAAGGCAATCTTTGTCATAAAGTGATATCGAACTTGGCTGGGTTGTATTTGTGTTCTAGTGTTTTGTGGAAGGTAGAACTTGCAAGTGAAGAGAATGGATATTTAGCTGAGGAGACGTCTAAGCAAACTATGCAAAGTGGGGTTTTGTTCCACTTGACTGCTTATAGTAAAATGTGAGAAGAAAGAGATGAGTAGAAAGAAGCATGTTAAGCAAAAAGTAACCCAAACTTAAAGAATTGGAAAATTCTCAGCCTGTTCATATTGCAAAAAACTGAGAAATTGTGTTCAGAAAAGAACACCAAAGGTGTAGTTGGACTATCACTTGATAGAGAGTTTATGGTAATTATAAGAGCAGAAGCAGTACCAATTTGAACTGAAGGGGCTGGAGACAGGATGAAATGAAGAAAGATGTTGGACTTCTTAGATCCTGCAGGACTGGGCCATACAGCTATTTATCTGCATACGTGCACTATCCTTCAAGAAAAGAGAAGTACCTCAAAAGCAATTTAGAAATTATTAGAGCCACTACTTCAGTTTCAGTAGGTCAGACAGCCTCTGACCACAGCCTTGGAGTTGAGACCATCCTGTGGAGCCAGGGACTGGGACTCCCACCTAGAGCCAGGGGAGTGGTGCTTCTGCTCCAGTGGGTAGAGCTTTGAAAGCAAAGCATCAAAGCAAAGAGGATTATTCTCAAGCCTTAATATCTGATGGAATTTGCCTTGCTAGGCTTTGAACTTGCTCTAGATCCGTCACCTGTTCCTTCTTTCCTATTACTCCTTTTTAGAATGGGAATGTCTATCTTTTTTATTTTTAATAGATCTTTATTGGAGTATAATTGCTTCACAGTACTGTGTTAGTTTCTGTTGTACAACAAAGTGAATAAGCCATATGCATACATATGTCCCCATATCGCCTCCTTCTTGAGCCTCCCTCCCATCCTCCCTATTCTACCCCTCTAGGTCATCACAAAGCACCGAGCTGATCTCCCTGTGTTATGCTTCTGCTTCACACTAGGTAACTATTTTACATTCAGTAGTGTATATATGCCAATGCTACTCTCAATTTGCCCCAGCTTCCTCCTCCCACCCCGTGTCCTCAAGTCCATTCTCTATGTCTACATCTTTATTCCTGCCCTGCAAAAAAAAAAAAATGAGACGGGAATGTCTATCTTATGACTGCCCATCATTGTATTTTGAAAGCACATAACTTGTATAATTTCACAGGTTCAGAGCTGGAGGGGAATTTTGCCTCCAGATGAATTGCACCTCATGGCTCACTCATAGCCAATTTAGACGATATTGAGATGAAACTTTTGGACTTTAGAGTTAATGCTAAAACAAGTTAAGACTTTGGGGTTGTTGGTATGCAATGCATATATTTTTCATTCAAGAAGAACATTAATTTTAGACGTTCAGGGGTGGAATATTATGGACTGAATGCTTGTCGCCTAAATTCATATGTTGAAGCCCTCTCCCAAACATGATGGTATTTGGAGATGGGGGCTTTGAAAGGTAATTAGGGTCAATTAGGTCATAAGGGTGGGGCTCTCATGATAGTATTAGTGCTCTTATAAGGCATCAGAGAGAATTATAGTTTGCACTCTCTCAGCATGCATGCCCTTAGGAAAGGCCACCTGAGAACATAGTTAGAAGGAAGCCATCTGAATGCCATGAGGAGAGCCTCCAACAAACCTGATTATGCTGGCACCCTGATCTGGGATTTCTAGTCCCCAGAACTGTAAGAAAATAAATTTCTGTTGTTTAAGTCACCCAGTATAAAAATTTGTTATGGAAGCCCAAGTAGACCAAGACATACTTTTAAAGGTAAGAGTTGAATTTTCCAGTTGCTGAGTATGTCTATTTGAATTATTCATTCCAGAACTGAGGAAATAACCACAAGATGGGTTTGTGTCTTAGCCCATTCAGGATGTTATAACAAAAATACCACAACCTGAATTGATTATAAACAATAAACATGTATTTATCACAGTTCTGTTGGTTGGGAAGTCCAAATCAAGGCTCTGACAGATCCAGTGTCTGGTGAGAACCCACTTTCTGGTTCACAGATGGCACCTGCTCACTGTGTCCTCACATGGTGGAAGGGGCTAAGGAGCTCTGGGGGAACTATTTTATAAGGGCACTAATCTTATTAATAAGGGCTCTATCCTCATCTAAGGCCCCCTCCTAATACCAACACTTTGGGCATTAGGTTGCAATATATAAATTTTCGGAAGACACATTCAGTCCATAGCCATTCAAGAATCCACTAAATCAACTGTGAGATAGACCTGGAGTAAAATTTCATCAATCACCTGACCTCCTTAAGCTTAAACTCTGACTGGTAGACCACAGTGACACTTTTGGTCTCCTGGAATTAATTTCATTTCAGAGGCAATGCCTAAAAATCAAAATGTGATTCTCTCTTTTTTTCAGTGCATAGTAACCTTGTTAAAAGGCAATAGATGCCTTTGAGGAGGCTGGGAGAAAGGTTAGCAGTATAAATTTTGGCATTGTAGGAAGGTTCTTCCTTAAGGAGACCTGACCTCCCTTTCATTCATGGGGTTCTTGGTCTGTAAACTGGCTCAAGTCTGGGAATTTATTAAGGGGTCATGACTCTGTTTTAATGATTCCAGTTAGACTTCTATTCACTTGACCGAGAACTCTCCCACTTATACAGATTAAGTAAGAATTTAGTAGACTTCCCATCTATGTCACTGCTAGGGACACCATGATCAATTAGCCAAGTCCATAGGTCTGCTCAGGTCAAGATTATTCTGAATACTGCTTTGACTCTGTTGTCCATTATGGTAACCACACCCACCTTGTGACATGACCCAGTCACTGTGAGATTCAGTTATCCACGTTGCATTTAGTTGTCCAATTCAGCAGCAGCACTTCCCACTATAATTTCTGACCCACAAAGAAAAGTGACCACAGACTCTTCAAGGATTCTGGGGCTCTCCTCAGCAATTTATTCCTTACAGTGGTGGTGAAAGGTGTGTCCTCTGGCCCATCCTGGGGTAGATGAGAAGGGCTTACATGATAAATCCATTCTAACATGCCAGAGTTGAATGCATGGGTGTGTGAGAGCATATGACCCAGAGGAGAGGGAGCAGGGGACAGTATTTAAAAAATAAAATAAAACAGAACTCTTAGAAAGATATTTAATAATAAAGTGTTTATTCCTTGCAGTGCTAATGCTATCAAACCACTATCTCTGAAGCAAGGACTTGGCTTTTCCTTTTGGTTGAATATAGTCTTCCAAAGTTCAGGACAATTCACTACCCTTCACACTAATTTCCCTTATCTTCCAAAGATAGTGACATAACTTTTTTTTCCACTTCCAAGCAAGAGTAAGTACCTACAAATATAAATGAGCCACAGCTTGCAGATGAAGGGCTTGACTGTTTTTTTAGACACTGACATGAATTAAAGCCAAAGGGGGAGGAAAGTATTGCCAGTACAGCATGATTCTATCAACAAAACTTGAAGAAAATTTAATTCTGTTTTTAAAATGCTATTAACTCTGAAAATAATCTGTCATGCAAAAAAACAAAAAACAAATTCTAAAAGTTTTACCCAATACCCATTCTAATAGTTTAGCCTTGACACTTCAGTATACAGAGCAATACAGAGCTGAAGCTGGTTTTTTAAAAATTAAACCTACATACCTTCAAATAAAAAATCATCTGGGAAAGTGATTTGCATATTACACAGTTTACGTGCAAAGACTACAAGGGGTTAACTCCTAGGCTAGTGCATTTGAGATGTAAACATTTTATATTTACTTTAATGAATACTGTTTATACCTGCATTCTGATCATGTATAAGGCTATTTTTTTTAGAACATCTCAGAAACATTGGTTTTACATAATAAAAAAAAGAAATCAAAGATTTTTTTTCTGTTCTTTCACCTGTGTGTACCTTTTAGGTTCATGAATATGGGTATCAGTGAGACACTGTTTCATTCAAGGAATGATATGCAAAGTTTGAACTGTAACTATCAAACATTGTTTATTAATTCCAACTGACATCTATGATTACATATACCATATTATTTTAATTATTTATATATTTATGTTTCTGTCTGCCCCAGTAGACTGTGAGCTTTTTGAAGACAGATTCTGTCTTACTCCATTTTTTACATCCAGTAGCTGGCACCATTCCTGGCATGAATCTCTATTGGCAGCATGTTTTCAACCTAAGTCCCCTCCCCATGCAAAGGTTTCTTCAGCCCTAATGATTGGATAGAATGCAGCAATTCAGTAGAGTATAATTCACATGAAAAACTGGCTGTGACACAATCTATCTAGCAGGTTGGCGGCTCCCTTATCTACAACTACTGCAACAACTATTAGCATTACGAAATCATACCTTGTAACAAGTTGAATCCGAGAAAATCTCTATTTTCATTCAATATAGAGCTCAATGTAGCAGTCTGGGAGCAGAACTTCTGGGAACCCTGCTACTGCCTCCGAGACCTAAGCTGTCAACCCCATCCCCATATTCTTACTATTTTTAAACCCCTGATGTGTAGAATTTAGTCACCACACACTCCAGTTTATGACACACTGCTGTCATCTGTACTAAAAAATCACATATTTTATCTTATTTTCACCCACTATATTTGATCTATTTTTCCTTAAACATACAATTTTCCTTGAAAAGTAGAGTGTTTTATAGTTTAGATGAACTTAGAGTGTAATTTTATTATATACATATATTAATATTTAATTAATAATCACATGCTGTTTCCTATATGTTCACTAAACATTATGTTTTTGAGTTCTGTTCATTTTGCCAGACATAAATATAATTCATGACTTCTGCATCCCATCATATCCATATACCACAGTTTACTTATCTACCTTGTTAATACCTCTTAATCCTTGCTACCACAAATAATCCTGCAGTAGATATCCTCACATATTTCCACTTGTGGACCTTATCTCCATGCTCCATTTCACTGAGCACTGCCAGATTTCCCTCCAAGGTAGCTGTACTAGTTTATACTTCTATCCACAGTTCTTAGAAATTCTCACTTGCCCACATCCCTGCCAACACTTGGTATTATGTATTTTCTAACCTTTGCCAATTTAATGGGTATAAAATTATATCTCATAGTTATATTATAGGTTGAACATCATTTCGTATACTTGTTGGTCATTTTTTATTTCTCCTTCTTTGAATTGTTGTTTATACTCCTTATTTTTCCTTTTGGGTATTGTGTTTGTGATATTCATTTGTAGGAGTTTCTTATATATTCCAGATTTCTTTGTTGGTTTTAGGTATTCGAAAACTCCTCCCAATCTGTGACTGTCTCCTTATTCAATAAGTATTGATACTTACTGTGTAAGAGTCACTGTCCTAGAATCTGCAGATAGAACAGTGAACAAAACAGAAAAAATCTCTGCACTTAAAGATCTTATCGTAGGAAAAAAAAAACCCAGAAAATAAGCAATATAAGTAAGTTACACAGTAATATGCTCTAGAACAAGATGCTGAACTACCACAACTTCTGGATCCCTCCCCAAGACCACTCCCACTTAAAAAATATCAAGATATTGAGAAAACTTTGAGAAAACCCAGGGAGCATTGCTGAGAAAGGTTTGAACTAACTGGTGTATGTGGAGTAGTAGCATTGGCTTGAGGCCAAAAGAGAGAGGATACCACCCTTGGGGATCTGCTGTTGTATCCCCTTCCCTTTTGTTCCTCCCATCTCCACTGCTCCTATACCTGCATAACTCACATTTCTGGTCCAGGTGTTCTCAAAGGTTAAATCAAAACAAGACAAAGTCCTCTGCTTGGGAGCTGCTGAGAGAAACAGGGGAGAAGTAACTAACCTCAGATGAGAAGCATCTCACCCTTATCCTTCCAAGCACCCAGGGCTGGTGAATTATAATCTATGTATGTCTCATCCTACAGCTGCTTCTCCTTGGGTCTTGGGGTGCAAAGTGTGAGGATCTGATCTAAGGAATTGTTTAGTAGGCTATGGTTTTCTGGTACCTGGTCTCTTCACCTGAGGTGTCTCTCTCTTACACACACACACACACACACACACACACACACACTCCAAAACATACACACTAAAATCTTTGGAGCTGACCCTGACAAGGGTCTGGCCTTCCTCTATTTGTACTACCTAACAGCATCGGTGAGACTCCCAGGGGAAAATGAACTCACAGGCCTGGATAGCAAGACAGTTAAGGAGCACAACTATTTCTATATGGATATCATTAGGAGAAATATTAGAACAGACACACCAAGATTTCAAAATTGAAAAACATGTTGAAAGAAAGAAAGAAAGATATTAGCATATGGAGCAAAAACATTAAAAAGAAGGCAAGTAATGAAGGGCTGGCAATTTCAAATAAGGTATTAAGGGATGACTTCACTAGAAAGGTAATATTCAAATAAAGACCAAAAGAAAAGGAGGGAGTTTGTCACATGAATAACTGGGAGAACAGCAAAGCAATCCAGGCTGATGAAAGTCAACTGCTGAGCTGGAGCTAAGAGAGAGGACGAAGAGTGGCAGGAAATGAAGCCAAGAGGAAATAAGGCAGACTATGGGGGTTGTAGACACCATTGTTTTGGGTTTTGTTTTTTTTTGTTTGTTTGTTTGTTTTTGGCCATGCAGCATCTTAGTGACCAGGGATTGAATCCGTGCCCCCAGCAGTGGAAGCATGTAGTCTTAACCACTGGACCGCCAGGGAAGTCCCTGGATACCCTTGTTAAAGCTTGCTTTTACCCTGATGGAGCCAGGAAAGCCATTGGAGGGTTTTGAGCTAAGGAATGACACGATCTATCTTATGTTTTAACAGAATTACTCTGTTAAAATAGAATACAGGGGCTTCCCTGGTGGTGCAGTGGTTGAGAGTCCACCTGCCGGTGCAGGGGACGCCAGTTCATGCCCCAGTCTGGAAAGATCCCACATGCCACGGAGCGGCTGGGCCCGTGAGCCATGGCCGCTGAGCCTGCGCGTCTGGAGCCTGTGCTCCGCAGCAGGAGAGGCCACAACAGTGAGAGGCCCACGTACCGCAAAAAAAAAAAAAAAAAAAAAAAAAAAAAAAGACTACAGGAGTGCAAAAAAAAAAAAATTGACAACAGGAATACCAGCCAGTAGGCTATTCCAGGTGAGATGATGGCAACTAGGACTCGGGTGGTACATGCTGAGAAATGGTCAGCTTCTGGATGGAATGGAGGGAAGTGTCCATTTACTGAGTTGGGGAAAACTTAGAGAGGAGCAGGTTTTGGAAGAAATATCAACACAGTTTTGGCTGTGTTAATTTTGAGAATGCTTAAAGAACATTCAAATGAAATGTTAATTATGCAAGCAGATATAGAAAGTCTCTATGTCAGAGGAAACATCTGAACTAGACATGAAAGTCCTGGAAGTCATATAATATTAAAGAACTAAAAGTTCTTCAATGTGATGAATTAAGTGGGTGGAAGTTCTGATTTTTTTTTTTTTTTTTTTTTTTGTGGTACGCGGGCCTCTCACTGTTGTGGCCTCTCCCGTTGCGGAGCACAGGCTCCGGATGCGCAGGCTCAGCAGCCATGGCTCACGGGCCCAGCTGCTCCACAGCATGTGGGATCTTCCCGGACTGGGGCACGAACCCGTGTTCCCTGCATCGGCAAGCGGACTCTCAACCACTGCACCACCAGGGAAGCCCTGAAGTTCTAATTTTTGAACAATCATATCATTCCTGGGATAACAAGTACTCAATCATGACATATTAGTTTTAATACAATCTAGGATTCAATTAGCCAGTATTTTATATGCATAGATTTTTGTACCTGTGTCCATGAGTGATATTGGCCTATAAGTCTTTTTTCTTGACAATAATTTTCTAACACTTATACCTCAAGTGTTGGTAACAGGTTTAACCTACTTCATAAAATGACTTTGGCAACTTTTCCTCTTTTGATATTTTCTAGAACAGCTTGTATAAGATAGAGTATATGCCTTATAGGCAAGGAAAAAGATTTTGGGGTTTATTCCAAGTGTGATGGGAAAGCATTGGAGGATTTTGACCAAGAGGATTACAAAATTTAATTAATATTTTAAAGAGATTAATTTAACTGTGAGGTAGAGAGGAATTATAGGGGGCTATTGCAGTAATCCAGGTGAGAGATAATGGTGCCTTAGACCAGGATCATAGCAGTGGAGGTGGAAGAAAATGAACAGATTCACAATATATTTTGGAGAATCTAGTCAGTGACTGTGTGTATACTTGAGTTTCTGAAAGAGGAAGTGGTGACCATTGTGATGATGATGATTTCTTAAAGGTCAAAAAAATCATATGTAAGCAGGACAGTAGTCATACCATACACATGACATCTTTATCCCTAACCCAAATGCAAGTTAAATGTACAAATTATATTAAAATTGGTATTAAAATAGGTCAGATTAATCTCAAACCTCTCAATAATATGTTTCACATTTTTGAGGAGACACTTTTAAGTGCATTTTGCATTGCTGCCAGGTGTTCATAACTATTTCAAATAACCCTAGACTGGGATTTTTTAAATCAAAAACTAGGTTTCATTTTTGTGGAACAGGAAGATCCAGCTACCAGTCTCTGGTGAAGATTCTCACTGTGTAGAGGATGCCAAAGAGTGTAACAATGCCAACCACCAGAAGTATGATCCCACACAGCTTGGCCCATTGCATCTTCAATGGGTTCAGAGTTGTTGAGAAGGACTCAACATACAAGACCCTGGTTGGAACAATGCTTAACTCACAAAAAGGAGAAGAGATGCAGCAATATCATCATCTCTAGTGTGCTCCAGTCTCCCATGGCCAAGGGGTCTCTCCAGAGAGCTGTCTCAGGGCAATGAACTGCACATACCCCTCTCAGGCTGCAGAAGAGAGGAAGAGAGTGGGACTGGCCAGGTGCCATATGACGCACATGCTTAAGTAATATAAGAAGTTCACTGCACACCCAGGACAAGGAAAGATTTCTCCTAATAAGTAAGAAGAATCTAGGGTCAAGCAATAGCTTGGAACCTGGCCTCCACATAAGGGAAAGTTCCAGACCCAGAGCACTAATTGGGCGGTCCCAGGACAGGCAACAGGTCATGTGATGACTGCTTTCCCAACAATTTTTATAGACAACTGCTATTTATTCTAACTTTTCCATTCTCAAGTACATTTTTACATCCACATGGGAAGGGATACTGATAGGAAATCATAAAACACTATTCATAGAAAGCTACCCAAGTGTTGTATGATGACTTCAAATTTTCTAATCCATCCTTCTTGTCCTATACATGTTGTTAATTAAGAAAAATTGTTGACTTAGGAAATAGTAAAATATAACTAAATTATACTGATTTGTAGTGCCTCAAAAATAAGTATATCACAGAGAGTCAAGGAGGAAATGCTCACAACAAAAATTTCATTGAAAACAAAAGTATCTGAAAAAAAAAATGTTTTCAACCTTCCAAAAGCAGCAGGTGGGTTATGGAATTCTACCAGCTCAAGTAATTTTAATCTCTGTTTGGAGATGAAATTGCTTAAATCTTTACCGCCATAGTGCTTTCTTGCAAGACATATTTGAATCAGAGCAGCCTTGATATCTGCTAAGAATCTCCTCTCAAACTTAAGAGCTTATTGTCACTGGTTCCCCAGAGGACTGTTCATTTTTATGAGTTTACATGCGATTATGTCTTATTTAATAGACTCTATCTATTTAAGAGCATCAACAAAACTTGTATCAAACTGCAGACTGGCAAAAAATTTCATATGCTACCAGTGAGAGGATCCATGGAAATAGACTGAAAAGGTCAAAAATAATTTACTACAGGCTTTTTTTTAATTGTTGAGTGGAAAGCTGTCTATCTGTTCCTGAGAAAGAAGAGGGCGTCTAATTCCCAAGTATATAGAGCTGACATACTATGATTTCTGAAAACCTATGAAAAAGAACACTACTCAGACTTCAAAAAGGAAAAATATACTGATCCTAAAATACAAAAGTCACACTATCTGAACTTGTCACCCAATTTGGGAGTGTAATCTAGTGTTTACTGGTATAATATTTTGGTAAACCATGCTACTATGATGTTTTATTTTTCAATTGCACTATTGCCACATTTGTGGCTATGTATAAATTTCTCTCACTTTAAAGTGAAAGGTTGTTGAGGGCAGGGAATCTGGTGTAATGGTAATAAGATGGATGCCAAAGTTGGAAGACTTGAGTTTGAATCTCATGTATGACACCTTTTATGTACTGAAACTTAGGCAAGTCACTGGGCCTCAATTTTCTCTTCTTTAAATGGGGATAGCCATAATAGATTCTTCTCAAGGTTTTAAATGATAGGATGTCTGATAAATGCGTAAATTATAGAGCACTATACAGATATTGATGACTATTACTGCATATCTGTGTATGCTGCAGGGCGAAGCACAGTGTTTTGAACATTCAGAGCACTCAATACCTTCCTGTTGAATGGAACACACTCAATTTGAAATAGTGAATTAATCTTATATGGTAAGAATTGGGAGGTTTCTTCTGCATGAGACACATTACAAATTTGTGAAATAAGCCTAGTTTTCCCTAAGACCCACAGCCTGTTTAATGATCTCAAGCTGTCCCTGTGGCATCCAAGAGTTTATTACCTGATTTTACCCAAAGCCCTCTCCTATCCTTAGTTGTCTCTTTCTCAAGAATCTTATTTCTGTAAAACTCAAAACTGTCAGTTGGCCAAGTGGGTAAACAAAGCTTTGCAAATAAGGAAAAGAGAAGTAGAGGAAGTAGAATTATCTCAGTGTTTCCCATTCTGTGTGTATCAAATTTTCCTAAATTTTTCATAAACACTGGTCCCACTCTGAGCAATATTAAAAGCCTGCTTTAAAACATTTAAAAAGTATATTCAGATTTTGTATTTAACTAATGTTGCTGTAGTCTTGCAAATTCCTGTAATGTTTATGTGAACCCTAGGTTCTACCTGGGGAAGTTCAAGGTTCCACCAGTAGTATACTGACCACCAGTTGAGAACCACTGACCTAACAAATGAACATTAATGCCTGATAAACACTTAGGCTAAAGGAGGATATATTCTTCAGATGTATTTTCTGCAGGTAGATCTTCAGAGGTTTCATGTCAGAGGAATTTTCAAAAGTCTCACAAATACAGTAAAATTCTATTATATGATATTCCTGATATTCAGAGTATGTCAACTCAACAAACCATAATTAAGAATAGGGACTATGGACTGAACCAATGAAAATTTGAATATATATTACTCATTAGTTATGTGATCCTGGACAAGTTGTTTTAGTTACCTTTAACCCCACTACAAACTCATTGTGATGTTTAGAAAAAGCTACTCCTTCCTCAAAGTAGTTTATTGTCTGCCAGAAAATTTTCATTTTATATATATATATATAAAATAACTGTATGCATACAGTTGACCCTTGAACAACACAGGGATTTAGGGGTGCTGACCCTCTACACAGTGGACAAATCCATGCATAAACATGTATAAATTATAGTTGGCTCTCCACATCTGCAGATTCAACCAACTACAGCTCATATAGTGCTGTAGTATTTACTATTGAAAAAAATTTGTATATAAGTGGACCATGCAGTTCAAATCCATGTTGTTCAAGGGTCAACTGTGCATGTATATATACAAATCTACAGTGACCACCAATGTGAATGATAATTCTTACAGTTTATGCAGTGCACAACCATGAGGTGATGATCCCTTTCTCATAAGTAAATGACATTTTACTTTGCCATTTAAAGCATTTAGGACAATTTCAGTAAATGTCTATTATTAATATTACATATAATAATGCCAAACCTATATGTCTATTGATACAAAAAGCCTAGAATATTGATATTGTCCTTCCCAAACAATAACACATCATCACTGTAACAAAGTACCACTGTACAAATGTTTTACACTTCTAAATGAGAAGGACAAACAGTAAAAGCATTAAAACCATTTTCAAAACACTTTTCAATATTTTGGAGTCTGGTAAAGTTTCTAGTCAGTCCAAAACGTTTGCATTGACTAACGTATACTTTCCAATGCCACTCAAGTTTTTCTTTTTTCTGTTCATCTCTTCTCATATATCTTACATTAACAGAAAATAAGCACATAACAACAAAGTTATGCTTGTAGTTCAAATCTGGACTCAGATCCCCAGGAAAAGCAAGCACAGAAGAAATATCAAGGGGAAACAAAATATATTTAAATTACATTAGGTTCCCCCTGTTGAAATAAAATTAGAATTTATTTGGAAAGTTAAAATTTGCTTGTTTGCTCTCTTTGGTTTGGTTTTGTTGATTTTATTTGTTTTTAGAGTAGAGGAGGGTAGTTAAGGATTCGGAACAGAAGACAAGAACTTTCATTTTTAAACAGATTAAATTTATAGATTGATATTTGTATACAGAAATGTTAAAGAAATCTTAGCTCAGTCTTTAAGCTGAACACCAATCTCATACCCACACTCTAGTCTAGAAGCAGCTATTCATTCACATTAAATGCAAAGGAAAAGAACATGTTTATAAATGGGAAAAATAGTTTATAATTAAGCAGAGCTGAATGCTCTAACAGACAATATGCAAGGAATAAAAATGAAAAACATTTGAGTCCTTCTTTTGCTTTCTTGGTCTAACACATCTCTCCTTGATGAGCTGGTCTGACCACAGCTGGGCTTTACATTTCTGTAATTAGCACAGCAGAAGCCCAAGCAAGGGCGCAGCTTTTCCTCTTCTATTGTTTGCAAATTGGGGGGCAGGATTCTAAATGTCAGATGCTTCTTCCTATTACAAAGTGGGCCTACTAGCTCCTCAAAACCAGTTTGAAAACCTCTCAAGAATTATTGAATCGGGCCCCATATCTCACATTAGATAGGGATTCTAGCAGCAGGGACTTCCAGAGGGCTTGTCAGTTTTCTTAGGAAAGAATAAGAATAGAAATAAATGAGCTTTTATGTTGCCTCGTGGAAAGCTCTGGTGTAAATTCTGAGGTACAGGACCCTGTCCCTTGATTTCACTTTCACTTCATTCCATTGAAGGAGAGATGCTTTCTTTTAAGTCAGAGGAAAAAGCTGGAGGAAAAGCCAAATCGTGACTTCTGTTTGAAAGTTTTATAATTCCTAGGCAATCATTTTCATACCTACTTACTGACAGCTAGATCTCCTAAGTCAGTAAATAACCTAAGAAGAAAGAGTTTGGATCTCGTTTCCCTGACAGTTACATTATATGTAGGCCCTGTAAAACACTAGGCACTGCTTTTATATCACGAGAAAACTGCCGGCTATCCAGACACCTAAAAGTTTTATATAGTCCTAATTACTGCAGTGTAGGGTGGCAAGGAACTAAATCAACCATCCCATTTTTTCCCCCTGTGAGTTTCCAACTCCTGGAAATAAAACTGAGGATTAACTTAAATGGAGAAGAAACCCTACGTTGCTTAGGTTATTTGAAAAGTCCATGTAACTTGGACACCACACACTTTCATCTACTTCCCTATTTCTCTAAATTAGATGAAACCCTAAAAACCATTATGTAAAACAGAAAAGTAATCATTATTCTGGGAGTTGTACAGGTCAGACTTGTCTAAGAATCTGTGGCCCATTAGCAAGTAACAGTATAAAATTCCACTCAGCAAAGCTGCATATATCACCACAAAACCAAAGAGCAAGATCAGATTCGTAACATGAAGGGCAAGAATCAGGGTGATGGTGGAAAGGAGGATGGAGAATATTAGAATCATGTAGGCTAATTTTTCACCCCTGGTAGGTCAATGCTCCCACTCCAGACTTGAGAACCACTACACTCAACAAAATTTTCTACACCTTCCTCTCTTCTTCTACCTGAAAAGGGAGGAATTTGGTGCCACCACTGCAAGGACAGCCTTGATAGAAAGGAGGAATCATATCCAGAAGATAGAAATCACTCGACTGATGAAGGACAATTTCATTCTCATATATCAGTAGGCTCATTCAGCAGCTAAGTGCTTAATGGGTTAGATTTAGTTTTTAGAAAAAAAAATGAGGTAGATGGTTTAAGGAGAGAAGAAGAATAATTAGAAGAGTAGCACCTGTAGTTACTTAGGTCTGGTTCATCCTTAACCTTACTTTCTACTGATAATTCTCACAACTCTCCCATGAACTTCCATAATTTCTCTTCAAACCAACACATCATTTAGCCAGTAGTAGAATAAATGTTGTGGAGAGTCACAACGCAGTTCATGTATTTGGATCCATTACATTACCCTCCCTTTACATATGTGCATATATGTGTGTATATGTATTCCTCTATATATACATGTGAGCATGTATGCACGTACTCAAGTGGGTGTATGTGCCTCTACAAGCATTAGTTCTCAACAGCACAGCTCGGTGCTATCCATTAGAACTTTCTGTTATGGTGGAAATAGTCTATATCTGCACTGTCCAATATGATAGCCACTAGCCACATGTGGCTATTGAGTACTTGAAATGTAGCCAATGTGACTGAGAAATTAAAATTTTAGTTAATTTAAAGTTAAATAGCCACATGTGGCTAGTGGCTACCATACTGGACAGAGCAGGTATAGAGTATCAATGTCTTTATTAGATATAATATTGGCACATGTTGGCACAATAAATATTCTAGTTCACAGATCAATCTCAAATACACAGAACAGTAGATTGTATATACTGTATATATTATGCATATATTATCATATGAATGGATGAGTCTTAATTAGCTGATTTGTCAAGAACAAGCTATGCAGTCGTTCAGAAATTCAGGATTCCAGTGACTTCCAAGGTAGTCCTAGGGATTGCCATTCCATTTGACTAGAATCAAAACTACTCTAGTAGTTTTTTGACCAGAGCATGGAGGAGGCTATGTCAGAGGTTTTAATAGCCCAGGCCTGGAAATAAGATACTTCCAGTTATGTTCCATTGACTAGAATTCAGTTACATGCGCATCTATCAGCAAAGAAGGACAGAAATACTGTTGTGTAAATTCAGGAAGAAAGGAAACATACTTTGGTAACCAACTAATAGTATATGCCACTACCAATGATCTTACTTTTCTTTCTACATTTCTGTATTTTGAACATTTTCTATAAAAGTACATGTTCTCCCAAAACCAGAGAAAACCAAAGTAACTTTTATTTTTTGAAGGAGTACCACATATCTTTCCTTATGAACATACGATAACTAATATTTAAGGTTGAAATATACATTTCAGGCCCTTGAAAAGGATAAATCTGGAAACATAAGCTTTATTTATAGAAGATACAGGAAATTAGAGCTG
Source organism: Tursiops truncatus (assembly GCF_011762595.2). Taxonomy (NCBI): domain Eukaryota; kingdom Metazoa; phylum Chordata; class Mammalia; order Artiodactyla; family Delphinidae; genus Tursiops; species Tursiops truncatus. Next base: position 106,325,599 of record NC_047034.1, on the reverse strand, counting down.
AAACAAACATTTGACAACATCTAGTCATTTGTCAGATGTCAGTGTTTCTCAATCTTTTTTTCACCGTCTCCCTCAAAAACCTTTATAAACATTTTATTTCTAATAACCTCCACTGTGAAATTTGAATACCACAGATATGCTATATGCCTGTTTATGTTATATAGTTCACCCTGAACAACGTGGGGGTTAATCCATGTATAACCTAGAGTCAGCCCTCCGTATCTGTGGTTCCTCCATATCTGCGGTTCAACCAACTATGGACTGTGTAGTACTGCAGTATTTATTATTGAAAAATTTCCATGAATCCCTGCAGTTGAAACCCTCATTGTTCAAGGGTTTTTTACATATATATATATATACACTATATGGAGAGAGAGAGAGTAAGATTTTTCACCCTGGAGGGTCACAAAACTAATTAGTTAATCAACCAGAAATGATACTCAAGAGTCTTGACCACCAATCCAGTGCTGTGTCACTATACTGTAGTGAATCCTCACATTAGTTAACACACATATTAGCATCACAGTTGTCCACAGTGTATAGAGAAAGAGAACAAAATGAATAATATCTTATAAGATACAGTTGCTGGTTGGGTTGTTTTAGTTTGCTTGCTATTTGGCTTGTTTATTTTATGTTTGTTTAGGGTTTTATTTTTTTTTTCCTGTGTGGTAAATAACTCAGACAGAGGTATATCTAGAGTTTCAATAACCGTAATTTGTAAAAATGCTGTGCAAGAGGAAATGACGATCAAGTCAAAGTAAAACTCATACCTAGTCATCTATCTACTGACCAGATGATATATTCAGGTCACAATATGTTTCCCCTCTTAACACTTTTTTCGTTTACAAAGAATGGTGAGTCTCAGAATGGGTGGTCTATGCTTTCCAAGTACTAATCCAAAACTTGTTAAAAAAAAAGGGGGGGGGGGAGGATTTCTCACTGTTGCCAATACCAAAGGGATCAGGATGGCTGAATTTTCTAAGGAAGTAGCATTGCCACTGTTTCCAACCAAGCACTAGCTAATGGAAAAAAATAATAAAAAACAACCACCACATCTCCCAAACACCTATCTGGAACATGCTCTACGATCAGAGCAAAACACAAGGAACAGATGTGTGTCACACCAGAAATGGCTTTCCAAATCTATGAAAGTAATATTTAGAGCTACTTTAAAATATTTTTAATACAGGACAGATGATGGCACTGCTATAGACATCAGAATAATTTGACAAGAACAAATTTGGTGGTCCCGATGTTGCATCGGATTGATAATGATGACAATTTTATCAGATTTAATTATAGAATATCGTGCCTTTATTTGAGAGTAAGAAGAAACTGAAAAGTTACAGAATTATTTTAAATTCTTTTAAAGTACCTGCAAAATAAGCATAATCCAAGTTTTCTTTCTAGTAACTGCTTAAACTTATATGGTAAGGAAAGTTATATTCTTTCCTTTTAGTATGGCAGGTAAAATTGTTACTTTAGAACATCAATCCATTAAATTTGTTTTTTTAAAAGATCATCTTTTAGATTCCATAACTCTAGCATTCCAGATAATTTTCTACTATCTTTCAAATAAAAAAAAATTCTGGCTACAATTGCACTATCTGACCTTTGCATTAATAGACTTGCCTCTTGCTTGTCAAGCTAATAAAGAGTTTGGGGAATCATAAGGACTCATCTGGAAACGATAGAATTTCTGCCTTTGTCTTTCTTCCCTGGACACTAATGGCTTTTTGTCAGTCCTCTTCACTCAGTGTATGACACATGAAGCCATTCCATTTTAGTTGTCCATTAACTTCAAGCATTATGACAAGAACAAAGAAACCCCTCAAAGAAACTGAACTCACTCATATTAAATTTCTCCAATTCCTCAGCTTATAAGGTGCTGTTTTCAATTGTCAAGAATGTTCATAAGAGTAAGAGATATCCATTACTAATTAAAACAAGCTGTTTAAACAAACACAAAAGGTCACCAAGCCTGTAGATCAACATATTCATGCTATTGTTTGGTTTCCTGGTACATTACCATCTGATGATTTGTTTCTATCTTCTAGTCACCTATTTTTCTAAGTAACAAATATAGAGAGTAAACACACAGAAAGCAACCTTCCCCAGTAGGTGCCATGAGGCCCAGGGCTCCAATGTGGCAGTGGATATTGTTTCCTTAAGATCAGTAATGTGCATCATATCACTGCAAATGAAAGTAAAGAAATTTTCATTTATTTTTCCTGATTTTTAGGGATCAAAGGCATAAACTACACAGAAAATGCAGTTTTTATGAGGAAAAGTGACACCTGTAGTTTTCTGCAAGATTTTTAAACAAGCTTTTATCTATATGGAAGTGCTAGTAAGGCACAAATAAAATGTAATACCATGTCTGACATGCTGAACAATGGGTTATTTTAAAAGTTTTCTTTATTTTCGTGGCACTAAATTCCCTATAAAATAATTTGAAACTGTACACGATCTTGGCTTGAGCTCTGACATTTGAAACTGACTTTTCTTTTAAAATTGTATTACTTAACAGTTTATTAATTACACAGAGGATATGATCTCTGAATTAATATCAAATCAACTGAGTAAGCTGGTATAAGGAGAAAGACTTTTTAAGCTATGTGATATTAAGTTGTATGATTCAATAATTATAATTAATTCTAAATTGTCAACAGAAATAGAAGGGAGGAATAACTTAAATTAACAAAACTCAAAGATAATTCCCAAACCTCACTTTAGCCAGTAGTATCAACATTCTCCTCCAAAACTTTTCCCCAAAAGTTTTATGCAGATTAATTTACAGGTTTTTAATTCATTTTATTTAATTTTTTAACTTACAGATTTGTAATTCAACTTAATTTTTTCTGCCCTAAACTATTCAGATATATAAATGAAGCTTGAAGGAAGGAAGAATAGAAAATAATCTTTGTTGCTCATCTACCACATTCCTGTCTTAGCGATAAACCCTTTACATACATCATCTCATATCACTTTTTTGCCATTCTATGAGGCTGGTAATATTATCCACAATTTGCAAATAAGGATAATAAAGCTCAAAGACTTTACATAAATTATCCAAAGTCATCCAACCAGCAATGAGTAGAATCCATACTAAGACTTCAATTATATAATCGAGTCCAGCAGCCTGAGGAGTTGACTAAAGTCAATGTGATTCTTTGACATTAGCTAACCAGAAGACATACTGAGTTTTAAAGTTTTAAATGGTGTTTATTTACAGTAAATAATGGAGTTGCCTTATTTCATTCTGACCCTGTGATTATACATATTGTGACTTTGTTTCCAGCTTTTACAGCATTGTAGTTCTGTGGTGCAGGGAAGTATTTCATTAGTTACCATACAGTGAAAACAATACAAGTTGGATAGTAATGTTGACTTTGCCAGTCAATGCAAAACAACAACAACAAAAAAATTCAGACATTTGTATATAGAAAGCTACAATGTTTAGACATTTGAAAATTGTGATTCTTGTCATATTCTGAGTTTCTGCCAACTTATAAACACCGCTTGAACTCCACTCAAGCATATTCTCACTTCAATGCCTATAAAATTTAAAAGCAATCACATTTTGGGGTACATATAACACTGTGAAAAACAAGCAACCTTCAAAGCAGAATCTATAGAATAGTGCATTGAAAGCTAAATCTGGTACTTTTCCTGCTCATCTAAGCAGTTTCTAGTTAAAAAGCTATTGTATCAAGTCTAAACTAAGCCAAAATGAACATGTTTTGCCAACTTCAGAACCCACTTAGAAATCATTATTTTGTTTTGGCAAATTCAGTTTAAAACATTTTGAATGACTAAAAGCATAAGAAATTGTGAATTGTTTCTTAGAAAAAATTAAGCTTCACAGATATTCAAAATAATATAAAAATAGAATGTTTGATTCAAGAATGAATAAATCAGAATACTGGATTAAATGTTCTTTAATAACCTTTGTTTCTAAAGTATAAGCGACGTTCCCATTTTTTTTTTTAACTTTCTGAAACACTAAACATCGTAAAAGGAACATGAGGATACTTTTGATGACAAGAAAACAGAAGTTTATCCAACTTACTACCTCCATGAAGACCCTCCATTGTACTTCATTTTTCTTCTCTTCCTTCACACTTTCCTGGGCATTAACATATTCACCAGAGCCTTATTAGGAAAAATCAAAGGAGGTGAAATTCAAATCCATTGATTCTTGCTATCTCTTAACTACTCTGATAAAAGGTTTGGTGGAGAAAATGGTTTAAACTGCAAAGTAAAGTGTACCATTTGATGACATGTAAGATTAAGTTTCTCCAGGCAATTGAGATCTGGCTATAGACTGTTTTACCCCTAACGATATTAGGAAGAAAGTAACTCCATTGTGACAAAGAACATATTTTGTATAATATACAGTTAGTTGTTCATTAAACCTTAGGAAAATAAAGACTTCATTAAAATAAAGACTGAATGTCAGTCCTTATAACATACTAGAAAATACATAGAACTTAAAAGGAGGCCAAGATTCAAATCCCAACTCTCCTACTTTTTAGTTATATGATCCTAGGATAGTCCTTTAGGATTTCCAAAACTCAGTTTCTTCACACATAAAGTTAATAATACATTAAGCTGTTGCAAGAATTAAATGAGATAACACACAAAGTACTTAGCACATTATCTGGAACCTAAAAGATACTCAATAAGTGTCAAAGAGAATTCCAATAATGCAATTATCCCAGTAAAGTGACATGTTAGTGAAAATGATCCAATGACTTCATTTTTATCCATCTTCACATCCCATAATAAATAATTTTTTTAATTCCACCACATGCAATTGCAGAGTACAGGAGACCAAAGGAAAAGAAGAGGAATCAGATAGACTACAGTAAAAACTCTTAACAGTTCTGCCATATGTCATGTGCACACATTCAGGGACACATGATCAAGGCAAGGAGAAAGTAGGGTAAGAATATTTGACTCAATTTTTAATGAAAACTCAAATGGCCACTTTATTTTGCAAAAGATCTTCAGTGGCAAGGCTTACAGACTTGGTGGTTAGTTATAAATTTAACAGTGCATCGTAGGTACACATGTGATTCTGTGATAGATTAGAGACCTCTAAGCCATAAAATAATGTAACATAGGAGCACATATTATGGGGGAAGGGGTAATAGTGAGTGACTCTTGTGATTGGGGGATGGATTGAAAAATACAAGATCAATTAAATAATGAATATAGGTTATTTAAATGGTATTAAGAAGAAGTTCAAATATAACATTGGAAATCTGCATTTCATAGCAGAGGAGGGTGCAGTGAGAAAAAGAAAGAAAACAGAAGGAAACCTTTTATGACTAGTGGATTTCAAGGCAGTAAAAATGTATAAGTATGTTCTGCACTGTCATTTTATTTGTCAGCAAGACGTAATATGGAACTTTAATAAGACATTGCATTTGAGATCAAAACTAAGTTCAGCTGATAACTATACCTTAGACATTAGCAGGTACAGTGAATATGGAATGTCACAGCACAAATATTGTAAATATGATAATATATATACTCACAAAAATCACTCTCAAGATGACCCTCAATGATCTCTGCAACAAAATTTTCTCACTCTGCAGTAGTTAGGGAGTCCAAAGGCCTTTTTTGTTTTGAATTCCCCCTGTCCTTTTTAGACCAAGCTGGCAGTGGTTCCATCAGTATAATTCTCTTAAAAATTTTGTGGATCTTCTACAAATCTTATTAAGGTTTACTCATTAGATAAAAGCCACACTTACAAAACTTGTTTCAATAAGTCCTTGTTTAAGTTTCCTATAATGCTGCTATAGAAAAACATCCTAAAGATTCTTAGAAGCTCTGTTGTAAAAATGAAAATTTTGTGAAAAATGTTCTTAAAAGCTGTACAGGGACTTTTTTCTGTTAGATGCACTACCTTAAATCTTTCTGAGTTTTTCCACAAAGGATTCCACCTTCATACTCAGACTACGTCTCCCTAACAGTGCCTGGATTTGATATTTACTCAGACGCCTTTTCTGATTTTCAGCATTGTTTGCTGTCTGGAGAGCCTGGGCTTGAGAAACAATGTTTTTTAAACTCAGCTCCTTAGTACTTAATGAAACTTTTTTGAACTTATCTTGTTCCTCTTGCATTTTATTCTAAACAAAAGAAATGACGAGGTGGCAATTTCAACACTCTGCCTGGAAATATCCTTAGCTAGATCATCCAATATATTAAGTACATTTTCCACTTTTAATGTAACCACAAATGATGGTGCTGAATTTTCCATAAATATGTAACAACAATGCCCCTTTCTCCAGCTTACTATGTAACGTGTTTCTCAATCTCTTTAAGCCCTGAGGAAAAACCTCCTCAAGGGCTTCCACTAACAGTCTCTTCAAGACCTTTCTAACTTACGCTCACCACCCAGTCCCAAATCAACTGCCGCATATATTGTTTTCTGTTTCAACAACACCCCACTTCTGGTACCAAAATCTGTATTGGCTATTATGGTTGTATGACAAATTTTCCCAAAACACAGTGGCTTAGCACCACAATAATCATTTATTATCTCCTGTGATTTCTGTGGATCATGAATTTCAGAAAAGCCTCAGCTAGGAAGTTTTCATTTGGGGTCTCTCATGTGATTTCAGTCAGTTGTTTGCTAGAGATTCAGTCATCTGGAGACCTTTTTTTTTAATTGAAAAGGATAATTCAAGAGGTGGAACCCAGAGCACAAGAGGCCAAAGGGAATCATTCCCAGGCAGTAGAACTGAGCCTTAATCAAAGGACTGGCAACATGTACCTGCCTGGGCTCCAGAATACTTTGGAGCAGTGACTCTTGTGTGCCTCTCATTTTTCCCAGTTTGGAATAGGAGAGTCTACAGTGGTCATTCTTGCCTGAACACCATTGCATGTTGGTTGGATGGGGAATCCGATAATATATTGCTTCAGTTCAAAGGCCTTTAAATCAAGAACTATACTCAAAGCGTGTTAGTTGGCGAAGCTTATTCACAGGTAGACCTGAGTTAGATGACAAGATCTTGAACCTAGAGCTTGAGCCAATGCTGTAATAGATGAGAACTTCTGGAGCCTTGAGAGGGAGAGGTATATTTTACACTTGGGAGGAATGTGAATTATGAGGGACTGGACAGAGCACTGTGATAGTCAGCCTCCAAGATCCTTGCCTCCTAGGGTTTATGTCCTGTGTATTACTCTCTCACATCTAATTAAAGTTGGCCTAGATGATCAATAGAATATGACAGAAGTGATGGAATTTGACTTCCAAGCCTAAGCCATAAAATGTATTTTGGTTTCTGCCTTAGCCTCTTGAATCTCTCACTCTGGATCAAGCCAATCGCATCTTATGAGGACACACAAGCAGCACTGTGGAGAGTCCCAGATGCAGACAACTAAGGCTTGTGGCCAACTGTCAGCACCAGTGAGTGAGTCACCTTGACAGTGGATCCCCTGGATTCAGTCAAGCTTTCAGATGGCTACAGCCCTAGCCAACATCTGACTGCAATTTCACAGAAGATCCCAAGTGAGAACTACCCAGCTGAGCCCCGACCAAATTTTAAACCCACAGAAAACAAGAGCTATAATAAGTGATTGTTACTGTTTGAGCAACTAAGTTTTGGAATAACTTTTTACACGGCCATAGTAGCTTATACATAAATACAAGATTAATTAAGTGTTGAAAATAGGCAATAATAGAAAAGTAAAATTATAATAAAGAAAACAGATTATATTTTGTAGCAGAGAAGGCACATCAAGAAAAAAAAGAAAATATGGCAGGAGGAAAGATATTGTGACTCAAGAGGAAAACTTATGTGTGTTTTGCAATGCACTTTATTTCAGTAACAAGGTATAATATGGAACATTAGTAAGACTATATATAAGATCACTCAAGAAGCACATATGATAATTATGTAATAGACATTAACTGGTACAATTAACCCAGAATTTCATGGTACAAACATTATAAATATGTCAATGTCATACATACTAACAAAGTGCACAGAATCAGTTAAAAAACAAATTACAAGTATCTAAAAATGCACACTTCACAAATGGAGACCATGTTGTATAATTTCAGAATGTAAACAAAGTTATTCTTTATCATTTTAACAAGAATTTAAAATATTGTCAGAATTTCTTTTAAATGAACTTGTATTTACTATAAACATGGCACCAAAAGTTTGTTTACTTTTATTTTGCTTGCAATAGGCAATATGTATTAACCTATCCAACTTTACATATAAACTAATTGTAATTATTACAATCCATATAATTTAGCAGATTTTTTTAAAAATTACACCCAAGCAACACCTTTCCATATGGCCAATTAGTAGAGTCGTAAAATGCAGCAAATATATGATGCTGTATTGAACATCTGTGTTGGTTATCCTATGGGAATTTTTAATAAAGGACCAAGCAGCATATTGATGTTAATTCTACGTTACCGGGACTTTAAATAAAAAACTAAAATAAATAGCATCCATTAAACTGATCATACTGTTGTAACTCAAATTGTGTTTATTATGCTAATGGAACATGAAATTAAGAAAAAGACCTTTATGCCAGTGGAATTAATTAATGAGCTTTATGAAGGCATTGGGATGTAATTTATTTCTAGATAAGTAAGTCTAATTTGCAGTTCCATGGGTCTCTGCAATGCTGATTGTAATAGTTATTCCTGCAGATGTGCTGCTCACAGCATGTCTTTCCATTAGAACTGAACACCTCATTATATAAACTGTACCTAATTAAACATAACACAGTGGTGACTTGTTAAACTGGCCTTTTTAAGTCAGTAGCTGCCTAAGCTAATAATACTGTACACAAGATTTATATCATCTTCACTGTAATACCGATATTAAAATATACTGCCCAAAGGATTGATAACTAATGTACCAGTATGTAACATGTACATTTCTGATTCTGTGATAAGAGGTTAAAGACCAGCAGCCCAGAAAAATAAAATGAATTCTTCCATTTGAAACTCAAGAGTACTTGGGAAACTTTATTAAAGCTACATAACCATTTTTAAAAATCAGTAAAATAGTCGTGAGGTCCTGAGGAGTGGGGTTCTGAGCTGGAAATCTCGGATGAAGCCCAGCAATAAGCGACCCGGCATGGAATCTGAGGAGCTGAATAAAATGGTGGCATGAGCAGAGACTCTTAAGTGATATGATCCTGAGGGGGATTTGAAGATGGCAGAAGAGTAAGACGCGGAGATCACCTTCCTCTCCACAGATACACCAGAAATACATCTACACGTGGAACAACTCCTGCAGAACACCTACTGAAGGCTGGCAGAAGACCTCAGACCTCCCAAAAGGCAAGAAACTCCCCACGTACCTGGGTAGGGCAAAAGGAAAAAAGAATAAACAGAGACAAAAGAATAGGGACGGCACCTGCACCAGTGGGAGGGAGCTGTGAAGGAGGAAAAGTTTCCACACACTAGGAAGCCCCTTCGCGGGCGGAGACTGCGGGAGGCGGAGGGGGGAGCTTCGAAGCCGCGGAGGAGTGCATAGCAACGGGTGCGGAGGGCAAAGAGGGGAGATTCCCGCACAGAGGATCGGTGCCGACCGGCACTCACCAGCCCGAGAGGCTTGTCTGCTCACCCGCCGGGACGGGCGGGGCTGCGAGCTGAGGCTCTGAGGCCCGGGTTTCGGTTTCGGACGGAGCGCAGGGAGAGGACTGGGGTTGGCGGCTTGAACATAGCCTGAAGGGGTTAGTGCACCACAGCTAGCCGGGAGGGAGTCCGGGGAAAAGCCTGCACCTGCCGAAGAGGCAAGAGACTTTTTCTTCCCTCTTTGTTTCCTGGTGCGTGAGGAGAGGGGTTTAAGAACGCTGCTTAAAGGAACTCCAGAGACGGGCGCGAGCCGCGGCTAAAAGCGCGAACCCCAGAGACGGGCGCGAGCCGCGGCTGAAAGCGCGGACCCCAGAGACGGGCGCGAGCCGCGGCTGAAAGCGCGGACCCCAGAGACGGGCGCGAGCCGCGGCTGAGGGCGCGGACCCCAGAGACGGGCGCGAGCCGCGGCTGAGGGCGCTGACTCCAGAGACGGGCGCAAGCCGCGGCTGGAGGCGCGGACCCCAAGGCGGGCGGGAGACGTTGGGGCTGCTGCTGCCGCCACCAAGGGGCCTGTGTGCGAGCGCAGGTCGCTCTCCACTCCCCTCTTCCGCGGAGCCTGTGCAGCCCGCCACTGCCGGGTTCCCGGGATCCGGGGACGACGTCCCCGGTAGAGCGCACGGCGGGCCTCGGGCTGGTGCAGAGTCACGCCGGACTTTGCCGCCGCAGGCCCGCCCCGCATTCCGTGCCCCTCCCTCCCCGCCGCCGGCCTCCGTACGCCAGAACCCCCGAATCAGCGGCTCCTTTAACCCCGTCCTGTCTGAGCAAAAAACAGACGCCCTCCAGCGACCTACACGCAGAGGCAGGGCCAAATCCAAAGCTGAGCCCCTGTGAGCTGTGAGAACAAAGAAGAGAAAGGGAAATCTCTCCCAGCAGCCTCAGAAGCAGCGGATTAAAGCTCCACAATCAACTTGATGTACCCTGCATCTGTGGAATACATGAATAGACAGCCAATCATCCCAAATTAAGGAGGTGGACTTTGGGAGCAAGATCTATGATTTTTCTCCCTATTCCTCTTTTTGTGAATGTGTATGTGTATGCTTCTGTGTGAGATCTTGTCTGTATAGTCTTGCTTCCACCATTTGTCCTAGGTTCTATCCGTCCATGGTTTTTTCTTAAAATTTTTTTTCTTAATAATCAATTTTAATTTTAAGAACGTTATTATACTTTACCTTCGTCCTTTCTTTCTTTCTTTCTTTCCTTCCTTCCCTCCTTTAGACAACGAATCATCCCAAATTGAGGAGGTGGTCTCTGACAGCAAGATTTATGATTTTTCCCCCTTTACCTCTTTTTGTGAGGGTGTATGTGTACGCTTCTGTGTAAGACTTTGTCTGTATAGCTTTGCTTCCAACATTTGTCCTAAGGTTCTATCCGTCCCTTTTTTTTTTTTTTTCTAATTAAGAATTTTTTTAATTCAATAACTTTATTATACTTTATTTTATTTTTACTGTATCTTCTTTCTGTTTTCCCTTCTTTCCCTCCTTCCTTCCTTCCTCCCTCCCTCCTTTCGTTCCTTCTTGCCTTTTTTCCTTCCTTGCTTCTTTCTTTCTTCCTTCCTTCCTTCCTTCCTTCCCTCCTTCCTTCCCTCCTTTAGACAACGAATCATCCCAAATTGAGGAGGTGGTCTCTGACAGCAAGATTTATGATTTTTCCCCCTTTACCTCTTTTTGTGAGGGTGTATGTGTACGCTTCTGTGTAAGACTTTGTCTGTACAGCTTTGCTTCCAACATTTGTCCTAAGGTTCTATCCGTCCTTTTTTTTTTTTCTAATTAAGAATTTTTTAATTCAATAACTTTATTATACTTTATTTTATTTTTACTGTATCTTCTTTCTTTTTGTTTTTCCTTCTTTCCCTCCTTCCTTCCTCCCTCCCTCCCTCCCTCCTTTCGTTCCTTCTTGCCTTCTTTCCTTCTTTGCTTCTTTCTTTCTTTCTTCCTTCCTTCCTTCCTTCCCTCCTTCCTTCCCTCCTTTCCTCATACGTCTACTAATTCCCTCTACTTTTTCTCCCTTTTATTCTGAGCCGTGTGGATGAAAGGCTCTTGGTGCTCCAGCCAGGAGGCAGGGCTCTGCCTCTGAGGTAGGAGAGCCAACTTCAAGACACTGGTTCACAAGAGACCTCCCAGCTCCAGATAATATCAAACGGCGAAAATCTCCCAGAGACCTCCATCTTAACACCAGCACCCAGCTTCACTCAACGACCAGCAAGCCACAGTGCTGGACAACCTGTGCCAAACAACTAGCAAAACAGGAACACAACCCCACCCATTAGCAGAGAGGCTGCCTAAAATCATAATAAGGCCACAGACACCCCAAAACACACCACCAGACGTGAACCTGCCCACTAGAGAGACAAGATCCAGCCTCTTCCACCACAACACAGGCACTAGTCCCCTCCACCAGGAAGCCTACACAACCCACTGAACCAACCTTAGCCACTGGAGACAGACATCAAAAACAGGAGGAACTACGAACCTGCAGCCTGCAAAAAGGAGACCCCAAACACAGTAAGATAAGCAAAATGAGAAAACAGAAAAACACACAGCAGATAAAGGAGCAAGATAAAAATGCACCAGACCTAACAAATGAAGAGGAAATAGGCAGTCTACCTGAAAAAGAATTCAGAATAATGATAGTAAGGTTGATCCGAAATCTTGGAGATAGAATGGACAATAGATTGGACAAAATGCAAGAATCAGTTAACAAGGACCTAGAAGAACTAAAGATGAAACAAGCAACGATGAACAACACAATAAATGAAATTAAAAATACTCTAGATGGGATCAATAGCAGAATAACTGAGGCAGAAGAACGGATAAGTGACCTGGAAGATAAAATAGTGGAAATAACTACTGCAGAGCAGAATAAAGAAAAAAGAATGAAAAGAACTGAGGACAGTCTCAGAGACCTCTGGGACAACATTAAACGCACCAACATTCGAATTATAGGGGTTCCAGAAGAAGAAGAGAAAAAGAAAGGGACTGAGAAAATATTTGAAGAGATTATAGTTGAAAACTTCCCTAATATGGGAAAGGAAATAGTTAATCAAGTCCAGGAAGCACAGAGAGTCCCATACAGGATAAATACAAGGAGAAATACGCCAAGACACATATTAATCAAACTGTCAAAAATTAAATACAAAGAAAGCATATTAAAAGCAGCAAGGGAAAAACAACAAATAACACATAAGGGAATCCCCATAAGGTTAACAGCTGATCTTTCAGCAGAAACCCTACAAGCCAGAAGGGAGTGGCAGGACATACTGAAAGTGATGAAGGAGAAAAACCTGCAACCAAGACTACTCTACCCAGCAAGGATCTCATTCAGATTTGATGGAGAAATTAAAACCTTTACAGACAAGCAAAAGCTGAGAGAGTTCAGCACCACCAAACCAGCTTTACAACAAATGCTAAAGGATCTTCTCTAGGCAAGAAACACAAGAGAAGGAAAAGACCTATAATAACGAACCCAAAACAATATAGAAAATGGGAATAGGAACATACATATCGATAATTACCTTAAATGTAAATGGACTAAATGCTCCCACCAAAAGACACAGATTAGCTGAATGGATACAAAAACAAGACCCTTACATATGCTGTCTACAAGAGACCCACTTCAGACCTAGAGACACATACAGACTAAAAGTAAGGGGATGGAAAAAGATATTCCATGCAAATGGAAACCAAAAGAAAGCTGGAGTAGCAATTCTCATATCAGACAAAATAGACTTTAAAATAAGGACTATTAAAAGAGACAAAGAAGGACACTACATAATGATCAAGGGATCGATCCAAGAAGAAGATATAACAATTGTAAATATTTATGCACCCAACATAGGAGCACCTCAATACATAAGGCAAATACTAACAGCCATAAAAGGGGAAATTGACAGTAACACATTCATAGTAGGGGACTTAAACACCCCACTTTCACCCATGGACAGATCATCCAAAATGAAAATAAATAAGGAAACACAAGCTTTAAATGATACATTAAATAAGATGGACTTAATTGATATTTATAGGACACTCCATCCAAAAACAACAGAATACACATTTTTCTCAAGTGCTCACGGAACATTCTCCAGGATAGATCATATCTTGGGTCACAAATCAAGCCTTGGCAAATTTAAGAAAATTGAAATTGTATCAAGTATCTTTTCTGACCACAACGCCATGAGACTAGATATCAATTACAGGAAAAGATCTGTAAAAAATACAAACACATGGAGGCTAAACAATACACTACTTAATAATGAAGTGATCACTGAAGAAATCAAAGAGGAAATCAAAAAATACCTAGAAACAAATGACAATGGAGACACAACGACCCAAAACCTGTGGGATGCAGCAAAAGCAGTTCTAAGGGGGAAGTTTATAGCAATACAAGCCCACCTTAAGAAGCAGGAAACATCTAGAATAAACAACCTAACCTTGCACCTCAAGCAATTAGAGAAAGAAGAACAAAAAAACCCCAAAGCTAGCAGAAGGAAAGAAATCATAAAAATCAGATCAGAAATAAATGAAAAAGAAATGAAGGAAACAATAGCAAAGATCAATAAAACTAAAAGCTGGTTCTTTGAGAAGATAAACAAAATAGATAAACCGCTAGCCAGACTTATCAAGAAAAAAAGGGAGAAGACTCAAATCAATAGAATTAGAAATGAAAAAGGAGAGGTAACAACTGACACTGCAGAAATAAAAGAGATCATGAGAGATTACTACAAGCAACTCTATGCCAATAAAATGGACAATCTGGAAGAAATGGACAAATTCTTAGAAATGCACAACCTGCCAAGACTGAATCAGGAAGAAATAGAAAATATGAACAGACCAATCACAAGCACTGAAATTGAAACTGTGATTAAAAATCTTCCAATAAGCAAAAGCCCAGGACCAGATGGCTTCACAGGCGAATTCTATCAAACATTTAGAGAAGAGCTAACACCTATCCTTCTCAAACTCTTCCAAAATATAGCAGAGGGAGGAACACTCCCAAACTCATTCTACGAGGCCACCATCACCTTGATACCAAAACCAGGCAAGGATGTCACAAAGAAAGAAAACTACAGACCAATATCACTGATGAACATAGATGCAAAAATCCTCAACAAAATACTAGCAAACAGAATCCAACAGCACATTAAAAGGATCATACACCATGATCAGGTGGGGTTTGTTCCAGGAATGCAAGGATTCTTCAATATACGCAAATCTATCAATGTGATAAACCATATTAACAAACTGAAGGAGAAAAACCATATGATCATCTCAATAGATGCAGAGAAAGCTTTTGACAAAATTCAACACCCATTTATGATAAAAACCCTGCAGAAAGTAGGCATAGAGGTAACTTTCCTCAACATAATAAAGGCCATATACGACAAGCCCACAGCAAACATCATCCTCAATGGTGAAAAACTGAAAGCATTTCCACTAAGATCAGGAACAAGACAAGGGTGCCCACTCTCACCACTCTTATTCAACATAGTTTTGGAAGTTTTAGCCACAGCAATCAGAGAAGAGAAGGAAATAAAAGGAATCCAAATCGGAAAAGAAGAAGTAAAGCTGTCACTGTTTGCAGATGACATGATCCTATACATAGAGAATCCTAAAGATGCTACCAGAAAACTACTAGAGCTAATCAATGAATTTGGTAAAGTAGCAGGATACAAAATTAATGCACAGAAATCTCTGGCATTCCTATATACTAATGATGAAAAATCTGAAAGTGAAATCAAGAAAACACTCCCATTTACCATTGCAACAAAAAGAATAAAATATCTAGGAATAAACCTACCTAAGGAGACAAAAGACCTGTATGCAGAAAACTATAAGACACTGATGAAAGAAATTAAAGATGATACAAATAGATGGAGACATATACCATGTTCTTGGATTGGAAGAATCAACATTGTGAAAATGACTCTACTACCCAAAGCAATCTATAGATTCAATGCAATCCCTATCAAACTACCACTGGCATTTTTCACAGAACTAGAAGAAAAAATTTCGCAATTTGTATGGAAACACAAAAGACCCCGAATAGCCAAAGCAATCTTGAGAACAAAAAAAGGAACTGGAGGAATCAGGCTCCCTGACTTCAGACTATACTACAAAGCTACAGTTATCAAGACAGTATGGTACTGGCACAAAAACAGAAAGATAGATCAATGGAACAGGATAGAAAGCCCAGAGATAAACCCATGCACATATGGACACCTCATCTTTGATAAAGGTGGCAGGAATGTACAGTGGAAAAAGGAAAGCCTCTTCAATAAATGGTGCTGGGAAAACTGGACAGGTACATGTAAAAGAATGAAATTAGAACACTCCCTAACACCATACACAAAAATAAGCTCAAAATGGATTAAAGACCTAAATATAAGGCCAGAAACTATCAAACTATTAGAGGAAAACATAGGCAGAACACTCTATGACATAAATCACAGCAAGATTCTTTCTGACCCACCCCCTAGAGTAATGGAAATAAAAACAAAAATAAACAAATGGGACCTAATGAAACTTCAAAGCTTTTGCACAGCAAAGGAAACCATAAACAAGACCAAAAGACAACCCTCAGAATGGGAGAAAATATTTGCAAATGAAGCAACTGACAAAGGATTAATCTCCAAAATTTACAAGCAGCTCATGCAGCTCAACAACAAAAAAACAAACAACCCAATCCAAAAATGGGCAGAAGACCTAAATAGACATTTCTCCAAAGAAGATATACAGACTGCCAACAAACACATGAAAGAATGCTCAACATCATTAATCATTAGAGAAATGCAAATCAAAACTACAATGAGATATCATCTCACACCAGTCAGAATGGCCATCATCAATAAATCTAGAAACAATAAATGCTGGAGAGGGTGTGGAGAAAAGGGAACCCTCTTGCACTGCTGGTGGGAATGTGAATTGGTTCAGCCACTATGGAGAACAGTATGGAGGTTCCTTAAAAAACTACAAATAGAACTACCATATGACCCAGCAATCCCACTACTGGGCATATACCCTGAGAAAACCGAAATTCAAAAAGAGTCATGTACCAAAATGTTCATCGCAGCTCTATTTACAATAGCCCGGAGATGGAAACAACCTAAGTGCCCATCATCGGATGAATGGATAAAGAAGATGTGGCACATATATACAATGGAATATTACTCAGCCATAAAAAGAAACGAAATTGAGCTATTTGTAATGAGGTGGATAGACCTAGAGTCTGTCATACACAGTGAAGTAAGTCAGAAAGAAAAAGACAAATACAGTATGCTAACACATATATATGGAATTTAAGAAAAAAAAATGTCATGAAGAACCTAGGGGTAAGGCAGGAATAAAGACGCAGACCTCCTAGAGAACGGACTTGAGGTTATGGGGAGGGGGAAGGGTGAGCTGTGACGGGGCGAGAGAGAGTCATGGACATATACACACTAACAAACGTAGTAAGGTAGATAGCTAGTGGGAAGCAGCCGCATGGCACAGGGATATTGGCTCGGTGCTCTGTGACAGCCTGGAGGGGTGGGATAGGGAGGGTGGGAGGGAGGGAGACGCAAGAGGGAAGAGATATGGGAACATATGTATATGTATAACTGATTCACTTTGTTATAAAGCAGAAACTAACACACCATTGTAAAGTAATTATACCCCAATAAAGATGTTAAAAAAAAAAATAAAAAAATAAAGTGATATGATCCATAAAAAAAAAAAAAAAAAAATAGTCGTGAAAAGAAAGTGAACACTGAAAGTAAAAAATATAAATAAATAAATGTGAAAGATCTAGGAAACTTCAGGTGTTTTTCTAAGCGCATACGAAATTTTTTCAGACTCAACATACTGCAGTTACATTTATCACTTATAGTCACATCTGGATATAAAATATGGTATTTGCCACTACAGATAAGGAAAATACTTATAATAGCAGACCTTATGCTTAAATTGGGGTTTTAATAGACATCCTTAACAGACACTATAATACTCTTCCTTTCTTTAATTGTTGACTAGTAAGGTAAAAATATAGTCATCAGGCTTGAGCTCAATAACACAAAGTACACACACAGAAATACTCATGCTAATTCATGTTCTTCTCCAACTCCACATTCATCTGGTTATACTATTCACACTTCAACACTCAACTCGGGCCTAAAATGCTCTGAAAAGCTATTCTTGACCCACCTGGTCTTAGATATCTCTTGTTACATCTCCTGAACACCACTACTTCTCTCTAATTATTTCAGGTATAATACTGTACCATTATAGATGTCCAGAATATGTGTCTATCTCTTCACTCCTGCCCACTAATAAATTACAAGACAAGGGCTATCTATAATTTATCACTGCAACCCAACTCCTAACTGGAACATAGTGTTGCTTAATAAATATTAGTTGATTGAATGATTTAAATAACCCTCAACATGTGACTTTGCTGTTAATCCATTCTGCACCTGACTCTAACCACTTTACAGGGATATAGAAGATAACTTGGTAAATATTTGTCAACTTAATCCATTGATGGACACTGTTAAAACCAAAGTTCATTTAATTGTAAACCACGTATTAAACATCAAACTTAGCAATTCCACACTTGACCCAACTTGATACTTCCAGATTTTCTCTTTCTGGTCACCAACAGCCACCTCCATTGAAAGTATATACTATTTGGGTCATGAAAGAGTCTGCTTTCAGCAGTTCCAAATATCATCTACTAGAAATATTGCAAAGCATCCATATGGCCACTTTAAAACATTTAAACATAAAGCATACTAAGTGGGTATTTTTGAATTTTAGTTTTTTACACAGCAGGTTCTTATTAGTTATCCATTTTATACACATCAGAGTATACATGTCAATCCCAATCTCCCAATTCATCACACCCCCACCCCCACCCCCCCGCCGCTTTCCCCCCTTGGTGTCTATACATTTGTTCTACATCTGTGTCTCAATTTCTACCCTGCAAACCGGTTCATCTGTACTATTTTTCTAGGTTCAACATATATGCGTTAATGTACGATATTTGTTTTTCCCTTTCTGATCTACTTCACTCTGTATGACAGTCTCTAGATCCATCCACATCTCTACAAATGACCCAATTTTGTTCCTTTTTATGGCTGAGTAATATTCCATTGTATAAATGTACCACATCTTATTTATCCATTCGTCTGTCAATGGGCATTTAGGTTGCTTCCATGTCCTGGCTATTGTAAATAGTGCTGTAATGAACATTGGGGTGCATGTGTCTTTTTGAATTATGGTTTTCTCTGGGTATATGCCCAGTAATGGGATTGCTGGGTCATATGATAATTCTATTTTTACTTTTTAAGGAACCTCCATACTGTTCTTCATAATGGCTGTATCAATTTACATTCCCACCAACAGTGCAAGAGGGTTCCCTTTTCTCCACACCCTCTCCAGCATTTGGTGTTTGTAGATTTTCTGATGATGCCCATTCTAACTGGTGTGAGGTGATACCTCACTGTAGTTTTGATTTGCATTTCTCTAATAATTAGTGATGTTGAGCAGCTTTTCATGTGTTTCATGGCCATCTGTATGTCTTCTTTGGAGAAATGTCTACTTAGGTCTTCTGCCCATTTTTGGATTGGGTTGTTTGTTTTTTTAATATTGAGCTGCATGAGCTGTTTATATATTTGGGGATTAATCCTTTGTCTGTTGATTCGGTTGCAAATATTTTCTCCCATTCTGAGGGTTGTCTTTTCATCTTGTTTATGGTGTCCTTTGCTGTGCAAAAGCTTTTAAGTTCCATTAGGTCCCATTTGTTTATTTTTGTTTTTATTTCCATTACTCTAGGAGGTGGATCAAAAAAGACCTTGCTATGATTTATGTCAAAGAGTGTTCTTCCTATGTTTTCCTCTAAGAGTTTTATAGTGTCCAATCTTACATTTAGGTCTCTAATTCACCTTGAGTTTATTTTTGTGTATGGTGTTCAGGAGTGTTCTAAGTTCATTCTTTCACATGTAGCTGCCCAGTTTTCCCAGCACCACTTATTGAAGAGACTATCTTTTCTCCATTGTATATCCTTGCCTCCTTTGTCATAGATTAGTTGACCATAGGTGCGTGGTTTTATCTCTGGACTTTCTATCCTGTTCCATTGATCTATATTTCTGTTTTTGTGCCAGTACCATATTTTCTTGATTACTGCAGTTTTGTAGTATTATCTGAAGTCAGGAAGTCTGATTCCTCCGGCTCTGTTTTTTTCCCTCAAGACTACTTTGGCTATTTGAGATCTTTTGTGTCCCTGTACAAATTTTAAGATTCTTTGTTCTAGTCCTGTAAAAAATGCCATTGGTAATTTGATAGGGATTGCTCTGAATCTGTAGATTGCTTTGGTAGTATAGTCATTTTCACAATATTGATTCTTCCAATCCAAGAACATTGTGTATCTCTCCATCTGTTTGTATCATCTTTAATTTCTTTCATCAGTGTCTTATAGTTTTCTGCATACAGGTCCTTTGTCTCCCTAAGTATGTTTATTCCTAGGTATTTTATTCTTTTTGTTGCAATGGTAAATGGGAGTGTTTCCTTAAATTCTCTTTCAGATTTTTCATCCTTAGTGTCTAGGAATGCAAGAGATTTCTGTGCATTAATTTTGTATCCTGCAACTTTACCAAATTAATTTATTAGCTCTAGTAGTTTTCTGGTGGCATTTTTAGGATTCTCTCTGTATAGCATCATGTCATCTGCAAACAGTAACAGTTTTACCTCTTCTTTTCCAATTTGAATTCCTTTTGTTTCTTTTTCTTCTCTGATTACCATGGCTAGGACTTACAAAACTATTTTGAATAATAGTGGTGAGAGTGGACATCCTTGTCCTGTTCCTGATCTTAGAGGAAATGGTTTCAGTTTTTTACCATTGAGAATGATGTTTGCTGTGGGTTTGTCATATATGGTAGGTTCCCTCTATGCCCACTTTCTGAAGAGATTTTTATCACAACTAGGTGTTGAATTTGGCAAAAGTTTTTTCTGCATCTATTGAGATCCTTATATGGTTTTTATTCTTCAATTTGTTAATATGGTGTATCACACTGATTGATTTGCATATATTGAAGATTCCTTGCATCCCTGGAATAAATCCCACTTGATCATGCTGCATGATTCTTTTAATATGTTGTTGGATTCTGATTGCTAGTATTTTGTTGAGGATTTTTGCATCTATATTCATCAGTGATACTGGTCTGTAATTTTCTTTTATTGTAGTATCTTTGTCTGGTTTTGGTATCAGGGTGATGGTGGCCTCATAGAATGAGTTTGGGAGTGTTCCTTCCTCTGCAATTTTTTGGAAGAGTTTGAGAAGGATGGGCAGTTAGCGCTTCTCTAAATGCTTGATAGAATTCACCTGTGAAGGCATCAGGTCTTGGACTTTTGGTTGTTGGAAGATTTTTAATCACAGTTTCAATTTCAGTGCTTGAGATTGGTCTGCTTATATTTTCTATGTCTTCCTAGTTCAGTCTTTGAAGGTTATACCTTTCTAAGAATTTTTCCATTTCTTCCAGGTTGTCCATTTTATTGGCATAGAGTTGCTTGTAGTAGTCTCTTAGGATGCTTTGTATTTCTGTGGTGTCTGTTGTAACTTCTCCTTTTTCATTTTTAATTTTATTGATTTGAGTCCTCTCCCTCTTTTTCTTGATGAGTCTGGCTACTGGTTTATCAATTTTGTTTATCTTCTCAAAGAACCAGCTTTTAGTTTTATTGATGTTTGCTATTGTTTTCTTTGTTTCTATTTCATTTATTTCTGCTCTGATCTTTATGATTTATTTCCTTCTACTAACTTTGGGTTTTGTTTGTTCTTCTTTCTCTAGTTCCTTAGGCATAAGGTTAGATTCTTTTGAGATTTTTCTTGTTTTTTGAGGTAGGCTTGTATTGCTATAAACTTCCCTCTTAGAACTGCTTTTGCTGCATTCCATAGGTTTTGGATCATTGTGTTTTCACTGTCATTTGTCTCTAGGTATTTTTTTATTTCCTCTTTGATTTCTTCAGTGATCTCTTGGTTATTTAGTAACGTATTGTTTAGCCTCCATCTGTTTGTGTTTTTTACGTTTTTTTCCCTGTAATTGATTTCTAATCTCATAGTGTTGTGGTCAGGAAAGATGCTTGATATGATTTCAATTTTCTTAAATTTACCGAGGTTTGATTTGTGACCCAAGATGTGATCTATCCTGGAGAATGTTCCACTTGAGAAGAAAGTGTAATCTGCTGTTTTGGGATGGAATGTCCTATAAATACCAATTAAATCTATCTGGTCTATTGTGTCATTTAAAGCTTCTGTTTCCTTATTAATTTTCTGTTTGTATGATCTGTCCATTGGTGTAAGTGAGGTGTTAAAGTCCCCCATTATTATTGTGTTACTGTCGATTTCCTCTTTTATAGCTCTTAGCAGTTGCCTTATGTATTGAGGTGCTCCTATGGTGGGTGCATATATATTTTTAATTGTTATATCTTTTTCTTGGATTGATCCCTTGATCATTATGTAGTGGCCTTCCTTGTTTCTTGTAACATTCTTTATTTTAAAGTCTATTTTATCTGATATGAGTATTTTGTTGAAGATTTTTGCATCTGTATTCATCAGCTTTCTTTTGATTTCCATTTGTATAGAATATGTTTTTCCATCCCCTCACTTTCAGTTTGTATGTGTCCCTAAGTCTGAAAGGGAATTACCTACAACCAAGATTACTCTACCTGGCAAGGATCTCATTCAGATTCAACAGAGAAATCAAAAGCTTTACAGACAAGCAAAAGCTAAGAGAATTCAGCACCACAAAACCAGCTCTACAACAAATGCTAAAGGAACTTCTCTAAGTGGGAAACACAAGAGAAAAAAAGGACCTACAAAAACAAATGCAAAACAATTAAGAAGATGGTAATAGGAACATAAATATTGATAATTACCTTAAACGTGAATGGATTAAATGCTCCAACCAAAAGACACACGCTTGCTGAATGAATACAAAAACAAGACCCATGTATATGCTGGGCTATTGTAAATAGTGCTGCAATGAACATTGGGGTGCATGTGTCTTTTTGAATTATGGTTTTCTCTGGGTATATGCCCAGTAATGGGATTGCTGGGTCATATGGTATCTGTACTCTGCCATCTTGAACCAATCAATAAGTTTTTATAGTTGTAAATTGGTATTTATTTGCAGTACATAGTAGAGCCACCATAATCCCTGTTGTTAGCTCCTCCTAAAATGTTTATGAGCCCTGCTATACTCATTTTAGTTTAGCAAAGGGCATCAACAAAGTGTTAAAAAAAAAAAAGCCCATAGGCTAGCCAAGGACCAATGGCCAATATGGACCCACTGAAAAAAATAAACTAGGCAAATGAAATTTCATTTTGGACAAAACTGGAAAAACAAACATGATTAGTTAGTTAGAAATGAAGTTGCATGTGAAAATATTCACCAGATTGGGTAAGATCCATAGCAGACGAAAGCTATTTAGAAGCTGAAGATATGAGAGAACAGAAAAGGCATAGAGTACAAAGTGAGGAGAACTGTTGGTCAAACAAGAACAGTACAGTTGCTCATTTGGATTAGAGATGTCACAAGAGAGACCACTGAGCTTTCCTTTATGATTTCAATCCACACAAGAAAAAGTCTTCTTTCTCTTCAGGCAAACTAATTAGGCATCCATTTTTTGTAGCCAAAAGAACAAAATCAAATGCATTATTAAAGGGGAGGCATATAAATTAGTATAATGTTAGCTGCTGTAACAAATGAAGCCCAAAATTTCAGTAGCTGTTCTATTAAAAAGTATGTAGTCTTATAGATGCATTCAAAGGTCAAAGAAACCACTGCTTCCAAACCATTAGCAATGATTGGACTAAAAATGTTCATTTCAATATGAAATGAAGACATTGGCTCCACCAATGGAAGTAATAACTCTGACAAAGACAAGAGGGGGAGAGGGATTTTTAAGTTCTATTTTTTTTCAATAGAATTCTTACAATGCATGCATAATACCGTATAATACCAGAACCAGACATGGGAGGGTAGATTGTGAAACTTGATAAATGTGAAAACTTGATTGAACATAACTGAAATTAAGAGAAAATAAACTTCATATTGCCAAACATGGAAGGAATGCTGTTTAATTTTAGATAATCTTGCTAGCAGTTCCCTTTCTTCATTGTTCTGTCATTACTGGTCTACCTTAAAGACCAGCAGCAGGACTCATGGAAGGAATCAGACCTGATTGAATTCTGTCTTAATAGTTATGTACCTTATAGCAAGCTTTTGGATATTTCTGAGCTTAAGTTTCCACATCTAGAAATGAGATAATAATAGCAATCAAAACAGTATAGAACTGGCATAAAAACAGACACAGAGATCAGTGGAACAGAACAGAAAGCCCAGAAATAAACTACACATATATGGTCAATTAATTTATGACAAAGGAGTCAAGAATATTCAATGAGGAAAAGACAGTCTCTTTAATAAATGGTGTGGGGAAACTGAACAAGCATATGCAAAAAAAGGAACATAGACTATTATCTTACACCATACACAAAAATTAACTCAAAATGGATTAAAGACTTGAATCTCAGACCTGAACTAAAACCATAAAACTCCAAGAAGAAACCATACGTGGTAAATTCCTTGACATCAGTCTTTGCAATGATTTTTTTGAATCCGATTCCAAAAGCAAAAAAAAAAAAAAAGCCAGTGGGATTACCTCAAACTGAAAAACTTCTGCACAGCAAAGGAAATTATCAACGAAATGAAGTCAACCTACTGAATGGGAGAAAATATACACAGTAAGGGTCTATATCCAAAATATATAAAGAATTCATAGAATTCAATAACAAAAAAAAAACAATTAAAAAATGATCAGAGGATCTGAATAGACATTTTTCTAAGAAATACACACAGATGGCCAACAGACACATGAAAACATGCTCAACATCCCTAATCATCAGGGAACTTCAAATCAAAACCACAATGAGATATCACTTCACACCTGTTAGAATGGCTATTATCAAAAAGACAAGAGTTGGCAAGGATGTGGAGAAAAGGGAACCCTTGTACGCTGTTGGTGGGAATGTAAATTGGTACACCCACTATGGAAAACAGTGTGAAAGTTCCTCAGAAACTTAAAAATAGAACTACCATATGATACAGCAACTCCGATTCCAGGTATTTATCCAAAGAAAACAAAAACATTGATTTGAAAAGATACATGCACCTCCATGATGTTCATTGCAGCATTATTTACAATAGCCAAGGTATGGAAACAACATAAGTGTTCATTGATGGATGAATGGGCACAGAAGTTGTGGTGTGTATATACATACAATGAAATACTATCCAGCCATAAAAAATAATGAAATCTTGTCATCTGGATGGACCTTGAGGGCATTATGCTAAGTGGAATAAGTCAGATAGAGAAAGACAAATGCCGTATAATCTCACTTACATTTGGAATTTTTAAAAAAGGTTATATATACAAAGAACACATTGGTGGTTGCCAGAGGCAGGGGTTAGGGATGAGCAAAATAGGTGAAGAAAGTCACAAGGTACAAACTTCTAGCTATAAAATAAAAAGTCATGGGGATGTAATGTACAGCATGACAGCAATAGTTAATAATACTGAATTACATATTTGAAAGTTGCTAAGAGAACAGATTTTAAAATTTCTCATCACAGGAAAAAAATTACTTGTAATTATGAATAAATAAATAAATAATGTTATTATTCTTAAAATAAATAGTACAGTCATTTTAGAAAATGAGAACACCTACTCTGCACTTATGCGTAAATTAAAAGAATAATATATAGAAAGCTCTTATTATCTTCTAGACTACAGATCTTAGCTTAATGTGGCATGGCTAGTTCAGCTTTGAAATGTAACCTGAGTAGGGCACTATTATTTTGATAACATGTTTCATCTAGATTCCTTAGAGGATCAGAATTGCTCCCCTTCTGCTTTCCAAAATAACTGAGGTCTCAAGCTGTGGCTATACCAACAACCTCTGAATTTAAGAACTCCTCAAACATGTGAGTGATCTTAGCTGTGTTAGCCATCAAACAAATAGTGCAAATTATTCTCCAAATCTGTCTCCAGCCATGACTCATTCAGTAGAATATTAGATCCTTTGCTCTGAATGAGAAGAGACAGCACATAGCAATTGTAATTCAAAGTCTCCCCGTCCTCTCCAAAATGCTGATCACACGAGGTTACCCAAAGAGTAACAACCCAAATTTCAGTCACCTTTGCATAATGCTGGAACTCAGCCTCCAATCAGTTCCCTCAAGCTATTTCATGGAGTGCTGGGGGTTTTATCACATGTTCTCAGAAATACAACGTCTCAGACTTACTGTATGTCTATTCCCCCCACCCCAGACCCTGCTTCTAGATTTCTATTGCTCAGAAACTCACTTGAGGGCAGTTTTTCACTGGCATTGCTATCAGTGCCATCCTTGAAAACAAAGGTCCCCTGCCTAGGATGCTGTCTCCAGAGTACCCAAAACTACAAGTGCCAAAGTGTTAAAGTAAGTCTGTGTTCTTCACTACACTGAAGCCTCTCGAGGCTTTCATAGAAATGAACAGGATTTACCCCTCCATTACTCTATCATATGGACCCCCCAAAGAGCACTACCTCTGCCTTCAGAGACAGATTCTCTCCAGGAAATTGATCTACTCCTTTCTCCTAAGGAATAATTGTGAGCAATCCTCCCCAGGCTCCCCATTCCCTTTGCCTTACTTTGTTTCCAACAGAAGTTATCTTGTATATCTCTTTCCTTCATACAAATAAACACTAAGTGCAACAGGCCTGACCAATGTTTCACACAAGCCGAGACGTGGGGGAAAGTCAATGATGATACAACCAGTGCCTTGAATATAATAAAATACATAGAAATTAACATACTAAGAAAGACCCAATCAAAATATCTATGGATTAGAAGCCTGTTCCATTCTATAAGTCCCCAGTGTTCATTTTTAAACAATTTAAGACTCCAGATGTACCAGCTGGCCAAAAAGCTGATAACTGGGCCCTTTAAAGATGTTTCATATAGAGATCATCACAGATTGACCAAAGAAAACCAAAACTACTAGATGGAGAGGTGTACCATTCAACTCACAGAGCCAAACCTTCCTAAGTCCTTTAGCATCAGAAGTTAAGCTGTGCTCCCACAGATACCTCAAGCAAAATTTTATTTTTTTTAATTTGTATCCTTACCTACATCTAGAAGTGTCTTCAATAAATCTTCTGGAGAAGCTCCTATTTGATTCTTCTAGGGTCAGCTTTCAGAGTCTATAAAAGAAGAACACTTTATAGGTATTCTTAGGAAATAAGGTCAGAATATTGAATGTTGTGACAACATCAAGACAAAAACACAACTGAACATAATGAGGTCTCATTTCAGTACTTGAAAATGGACTATTACTATCTTGAATCCATCTATTTCTCTCCAATTCTACTACCACCATTTTTGTCTAAGCCAGGCTTATTGACCATCTGAATTATTGCAACAGCCTTGAATATGCTGTCCTGCACCCTCACCTATATCCCTGTTTTCTCTTCTTTTTACCTGGCTTATCTATTCTTCAGGCTTCAATGTAAATGTCAATCCATATACAAACAAAAGCCTTCTCTGACACTCTTTCTCTAGATAGATTAAGACCATGTGGTAGGCAGAATAACGGCCCCTCAATGATGTCCTAATCCCTAGAAATTGCTGATACTGGGAATTTGTTACATTACATGGTAAAGGGAGAATTGAGATTGCAGATGATATTAATGTTGCTAATCAGCTGACCTTAAAATAGGGAAAGTATCCTGGATTATTCAGATGGGTCCATTGTAATCACAGCATCCTTAATATAGAAGAAGGATCAGAAGAGGTGATCAGAGTAAATGGGAAAAGGACTCATCCCACCACTGCTAGCTTTGAAGGTGGAGAACGGGATCCACAAGCCAAAGAATGCAGGTGGCCTCTAGAAACTGGAATGATCAAGGAAACAGATTCTCCCATAGAACATCTAAACATCTTGATAATAGCCCAGTGAGACCCATTTTAGACTTCTGACTTCCAGAATCATAGGTAAAAAAATCTGTGTTCTTTTAGCCATGAAGTTTCTGGTAGTTTGTTACAGCAGCAATATAAAACTAATCCATCCCTTTATTATAAATTTTCATGGGACAAGTTTGGCTGAACTTGTCAAAATTGTAATTACACTAATTATTTGGTCAATGTCTGTCTCCATCCTTAGAAAGAATGTATTTCCAGTCTTTCCTGCTCATAACTGGTTTAGCTTATTGCCTGGAATTTAGGGTTCTCTGTAAATATTTGTCAAATTAGTGAACTGTGTACATGGCAAAATATTCCCATCCAAGTAATGCCCAATCCAGACCAAAAGCTGAGTTTTTTGTGATTAAATGATATACGTGAGGCCTTAGATTTTTTTAAAAAATCATTTTAAAAAGAGAAACACTTTAATTTATAAATATTAAAAGGATGCAAGAGTGAGTGAGAAATATTAAGGATAGTCAAAGATACGGTATACATTTAAGTCCCTGAAGAAGAAAACCAAAACAAAGAAATATAACAAATATTAAAAACTATAACTCAAAAAGCTTTTCTAAAATTAAAAAAAAGATTTGAAACTACATATTGAAAGAGCATTCTTGTATCTGAGGATATCAACTTAGAACAATCAACATTAGGCATATTTTAGTACTTATGGAATATTCTAATCCTATAATTCCCTATGTTCTTAAGAACCAGATTCTCAGGGCAGAATACAAATGTAAGAAAAAGAGTGTAAGTAAAAATCTTTTAGTTCTAAATTCAAATTGGAAGTATCGATATAAATTCAAGTGGTATTTAAACTTTAAGGACACACACACACACACACACACACACACACACACACACACACACACATTTCCTAGACCTGTCTACTTAAAAGGTCTAGAAACAATGATCAGCCCAGAATCAGTGAACACCACTAAAGCCCAGACTCTATCCACAACATACCATTTCCCTATAAGAGGAACCATGACTGTTTGGATGAATGGCTAATTTCAGGTCAGGAATAGTAAACGTACAAGGCTGGCCTAGAACATCTTGATATACCAGACAGCAAGAAAGTTATCAAAGACTACAAGGGTGAGATATATAGAGAGAAATAGATATATATCAATAGATACAAATATATACATATATATATAAAACTTAGAAGACAACTTGAAAGGAGAATATAATGGTCCAAAGATAGGAAAATTTGAGCTTTAATAAGGATAAGGTTGCAATGGATTAAAATCTATAAATTATGCTTAAATCCATGAGTTTATAATATTTATGAATAAAAAAAATTTGATCATCTGAGAACGACAAGGAATCAATTCAGTATCTTGAAAATTGAACAAAATAAAAGGACAATACCAAGAATTAATCCTGTCTTCCTATGTGATCTGTATTAATAGATTATCGATAATAATAGGTTAGAGGAAGTATCTCCTTATAAAATTATTACATCTGGTAAATGAAAACAACTTGGTAAAGTTAGAACACCACCACTTTACAACCCCCAAGAAATTAATGGTTCCAGGTATTGATAATCAATGGCAGTAAAAAAACAACTATAAAAAGAGCAAAAACTAGATATCATGTGCCTCCTGATGAAAAAACATAATACTACCTATAATGTTGCCAAAGGAACAAACCTAAATCACATGCTGCCTCTGGATCCAGCTGCCAATTTTCAGGAAATATAGAAGAAAGGGGAACATGCAGAACTTCTTGAGTATATAGTCAGGAAAATCCAGACTGTGGAAAACTTTCCAAGTCAAATGCCAGGTTTGCAGATATATATGCTGTAAATAAAAGAATGACAAATTATAAAATGTTAATTGTAGATTAAAAGATACTTAAAAGAGTTTCATAGTTTTTAATATGCAAGACTCAACTAGAGTGTCTTAGGGAAGTGATGAAACTAGGAAGAAGTTCAAAGAAGTGACAACTACAGCAGTCAGAATAATGGTTACTTTTGGAAGGAGGGAGAGACTGTGATGAGGCACTGGGGTAGCTGAAAAGTTCTATTTCTTGTCCCAGATGGTGATTACAATGGTTTCCACCTTATAATAACTTACTAGCTTTATGTTTTGGTGTGATTTCTTGTACTTGCATTTTATTTTACAACAAAAAGTTTTAAAAATATAAATGCAGTTTCTAAAAATACAGACAACTGAGAAATAGAGAAGCAACTTCTTTCTCTCTGAGTTGGTCACAGGTATAAATAGAAATAAATGCTGAGGAGATTCAGAGTAATAGAATTTATAAAAAATTGTTTAATTCTTATGAAAATATGCTTAAAGAATTAAAGTAAGGTCAGATTTACCTAGATAGTAAAATGCTTGACAGCCTAATCATGTTTTCCCCCATAACTTTAGCATGATTACAGGGATGGGGTTTGGGGGTCTTGGAGGGAGGGCAGGGATGATAATTTGTGATTGACTGACAAAATCACAAACAGCTACAAATTTCCATTAACGTTTTAATCTACACTATGGAAAATTTGAGAATGTGGGCTTTTTTTTTTTGCTCCTTAATAATGTTATTTCCTAGATTCAGCTGAGAATAGGGGTAAAAATAACAAATCAACTATTTGAACTGAACATTATCTTATTTAGTTAAACAAAGAAATAATACAGTTAACCCTTTTCAACATAATTATTAACAATTTTATACACTTATTGAAATTATTTTAGTTCCAAAATATCAGAAAGTTGGGATTCTTCTCAAAACTAAATTTCTAAAATACATACAGAATCAATGCAATCACTAAATACGATCCATAAACAATTTAGACTCAATTGCTCTGAAGTGAAATAAAATTGGATATTGCCCTGAAAATATATTAAAATTAATAGAGACAGAAAATAGATTAATGGTTGCCAGAATCTGGGAGGAGGAGGGAATGGGGAGGGACTGCTAATGCTGCTAATGGGTATGATACAAAAATGGTCTAAAACTGGATAATGTAATGGTCACACAAGTCTATGAATAGACTAAAAGTCATTACATTGCACACTTTAAAAGGGTGAATTTTATGATATGTGAATTATATCTCAATAAAGCTGTTACACACACACATACACACGCACACACACACACACACACAAATGAATCAGCATCCCTTTGCTTTCTCTCTCTCTCCCTCACTCTTGCTCACCTATTCTTCTCTTATTTTTATTCCCTTGCCCCTTGACCTGAAAGGTAATCAAATTAATTCTTTAAAAATCTGTTATGTGTGTTTTCTCTAGATATCAGGGCATGCATAGTTACAAGAGGTTGCATCCTTTTCTTTTACTTACTTCAAATTAGAGCTTTGGAAATTTGTCATGCAGCTGTATGCAAAATAAGAATATGAGTGTGTTACTATTTCGATTCAGAGAAAAGAGCACTGTCATTTTAAAAACTAGAATAAACCTACCTCACTGTTATGTTGATCTTTCTGATTTCAAGAAATAGCAACTATTTCTGATTAAAGTGCCTTCTCACTATTATATGTATTTCTAATAGACATTAATAGCACATTACACATATTACATCCATTAAGTGAAACACGTACCAGCAAATTTGTGTGCTGCATGCATCGAATGGAGCAGAGATGATAGCATACGTGATTAAAATACTGGGTAAAAGTGTTTCTATCCAAGAAGTCTCTAGTACAGATATAATTTAGTTTATGTATATATAAATTATACTAACTGCCTTGGTTTTAAGTGTTTAATTGT
The DNA here is from genome assembly GCF_011762595.2 of Tursiops truncatus. NCBI lineage: Eukaryota > Metazoa > Chordata > Mammalia > Artiodactyla > Delphinidae > Tursiops > Tursiops truncatus. The sequence goes on along the minus strand of NC_047034.1, from coordinate 106,294,218 downwards.
AATGCTACAATGATTTTCAGCAACATGTACCTCTACTACATTTCTCATGCCACTGTAGCTTAGATATGTCTTCAAAACATAAATGTAACACCAGAATTTTATCTTATCTTTCCATGACTGCTGTGTATAAACCAAACACTTCAAGAATGTTTTCTAAATTCAAACAAGACCACTACAGTTTTTGCATTGGAAATTTTAAAGACATAACTGGGCTTTAATTGAATTCTATGTCCGTATTCTCCCTTATTATTTGAAAGGCACATCAAATTTTCCTTATAGCAAATGCTTCAAGCTTAAACATTATATTTGCATTTGTTTCAAGGCCAGAGAGTTATTGAAACAATATCAAAAAAAACATTTTTTAAACTTTAGTAAATACAGTGTCTCATTTTATAAAGCAAAATACTCAAAATTTGTGCCAGTTTTCCTGTGGTTTGTAAAATCTGGTGTACAGTATGTTTGGTGAGTGAAGCCAAATCATTGGGATAGAAAACACAGTCCCAAGTTAATACAACACTTTACCATCTAGCATTTATCAAACATGTAGAGGAAAGTAGGAAAACAGTGCTAAACATGTTTTACATTTTAAGGTAGCAGATACATCAGGGCATTTTCTTAAAGTTAGATATCTTTGTCTAAAATAAACTAATTCCCATTCCTAAAAAAAAAGAGCAAATTTCTTGAAAATGACAAGAAAACAAATTACAAGAGAGGTCTGTCTGTCTGTGATAATTTCCTTTTTCCTTACTAGGAAAAAATGGAACATATTTACCCTATTGCTGTCCCTTTTGGCTTTGTGATTTTAGTCACAAAGATATTTAAAAAGCAGAATTTGAAATATTTCTTTAAGCCAGACAACATTAGCCTAACACCATGGCATTCTTATGCCCTGATTTCTTCTCATGCCAGGGTGCTATTTATAATAAATGGTTTGACCCACTTACAGATATTCTGATGGGTAGCACTAGGGGATCATAAAGTTCATGAATCCTTTCTTTTTCCCTAGAATATTTTGTGTTTATTTCCTTTTCATTCTCAAAAGTTGGTTTTTTTGCCAGAGCCTAAAGTTTCCTTTTAATTCCATACATTTTTAACTGAACTTGCATACTTAATGAACCAGACAACTTGTAACACTGAGCCTCATGTTATGAAGCCACTAAACATATATGAAACCTGTTTCTAATATGAGCTGTCATTTCATAATAATATTAAGCTCAAAGCATAATCTAATTATCACACTAGTTTTATGTATTTATATATCTTTGATGTTGGCTATGACTCTATTTATCAAGACACTGACTAAAGCAAAACCAGTATTTTGTGTGGCAAGGGTTATGTCAAAATATAAAATATTCACTGTTTTATATTACAAGTGATGATTCTTCATCAAAATCAGCAAATCCTGCTAGAATGTACTCCCCATAAGGCAGAACATTTGTCTCATTCACCACTGTATCCCCAGCACCTAAAATGGGGTCTGGCATATATCATGGGGTCATTAAAATGCACTAAATAAATAACTTGCTAGTGAATTAATAAATTAATGAAATTGATGAATGATTAATAACTGTATCTAAGATGCTTCATGTAAACACCTGAAATTGAATGCATAGAGAGACAACATAGAATGACTGTGAGTTAAAAAAAGGTTTAATACCCCTTGTTAGCTCCTCTTTCAGTTGTCTACGTTTTTACTATCATCTACCACTGAAGCAAATGTAAACTGATACATTTTTGGATAGCAGTTTACAATATACATTATAAGCTTTATATCCAAAAACTGTATTTTACAAATTTATCTGAAGACAATGACCAGAGATGGGCACAAATGTTTATTGACAAAGATAATAGGGTTATTTATAATAAGAAGAAGTTGAAATGATTTATACATCTAAAAGTAACAGAGTAGTAAGGCAATGTACAGATTTAATGCAATCCCTATCAAAACACCCATGACATTCTTCATAGAATGAGGACAAATAATCCTAAAATTCATACGGAACTACAAAAAACCCGAATTGCCAAAGCAATCTTAAGAAAAAAGACCAAAGTTAGAGCTATCACCCTCCCTGACTTCAGACTATACTACAAAGCTACAGGAATCAAAACAGTATGGTACTGGCACAAAAACAGACAGACAGATCAATGGAACAGAATAGAGAGCCCAGAAATAAACCCATGCACCTGATCAATTAATCGATGAAAAAGGAGGCAAGAATATACAATGGGGAAAAGACAATCTCTAAAAGAAGTGGTACTGGGAAAACTGTACAGCTACATGTAAAACAATGAGATTAGAGCATTTCCTCACACCATATACAAAAATACACTCAAAATTGATTAAAGACTTAAATGTAAGACCTGAAGGCATAAAACTCCTGGAAGAGAATATAGGCAGAACACTCTGACAGAAATCATAGCAATTTTTTTTTTGTATCTGTCTCCTAAAGAAAAATAAATAGGCAAAATAAACAAATGGGACCTAATTAAACATAAAAAGCTTTTGCACAGCAAAGGAAACCATTGACAAAACGAAAAGACAAGCTATTGAATGGGAGAAAATACTTGCAAATGATATGACCAACAAGGGGTTAATATCCAAAATACATAAGCAGCTCATATAACTCAATATCAAAAAAAAAAAAAATCAAAAAATGGGCAGAAGACCTAAGTAGACATTTTCCCAAAAAAGACATACAGATGGCTAAAAAGCACATAGAAAGATGCTCAACATCACTAATTATTAGAGAAATGCAAATTAAGATGAGATATCACCTCACACCTGTCAGAATGGCTATCATCAAAGAGTCTACAAATAAAAAATGTTGGTGAGATGTGGAGAGAAGGGAACCCTTATGCACTGCTGGTGAGAATGTAAACTGGTGCAGCCACTATGGAAAAACAGTATGGAAGTTTCTCAAAAAACTAAAATAAGAATGGCCATATAACCCAGCAATTCCACTCCTGGGTATATATTCAGAAAAATGAAAACACTAATTTGAAAAGATACATGCACTCCAATGTTCATAGCAACACTAGTTATAATAGCCAAGATATGGAAGCAACCCAAGTGTCCATCAGTAGACAAATGAAGTAAATGTGTTATATATATACAATGGAATATTACTCAGCCATAAAATATAATAAAATTCTGCCATTTGCAGCAATGTCGATGGACCTAGAGAATATTATACTTAGTGAAGTAAGTCAGATAGAGAAGACAAATACTGTATGATATCGCTTATATGTGGAATCTAAAAAATAAAAAAGTAAATGTATATAGAAAAACAAAAACAGACTCACAGATATAGAGAACAAACTAGTGGTTGCCAGTGTAGAGAGGAAGGGAGAAGGGGCAAGATAGGGGTATGAGATTAAGAGATACAAACTACTATATATAAAATAGGTAAGCAACAAGGATATATTGTACAGCACAGGGAATTATAACCGTTATTTTGTAATAACTTTTAATGGAGTATAATCTATAAAGATACTGAATCACTATGCTATACACCTGATATTAATATACTATTGTAAATCAACCATACTTCAATAAAAAGTCACAAAAGTAAATTAAATAAAATAAAAAAACAAAAGTAATGGGGGGAATACCCATAGAATGAAATAATATGCAGCTATTAAAAATTGTCAGAGTATTCAATAACATGAAAAAATGTTCTAGAAATACTGTTAACTTAAAAAGTCACAAAATAGCATGATCCCTTTTTAAAAAAAGTTTAATATGCATATTCTTTAAAAAAGAATGGAAAATACTTCAAAATATTCAAGGTGGTTATTTCTTGATGGTGGGACTACAGGTGATATGTATTTTTAATATTTTGTTATCACTATTTTTTCTCAATATTTTCTACTATGAAAAGATATTATTTTTTGAGGTCAGATGATTTTAATGATATTAATTTAAAAGCAAAATACAAAAAAAATAGTTTGAAACCAGACAAATCCAGGTTTAAAATTAGGCTTAGGCAAAATGTTCTTATCCTGTCCCTTTATGTATATAATACCATCTACATTGCAGGGCTTGTATATAATATCATCTACATTGCAGGGCTTACTGCACAGAGGAACTGCTTTATAAATGATAGCTAATATGAACTACATCCAGTTAATAGTACACACAGGTATCTGCAGATGAAGATTAAGAAATGTATTCTTGTAAAATTTTCCCTTTTAAAATTTTCCCATCAAAAATGTATTTCATTGCCTGTTACACAGGTCAGTTCAAAGAACAATTAATTATATATGGAAGGACCATGTGAAATTACAGCCAAAGCAATTGCTAATGCAGTTCATGAATGTATTTTTGAGCATATTGCTCAAATGCTTAAAATGTCATTTAAAAAAATCTATCTAAAACATTTTATAACTGGCCAGCTTTTATGACAATTTAAATTTTTCCATATGGCTAACAGCTGACAGTATTATGCCAGCTTTAGTGTTCCTCTCCTTTTTTATATAAATATGAACTTTCAAAAACAAATTTAAATTATTGAAAAAAGAACTATAAATTTTTACAGAGTTCATGTTGACCTAGAGTTTCATATTACTTAAACTAAACCTTTATATCTTTTATATCATTTTTCTCCATAGAACACATGGAGTTATAACTCTATGAAAATCTTGAAGAGGTGAGTGTCCAATTTCTTTAATGCTGTTGATTCTTCCATAACAAATTTTGTGCTGATAGCCTAGCTCAGTGTGAACTTTTGACTACTGAAGGAGATCCAGATTTAGAGTCTCCCAAATATTTACAATCTACTGGCCTCAGCTCCATGAAAATAGGATTCTGGGCTCACAGGAGCTCATGAAACTTATTTTTACATTGGAGAATCACTGGCACGTTAACACACTAAACCTGTGATTCTCGAGATTGGTAAGGAGGTTGGTGGAGAGGGGTAGCAACATCTGGAGGACATTATCAGAATCAACATACAGTCTCATCCTCTCACCCCACATACCCAGCAACCTGGTAGTCTTGAGGTGAGGATACACTTTTGGGTGAAGAAAATAAATCTGTTTTTATTAATTGAAGTATAGTTTATTTACAGTATTATATCAGCTTCAGGTATACAACATAGTGATTCAATATTTTTATAGATTATATTCCATTTACAATTATTACAAAATAATGGCTATAATTCCCTGTGCTGTACAATCTGTTCTTGTTGCTTATCTATTTCATACACAATAGTTTGTGTCTCTTAATCCCATACCCCTATCTCGCCCCTCTCCCCTTCCCTCTCCCCACAGGAAACCACTAGTTTGTTCTCTACATCTGTGAGTCTGTTTCTGTTTCGTTATATACATTCATTTATTTTTAAATCTGTTTTTTAAAGGTATCTCAGAGATTCTGAAATATGGGCATGTCAGAGTGTTTAAAACTTCTCTATTAAAGTGAGAATTTTTATATTAATATATGGGCTTAAATTTTTAATCTTGTCATTGCACATACTGTTACGAGTAACATGTATTAATATCCCAGACAGCTAGCGTTCTTCAGAACAGGCCTTAGAAAACACTGCACTCTGCAATGTAAGTTAACGTCACTGCAATTATTATTCACCCTGCTGGCTTGAGCAAACCACCTTGGTCGAAGAAGATGTGGTCACTCAAATATGCAGCCCCTGCATGAGACTCTGAAAAGTCTATATGAGGTTTTCAAAGGTTGCCAGTTAGGATTTATTCTGAAACTGAGCACGTATGCAATCAAAATACTCAACTAAAGGAAAATATAGAAGAAGGTATCTATGACTTTGGGATAGAAAAATCTTTCTTAAAACACACACATAGCCTTAAACATAATACACAAGATTATAAGTACTCTTAGCACTAGGCAAGTCTGTTTTTCACAACTGTTGTCAAAAAGAAAATTAAATCCTTAGGTCTAAGTGTGCTATTTATTCTTTCCTTTATATATTCATTCACCAAATATTTATTGTATATCTACTACGGAACAGTTTAGTGGTGATTTTTTTCAGAGACTTGTGTACTAGTTATTTTTTTACATAGAATTTCCTGCAGCAATCATATTCAGCAGTAGGAGTTTTTAGTCACGACAGCTGGGCAAAATTTGAAATTGCGATCTCTCTCTCAATACTGTTCTTTCTACCCATTCCTTCTTCCCCACAACATGAGGCTTCTAGCACAAAACACCACCAATATTTACGTTTGACCTGGAGAGATTACATATTCCCCTAAAATGACAAACTGAACATTCAGGTGACAGCAATCACAATGCCTTGCACATAACAATACTATATAATAATTTAATATGATTTATTTATTTTTTTGTTTTTGTTCTTCAACAAGAACAGGTCTTTTTAAATTAAAAAATAAGTAAATTTCTTACTTATTGTAAATGTAGGTCTTTTTCATTTTAAAAGTCATTAAAATACATTGATTTGTGTAAATGTGATCAACGTAGATTGTGCACCATTTTACAGCATTAACGACTGGGGGTAAAAAAAGATAAGACAATTTAGAAACCTGCCTATGAAGTAGCTCGTATTTCCAGTTTATGAAGCCTCTGAAGGATATTCTGCAAGTGTTCCTGCAATCTTATGAGCACAAAAGCAACCTTCTTATTGAGGCTGCCTCAAATGATGTGTCTTGGCATGGATGTCTTTGGACTTAACACTGTTTGAGATTAGCTCAGCTTCTTAAATCTGTAGGTTTGTCTTTTGCCTAACCTGAGAAATTTCTAGCCACTATTTCTTTGAAAATACCTTTTTCAGCTCCACACTTTTCCTCCACTCTTTCTGGGACTTGGTTTATATGATTGTCAGATCTTTTGTTATAGTTCCATAGGTCCCTGAGGCTCTATTCATTATTTCTTAATCTATTTTCTCTCTGTTTCTCAGATTGGGTAATTGCTATTACTCTATTTTCAAGTTCATATTCTTTCCTCTGTTCTGTGTTAATACACCGTTGAGCCTATCCAATAAGTTTTTAGTTTTGGTTACTGTATTTTTCCATTCTAACATTTCCATTTGGTTCTTCTTCATATATTCTATTGGGTTGGCCAAAAGGTTTGTTCGTTTTTCTCCATAAGATGGCTCTAGTAGCACTTAGCTGTCTTTAACTTCATTCCAAACAATTTTGTTACATTGTATGTGACAGCTGTCATATCATCATGCATTTTTAAAAAAGACTTACCAAAAGTGGTGAATTTTTGTGTAGCCATTTTAGTATTAAAGATGGAAGAAAAAAGCAACATTAGGCTTTATTATTTCAAGAAAGGTAAAAACAGAACTGAAATGCAAAAAAAAGATTTGTGCAATGTATGGAGAAGGTGGTGTGACTTATGGAGAAGATGCTGTGACTGATCAAACGTGTCCAAAGTGGTGTGCAAAGTTTTGTGCTGGAGATTTCACGCTGGACAATGCTCCATGGTTGGGTAGACCAGTTGAAGTTGACAGCGATCAATTCGAGATATTAATTGAGAACAATCAACGTTATACCACATGGGAGATAGCCGACATACTCAAAATATCCAAATCAAACACTGAAAATCATTTGCACCAGCTTAGTTATGTGAATCACTTTGATGTTTGGGTTCCACATAAGTTAAACGAAAAAAAACCTTCTTGACTATATTTCTGAATGTGATTCTCTACTTAAATGTAAAAAAAAAACATTCTGTTTTTAACATAAATTGTGATGGACGATGAAAAGTAGATACTGTACAACAATGTGGAATGGAAGAGATCGTGGAGCAAGCGAAATGGACCACCACCAACCACACCAAAAGCCGGTCTTCATCCAAAGGTGATGTTGTGTATATGGGGATTGGAAGGGAGTCCTCTATTATGAGCTCCTTCCAGAAAACTAAACGATTAATTCCAACAAGTATGGCTCCCAGTTAGAACTGAAAGCCGCACGCTACAAAAAGTGTCCAGAATTAGTCAACAGGAAACACATAATCTTCCGTCAGGATAACGTAAGACCACATGTTTCTTTGATGACCAGGCAAAAACTGTTACAGCTTGGCTGGGAAGTTCTGATTCATCCGACGTATTCATCAGACGTTGCACCTTCAGATTTCCATTTATTTAGGTCTTTACAAAATTCCCTTAATGGAAAAAATTTCAATTCCCTGGAAGACTGTAAAAGGCATCTGGAACAGTTCTTTGCTCAAAAAGATAAAAGGTTTTGGGGAGATGGAATTATGAAGTAGCCTGAAAAATGGTAGAAGGTAGTGCAACAAAAGGGTGACTACGTTGTTCAATAAAGTTCTTGGTGAAAATGAAAAATGTGTCTTTTATTTTTACTTAAAAAAAATGAAGGCACTTTTTGACCCACCCAATGTTTCTTTGTTGATACTTTTCATTTGTTTCAAGTGTGTTCATAATTGCTTACTGAGACATTTTTACGACGGGCTGCTTTAAAAACTCTTGTCAGATAATTCCAATATTTATGCCATTTTGGAGCTGTCTTCTGTTCATTGTATTTTCTCATTCAAGCTGAGATTTTCACGACTCTTGGTATGATGCATGATTTTTTATTGAATTCTGGACATTGTGGGTATTCTGCTCTGAGAAATTGGGATCTAGTTTAAGTCTTCTGTTTCAGCAGGCTTCCTCTGACACAGCACCATCCGGGAGAGGGAGAGCTGCCTCACTTCTTCCAGGTGTGAATGGAAATTCAGTCTCCCTACTAGGCCTCCTCTGATATCATCCCAGCTGGGAAAAGACAAGGTGCTTTATCAGTGCTCCACACATGGCATCCACTAACACCTCAGTTCAGGGACAGTGGCTCATGACCTCTGGGGGGAGGAGCAAACCCCATATCCCCTCTCAGCCTCTCTGGCACAACCCTAGTGAGGAGTGAGAGAGGTGACTCATTACCTCCACGTAGGAGTGGAGGTCCTGGCTCCCCACTCAGCCTTTGCTGGCAAGGGTGGGAGGAAGACCACCATTTTTTCCCATGATGTTTGGCTAGAGTAGGGGGGCTATTTTCTAAAAGTTTTCTGTCTTACTAGGTAGACCCTTCTGGGATTTTTGCTAGAGAGAGCAGACTTTTATGGGGACATTTTTGGTTTGTAATGTTGGCATTTCTAGGTTCCTGGCTTCTCCAGCACCAGTCTGGGATATTTGTGGCAAATATAAAACCCACGAAACTCCTCACCATGCTGTTCCTCAGGCCCCAGAGTTCCTAACTGGGGTGCCTTCTTCTGCCCATCTTTCAGAATTTTCTTACATTTGTTTCATATGAAATTTCCAGAGTTTTAACAGTATTTAGCAGGAGGAATAGGGAAGAGTACAGGCATCCTATCTTTTCCAGAACCAGAAATCAATATATTTAACTCTAATATTCTGTATGCTGTATGTATGTTATTTCTCCAAATTTTTTTGTGGCCTGATACTATTGTGATTTCATTCATTTGGAGGCTCACTTATAAATGTTTTCCATAACTACTATATCTTTGTGTATTTCTCAGAGAATTTTTCATTGCACCATTAAATTTTTTTTTAATCTGCAATGCACATCCAATTGCATTTCTTATGCAAACCTATGTTTCTTGGAAGGTATAACATCCACAGTCACAAAACCCAATTTTAATGAAAGTACAAAGATAGTATATGATCATTCCACATGGGCGAAGAATGAGATTCTACTCATCATGTCTTTCATAGACTTTTTCCAAATGCACACAACCAAAGCCTGATTATTCTCTTAATTTCAGCCTCACCTGAACAGATGTTCCTAGTTGATATTCTTCTACTTGTGCCCTGATAGTCTCATTTATTCTGATTATCATTTTGTGTTTTTATTGAGCATGATCTTCTATTTGCTCATTTTCATTCCCCATTCTTGTTTGAGCACCTCCATCATCTTTCACACAGTTTGCTTTTGATGTCTGAAAAAGCCAATAATACCCACAAATCTGCTGTGGCTCAGATGCTCACTACAAAAGTCTTTTCCTTTTCAGTCCATCTCCTGAAGAGATTTTCCTGGCAAGCAATAAAACAACTTGGGAGAAATAATGTCTCATTTACTTCTCTCCACTTAATTTGCTTTTTAAATTTTTTCTCACCTTGGGAATTTGTATGAGAGAAAAACATTGTTTTGGGCTTGTCCCATGAACTAAACATAACCTTTGACAACATTTCAGTGATACAATGCTCATTTGGATATTTTACTAAAAATGTAAAATCTGTTTGGTGTAGCATGGCACGCTAAACCATTGTTATTTTCACATCTGCACTATTTTGAAACAAAGGATTGTAAAATCCAAGTAATCTTGTGCCTGACTGTTGTTTTGGTCAGCACTGGGTTTCATGAAACTAAGTAGACAGGTAACATAAGTTCACACAAGTAAAACTAATTCTTATCCTGATTTGAACTCTCTGTATCACCACGCCTTTTATTTTCTGCAGTCACCTAAGAAAGGATTTTTTTTTAAGTAAAGAAAATAAGGTTTTGAAAAATCATAGAAATACTAGGCCTGCAACTTTGTTTTTTCCTCCTCTTGGCATGTGTAGAATTGCTACTGAAATCCTTTTGGCTCTTATGATGTCATTATAGAAATGCCATCTTGCAAATCCTTCCCATTTATCTCCTTCACTGCCTGCTCTGTAGTTGAAACAATTCTTTTCAAAATAATTTATAATTTGTTTTGTATGACACCAGTGACATTTATTACAGGTGTCAAGTTCAGCAAAATATACCCAATTATTTCTATTTATTTATCAAATGCGAAGGCTATAGCAAGAATTTAGAGGTCATGTCACTTAGTATCTCACAGTAAAGAGGATGGTTTTGTTCTCAGTCAGATGAAATAATTTGGAAGGTCTTGGTCAATAGGAAATCTTCCAGAGAAGGAGGAATGGTGGCATTGAACAGACAGGCTTTGGACAAAGGTCAAAGAGTAACCACCGTACAAATAGTTGATTTGATTTGCTGTCATTTTTCTTTTAATTTTATTAAGTGGCTATTTGTCATGATTTCTTTAAAAACTGTTTTACTTTTTTTTCAAATTGTTATATTACATGAATAAAAGTGATTCTTTGGAGAAATCTGACTCTTCAACCTCAATTATTATCCAATTGGTATACTACTATACACAAGGTGGGATTAAATTTGAAATGCAGTAGAAACCATGTTCAATTTTCCTCCCTTTACTGCACACCATAAAGTTTTAATGCAATACAAGTATTTCCCCTAAATTATTTCTTTCCATTGAAACTTTACTTGAAGAATTTATCATCACAAAATGGAGCTTATAGGACTCTTCATCTGTCTGTTGGACAATAGAATTCCTTGTCCTTCATCTTTGCCTCTACTCATATGAGAGTATATTCAAAACCATAGAGGGGCTTCCCTGGTGGCACAGTGGTTGAGAGTCTGCCTGCCGATGCAGGGGACGCGGGTTCGTGCCCCGGTCCGGGAGGATCCCACATGCCGTGGAGCGGCTGGGTCCGTGAGCCATGGCCACTGAGCCTGTGCGTCCGGAGCCTGTGCTCCGCAACGGGAGAGGCCACAACAGTGAGAGGCCCGTGTATCACAAAAAAAAAAAAAACATAGGGATCAGTCTCTGCTTTAGTTTCAATCACTCCATCCAGTATAGGAAAACAACAATTTTTGGATAAAACTGTAGTATCACTCTTTTATTAACTTCCATTCTTACTGTGTTTATAACTCTAGCTGAAAAAACTGGCTATACTGGTGTTTTAGATGTAGTGATGCTCAAACTCAAAGAAGAAATTATTCCAAATTTGTGTTGAATGACATCTTAAATTGAACTTTTTTTTAATTGAACTATTTTTAACTCATGTTTCAACATTGATTATTATTAGTGTATTATGGGTGTTACAAATCTACTCCAAAAAGAAACAAAAACAAAAACATTATTTGGGCAGAAATGAAGCTCTTCACGAGTCCTTACAAATAAGAAAAGATTCTCAAATTGATAACCAGAAAACTTCTACATTCTGGGAACTTGGGGAATGTGTAAAATACATGTCATTTAGAATTGTAACAAAGACCACTAATGAGGGAAGGCCCTTACTAAAGTCAGCTGAAGCACGCTATTCAAACAGATCTCTGACTGCCTAGAGAGGGCTGGCAATCACACACTGTCGCATCATCATGTAAGCTGATCTTCAATGATTAGTAAGAATCCTCCACTGTATGAACCTTACACTGGCACCTGCACCCTAGAGTCTTCCCTTCTTGCGGGATAGGAAAGTAGAAATTATTCATTTTGAGATGCTTAATGCATTCATGTTTAATTCTTCATATACTATTCAAACATTGCAAATTGATAGCACCTTGAGGTCTTTGGAATTTACTTCTGTGCATTTTCTTGTCTCTTGGCCCACATATTTCCTTTTCTTCATCCATCGGACTCTATTTCTCCCACAATATCTATCTATATCTTGCAAAGAAATGGGACTTTAACATTTTCCCTTGCAGTACTCCTTCCCTAGAGTCAGTGCCAACAAATTGCAGCTATTGACGGGCCCTGGTGTGCTCATACGCTTCTGTGCCTCACCACTAGAAATGGTAAGAAACAACAAGCAACCGTAGATCGAGCCTCTGGTGTGGATATAGAGCTAACATCCACCACTTGGCAAGCCGTGTTTAGGGAGGCTTACTTAGCTCTCATCCCAGGATTATTATAAAAATAAATCTTTTAACATTTGTTTGGGATTAAAAGTGAGGGAATCTAGACTCACATTTTAAAATGCACATCCTGATGAATAATAAATACACTTAGTAAATATACATTAAGGGAGAATTATATTTTCTGCAGCTTGTTGTGTTTTACTGAAAGCATTCTCCACATAACAATGAATTAACAGAACCCAAATATCAGATGAAGATTGGAGTAGTGAGTATAATTTGTATCATCTAGTAGAAACGAAAGGCTAAAACAAGAGCAAATCAAAATGAAAGGGCTCTGTATGAGAGGAAAGAGGAGTGGCCTGCAGGGCAATCCGGGGCGACAACTGGGAGGCTGCCCAGGGTGTGCCGGAGAGAGCCCCAGGCTCAGAGCAAACAACCGTGAGTTCTAACCTTGGCTTGGTCACCAATCCCCTGCCTCTCAGGTTCCTCAGCTGCAAAAGGGAATTCAAATGTCTGTGAGGATCACAAGACTTCATGGCTCCAGAATTACATGTAAACCATGTAATGACAAGCATGGAAGAAGGGCAGAAGTCCTGCAATTTCAGGATCAAGGAGACATCTGAGAAGATGATTCCATCAGGTCGGCCACAAGCAAATCTGTGAAATTAATGTTCTGCCTCCTTCACTCCTCCCTTTTTGCATGATCATTTCCACTAGCCCTTCACTTCCAAGCCGCCAGTGGTGATCAGGAGCACGCCACCTTCTCTCTACTTAGTCTTCGCTTCATGCATACTCCCTCATCTGTTGGACACCTTCCCCAACTCACCACATCAAAGTTTAATTGTCCTGTACCCTCTTTTTTCTGGACCCCATTCTCTGTTGATACCATGTAGGAAGAACACACGAGCTCAGGGATCAAAGAATCGAAGTTCAAACCTAGCTCTTCTGCTTGTGAACTCTGAGACTTGGTAAATAACTTAACCCCAAGTGCCTTAGCCTCCTCATCATAGCCTGAAGATCATAACAGCATCAGTTTTGTAGCACTCTTGTGAAGGTAAATAATAAGGACAAAGTCTCTGGCACAGTGCCTGGCTCATAAATAAACACGTAATAAATGTAAGTATTATGTGATCTAAAATGGTAAGGAGAGACATCAGCTTAACGTTACTCCTCCAAAGCAAATCCTGATTTTACCAGCAGCCTTTACTTACAGGAGAGCATGGTCATGTGATTTTTAAACACTGTGACAAGGTGCTGGGGGAGATCCTTTAGGGAGGGGGCAAAGGGTCCCTTAGGACAGGCCATTCCAACCTTTAGTACCAGATAATCCAACACCCCAGAGCAGCCCACTAGCTGCTCTTCCCGTCGTGTGTCCACATATCCCCTGCCTCCTTTGCAGAATAACAGAAAATGCAAAGGTCTGGACCAGAAGACAGAAGGGAAGATCTATTAGGACACTGTTTACCCTGGGGCCTTGTCAAATGATCTGTTTTTATCCAGAACTGGGTAAACAGAAATACTTTTGCAGAAACACATAAACACTGAACTATGCAGTAATTTCACAAACCATTATTTAATAGTCCATCACCAGCTTTTCCAGACAAGTGATCACTGAACCTCCTTTTTTGTGGAAAGGGCAGTCATTGCTTTGTTTATGGCTTGGAAGGTGGGGTGGGGGGAGGCAGGAGGGACAAGGGAGGTGACATTTAAATTACCTGTCCCTCTTTAAAGCTTTCCAGGTAAGCTGTGCCTAGACTCAAGGACAATGTGTTAAGATTGACTCCTGTGTCACCCCTGAAAAGCCCTGGGAATTTTAATTGAAATTACTTTTCTGCACTGGCACGCTGCCTTATTTGCAATTTGTATTATGAAGGACAGTGCTAAATAGGAAGGGTGACTTTTTTTTAAATACAGACTCCAAAACTGTATGTTGGCTGCCCTCCCCTCCCCACCTAAGAAATAAACACAAGATTTTTTTTTTTTTCACTAAAGGACAGTAAACATCTTTGGTTATCGATATTCAAAAACCAAACTAAAACAGCACAGCAAGCTGTAGCGGGAGACAGTCCCCAAAGCAGACAGCTATTCATGGAAATGGAAACAAGCAGAAGAACAAACAGAAAAAAATCTTCCTGTTTTCAGCCTACATTTCAAAGCTGCAGTAAAGTCACAGTTCCTCTCATTGCAAGACGTTTCCTAAAAATTCATGAAACCGCCATAAAACAGGAAGTTCAGACTATTACTTTCTCAGTATTATTTTCCCTTCTCAATTCAACTTTAGTTTATTCACTAATTTAACAGAATAATATTTTTTGAAAATGAAAGCTGATAACTTCGCATGAATACCTTTCCTGCCAAGGCCCCCACCCCTGGCTCTCATTTATAGTGTTCGAAGCTGGTGGCCGTGCTGTCTTCCTGTGACTTAAGAACAGTTTTTTCCAGTAGGAAACAGAACACTAAACAAGATTTATCTTTTTAGAAGTGCAACTAAGTTAGAGAAAATGATGCTTACCTAATTAAGAGATATAACGGTATCTTAGGGGGAAAAAATCAAATCCTGCCCTTGAGAGGAGACACCCTCGATAAACCTTCCAACTTCTCAATGTAGGAACATGGAAATCCTTTCTCAGGGCCCAGATATGTGCCAGAGATAATATGCCAAGAGAAACATTACTTTCCTGGGATGGGCTACTGTGATTATCTATCTCATTACAAGTCAAGACCTTGAAAATCCAAAGGTAAGCGGCATTTAAACAGCTATAAACAGTGGCTTATGAGAATTTTGAGGAAATATGATGAGGTGAAAACACTCTGAAACCCACTGCAGAAATGAATCCCTCAGTATGAAAAAATGTGTCCTAAATAGCACATACTAAGCTCTCCTTTTTCTCTCATGATTCTTTCTCTCTCTTCTTACCATCCCTCCCTTTCTTTTTCCTTCTTTCTCCCATTCTCTGTTCATTGTTCCAGTTTATTTTTCTCTCTCCCTACTTCCTCTGCCTCTCTTTCTCTGCCTCTCTTTCTCTCCCCATCTTTCTCTCTTCCATTTTCCCCTTTCTCTCATTTCCATACATTTTATTATTTCACTCCCCCAATGACGTATCACAGTACTGCATAGAAATTTATCATAAGCACATTTGGGTTCCCTGTTGTTATGTTTTTAATCAGTCAGAGTTAACTCTTTTATATCACTCTTTCTGTGTCCAAAAGGAAACCAAGTTAAGATGCTTTTGATTTTCATATGATATGTCTCTTTACATGAAAACCATTCACCAATCGTGGGGAGAGGGAGGAGGTGAGGAATAGAATATATGACCCTTATCCTCAAAAAAAAAAAAATGCCAAAGCTCTAAGGAACTCTTCAAACTAGATTCCTTCTATTCCATCTGCCTTTTTTCCCAGCTTTTCTTTTTTTTAACATCGGCTCATCATAACTTTATTGAGTACTTAATGTTTGCCAGGAAGTTTAAGCATAGAAACAATAGGCTGGTGGAAGGATTACAAGGAAAGGAGAAAGGTCTTTCTACTTTTCCTCCCAAATTTATCCCTTTTCTTTGTGAGAAAACCAGAGCAGAAAGAAACAAAAGGTCAGAAACAACCTCCTACACATACACTCACACACACACACACACACACACACACACACACACACACACCCCTCAAGTACAGGAACTTCTGCTTTCCTCCTTGCCCCAGCCCCTGCCTCATTGTAGACCTCACCCCAAGACGTGACCTTTCTTCCAGGCACACTGAAGGAAAAAAATGAGAGGCGGGCAGTATCCAGAGGTGAAATTCTTCCCTTCCCAAATCTAAAGAACTTTGGGCAAAAAGTGCAGATGTGTATTTAGTTGGTGGTACCCTAACAGGTATATACAGCCACCTGCCCTGCAAGGTAGATACTATCATTCTTGAACGTTGAGTTTCTGAGAGGTGAAACACTTGGCTCAGCAAGTAAGTGGCAGATTCTCAGTCAGTTATCTGACTACAAGGCCCACACTCTTTCCACTCTAGTCCACGGCCGCCTTCGCTGCCTTGACAAATTCCAACTGGTTCTTTAACACTCAGTTAAGTTTCCTTCCTACTTAACTGATCATTCACCCTCTTTCCTCAGAGCTCTGACCCTACCTCCATTCCGTATTACTACCTTGAAGACAATTATTTACTTCTCGGTTACCTTAACCACTCACATCTGAGCTGCTTTACGGCCAAGTAACCATCCTGTACATCCTTGGAGTTCCCAGACCCTCCATGTAGCACCTTATACCGAGGGGTTTCAATAAATGTTGGTCACATCAAATTAAGTGGAACACCAAAATATGGTAAAGCCTGTTGGGTTTAGGAAAACTACCTTCTCGAAGAATGAATGGCAAAGCAGTTTGAAAGAAAAGAGACAGTAAATCCAAAATAGCATTTATGCTGCTTCAGATTGCAGGGCAGGTCAAGAGAAACAATTTTTCAAGCAGAACCCATGAGAGACACAAGGACAAGGACCAGAGAACCCAATGGGTGGATTCGGGATTGAGAAGAGGATAAATGAAGCAGAAAATGTGTATTAGTCAAGCCTAACAAGGCAAGGGCGAACTTACCCAGGAGAAAGGTAGAGAAGACATGTTCTCTCATCAGTGATTCCAGAATAACCTCTACCAGTTGGGGCTTTGAAACCATGGGTTAAATCCATGCCACCTGCCTTAACTAATTAAGGTCGTTTTGAGATGACTTGTCCTCCAAGCTGCATGTGGCCTAAACAATAATGCCAGCCAGAGTTATTTTCCAGGACCCTGGAGGCAGCTGTGTCTAGACGAGCTGAGCTGGTTAAGACCGGATAGGACCACCGACCCTTCAACTGGGCATGCGTGAGTGTCCACTAGGTGACCTTTTGACGTCAGAGGGTGGAGTTTGCTGAAACTCCATCTTCAGAACGTGCCTGTAGCCTAGTCACACCTGTGCAGAATGACAATTACCACACCTTTTCCCAATCACTTTTCCTCTCACTCTCACTCGCCCCACACCTTGGACCACTCTGCTTCTTTATTCGTTATCCTGTTAATACCCCAGCCCCTCGCCTTGGGGAGGCAGATTTGAGATTTGTTCTCCTGTCTCCTTGCTTGGCTGCCTTGAGAATAACCCCTTTCTGCTGCAAAATTTCGGCATTTCAGCATTTTGGCTTGTTGGGCGTCGGGCAAAACGAACCTGGTTCAGTTACAGTTCTAACATTATACCCAATTAATGGGTCATCTAAAATGCTTATAATCTCAGACTCAGACCCTCCTTAGACATAGAATGTTTCTTAGCCGGTATTTTTGTTCAGCTTTATTGAGGTATAACTGACAAATAATGTTGTAAGATATTTAAAGTAGACATCGTGGTGATTTGCTATACTCTTACACTGTGAAAGGATCCATCACTTCACTCTTATGTTATACCTGGAGGAGTTGAGAACATTTAAGTTGTCTCTCAGCAAATCTCAATTATATAATAGTGTTAACTACTATGGTCACCATGTTTTACATTATATCCTCAGACCTTATTCATCTTATAGCTGAAAGTTTGTACCCTTTTACCAACCTCTCCCTATTTCCCCCACCCTCTCAGCCCCTGGCAACTACTTTTCTACTCTATGTCTCTATGAGTTTGACATTTTTAGATCCTATGTGTAAGTGACCATGCAGTATTTATCCTTATCTATCTGGCTTATTTCATTTAGCATAAGGCCTTCAAGGTACATCCATGTTATTGCAAAAGGTAAGATTATTTTTTAAGGCTGAAATAATATTCATAGATACACATAAGATCCCATGTTTATCCATTCATCTGTTGATGGACACTTAGGTTGTTTCCATATCTTGACTATGGTGAGTGATCTTAGCTGGTGTTTTAATTCAGCTTAAGCTAACATGTAGAGGAAAGTCCCCACCCTTTCCACCCTTAACTGAAGTTGGAGCAAATCTTTAAATAAAGTTCTCTTTGAATTGTATCAACCATAGATAACAAATACAGCCTTCACTATGAAGTGACAGCACTTGTCTTATGGCTTTTGTATGGATTCCTATACTTAAAAATATTTCTAAAAATTTTTTCAACACATGGTGATGAACTCATTGAAATTATGAAATTGTGCCTGAGATTTTTTTAATTTGGAAGAAAATGTCGTTGATTTTCATAGGAAATGCATTTGTGTATGCTATGTTTTCTAGCACAGAAGATTGAAAACCCAATTTTATAGGTCTGTAAAATAAAATAGATTTAGTAAGGTAATTTACTCAGAATGGTCGGAAAATGTGGCATTTTGGTTAACTCGATGTTTTAGTTAACTGAACTATCCCTATTCACCATAAGAAAGAGACTGATTCTCAAAACTTGGTGCAATATTCTAACAAGACTTAATAAGATTTTATAAATCTATCTTGATTTCATTGGGGTCTTGAGTTCTTAGAAAGTCATCATTACAAACATTACAAATCATCATTATAAATTCTCATTATACAGTGTGACCAGGGTAAAAGTTATAAAATTCTAGCCATTATCCATGAACAGAAGGTGCACAGATTACTTTAATGGCATTGTTGGAAGAGACCTACCTGGGTCCTAGGCAAAGCTGTGAATAGTTCATTTCAGGTACCTCCTTCCCACCCTCATCAATGTCTCCATTCTTCTTTTCTGCTTTCCTCCTCCCATTCCCTGCCCCCGTTCCATCCCCCAAATTCCTCTAACTTGCTTTATGTTACAGCTAATAACTAAGATATTAGTTAGTAAGGGATGAGAATGAGATTACCATGATCCAGGAATATTTGTCCTCTCATGGAAGCTGCTTAATTAGGTGTCCCCAGCCCTCCCCCCCAGCCCCCCCCCAGACAAAATGGAGAAATGACTTATGCTTAATTTAATACAAAAATCATTTAACTGGTCTGACCCCTGGCTTTGTAGTTCAATCTCCCGGCACTCCCTGGAACAAACCTACTGCAGCTTTCATTCCATTCCATGCCTCCTCAACATCCCACATGCTTTTCCTTCTACCTGGTAAAACCTCACTTGCATCCACCACACCCCACCCCATACCACCATCACCTTCACCTCAGTGACTGCCCTTGGAGGTAAGGCTCAAGTAAATACTGCATGGAGAAGCTTTCCCAGGCCTTCCGGTCCACTTCAGATGCCCCTCCTCCATGCACCCCCAGCGCTCTAGGTGCTTTAGAACACTTACTATTTCAGAGGATAATTATTGGTTCCTTTCTGGTTTTCCCACTAGCTAGACTGTAATCTCCTTACAGCCTTATCAGTCTTCATATTTTCAAGGTCTAGCAAATTGCTCAGGACTCACAGCTCATTAAGGTTGAACAAATGAAAGACTGCACGGAAATGAAGGAGGCTTAGGATACAGTGTTTCACGGAGGGTGGAATTTTTTAAAGCTGGAAATACTCATTTAGAATGTTGTCAACCTCCACTGTAGAATACAGGACAAAATATGCACAGAGCCAACAGCACTATAAAGTTTCCTGGGTTTTTTGTTTAAAAAAACCCTGATACTAGCTTATTAACTTTTCACTTGTTCCCTTCTCACTAAAGAAGAGCACAAAGCAATCCCGTTGTTTAGGCTTCCCAACTGTCTAAGTTCCAGATAAATAGGCTTACCGGGTCTGTGTGTGCTTTTATGCACTTTAATCAATATATTTCCCAGTTCGAACAAGACAATAAATTAATTCCTGTCTTTTCTAAACTAGTTTCCACTTATTCAAAGATGTCACTACACAACTTGGAAGCAACCTTGAAGAGTGAAAAAACAGATTCCTTGGAGAAGTTAGTACACCTGCAAGTGTTAGTCCTGGCTCTGACTCTCTGTAATTTGGCCTTGGGAAAATTACATAACATTTATGGGCCTCTGTTTCCTCACTTATAAAACATAGGAGTTGGATCAGTTGATTTTTAAGCACCCTATCAGTTTTAAAATTCTATTATTATATAAATCTTTAATTCTAACATACAGCAGGTGGACCCTGAAAAGTACTAGAAATAATGCTGTACTGTCACACAAAGTAGATAATCTCCATCACATGCAATTCATTTTAAAATTCATGACAAAGTCAAATTTGTGCGCACTACATCTGAGAAGCTAAGAGTAATAAACGCATCTATGGAAGGAGCAGGAAGCAGGGGGGAAGGGGACACATGCACTGTGTGAGACAGTATACAGCCTAAATGTATTTTCTCACACTGATGTATTTTAAATTTGTGACTATGAATATACCACAGTGAACAGCTTGAAGTTCTTTGGAACAAACATCATCTCTTCTAAGGTCACTCCTGAAGGAACCGCAATAATAACGTTTGGCATATGTAGATAGAGTGCTTTGCAGACTGGAGCATGGAGAATTATGCTCTGCATGTTCCAGAAAAGATGATCCATGATTCAGGTGGAAAAAAAATGTCAGGTACATTTTTGACAGTGGCAGCAAACCCAGGCAGTATAACCATACAATCAATATGGACGCCCTCATTAAAATCCCCAAGTAGCTGTGAGTTTGATTTTCAGCAGGTCTGGACAGAAATAATGGATTTGGTGGCCTGGAGGAACATTAGAGGTTTTAATAAAAGGAACTTAAAATTACCAGTGTTGGCCCTGGTTCCCAGGAAGTCCTGGCTCCGTCTCTGCAACAACACAGGATGAACTTAATTCCTTGCCTTGGATTCTTGCTGTTCAGTTTAAAATGCCATTTTATATACAGCCTGATAATTTCTCCTCAAAAATACACTCATAAAAATTGCTTTAAAATTCCTGATCAATGTTTTCAGTTCACATAGATATTACACCGAATTTCCTAAAGCCTGAAAAGCTAATTATGCATTCAATTAGAGTTTCTTAATAAAGATTAAAACTCTGAAGTCTATTATAAGCCCATATTTAATTCAACTGCCATTTTATCCATGCCGTGGTAGTGTAAGTGGTAACAATGAATATAAATTATAATACATGCCATAGAAAGAATGCTATTTGTCCAAGTACGTTGCTATAAAGAATTAAATTTTGCTATCAGTTCCACGATCTAGTTAAAATTGGTATTCTTTATTTGGTCTTTCAATGTAGTCCAATTTCCTACTTTGAAAAACAAATT
Source organism: Tursiops truncatus (assembly GCF_011762595.2). Taxonomy (NCBI): domain Eukaryota; kingdom Metazoa; phylum Chordata; class Mammalia; order Artiodactyla; family Delphinidae; genus Tursiops; species Tursiops truncatus. Next base: position 106,272,519 of record NC_047034.1, on the reverse strand, counting down.
CTAGGGAATAAAGAAAAGAGATTAATTTATCATTAAGACTCTGCTTAATTGAAGTCAATTCCGAACAAACTTGAATTCAATTTCTGCTCATTAAATTGAATGTGCTCTGCGTTCCTCTCTGCATTGCTTTGAGCAAGCAGCTGAGAACAAGGGACTAACATCAAAATTATTAAATTGAGGAGATTTTATTTGGTCTTCACATGCCAGAGCCGCTTTGATGAGGAGCTGTTTTGGCACTAAAAGGAAAGAAGAGCAGCTGGAGGAAAAATCAAATGAAACTAAGCCTTGGAAAATTGAAGAAAACGCTAGCTTAATAATATTTAATAATTAAATTTCCACAAACAATAGCGGCAAATGAAGTAATCTGCAAAGTCTGTGAACTCATTTGCATAATTGATGCCGGTCCCCTGTAAATGAATAATGAAGATAATAAAAGATGTTGCTAAAAATGGGCACAATAACAGCAAATTTCATCAAGCCGCGCTCTCTGATTAATCTGCTCTTGCAAATCAGCAGCGAGAGGGGAGCGCGTGATTAACCGCGCCGAGGCCGGCAGCAGGCGGCGGCGCTGCCCTTTCTCCGCGTGTCTCTGGGCGCGTCCCGCCCGCTCCCCGCGCAGCCAGCGCGCCTCTCGCCGCAGCTGCCACTGGGGCCGCCCCGGGCGTCGCTCACCGGAGCGCGCCTTCGTCGCCCGCCCGCAGCCCGGGGTTCGCGTCGTGGCCGCGTGCGGAGCGACGGCCGCCCGGCGCCCCGGTCCCTTGGCATCTCCGCCCCGGGGGCTTCCCGCCTACGCCTCCGTTGTGGGGAAGCCCGGGAGGCACCCAAGCCCAGGCTCACTTTCCCGAAGCTGAATAAGCTAGGAATCAATTAGCAAGCCGGGTGGGAAGGTGGTGGGCGACTGCACCAAGGCCGGTGGCCTGCGTGCCCTCCGCGCTCGAATGGGTCTGGGAGTCTGGGCAGTTGGGAATTTCTAATTAGGAAAGAGGGCGAGAGGTGCCGGGTGGGCAGGCGAGGGCGGCCGCTCTCGGAGAAACCAGCAATGGCGCTGTTAAACGCGCGGGCCCTCTTTCTCCCTGCTCTCCGTCACGCACAAAAAGGATGGGCTTTGAAAGGGATGAGTTTATTATCCACTTTTAAATGACTATTGAGAAAAGATCAGGAGGCACAATTAAAAAAAAAAAAAAAAGCTTCCCACCCCATCAATTCCCTTGTCTTGAAAAAAAAAAAAGAGAGAAAGCAACCTACAAAGGTAAAGCTGAGCATTTAAAGATTTTGTGGGTTTTGCTTTATTTAGTTGTTTTTTGAAGAATCACAATAACATTTTCCAGTTTGCGACTTACATTTTCGTGTGTTTTTTTTTCTCAGGGCCAGCCCAAGGGCCTAATAAAATCTCTGAGAGCTGTTGTGCTCAAATACATGTTGTGTGGGAGTTTGTGAAAGCAACTTTGCTGAGTACAAGACCTAGACGATGAAACTGAAAATACTTCGAAAATCACGCGATCCTCTTCCAATCATGGCGCCGCACTTTTCCAGCACTCTAGGATAAAGTTGTCTCAGGAAAATAAAAACTGTTGATAAACCATGACTCCAGACTGTTACTTATTTTACAGCCCTCGGTTTGCAATCGATCATAGCTCGGGCCTAACAGAACCGACTCGAGCTTTTCATTTGTTTACAGGGTGTGCAGTGTTTTATGCCTCAAATGTACCATGTCAGCAATGTAAAATAGTGCATTATTTTCGTTCGCATCCTGGATCCACCTCCACAGTGGTTTTTGTTTAAAATAAAAGCCGTGATTATTTTCCATTATTACAGAATGGAAACTTCGATCTTAGACATCTAACATGTCTTAAAAATCCAGTACTGAGTTGGGAAAAGTAGAGAGGAGCTCATGTTTACTCCATCTGTAAAGTGCAATTGACTCTGTTTAACTTGACCAGTTTTAATCCAATCTAATAAACCACTAGCTTGTTTCTGCATCAAAAAAGCTAGAGCCACCCTGAGCCCCAAATCCCATCTTTCACGGTGCCAGTGATATCAGGTAAACCTTTGATTCCCTTGTTTTTGCTAAGTTAATAGCTCATGCAACGGCAGTTAATTTTTCTGGTGCAACAATCACACTGTAATTTTCCCTAATTCCTTTAAGTACAAAGGAGTCCTAAAATCTTGTGAGCCAGAGGCAACCTCCTCACTTTACATGGGAAGAAATGGAGACTGAGAGAAGTTAAGTACTGCCCACTCTCCCAGGGGCTCTCCTACCACATTCCAGGTCTCCCTACTCCAGGCAGGTGGTCTCTCCCCACCCGCAGCCTCTTGTAGAGATCAAGGGAAGGAAACTGGGAAAGGACTCAACAGCAACATTTCAGGAAACACAGGGAAACCAAGGGAATGCAGTAACAGAATTAATGGGATGTGGGAAAGTTTAGAATGATAAATCCAGGTGATAAAATGAGTTTCAAAGACTCAGGAGCCAGATGGTAATAGTGAAACCATGGAAAGGGCAGAGGATGTATAAAAAATAACCTGGCAAAATAAGGACTGTGGAGAGAAAATAAGTGGTTTTTAAGATGTGTCAAACATGGGATCAAAGTTAGATCAAGAAAGGAAAAGTCCATGGAATGTTTGTAGACAGGCAGAAGGAGAGTATAAGTGAACTGGTGTCCAAAAGATTTGTTCTGTGTGATGCTTCTGAGGAAGAAAGGGTGATATACCACCCTCGTGAGAATGAAAAAGGGACCAAGAGACACAGGAATGGCCACAGTCAAGGTGAATTGTAGGCAGTTGTAAGAGTTTCATCCCAGGAGCATGATGAGAATGCCAGGGGCTGACCCACATCAAGGGTACTTTATCTGCTGGGACATGGAGAGTGTCCTAAAACCCATCAACCCTTAGATGAAAAAGCACACTGTCCAGTGTCACCCAGCAGCTCCATGCCAGGCATAGAAAGTTCAGGCTTTCTGATCCCCATCAGTGCATGCCACTGGTGATGCCACTTTCCTTTCTTAGGATTTGGATTTGTTCAATTGGATAGGGCTCTGAAAAGATGCCCTCAGAGTTCTCTGCTTTTTCCTGTTTCAAATCACCCTGATGTATAAAATAAAAATGTATTCTACAGTGTTCCTCAATTTATTAGCTCTTGTGTAAGAAATGAATGACTCTTGTTATCACTTGAAAGCATCCACATTTTGGAAATGTCCGGGCTACACAGAAGTAATAAAAATAGAATTTATTTCAGTTGGTCAGTTTTGAAAGTACACTGACCAGTCATACTTTAATTATTCCTGGATGACATTGAAGAGATGGAAAAGTAGGCAAGGTTTTATAGCCAAAATTCTTTGGTTTTTATCCTCACTGTCTTTTTTTTTTTTTTTTTTTTAATAAGATTAACCAGCTTGAGCAAGGGCCTAAAGCTCTAAGCAGGTAAACGTTGCAGCTGTGTTTCTGAAACCCTGGGTTCTGGAATACTTTATGGCCCTTCATCTCCCTTGAGAGCGGTCCTTACGAGGCCAGGAATCTAGCTGAGTTCCATGTGGGTAGAAAATGTAATGCTCTGTTTGCCTTGTTACTCTGGTTAACTGATGGTGACCACATACAATATAAACCAGTGTCTGATTCTTAGAAACTTCAAAGGTTGTTGAAGGAGATGCCAGCTCTCCTTGCATAGAGCAACAGGCAGAAATTGTTGGTAATCTGACAAATGAAAATATTCATACCTTGTGATGTTTACTGTCTGTTCATAGACTGAATCTGCAAACAATCTAGAGTTATCACTTCCTCACAAATAATTTATCTCTAATGAATAATGATGGCTTTGTTGTGAGCCCGTGGTCCAAATAGCAAGTTTTCCATAATCATAATTATCTACAACTCATATGTTTTCCCATTCAGTTAAACTTTTCTTACAGAAACAGAACATTTTATTAAAATAGTCAGAAATCATTTAAAATTAGCATATAAACTAAAAAGCAGTGTTTAAGTAGGAGACCCATAAGGCATTTAAAGCATCGTTTATGACTATATAGACATTTTAAACAGTTTGGCTTTTCCCCCCACTGGTTATTAATTCTTTTTAATGATAGTTTTGCTGTCTATGTTCCTCCCAAGGTAAAAAGCACAAGTTATTTATCTTTCCTAGTTTGTCCAAGATTTTCCAGGATTTACAGCCCCCTGAAAACAAGTGTCAAAACCACTACATCTGCCCTATTTCTATTCACTCTACACTTCTCTCTAGCTGGAAAGCCATAAGGAATAGGAATTAAAAGAAAAAAGCATGCAATTCAAAATTCCTTATTGGCACTCTTTTTTGATTCAGTCGGTATGTGCTGAGCACCCACCCCACGACAGACACTGAGGAAGCAGGCAAATAAATACGGTCCCAGTCATCCAGCTCGCAGCCACCAGGGAGATACTACCTGTACACAGATAATGTACATGTAGTGTCGTAAGTACTGTAAGCACTTAGCCCAGCTTCAAAACTCTGGGATATTTTCATAAGAGGTAAAAAATGGGGAAAATTGATAGCTTAATTCATGATCTTCTTGTTAACTCCATGATGCTCTCTTTCCAACTACAGACATCATCTTATAATATTCCCCATCTCCAATAGATATTAGAAAGGTTCACTTATTCCTAATGCCAGTGGGCTATTGGCCATCACAATTTAATTCTACATGAGCCCATAGAACATATTTTTTCCTAGGGTTTAAGTTTTAAAAACACCCCAGGGGGCTTCCCTGGTGGCACGGTGGTTGAGAGTCCGCCTGCCGATGCAGGGGACGCGTGTTCGTGCCCCGGTCTGGGAGGATCCCACGTGCCGCGGAGCGCCTGGGCCCGTGAGCCGTGGTCGCTGAGCCTGTGCGTCCAGAGCCTGTGCTCTGCAATGGGAGAGGCCACAACAGTGAGAGGCCCGCGTACCACAATCAAAACCCCCCCCCCAAAAAAAAAGAAAAGAAAAAAACATCCCAGGAATACTTTGTTCAGTATTGAGCTGTATGACATTATTCATTAGAGTGCTGTATGAGATGTTTTAAATATGTGTATGTGTACCCCTGAATATATACATGTTTCACTCTGGATATTAAATTACAAGTTTTATGGTGACTTGAGATGCCATTAAGAGACTGGTCTAAGAAACCAAATACAAAAATTATCAATTAGGAACTGGTGGAAGTTCTTGGGCTTTATGAATGGCATATAAACATCACTGTAGCCTGTGAGGATTAGCCAACAAACGTATGACCAACAGCCAGAAAAATCTTTGACTGGAGTGTGTCATGACTTCAGGGGATGTGAAGAGAATGTAAGAGTGACTGCCAAAGCAGAGTACGAGGAATCTGTATTCTCAGAAACTATAACAAACCTATTGTATCACACTCTATTGTTTTCACCTGTTTGGAACAGGAACCCTACTCAACTAGCTTAACCAAATAGGAATTTGCTTTTCACTTAGTGGGAGGCAGGCCAAGACTAGTTCAGCGGCCCTACAATTGCACAAGAGATTCAGTTTCCTCTCTTTCCTGTCTATCATCCTTGATATGCTTTGTATTTTTTTGTTGTGGTCACAAGATGGCCCCTTTACCATTGTGTGGTAAATAAAATAAAGAGATGTTTTACTCCGAGGTCTCTATTCCAAGCCAAAAAAAAAAGGAAGGGCAACAGGTATGTACCAGCTGAGTTTGTCCCTTTTTTATAGGAAGATAATAGTTTGCCACGAGCCTCACCCAGTAGAGTTCTGCTTACATATCATTGGATAGAACTAGGTCGAGGTCATATGGCTTTAGCTGTAAAAGAATCTGGGGAGGTGAGAAGCTTTAACTGGATTCATAGCTGTCCCAAGCAAATCCAAATTATCCTGGTAAGTTAAAAAGGAAAACTGGTTACTGGGAAGAGAGCCAGTGCCGATTCCATTAGGGTTTGCAATTCTAGAAGGTGTTGCCCCACACGCTAATGCATACAACTACCCTGTATTGATAGACAATGTAGCATTGTCGTAAAATAAAGATATCAAATAATTTTCATATCTCCATATAAGATATGGCATCTCCATATTTTCCTTGGGTAAAGAGGTAGTATATTTATAAATGTATCAAATGGACTGACAATTTTTAAAGGCTGTCAAGACACCCAATATTACTATAAAGATATTGTACTCCACTTCATGCTGAATCTTCATCTCACACTATGCTATATTTTTAAAGGGTTTTGTGTCCTTACTGCTGGAAGTTTATTTGTGGGCTTATCACAGATGCATGGCTAATATAAAAGTGATGCTTTAATGCACAAGTATGAAGGTATCTGAGCAACTTCAGGAATTGGGATCTGAAATCAGTCATGTAAAAGGAAGACTAAGTTGAACAATATATTTTTATCCTCGTATATCCTTATCGTTAAAAGCACTTGTTAAGCACCAACATGCACATATCACAGTTGTCAAAATAAAACAAAAGGATGTTTTGCTCCAATCAACTCAACTTTATTTATCCTGGTACCCTATGTTTTGCAAACTCTTTATCCATCAGCAGTACCTCAGACAGAGTAGGAGTGGGGGTGGGAAGGAGACAAACCTCAGACCAGTCCATCTAATCATGTTATTAGCTATAGTTAAAGGTTTGCTGAGGGAGGAGACTGACGCTATTTGTAAAATGAGGTTTGTGTTTGTCTGTGGATTTCAATTACCCATGCTTTCCTCGTCCCTATTTCTATGGATAATCAAGAGTTGGATGAATCTATTATTTTGGAGCAAGATTCGGTTGCTGTCAGAAATCATAATTTGTGTAAAAAGCATTTATCCCACCCTACTTTTATACCAGGCATTGTGCTAGCTGGGAGCAGTGGGGACATTTGGAAAAAGCAATGTTGTAGCAGTCCTCTTACTACATGCGCATTCTCTTAGAAAAAGCAACTAATGAGTACATAAGTGTATAAACTTCAACATGATGGGAGGAAAAGTACAAGTATTCTTTCCCTCAATAATTGGATTCAGATTCTTAGGAGTCTGGCTGAAGGCATCAGCAGACGTGTATCATCTCATCCAGTTATCCCAAAAGGGAAGTTTGAATGTTCAATTCACACAAATGTGTTGACTTAGGTTTTGCAAATGAAGGACTTTTTTTAAACATCTCCTGCTATGCTCCACGTCAGACCCTGCTATTAGTCCTCCTTCCATTGCAGTGCAAAGAGACTCAGCTCTGCCAATTACTATGTGACCTTAGGCAAATTACTCACTTAACCTTTCTGGGCTTCCCTTCCTTCATCTTTAAAATGGGGGCAACAAAATCCACTCTGTGGTGTTGTGATGGGGAAGAAAAAAAGCTGACTTTGGATGCAAAAGTCACTGTAAAATGTAATGTGCTAAACCAATGTAAGGTATATTATTGTTTCATTAATCCAAATGGACTCTTGAGGAATCTTTATCTTATGTGAAAGCCACTGAGCATTTGAATAACTTTGAGCTTTGAATAATTTTGTTGAAGTACCACACAGTTTCAAAGACCAGCTCATTAGAAAATGTCTGGTTTTGAAGTGAATGCCAAGGTATTATATGGTGCACTTCTGCTTCAGAAATCTCACAAAACATTTTGCAGGTTTGCTGAAATAAACTGTCCTCAGCCTTCAGAAAGAACAGATAGGCAAGTAGATATAGTCATCATTCATTCATTTAGTGTAGAGTGTTACTAATAGCTATTAAATGTTTCAGAAGAAATCTTCACATTTTATGTGCATTTTTCCCTGTTAAGGAATGCACTAACTAGAATGAAGACATTGCTCAAATGGGTGTGTTAGTCTTCACAAATTGCTACCACCCAAAATCTGGTTATTGTTTCCTCCTTTATAACCTAAGTTTCAGCTTTGTCCAACTCAAGGGACCCCCAACAATGAAAATACTGTGTAATTCTTGCCTAATATTTTGCATTAAATAATCCATGTTCTTTCGACACTTTACTTGTTGCTAACACTATAAATCTTCTCTTGGGTACCCAGTACTTATATCAAGTATATATAAATGTCACAAACATTCGATGGAAAGGTTTTTTTAAGTTATTTCTTTCTAAAGTAATGCTCAGTTCTTCTAGCGATTTGTAATGGTAGGTTCATGCTAAATAACATCAGGTATTGCGCTAAACTGTTTTCCAACGCACACTTCCAAATATTTGTGGGTAATTTCTAAAATGGATTTTGAGCAGAAGGTCTTAGGGAAAAGTATCATTAGTATCCCTCCTCTGGTAACTTAGCCAAGTACTTTCCACGACTCTCCCAACCAGTATATTAAGCAGGTGTGGTCTTTGTCTACCTAGTAAGTTGAGTGAGACCTTTCAACACTCTGCAGTCTTTTTATCACTCAGCTGCCAAGTTCCCTAGGGTAATCATAGACAGCTTGTCAATTTAATTGCAAAGAAACAGGCTTTCTTGTGACCATTCCAATTTTAGCTGCTACTTTAAATTGTACATGATAGTTCTTCCATGCTGTCTGCCCTTTAAACAGTGTGGATCTCTGCAAGCCTCTTAATGGTGATGGAAAGAAGAGGCAAGGCTGAAAATTTGGTTTGCTGATAGAGCCTGTAACATACACTTTATTAAGTTGCTGCTTTAGGAAAGGAAGCTTTTCCTTCAGTCCTGTATGTTGCCATTACAACGCCAATGCTAAATTATTTTTTTTTTCTTTTCAGTGTTCCACTTTCATGCACATTTTCTTCCTTTCTGGGTGATAGAGGATTCATAGGCCATCTGGATTCTGAAACATCTGGACACTGAATTTCTGCAGAGGAGAATCAGAGGAAAGAGACGATCAGTGGTATTGGGTGTCTCCGGAGAGATTTAAATCAACGATGGTATTTTGGTTGTCTCCCTTTTGGAGAGTTAACACAAAAAGTGAAAGGAAATAACAACACATCACAGGGACCCAGTGTTCCAAGAATACCACGAGTATATAAGAAGGTAGGACTTTTAGATATGAATTTAGGTCAGTAACTATTCAGTTACTCTATATTAGATATCTCTATATTAGATAGCATTTCTAGAATTTCCCCAAATTTTTCAATTGCCATGCGTTTTTGGATTTAATTTAGTTAAATATACTTTTTAACAGTTCTAAATTTAGATGGTGCATCATTAGAGCACAACATATTTTACCTTAGATTGTGTACAATTCAAATCAAAAAACTTTTATTAATCAAGTATTATATGTATGTTGATATGTTCAGCTTGATAGAAAGACTAGACAGGGGCACCACTTGGGTAAATCAAGAAGAGTTACTTTTCTAACATACACAGAGGAGAATTAGAACAAAGAGAGGAACAGTGATTCTCAAGACAGTTGGAGTTGTAAGCTTCTGAACCCAAAATTCCAGAAGGAAGATGGTAACTTAGAAGGGAGAGAGGGTCTCAGTAGAACTTTCGAAAGTTCAGCTGCCCTCCAACAAGCTCAACCTTGTGTGCAAGCATGTGGTGTGTGTGTGTGTGTGTGTGTGTGTGTGTAAGGGTCTGCACAGAGACAGAGGCTCTTCTGGAAATGTGCAGGAGACCACCTCTTCTAGACCATCAATCATGGTGTTATACCATATATAATATGACTACACAGTTCAGTATAGTACAGTGCTTATTTATCACCCTCACCTTTCCCTGCTAATGCAGCCTGGTCCACGGTCTTCCCTGAACTTGAGATTTGGAACCAGAACAAGGGCTAGTTGCACAGACTGCTCAGCAACTCACAGCAACAGGCCCTTAGATCAGTCTTAAAGCAAAACATCTCCTTTGTTCAAATGTACTAGACTTAGCTGTCAGGCAAGTATGAGAAGATGTTTAGATCCTGTGACTTATTTCCCATGCTAGTGCAAAATTTTATTTTTTCTTTCACTATATTTTCTCTGGTTACTGTTTGGGCTCTTAATTAATAGATGTTCTTTCCCCAGAAAAATTGCAATTGTTACAGAGTACTCTTAAGAGATATGAGTTTGAAGCAACTAATCTTATGCACCTTTATGCAGTTTTCCTGAAGTATGTGCTGCTCTACCATATATAAAAAGTTAGAACTGTCAGTTTAAATTGATTTCTAGGAAACCAACAGTAAAATTTTAGTAACTATTTGAAAGAAAAAGAATCCAACTGTAAAATTTTAGTAACTATTTTTTAAATTCGACATACCTACATTTAAATACAATAACTCTCAAATAAGGGGCTACAGACATATTCTCTGGTTTCTGACAGTTCATTGTGTCCTTAATTTCCTCTAACTGCATCTTCCGTGAGCCCCACAGTGAAGTACAATATTAGATGTTCACTTGCATGATATCAACCTTGTATGAAGAGAATGAATACAAAATGAAGTTCTTAGCTGTGATCTATTTCAGATTAGCAATTTTCATTTATAAAGCTGTTTATTTTACTTTGTCAGCTGGAAGGTCAATCTAACTTCAAATTGCATATTGCAGAATTTCAACAAAGAAATGAGGCCCACCTCTTCTTCTTTTAAGACTAAAGGTAGAAAGCTGAGTCTTAACTGGAATATTAGGCAAAGCTTCATGAAATGGACCAGATCACATTGATACAAGACTGGCAAAGACACTTCATTGAAATCAAAGCATCAGGGCCTGGACAGGGTAGCAGATGACATCAGGATTAGCAAGTATTGACTGTGGATGGTAACCCAGGACAAGCTGTAGGAGCAAAGTCAATGAAATAATTGTCATACACCAAGGAAAGAATAAACAACAATCATAATAGCTACCATTTATTAAATACTTACTATGTACTAGGGACTATTCTATGCATTTTAGATAGATTATCTCACCACATCTCTACAATGACTTTTTGAGGTAGATACTATTGTTATCACATCTTACCGATGAAGAAGCTAAGGGACAGGGAGGTTAATAATCTTGGCCAAGGTCACACAGCAAGTACACGAGGGAGCAAGGATTCAAACCCAGGCAGAAAAACTCCAAAACCCGTATTCTGAATGACAAGGCTACGTGTATATATGTATAAAGTACACAAGGAAGGCCACAACTCAATATGCTCAGATATTGGCCTACGTTTTTAAAAAATCCAGCCCCTCCTACATATTCCCATAGCACTCTTACATTGTCCCTCTTTATCTCACACCTGCCCCACTTGATTGTAAGCTTCACGTGATCAAAGACCATGTCTGTTTTGTTCATTTCTATAACGTTGATACCTAGCACATTACCTGTCGTGTTGTGGCCATTTGATTAATAGTTATTGACTAAATATTTAGTAAATAGATTTAGTGAATGTTTATAGAAATGTGATTTCTTGTGAGACACTGCCCACCCCTTAGGGTGACTTTAAATAAGGCCACAGAATCTAGTAAAAAGAACATGGGATTCAGATATAAATAACTTAGGTTCTAGGCCAAACGCTGCAACATCCTAGTTCTGTGGTCTTGGACAAGCCACTAAACCTCTGGAGTCTCAATCTTATCCCCTGACCAGCAAACACAAGAAAGATACGTTTCTTAAGCAAGTTTTTGGTGCCATACAAATTATCATTATTATAACTATCTGTTCTTCTATTTGCTGATGAAATATCAAAAAAGATATAGATACAAATACGGAAGCCAATTTTTTTTTTTTTTTTTTTTTTTTTTTGTGGATCCTGGGGACAGGAACACAAAATAGAAAGCCACAAATGCTAAATGCCCATTTCACTGAAAAGACCCACTGTCCTCAAACTTGGCCTGAATAAGACCTGGTTGATTTTCTTGTTACATGCCCCTTCTGGTACTTGTTCTGAAGCAAACGGCAGCATGGGTATGCCCCTGGGATTAAAGCATTTTATAACTGATTTGGGTCATCAAGCCTTCTGCCCCTTTAAACAGTTTGGCTATTTAAACATTTTTAAATGTACCCTAAATTCTTTGTCCAGAGCTTAACTCCCCAAAATCATCTTAGAGCTCTGACTCTAGCAGACCTTCTCAACATTCCAACCATGCTTCCTGAAGATACTGCTTCCTCTTAGGAAGCAGCCTTTTGTCTCCAGTAAAGAAAATAGTTCTGCATTTTGGTTACATATTTTCCTTTTCTGAAAGGCCAAGCTCAGAAACTATTGTGAGGTAAAATTATAGATACACTCTTTCATATGGAATGAACCCAGATTTATTATTTCTTTGATGGGAATTTTAGTAATGCCCACAAAATATATAGCTTTCCTAAATCAGTCAGTTACAAAAAGGAAGTATGTCTGTATTTGGCAAGTGAACTTAAAAATGGATTTTCATGTAGTAATCCATTTATAAGTGGAATTACTTATTAAAATTATTTTACCACTTTACCCTTACCTTACACCAGTTAAGAACCCATTCAGCCCCAGCTGAAACCCACAACTTTTAAAATATTCTTTAAAACCAAATTTTACTGTAACAAAAACTATGAATAATTTTTGTTATTAGGTATAATAATAGCTGACATATTTTTATGATCATAAACACTGCTAGTATAAAAATATTTTAGGGACTTCCCTGGTGGTCCAGTGGTTAAGACTCTGTGCGTGCATTGCAGTGGGCACGAATTCAAGCCCCAGCTGGGGAATTAAGATCCCACATGCCACGTGGCACGGCCAAAAAAAAAAATGCCAGATTTTAAAATTGCAAACACATCTTAAAAAATGACCTATTCAGGAGTTCTTAACTGCTGGTCCATGCATAGAATTAAGAAAGTCTCTGAATTTGGATAAGAACAAAAATTATATTTTTATTTTCATAAGCTCTAATTAAAATGTTGCCTTTCCTTCCATTATGTATACCAGGAGCCAATCACAATAGTATTAGCAGTACCTGTGGTTTGGTCACCAATAAAAATAACAAACATTTAAAATTATGTTACAGTTACTGCACATATTTCAAAATATTATTTTTACGCATCACTACATCAAAATTATGGTAGTTATTAGATAAACTAGTAGAGCATGTTATTTAATGTGTTAATAAAGAAACATGTATTTCTAGATCACAATGTTTTAGTATTTTGCTAACTACCTTTCCATACAATTGGTTTCCATTGTAATGCTATGTAATTTACATTATGTATTTAAAAATTTTAATCTGAAAGGGGGTCCATAAGCTTTACCAAACTGCCAAAGGGGTCTTGGGCCCCCTAAAAAATTATGAACCCTTATTCTAAAACCATATTAAATCATTCAGAGTATGCTACAGACTGAATTTATCTCCCCCCAATTCAAATTCGCATGAAACACTAACCCCCAACGTGACTGTATTGGGAGATGAGGCTGTTATGGTTAAGGTTAAGGTTAAATGAGGTCATTAGGGTGGAGAGGTGATCCAATAGAGTCAGTGTTCTTATAAAAAGAGACACCAGAGCTCATTCAATCTCTCTACTAGTGAGGACACAATATAATGGCCATCTACAAACCAGAAAGAGAGCTCTCGCCAGAACCTGACTATGCTGGCACCCTAATCTTGGATTTCTAGCTTCTAGAACTGTGAGAAAATAAATTTCTGTTGTTTAAGCCAGGGGTCCCCAACCCCCAGGCCACAGACCGGGACCTGTCTGTGGCCTGTTAGGAACTGGGCTGCACAGCAGGAGGTGAGCAGGAGGTGAGCAAGCAAAGCTTCATCTGTATTTACAGCCGCTGCCCATTGCTCCCATTACCGCCTGAGCTCCGCCTCCTGTCAGATCAGCATTAGATTCTCATAGAAGCGCAAACCCTACTGTGAACTTCGGATGTGAAGGATCTAGGTTGCACTCTCCTTATGAGAATCTAAGGCCTGATGATCTGAGGGGGAGCTGAGGCGGTGATGCTAGCGCTGGGGAGCGGCTGCAAATACCGATTATCATTAGCAGAGAGGTTAGACTGCAAAGAGACCATAATAAATCAATTGCTACCAGACTCATATCAAAACCCTATCAGTGAGTGGCAAGTGAAAACAAGCTCAGGGCTCCCACTGATTCGGCATTATGGTGAGTTGTGTAATTATTTCATGATATATTACAATGTAATAATAATAGAAATAAAGTGCACAATAAATGTAATGCGCTTGAATCATCCTGAAAACATCCCCCCCGATCCCTGGTCCATGGAAAAATTGTCTTCCACAAAGCCAGTCCCTGGTGCCAGAAAGGTTGGGGATTGCTGGGTTAAGCCACCCAATCTGTTATATTTGTTATAGCAGCCCAAGCCCACTGATGGAGAGTAATACCAGCTTTTTCCCTTTTGAAATCTTCCTTGCTACTTCCTTCTGTTGCAAACTTGGGTGCTATTGGGTAATTCACTGTACTCCATCACCAGGATTCAAAACCCAGAGCCACTTTTAAGCGAAAAGTGCTGTGAGTTGTTATTTAAATAAGTATCATAAAAAGGAACCAGCATAATGGACAATAATAAATAACATTTTAAATACAGTTGTCATTAGTTTCAGAAGCAGGTGGCAATTGCTGCAACAGCCATCAGAGTCTACTTCCATCAGCAACATTTGTTTTTACAAGTCCTCTGTGATCTAACTCCCTTCTGAGACACTCAACAGCTCCTGCTTTACACAGTGACTTTGCAGGCCTCTGCCCCACAGGGAACTCCACAATTCACCCAATTAGGCAGCTGGATGTCCCAACTGCAGGTGGCTAATGGTGAAAGGGATTTTTGTTAAGGACCCATATTTCTACATCAGTACTTATAACCTGTTTCAGGAACACACCATACCATTTCTGATGAACCTTAAAACAATCACATTAAAATAAAGAGGACTGTCAGTAGAGCAATTTTATAAATAGCTAAAATTAAACAGAGCAAGACTGGCAGAGCTAATACATAAGCAAAGAACTGACTTCCTGCATTTCATCGAGAATTCCTGATAGCAAACTGCAGTATGTTTATTATACATTAATTCAACACAGCATTCAAAATGAATTCATGCCCTGGCTGAAGGGTGCAATATTGAAACTAAATATTATTTATTATCTTAATATTAGTAACCATATTAAAAAAATTTTTAACAATTCAGAGTGTTTAAAAAGCTAAGGATACCACAGCTCTACTTACCAACCAACCGATCTTGCCTTAATTTATGCAAGTGTAGCCTATAGCTAAAAGCTTTGTATATTTGTTTCCCCATGGTATTAGTGCTCAAAAATAGGACACTCTTTCAAGGGCACCTTATAAACACAGAACTATAATTTATTTGGCAAATTAAAGTTCATATAAAATGTGCACACGGAGGTACAGATTAACATATTTAATTTCAATATTACCTGCAAGCCTATTTTTTCCCATACACTGTTCTAATTAGTCATATAAAATCGAGTGTGTGTATTATAAGCAATTATTTTACTAGAAATAGAAACTGGATCTGAATTAAATATACTGTAAAATGATAACACTTTTATGGAAATGAATATATCCATTTGTACCTAGAAAAATGTGTTCTATTTAAATGGCATGAAAATGTTGAGCGTTCGAAATCTGATTACAGGAAAAGTTGAGATTTTTATGATTTATAATACAGAATCATATGCAATCTTGGTAATACACCAATATTTATATTTTGATGATATTTCCAAGTTTCCAAGTCCCTAGTAACCATTACATTCACTTTATGCAGTGGAATTTTTCCTGTTATGAATATTCACTCCCCCTACAGTTGAATGTGCAAATTGTTTGTGAACGTTTTGTTTCACAAATGATTATTTTCCTATTAGGCCTGTACTAGGAATTTTAGTGGTGTAGGTATCAAGCTTATGTTGCATTAAAATTGTTGCAAATTGATGTTAATAAAGTATTACGCCTGTAAGTAAATAGAATCTATAACTTTAGTGGCAGGATGGTTAGGCTTTCTAAAAGTTGTCATAAACTAATACAAAGGCTTCACCACTTAATATTTTTGAAAAGAACAGAATTAAATTGAAGCCACTTGACCTAACACAGGGCATGTGACTGGGGATGACCTCAGACTATAAGCTTCTCATTCTCAGGTCAGACGTAACCTCCCCGGAGAAATCTTCCCTGAACCTGTGACCTCAGATGACTCCCCTGCTCCAGCCCAACCCATTACTTCCGCCTCCCCATGTGCTCTTTTACTTTCACGGGACCAATCAAGCATTTAGCACTGCTCCTGGTGCCAAGAAGGAGCTCAGTTACCATTTTTTGAATGAATGAATGAGCAAGCTAATGTGATTTTTTTGAAGACATTTCTATAAGATGAATTAGTATTTAGTTGTCAAGAAATGTTAGATTTCTTAAAAGGTTTTTAAGATATTCCCTTTGATTCAGGATTAGCAGTCCATTATATTCACACAAAAAAAGGCCTAGAAGAATCATGTCCTTCCCCTTCTGTTTACCTTCCCAAACAGATGAGAATCTGCCTCGCAGATTTAAGTCATACTGTGTGAGGTGAGCCCGCAGAACTCCCTGAATGATACACTGTTGGTTTTTGTTTTTTTTTTTTTTTTTTTGCTGTACACGGGCCTCTCACTGTTGTGGCCTCTCCACCGCGGAGCACAGGCTCCGGACGCGCAGGCTCAGCAGCCATGGCTCACTGGCCCAGCCGCTCCGCAGCATGCGGGATCCTCCCGGACCGGGGCACGAACCCGCGTCCCCTGCATCGGCAGATGGACTCTCAACCACTGTGCCACCAGGGAAGCCCTACCCTGTTGTTTTTACAGCTTCCCCTTATGGAACCAGGTAAGTCTTCCTGCAAAATAAACTTCCACAGCTCACTTCTACCTCTCTTCTATGCTAACTACCCTAACTCTCATCACTCCCAGCCTCCAGGAATTGTTTCCTACTTTGGCCAATTACAACTAATAAGTTCAACTGGCAAAACAAAGTACGATTCACCATGGTTACTTGTTTTAAATGTTGTCAACCTTCAGTCTATTCAGCTTCTAAAGACTTTCAGAAAAGGCAAGCACACAAAAATCATTGTAATGTATTATAATGTCAAAAAATTCTTCCACCTGCCTCTCCTTAATCCTTAGTAGAGCCTTTCTTTTCTTTTTGGATTCTCTGGGTAGATAGAAAACATCTTGTCACCATTCATTAACCATGACCTGTTCTAACAGTACAACACGGGACAAACAGACCTGCCACCTGGTCTTTTCCATATCACTCATTATTTTACACACCTGGTTTTATTCTTTTTTCCAATTTAAAAAGGCTTTCGCAACTCTCAATCTGAGGGTCACACCACTAGGCACACCATTCCTGTTTCGATTATTCCTCCCCAGCCTTTTGTGTTTTTTTAAAATCTTTTTCAAATAAAATAACAGTAATATTAAATATTACAATCCTACCTTGTTTTGGTTTAAATCATTGTACCTCAAAATCTTGTTCTACAACTTTTCCATTCATCCTGCTTTCTCCCATGTCTTTCACATACATTTTAAGCAGAAACTTCCATTACACTGTCCATGAAACACTCATTATTAACTTTTTTCCAGCTAAAGTCTTCTAACATGTTGTTTTATATGGTTGGTTTGTTCTTCTTAGCATTTTGAATGGCTTCCCATTGCTCATAAATTCAAAATCCTCAGACGGCCTGTAACCCCTTGCTCAGTCTGGCCCCTACCTTCCCCTTCAACCTCATTGCACATCACCTGCCCCTGGCACACAGAGTTCTTACCACACTCACCTGTGCTCTGTTCGGCGAGCACACCAGGCGCCATCCTGCTGCCGGTGTGCAATCACTCTGCCTGGCTCTCTTCACCCAACCTCTCCTCCCTTTTTCAAGCTCACTCCTTCCTACTCATGCTTCAGGTCTCTTTGAAAGTGCCACTTTCTGCAGGAGGCTTGCTCTGACCATCTTACACCTCAGAGCCCCATGAGGTTTTCTTCAGGGCGCTTTATCACAACTGCAGTTACACGTGTAGTTCTCTAAGTGTGTGTTTAATGCTTGTGGCATTGAAGTCTTCCTTTCTCTCTCCACCCTCACCACCTTAGCAGTCTCATCCATCCCAGGGCTTTAATTATTGTCAACAAGCTGACCATTCCCAAATACATGTGTCCAATCCAGACTTCTCTCTCAAACTCCAGATTCATGCGTCTAATTTCCTGATTAACAGTTGACCTAAATAGACTTACAGACACACCAAACAACACATGTCCACCTCTGAACTCCTACGCTTCTCCCAAAACCTGTTCCACCTTCAGCCTTTTCCCCATTTCAATGGATGGTGACTCTGTTCTTCCAGGTGCTGAGGGCAAAGAACCTTGGGGTCATTATTCACACATCTTTCTCTCTGATCTTCATCCAGCCTCTCAGGAAATGCTGTTGGCAATTCTTTCAAACTATGTTCAGATTTTGTCCACTTCTCACTATTGCACTGCACCTTCCCTGGTCTGAGCCACTTCACCTGGATGACTGCCTCCACCTTCTCCCTAATACTCTCGCTCTTTACAGTCTATGTCAACATAGCTGGGTGGAACTTCTATTTTTTTATTTTTTTTAACATCTTTATTGGTGTATAATTGCATTATAATGGCGTGTCAGTTTCTGCTGTATAACAAAGTGAATCAGCTATATGTATACATATATCCCCATATCCCCTCCTTCTTGCATCTCCCTCCCACCACCCCCTTGGGTGGAACGTTTAAAGCCCAAGTGGAATGGTATCACTTGTCTACTCAAAATGCTGCAATGGCTCCCCCATTTTCCTTCAAGAAGGAACCAAAGACCTTACAATGGTCTGCATTACCTCTTTGACTTTATCTCTTCTCCACTCTGTGCCAACCATACAAACCACTTTGTGTTTCCTCAAATGGCCAGCCCGGCTCCTGCCTTGGGGTCTTTGCACTGACTGACCTTTCATCTTGGAATGCTCTTCACCCAGCTATCCCCATGAATAATCCCTCACTGCCTTCAAAGCTTTTCTTTTTTTCTTTTTCCATAGCACCTATAATGTTCCAACATCCTGTATAATCCAGTTATTTTTTACATCTATTATTTATTGTCCATACCCCCACACACACAGTGTCACCTTTATGAGGTTAGGGACTTTGTTCATGGATATATCCCAAGTAGTTGAAATATAATGGGTTCTCAACTAATTGTGAGATGAATGTAGGGGAACTTCTATACAATCTGCAGTGTGCAAGTGTTTACAAGGTTATTTTAATGATAAATGAAATAGTGTCTGTGAAAGTTCTTTGTAGGCTAAAGTCTCCTTTGATGAATCTTTACTCTTTCCACAAAAGTCACCAATACATCAATGGTGCATTTTTTTTCATTTAATCTATGTACATATATGCATAAAATATAGTATTATTTAATATAAGCTTTTCTGATAGTGAATAGCATCATGATATTGAAAAACAAAAACCCTTGCAACCTGTAAAGTTCTATATGTGTGTGAGATTATTGTTACTTGGGAGTAGGGATTAAGGGACTCTCAAAACAAGTGATGAATTAGATTTTTGCAGTAACCCTGTACCTTAACTCCAGCATGACCCTTAAATATGTCTCTTCTGAAAAGAAAGTATGCTACAAAAATAGGAACAAATGCAATTTCCTTGAGGTTGAGGCAAAGATTGAGGAGATAAAGTTCACTTTTCTAAGAGATAGTTTATTTAGTTTGCCATTCCCCATGCAATTGAGGGATTCTGGAGGAATTTATATTCAATTTCTGAAAAAAATGCTGAGAGTTCTAGACTCAAAAAAAGTGCAAAAGAGGTTATTTTCTCAATCTTCTAAATGTTTAATTCTTACGTCTACTTCTAATTTCTGACTTCAAAGTTGATGTAAATTAAAATTTATTGCTACTTGTTTCTAAAACATTTGACTATTTTTAGACCACCTAACTTGCTGAGTATTTCATCTTTATTGTCCACATATAATAAGAATACAGCACTAACTTCAACATTTTCTTGAATGAAAAACATTAATTTGTTCTTTTGAAATGTTTTTCCCTACTGAATGCTGCTTATTTACCTTAAAAGTAGATGATTCCACTTTCTCCTTCAAAGACTTTGTCTTATTGTTCGTTTTTATACCTTTGCCAATTTTCATATAATTTTTGCAGTCTCCATCAAGATTTTTTAATTAATTATGATTTCTAAACAAGTTAAGATAGACATATAATAGTTTCATTGTAGTTTAACCCAATAAATCCAGCAAGTAAAATTGAAAGTTTGAGTCAGTGAAGCCAATCTGGGTTATCATTGTGAATTTTGCTATCTAAAGTAAACCATTATGATATAGTTTATTACAAAGTACATTTAACACATTAATTATTAACCCACAGTCCAAAGCTTTTACAAAAAGCCTGTCCTTAATTGCTTTGTTTTCTCAAGTAGTTAGGTTCCACAATTTTGTAATCTAAGATTAGTATTTGGCGCCTTGATCAAATTCCCAAAGTTCTGTAATGTCTCTTTTTATTGCCAGTAAATCCAGATGGAAGCGGCTTTTAGTGTTGTTATTAAGTGTGAGTTTATTAATGTTATTTATTAAGCCCACACTGCACATTGCCCATATAAGAACTTTCATAATCATACTTGATAAACGAACCATACAAGTTCAAAAGGTTTAAGAACAACATGAAGACTCTAGTATATAAACTAAAACACTTTGTTGGTACTTAAAAAGCATCTTGGACACAGTGTTCTGACTCATTAATTATATATTAGAGCAGAGCCTCTCATCAATAAAGTTTTTAAACTATAAGCACAAGCTCCCAAAATGGACTTTAACTAAAATTAGGGGAGGAGGAAAGAAATAAAGCCAGTCAGAAAATATTAGCTCCTCACGTGGGAGGACGGGTGAGGGATGGATTGGGCCCTGCATCAGAAGGCAAAAGTAAGCTGAGCTGCGGGAATCATCTGCTGTTATAGAACATTCCTACACAAGAAGATCAACAGAAAATTAACAGAGCCAACTCCTACAGAATTGCCCAGATAATAACTTTCACAGAGGCAGGTATATATTCTCCAACTGTCGATAAAGACCCAGAAAAACTCACTCTATTCACTTTTCTAAAAATTAACTCACATGCTAAGAAAAAAATAAAATCGTCAGTAGATGGAGCACTTAAAATGTTTGTATGTCCCCCAACTTTTCCTGATATTATTTCCTTGAATAATGAACAAGTTGTTCATTAAAAAAAGAAAAAATCAAGTTGTTCATTTAAAAAGCTAAAATCAGATCTGTCTGGGGCTCTGTCTGACGGGCAGTGGGATTGGAGATAAGCCTCATCATTCTCTCATCCCCCAGAATGTATAGACTGTGAGTTCAGTGGAAAGCAGGATAGTGTGGATGGAGGGTCAGGGAGGCACAGGAGTCAGGCTAAGTTCCAGCCTTAGGGCAGGGGCTAGAGAAGAGGGTGGTTTTTAGAACAGCATGTGAAGAGTGGCAGGATAGTCCTCAACCTGCACCCCACCCTTTCCCCTGGGTCCAAAGCCAAAACCACAGATATAAGAACCTGTGATGAAGAGTATTTACATAGAACAAAGCCCCGCATTGTTAAAGTCTCTGTAAGAGACAGCAAACAAGCAGAATGTGTTCCATTGCCTAGAACCAGGGATGACACAGATGAGAGGGAGGTATAAGGAGCTAGCATGGGTGCGTGGCTATGGCAACATCTCAAGTGGTGGCGGTGTCACCATTCCCTCCCAGGTCTAGGAGCACCATCTGGGAGCAGAAAAAGGTGATGTCACAGTACTGGAGTATAGGAGATCCACTTCCTTCACCCCAACCCCACCCAAGGACTTCCTATAATCATCAGAAATGATTTGGAGCAGGAGTGGAAGTGTTGAACAGAAACTTACTTTTTGACTCTTCTTGGGACCCTATTACACACCCTTGACTGTGTGACACAGGACATTCACACTGCATCCTCTCCTTTGCCTCTGGAACATGTAGCATCCTTTAGGTGCACCTAACTGAGCATTCAACCCAAAATGTGGAGACCAAACAGAATCCCCAGTTAAACCAACACACAGCTCCCAGAAGTTCCATGCTCCGGGGGTGAGAAAAAGACCAGTGAACAGAGTAAAGTATTCCACTCCAAATATTTTCCCCCAGTTAGATATACAGTAGTACCCTTTTGTCTTCGAGAGACATATTCCAAGACCCCCGGTGGATGCCTGCAGCATATGTAGTGTAGATGTGCTGGACAAAGGGATAATTCATGTCCCAGACCCAGAAGAGACAGAGCAGGAGGACGCAAGATTTTATCACATTGCTCAGAAGGGTGTGCAATTTAAAATTTATGAATTATTTATTTCTGGAATTTTCGATTTAATATTTTGGGACCACGGTTGACCACAGGTAAATGAAACGGCGGAAAGTGAAACCACAGATAAGGAGGACTACTGCACCTAATAGGTGAAAGTCAAGTAGAGTAAATAGTTATTTAATAGTCTCTCCTACCCACTGATTTGTGCAAGTTCTTTACATCTTCTGTTAAGAAAGCCCAATGCAGATTCTTACCTGCCTCTCTGAAACATTGCAGAGCGTGGCACTACCGCAAGTCATTTGCTTAAAGTACGGTCATAATAAAAAGTTGGGATGACCAGTTTTTAAATCTATCTCCATCCTTTGCTTCTCAGTTTTCCAGTCTTTGCTACTCATTGACAGTTTTTAGGTAAAGGATCATTCATCTAAAAATAGTCAGGATTTGTTACTTGCACTTTATCAACAAGATTCACTCCCAGCGTATTAAGTCTGGGCAGCTGTAGGTGACCTCTCTTGGCCATCACAAGGGTGAAAATGGGCCCTCTGTTTTTATTGTAAAGGAACTCAAGATATGACAGTTGAACCAATGCCTCGCCATAGAGTGCAAGGGGAGTGACAGAAAGAGTGACAGACATATTAAAGAGTAAGTTCTGTTTAGCAATTTTGGGTGAGAGCACTTAAAATTTTTAGCTCCATAGTTGTTTAGGAATGACAGTATGCTGCTGAGAAAGGCAGCCTACCCATTATAAAAAGGAATTTGTGTGCGAACTTAGAAAAAGCAGTCCTCAAAACTGGGAAAAAAAAAGATTCTTTACATATGTTATTTAAATAGTAACCCATTAACATTTTACACAGTCTTCAAATCACCTATTGCCACATTTGCTCATCAGCCCAATGTTTGAATCAAGGCTTCTGGACAGATTTTGTTTCACCAACCCTATAGAATGTCACAAGAAATTGGATTTCACATACATTTTTGTTATTGCTGTTGTCGTTGTCAACAGTGTCGTCATTTTTCCAAGCAATGAACTGTGCTGTCACAAAGATCAGCTTCAAACTGGAAAAAGATATCAAGATGAAGTCTTTCCTTAGGAAGATGCTCACTGCATGTGATAGCAAATGGCACCAAAATTTGCATTGATCTCATGATGGGCAGTAATCACTTAATATGTACTTATTATATACTAGAAACTGTGTGCATCATCTGTGTCTGACATATATAATGGACACTCAATAAATGTGTGTTGGTGGGAAAGAGGAAGGACTAAAGAAGGAAAAAAGAAAAGAAGGAGGGAGGGAAGGAGTGAAGGAAGAAAGCTTCATTAGAATTTATAACTTTTACTGAGCATTTACTTTTTTGTAGGTAATTTTAAGAACTTGAAAAACAAGTTCTTGAGCAGGTTGAAATACGCTTTTTTTTTCCCATTGGGGTGTATTGAAGCAGGCCTCAAACCTGACCAGAAACATGCCCAAACTGCCTTTTTATTTTTGCAACTTACAGCCTTCAATCATAACTAGCTTGCTGCCAACAACTAAGAATAATAGCTCAGAAGTAAAGAAGTAAGCAACATTGTTTTCCTCACTTCAGAGAAACTCTGAAATGATCCAGTTACCATAAGCTCCTTGCTTCCCCTTTTCCTTTCTCACTCTGAAGATTTGACATCAAGAGGCAACCCCTAAAGTGTAAATAAGAGTTTCCTCACAGATGGTATAAACAGAAGATGGATACAAAGGTTCAGGCCAGAACCCAGTTGTCATCTAAAGAGAGACATCAATCACCTCCAAAGCCTTTCCAAACATACATTACAAACAGGTTTCAGAATGTTTTATATGGGTTTGAGCCAGGTTTTTACCTTGTCCATATCCCCAAAAGATGATCCATCCAAGTGCCAGGAACATTCAAATAACAATAGAAATTATTTGATTATAAGAAAGAAGAGGAAAAGAAAATGACCAACCTTCCAATGACTCATACAGGGCCTGAGCAACAGGGTCAGGTTGGCCCACTGGAGAATCTATGCCATGTTACAGATTGAATTCCAACAAGCTATTTATTTGTGACTAAGCATGAAATCGGATTTATACTGTCTCCCATGTCAAATTGTTGTGGACAATTTCCCTTCATTATTTCAGATTTTTTTTTTCTCTGCTGGTGCTTCATATAAGCTCACAAAATAACTGTACTTTATAAGCTACGAAAGGAAATCTATGTCCTTTTATTTCTATGGTGTTGGAAGGATTTGGCGGGAATGTTACTGTTAACGGTTAGTGATCATGTTATTGTTGCTGTTATTATCATTATTACCAGCTTTAAGCTAATCCTCCACATCCACATACTTTTCATCTGCAAAACAATAAAGGCAAACAGCCATTCAAATGTAATTTGTGCTTCTTCCTTTGTTCCCAACCCATTCTGATTCCAAACTAGTTGTCACCCACCTCCTAACCCACAGCCTAAACTTTCAATTGCTGCTGATTGCTATCTCTGGGGCTTGATCTTGGAGGAAAAATCATAATTATCTTAAGAAATGCAGGAAAAAAAGTATTTAATACTCATTCAAATTTAATTTTAAAATACTTTAAAAATTATGACTCGAAATAAACTTTCTTAATCTGAGAAGTGACATCATCATAGACCTATAGGAATCATCATATTTAATGATAAAATTATAGGATAATTCCTATTTAAATCACAAATGAACAAGATGCCCACAATCCTACTATCAATGCTTCTATTCAATAATATGCTGAGGTCTTACAATAACGAGGTAAGAAAGTAAAATAAAATATATAAAAACTAGAAGAGACAAAATTGCCTTTTCCACATGACTGATCATCTACAGAGCATATTCAAGATAATCTGCAGAAAAGCTATTGAAACCAATAATAGAGTTCAGCAAAGTGGTTAGATGAAAGTAATTTGACTAGCTAAACATATTGAATTTTTACTGTAGGCCAGGCATAGTTCTAGGTACTTTCCATATATTTTTAACTAATAATATTAACTAGTTTGATAGCCACAACAGCCCCTTGAGAAAGTACAATTACTATTTCCAAAGAAAATTGATATACAAAAAGGACAACTAACTTACTGTTATAGATTGATTTGTGTTCCCCCAAAGAAATGTTGAAGCCCTAACCCCTGGTACCTGTGAATATGACCCTATTGAAAATCAGATACATGCAGATGTAATCAAGTTAAGATGGGGCTGTTAGGGTGGGCCCTAATCCAATATGACTGATGCTCTATAAGAAGAGGGAAATTCAGATACAGACCCACACAGGGAGAAAGCCATGGACAACAAATTCAAAGATTGGAGTTATGCAACCACTAGCCAAGGAATGCCGGAGATTGCCAGCAACCACCAGGAGCTTGCAAGAGGAGAGGAAGGATTCCCTCACAGTTTCCAGAGTGAACAACACCTCTGATTTCAGACTTTTAGCACCCAGAACTGTGAGACAATAAATTTCTCTTGTTTTAAGTCACTCAGTTTGTGGTCCTTTTTTAGAGCAGCCCTAGCAAACTAATAAACTTGCCAAGGATCCACAGCTAGAAAAATGACAAAGATCAGCATACCAAAATCAATATACTCTAACATGATAAACATAATTAACACGGCTGTATGTTAGATATGAAAGTTGTTAAAAGAGCAAATCCTAAGAATCCTCATCACAAGGAAAAATATATACTTTTTCTATTTCTTTAATTTTGTATCTATATGAAATGATGTTCACTAAACTTATTGTGATAATCATTTCATGATGTATGTAAGTCAAATGTATGTA
The DNA here is from genome assembly GCF_011762595.2 of Tursiops truncatus. Lineage (NCBI taxonomy): Eukaryota > Metazoa > Chordata > Mammalia > Artiodactyla > Delphinidae > Tursiops > Tursiops truncatus. Next base: position 106,246,601 of record NC_047034.1, on the reverse strand, counting down.
AGTCAAATCCTTATGCTCAAACATATATAGTGCTGTATGTCAATACATTAATAAACTAACAGACAAAACTTAAAATATAAATGGAGTTAGAATATGGTCATGAATTATATTATAATTATAAAAAATCATAATTATATAAAATTATAAAGATGTAAATTTTACCACAAATTAATTCCAGCAAAATGCCAAAGAGTATTTTTGAGGAACTTGACAAGCTGATTCTAAAATTCATGGGGAAAAATAAAGAACCAAAAATCACTAAATAATTTTGAAAAATAAGGTGAGAGACTTATTATACCATATATTAGAACTTAGAATAAAGTTATATTATTTAAGATGGCAGGATTTTGACACAAGGCTACACAAATAGGACAGGGAAACAGAAAAGAGAGACCAGAACTGACATACACTTATATAAAAATGTTGTCTATGTCTGAGATGATGTTACAAACCAGTTGAGAAGTATCAACTACTCAGAAAATATGGTCAAGAGCAGTAAGTTATCCAGGTATAAAAAAAAGAAATAGATTCTTACTTCACACCATATCAAAAATGAATTGGGAATAAGTGAAGACCCAAATGTAAAAAGAGAATGTTTAAAATATTTAGAAAAAAATAGAGAAGATATCTTAACAATTTCCAGGTAAGGACAGATCTATTTAGTAGTACTAAAAAAAGCACAAACCATAAAAGAAAAAATTAATACATTTGACATTAAATTTTAAAACTTCTGTTCAATGAAAGACAAAGTTAAAATGCAGTCTATAAGACTGGGAGAAAGTATTTGCAAAACACATAATTAACAAAAAGTTAACATATAATACTTGTACAGAAATCGTAGAAATGCATAAGAAAAAGAAAAAATGGATTAGAGAAATAGACAAAGAATATGAATGTACAAAAGGTACTCAACAGTATTAGTAATCAGAGAAATGCAAAGCTCATTAAATTTCATTTCATACTCATTTGATTGGCAGAAAAGAAAAAGTCTGATAATCCCGCTTTTTGGTAAAGATGTGAAGGAACAGAACTTTTAACACTGCTGACGGAAATTGAACTGGCAGAACACTGAAGTCAAGGCTATGAGTATCCTTACTCTCTGCAATTCATCTTGTAGTCATAGCCCCCAGAGAAACTCCTTCATGTGTGCACAAGCGGATATGTATAAGAATGTACATGGCAGCTTAATTTGTAACAGCAAAAATCTGGATATTACCTAAATACTCATCAACAGTAAATTCAATTAATTATGATTATAACCATACAATAAAATACCACATAGGAGCTATAATTATATATATATAAAATAAAATGCAGAAAGATATGTAAGAATTCCATTTATATAAAGTTTAAAACAAAGCAATATCATATACTATTTATTGATAGATACATGCATGATAGTACAAAACATTCATGGGAAAAATGAACAACAAGTTTAGGATAACGGTTTTTTTGGGCTGGAATAGTATTGGGAGGACTAGTCAATTATATCTACTATTTAGTATTGTAATTTTTAAATCTGTAGCAAAAATGGTAAAAGGTTAAGAGTTAACACAAGAGAGACTTGTGGGTGGGGGTTTGTTGTAGTCTTCTCTATAGTTTTCTGGGTGCTGGCATTATTTAATTTAAATAAAAAATGTTAATGTCTGTTGAAATTGGAAGGAACTCAATGTCAGTTTAAGTCCTAAATTCAGCACTTGCTGTTAAAATTTAGAGTCTGCCATCAAGTTCTATAAATAAGATAATAGAATGTAGGAATTATACTTAATCCTCTAATTACTCTCAGCTTTAATCAAGCCGTTATTAACATAATGTGTCTAGCTTGGGGTCTTAAAACCTGAGAGGTGATTTAAGGAAGAGTAATCAAAACAATGAAAAATAAGAAGGTGATATAAAGAAAGGCAAAGGGAACCGCGATGGTTTAGACTAGGGAAAGAAAGCAAAGAGGGGAAATACATTGAGTAGGATGCACAGTTTCCTACTTTTATATTGATGTCTGTGCCTCAATTAAGGCCTGAATAAAATTAGCTGTTTTTGATCTCTATTGCTATACAAAGGATCACTCTAAAACCTAGCGGCTTACAGCAATAATAATCATTTATTTTGCTCATGAACTGTCATTTGATCAGGACTTCAGTGAGGATGGCTCTTTGCCGCTCCATGTGGCATCGACTGCAACAGCTCACCTGCAGCTGGATCATCCACTTTCACAACTTGCATGCTAGCAAGTTGGTGCTGGCTACTGACTGGAGCTACGCCAGCACTGTGGGCCACAACCCTCAGTCCCTCTCCTTGTGGGGGCCTCTCCATGGGTTTCTTGGACTTCCTCACACCATGATGTCTGGATTCCAAGAGCAAGAGCCCCATGGAGGAAGTGTGTGACATTTTTATATGCTATCCTTAGAAGTCACAGAGTGACATTTCCACTGACCTCTAATTGATCCAAGATAGTCATAAAGACCCATCCAGTTTCTAGGGAAGGGGGTGTACACTTCACCTCTTGATGGGGGAGTGGCACAGTCATAGAAAGACTTTGGGTGGGAAGATATTGTTGCATTCATCTTTGTAAAATACAGTTTGCCACCCTGACCTCCTTGCTCAAATCTCTCTCAGGGTCAATATATTTTTCTCACTGCTCCCAGAAAGAGATCTGATCATACCATTCTCTTGTTCAACAACGAGGGAGAGTGTTTTCTGCTCGTCATCTTGCAAGTCTTCATAGAGTCAGAAGGTATATATAATAACTCATTGAGGATTTTGAAACATTCTCTCTGTGACCAAAACTTAGGAAAGGCTGACCAAACATACTAATGGTTCAGATGCTTTTCCTCTTGAGATCAGTTAAATAATGTGACAAAACATTCATATTTCATGTAACCTGGTGTCAAGCCTACGTGCAGACATATCAGCAACACAGGTGAACTTGGAGGAATTCAGACAGCAGTATTTCTGCCACACTCTAGACATTCAAACCGAATGTCATCAATCAAATCAGATTTTTAACTCGGAGAAAGACAAGAGAGGTCTTGGAAAGTTTCTCTTTGAAGTTCTTTAAGTTACTGATTTTTTCAGCAAAACAGTCAAAAGTGATATTTGTCAGTTCAGAGATCTGAGAGTTGGTCACACCATTAGATTTCCATTTTCACTGTACCCACCAAAATATATTGTCTTCTTGTTTTTTATTTTTTTAACCAAAATTAAGTGCCATTTTAAGCCATAACAAGTTCTATCAATCACTTCTTTCTTGTTGAAACTGTTAAGCATGCTACCTGAGTGGATACCACCTGGAGCTGACTGACATGTGATACTAGGTTGCCCTAGGGACAAATTTGACTAAGATGGTTCTTGGACTCTAACTCTATTAAGCTGAACTACATTAAACTGCTGAGAACCAAGCAGTGCTGGCCAACAAAAAATGCAAACTTCAAATATTTCAACATATATGCATTAATCAGATTGAGAAATGACCCAAGAAGTCAGAGATTTGATTCAAGGTTGGTCTAGAATGAGCCCTAACTGAAGATCCAAATGGCTTTTCCATGTACACAATGTTCTGATGTAAAAGCTCAGGAAAGTGGTACCACTGAGTCTTCAGTGAGTCAACACAAAGGGAAAAATAAGAAACTCTTGTTTATTTGGACTGTTTTTCCGCTGCTGTGTGAATTAGTCAATAAAATTTAAATATGACAGCCTATAAGAATAGATTTGATGTTATTGGATAAAGCCTTTGTGGATTTTTTTAATAGACTAAATTTAACTGGAATGGTTAAAGATTTTTGTTTATAAACTGTGAAGTGGAAAACTAATCCTGATTTATCCCAGAAGTTAGAAGTAATGAGAAGGATCCTTAGCAATACTTAATACTATAACTATGATTTATGAAATAGATATCCACAAAAAGTATGGCCAAAATGATTGGGAATTATGATTAGTATGACATAATAATGTCTGTGGCAGACTTTAGAAGGTAACCACCTATTTCATTTCTGAAAAAGAAAAATAAAAAATACCATATGCTCAGAAAATTAAAATTAACATCATTATTGGAGTATAATTGCTTTACAATGGTGTGTTAGTTTCTGCTTTATAACAAAGTGAATCAGCTATACATATACATATATCCCTATATCTCCTCCCTCTTGCGTCTCCCTCCCACCCTCCCTATCCCACCCCTCTAGGTGGTCACAAAGCACGGAGCCCATCTCCCTGTGCTATGTGGCTGCTTCCCACTAGCTATCTATTTTACATTTGGTAGTGTATATATGTCCATATCACTCTCTCACTTCGTCCCAGCTAACCCTTCCCCTCCCCGTGTCTGCGTCTGCATCTTTATTCCTGTCCTGCCCCTAGGTTTTTCAGAACCACTTTTTTTTTTTTAGATTCCATATATATCTGTTAGCATATGGTATTTGTTTTTCTCTTTCTGACTTACTTCACTCTGTATGACAGACTAGGTCCACCCACCTCACTACAAATAACTCAATTTCATTTCCTTTTATGGCTGAGTAATATTCCATTGTATATATGTGCCATATGTTCTTTATCCATTCATCTGTCGATGGACACCTAGGTTGCTTCCATGTCCTGGCTATTGTAAATAGAGCTGCAATGAACATTGTGGTACATGACTCTTTTTGAATAATAGTTTTCTCAGGGCATATGCCCAGTAGTGAAATTGCTGGGTCATATGGTAGTTCTATTTTTAGTTTTTTAAGGAACCTCCATACTGTTCTCCATAGTGGCTGTATCAATTACATTCCCACCAACAGTGCAAGAAGTTTCCCTTTTCTCCACACTCTCTCCAGCATTTATTGTTTGTAGATTTTTAATGATGACCATTCTGACTGGTGTGAGGTTATACCTCATTGTAGTTTTTTTTTTTAACATCTTTATTGGAGTATAATTGCTTTACAATGGTGTGTTAATTTCTGCTTTATAACAAAGTGAATCAGCTATACATATACAGATGTCCCCATATCTCTTCCCTCTTGCATCTCCCTCCCTCCCGCCCTCCCTATACCACCCCTCTAGTTGGTCACAAAGCACTGAGCTGATCTCCCTGTGCTATGCGGCTGCTTCCTAGTAGCTATCAGTTTTATATTTGGTAGTGTATATATGTCCATGCCACATTTTTTGGATTCGGTTCTTTGTGTTTTTTGATATTGAGCTGCATGAGCTACTTGTAAATTTTGGAGATTAATCCTTTGTGAGTTGCTTCGTTTGCAAATATTTTCTCCCATTCTGAAGGTTGTCTTTTCATCTTGTTTATGGTTCCCTTTGCTGTGCAAAGCTTTTTAAGTTTCATTAGCTCTCATTTGTTTATTTTTGTTTTTATTTCCATTTCTCTAGGAGATGGGTCAAAAAGGATCTTGCTGTGATTTGTGTCATAGAGTGTTCTGCCTATGTTTTCCTCTAAGAGTTCTATAGTGTCTGGACTTACATTTAGGTCTTTAATCCATTTTGAGTTTATTTTTGTGTATGGTGTTAGGAATTGTTCTAATTTCAGTCTTTTACATGTAGCTGTCCAGTTTTTCTAGCGCCACTTATTGAAGAGGCTGTCTTTTCTCCATTGTATATTCTTGCCTCCTTTACGAAACTTAAGGTGACCATAGGTGCATGGGTTTATCTCTGGGCTTTCTATCCTGTTCCATTGATCTATCTTTCTGTTTTTGTGCCAATACCATACTGTCTTGATTACTATAGCTTGGTAGTATAGTCTTAAGTCCAGGAGCCTGATTCCTCCAGTTCCATTTTTCTTTCTCAAGATTACTTTGGCTATTCGGGGTCTTTTGTGTTTAAATACAAATTGTGAAATTTTTTGTTCTAGTTCTGTGAAAAATGCCAATGGTAGTTTGATAGGGATTGCATTGAATCTATAGATTGCTTTGGGTATTATAGTCATTTTCACAATGTTGATTCTCCCAATCCAAGAACATGGTATATCTCTCCATCTGTTTGTATCATCTTTAATTTCTTTCATCAGCGTCTTAGAGATGTATAATTTTAAAACACATTAACTTCATTTGATATCTTTGGGAATAAACATGAGTTTAGGATAAAGCCTTTGTGAGTGTTTTGGAGGAGTACAAAGTTTATCAGAATGGTTAAATGTTTCTGATTAAGTTTTAGCATTTCTCATGTCTTTTTATAAAGCCTCAGTTCTACTTGATGTGCTCCTAGTTGAGTAATTTAACAATGAAAGGATAAAAATTGCATGGAGTTTAATATGCACAGTATACTACTCTAAGCTTCTCTTCCAAGTGCAGCAAGTAACTAATAGCATAGCCCTCTGAGTATGTGCAGAAGGCTAGCTGTTTTTTGTACCCAGCCATGCAATTTCATCCCAATATTCTTCTCTCCAACCACAACAGTTTGTCCAGAGAAAAAATTCACACTTATTTTTTCACAGGTGGTGAAAAGAACCCCATGATCACTATCTCACCCACCACATTTGAATCTGTACTGTTCATATTTCTTTGAATTCCTCAAAACTTATATGTAGTTTGCTCTATATTATCTTTAGGTAACACATCTATCAGCATTTCTGCAAGTGTGCTCTGTGGAAGTCTAGCTCCACAAGATGTTAATAAAATTATTATGACATAAAAGAGTGTCATGTCAATGCTGGGTTAAGCAAATTTATTTATTGTTATTCTCATCAGAATTTTTGTATACCAGTATACATTATAAATCTTCTAGGGGTTATATAGCCTGTATAATTTCTCAAAGTTGTTTCAGTCATGGAAGCCATTTTGCAAAAATGCCTCAACAAACTAGAACACAAATTTAAGTCATTTCTTTTATTTTTTCTTTCTTTTCTTTTTTTTTTTTTTTTGTGTTACGTGGGCCTCTCACTGTTGTGGCCTGTCCCGTCATGGAGCACAGGCTCCAGACGCACAGGCTCAGCGGCCATGGCTCACGGGCCCAGTCGCTCCATGGCATGTGGGATCTTCCTGGACCAGGGCACGAACCCATGTCCCCTGCATTGGCAGGTGGACTCTCAACCACTGCGCCACCAGGGAAGCCCTAAGTCATTTCTTATAATATTCTTCATACTAATATAAACTATGCATTTCTTAATTATAGAGTTCCTGTCCGAGATTCTTATTTATCCCTCTCTGATTCTAATAACATCTAATCATTTATTGGGGGCTTTATTTATTCAATAAATACTTATTAAATTAGTATGAATTTAATAAGGACATGATCAAAACAATAGAAGAAAAATATCCAGGTGTACAAATATCTTGTACACCTATTAGTTAAGGTTAAATATCTGGATGGATTCACTGTATCTGCCAACTCAGCTGAAGTTCCTTTAGCATTTTTCCTGACAGGACAGTTCTTTCCATTGTTGCAGTCTCTGCTTCAGTGTCCTGGGCTGGCATTTTCTCAATTAAAAAGAAAAAAACCTATCAACAGGATTCTATTTTCCTTCCAGCTTCCACAAATTTGTTGAAATACCTCACTCACAACTGACATCCCTCTCTTTCTCTTGTTTTATTCCTTTGTATTTCCTATATTTTCTTTTCTTTTCAGACCTACTAATTCTCCAAGTACTATCCTGAGTTTTGGAGACAGAGAAATGAACAAATTTTAAAATATCCCTTTGTAGAAAACAAACTTATGGCTACCAAAGGGGAAAAGGGTGGAAGAATAAATTGGGAATTTGGGTTTAACAGATACACACTATTATATACAAAAATGATAAACAAGGACTTACTGAATAGCACAGGGAACTGTACTCAGTATCTTGTAATAACTTACAAAGGAAAAGAATATATATATATATATATATATATATATATATATATCTGAGTCACTTTGCTGTACACCTGAAACATTGTAAATAAACTACACTTCAATTAAAAAAATGAATAAATAATTTTTAAAATGTCCCTTGCCTTATGGAACTTACATTTAGTTAAAGGATGTATCAATTTACACATAAACAAATAAATGTCAAGATTGCAGATAATGATAACTGTTAATGAAGAAAAATAAAAACAAGATGATGAACTGGAGAGTTTCTTGGGGGTGAGAAGACGGATTGTGGCATTTTAGAATGGTGATCAGCATGATTTCTCTGAGAAGGTGACATTTGAACTAAAGGAATATGAAATGAATCTTTGTCCTTTACAATTTCTCTTATCCTTTGTATTATTTATAATCAAAATAATGCTTGTATATGGTAAATATATATGTATACCAAAAAGTTGATAATAAAAACAATTGTTGCCCTAACCCACACCATCCTAGCTCCAAGTCCAGAAGCATCCCCTTTTAATAGTTTATGATTTTTGTTTTTCTGACAATTATCATTATACGAAAACCACAGGTGGAGGTTGACAGAGCAACAGATGGAAAGATCCTGGGTTCCTCAATGATCTTGAAGCCACTATATCAGCCCTGAAGCTCCTTCTTTCATGTGGGAGAAAAATAAATCTATCTTAAGCCTCTGTTATTTGGAGATATCTGTTACTTGTGTCCAAATCTTAAGTGATACAGGCTCCAGTGTTATAACCCCTGGCAACTCAAAGGAAAATACTCCATGCATCTAAGTCAAATGCACTGTTTTCTATCTCTAGAGTAATTGCTCAAAATCATGCTACATTTTCGCTTGCTTTCTATTTGGAGTGTGACATCCCTGTACAGTTTTTTGCTTGTTTCTCCTTTTCTAATTCTCTTTTCTGTTTTCTTAAAAGAGAAGAAACATACCTGCTTCACCCTGTCTTCCATGACATCAGCTTTGAACCTATCCTACTTAATCTTTGGAATCTGTTCCTTTCTTCTACTTTGAGTCATGTTTCAAGTGGGATTCAGAAGCTTTTAGGACAACTGTCCTGTTGCAGTGTCTTTTCCTTGGACTCTTGGTTGAGTTCCATAGTTTATTTTATGCCCCATTTTTCTCTTTCATGGATTTTATCCTCCTTGGTCCAGAGTGCACCATAAAGTAATTTTCTAAGCAAGAGCACCTGCAAGTAAATGTCCCAGGTCCTTGTAGGTCTGAAAAAGTCTGCTTTTCACTTCATACTTTGATTGATTGTAACTTTTTCATAGAATTTTGCAGGCTTTGTTTTGTTCTATTGTCTTCAAGATTCCATACATTTGGAATTGTCAAATGTCAGCCTGATTCTTGTTCCCTTATTTTGACCTGTATTTTCTCTCTGGAAGCTTCTCAGACATACTGCTTATTCTTGATATCTGAAGTTTCATGATGCTGCGTTTGGATGTGGAGCTCTTCTTGTACTTATTTATCTCAACACTGGGTGGAATTTTTCAATAAGAAAGATTTGTGTCTTTCTATTCAGCTCTGGATATTTTTCTTCTATTGTTTGGATCATGTCCTTTCCTCTGTTCTTTCTTGTACACCTATTAGTTAAGGTTAAATATCTGGATGGATTCACTGTATCTGTCAACTCAACTAAAGTTCCTTTAGCATTTTTCCTGGCAGGACAGTTCTTTCCATTGTTGCAGTCTCTGCTTCAGTGTCCTGGGCTGGCATTTTCTCAATTAAAAAGAAAAAAAACCTATCAACAGGATTCTGTTTTCCTTCCAGCTTCCACAAATTTGTTGAAATACCTCACTCACAAATGGCATCCCTCTCTTTCTCTTGTTTTATTCCTTTGTATTTCCTATATTTTCTTTTCTTTTCAGACCATTGTGTTCAGTCTGCCATCTTGCCAGAACACTTTAAGTTTACCTTAGGTGACAGAGTTGACATAAAACCGCTGCACCAATTTCTCAGCAATGCTATTTTTAAATACAAGCATGTGTTGGACAACCTGAGTAACACCAAAACACAAGTTTAAGTATTTGAGTATTTTATCATTGTAAAATAGGATACGAAGGGCATAATACAAACAGCTTTTCTTTTCTTAGAAAATAAAACAATGAATAGAGTGCTATTCTTCTGTTATTTTTTATTTTCATGTAGAATGTAGCTCTTGAACTTATATTGCTTCTAAAACATTTTTTTAAATTTAGGTGATATCTTAAAAGCTTCTATGTGAAGAAGCTTAAATGATGTTCAGTAGAGATTTTCTGTGTCCTTGGACCATTTCTGATTTCTTTAAGACATGTTACCCACTGTGATATTAACGTATTACTATAAGAGTTGTAACAGCAGGAGACAGGTTTTTTCCTTCCTCAAGAGAGATGGAAGGGATGTGTGCCTACACTCTGTATGAGAATTTCCTTGACATCTAACTTATATACTCTTGGCAGTATAAGTGTTACAGTACCATTTCTACACTTGAGTGGACTTCTAATGAACTTAAGGATATGTAAGCAAAACATATTTTTATATGTCTATAACTCTCACAACTAGCTGTTTATAGATGACTGGAATATATTTATTTAATAAATATTTGTGCTGAGCACTATATTTTGCCCAGGGATACCACAGTAAACAAGACAGTATGCCCTTGAGGGGCTATTACGTATAATGAAGGGATACAAATAACTATATTGCAAATTTCCAAAACATGTGATAGTGCTATTGTGGAGTAACCATAAGAGGCCATAAGATCATATAAAAGGAACAGTGAACCCCATGGTAAAGGATGGGGAGCTTAGGTGAGAGATGGCCTCCTGAGAAGGTTACTCCTAACCTGAAACTCAAAGGACCAGCACAAATTAGCCAGGGGAAGGAAGTTGAAGTAGACAGGATAAATGGAACATTCCAGGTGTTTGGAACAATATGTGTGAAGGCCAGGAGGCACCAGTCGTGAACCACAAACAAAGATGGCAGGAGATGAAAGTGAAGAAAGAAGCAAAGGCCAAACTCTAAAACGTTTTCAGTGTACCATATCAAAGAAGGTGAACTTTGTCTTAAAACCAGCAGAGAGAACTATGCTCAGTATGGGCTCTAATCCTTCACATTCTCTTCGAGCAAGGACTGATTTTTTTCTACAGATGAGCTAATAATGTGACAAACTTTCATAACAGGCTTCATTACGAATTTTGTGTGCAAGATACTATACCTGGCAGGTAGGAAGTAAAAGCATTCAACCTCAGGAATTAATGTGAAAATAGGTCACTGCTACATAGCCGCAAACATTCTGAGGAGAAGGAAACATATATAGTAGAAGCACGGGGTGGTAGAAGATAAAACTGAAATGTTATGTTACAGCCTAACATTATAGTAAGGATTTAGACTTTACATAATAAATGTGCTACCCAAGTTTTATTGAGCAAGGATGAGACCTGACTGCATGTGTGTTTTACCCAAAATGTGTATTCCTACTCTTTATTATACATGTCAGGAAATATATCACTTGACTTGAAGCAATTTAAGCTTTGCTTTTCTTTTAGTTAATTAAGGACCTGGGTTGTCTAAATGAGCTGCTATGGCTTAATTTAAATATTGATCCCTGCTCAGCATTCTCTCCAAATTCAAATTGAACATTTATTCAACTTGCCCTCAAGGAGCTCACAGTCTACAGTTACAACCAAAAGTGGATTTCACAAGCCCCCATCATATTTTTCTCTGTTATTATTCAAGGATGGTGAAACTGGATAGGCACCAAATATCATGGTAACCCCATGGTGCTTTCTACGTTTCTCCATCCTCTTCTCTGGGCTTCTCATTTAGTAATCAACTTAAAGGCAGTGGTTTAAGTCAACCAATATTCCTTCTCCCACAGAAACTATTAAAATACCATTTGTCTTCTAAAAACCAAAAATCCCTTTCTAGCTCCTTCTCACAAACATGAGCAGATTCAGTTGCGTGGACACGGACTTTACTCATTTGGGAGAGGGAGGAGGACTCTTTAAGAAAATAGAACACAAAATTATATGTACAAATTCCTAGGTTTCCTCCTTGGAAGAACTTGGGAAGTGTCCTTACAAGTAAAAGGTCAAGCTTTATTAGTTTCATGAGAAAATTCTCCTCTCGTGAAGAGCAAATATTTAAACATGGAATGTATTGTATTTTCAAGAGTTATCAATAAAATTATACCTACATTGGCCACTTGGGTATAAAAAATATATCAGAAACATGGAGGACTGTTAAAAGCCCCTGCTTTCTTCCATAATCACCTACATTTTCCAAAACCTTGACATGTCACAGGGAGCAGTTCTCATCTGAAAATTCAATCAATAGGAAAATTTTTATGCATGGCCTCTCCTCTCCATTTCACTCCCTGTCTTTTAACTATTTACTGATTCTAGATTCCAGTCCCCAGCATTTTAGCAATGGACCTTTGCTCCATATCTATCCGTTCAATAAGTTCTACCCAGAGAGGGAGGCCATTTTCAAATGCTGGCACTGAGATAGCTGAGATAATAAGGTAGACGAGATGTGTTTTATCAGGTAGAAACAAAACAACAGGGGGAAAAAAACTGTTTGGGGCAGTATCCTTAAAAGTCTAGTTCTAAAGCCAATGTTGGCTGCTGCATTTAGCTGCTTAGTTCCATGGAAACAAGTTGTATGACTCTGCAGATGAAAGGCTGTAGACCTCTGGAATATAAGCAAGTAGCACCTCGTTATACAAATAGAAGCAACTCAACTATTCATGCCCTCAAACTGAGCTCAGTGTTCTGCTGCATTTCAAAAATATCTGTCTGTTCCAAGAGAAGAAACAGGAAGTTTTGTTAATTATCTCTCACAACCCACCAGTTAGTTTCCAGAAAAATCACTAAAGCCATCTTTCCTGAATAAATTTAATAAGTAAGTTACAAGATGCAGCACAGTAGATAAACCTTACATTACTCCTTTTTAAATGAACCAAATCTAACAGTTGGCCAATTGCACACTTGCTTCCCCTAAGCCCCTTCCCATACCTTCAGCACACAAAAGACATAATTATTTTCTGTACACAACTTTTTTTCATATGACAATATTGATTAATAAAGTAATATCACACTAGACACATGCAAAACACTAGATATTATGCAAGCACTTGAGAGATATTTTCTGATTTATTAGCACTGAGTATAATTAGCTTCAGGATTTCATTAAAATATCTCACAAATTTTCACACTATTAGACAAAATAGATTCATGGAAAATATTTTGCTGTTGGTTATTAGCTAATTTAAATAGGTATCTCTAAAACTTCTTCCTCAGTCTAATTATGTCTTCTTAACTAAGATTTCATAGCAGAGAGCTATAATAGTATTAAGGATACACATGCCCAGTTGGACTCCTGCCATTATTCTATAAATCATTGCCAATTATGCCAATAAAGCAGCCTGGACATTGATTGATTTCTTAGTTATGCTGTCAGCTGTTCTTTGACACTTCATTTTCCTTCAAATGTCTCAACCATGGTCTAGTTTCCTGAAACCATGATGGTTTACATTCCTCCCAAAGAGACAGTGGTACACATCTGTTGGTGAGAAAAAAGAATTTAGAAATTCAGTGAAACCTCATTAATTCCACCTAGATGTTGGGGAGGATTACCCAAATTTGTGAAAACTCTAAATTGTGAAAGATTTTTTTTAAATACAAAGTAGGGTTTTTTTCCCTACTTTTGTATATCCATAACAACTCAAATTAATCTAACAAAGAATCCCTTTTTGAGGTGCTCAGAGTCTGTGAAATATATGGTAAGTTTATAAAAATGTAACAAATATTTAGCATTATCATGACAATTGACAGCAAACTACGGTCACATCCTCACTAGCAAAGAGAAGCATAATATTATGGAAACTTTGGTGCAATAGCTCTTTTATTTTTAGTAGAATTAATTATTTGCCAAAACTTAAATGTGTTTCTGATCAAATATCATAGTTCAAGGCGGAATATTTGATATTTATTCAGATATCAGCCAATAGACCCAGCTGGAAAACAAAGTGAAAGAGTGGGAAGCCAAACTTGGGTTCAAATCCCAGCTCTAACCTTCACTAGCTCGATAGGATTTATCTATTAATTCAGTCAACAAATATGTATTTAACAGCTACTCTGGGCTACAGATTATAGTGGTGGTGGTAAGACAAAGTCCCTATTTCATGAAGGTTAAATTCTCTAGATGGGGAGAAGAAAATAAATAAAGGAACAAAATAACATCAGATAATGTTAAGTCGTAAAGAGTGAGTGGAGTGACGGTTGGAGTGGGGAAACGTGTTAGGGAAGACCTCAAGGAGCAGATGATGCCCCACTTGAGATCCAAAGACAGGGAGGGCCAGTCACACAAAGGCTAGGATGGGGCAGATTATTCAAAGCAAATGGAACAGGACAATGGTCCCGAGTTGGAACAAGTACGGTATGTTTAAAGTAAAGAAATAAGACTTACTCTCTCTGAGTGACAAATATCTTCAGATGTGAGATGGATATAACAGTAATGCCAATTTTGCAGGATTATTGTAGAGATTTTGTTCACAATGTCCCTCAGCAGTACCCAGTACATCTTAGACACTCAAAAAAGTAAATATTATTATTATCATTATGTTTGATGTTTGAGGCACTTTATCTACAGTGCCAAAACTGAGTTTTGCTTTATCTCCTCATAGAAGCAGATACTCGTATTTAATTTCAAATACCTGTGAGAATATCTTTTAATTTTAAATACCCAGGAATATATGTCTGCCATGTTCAAAACATTTTAATAAAAACCAGCATTGAAAGGTGCTCCACAAACCTTGCAAACGTGCAGTAAAAATTGACACTGATAAAGTGGCAATGTGTCCACCCGGGTCATTTAAAAATATGCACATTCTCTGCACTATCAATACAAAAATGTTCAAACGTACAGACTGTGTCAGAATTGCTGCACCACTGTAACTAGAATTAAGTGTTCATAATACGCTTTCTAAAGTAGCAGCTAAACCTGTTAATTGTACTAAGCATAATCAAATTCATAAGCATCCCTCTTAACATTTAACTTTAAGTCACCCCTGGGTGATAACCAGCTCAGTCATACTACTTCATAATCATTGCCCTAATATTTACTAAAGCCTAAGCTACTTAATTCTTCCAAATAATAAAAATGTCTGTACACCAATAAAGCTACTTTCAAATACAGTTCAAATCAAATAGGCAAAACCTTGGGGTCATAGAAGAGAAAAAACAAATAGTTTCTAATTCAGTAAGAAATATTACTAATTAAAAGAATCCATCTTCTTTATTTAAAAATTCTCTAACACAACATTGTAAATCAACTATACTCCAATAAAATTTTTTAAAAAAGAAAGAAAAAGAAATTCTAGTTGTCTAGAGATAAAATGAAAACTTGCAGACATGAATTACCTTCTCTCTCTGGGTTCTTTGAGATCCACAAGCCACAGAGAAAATAAATCATCTCATTTTCACTTAAATGTCTGTGTCTCAAAATCAAAAATCAAAAATGAAAATAAATTTGGGGAACAGCAGCATTGTATTATAATCCAACATATAAAATAGATATCCATGAGCCCATAGCTATATAAATAAATGATTAAATAAATAAATAAATGAGAGAGAAGATACAAATCTACCATGAAGAAGATTTCCAAATAATCTATATAGATACTCTCTCCACAAGGAGATGAAGCGTAACTCTTCACTTCTTGAGTGTCAACTACACATAGTAACTCCCTTCTAAAGAGTGAGTATGGGAAGTAGACCAAAGAGTAACTTGACAATGGAGAAATCTGGCAAGCACTACCTCAGCCAGGTCAGGTAATCAAGGTCAACATCAAGTGTTGAGTCATACTGATAGTATGCACCTTTGAGACGATGCTCTGAGAAATGATGTGCTGAGAATGGCCCTTTACCTCTGTGGTCTTCTTCCTAAAAACCCATAACCTCAGTCTAATTATGAGAAAAACATGAGAGAAATCCCAATTGAGGGACAATCTACAAAATACCTGACCAGCACTCCTCAAAACTGTCAAGGTCATCAAAAACAAGGAAAGTCCAAGAACTATCACAGCCAAGAGGAACCTAAGTAGATACAGTGACTAAATGCATGTGGTATAATGGATGGGATTCTAGAACACAAAACGGACGTGGGGTAAAAACTGAGAAAATCTGATTAAAACATGAACTTTAGCTTAAAAAAAGAAAACAATGTGCATTCACAAGTCTCCTAAATCTTTTGAAATGACCCTAAGAGAACCAGGAGTAAAATACACTATTTCCATTAATTGATTTTCTTTTTTCTAGCACATATTATTGGTTAAGTCAACATAAAAACACTATCAGAGGCTTCCCTGGTGGCACAGTGGTTGAGAGTCTGCCTGCCGATGCAGGGGACACGGGTTCGCGCCCCGGTCCGGGAAGATCCCAAATGCCGCAGAGCAGCTGGGCCCGTGAGCCATGGCCGCTGGGCCTGTGCGTCCGGAGCCTGTGCTCTGCAACAAGAGAGGCCACAACAGTGAGAGGCCCGCGTACCGCAAAAAAAAAAAAAAAAAAAAAAAAAAAAAACACTATTGGACTTCCCTGGTGGTGCAGTGGTTAAGAATCCACCCGCCAATGCAGGGGACACGGGTTCAAGCCCTGGTCCGGGAAGATCCCACATGCCACGGAGCAACTAAGACCGTGCGCCACAAGTACTGAGCCTGCACTCTAGAGCCCACAAGCCACGACTACTAAAGCCCGTGTGCCTAGAGCCTGTGCTCCACAACAAAGACAAGCCACTGCAATGAGAAGCCCGTGCACTACAACGAAGACCCAACGCAGACAAAAATAAAATAATTTTTTAAAAACTCATTAAAATAAAACATAAAAACACGATCAATAACTGAGAAGTAGCATTTGAGGAAAGCGTCAGAGTTATCAACACTGTATCCTCATAAGATGTCTTCAACATTTACTGATTTATATAGCAATGGTAACATTTTTGAGTGATCTATTTGTAGAAACAAGAAAAAAAACTCAGGAATCTCAACTACCCCCTAGGAATTGCTCTCCTTCTGTGGAACTCTTCCTAGTGTGAACCATTATGAAGAAATACTGATATTAAATATTGGCAGACTTTTATTTAGTACTTCCTCTATGCCAGGGACCATTATAAATCCATATATATATATAAATTTATTTAAGTCTCATACCATCATCATCATTGTTATTATGTTCATTGTACTAATGAGGAAATTGTGGTACCGAGAAGTTAAGTAACTTAGCCAGTAACCAGACCAGTAAGTGACAGAGCCAATTTTTTAACCTGGAAAGTCTGGTTCCAGAGCATGTGCATTAGTTTTCTAAATGGGCTACACAGCATCCCCACTTCTTTCCCCTGAGCCCTCTGAGCCGCTGGAAGTCTGCTGTGATAGCCTCCCTTGCCCCATGCTGAGTACTCCCTTTGTCAGCCACTACCACAAACTTTGGGAAAAGTTAACAGGATTTCTGAGTAGGCAGATCAGTTTCTTGTCCATGGCAGCTTAGTTCTCCAGGAAGCCTATTCTGATACAGAGCTTAGTGTGCAGGATGTTTATTAAGGAGTGCCCAAGGGACCAGCACGGGTGGAAAGGACTGGTCGAAAGCACATGTGGGCAGAGGGAGAAGTCAAGCTCTGATGCAGACCTAACCAACCTCCACCAGGGCTCTGGGTCTAAAATGGCCCTTAGAGTTATCTTCAGGTGGGCTGAGATGGCCAGACTTTCAGAAATTGCATGATAAATTACCTGGTCACCCTACCTGAGACCCACCACAATCAGTGCAGAAGAAACAAACTCTTCAGTTCCCTCAGTAGCTGTGCCTATTCTAGAGCATGTGTCCTGCGTTCCCCATGGGTAGGGCCCATTTGGAGTGTGATTTCATCAGACAGTTATCTCCATCTCTACCCAAGCATGAATTTCAAGCATGAAGTTTAAAATTCCACCATCAGAAATTCATACTTCTTTCTATTTTAAAGTTTTGGTCATCAAATCACTGTAACCAAATTGCAGATACCTCTCCGAAAAGGCAATATAAACCATTTTCAGCTAATCTTAGTGGACTTTAACTGATTGTGGCTGAAAGCAGAAGAGAAAACACTTAGAAAGAGAAATGGGGCACTAAAAAAAGAAGTAAGAGAGTGCCAAAAATAAATACTATCTTACTTTACAGCTTTACTGAGAGTTAACTCTGCCCCTGAGTTCTCACAAAGAGGCTACTCTCTTCTCTTTTCCTACATGTCATTTGAGTGCCCTCAGGCCTCTAGAAAACAACATAAAGACATTTTATGGAACATCATATGTCTCATAATTGCACTGTAGTGCATAAAATAGAGTCTATTTCTCTGAAACCGATCTCTTCCCAATTGGACAATGTTTATTCCTACTTGGATCTTCTTGATTTCTGTTGCATAATGCCAGAGATATCTTTGACTCCAACTTCCTAGCAGATTGTGAGCTCCACAAATATAACTAAGGATTTAATATGTGCCCTTATATTTACAGATGTCAATGCAAGTTGAAGAAGATGTGAAAATTACTGGAAACCAATTTACAGCAGCTGAAGCAAATTAGGACTTTAGGGCTCATTGCAAACTTAAAAAAAAATTAAAAAGAAAGTAATGAAACAACCACCTCTAGGCAAACCATATGTGCCATTCCAAATCTGTATTAATGGAACTATAGCTATACATTAAAGTGAATTTAATTTCTACAGCAAAGATCCTAATAGTGATATGTACAGATTATAACCCTTTATTCTCAGTGTGAGTTCCCCAAAATTTGTACAGTGATTTAGAGGTAGGTTCTATAGTGGCTTTACACTCACATGTTTAAAAGACCTCTACATTATTTGTTACACTGCCCAAAGATCAATGTTCTTTTTGAAATTCAGGAAAATGATACATTTTATTTTGCCAATATTGGAAAACTTAACTACCTACAAAGAACAGTCAAAGTAGTTGGCCTATATATCTTGACAACAACTGAGATTTTTAGCAATTACCAAAAATATATCAAAACTTGAAACATTGGTAATAGGTCAAAAGCTACCTTCTTCCAATATTAATAATAATCTAATGGGGTCATAATTTTCATACATATTATGAAACTGGCTAGAGAGTGTGGCACCTCTGAACAAAAATGAAGATCCAAAGGAATTTTCTGCTCAGATGAAACCAAAAACGACCCTTCAAATGAGCAAATCATGCACCAGCTCTCATCAACGTACAACAGAGCAAAAAAGATTACGTGCAGGCATGTCACATAGGTCCACTTGACCTCACCAAGTTTTAGCGAGTTGGATTGTGACTCATAAGCCTTGCTCAACTCTCAGAACTGATCCACCCATTTCAGACTTTCTCTGAAAGATTCTCCATCTCCGAATACTCACGTTTTGCAAAGTCAGTTTAGTGCAAAAGAAAAAAATATGGAAAAATCACTGTGGATGAGAACTGAGTCAAGACCTAATATGTCTTATCCTCATCAGTATGATTTTCTTCTGATTCTCAACCACATTCACATGTTTAATTTCCTCTGGTTAAACTTTTTATCTTCCAAGTGGTTGTTCCACACGTGAAAAGAGAGCCAAATTGCCAGGTTTCTCTTCAACTTACCTCACCATTGACCACACTTAGCATTTTCAAATATGTTATTAACAACTACAGTTCACTATTACCTTGAATTAAAGGACCATTAAAGTAAGACTGAAAAAGAAGATGTGGATTACCCAATTATCCCGAATATTTGTAAACTGCTATTATGAGTACAAATTACAATTCCTATAATAATGCTCTGATTTTATCTACCATATTTGAAATGTACTTGTTGATATTCTTATTGTTACCTATGATTTAGGATGAAACATTATCAGAGTTTGACCCTGTAACTTGCTTTCTAAAGAAGAATCAGCTGCTCTTTGATTCCTTCAATTGCTGGTGATCAAGGTTGCTCTTAAACATTTGAAGATACTGGCACCAAAATCTACCAATCACTAATCATAATACATGTCTCTCTGGAACACTCCATTACCAGGGCATATACATGTCTCTCTGGAACACTCCATTACCAGGGCAATAAAAAATGATGGCGCTTTTGAGTACAGCATCAGTATTTATATACTGTAGATAGTTTCACAGTTGAACATGTCATTATGTATATGCCTAGCAGTTACAACAATGTTCCCTGTTTAGTGATGACATACTATAGGAGAGTACTCATAGTAAACTGACTAGAAGTAATTAACACACTATTATCATGAGATGGACACTCTGACACTAAAAATCCTATTAGTAACAACATTAAATGATCCTTTGTATATTACCTACTCTAGGATTAGATGCTCTGAGGTCAATTAATTAAAAAATTAGACTGCCTCACAATTACACTAGCCCCTTATTCCTGTTTAATATGTTGAATGTCCATGTGTGGTTTTAATTATTTTGCATCAGTAAATACTCAACATGTATTTTACATAAATTGTGATGGTCTCAGAAGTTTTGATCCATGAGGTATACTGCTCACTTAATTGCCTTGTCATGTAATTCCCTTAGTAGGTCTCTTGCAAAGTTCTCTCAATTTCTTCATTTCTCTCCATGTGTGTGGTACAGAATTCTTTCAACACATGATATGCACCTATCAGAAGTTTCACTACTTGTTTTATTAAAAGCATGGAGGGTGTGATTTCCAATCCTTTATAATTTCCGGATTTACTAATTAAATTGCTTCAGTCGTGTCAAGGCACTTTTTATCACTTAGAATATTAAAAGCAGAACTTTTGGGAGAACAAAGTCAATCAGAAAAACTCTAAAAGCATGAAAAAGTGTTTCCTGTGTTCGGATGACTTAAGAGGAGCTCAAAGGAAATTCACCAAATTTAAATAAAAATTCATTACCCTAAAGAAAATAAGCAGGCAAATTAAAGCCACAGCAGCCGGCCCCCTGAAAACAAGCGTAGGTAAAAGGCAGCCCCACCTACAAGGGACACACTCTCTTACTATTCTTATTATCATCTTTTTTCCAAGCCCCTAAATCTGTTGACATGCATAGTAAATTCTTCATCTGACATGGTCAGGAAATAGGGTGTTTTGATTAATGTGTTGCACCAGGGAGACTGGAATTAAACATTTTCAAACACCTATATGTGGCAAGCATGGTCCAATGTATTTTATATCATTTAGTCCTCACCTCACTGCAAGGTAGGCATTGTTATGCCCATTTTTCAGATGTGAAGACCAAGGGTGAATGATGTTACATAACTCTTCTGAAATCACTGGGCTAGCAAATGAAGAGCTGCAGTGTAAATCAAGTTGTTTGATTCCAAAGCCCCTACTTTTTCATTTGCCACGTTGAACATATACATCACACTATTTACAAATGATCACTTTCCAGAGAATTATACTATGACTAAAATGTGGATCATGAGAAATACAATTTATTCCCTTTGAAGATTCAAAAGCATTTAAGAATTTTGTCATGCCTGTGTGTCACCATTAGAAACCTTAGTCATCCTTTCATTATCAATATATCAGAAGTGCCTATTAACAGAGGTTTATGATGAATGGATGACAAGGAATATACCTGTACATGTACATTCTTTCTATAGGAACGTGACAAATTTCGGACTTCCAAGACTATCTGAGTAACCATTTCACTCATGACTGTACATTAAAGTGTGATTTCTCATTAAGCATGATTATATGGAATAGTTTGCACATTGCCCTCACATGAAGCTTTAGAATTTATTCAATGCACAGAGCATGACATGCCCCTCATCATACTTGCCCTTTAAACTTCATTGCACATTAGGTCCAAGCTTAACATCCAAATTCCCAGAGAGCTACTGTTTTTCATCTTTAATTAGGGGATGGTCTCAAGTAGCTCCTCACATCACCCAAAGGAAAAGATTGTTTCCTTTGTTTTTCCAATTTGTCAGACTAAAGATAACCTTAAACAAAGTCACTTTTATCACATTACCATCCTAGGACCAAATACTGCTCAGCTCCTCTAGGTGGAATTTGGATTTTTTTAAAAGTTCTTAATGATTGAAGTTTTCTGGACACAAAACATAGATGCTGTAACATTAGTCTTTCCAGCCCTGGCTGTGAGTTGTGGAGCAATTTGGAAGACAAAGAGGCCTCCCTGGGCTTCCTCAGCTCTTCCTAGCATTTGGATAGCTGCCTGCTCCACTCAGCTGAACCTGATTTCTCGCACCCTAAAATTGAATCTCAGTGGACACCCGATCTCGTGCCAAATACAAAGTTTCAATCATTTCTGTTTCGATATCTTTGTATTTCTGCATTGCTACAGAGGGTCAGAATGGGCAAGTTGATAAGGCAGAAAAAAAAATAATGTGCAATCTATGCATATTCACAGTCTATATGAATCTAGATCTACTGGTGTTTTCTCCCCAAGTTGCATTTTAAATGCTATGGATTCATGCCATAGATGGAAAACCTTCCTCTTCCGATGACATAGCTAAAACTAGGATAAATACCATTCTGATTTACAGGAGCTTCCTGAAAGATCTCCTATTTGATATGCTGCAAAACCTAGGAAATACACAGCTGTTAATAACAGAGAAGGAGGTAATCTGGGAAAAATCATATGGTCAGATTTATGTGGTCTAAGAGGTGCAGAGAAAGCAAAGACTTGAAGCTTTGCATGTAATACGAAGCTTAGGATATACTTCAAACTTTCAAGGGCTAATGATATTTGGAAAGGAAGAGTAACAATTTGGAAAATCAAGGGAGTTGTATTAGTTTGCTAAGGTTGCCATAACAAAATACCACAAACTGGATAATTTAAATAACAGAAATTTATTTGCTCACAATTTTGGAGGCTGCAAGTTCAAGATCAAGGGTTGGTTTCTTCCAAGGCCTCTCTCCTTAGCTTGTAGATGGACATTTTTTTTTTTTTTTTTTTTTTTTTTTTTTGCGGTACGCGGGCCTCTCACTGTTGTGGCCTCTCCCGTTGCGGAGCACAGGCTCCAGACGCGCAGGCCCAGCGGCCATGGCCCACGGGCCCAGCCGCTCCGCGGCATGTGAGATCCTCCCAGACTGGGGCACGAACCCATGTCCCCTGCATCGGCAGGCGGACTCTCAACCACTGTGCCACCAGGGAAGCCCTAAATGGACATTTTTGACCTGTGTCTTCACATGGTTTTCCATCTCTGTGTCCTTGTGTCTGAATTTCCTCTTCTTATAAAGATACCTGTCGTATTGGATTAGGGTCCATCCTAATGACCGCAATTGAATTTAATTACCTCTTTAAAGACCCTATCTCCAAATACAGTCACATCCTGAGGTACTGGGGGTTAGGATTTCAACATATGGATTTCAGGGGGATGCAACTCAGCCTGTAACAGAAAGGACATTAAAAATATAATCCCATTCCAAGACTGCCTGTGCCTTAAGGTGATTTCCATTATGAATGATGCAGAGGGAAGTGACCAATTGTGGAAAGAGAGATCAAGACCTGAAGTATAGATACCAAAGATGTTGCCATAGTTACATGAAAAAGACAATATTAGGGCTTCCCTGGTGGTGCAGTGGTTGAGAGTCCACCTGCCAATGCAGGGGATACGGGTTCGTGCCCCAGTCCGGGAAGATCCCACATGCCGTGGAGCGGCTGGGCCCGTGAGCCATGGCCGTTGAGCCTGCGCATCTGGAGCCTGTGCTCCACAACGGGAGAGGCCACAGCAGTGAGAGGCCCGCGTACCACAAAAAAAAAAAAAAAAAAAAAGACAATATTAAAAGCAGCCTGAATAGATGGGGCAACAATTTAATCATGAAAACTTTCAATAAAATGTGAGGTTTGATATAAATTTTTTAGATTTTTAAAGAAAAGAAAGCACATATCTATTCAAAATGTGATTCTTATGTTCAAATATACATTACAGATACTCTCATTCATTCATTTTATTCTGTCCATGTCTAATATTAAGAGCCTACTAAGTGCTGTGCTGGAACCAAAGCCCAAATAATAGCAGGTTATTTTGTTTTCTGGTGAAACAATACCTATTCAAAAGTGAGCCCTTTGGCAAGTCAGTGTTAAACTAGCTTGCGTTTTGTTTTAATTGTTTAGTTATTTCTAGTTTCTATCAAGACTAGGCAACATAAATTTTAGCCAGTTTTTAAGTGCAACGTATGTAGGAAATAATTACAGATACATATGTATGCCATCACCCTTTGTAGTCAAAAATACCATGACTAAAGCAAAGATTTCCCAGGTGCTTCCCTATGTTTAGAATAATAATTATTAATGGGTGCCCTTTTCTCAGGGGCAATATTCGTGTTAGCGACAGTCGCTACCAAGATCAGGAGTCTTCACTGGTGTCATGAAATTTACATTCAGATTGTGCTACGTAATGACTCAGAATTCATATCTGACTTTTCCCTTAGCTCTAGATTTGAATAGCACTTCTAAAGAAAATAACAAAAGAATGTCTGTAAAGCAAGACATCTTCCTGAAGAAATTTATCCTTATCCTGAAGAGAAGTAGTAAACAGATAGCCATGACTAAGGCAGGGCCTTTCAGGCTACCAAATGGCTACTGAAAATTCTGTGTCATAGGTTTTCAGGTAGTTAAATCCAATTTTCAAAATATCATCTTCAAACACCAAAGCTAGGTAGGAAAATTGCAAAACCCATAACGGCAGAAATCACTATAATACAGGTTGTCTCTGTTCATTCTTAATGGACTCCTATTACTTAAACAGACCATGTGACTTGGAAAGTCTTTGTCTGCATTAAATTGGAGAGTGGTTTGAATATAGTACAGATGCCATGGAAAGCAAAGATGGACATTTTTTCAAATTGAAAACATGTAATGGTTGCCTAGTACAGGGATAAAACTTGGCTGATGAAGTAACCCAAATTGACTTGTAAAACTCTTGAAAACAAACAACATTTCATTACACATCTCATTTCTCATCTACCAGCTTTGGCAGTGAGCATCCTTTCTTTGGAGAGTTGGTCTGATGAAGAAAGGTTTTCCTGCTGCATTTCATGAAAACCATTGTTTGTGTTTCTGAATTCAGAGAAAAGCCAAAATTGTCAAGAGAGCAGGAAGAGTTAACATGTGAGAAGGCTCCAAAGATCCTCTAGAGATTATTAATCAGTTAGATGAGAGCATTGCCTGTTCTCCATGGAATCTTTTTCTTATAAGTGAAGCAAGTCTGGCATTGCCAGCAAATGTCAATGCCATGCAGAGAGAATTAGATAAATTTAGAGCAAATGATTTCCCAGTTAAATAGGGACCAACAGCAAGTTTATAATAAAACAATTTGCACACAGTTTGGAATATGACAATGGTAATTGTTCTTATGTTGAAAACAACTTTTTCCTAATGTGTGCTTGTGGCAGAACAGGGCATGTACTAATAGAGCCCTTCCCACATCTATAAACAGTACCAGGAAGGCCATTCAGTAATAGTAACCTAGGCCAGCTTACCAAACAGCATAACACATTGGGAGGCATGATTACACACAAGAGTTTTCAAACACTTATTTTGAGCTGGAAATACAGTGTTCAATACCATACACATGAAAGCAGAGAAAGAATGGAACGTTCTTTCATTTTCAGCTGGTGGTTGATATTCCTGTTATCTGAAACTTCTGAAGATGTTTTAGTCCTGCCAGAGTACTGACTTTTACCCCGGCTGCACAAAGAAACCACCTGAGGAGCTTTAATAAACTGGATGTCCGGAATACAACCCCAGAGATTCTGATTTAAGTGATTTAGGGTGTGGCCAGGCATTGGAATTTTTAAAAGCTCCCCAGGTGATTCTAAAGAACAGACAAGGTTCAGAAAGACTTTTTTTTTTCAAAAAAAGGAAACTATCAGATGACATTTTGTCATTTATAGCTGCAAAAGTTAAATCTTCGTAAGTAGTTCATATCCTATTTTTACAAGCAACATGACAATCATCCAAATCATTATAGAAAATGTGAAATAATAGAATATTTAAGTAGAAGATACCCAAGAGATCATTTAGTACAGGGATTCTCTAACCAAGAATTCTTGGGCTCCCAGAAGTCTTTTAGGTGGTATATCAACCCTTTGAAATGGCAGGCATATGCACATTTGTCTGAGAAGAGCAGCCCATAGATTCCCTCAGCTTCTAAAAAGAGCTTCTGGCCTTAGGTTAAGAACTACTTATGTGGTGTAAATCCCTCTATTTGCAAACTAGAAACTGAAGATCAACATGAAAACTGAAAAGAATATATTCCTTACCACCCCCTGTAAGACATCTCAGAGCCAAGTCTGTAATGGCCCATATGTTTTTGCACAAAACTGATTAAAACCCTAAACAAAAAGTGCAGCCTCAAAACAGACTGACATTTTGACTAAATCAAAATTTCAACCAGGTAGCTAAAGTATCCAGAACCACAGAAGTGGTCATCTTTTTGACTTCCCTAGACTTCACAGAGAAGAGTCCCACAGAATGGGGCCGCTAAGAACTTTCCCCTCAAGGATTCATCAAATTAAATATAGAGACAGGAAGTGAGCAAATGTTAGCCAAGCCCAAGCCAAGATTATCTAGTGCTTCCAACATAGCACTGTAACCTTAACTTGATTTCTCCAAAGTTTGTAGCACGTTTAATTTGTACTCTTCCCTGACCTTAGTAAAGCGTGGTTCCTATATCTATTCATTGATGATGACCTCTTGTGAGTCCACAGCCATTCATGAAAAAGAAAGCTTCTCTAAGGGAGGTCACTCATATGTCTTATATCACTTACATAGCACATTATGACTTTGGGTAACAGAAAACAGAGGAAGAGAGTTTTTTTTCTGTAACAAAGACTTGACTCTAGGCAGAATCAACATAGGAGAAGGTAGAACTTTATATGACATTTTTTGTCTTTAGCTCTTGGTGAGACCATTGGGAATTACTCTGATATATAATTTCTCCAATTTTCTGAGTCTGGCATATGCTAGCAGAATTTTTTAGGAGTTCCCACTGGTCAGGTATACAGAATATTAAATACTTATTATTAAAAGCTATCCTTGTTCACTCAGTATCCATATACAGAGAGTTCATCAGGCTAAACAGGTGTAAGTCAGTAAGGGTGGGAGGCTTGAGTCAGCCTGTGTCCAGCTGATTCCCATAGAAATTATAATATAGTTCTGCCTATAACAGAGTAAAATAAGCATGGTTATTGAAATCAAACTTAGGTTCAAATCTCAGTCCTGCTACTTACTAGATGTGTGTGACCCTAGGCAAACTACTTAAACTCTATAAGCTTCAGTTTTACTTCTTACAAAATAGGATTAATTGCACCTTCACCCGAGGGTTGATATGTTGATGTAAAATACCTAATATAGTGCCTTGAATATTACAGATACTCGAACGTGATTCACGTTCTCCCACTACGTTCTAAAGCTTGTGTTCTTTGCAGCAAACTGAGTACTTTTCAGAACATTTCCTATTCTTCTTACTCACCTCAGCACCACTAACCAAGATGAGCATATTTTTTTAATTCTTAAATCATGGCAGGCTCACTTAAATGGTCTTTGATTTCTTGATTGTTTTCTAGATAGAATTTACATTTATTCACTGAAGCTTTTAAAATCCAGTGCGGCAAATACTGCATTGAATGAATAAAAGATGTTGAATACTTTATTCTCATCAGGAATCAAAAAGAGGGAAGGGGGAAAGAAAAAAGGACCAATTTATGGGAAAAAAATTAGGAGAAAGAAAGGTATTTTGACACCCAGTTATAGCTCTAGGCTGAGGTTTGTTTAAAAAATTTGTTCTCTGAACAAATTAATACGAAATCAGAACTATGTGAGGCTGAGTATGGGGTGGAGTGTCTGATAGATATTTTACAGGACATCATTTTGGCCTTTGGGAGATTTTTTTTATCATAGAGGGAACATAAAACTATTCAGCAAAAATGTAAGGACATATGTGATTTTATTTAATGGATGATACAAACATTAAATGCTGTAATTATTCATAAAAAAAAAGAGGAGAGAAAGCCGGGGGAAGTAGCCCTTGAAATGAGATCTTAATGACTGCAAATATCAATCTAGAGGATACAAACTTGGAGCAACTGGAGGAAGCAAATATTAAACAGAGGCCTAAAGGACCAGAAGATGTCAATGGTGAAGCAAAGTTAAGAAAAAGTTCCATGCAGGGGTATTAATCCTAGGGTTGAGACTCATTCAAGGGGCATTAAAGAAACTAATCTCTACCAGATGGTGTTTTTGGAGTCCCAAGGGATAAAATAGTGGAAGGATTTCAATGTCATGTCCATGTTATGTAGCCCTTGGACAATTTTCTAAGTCTACCAGCATATTCAGCAACATAAGGAAGAAATAATAGTAAAAACAAAATTCTTCAAAAGTTCTTTAAGAACCTAAAGAATATCTAAATAAAGATTTAGATAAATAAAATAAATAAATCTAAATATGGCCCATTTTAGGGTTCTCTTATGAGAACCATGTTTTACAACATGTAGCCATTTCCCAATAATTTGTAAAATGCTTCAGAATTTCATACAAACCTGACTACGCGCATAAACAAGAGCCAAGCCTATGTTTCTGTTTGGTGATTCCAGGCTTGATATATAATTACTGCTCAGCATTCAACTGTTAAAGTCACCTGAACATATTTGTGTCATTTTCTAATTTATCCATCATTTTTAAAGTAGCAGACTCAAAATTGTTCGCCAAAGCACACAAGTTCTTTTTTTTATAATTTTATATTGTCCCACTTGGCAAAAAGAGAAATTGGTTATTGACCACATTATCCATAGTTCTTAAGGAACAGCTAATACTTTCCCAGTGATTCTCATCCCTAAATTTCCTATACTAGTAACATTCTAGGCTGGAGATATGGCTCAGTCAGACCTCCCAATACTGTCTGTGCCTAGAATACTGTCAAGGGCTCATTTAAACTTATTTAAATAATAAGACTTAACATGAATGATTCCTGTATTTACAGAAGAGAAGGGGACTAAATGTTGTTATTTTCCTCTTGGCCTCAAGCTTAAGGTTGGTTGCCAAGGGAAACTGGCCCTACTCAGTTTCCCTTGGAACTCTATGTAAACAGCTTGAAGCCACGGGAAATCAACTAATCCTAGCTAGTAAGATCAAGGGTTATGTCATTGTCCTGGGAATGCTAGCCCACCCTGCCTATGATGGAACATCGAGGAAAAGATCCAATATTATTATATGAACGCCTGCTTCTTCCTTGTGGGTGGGAAAAATCAGGGGAGCAGGAACAAAAAAGATAAATAAATAAAAGCAAAGCAAGAGTAAATAAGCAGAAACAAAGTTAAATATGAAGGGAAGGAAGCTGGTCGGAAGAAGAGTAAATAAAAGATGAAAACTTCATGCTAATAGAAATAAAAAGAATGGTGGAGATCCAGATAATGATGCTTCCCGAAGTCTTACTACTATTTTTTTCTCTTACTTAAAACACCCTTGGGACCTTTGCAATAGCTTCCATCTCTTCCCAAAACTGAGCGCAACCTACCCTAAAGGCATCTTTCTGGTTAATGCATCTTTACAATAAACTCTCTGCAAACTGTAAAGAAGTGAAGAAATGAATTGAAGTGGCTTTTAGTGGTGGCTGGGATTACCAGATTGACAGCTTTGGAAATGGATGGCTGCTTTTTCTCCCAAGAATAGATGCAGCCCGATAAACAGAGATGTAAGATTGCCCCAACTGCTTCGCCAATATGCCTTCGCCCTGACAAAGTAATGGCTGCAAGAAAAAAAGAACAAGTCACCTTTTCCAGCCAGTTCTCTGCCGACACTGCTCAAGAACTGCCATTTAGCACCAAGGTGATAGGAGCATCTTCCTTACTACCAGCAAAACAGAGGCACAACTCACTTATTTCACTTGGAACTGTGAACAGTCAAATCAGATAGTAATAACTTTTGACTACCCTCAGCTCCACTGGATTCAAGACACTGAACTTAAAGTGAAAACTAACTTGAGTTTCCCATTACAATTTCCCCTAGCCCTCCACAGTCCCCAGCGCTAAATCAGGTAATGCAGGATAGTGTAGCTATTTTATCTGGTTCTCCCAAATATATTTGAAATGAGTATTCTTCCATCCATGAAATCAAATGACTCTCAGGGACATTTCTATTTATGCAGTGTGAGGGGGATCTTTCAAAAGAGAAGGGAAAAACATATAAAAGGATGTGGAATGTTTCCAAGAGAACAAGTAACATGCATTTTCCTTTCTGAAAGAAAAGCAGCAAATATGTATGAAAAATTGAGGGGCATAAGTTAAAGTGGAGTCTTAGCATCATTTATTTATGTACTGAACCACTGAAGTCATCTTCATCACATAACCTTAAAATGAGCAGAGACCAATATAACACAACTATCAGATTACAGTCAGATGTTAGAAAACATATGCTTTGTTTATCTTATACTTTCCTAAACAATCATGCACAGCTTTCTTTTGTTCCAGGAGTCATTCAAGCATATAATAAGAGTTCCAGCAAGTTGAAACCTCTTGTATCTGGTTATTTTCAGGAAGTTGTAAACCTGCTGCAACCAAGTCAGTAGTTGTCAGCAAGTATATAAAAAAATGCCGTCATTCCAACTCTCGTTAGAAAAAAGCTCTCCATCTTCAGTCCCTTCCGTTAAGTTTCATTAATGGTTTGCATTTACTGTTTTTTCTTAATATATATTTTTAAATTTATTTTTGGCTGCATTGGGTCTTCATTGCTGTGCTCGGGCTTTCTCTAGCTCTGGCGAGTGGCAGCTACTCTTTGTTGCAGTGCGTGGGCTTCTCATTGCAGTGGCTTCTTTTGTGGAGCACGGGCTCTAGGCACGAGTGCTTCAGTAGTTGTGGCGCATGGGCTTAGTTGCTCTGCGGCATGTGGGATCTTCCAGGATCACTGCTTGAAACTGTGTCTCCTGCATTGGCAGGCGGATTCTTAACCATTGTGCCACCAGGGAAGTCTCTTCATTTACTTTTAAAAGAATTTTTAAACATCACTGAGGCTTTCAAGGTAAAAACCACTCACAATGCCATCTGCAGTTCTCACTTATTTCTCCCTCAGCTTTTATAGTTCCTCACCCTGACTTTCCTCTCTTGTAACTCAGAACAAATCTCCAATCATCAGCCTTCTGGATCCTCATCTGGTTTTCCCATACAATTCAAATATTGTCTTGTCTTCACTCATCTGTTAGTTCATTCACGCTTTCTTTGTTTCACTTAACAGGCATTTACATAGCATCTCCTCAAGCCTTTACTTGTCCTACATCCGTGGTGAATCAAATCCAAGAGAAAATATTATGCAGTTGATAAAGCACTAGAACAGAAGCCCTGGATTATAGTGTCAACTCTGTCATACACCAAGTATGTGACCTTGAGCAAGTCACTTTCCCTATGTATACCTTTGTTAATAGGGTTGGACTATGTCATGTCTAAGATCCATTCCAGTTCTGAAATTCTACCATTTCATTGTCACCCCAGGAATACAGTGCAAAGAGACAAATCCATACCACAGTGTTTAATAACTTTGAGATACCAATTTCAGGATATTTAGATTTTCAGTGGTTGAATACAGAGGCTCTCCTAAAGGGAAGTAAGGAAATTCTAACTTTGGTACTTTGGGCACATTAATGGGCCAATGGAGGAGTACCTGAGGAGAGAGGTATAAAATTCCATGTAAGAGACTAGTTTTGACCACCAGTCTGTTTGCTGTCTCCAATTCACTCCCTTCCATCTCCCTCTACCCACTCCAAGCAGGCTTTCATTCCTACACATCCAATGAAACCGCTCTCATCAAGGTTACCAAATGACTTTCACAGAGGTAAATCTCATAGTCAACTGTCACTGCTCATCTTACTTGGCCCATCATTAGCATTGACATATTTGATCACCCTCCTTAATACATTTTCTCCACTGGGCATCCATGACTCACCCATTTCTCCACCTACATCACTGGTCAGCCCCTCTCAATTTTTTTTGCTGGTTTCTTTTCTTCACCAGACCCCCTAATATTGAGCCTCCTGAACACTGAGTTGTTGGCCCCCTTTTCTATGTGCACTCACTCCTCTGGTGATCCTATCCAACCTCATGGCTTGAAATTCCATCTATATGCCAAAAAAAAAAAAAAAAAAACAGAAATTCATATCTCCAGCCAAGACCTCGTTCCTGAACTCCAAACTTGTATATCCAGATGGCTAATAGACCTTTAAAAAAAAGAATCCCTAATGTTCTTGCCCAAACCTAATCCAACCAGTTCAGCTTAAGGAAGCTCCATCTGTTAAAAAAGTCTTCAGGGCATTCTTGGTCTCTTTATTTCTCTCACACCCTACATCAAATCCTCTAGGATATTAGCTCTAGAATAAAAATATATCAGAATTGAACTACTTCTTATCTCTACGGCCATCTCTGCCCTGGAGTTGCAGTAGCTTCCTAACAGTTCTCCCCGCCTCTATCCTTGCCCCTTAGACTCTGTTCTCAACACGGAAGTCAGAGTGGCCTTTTAAGACTAACTCAAGCTCTTTACTGGATCACCAAAGTTTTCACAATGGCCTACAGGCCTAACATTATCTGGCCCTCATAACCCCTCTGATTTCACCACCTACAACTCTCCTCCTTGCTCACTCCACTCCAGTCACACGGGTCTTCTTAACCTCAAGCATGACAGGCACAGCATGGGCGCTAGTTCTTCTTCTGCCTGCAGGTAACTCCATGGCCAATTCCCTCACCTCCTTCAAGTCTTTGCTCAGTTCCCACCTTTTCAATGAATCCTCCCTTGACCATCCAACCTGATCAGGCACCCCTGATCCCCCTTACCTGGATCTATCTTTCTTTTTCCATAGCAGTTATCACCTTCCAATGTTCTATACAATTTACTTAATATATTTATTGTTTATTTTCTGTCTTCCCAT
Source organism: Tursiops truncatus (assembly GCF_011762595.2). NCBI lineage: Eukaryota > Metazoa > Chordata > Mammalia > Artiodactyla > Delphinidae > Tursiops > Tursiops truncatus. The sequence goes on along the minus strand of NC_047034.1, from coordinate 106,213,926 downwards.
GCTAGAATGTAAGCCACCGGAGAGCAGGAATCTTTCTCTGTTTGTTCATCAATGTATTTCAAGTACCTGGAACTATTAAATGAATGATAAATCAATAGATCACTGAGCAGATGTATGAATAGGTAGGACTGTTCCTATAGCTATCAGATTATAACGAACATCATGAGAAGCTATATATGAAATAATAAACCTAATACTGTCTCACTCTAATTATCCAATCAACGCTCAATCTTGCTGCCTCTTCCTGATCATTTGATGCCCCTGATGGATAGAGAGTGTTTGGAGTTCACATCTCCCCGTTGTGGAGACCCTAGACTTTCACCTACCAGAATCCTCAGAACAAATTACAATCTCAGGCTGAAGAGACATGAAGAGCTCTGTACCCATCCTGAGTGATTTACAACAAAGCTTATAAAATAACTACCTCACCTTTCTGTTGTAAGAAGTACAAAAGACAAGAATGAGAGTTAACAGCTACTTAGACCTAATTACGTGGCAGACACTGTTCTAGGGCTTCACAGGCATAAACTCATTCCTGCCTTGCAACAACCCCTACCTCCCAACCTCGCAGCTCTCTCGCAATGATTGGATGTGATCCATCTAGACAACATTCAGAAAGCAACAAAAATGCAAATGGGTCAGAAAGGAAGATACAAAATGGAAGAAGTAGACCATGGCCTTTAACATTCCTAAAGAAAACTGTTATCTCTGTCAAGCACAATTGTCATATTGCTATGAAGCCGGGATGACGAACTGTTTATGTTGATACATTAAAGGTCAAATATTCAAGGGCAATTAGATTTCTCCAAGGTGAATCACGGAGATGACCTAGTTAGAAATGGATGTAGAATTTGCGCAGTCCAGCCATAAGTCAGCACTGACTTGCCAAATACACCTAAGCACGTTTCTAAGTATTTTTGCTTGTAGTTTAATCAATTATTTTCCATATTTTCTGTTACTAGTCTTTTACAAAATTGATTAGCATGACAAAAAAAGGTACTAGGTTAACCATGCTCATCTCAGGATCATTTCTTCTTCTTTTTAAATTAATTTTTATATAAGGTTTCAAATGTTATTTTTTCCTTTTTTTCTTCTTTATTATTTTATTTATTTATTTTTGGCTGTGTTGGGTCTTTGCTGCATGCAGGCTTTCTTCTAGTTGCGGCGAGTGGGGGCTGCTCTTCATTGCAGTGCATGGGCTTCTCATTGTGGTGTGTGGGTTTCTCATTGTGGTGGCTTCTCTTGTGGAGCACGGGCTCTAGTCACAGAGGCTTCAGTAGTTGTGGCACGCAGGCTCAGTAGCTGTGGCTTGCAGGCTCAGTAGTTGTGGCTTGTGGGTTCTAGAGCTCAGGCTCAGTAGTTGTGGTGCACAGGTTTTGTTGCTCCGAGGTATGTGGGATCTTCCCGAACCAGGTTTCGAACCCGTGTCCCCTGCATTGGCGGGCAGATTCTTAACCACTGTGCCACCAGGGAAGCCCTCAGTATCATCTCAAGCAGCTTTTTATTACCCTACTTTCCCATCTCCATAAATACAAGAAAAAAATGTCATTCCAACTAACTTCCTTGAAGTCAACCTCTACCTGCTTCTAGTCATGTTAACCTTCTCAGAGTTGAACACCTTCACTTCCCCCAGATATTTTTATCAACTCATTCAACTGAATATCTACTGAATTGTGGTTACAATGTTAAATATTAAGAAGTATAATCCACAGTCCTTCTATCAGAGAATTTAGTGTCTAATGGCAAAGGAGAAACCAAGCCTCTGAAAAAGCTTTATAACTTTTATAACTTAAAAGTTTCATAAGAACCCTAATGTCTGTAAAAAGAGGACTAGATAAATAAGACATTTAGGATCATGAACTGAATTGCTACAATTTAAATGAATAAATTAGATTTAAATGCATAAATGTGACAATTTTTTTTTAAATACCAAGTTACAAAAGCAAATTTTCAAAAGACATATGCAGTAATTACACTATGTTCTCTTACAAAAAAAATTACAAAATGACATTATATATTGTTTACAAATATAAGAATGTGTAACAACAACAAGCAAAAAAAGCCTAGACTTAGAGGTTAGGCACCAAACTCAGATTAGTGGTTGCCTCTGGAGAGAGAGAAGGTGAATGGGATTAGAAAGTGTATAATGTGAATATCACTTTGATCATAAGGTGCTATTTCTTTATTTAAAGAAAAGTATTTGAAGCCAATATTTTTAAATGGTAAATTTTGCTAATTTGGGGTAGTAGGGTACATGGTAGTTCTCTATGCTTTAATTTTTTCCCTAATATCTTCCAAATTTATAAATGAGAGAGAGAGAAGAGGGAGAGCATCACACTGAAGTGTGATTGACAATAGATGGGAAGTACCAAAGGCCACGAGGATCATGCCAGAGATATAAGCAGGTGCTAAATGAGCAGCACGGTAAGAAGGGCAGTGAGGTTACACTCAGGAGAGACCAATGGATGGGAATGTCCCTGAACATTCCTTCCTAAAAATGGTAGACTGGAGTCAGGCTTAAAGAATGAACTTAAAGTCATACAGACTGAGATGAGCAAGAAGGGTATTTATTCCAGGAAGAAACAGCTGCTCAGGATTATGTAACAAACTAAAGGAGAAAAGAATTTGAAAAAAATAGATACATGAATATGTATAAATGAATCACCTTGCTGTACACCTGAAACTAACACAACATTGTTAATCAACCATACTTCAATATAAAATAAAAAGTTAAAAAAAAAAAAAGAAACAACTGAAGGAAAGACAAAGATGCAGGAAAGAACATGGAGCTTTCAACAGAGACAGAGGCTCAGGACACAGCCTTGAGTCTGAATTTTAACTCGGCTCTTTACTAGCTTAGTGACCTTGGGAAAGTCACTTAATCTCTCCTGAAGTTCTTTCTTCACATTGAACATGGGATAATATCTTCCAAACTAAATTATTGTGTAAGCTAGAGAAAATGTATGAAAAGATGCCCCACATATAGTAATACAGTAATTGCTCACAAATGAAGATTATGATTAAGATTATTTCCTGGGACTAAGCCTCAGGTCTCCTGATTTCCTGAGGCAGTGATCTTTTCATACACCTAACTGCTGATTTTGTAATGCAGCATTATCCTAATTTCGTGTGTCTGAAAATTCACAATCATAAAGCAAGAGAACTTACTGGAGTCCTGGGCAACTCGCTGGTTCTGAATTCACAAATATGCCCACTTGTGTCATGTTCAACAGGTCCACACTGTACTTTCACTCTGTGCTGTTGGCTGTTCTCTAAGGCCTGACACTTCTGATTATTGCTTACATCTTATAGATGACTTTGAAATAATCAAATCAAAGCTGGAACTTCTGGAAAACTGGCTTCCCAATTGTTGAGTCAGTTGCTGGCTAAATTTTGGAATACCAAAGTTGTCTCAGCCAGGAAATTAAAATAGGAGGGTTACATGTTTAATACCTTGAAGTAACTGGCCTTCAATGTTTACAAAAAACCTAAGTGCCCATGACTTCGGTCACATTGCTGTTATTGTTAATGCATCCACAGGTTTCCTCAACAAACTCTAATAACATATTTTCCATTTTATTCAGGTTGTTATGAAAGCAAGTTTAAATAGCATTAAAAAAAACAAACAAAAAAAGAAAACTTCATGAGACTTACACAATGCTGTGTTATGTGAATGGTATACTCTCTCTGAAAGACCCCGGGACTCTTTTATCATATCCAGTATCAGTGAAGGCAGGCTGCCTCCACATGATTCCCAAGCATGACACCTCTCTCCAAAGCAGATTGATGGTCCCTTGCCACTCTACTGAGCCAGCTGCAACGTGATCTAAGCCCAAATTTGGGCAATTGAATTATTTTTCTCAGTGAGGTTTTAGCAACCATTATCACAATCCCAGGAAATTGTTCATTCTTGGAGATAACTTGCCATAGGAAACTATGTTTTTCCTTTCAGCACATCTTTCCAAATTTCATTTCTCTGCATGGAGGGGAAGAAGCATATGTTGCTTCTCAACAGCACTCACTTCAAACAACTGAGAATTGTAGGGTTATTGAGGCCATAGGAGCAATGGATACACACCATCCAGAAATCTCCTTTTGTGTGACAGGCTCAGCTAAAAATGCCACAAACTTGCATTATAACATGCTGTTTTTGTCCATCATCAACCCACTACCATTGCCATCAACCCTTCAAAACAATATCAGGACTCTCAAATATCCTCACCAATCTCCCACCCTTCTCCTATACCTTTTCTTTTGCCTCCCAAAGAACAAAGAGACTGGTCTACGATTTTATCAAGTTTAAGTAACAGTATTTATTAAAGGCACTAACTTTATCAGATTGTTTTCAGTTTGCAGTAGTGTTGTCATGAAGGGGATTTGAAATGAACTAAGAAGACATGTTAGCCCTTGAGGAAAAACCCTCACAACCACTGGTTCTAGCGGTTGATATGCGGGTCTACACTCTAAACAAGACAGCCAGATAGAGGATAGGCCAAGAATCAATAATCCTTTTAATCCAATGTCCTTCCAAAACGAAGGGCAGTAGAATGTACCACCCCAAAATATATCTCTGTGGCATAAGAATCATTTTGAGACGAAGCCAACTGAGAAGAAACAGATACAAGAAAAGCTCTCTTCCATCCCCCTGTTTGCCTAAAACCTGATGTAAATTTGTAAAGATATCCCCACTCCCCACTCTACCAGGAAAGACAGACTTTACTGAAGACAACGTTAGACCTTTATCAGCCCAGAGAAGTCATCAGAAGAATCCACATAGCAAATTTACTAACTTGCCCTTATCTTCCATTAGTTCCCCCACAATTTGCCACCCTGGAAACTCAAAGCCCTTTTCTTCTATCTTGTCACTTCTCTAAAAATTTATTGTTCTTTTGTTAAGATGCTATATAAGCCCAAGTTCTAACCACCCTTTTGAGTTACTATCGCTGTGTTCTCCCATGTGAATGCATGATGCATATGCTAATAAACCTGTTTCTTTTTCTCTTGTTAATCTATCTTATTTTGTTAGTATAATTTACAGGGTCCCAGCCAACCACCCTAAGATGGGTGGAAGGAAAAAGAGTTACTTTACTTCCGTACAAAACACACTAGAGGACAAGAAGGGGTGTAAATCACTTTTCTCTCTAATCTGCTCTAATCAGAGACATTACCATCTTTGAGCTTGTTGGTCCAGTGTCTTTCATGGTTACAAACCTCCCAACAATTACAGATAAGGGATAAATGAAGAAGGGATAAATGAAGATAGGAAGAGCCATGATTTTCTTTTCATTTTCTAATTTTTAAAAATTCTAAAATTAAAGGAATCTTTTTCTTTAAAAGAAGCAGAGACCAACAGTCACAGTACATCTAATGATGCATGAAAGGTAGCATTTTGGAGTTCATCCCCAAAGACAAACTAGGCAACAGAAGAGAAATTTATGGGACTTCGATTAGCCATCACAGTTTTTCATTTTATTTTTTGATTAACTTTTTTCATGCATAGCTGAGAAACACTAAACAGAATGAAAGGCAAGTTTTGTAATTAGACTAGATTGCCCAAGGCAAGAGAAAAAGAGAGACAGGCAAATCCTGTAATTCAGCTCCTGAGTTTCTTCATACATTTTTAAATCAGGTGTTAAAGTTTTGCATGTATACATTAAATGAGTGTTTCTGTTGGGAAAATATATTATTTTGCAACAAGCCTTTCATTTTCTTTTAAACACATCTTTTCCTCATATTTTTAAACATATAATACATAGAAATATTTGGAGACAGGAAGGAAAGGAAAAATATTGTGAGAGAGAAATAGATGATAAAACTTACATGTGTACATAAAGCTCTTTCAAAAACACTATTCATTAGTACATACATTAAACTAGAGTATGAACCAAATCATAGACTCTGGAATAGCAAATAAAAAACTAATTGTTGTCTGCTTACTACATGGAAAACAACTCAACTCATGTAGAGAAACATCTGATTTAAAACAAAATATACTTTAATTTGCAAAGCTTTTCATGTTATCTTTTTTTTTTTTTTTTTTTGCCGTATGCGGGCCTCTCACTGCTGTGGCCTCTCCCGTTGTGGAGCACAGGCTCCGGACGCGCACCCTCAGCGGCCATGGCTCACGGGCCCAGCCGCTCCGCGGCATGTGGGATCCTCCCGGACCGGGGCACGAACCCGTGTCCCCTGCATCGCCACGCGGACTCTCAACCACTGCGCCACCAGGGAAGCCCTCATGTTATCTTTATTAATGGAAATATATGGACTGCATGATAGAATAGTTAAACAAATGTACCCAAAACAACATCGATGAGTGGATCGATGTCACCCTGGAGCAAGGTTTCTCATAGGTGACACAGCTCTCTATCTTTGGACTATCAGCATTTCTCATCAATAACTTACATGAAAGAAGAATATTCTTAGCATATTAGTAACAAGTACACAAACTAAAAGGAATAGCTAAGATGATAAAATAACCATATTTAGTATCCAGAAGGACTCAACAGGCTAGAAGTGTAGGCCAAAACCAACAAGATATAATTTCATAAATACAGTGGTATAGTTCTACATCAGGATCAAAAACTCAGGTACAAAATCAGAAAATGGTGGGAAACCAGGAACTAGGATCCCTACTTTTAAAAATCTCAAACATAGATTTAGAGCACACCTGTGGCTACCATCATTTTAAATCTCATCTCTCTCTCTGTTTTCTCATCTAAAAACTGGGCAAAACAGTATCTACCTCTCAGCCTTGTTGGACATTTTAAATGAGATAGCAAGTGAGACAGAGTCTTACAGCAGTCTGTGTGGACCGAGGACTTGTGAGCCCGTACACAATGTCAGCATCAGATCAAGCAGTGTGATATGCTTGTGCTGATCAAACCAAGGTTTAGGGGCCTCATTTTCAGAGGAATGGAGGAAAGTCAGAAAGCATTTGTTGCATATCCACTTATGTGTCTGCTTCGGGGATACTCAAGTGATGTCATGGTCTCAGCTCTCAAGAAGCTCTCAATCTAGAAACAAACGATAGGATAGTTTATCCAGAAGAAGGTGGTGTGTGTGTTGACAGTTCTGTAAGCAAAGTCAATGAGAAATAGTTGTCTGAATCACCCTTACATCACCCACTGCATCTAACCCAGCGTTTGCTCATGTATCTACTCAGTAAACATCTTTTGAATGAATGAGTGATGTAAGTTTTGCCTAGAAAAGAGAAGATTTAGGGAGAACAAAAAAACTCTCTTTAATATTTTTGAATTCTAACTTAACAGAGGGTGGACATATATTTGTAGCTCCAGAAAGCAGAACTGAGGCAAAAGGGCGAGGGGACAAGGAGGCAGAATTTGAGTTTTCTATGGAAAAATGTTCTTTCTTCTATGGAAAAAAGTAGAGCCACCAAAACAGAAAGACTAGAAAGAACGAGTGAGTGCCCTTTACTGAGAACATTCAATAAGAGGCTATATAGGGCGATCAGGAGGCTGTAGAGGGAATTCTTACCCTGAGCTATTGGAAGTTGGACTATATGAGATAAAAATACTTTTCTCTGAGATGCTGATCTGAGGATTAGCAGACTACAGTCCTGATAATACCAGTATTGTAAAGCCTATTACACAAGGTGTTGGGAAATTAAACAGGACAATAGTATTTGATTTAAACTATCAAAAATTTTTAAAAAATAACAAGAGGGAAGATGACAGTTTAAAAATTAGCTCAGGTTTTAACGAGGGTTCCACTACATGCACAGCATCTGGTATTGGTATGCAGAGATGTACAGCTCCGTCTTCATGCAATTTGATGGAAACCTTCCCTAAGTCCTTCCATGGCTCCACCATGGAAGACTGAATTGGAGCAACTATTCCATAGTTGGTTAAGTGCATAAAAGGAATTCTCGCCACTGGGCTCACAGAAGAGTTGTAATTGCTTCAGAGGTAACAGCATATGTAACAATTCTCAGATTCAGGTGCAGGTCCTCCAAGATGGCAGCTTCCCTATGCCTTGAATAAAATGAACCAAGTCAAGTTAACTCCAGACCAGAGTGAAAAGTGTACCCATGTCCTCTTTGTGGGCTGCCCTCTGAGCCCTAGTATGTGGACCCCTCAAGCTAAATCAACCTAAAGAAAATTACTAATAACAGCACTCCTGGTACTCAGTCGTGGCAAACACCGGGAATGTTCAACGATAAACATTATTCTATAACAACAAAGAGATTTATTGCTATAAAATTAATTAAGGTTATTCTATTTTATCTGTGTCTGGAAACCGTAAAGCTTGGACTCTTTTGTGTATCTGTATTCAAAGATACAAGCCCTGGTGTCTTTTAGTAAGACATTTGCCTTCATAACTAGGACAAACTCTCTGAGACCTTAAAGAAAGATTTGATAGTAGATCTAAATTATCTTTGCAGGGAATTTGTGTGCTTGTCCTTCTCTAAAAGTTATATTTCTCTGCTTTAAAAAAATAAAATCCATTCGGAATATTTAAAAAATAAAAGCTGGATCTTTTTCTTACTAGGCCTCTTAATTGAGATCCAGGGTTTGTGAATATCTAACAATTTGCAGGATCCTTTGCCCAGTACCCTGCTCTTTTATGTTTGTTACTATATCAAAGGACACTGATCATATCATAAAACTAATATATTTATTTATGGTTCTTAATAGTTGTATCCATTGTTGCTTCGCCTCTGTGCCAATTAACTAGAATCAAAGTAAAAACCACAATCCTCAGTTTTCTATCCAGAGCTGCATGTAGAGACAAAACCAAAGTCTCAACACAAGAGAGAAGAAAACTGTGAAAAGTCCATTTCCAAAATTAGCAAATAGAGGAAGCCTGAAAACCACATACCCCAGGGCTCCATTTCGTCTTCAAGAAAAACCAGGATCTAACTTTTCACTCAAAAGTTTCCAGCCCAGGCCACTTCAGCAACACAACATTTCAATTCTAGTATTTAAGGAATGGTTTGAAATATTCCCCAATTCAGTTTAACACCTCCCAGAGCACATTTCCACAGTGTGTAAGTGCACTGCCAAACAGACAGCCCTGCCGCAAACACAGGTAAAGAGCCTCTAGGCCAACAGAAGAGGTTACATTTGTTTGGCAACTTCCTCTGGGCTATTAGACTTGAGACTGCCAGCAGCTAAAATGAAAAGTGCTTCTCGACAGACGTTTGCAGCAAACTAAGCAGAAGAGCAAAGAGCACAGCCCAGGGCCTAGAACAAAGGACGAAGTAGGAGCAGTGATGCTGTCTCAGGCCCATGGCTGCATCTTGAAGCTGCAGCCCTTCTGAGTGAACACCAGGACCCAGCCCAGCAGGCCACAAACAGCCACTTTACCCACCTCTCCATCCTGCACTTAATTGTTTCAGTAAACATGGTTAAAGATAAATGAGGTTGTATTTCAGCTGTCAAAGGCCTCACCATCTTACCTCTGCAGAGGACTCTTGACTAGTTGACTCCACCCTCCTGCTGCCTCCATTTGCCACAAGTTGTTATAACAGATTCAGGCTCAAAAACGCTTAGGCTGTAATCTACAATCCACCTTTTCCTTGCACTTCTAAACATTAAGATAAATAGAAACTTCATCAGTAAACATCGTGACAGTTATCTTTTTAACTGTCATTTCTATAAACTTACACGCATCCTTTTCTAAATCACGCTCAGATGTATCAGTTGTGCAAATATAAACATATTTAGCAGAATTCTGTCATTTCCTCACAGGTATCTTCATTTGTGAATGACTCACTTCATACATCTTCATAAACCTGAGAAACCACCGTCTGAGTAATTCACAGATTCAGGCGACGATGCTGGCAAAGTCCAAAGCTGACAAGGTCTGCAGGGTCAGCTGTGGGGAGAGAGTAGCCAGAACTCATGGCTATGGGATTGTTCTCTTCTGTCTTTGGGTACAAGAAATGTCACAGACGTTCTCCCGAAATGAAGCTCTCCCTTTCTCTTGGCCTGATTTGTGCTACCTAATCCTCCAACTCTTGATTAAACATTATCTTTCCCATCTGCTCTAGGGAAGGTTCAACACCTTGTGGACCACCTCCCGGCTGATTGGTTTTTATGGGCAACCTGATCTCAGTTTTTTGCACATACTTAGGATTATCTCAAGGACAAAGAGGATGAACAATCCATTAGCTATAATAAGGAACCACACATCTCATGGTAGACACAGCATATATTTGATTTCAAAAGAAAAGGCTGAATTAAAATATGTCTGTCCAAAAATGTCTCACTTCCCATATACAGAAACAGCAGTTTCTGTTCTCCCCTCTGGTGAGTGGTACTACTGGAAATCACATCTCAGTCCCACTCAATCAGACTTCCCAGCCCTTAAATCTTATTTTAAGATCTGGCACTACAGCAAGATAAAGATCCTCTCGAAAGCCCTCTCCATGATGATCTGTGGGCAAAGTATGTGGAATGTACACACACACACACACACACACACACACACACACAGGCACGTTTTTTAAAGGAAATGCATCACTATTGCTTTATGTGGAAAACATTTCTTTAGAGGTACATGTATCCCATTGCTTAAATTTATAAAACATCAATCTTGAAAATTTAGTCAAATACACAGAGTTATCTGAGAAAGCCAGTTTATATTGCTAGCCAGTGCTAATTACAGAACTTAGAAAATCATTGCTGTTATTTACATCAATATTTAATTCAATGTAGAGTAATCGACCAGGACCTCATTTGCCCACCTCCTAATTTAAATTGAACATTATTGTAAAAGTCTATACTCACTTGATTTTCAGGAGAATTCCTTATAAACACTCATCTCTCTTTGCACCCCTATTTTATTGATGAGCTCAGTTTGTTTTCTTGGCTGACCTTTCAAAGAAAGGTATGTGCTTTTTCTGTTTCTCTGCAGCTTTACGATCCTGTAACAATTACAATTATGATGACATCTGATCACACTGCATATATTAATGACAAGACATATCTGACCACATGTCTTCACAGCTGACTGATCTCATGGATGAGAGCTGTCAGGCTGCCTCCTCGCAACTTGTATCTCAAGGTAATTAAAAACTAGCTTTTTTAGCAGTTTGAACTTGGTTTTGCAGTGAATTGGAAATATCGCATGCTGCAGAAAGAGAGAATGCACCAGTCACCTGCTCCGCTTTACGCAACAAAAGATTTGAAAGACAGGTACAGGAGTTAATAACATACCTACAGTGAGGGCTTTCAAGCTCTTGAATATGCTTCTTTATTCATTACTTAGCTTAAGGAAAGAATGCCAAAGTGCAAAGCTGAGTGTCATCTCCAAATTGCAATTTAGGCCCTGACTTAACAGGTCTAAGTCAAGGTCAAGCCAAGGGGAAGAACCAAACAAGCATGCTTAAACGGGCACAGACTGTCCAGAAGAATGCAGAAGCCAGGGGTGGTGGCCTCTGGAAACAGAAGAGGAGGAGTGAGGGTGACAGGGAGAATTACTCTTCACTGCGTTCTCTTTTGTTCCATTTGAACATTTTACCTGATGTTCGTATTACTTTAAAGAGTGTTTGGCAAATGACTAAATAATATTTGCCCCCTCCAAGCACTGCAATAACCCTGACTGTCTCCAAAACTCAGCACTAGTGAAATAGCGCAGCAGCCAGGGTCGCTCTCCAGAGGCCCAGCGCCTCACTCCTTTTCCTCCTTATCCCTCAAGAGGGTCCCTCTTCCTGCCTCCACCCGCCTTTCCTCGTAGCCTCAACCAGTGTCCTTCTTAGATTTTCACCCTGTCAAAGGTAGTTTCCAAGAAACCGTCTGATCTATTGAATACAAATGAATGATAACAGTTTTGCTTTCATACCCATATGTAAAAGAGCAAAGTCAGACAGAAAGGAACCATTCGAATCCATTGTGATAACATTGGAAACAAATTTCCCTAAATTAAACTGTTGGGGAAGATGTCTATGTGTGCTCTGTTTGGGGACAAAGAGGGATATCTCGTCGGGGAAGGGAAGTAGTGCTGAGATCATAAGCAGAAGGATTAGCAAGTGTATGGGATGCCGTGTTGGAGAACAGCCCACAGCCGGGCCTGACTGACCACACTGCTGGGCAGGATGCTTAGAAAACAGGATCCTTGCATCCAGCCCTTCCCGACTCTGCTGGAGCCCTCGGGCAATGATATGCCTAAAACACCACCACTGGGTATCTTCAAAGTGGTACAGCAATCTCACCTAGCAGGACCCTGGGCTGGTGAAAATATGTTCTGCAGGGTTCTTTTTTTTAATTTTATTTATTTATTTATTTTATTTTTGGCTGTGTTGGGTCTTCGTTTCTGTGAGAGGGCTTTCTCTAGCTGCCGCGAGCAGGGGCCACTCTTCATCACAGTGCGCGGGCCTCTCACTGTCTCGGCCTCTCTTGTTGCGGAGCACAGGCTCCAGACGCGCAGGCTCAGTAGTTGTGGCTCACAGGCCTAGTTGCTCCGCGGCAATGTGGGATCTTCCCAGACCAGGGCTCGAACCCGTGTCCCCTGCATTGGCAGGCAGAGTCTCAACCACTGCGCCACCAGAGAAGCCCTGCAGGGTTCTTTGAACACTCTCCATGAGATTGCTCTAACCTTCCTTAGCTGCCTGACTTTACTCCTTTCTGCCTTCTCAATGCCCCATTTTGATACTGCCTCAAATCCAAAGTTTCTCCTTCTCTTCACACATACAGGTTAGAACATGGTAAGACAAAAGATTGCCTACTTGAGAATTAACCATTTCACCTTTAAGTGGTTAGTAAGGCCAAACTCATTAGTCTTCTCCTAATTGCTGTTTTCTACAGTATAATTACATGGCACCAACCAGCAAAATTGCTGGTTAAAGGCTTGTGGGATGCTTCTGTGGCTGCCCTGCATGCCCATGTCATTCTGTAGAGAAGCTGGCGTGGGAATACTAGCCCCCGTAACTGAATAATCTATGTAAGATCTACTTAAAGACATTTGCGTTTTTGTCAGTATGGAAAATTATTACGTTAACGTTAAGCATCATTGACCTTTTTTTCCCCAAGATGGAAATGCTTTGATGGCTTTTTCTGGGCTTAACGTAAATAATACCTGTTTTACAAAATCCTTACTCAAGAGAACAGTACAAAATTGTAAATGAAAGTCCTCTTCATTATCTTCCCTGAATGGGATATCCACTGTTACCAGTTTGGTATATATCTTTAGAGATATCTATTATGCACAGAAAACTAATGAAAGCAATCTGTACATGCTATGTCAGAATTCTGTTGTAAGTGGCAAAATCGAATTCATACTAGCTTGAGCATAAAAGTTCTCACAGATTTAAAAACCCGATCTAGAGCTTCAGGTATAGCTTGATCCAGGGACTCAAATGTTATCACCGGGACTTGGTTTCTAACCATCCCTAACCCTTGCCATTCTCCATGTTGGTATTACTCTCGGGCTCCGTATGCTGTCCACCAGTAGCTCCAGGTTCACCCGTCCTCAAGGTAAATTTTAGCAAGAAAAGGCAGATCATTTCTTCCTGCTCTCTCTTACACAAGTCCTATGATGTGTATGGGTCAACATGGCTCAAATATTCATCTCCAAACCTCTTAATATGACCAGAAAAATGAAATATTCTGATTGACCAAGGCTTGAGTCTCACATTTACCCCTGCAGCCACCTGTGAAATAAATTCCTTCCTAAACACATGGACTGTGGGCGATGCCTCCAGAAAATGAGGGACTGTTGACAGAAGAGTGAAGGAAAGCTGACAAACAAAAGTAACAGATGCCCCAATACATTTGCTTCTTTCACCATTGGTATCAGGGCCAGCAACCTAATTTGTGAGGCTCAGTTCAAAATGAAAATATTGGGCTCCTTCTTCAAAAAGCAGTAAAAAAGTGGCATTAATGGTACTAAAATATAAAATTATTTCTGTTCTTCTGCAACCTCTCCTTCAACCTGTCATGGTATTTGGTTTTTGCTCTGTAATGTTGTTCTAAGAAAAACTAAAAATTCAAAGTATTGCCATGAATATTATCGCTCAATATATATTTTTCTATATCAGTTTTAAATGCACATACAAAGCTTTTAGCTCATATATGGGTCACCAAAATTACACAATTTGTATTTTGTAGATCACACGTGCATATGTGTTTCGTTCTTAGCAGAACAGTGGAAACTAACTGAACCATTTTAATTTCCCCTCCTGAATGTACACCCTGTACAACATTGTCTACCTTCGGCTTACTGCTGAGTTAGGAAAGACTGAAAGGACAAGTCATTATGTGTTGCTCTTCTTTCCCTTTACTTCTATATCATCATTTGTAGCATAAGTGGCTGGCAAACACACAGAAGTAACAGAAATATGAAAGGATATGACAGAGTGTCTTGGTCATTCGTGATTCTTAGAATGCCATTACCTTGTTTCTGCATTCAGAACAAGTTCTGGTTTGAATGGAAAGCACAGCCTTTGGGGCTGTCAGGGACCCCGCTCACTCAGCTATTGATGGAACTCCCTTACCTTGTATTTACCCTGAGTCTCACTGACTCCCACATATGGTGGGTTAACTGGAATTCAGTGTTCAGGGCATCAAGAGTGCTACGTGCTGATGGGGCAGCAAAGAATACAGACACACGATTCATTTACAAAATGCAAATTCGAAAATAAAGTCCTTAAAAATTCCAAGAAAGCAACTTCCGAGTATTAAACCTTGTTGAGGGCCCTTCAGAGTGCAGGCCTTGTGCAATGGCACAGGTCACAGGCCCACGAAGCTAGCCTTGGGTCTCAATAAACAGAATGAGACTGTTTAAATAACGAAAAGTGACTGAAAGTTCTGCAAAAAGAATGAGAAGTGGCTAAGGAAGCCCACTGCTCAGAAAGAAAGATAGGTTCCACAGAGAGCAATGATAACAGTTATTGGGAAAAATGGAGACCATTTCAAATGTCTGCCCTGCAGTCTATGACTCCTCAATCAAACTTATTACACATGCACAATTCATTCATTTTTAATGGTTTTGTAGTATCCCACTGTATGATTGCAATATAATTTACTTTAAGCCCCATATTAACATTTAGATTCTTTCTAATTTTTCAGTAGGACTTTCACGAATATTCCTGAAAATGCAGATAAATTTCTAGGAGTAGAATTGCTGAGTCAAACAAGATACATGTTTTAAATTTTTTATACACATCATCAGATTGCCTGTCAAAATGGTATACCAGTTTATACTAGTTAGCAGTGTCAGAGAAAGCCTGTTTCCCCATACCCAACATTGGATATTATCATTCTTTGAAAAATCTTTGCCAATCTGACCTGATATCTGAAAACCGATATCACTGTACATTTCTTGAATCAAGGCTAAGGAAAAATATCTTTTTCATGTTTATTATTAAATTTTACTTTTAACATTTCTGAACATTCAAATTCTATTTGAAGCCCCTGTCTCACACTCTATGAAAGAAAAGGAATGAATTGAAACAATACTCTATTATTTCCTACCAAAATAGGAAATAATAATTACAGCAGCCAATAATTAAGTGCTTACTACATATCAATCATTTTATATACATCATCTCTTTAAGTCCTCACAATCTCATTGAATCTTGACGATCAGAAACATCTTTATTATCCCCATTTTCTAGAGGAGAAAACAGAGGCTTGGAAAGTTTACGTGACAGTTAAGGGACTATTGTTGGAACATGGGTCTATCAGAAACCAAAGTCCTGCTCTGAAGACTGTGCTATACAACTATATGTTCCTAAACTCAAAATGATGTTTCTAATTTTCATATTAATATGGCAAACTGTCCTGCAACTAGTTGAATTAGAGCATAAAATAATCCTTAACCACAGAATGGCATTGTTTAATACCTAGCAACCCTGAGGATGTTAACCAAAAAGAAGAATGTAACCTAAACTTTATCTGTCTGGCCAGGAGCTGAAAGGCAACTAGGAAAACTGAGTATGCATCACTCATCTTGAAGCCTAGTAAAAGAAGAGAAATTGTATTTGCAAGTCCAATTTCTGAATGTTTGAGGAAGCCTCACAGGAACACTGCAGTGAGGAGTTAAAATGAGGACCTGAAGAGGGGATGTGGATAATATAGTGCATGGGGCTCTCCACTGCAGCGTATGTAAATACTTTACACACTAATTCAATTACATTTTCAGATTACGCAGGGAGACTGATTTAAGCAACAGCCTGCACCGTTGTCCCATCACCAGTGCATACATGCAGGAGAACAGAGTTAAGAGAGCTGGGCCGATCTTAACTCTGGATTTCTTGACTTTTATGGGCTTAAGTTGGAACTTTAATGTTTTATTAATGTCAAGTTTTCGGAGTTGGTATCAAAACGTTTCAAATAGAGATATGATGGGTCTCAAAGACCTGGAATCTGTTCACATTGGCAGGTAGGGTAAAAAATATATATATATCTCTCCACTATTTTAGACAAATCATCAACCACTCAAGGAACTCGGTGGGATTATTCTTGCATAAATTATTAACCCTGCAAAAAGTGAAAATATTTAACTTGCAATTATTAATAAATGCATAGGCAATGTATATAATTGTGACTTTTGAAAATCCTTATTCCAATTTATAACTAAATACATTCTTAAATTGATGATCTTCAGAAAAAGGGCAATAAGAAACCATAAAAATAAAAGATTTGCTTCAAGCACAAAAGAAATGAGCTAACTCTTGTAAGTGCCTCAAAGAGTCAAGAAATTCTAGACTGTCTTTCATATTATTTATATCTTGTATTGATTTATGCAATATGTCCCTTCCAAAACCTTAATGCCCTGGTTAAACGTGTGATTTTCTAGTAGGAAATTCTAAAGATGACCCAATTTCCAATAATAAAAACTTTTCTATTAGACTGATTCTCTTCCATTTCAAAGGTTTGGCCTTTGGAAAAAAAAGTGAGATTTATATAATATGTTTTTCAGGGAAGAGGAAAGAATTGCACTGAGGGTTAATTTCAAACTTTTTCTTGCATCTGAATAAATAAGTGTATTGATAGTCTATATTCTCCTTGAAAATATTATTTAACAACACATTTCTGTTTTGAAAGATCAAGGATCAATGTGCTATAAAAATTTTAATCAGATTGCTACCATTAATGAGTATTAACACCTTTTCTCAGTGTTACTTCTGTTTTTGCCACATTAATATGACTTGATTTACCTACTTCCCAGTTCATTTGCAATACTCACAGGTTTTATGGGGGAGATTTTTATTTTTGCAGAAACTGAAGATTTTGAGTTACATGTTTCCATATTCATAAACGTCTTGACTCTGAAGAATAAAGTGAAAAGAGATTTAAACTGGACAAAATGCTGCTTATAAAACAGTCAGTCAGGAATAATCATCTCAACTAAAGCAACTGTTTGTGCAAAAACAAAAGGGGCCAAATATTGTCCTTGAATGCGCACACACAGCTCCTATTAGCTTTTGAAAACAGCTTCGTGAGAGTAGCCAAGCACAGTGTTTAGCCCAATTTGGTCTACTCAATCCAGACCACTACAGCCATGAAAGATAAAGACAGATTATAAGACATTTTGCATGCCACTACAGTAGCATGCTTTGTGTTTTTCCAGTCCCCAGGGTTTCCTTCATCAGGCCAAATGTCAGGGATCACATCTGAGAAGTTTGAAAAGCCTATAGATCAAATTTATTTGCAATGCTACTTGCCGTTGTTAGCAGCCCTATCTCAGAGGATGCCATTCTTTCTGTGTTGGGTGCCAAACTCTAGCAAATTAAGTTTACCAAAAGGAAACAGTCTTAGTCATATGCAAATGAAATTAAATGCTAAGACAAAAATAAAAGGACATTGATTTTAAACAGTTTTTTTTAAGACCAATCAAGAGATATTGAATTAATATGTTTTAGACAGTCTCAATGTCCTAGTTTATAAGATATATTCCAAGGACAGGGTGTTTTTATAGTTTGCTAAATTAAATTTCCATCAGAAGTGCTTATACCTATATACATGGTTATCTACAATGGTTATTTACTTCAAAATAGGGCCATAAGTCTCAGGACTGGCTTTGTCTAAGACAATACTTAGTAGGAGGGTGAGAGAAGGGTTGATTTCCCTGTCAAATGGCTCCCTCTGGGCACTACACACATCTTGAATAACAGAAGACCCATCCCTATTATACAATATTATACAATTAGCCAATTATCCACCAGCCTCCCTTTTTTTTTCCCTTTCTTTCCAGAAATAGGAAAATTTGGGCAAACTATATTGTAATCCTATGTCAAACGCCACACTGCTGACTGCACCCCATTTACTACAGCTGATGGGTACCCAGGGGTGTTTGCTCTCAAGGTGGACACTTATCTGACACCTTGATTCCCTGGTACCTTTAAAATGCTTCTTGTCTTCTCTATGTGTCTGGGGTCTTAATCCAGGACATTTCCCAAGAGTAAAATTCCTATTGATGTCAACAAAATGCTTGACATGAATGTAAGATGTATTGCTAAGCCCATCTCAGAACTTCTTGGGACATCCCAAGTACACATAAAGGGAGGAAGAGAGATTTCTGAGTAATTTGTCATGTTTCACAAAACATGAGCTGATATTTTACACAAATGTTCTACCAGTTTCTGAAGGGAAAATAATGTCAAATACCATGAATCTGACTTGCTGATGGCAATGTGTGTTTGTGTGTGTGGTTGGGAGGAAATACACCCGTGTGTGTCACAGCTACACTATGTGCTCAGACATGTCAGGTTTACTTTACAGCAGGACTTGTGCAATTGGCTCAGTAAGCTTTAAAAAAAAAAAAAGTTGAATCTTTCAGCTGAAATAAGACAACTGAATGTGGTTTTCAATTATCCATACTGTACTTAGCTCTTTTCTGAAGGTAACAATGAGTTTGACTGTCAAAAGCCAGGTGAGCAGTGGGCTAATAATGATAGTAGATTGGAGAAGGGGAAGTGCAATAAGAGTATCAACCTATACCCTCCTGCTTCCATCAAGTGAAGTAACATCTGACATTCACAGAAAGATAGACAAGACGAAAAGGCAGAGAGCTATGTACCAGATGAAGGAACAAGATAAAACCCCAGAAAAACAACTAAATGAAGTGGAGATAGGCAACCTTCCAGAAAAAGAATTCAGAATAATGATAGTGAAGATGGTCCAGGACCTCGGAAAGAGAATGGAGGCAAAGATCAAGAAGATGCAAGAAATGTTTAACAAAAACCTAGGAGAAGTAAAGAACAAACAACAGAGATGAACAATACAATAACTGAAATGAAAAATACACTAGAAGGAATCAATAGCAGAATAACTGAGACAGAAGAACGGATAAGTGACCTGGAAGACAGACTGGTGGAATTCACTGCTGCTGAACAGAATAAAGAAAAAAGAATGAAAAGAAATGAAGACAGCCTAAGAGAACTCTGGGACAATATTAAATGCAACAACATTCACATTATAGGGGTCCCAGAAGGAGAAGAGAGAGAGAAAGGACAGGAAAAAATATTTGAAGAGATTATAGTTGAAAACTTCCCTAACATGGGAAAAGAAATAGCCACCCAAGTCCAGGAAAAACAGAGAGTCCCATACAGGATAAACCCAAGGAGAAACATGCTGAGACACATAATAATCAAATTGGCAAAAATTAAAGACAAAGAAAAATTATTGGAAGCAGAAAGGGAAAAAAAAACAGGTAACGTAAAAGGGGACTCACATAAGGTTAATGGCTGATTTCTCAGCAGAAACTCTACAAGCCAGAAGGGAGTGGCATGATATACTTAAAGTGATGAAAGGAAAGAAACTACAACCAAGATTACTCTACCCGGCAAGGATCTCATTCAGATTCGATGGAGAAATCAAAATCTTTACAGAAAAGCAAAAGCTAACAGAATTCAGAACCACCAAACCAGCTCTACAACAAATGCGAAAGGAACTTCTCTAAGTAGGAAACAAAGGAGAAGAAAAGGACCTACAAAAACAAACCACAAACAATTAAGAAAATGGTCATAGGAACATACATATCGATAATTACCTTAAATGAATGGATTAAATTCTCCAACCAAAAGACACAGGCTTGCTGAATGGATACAAAAACAAGACCCATATATATGCTATCTACAAGAGACCCACTTCAGACCTAGGGACACATACACACTGAAAGTGAGGGGATGGAAAAAGATATTCCATGCAAATGGAAATCAAAAGAAAGCTGGAGTAGCAATACTCATATCACATAAAATAGACTTTAAAATAAAGAATGTTACAAGAGACAAGGAAGGACACTACATAATGATAAAGGGATCAATCCAAGAAGAAGATATAACAATTAAAAATATATATGCACCCAACATAGGAGCACCTCAATACATAAGGCAACTGCTAAGAACTATAAAAGAGGAAATCAACAGTAACACAATAATAGTGGGGGACTTTAACACCTCACTTACACCAATGGACAGATCATCGAAAATGAAAATAAATAAGGAAACAGAAGCTTTAAATGACATAATAGACCAGATAGATTTAATTGATATTTATAGGACATTCCATCTCAAAACAGCAGATTACACTTTCTTCTCAAGTGTGAACAGAACATTCTCCAGGATAGATCACATCTTGGGTCAAAAATCAAGCCTCAGTAAATTTAAGAAAACTGAAATCATATCAAGCATCTTTTCTGACCACAATGCCATGAGATTAGAAATGAATTACAGGGAAAAAAACATAAAAAACACAAACACATGGAGGCTAAACAATACATTACTAAATAACCAAGAGGTCACTGATGAAATCAAAGGGGAAATCAAAAAATACCTAGAGACAAATGACAATGAAAACACAACAATCCAAAACCTATGGAATGCAGCAAAAGCAGTTCTAAGAGGGAAGTTTATAGCTATACAAGCCTACCTCAAAAAACAAGAAAAATCTCAAACAATCTAACCTTGCACCTAAAGGAACTAGAGAAAGAAGAACAAACAAAACCCAAAGTTAGCAGAAGGAAAGAAATCATAGAGATCAGAGCAGTAGTAAATGAAAAAAACAAAGAAAACAATACCAAAGATCAATAAAACTAAAAGCTGGTTCTTTGAGAAGATAAACAAACTTGATTAACCATTAACCAGACTCATCAAGAAAAAGAGGGAGAGGACCAAATCAATAAAATTAAAAATGAAAATGGAGAAGTTACAACAAACACCACAGAAATACAAAGCATCCTAAAAGACTACTACAAGCAACTCTATGCCAAAAAAATAGACAACCTGTAAGAAATGGAAAACTTCTTAGAAAGGTATAAACTTCCAAGACTGAACCAGGAAGAAATAGAAAATATGAACAGACAAATCACAAGTAATGAAATTGAAACTGATTAAAAATCTTCCAACAAACAGAAGTCCAGGACCAGATGGCTTCACAGGTGATTTCTATCAAACATTTAGAGAATAGCTAACACCCATCCTTCTCAAACTCTTCCAAAAAATTGCAGAGGAAGGAACACTCCCAAACTCATTATATGAGGCCACCATCACCCTGATACGAAAACCAGACAAAGATACTACAAAAAAAGAAAATTACAGACCAGTATCACTGATGAACATAGATGCAAAAATCCTCAACAAAATATTAGCAAACAGAATCCAACAGCACATTAAAAGGATCATACACCATGATCAAGTGGGATTTATCCCAGGGACGCAAGGATTCTTCAATATACGCAAATCAATCAATGTGATACACCATATTAACAAATCGAAGGGTAAAAACTATATGACCATCTCAATAGATACAGAAAAAGCTTTTGATAAAATTCAACACCCATTTATGATAAAAACCCTCCAGAAAGTGGGCATAGGGGGAACCTACCTCAACATAATAAAGGCCATATACGACAAACCCACAGCAAACATCATTCTCAATGGTGAAATAATGAAAGCATTTCCTCTAAGATCAGGAACAGGACAAGGATGTCCACTCTCACCAGTATTATTCAACATAATTTTGGAAGTCCTAGACATGGCAATCAGAGAAGAAAAAGAAATACAAAGAATCCAAATTGGAAAAGAAGAAGTAAAACTGTCACTGTTTGCAGATGACATGATACTATTCATAGAGAACCCTAAAGATGCCACCAGAAAACTACTAGAGCTAATCAATGAATTTGGTAAAGTTGCAGGATACAAAATTAATGCACAGAAATCTTTTGTATCCCTATATACTAATGATGAAAAATCTGAAAAAGAAATTAAGGAAACACTCCCATTTACCATTGTAACAAAAAGAATAAAATACGTAGGAATAAACCTACCTAGGGAGATAAAAAACCTGTATGCAGAAAATTATAAGACAATAATGAAAGAAATTAAAGATGATACCAACAGATGGAGAGATATACCATGTTCTTGGATTGGAAGAATCAACACTGTGAAAATGAGTATACTACCCAAAGCAATCTACAGATTCAATGCAATCCCTATCAAATTACCAATGGCATTTTTTATAGGACTAGAACAAAAAATCTTAAAATTTATATGGAGACACAAAAGACCCCGAATAGCCAAAGCAGTCTTGAGGGAAAAAAGCAGAGCTGGAAGAGTTGGACTCCCTGACCTCAGACTATACTACAAAGCTACAGTAATCCAGACAATATGGTACTGGCACAAAAACAGAAATATAGATCAATGGAACAAGATAGGAAGTCCAGAGATAAACCCACGCACCTATGGTCAGCTAATCTATGACAATGGAGGCAAGGATATGCAATGGAGAAAAGACAGTCTCTTCAATAAGTGGTGCTGGGAAAACTGGACAGCTACCTGTAAAAGAATGAACTTAGAACACCCCCTAACACCATACACAAAAATAAACTCAAAATGGTTTGGAGACCTAAATGTATGACCAGATATTATAAAACTCTTGGAGGAAAACATAGGAAGAACACTCTTTTACATAAATCACAGCAAGATCCTTTTTGATCCACCTCCTAGAGTAATGGAAATAAAAACAAAAATAAACAAATGAACCTAATGAAACTTAAAAGCTTTTGCACAGCAAGGAAAACCATAAACAAGTCGAAAAGACAACCCTCAGAATGGGAGAAACTATTTGCAAATGAATCAATGAACAAAGGATTAATCTCCAAAATATATAAACAGCTCATGCAGCCCAATATTAAAAAAACAAGCAACCCAATCCAAAAATGGGCAGAAGACCTAAATAGACATTTCTCCAAAGAAGATATACAGATGGCCAAGAAGCACATGAAAAGCTGCTCAACATCACTAATTGTTAGAGAAATGCAAATCAAAATACAATGAGGTATCACCTCACACCAGTTAGAATGGGCATCATCAGAAAATCTACAAATAACAAATGCTGGAGAGGGTGTGGAGAAGGGGGAACCCTCCTGCACTGTTGGCGGGAATGTAAATTGATACAGCCATTATGGAGAACAGTATGGAGGTTCCTTAAAAAACTAAAAGTAGAATTACCATATGATCCAGTAATCTCACTACTGGGCATACACCCAGAGAAAACCATAATTCAAAAAGGCACATGCACCCCCACGTTCACTGTAGCAATATTTACAATAGCCAGGTCATGGAAGCAACCTAAATGCCCATCGACAGATGAATGGATAAAGAAGATGTAGTACATATATACAATGGAGTATTACTCAGCCATAAAAAGGAATGAAATTGGATCATTTGTTGAGACGTGGATGGATCTAGAGTCTGTCATACAGAGTGAAGTCAGTCAGAAAGAGAAAAACAAATATCGTATATTAACGCATATATGTGAAGCCTAGAGAAATGGTACAGATGAACTGGTTTTCAGGGCAGAAATTGAGACAACAGATGTAGAGAACAAACGTATGGACACCAGGGCGGGAAAGCGGTGGGGAATGGAGGTGGTGGTGTGATGAATTGGGTGATTGGGATTGACATGTATACACTGATGTGTATAAAACTGTTGACGAATATGAACCTGCTGTATAAAAAATAAATAAAATAAAATTCAAAAAACAAAAAGAAGTAACATCCAAGAACTTCCATGTTTCTTTTTCTTTTTCTTTCCCCTGAATTTGCAAAAGTTAGATGGAAAAGTCTACTCCCAGTATTTAAGGATGAAATTGGCCATCTGGATCATGAGTAAGTGCAAGACAATGGTCTGTGAGATGCACATCTTGTGAAATGGGAACCAAGGTCTCTGCAGATGATACACCAAGAATTTCAGACTTCAAAGACACAGGGAGTCAGACACAGCTGCAGGGAGCAAAGAGTTAACAATCCAAAGTCAAACCAAGGGAGGCTGGGAGTCCAAGAAATTGGGCTATGAAGATGTGAGTTGTTTGCTCCTGTGAGATATTAGCATCATCCCAAAGGGCACTTTTTTCTCTGCTCTCATCTGCCCGTTGGCTGAGCATGAGTAATCCTGGAACCACAGGCAGAAGAGTGAAAGGACTCTTCTGCTTAGTACAAAGACAGATGTGCTAACTCGATCAGGAAGTTTCACAGATGCCACATAATGAATGGGACAGTCTCAGAACACTGAGGCAGTCCCCTCAAGGTCATCATCATGTAGGAGGTAGACTGGAGCTCAGTGGACAAATCATACAGCAAGGGATATGGATACCTGAGATTTTCTTTCTTAACTCTGTTTTGGAATCAATTTTCTGCATATTTTTTCCAATTTCTTAATCTGTTCATCGACACTAATGATAAAGCTACTAAAGTGTCTTGAGCTTTTATAGGAGAGTTTGAGAAGTATATGAGAGTGTTATTTTGTACATAAACAATAATAATAGCAGTAATAGCTTCCATTAATGGAAGCTAAACACAGACCATAGGCTACATAATGTACTAGGTATTTGACACATTATTTTGGGGTAACAATTCACGGAAGTAGGTTTTATTATCACAATCATATAATTTTTTTAAAAAATTAAGGGTTCGGAGAGGGTTAGAAACTTGCTCAAGTTAACACATAAGTGATTCAAGGGCAGAAGTGGCAAAGTTGTTCCTCCTGCATGAAAACTGGTCTCCAAATTTGTGCTTATGAGATGTGGACATAATATGAACCCATCAAGAAGCATGCTGCTTTTGGTTATACGTCTACTCTTTCTTACAGTCGTCAGAAAGATTCCTGGTTCCACAAATATGAATTTATCTATTTCCTTTTCTCAGTATCTTCATGGATATAAGAGTTCTCTGTTCCCTATAATATTAGGTGTTGTAGATTTCATTGTGCTTTTGTTTTTCTTTGAAAGAAAAACAAAAGAAGAAGAAGAAATCGAGAAATATTCATAACATGTTTGTATCGACCAATAAAGCTGAATTGAGTTGGTAATAAATGGCTTCTCAAGCATGGTTTTCATTTGTTAGTGCTACACCTAAAGACTAACAATTTCCTCATCTTTATTCTCAAACAAGCTCAATGGCATTGTGTGAAAGAAAGACAAAGTCAGAAATTTGCTTTATTTGATTGTCAAACTGATTTTTCAAGATTGGCAATTTGTATTCACACCTTGATATTCTTTGGAAACTCATCCGGCACCTCAGTTATACCAAACAAGGTGATAACACAAAACCAAAGAACTATTAATGGTTTATTTGACACTAGGTACGTCCCCAACATGCCATACAAAAAACTGGAACTTAGTTGAATTTTTAAAGTCATCTTTAAAACTTTCTCCTTAGGCTTATTGTTTGTAATTTCTCCCTTTCTTTACGTCAAACCTTTTGAAAAAAGAAAATTCACCAGTGTTTAATCAGAATAATTTTCCAACCCTATCTACCTCTGTGGGGCTATATTCCCACTGAGTCAAATTGGTCAAGGCTCACCCTTTGAGTCCCTCCTTGAGCCCTCCAGAATTCGAGGCTGCTTTTCAGGAAGAAAGGAAAATTAGTATGGACAGCTTTCTGAGCACTTTGGTCCCGGTGAGTAGAGATGACAACACCCTGTCTCTCCTCTTTCTGCCATTTTACTCCTTTGTTCACCAAAGTACAGGGCAACAAGAGGAAGGTCTGGGATGACAGGAATCTGGCATGCCTTATGTAACACCCTATTTCCAGTGCATAGAATAGTGCCTGAGAACCAAGCAGACGTTCATGAAATACTTATTGAGGACTTCCCTGGGGGCGCAGTGGTTAAGAATCCGCCTGCCAATGCAAGGGACATGGGTTTGAGCCCTGGTCCAGGAAAATCCCACATGCCACAGAGCAACTAAGCCCCTGTGCCACAACTACTGAGCCTGTGCTCTAGAGCCTGTGAGCCACAACTACTGAGGCTGCGTGCCACAACTACTGAAGCCTGCAGGCCTAGAGCCCGTGCTCCGCAACAAGAGAAGCCACCGCAATGAGAAGCCCACGCGCCGCAACCAAGAGTAGCCCCCGCTCGCTGCAACTAGAGAAAGCCCGCACACAGCAACAGAGACCCAACACAGCCAAAAATAAATAAATAAAAATTTAAAAAAATACTTATTGAATAAATAAAATAGTCATCTCTGAATATGGTGGTTATCAGGGAATTTTGATATCCAAAAAGTTGTCATTCCTGTTCCTCAAAATAACAAAATCATGTAATTGATATGATTATATCAGGCTCACACTGCCTCCCCTCCCCTTCCCCATAGCTAAAAGCATTTCTACAAATGTTTCAGGCCAAAAATCAGATTTTCTGCATCACTGGGACATAACTATCCAGGCATCTTTGTGTTGACTGAAATAAAAAATGCACAGCATGAGACCTGTGCCTGTCAGTTTTATTTGGGGACTTACTGAGGATGATAGCCTGAGAGACAGCCTCTCAGAGAGCTATGAGGAACTGCTCTGAAGCAGTAAAGGGGGAGGTTGGCTATACGGGATTTTGGAGCAGGGGTATGTGCAAACAAGCATACATCTTGATAGAATTTTACTGCTAATCATGAAGCACAGATATCTTAGTTAATGATTTTATTGCTTCTCAAAATATGGGAAGATGCAAGAAAGTTTCATAACTTTCTGGGGTTCATAAAGTTTTCTCCTGAAAATATCTAACTCTCTGAAAGTCTGTTCTGCCGGTTTTTTCCAGAGCACAGAGTGCCTCATTCCTGATCTCCACCCTGAACTCCCTTCAGGGTGTGTTGAAGGTCAGTGACGGCAGTGGCTAATGACTCAATCCTTGCAAAGCCAGGTGGCAAGTGATATTCTTTAGTTGGTCTTGACTACTGAAGACCTGATCCTTTCCCCATTTTACAGAGTATTTTCAGGTAGAGGGGTGGGTAGGTTAAACAAGTAAATCTAAATTTTCAGTAGGTAACAAATGAGATATGTATAAAAATAAAATAGATGGGACACTTATTCAGAAAAAATTATGCCCACCACTACTGATGAGTTCACAATATGACATTATAGTGGTTCCTACTTATTATATAATTTTTTCCAATTTAAAATAAGGATGTTGTAGACAAAATTTCGAAAATGGAATCCCAAAGATGTCTCATCCTAATTCCCAGACTGTGAATATCACACCCATGAATACATTATATTACATGGCAAAAGGGCCTCTGCAGATGTAATTAAGGTTACTAAGCAGATGTACTTAAAATAAGGAGATTATCCTGGATTATTCAGGTGGGCCCATTGTCATCACATGAGTCTTAAAAAGCTGAGAGCAGGGTTAGAAGAGGAAGTCAGAGAAATTCAAGGCATGAAAAGGACTTGACTAGGTATGGAAACAACCTCAGGGTCCATCAGTGAATGAATAGATAAACAGAATGTGGGATATAGATACAATGGAATATTATTCAGCCTTAAAAAAAGATAGAAATCCTGTCATTTGCAACAACCATGGATGAAGCTAGAGCGCATTATGCTAAGTGAAATAATCCAGACAGGAAAAAGCAAATACTATATGGCATCACTTAGGTGTGGAACTTTTAAAAAGAACAAGTGGAACTCCTAGAAACAGAAATTAGAAAAGTGGTTGTGAGGGGCTGGGGGTGGGGGTAGGAGAAAGAGAGAGAGGTTGGTAAAAGGGTACAAACTTTCATCCATAAGATGAATAAAGCCTGAGGATCTAATATATAACATGGTGACTATAGTTGATAACATTATATTGTATAGTTGAAATTTGGTAAAAGAGCAGAATTTAAGTGTTCTCACAAAAGAAAAAAAAAAGGGAGGTGATGAATGTGCTTTAATTAACTCAATGAGGGGAATCCCTTTATAATATATGTTTACATCAAATCATCATATTGTACTTTAAATATCTATAATTTTATATCTATAATTTTATATTTAATTATATTAAATATCTTGCGATTTTTGTCAATTATACCTCAATAAAGCTAAAAAAGGGACTTGACTCATCCCTGCTGGCATTGCTGGTTTGAAGATGGAGGGGCCATGTGAAAAGGGATGCAGCTGGCCTTTAGCAGCCAATAGCAGCCACTGGCTGACAGCCAAGAAGGAAACCGGGCTTTCAGTCCTACAGCTACAAAAAACTGATGTGACCAACAACCCAAATGAGCTTGGAAGCAGATTCTTCCCAGAGTGTCCATGTAAGCTCTTCCAAGATATCAACTGACATCTTGATTTCAGTTTTGTAGTACCCTGAGCATAGAACCTGCTGAGTCTACCTGACTTCAGATCTACAGAAAATGCGAGATAATACATTTGCGTTGTTTTAAGCCTCTAAGTTTGTGGCAATTTTTACAGTAACAGTAGAAAGCTAGTCAAAGGACAATAAAGCATTTGCCTTCACATTATTAAAGATAATATTTATAAAGAGCTTAAATGTAAGAAAAAGTTTGTTTTGTAACTTTGTTTTCAACTTTCAATAGATGAAGCAGCCTCTGTGGTTGTAAAATGTATGGGCAGGTGTCAGGGGTGGGAATGATGGTCTGGCAGAGGTGTATGCTAAAAACTAACAGTTAACATTACCCAGGGAAGTTGAGTGGCTCAGTCAACTGAGCACTTACTGTTTATCCGCTATTCACAAGGTATCATGCTGAGCAATGGAGATTAATCAGACAGGGTCCTAGTAACAGATCCTATAATAGAAAAGTAAACTAAAATGTGAGAAATGCTATAATTTCTGTAGGTAAGAATGCCATGATGGGATAGCAAGGAACTGAAGACAATTACAGGGGATAGTTCAATCAATTACCAAGTCTTTTCCATTATTTCTCCTTAATATCACTAAAACCATCACTTCTTTTCACCTTTTTCTATCCATATTACCATTCCCCAATGGTACTATGTAATACCATCCTGTATTGAGACAGGACCATCTGGCCTAGATTTCTGCCACAGCATTTTAACCAATCTCTCTGTCACCATTCTTATCATCACCCAATTCATTACCTACTCAACAACCAGATTGATATCTCTAAACTGTGATTCTGATCATGTCACTCCTCTGTATAATACTTTTCAGCAGCTTCTCACTGTCTTTACATAATTTCCAAACTCTTTAAAATGGCTCATGTAGCCTTGCATGATCTGGACCCTGCTCTCTCCAGCTCCATTTCTCACAATACACATACTAAACCCTCTGTTCCAACCACACAGAACTTCTTGAAGTTATGTGAACATTCATGTTCTCTCTCCTTTGTACCTTGGTATATACTACTCCTTCCTGGAACTCTCACCCATGGCCCCATCCAGTAGAAAGAAGTAAAGTCCTCTTTGGCTTTATGGGTACAGGGATGAGTACTCTTCTATGTGTAGACTTTATTTCCTGATTTGTACTTGCCTATGTACTTTCCTTTCTTCTCCCCTACATTGTAATATACCTGGAGGCAGAAGACATGTATTACTCCCTTTTTATCTCAAATATCAGAGCAGAAGGTGCTCAGTAAAGATATGTATACGGATTGGTGTTCTGGAAGCCAGTGGAGGGAAAGCATCAAAAAGTCAAAAGAGTCAACAGTGTTAAAAGCTGATAAAATGTTGAAAACTGGAAATGGACCACTGGATCGAGCAATCAGGAAGTCATCAGTAACCTTAGCAAGACCAGGTGGTTAAGTGGGATGAGAGGTGAGTGGGAGCTGAAGAAGTAGAGACCAGGCTTTCAAAGTGCTTCATAGTCCAGGAAAACGTCTGAAACCCCCTTCCCTGGTAGAAGGGCCAAGTTTTGGCCCACTGGGTCAGATTAGGATAAATGAGGAGGTACATGAAAGTTACAACCAGGGAAACACACAAGACCAAAAATTGAAGACCCAGAAACAGCTCTCTAAAGGCAGGGTTAAGAATGAGGAAAGAGAGAACAAGGATGATGAGGTAGAAAAGGAGAGTAAATGGTCAAGAGCTCCCAGGTGATTACCTAGAATAGGTATGATCTACTTTTCCTAACACCCAATACACAGTGAATGGGTGGGGGGGCAGCTGCTATAGATGGAAAAGAGAGTTGGCTGCACCCAGAGGGCCAAGAGTAGATAAGACAAGAAGGGAGGTGGGGGAGGTTAACGTGGTAGTAGATGGTGAAGACCAGACTTGACCATGTCTGTAGGCTGAAGAGAGGGAAGCAGAGGAGAGGGAAAGAAAGAGATTGGCCTCTAGAGGAGAGGACAGAGGAGGCAGAATCGAATGCACCCAGAAGGTTAGTATTAGAATGAAGGTACAACCATCTTCCTTCAAGACTAAGAGAAAAAGAAGTTAAAATATGTGTGCTTCTGTAGATGAGTCTGCAGGTAGAAGCGAGGAAAATCCAATAAGACTGCTCAGAAACTGCTATATTTTCTGTATATTATGAAGTAAGGCTAAAGACTGAGAAAGAGTCTTCTCATGAGGATGAGAAGAATGACACAGGTTTAAAGGTTTGGAACAGATGCCTCATGAAGAATTCTAGAGGAAGCCAACCAGGGACAAGTAAGAGGATTGCCAAGCTGCATTGAAAGCCCAACTGAAGTCAGATAATTAAAGAATAATGATATTTTCCTGAATTTTAATGTCTATACGCATACAGAAAATGTCCTGCTTGCCTATGTTCCTACTTCCACAAGAGAAAAAACTAAGTTTGAAAGAAAACCTGAATGAATTTTTTATTAATTCCTGTATTTAAATGATTTTGTAGGTATCAGTGATTGAATTCTAAATATTGGAAAAGCAAGCATTTTTATAAATCACGACCATATGCAGTTTCTGCTTTTGTGTGTGTGTTTCTACCTTTTCACATTTGGTTAAAAAAAAATTACAGGTGGGGGGAAAAGCATCAGGCAGCAGGGTTTTGTGGATCACACAGCTCCATGCAATTAAGGCGCCATTGTTAATTTTCAAATTGTCATAATCCATTTGAGAATTTAAGACAATTCAAAAAACAATTATGACTGAATGAAAAGTGAATTGGGCAATCAACTGAGATGAAATTCAGCCCAGAGAAACAAAACATTGAGAAAAAAAACCTAGAATAAGGGAAGAATGAAAGGCATATGGAAGAGACTGATTGTGCAGGGACAGACTTTAAAGACCAAGTTTACTTGACAAGAAGGTGGTAGGGGTTTGTTTTACACTGAATGAGATTTAGCTATTTTGCTAATGCAGCAGATCGGGCTTTTTCATGTTTAAGTTGCATAATAAAAATGTTGAAGCCTACCCAGATGCACATAGATATAGCTATATGTTGTTTACCTAAGACTGTCGTATAGCAGCAAATAAACAAAACCAGTCCCCACAGACATTCTGCAGCAGCTTGCAGCAAAACAGAATTTCGATTGCTTATTCTGAGTCTACGAAGGAAGATTAATTTGTTATGCATCTAAATGAATTATTTTACCCTAGATCAGCAAGCTCAAATCATCACACCCTGTATCTTTTATTTTTTGAATTTGAAATAAATGTAGGTAGCAGGATCATCTTCATCATCAAACAACCTCAACAAAGCACCCTGGAAATACCTTGTGGAAGGCTACACTAATGTGACCTGAATTTTTTTTAGATACTTGCTCTCTAAAATCTTACATTCCACCCAAGCCAGTAGGTCCACATAGAAGAGTCAAATATTATTGCATTATGGCTCTTGTCATTTTTAATTCTTCTTGCTAAACCTTTATTCTCCTCCAAGTCATTTCCTCCTGTTCCAATCTTTAGTCTATGACTTTTTTAAAGGCATTAGCCAAGATTCGTCTCCAGTCCGATGCTTTCCTAAGTAAATCACATCTCATCATCATCTTTCTCAGGGTTTAAATTCCCTCTGAACTCATTCATTCATTCACTCACTCATTCATGCATCATTGTGCATCTACCATATGAGATCCTCACAGCATCAAGTTCAGTGTTCTCCACTCAATCAAAATGCATATATTCTATGCCTCCTTAGGGCCCTGGACCTATGCTAGGTGCCACGAAGTTTATAGAAAGAAGCATATGTAGTTATCTATTTCCTTCAAAAAGATTTAAAGCAACTGGCTGTTTAAAACAAATTACAGTAACAGTCCACAAAATAAAAGAAGAAATCAAGTAATAAAGGAGGAGGAAATTATATCAAAACTTCCCCCTGAGTTTCTAGCATCTAAAAGGAAAATTAAATGGATCATAAAGCTCTCATTCTCTAATGAAAGAAATGCTAATGAAAAAAGATTCTAAGTTGAGCAAGGATAATAAAAACATGGCTGTGCTGGTATTGCTAATGACACAACCTCAGAATCTTTCTTTACACAACATCCAGTGAACAACCATGAATTCATCAGAGATGCCACTCAGAATAAATCCTCATCATCTCTTGTATAAATGATGTTCTTTTACCTCAAGAAATTTGCCATTTAAAAAAATAATAAAGCATGCATATCTGTAAAAATGGAAGAACATTTTAGAGCTAAACTGTGTGGTGCTAACTGATTAACTCATACTTCTTTGTATGTCCAGTAGCACTGGGTATAGTCCTTGCCCATAATGAGCACATAAAAACCTTTGCCTGATTGACTTATAATGCAATATGAATTCAGAGAAGGAAGAGCCTAGTAGTGAGAAATTTGCCATGAAGAGGAGGAACAGAAGCTGAGCCTTGAAAGATAAGTGCTTGTTGAATGAGTGAACTCAGATTTTGAATCAGTTAACCTTTTGAAGAGACTTTTTTAAAATTATAAGTAAATCTAATGAATCTATACTCACTGAGTAACTTCTCCAACAAAGCTGCATTTTCTCCCATAATCCTTTGTTCATCTCATATTGAACCCTGCATTCTTCTCCTTTCAGACTTTAGTACATTAAAAATTCATAGTTCACAACTCAGCTTATTAGCCTGTATTAGTCACCAATTCAAGAAGTTGGGGGTGCTTTGTTGGTATCCTCAACTTTATCTTTCTGAGATCCAAACAGGTTTGTCTCATCTAAGGAAGTTGAGGTTCCTTGTAGAGTTAAGAGTTCAAGAAGCAAAATGGCCACTGATTGCATCAATAATCCACTAGACAGCACCTTTAGATTCGTCTGCTAGATCATCCTTTCAGTTTTCATCAAAAAGGAACACATTCTCATTTCCCTCCTGTTGCTACTAGAGGTTGCAATATTCAAAAACCTATATGCTGTAGCCCTCAAATCAGTAAGTACTCAAAATTGTGTGCAAAATATGAATAAAATATTCATTTCATCAAAAATGTTAAGGACTACTTAATTCAAAAACATTTTATATGTTTGCATATTTATTTCTAAATTTGCATATTTGTTTGCATATAACTTGTAAAGATGAATGTTAATTATACTTTAAAATCATTTATAAATTGTAACTAAGAATGTTGTATGAATTTTTAAAACTGCTAAATTCTCAAGTACCACTAATTATAAAGTGTCATGTGAAGTACACTGGAGCAGACCTCATATTGAAAAAATATTGAGATCCTGACAAATGGAAAAGCAGAATTGTTAACTGTGCTTGCTGATTCAATGATACCTGAGGCAAGTGAAACTTAAGTGACACTGTGTGCTTTTCCAAAGCATCCATTTACCTTCACTGAATTATGATGAGAAACTCATGCCCCGAACCAGACAAATATTTTACCTGATGCCTCCACATTATCCCATGTTTGAATTCGAGCTTCTGAGAATTACTCCATATTTTAGCTGTACGTATTCATATTCTGAAAGTGACAAAGAATAAGTAAATAAGAATCACAATAAGCAGTAAGGCTGCCTCAGCAGCGTCCTGTGTCAAACGAGGTGAGCTGAGATTTGTGCACACTAATTGGATTTGTAAAATGTTTCAGAGTAATTTAAAAAACATTTACACAAGGTCAGATCTGAACTGGTTTTCAAAAAGAACCATAGAGAAGAATGAAATGTTCAAGGAGTTACACTGCATGTAGATCTAATGCTTTATCTATTAAATTGGGCACGAAATTGGACTTTTTGGACCTCTCACTGTTGTGGCCTCTCCCGTTGCGGAGCACAGGCTCCGGACGCGCAGGCTCAGTGGCCATGGCTCGCGGGCCCAGCCGCTCCGCGGTATGTGGGATCTTCTCGGACCGGGGCACGAACCCGTGTCCCCTGCATCGGCAGGCGGACTCTCAACCACTGCGCCACCAGGGAAGCCCTGAAATTGGACTTTTTAAAAGTATAGTAGGTCTTAAATCTCTAGACAATTTTCTCTATTTTTGATAAAATGTTTAATTATTGTAAGCACAGATATGCAGAGATAGGAGCTATTGCTCATGTATCATTTTTCCTAAATTAGCAACTACTGTAAGTGAATTTCCTTTCACCAATTTTTAAAGAGTTGCAGCATATTAAAAGTTGACTAACTGGATTTCATCTTATTCCAACATCTACCTTCTTGCCAATAGAAAGCAACATATTGTTCCCAGTTTCCCCTCCTCCACCACCACCATGCCCCTTGTGTCTATTAGTTTAGGGTTGATTTGTAAACATCTTACTACAGGAAATAATTATGCTAAATTATTCCATGTTGTTATATTATCAGTGTCCTATCTGAATCCATACTAATATAATTAGAGATAAAGTCGACACTGAAATAACAAGTAGCTCTTAAAGTTCCATGCATGTTAAGTAGCATTTGCTGTGCTGGCAGAACAGAACTTAGATCTTGAAAATAATTTGATATTAAAAGACAAAAGTAAACAAATTAGATTGTAAGTTTGTTTTTTTCCCCTGTGTATTAATCAGCCCTAGTAAACCTTGTATTATACTCTTCAAATCTGTGTTAATCAGAATTTAGGTTTTGAAAGGCAAAAGGAAAAAAATTGTCTCCCTCTGGTGGGGAATATAACAAGTTTTTCTTTCTTTCTTTCTTTTATTTACTTGTAATTTTTTTTCCTGTATTTTTTTTTCCTGCAGTCGATGTCAGATAAGTTTTATGATACTCTAAAAAAGTACTCTTGAATAACCAGATTTTATCATCTTTTGAACACATTTTACTATCTTTTGAACATGGCCAACACTCAGAAAATTCAGATTCAAAAATGGCCTTTACTTCTTTCACTTTTTTTCTGAAGAAAATAAAAGGATAAAAGAAGGAAAATATAAAACCAACTTCAAGAAGTAGGAAAGCTTCATATTTACATGAAATACCCAGGTTCTAAAAACCCAGGTTGCAAAGGTTCACTTTAGAATCTGTAGTTTTGAACAAATGTCACTGAAAAAGCTGTTTCAGAAGAGGAAAGTCCTAAAAGGCCCCCTTCTCCCTCCACCAGATCATCTGTCAAGAGTTCACTGGCCTTTCTCCCTTCTCTGTGATCCTGAAACACTCTCCCACAGCCCCCATTTTAATCACCTATTGCCTTACATCATGACTTTGAGTGTCAGTCACTTCAGTAGGACTACGGGCCTCTCAGGGTAGAAACCATGCTTTATGCATCTTCAAGTCTGGTGACCAGTGCTTTGCTGGGCTTTCAGCACAAGCAAAACTTACCTCTGTACCAGGCAGTGTGCAAAGTCAAGGGCATCAAATCATGGATGAGATATACCTGATCCCTGCCTTCATAAAACTATGATCTAATGGGAAATAATGGATTGATTTGGGGTACATTTTACCATAGAAACAATACGTTTAAATAGTAGCCACCAGCCAAAAAATCCTACACAATCCATATTGTAGTTTAAATGATTTAAAATTCCCTATTAAATTGATTCATCCCTAAAAGTTCTATAGGGTTATTCTCATTGTGATTTGTCAAAAGAATTTTTAACTAAAAGTTTGTATGTCTGGACCCATTCATTCAGCAAACATTTATCGAGTCCCTACTAGGTGTCAGGCCCTGTGCCAAGCCATGCAAACACATTCTGGTAGGGAAAGCCAGATAACAAACGAGTAAACAAATTTTTTAAAGGTGACTATAGCTTGTAGTTTGTGCTATGGGGGGGGAAAAAAGTAAGGCGATAGAGGATAGGGTATAGTAACCAGGGTACGAGCATGAAATCAATTTTATACTTAATGGAGTAATTCAGGAGGGTTTAAGAGTGGGACTGTTTAGAAGTTATGGGCAATATTAAGGTAAACCAATAAGGAACATTGAAATACCTTGGGGCTAATAAAAAGTGGGGTCACTACTAACCCAGGTCTAATTGGACAAAGGAAAGGAAGAGTTACCAGAACCCAAAGAGAAAGCTATAGCTAAATGAGGGTCTCCCCACAGGAACAGTGGTTTTCCCTAGTGAACACAGCCACCAATGACTTGCAGTCATCTTACCAGGCCACCACAGTAACAAAGGCACTGACCTCCTCTCCCCCTGCCTGCCAATACCTGGCCAAGTCTCCCATCTGCCAAACCCAACCAGAAGCCAGAGGGCAATGGAGCCTACAGATGTTGTCCCTAAAGGTCAACTTCCTGGGGCAGATGGAAAGAGGCTCTAGAGGGGCGAATGCAGCAGATGTTTATAGAGCGTCATTAGCTCATCCAATGTTAAGAGTTATCATTGGAGCTAAAACCTGGATGAGTTTTGGGTTTGTTTTTGTTTTTTTTAATGGAGACTACAGCCAAGTAGAGGTTTTGAGGCAGGATAAACCTTGGTGGCCCAACTCTAGAACTGACTAGATATATGAACTCATACCAGTCACTTCATATTTTGAGGTACGTCAGTAAAATGGACAGGCTGGGCTGTGATGATCTCTAAGCTCCCTTTCAGCTTGAACAACTTAGGAGTCTTTGAATTTCATGATTCCACTTCCTCTCCCATGATGTATCAATGGCATGAGTGCAATTTGAATGTTATAAATTAGGGTCTGCCTTGATTTTCTGAGAGGTGACAGTCCCAGAAGTGAGGAAAAAGTAAAACTTAAAAACTACCTATACTGATCTCACCCATGGAGCTTGGAGCAAAATCTCTAGCCCATGGATGAAAGCCAATTAGGAGACCTGGCTCATGTCACACACAACCTGACAGTGCTTTATGGAAAATGATTTAATGAAAATCATCCCAAGTACATCATTTACTCCCTTTGAAGAGTTCACCAGAGTTTTTCCATTTTTAATCAAAACTCTTTACAAATCACACTTTAGAGTTAGTGAAAGAAAGTTCCAATTACATGGATCACCTTTTTCTTGCAACTAACATACATTGGTGTTTTATTGTGAATTCACAAGTGAAGTGCACTAAATTAAATTATTATTCCCATCCCAACTGACTCATTGGGTGGGAACAAGTTCACACACCATATGTGGGCTGATCCACATGACTGTATCACTGAAAAAAACATAAATTACCATAGTATTTATGTACCAACTGACTGAAACTGGTAGACTTTTCTCTTTTTTACCTTTTTGTTTGTTTTCATGTAGACTAGCTTATACCTGGAGTTCTATCAATATATAACAGGTCAGGATGCAGTGGTAGAAGGATAGACATTTGTCAGCCCAAATATTATTCATTCATTCATTCATCAATATTGATTTACTAAATGCCAGGAACCAACGTTTGTGCATGCAATGGTAAAGATTAGTCATTACTAGCCTTCATGGAGCTAATCCATTTAGTGGGAGCAACCACCACCAGATGTCACTAACTCCACCCCTCCCAGCATTGGTGAGTATAAGAACATCTTTCGAACACTAAAAAGCTTCATACTCACCCGCATTTATTCAAAAATAAGTACATTTTAGTTTCTGTTAATTGCAAATATATAAAATGATACAAGCTACTAGGAATTTAGTAATCCTTTTGATAAATGTGTATGTATTCATCATAGTGTTTACATACATTTGAAACAGAATATTGCATCCATTTGGGAGATATACTATCTTGCCCATCTACAATACACTGTATGCATATGGAATTGTGGTTCTCTTGCCACGGAGCTTAACCCTTTACCCAGGAATCTACAGCCTTCAGATACAAAGATTCTCTGCTAAAGCCTGTGATGAACTAAAGCCAGACTGGGATCTCTGCAGTTCTGATGCACTTGCTGAATTTTGCCATTAGAATAACACCATGTCCACACAGTGTTACTCTGTATGTCAGTTCCAAGCAACACTACTTTCTTATCCCAAAAATCTCACAGAGAGTTTGTATGAAAGCTGTTTTCAGATGTTTTAGTTATAGCCTCTTCCACATCCCACCACCTTCTATCTCAGACACAACTGGATGGGGGTAGGAGGAAGGCTGGACTCGTAAAGGAAATCCATCCTCCTACCACAAAGGTAATGTGTTTTGCACAAGCATGTGTTTCTGATATTGTATTTACCCAATCTTTCCCTTGTGCCTGAGACTTCTCCAACCCTTTGATAAACGGACTCCTAAAAGGTTCACCTCACAAGTATGATACATGTGCTCAGAAATGTTCAAATCCCAAAGGAAGACGCACTTTGATCTGCCACTAGGATACTACCCCATGCTTGACAGTAATTAACAAGTACCAAAGAGATGTATGACCAATGTGCTGGCAGAAAAGTGAAAAGGTGGTACTGATTCTGACGGGGGCGTGGGCGGTACTCCCAGAAAGTGAATTGACCGGGACCTGACAAAGTACGTATGCTTTGAACTCTTGGCGGAGAGAGAAAGACCATCCAGGCTGGGGAAAAAATGAGACTAGAAGGGATCTGGAACATAGCAAGTGGCCTAGAGACTAGGGTTTCTTATTAGGCTACAATTATTGGCTTAAGCAAGTTATGAAGTCAGTGGTGACTCTTGATCATAGAGATAGAGGGCAAGCCAGTTGGGAAAAACAACATCCCCAAAGCAGCAGATGCAAGAAGGAGATAAATGGCAGAAGTGATCTTTTCCTCATTCAAAGCCTCTGGTGTGCTTCCTTCTACTCATATGATACTTACCACGGATTACCTTGCTGTCAGTCCTTTATGTTCTTGTCTCTTCTCCTCTATTAGACTGTAATTAAATTCCCACAGTGGGGCAGCAACGTGATACAGTAGAAATAGCAAAGAATTTGTAGTCAAACAAGTAGTTATGTTCAATTACTAGCGCTTCCACATATGTGACCTCAAACAAGAGTCCCAATCTCTCTTAGCCTCTGTTCTTTATAAAACATGGATGGCAATGCTTACATCTTAGAGTTGGTTTAAAGATTAAGTGAACTAAGGAAGACATATGAAGTCTAACATACAATAGACACATAACAAATATATTTCTTCCCCAATCCCATCTCCGTGTTATATCCTTAATATTTATCTTCACATCTTTCACATAGCTGAGTGACCATTATGCACTGAGTGCAAAGCAGTTGCATTGCATTCCAGATCACTCCAGATAATACTGCTTTGGATAATTTGGCTTGGTTTGTAGCCTACATAAACTCTATTCCAAAAATCATTCATTAATCACCTTCAGTGTCTGGCACTGCTAGGGCCTAGGACCATAAATGTATGTTCAACATGGGCCCTGCTCTCAAGGAGTTCAAGTTTAGTGAGTTCTTTCTTTGATGACTCATCCCTATGGAAGGACTTTTAAGGAAATAAGCCAATGGTATGCTGAATGAAGCCATTAAACCTGAGTCATCTAAGAACATATTTTTAGAGCCAGGTAACTTCTTCACGAGAACACTCTGTTAATGTTATAAGGGCTTTAGACAAAAACTAATACCATAGTTAAGATCAAGATCCTTAACAGAAGAAAACTCTGGGGAGAAAAGATTTTATTCTATGGAAACAAAATTGTGTTTGATCTTATTGGTGAGTTTGTCCTTTCGGTGTAACAGGGATAAATAGATTTAAAACTGGCTCAAGGACACAGCAAAATACCTGTTTACATACTTGTATAACCTCAGCAGCTGGAACATGACAGCCCCAGATTGTGATCCTAGATGAAATAACTTTATTTAAGGTAGCATCAGGCAAGCTAGAAGCTTAAAGGAAAGAGGCCCAGTGACAGACACCTCAAGCAGTGGCCACAGTCATGTCCCAAAGACAGATTTCCCACCATCCTAGAAAGAGCAGCACTAAGTGAGGTGTTAATTGTGAACAAACACGATAACCTAAAGAGGCAGAGTAGCAGGAAGAGCTATGAAAACTCAAGTATGCCTTAGATAATCGAGACTAAGAGACTGTAATTTGAACTGAAGCGGTTCAAAAAGAAATTTAAATTAGTCACTAAACCCCATTCTCTCTCCTCTGCTTCACTCTCCAGGGTCTTGATCCATTCCTTTATCTTGTTCTATATCTTTACAGAGACAATATTTACAGAAGCCCTCATATAGGCCAGGTACTGTGAAAGGCATTTCACACACTGTATCTTTTTCATCTTACAATTAGCCTAGGAATTAAGTGTTGTTATTAGCCCCACTATGCAGATGAAGAAAGCAAGGCTTAGAAAAAGTCTTTGATTCACACACTACTCAGTAGAAGAGCCAGGATATGAACTCAAGTCTGACTGAGGACAGTCTGTGCTTCTTAGACTGTTCAAGTTTAATGTGTTATTCCTCAAACAGATAGCTACATTTTATAAATTCATCAGTGTTTCTTCAACGTCAATTTATTAGATGCTCTTGAAAATGAAAATTCCATTTAGACCCAAAAGAATAAATTTCTAGTGATGAGATTTCAGCTGAAGTCCAGGGATAACTAGAGGCTAGAGGGGTAAGATGGGCAGTAGGAAACCATCCTTAGGGAACTCAGATTTTACCCCATAAGTGGTTAATGGAACCAAGTCACAGAGCTAGACATGAGTAAGAAAGAAAATGTTTATGAACTTGGAACAGTGTCTCAAAGTGGTAAAGTTGAAGGAGAATGATAAGGTCAGACAAAAGTACCTCCAGTTTAACCTCAGAAAAGGGAAAAATGTGGAGATAGGCTTCAGAATGGGGATAAGAACTGGATATATTGGTACTGGCTTTCCCTCCTCTCTAAAATACATCCCATGACTGTACTATTCATGAGTATAAATGTTGTCTATGATAATCCCAGTTTTAAAAGAAAAAAAAAGCAATTTACCATATCCTTTTCACCATTTTAATGTTGAGCTATTAGAATCTCACATTCCAGTGCCCTTCTAACTGCATGGTTACAGTCTCCTTACACTTACTCTGAAATTGTTTTTTCCATTGTTATCTTACATTATAGTCGTATCGTAATGTCATGTTTAAAGATTCCCCGTACACTTGTAATGAAATCGTTTTGCAGTTCAGAATGGCATCATATTGGCACTTTAAGCAGGGTATCCATCACCCTGTATTGATAGTTTTCACAACAAAACACCCTATTTTAGTGACTGTGAAAGTAAATAGCTGTTGCCAGTGATCTGTTCTTCCATTTCAAACTTAAATGGTCTCGTCTGTTTTATTTTACCTTGCAATTTTCACACCCACTGTGGTATGGGCCGAATTTATACTGTATGCTTTCAAATGAGGACTGTCATTCCATGGGCTCATAAATGTTTATATGACAAGCCACTTATCTGTTTTGGTGTGGTCTTTGTGTCGTAGATAATTCCTTACACTCTGATAATCAATATAGTCTGGCCACTCTATTTGCAAGGCTAATGTAGATAAGTCTTCTGCTCATTGAAATCTAGAGGCAAATTATTTGGTAAATGTTTTCGAATCAAACTAACTGCATATCTAAAAGTAAAGTATGCAATTACTTTATTACACAATAACAGCAAAAAAGAATTCTATTCCCAAATAGCCACATGTGAAAATTTTGAGTAGTGTTTAAGGCAAAGGCTTAAAGACAGGAAATTTGAGAAGAGTAAATGTGGTATTATTATAATTATTACCAAGAATCAGGCATTTAATTTTTTTAACACCATCATCACACCTTGGTGGTTAAATTTTGAGAGGTTAACAATTTGATTCAAATCTTCCCTTAAGAAATTAAATGTTACCCAACCCAAGTCTAATCCAAACTAACTCGAACTTGGAAGTCGGCCAGGACAGGCGCAAGTCTCCCGACAATAGGCTTCACTTTGAGATCTTTCTATTCTCTGCTGTTAAAAGAGCCATTACTACCTCTGACACAACTTCTCTACAGCTGTTTTGACGTTTCTTCCCAGGTCCAGGTTGAAGGCAGAAGGGCAAAAAGAGAACAAAAGTGATACATTTTTACAAAAAAAAGATTTCTGCTAGCATTTTCATATCCAGAGAAATTGGACATTCAGTTGGAGCTGAGAGCAAAGCTTCAGATAAGACTTTATCTTATACAAAACTATTTCTCTGTTTTTAGGAGTTAACACAGATAATGATGATGATACAGCCAGCAAATCAGCTAGGCCCAAGTGTTAAATAGTGTAAATCCTCTTGTTTTAGGTGTTTGTGCCTGAGCTAATGCTTGAATATATTTTCTGCCAGGAAGCAAGTGGCAACACCTGCAGCAATGATTTTGGTTCTTGGATAATCCAAGGTGCCCAAGAAATGATAATAAATCCTTAAAATATCCCCCCAAATGTGAATTTGCTTTATTTAAACACCAAATATATGTTCTCCACAAGAGAATATGGCATGAATTGGAAAACGAAACAATATACGAGGTAGAGGTAAGGATCACTCCACAGTGCCCAGGCCAAATGCCGTCATCTCGGTGTGAAGTCCTTCCAAGTCTCATTTCAAAATTGCATTTGAAATGAACCCAAAGAGGAAAATGCATATTTGAATGACCACACATGAAAAACTTGACTGAGGATTTAAGATACAAGCTTCATTATAGACAGCTAAGTAGTGCCTGAAAAAAACCTCATATAACCTTGCAGAAGGGCATCACACACCTTCATGGTCTCTGAATTTCTCTGCCCTCTGGCTCTGATAAGCATTTTATTTGCTTATAATCATCTCTCTCTCCCACTCCTGGAAGTAACTGTTAATTCCAGACTTCTCCAGTCTCCTCAGAGGCTCAACCCTGCACCTCTCACTCACAGCCGTTGACGTTGCCTCCCTCCTCACTGGGAAGATTGAATCTGTAGGTATGATCTCATCCCCCAGATTTCCACTGCACTGTAGCCACCACAGGCCACATGTGTGTCTACAGCCACACGCACTGACCCTTTTCCTCCGGACTCAGAGAATGAGACAAGTTTTTCTTTAAGACTCCTCTCCCTCTTCTGGGACCTCATTTAATCAGTTGAACTCTCTCACACCTATATCTCAAGTTAACCTCCTCTCTCCCTACGGTCTCTTCTTCAGCCTATAAACAACTTCAAGCTGCTCCCATCACTTGAAAAAAAAATTGTTAGATCTCTCCTGATTTCCTATCTCCTTTGTCCCTAAATCTCCCTCAGCTGTGGCCCAGCCTCTCTCTTCCCCCCACCATATCTCCAGCCAAGCTTTTCAAAAAAGCAGTTTCATTTTCCCTCACAGCTCCACTGCAACGTTTTCTTAACACTCCTTTCTACTGAAACTGCCCTTGTTTCAGTAGTTATATTTCT
Organism: Tursiops truncatus; assembly: GCF_011762595.2. Lineage (NCBI taxonomy): Eukaryota > Metazoa > Chordata > Mammalia > Artiodactyla > Delphinidae > Tursiops > Tursiops truncatus. The sequence goes on along the minus strand of NC_047034.1, from coordinate 106,170,272 downwards.
ATATTTCACTGCTACACTGAATTATGTTGATAATAATATTATATTAACATATTAATTAATTATATCAACATATTATTAATTATATCAACATATTAATTATGTTGATAATTACTTTCTCCTCAATGAAACTCTATCCTCCCTTGACTTTAATTCTACCATCTTCTCTTGATTTTCTTCATTTCACTCGGACTAGTCTTTCTCTCCTTTTGACATGGACTCCTCTTCCTCTGCCTACTCTTGCAGTGGTATTTCTTCACCTGCTGAGCGTTATTCCTCCTCTGCCCTTACATAACCGCTTCCATCCTTGTGACTTCAACTATCACAAAAAAGTGGGTGTGTTCTCTACCCCCGCCACTGACTTCTCCCCTAGACTTCAGATTCATACATCTAATTGCCTCATGAACAACTCTACCTGGATGTCCCGTAGACCAGCGTAAACTGCATGTCCAAAAGGGCATTTATCATCTTCTCCCAAATCCATCTCTTCCTCCTATATTCTCTTTCAACATTGATATCACCATAATCCCTTGAGACACTCAAACTAGAAACTTGGGAATCATCCTTGACTGCCCCCTTCATTCTTTACATCAATCCAATATTTCTGACTTAGTCAGTTAAAATTGTATTGAATACCATAGCCTCTTTTCCATTCCCACCGCTGCTCCCTTATTTAAAGCCCTAGTAATCAGAAGCCAGTCTACTTAACAGTCTCTATGTCTGTCTCCCTTTATTTAGTCTTGTCACCCTCAAATGATCTTCTTCAAAACAATCTGCCTAAAAAAATCTACCCGTATCATTCCCCTTCTTAAAAACCCTCTAATGGTTCCTGCAACCATAGGTATTGTCCAAGCTCCTTCACATTTTATAATTTGCCTCAGCGAGCTTGCCTCACCAACCTCTCCAACTTCATCTCCCACTTCACCCTGACTCATATTTAAGGTCTAGAAATACTAAATCTTTCACAGTTTCTCCAAATACCACTGAGTCACACATCCATGGCTTTACTTGGACTCTAGGGAAAATACCTAGGGTCCTTTCTCTAAGCCGACCTTGATCTATAGATCAAACAACATTATTTTTCAGGTTTTTCAGATGGCACACTCAAATTCCTTCAGTTAAAAGGGCTTTATTGTAACATAACTGGGGAAGTAAGAGACAGGACATCATATAAAAGCATCATAGAGCCAGGCCTGTGGGAGAAATGGAAGATCATTCTAGACACAGTAGCAAGGAACACTCCAGTGCTATTCATAGAGTCTCCCATCCAAAAGATGTGTCTATTGCTCATGACTCAGTCGGTCCACCATTATAATGGCCCAGCTGTTCATAGTGGTTCTGCTTTCCTGTTTTTAGCACAACTGATTTATTTACTATCACCATATTATGGCTTCTCTCTACCCTTCTTTCTAACCCATGGGTGCTCATTGCCTTCCTTCTGTATATCTTTCTGTTTTTACCACCCTCCTGCCTTATTTTCTATATGACTAGAAGTTAAGCTTCTGATTGGTTGGCCAGATGCTGTCTGTATAGATGCCATAGATACTTCTTTGGGCAGCACTGTGTCTGAATTTCACTGTGAGTGAAATGTCCTTTACTGGGTGTGAGGGTAGAAAACTTGTGAAGATTTCTGAAGAAGTCACCACCAAGAATCCTATAAGTATACCCTGAGACCTCTCAAAAGGAGGTAATATAACTGCCAGAGACTCTCTGTGACTTAAAAGCTCACTGTTTAAACGCTTACAATCACACCATCTTAATAACACTCACCATTTATTGAGCAACTACTATGCGCCAAATACTTCACATACATTATTTTTAATTCTTACAAAAAACAGAAATATAGTGACTACTAACACCTTGCTGAGAACCAGCAAGGATAATTAGCATGCTCGAGTTTGCACAAATGACCTAATAAATGGTAAAACAATTCGAATCCAAAAATGCCTGGCTCCAAGGCTAATGTTATTCCCTCTGTACCCAGATTTATCTAGACCATATTCCTCCAGCCTCACATCTGTAATTTATAACAGACCACTCTGTAATACTAATGACTTTATGCCTCAGTCATGTCTTTGAACAATAGGAGAATGAAGTTGCATCTTTTGACACATGATAACTCAGTCTCACTGGCTAATATATATAAGAACTTCCTCTCCAAATTTCTGTCTGTATCATGCTCGGCCCAAAATTGATCAAAGTTGAAAACTGACAGTCCTATGTCCTCATTAGGCCAGTTCTTCTCTCATTGAGAAGATGGCTTCAGTGTAGAAATTGCCCAGCAGCACCTTTTTTTCTTTAGAATGTGGCTGTACATTAAATATATAAATATGTTCACATCTAAGTCTTTTTAAAAAGAGAGAAATGAGTGTGAAGTTTTAACTTCTGTTGGCTCAGTAAGGAGGATGGAAGAGTTTATATTTTTAATAAATGTATATAACATAGAAATGCACATTTGAACAGGGCAGCAAAAATGTGTACTGTAGTAGGAATGCAAATATTCCCTTCTTTTTTACTATGTGGAGTTTTTAAAACTGAAAAGCTAAAGACCATGAACAACTACACACACTCCAGCTTAGCCCAGTTCAAATACCATTCAGAGGTGCTGAGCTGAAAGGAATCCATCCTGGGATCAGGATTCTATACAACTAAACATGATTTCCAACATTTTATTTCTACCTTTCTTTTCAAATCATCTTTACTTCCACAACTGCTCCCTTCTATTAAAGGTAAGGGCCGTAGCACCTCTTCTTTTAAAGCAGCAATGATATTACAAAAGGAAAATAGTCAAAGTTCGCAAATTTCTTTTGGAATTTTCAATGGAAACCAGTCTCTAACTTGTCCCATAGCTGGCATCCCCCAAATTACTACCCAGGAATAATGGCTTACAAATTTTTACATTAAATAAATGTACAGCATTAGAACTGATGCAAAGTTCCATTATTTTGACATACTCTAATTTGAAAAGGGTAAATCAATTTAAACCATTTTTGTTTAAAATCAGCTCCTTAGGCTGTATACTCATAGTGGTTGCCAAGTTTCAACCCAAAGTGAATGTTAAGGTCTATGTTATTAACCCTTGAGAAATGAGCTCTATCTTGGAAACAATGACAGCCCTGGGGACTACCAGGTGCAGCTGCTGAAGCTGACATCAGTCAAGTAAGAGTAATGCACGGGTTTCTTCATATGCAAATCACATAACATGTGCTTACCTTTAAAGGGCAATGTCAGATTATTGTAAAATTGTTTAGATATAAATACCTTTTTTGAAGAAACTAAATTCATTTATACTGAACTCTCTATGGCTGACATACCGTGATGAATCACCTCATTACACAGGAAGCCACAAATATGGCTACTGAGGATGAGTATGATTGTAAATAAGACTGCTGGAATTCTACTGTGGCTTGCAGTGACCCTCAATAAAAAGATACCTGTAGACCACGGCAATAGTTTCCCTTGGAACTATCTTGAAATATTGAGCAGCTAATACCCTGCACTTACAATGCTATCAAAATTAATTTTCTAGGGCTTGGATTTTGCTTCTTAAAATGAACCTATTAGGGTACCTTTTTCTTAGCAATGTCTGTGAATTAAACAACTATAAGCCTTCTTCTAAACATGTTGCAAGAGATTAGGAAGTACAAATTGATGAATTTATATGCTGGGAGGGGTCACAAAGTAGCCTTCTGGGATGTTAAGGGATGTTAAGGATATTCTAAATCTTTATCTAATGGTCATTACAAGGAGTGTGTGTGTGTGTGTGTGTGTGTGTGTGTGTGTGTGTGTGTGTGTGTGCGTGAGAGAGATCATAAAGCTGTACACTTAAGATTTGTACACTTTATTCTATATAAATTATTTCACAATTTTAAAAAAAGTTAAAAATCAAAGGAAAACAAAAACATTCTGACATCACTAGGTCATTTTTTAAGGGACAGCCTAAGATGAGAACTGCTAATGCAAACTCTAAGTATCACTTCCCAAATTGGAAATCCACGTCCTGCTCTCTGGCCCTTGTCTCCCAAGTCCTTTCATATATTTTTCAGGTATAAAAATGTCAAGGCAGAATTATTTCTGGTGTGAATTTACTATTCAAATCCAAAAATATTCATGCTAAAGTGAGGTTTCCAAAAATTAGACCGTAGTGTCTTTATACAGAAGAAGTAAGATGAGAAGTTGTTCAGACAGCTGGCCAAAAAAACAGGACAGAGAGAAGGGGGGAAGTAGAATGTTCTGAAGGGTATACAGAGCTGGAGATCGAAGATCCCTGGCTTTTCTATTCTCAAGAGTCCCCACAGGCTTCTTGATCCTCAGTTCATCGTTCCCTACTATTCATAATCTTATAACCTGTGCGTCTCACATCTACCTCACCCCCTCTCACCTGCTCAATTACCAGCTGTAGGACAAAAGTCACTTAGGAGTCCCCAGCTGGGCTGTCTGCCCGAGAGAATGGGTTCTGTAACAATAGCTCAGATTCATGTTTAAAAATTAAATCATCCATTGGATTTTCAATTTATTTTCAAGTTAGGAACTTTTCTAGCTCTTAGTAAAGAAAACCCAAAGCATATTCAATATCTGCGTTTATACAGCATGCGGACACTTGAGTATATAGTAAATGTAGTTTCAGTAGCACACATCATTCCTTATTTAATTCATCCAGCCTGACAGAGTTGGTGGGAATGAATGCAACAATAGTAATATTTCATTTGGTTTCACAGGCATTTCTCACGATGTACATTAAAAAGATATAATATATATTATGAATGTGAGAACAGTAGATACACAGGCATGCATTTTACTCAAAGGTGCATTAATAGAATGGTAAATTCCATGTATTAAGTCTACAATAACAAACATATTCTGAGTTAAGACATCTGTACAGAATTGGTGCCAAATGAAATGTCACAATCAAATAAAACATCCCTTTATGAGAATCGAAAGCTTTTTTTTAGAGCTAGAAGGAACCTTTTAAATCATCCAGTAAAACTTACTCATTGGAGACATCTAACCTGAGCTTAAGAAAGATTAAATGACTTAAATAAGGTCACACCTAGCTAGCGGAAAAGCCAGGACTAGAACCTTCCTTCTCCAGATACAATTCTCTTTCCACTACATCATTAGCAGCAACTACCTGTGAAACAAAAATATGGAGGGGCTCACCTCACCACAGCATCCTCATGTGCTCATTTCGGTGTGTGCAAAGATGTTCTTTGTGATGCGTGCTGACAGTGTATCACACTTCTGCTAACTTGGACAACCTCCTCTCTTCTTGAAGACTGAGTCTATAACCAAACTGCCTTCTTCATAGTACAAACCCATGGATCCTGTGGGCACTCAAATAGTTGTTGATGGAGTCAAATATTGGCCATTTATATTCTGTGTGGATATGCACACAGAGCCCACTTCAAACAGAAAAGATTGAAATAATATTTATTTAATATAATACCTCCATCCTAACTAGACCAACCTAACCTGAGAGCTGAAATTAAAGTATCACAGCTCAGAATGTCTCAACTCAGAGCTCAGAACCAGGGCAGACAGTTGCTAGGGCAGTGGGGAGTATAAGGGAGTGACCATTTCAAGTTTCCAGAGCACATTGGGTGAACCCCCATCAAGCCATGTTCACAAAAAGGGCTCCAAACTGAATCACGGGTTTAAAAGTTCTTTGAAGTCTAATCTCTGAAAAGAATATGAATATCAAGACTGCAACACTTCACCAAATATCTGGCATGAGATTACCAAAGACTCCAGCTGAAGGCCAGAGAGAACATTAAAACAAACATCCCACATTGCTCCTGACCAATTTGCCTTTGAGAAATTGAGTAACACAAACCCCGGTTGACCTTCTGTATAGCAGCACGAAAGTCAGCATCTGTGCCTGTATCGCAGCTGAAATTTTACATAAACTAAGCACAAGGGAGCAAACTCCAGCTTAGACAACACATTTTTAAAGCAACTTTTATCACAAGGACAGTGAAATACCACAGTAGGAGCAGGTTGCTAGCTAATACAAATGATTTTAAGATTCAGTGTCAATGATTGAATTTAGAAGATTATCAAGGAAGCAAAAAAGACCAAAACATAAGGCTAACACAGGACTGGTTGCCTTTTGTTCTTTTGTAGAAATGTGTAGCTGGAAACCACTAGTAGCACTGCTTTGGACACTAGTAAAATTCCTGTAGAGTGTTTTATAAAGGTAATGAACTTGTACGTGCCTCACTGAACAGGCCTGCTATTAAATCTTCCTTTAAAAATGGGACAGATTGCTGGGGTGTTTTGTGAGTAATGTGAGCTTTTCCTGTAGCAGAGTCAGGGATTTTAATCTCTGGCCCCAAAATTATGATTTTCACTAAGTAAAATAAAACAGAAAACAATCCAGTACACACTCCACATCATCAATTTTTAACCTACCTTATTTTTAAGATTTCCCTTGTTAGGAGTAGATTTGGCGAAAGGAGTAAAGAGGAAATATCAGATGACAAACGTCCAGCCCTGACAGCCCAATCACAAACAAATTAAATGTCCATCTCTGTCACAGTTGGCAACCCCAGCCTGGCCTGGGGAAAATCCTCCATTTAGTTCCGAACAAATGTATTGGAGGCTAATCAAAATCTAATAATCCCTCAAGAAAATAGCTTCCTTAGTCCACATCTATAAGAACTATACTCAGTTTGGGGGAGGTATCTACCAGTTGTTTTCCGGTATAGCAACTGTTTTGAAAATAACAGAACTGGACACCACCAGGAAGATATTTCAGCCAAGTCTATTATTCAAATCTACGTCTTCACTCACCGAAGTGTCAAGGTGATGCATTTGTTGATCTGTCTCACAATTCATTTTATTACAGACATGTAGAGATTGAGAAGACCAGAGGAGGAATTCAGGCAGAGCAAAGGAAAGAGAAACAAATTTTCACTTCCAGACAAAGCCTGCCTGTGACTAGTTGGTCTGACTAACTCTGCCAGTTTCTTTTGCCTAAACGGATGAAAAGAAAAAACCAAAAGAGTCTGATAAGAGTGAATCTGGAACATTAATTTAACCCAAGGAAAACCAGGGACGGGAGAAGGGCAAAGAAATAAGAAAAATGCACCAAGAGAGTTATCATCAGCATGAAGCAGATTTGTGCTGAATCCTGATTCTTTTCAGGACCTTTCACTGCTGGAAGACAAGCTCTTTCAATAAAAAATAAAAACTATCAAAATTATATCCAGTATTTCTCACATGCCTCCTAGGCATCACTTTACACAATTTATCCCTAAATCTCGTGATCACCTGGCAAGGAAGGAGGTATTATCCTCATTTTGTAGATGAGGAAACTGAGCTTCAGAGAGGTTCAACCACAGAGCTATTAAGTAGCAAACCAAAACTCAAGCCCAGAGCCTGAGCTGTTCTGCCTTCCCACAATCGAATCCATTCCTCTCCTCTTCTCTCTCTGGTCTGCTCAACAGTTTTCTTTCTCAGGAAACTCCTATTGCTTATTGTTCCAAATTTAAAGCAAATTAAAAGCTGCCTCATACCAAATGCATCACTACTCCAAGCCATGTAATCAGCAAGATAGGTAAAAATCACTTGGCTTTGTCACTTTGCAGATTACATAACTAGTCAAAGCAAAGTGGGACCAAGGCATGTGGAAGCAAAGCGTAGTTTAAGGCTACACTTCTCTCATGTATATTCAGTCTTTGCACCAAGACTTACTGTTCTCACCTTTTTTGGCAGATAGAAAAGTGCTGGGTTCCAACATCACTTTAAGTCTTACAGTCCCTGGAAGAGTTCAGATGAAAATGAGGCAACATCCATATGGTCCAGGGATTTTTTCTTTTTTTTTTTTTAACAAAGAAGCCTACTACACGCCTCTAATTAAAGTATATACATTAGCATTGGAAATAGCAATTAAAGGATTTTACACACCTAGGGTCCTCTGACAACACACTCATTCACACTACTATTTAAAAGTTTGATTTTTTCCCATGGGAATTTACAATTTAAACGCTATTTTATGGTCCATTCCAAAGGCATGTTTCAAAGGGGGGTGGGATGTCTTTGGAAAAAACCTAGAAATCTAACTTTGGGTTGAAATGATGAATTTCTTTTTTAATTGTCTGGGATCTTTCTGAGAACTGTATGAGTAATCTTTGTTAAGAGACATTTTGGTGTCTACATTTCAACCCCCCTGGGGACAGTGTGATGTCACTCAGTGTCAGGGTAGCATGGGAGCAAAAGTCTGGGAGCTGGTGTCAGATATATAACAAACAGCTTCTCTTCTTACTGGCTGTTGACTTGGGGCACATTATTTAAATTCCCTTAGTCTCAGTTTCCTCCTGTGTAAAGTGAGATCAATGTACGTTTCACAGGGTGGTTTTAAGCATTGAATAAGGTGAAGCCTATAAAATCCAACAGATTGCCTTGGGACGTAGCAGGGTCAAAAGCCTTTCCACGCTGTATTTTGTTTTCTAGATTCTAGTAACAAAATTCATTCATTCAATGTTTCAACAAATGTTTTTTGCACTTTTCCTAGGTAACACAGCACAATTCTAAGGCTCTAAATACTAAAATGGGTAAGTCATTGTCTTTTCTTATTCTTAAAGCGCTTATAGACTATTGGAGGAGTTATTTACATATTACTTACACATATAGAAAAATGTTTCGCTCAGACATTGTGTGTTAAGTAAAAATAATAGCTAATATTCATTGAGTACATTCACTGTGCCAAACACTGTGATTTATACTATTTAATTCCTGCAACCTTTATGCTATGAGAGGTATAAGTAAAGTGCTATGAAAACCTAGAGCACAAAGTTATTAATACCAAGAAAGGAAATCACAAAGGCTCTTCCAAAATACTTGCAATAATTAAATCAGTTCCTGAAGAATGAATAGGATGTTAACGGCTTGACATGTTTAACAGCCTAAGAGGAGAAGCCTATTCCAAGTGGAGGGAACAGCAAGAGCAAACATAGAGATCATGGGAGCACTCGGTGTGTTCAGAAAACCCAATGGCCACTGGACAAGGAGATAAAGCTAGAAAGATCGGCTGTAGAGAGCACGGAGGCCACGCTAAGGACTTCAGATCATTCCCCACCAGAGAACCTGTGAATTGCCTAATCAGATCTAAGTTTCAAGAAGACCATGGCAGTGGATAGGGCAGATTAGAGACAGGACTAACAGGATATGGGGAGCCCCATTCTGAGCCTAGAAGTGATGGTCAAACAGTGTGTACATTCAGTGCTATCCCTGCCAATAAATGGGGGTAAATATAGTTTTTTCCAGTGGTATTGGTCTGTAGAGGGGGAAATAAATGATTCAAGCTAAATTTGTGGCTGTCATTGTCTTCACGAAAAGTCAGACTCCTAACCGCCTAAACTTTGGATTTAAAGGGGTCTCTTGTAAATCCAACAGGCAAATAAAAGTTGTTTAACAGACTTTAGGGACCGGAGAGTAGATATGAGTCAAGTCTAGGTCTCTGGAAGACTTGTACGGATATTTTTTTACATATCTGGGCCTTTTTTAGCTACACGTCACACTAATATTGATAAAAAGCCACCAGCAGAGCATCATTCCTTAAAGACTTTAGAGCCTTTTTTCTTTTTTGCAGTGGGTAGAAGGGAAGTGGGTATTGCCTGTTCAATACCCCTCAGCTCCTCAAGGAAAGGTTCTGTTCATTCTCATCCTTGTTCCCCCAGCCCCTACACAGGACATGGGACATGGAAGATGGTGCATAACTCAGCAAACCTTTAATTATTTAATCAATCAATTCAAGGCAAGAGATCATAATAGGCTAAACCAGACTTCAGCTGGTTCCAGTTATATGGGAACCATCTCCTTAGAATTTCAGACAAGGGGAGCTCAGTAAGGAGCTGAAGTCCATTTCTAGGCAATCCCTGCATCTATAAAAAGAGGATTCCTAGGAGAAGGCTATTTCCTCCCCCAGACCCTGTGATATGTGTAAGATAGTACCAAGTGCAACAGAATCTTTCTTCCTAAACAGACATTTTTCCACTCCTGTATACCTTCTAAGCATGGAGTATTGGCATTTGTGTGAATTGGTTTCTCCTGAACAGGTAAATGCCTGAATATGATAATATATATGAATTATGTGTCTTTTTAGATAGATAGGCTTGAAGTCTAGAAGTTGTTGAAAACCTCATTGTCCTCCATGAGTCTCCTATCATTCAATAACTGAGTCCTTCCTCTCTGGTCTCTCTCTGTCTTCACCCTTCATTTATTCTTAATCCCTCTGCACAGTGTCCCAGATCTTTACTCTTGACCTTGGACATGGGCTTTCAGTCAAATGGTTCTATCCAGCTTTCTGCCCACTGGAGCTATGCATGGCTCTTCAAATTCCAGGGTAACTTGAGAAAACAAAGGAAAATAATCATTCCTAGTCCAAGCTCAGAATTAAATATGTAAAAGACAGATCTCTCTTTTGTTCGATATTAAATCAGAACTCTGTTGTTATGCTGATAGAGTCTTTCTGATCTGCTTATTTTTCAAAGAATATCTTCTGTCATCCTTAGACAACATTTATACTCATGAATAGTACATTCATGGGATGTATTTTAGAGAGGAGGGAAACCCAGTTCCAAGAACTGGTTCTGTCATCCTTAGAAAGTATGTGCCAGAGCTCCAGAAAGTATGAGTAGAGCTGCGCTCCAAGAAACAGGTAGAGAAGACAATTCTGTCTTGATACAATATTATAAAGATATAAAGTAACAAAATAAAACGATTTTCATGATGGGATTTTTCATATTTAAAAATTACTCATCTATCTACCAAATACTGTTCATGGCTGTACTATGAAACTAAGCTTAACCAGCTGGGACATATCATGAACAGTGCTGACATGCTTCAGTTGAAAACATGGGCTCTGACATGGCCTTAATTTCCATGAAAGGACACAAATTATTATGAATGTAATCTGGAGACAAAAAAGGCTGGGGCACAAAGGACTTTGGATGAATTATGTTCCATGAAACATGGCATTACTTTTAATTTTGCACTTATTGGATACTTTGTAGGTCTTTTTTTTTTTTTTTTTTGACAAAGTATGATTGCTGAATCATCTCCAATTTTAAAAGAACAAAACCAAAGAAAGTGGAGCTAAATTTCAATGGAAAAACCTTGGACTAAGCATAAAGCAGAGTTTCATGGTAGAATCTGAGGGTCCTTCTTTAAAGATGAAGATGAAGATAGGGGCTAGTCACAGACAGGGCTTCAAGTCTTGTAAATATTCAAATATTGTTGCATGACACAAGCAGATGCAGGAAAGCAGTTCCTTGAACACACCAGGCTTCTGCACCTACCATTCCCACGGCTTCAAATACCTTTCCCACCTGGCAAACTTCTACTCGTTCCTCAGAACCCAGATCAGATGTCACCTTCTCAGAAGCCTTCCTTGTCTATCACCCCAGTTGTAGTTAATCACTCCCCTCTTCTGTGTACGTACTTCTGTTACTGCACTTACACTAAATTATATTTGTCCATATGTCGGCTTCCCTACTAGAAATATTAATTCCTTGAAAGCAGGCCAATGTCTTATTGATCTTTGAGGAAGTAAAATATCTGAAACAACAAGCACATTTTTCACTTTGAGGAACTGAAGAAACAAGGACTAAATGTGCAAAATCGCTAAGTCTTTCTTCCTGGAACGTATTTGCACAGCCTGAGAAGTCACACAAGAGTCCATCTTCAGCACCCTTGCTCTCCTTTGGTGATTTCTTTTACTCCCTTGATTTCAGCTGTTTTTCTTATGATTGCCAAATCTACTTCTCCAACCCTGAACTTTTGTCCAAGTTCTAGACTCACATCTCCAACTTCCACTGAACATTTTCACATGAACAGCCCATGAAGATCTCAAAATTTCAATATACCCAAAAAGATCTTATAATTCCTTTGCCAAAAATTTACCCACCTCGCTTGTTCTCTGTTTCAATTCGTTTTCCCTATCTGACATCTTCCCTTTGTGACAAGGTAAACACTTAGAATCAGCTTTTTTCCCCTCTGTTCCATCATTTACTCTGTTCAGTCAGTCACCAAGTCCTTTCAGCATGCCCATCCACTTGTCCCTTGCTTAGGTCTTCTCTTTTCCACTTCTACTGAATTACTTCAAGCTCTCAATATATTTCTCCTGACCAATGCAATGAACTACTAAAAGTCTTCCTGCTTCCAGCCCTTTTAACCCAACTCCCATTAGACTAGAAATTACTTTCCTAGAACAAAGGTACATTTGTGTCAGCTCCCTGCTCAAAAACATCACTGATGGCTCCCCACTGATACAATTCCTTTCTCTGGCATGCCAAAACCTTCACAATCACTTCTCTTCCCATCCATTCATCATTTTCTCACCCTGCCCCACACAGTGCACACTCTACACACACACACACACACACACACACACACACACACACACACACACACACACACAAAGTCCTTAGCCATACCTATCTACTCCTCAAACACTCAGGGCCCAGAGGTAAAATGAAGGGGATTTGTGAACTTGGATATAAGAAAAATTACATCTTGATTTTCACTGGCAGAAGTGTAGCATTTCCTTCTATTATGAATGTAGGCAACAAACTATAGAAATATTAGAAGTACACGTGACTTTGTCACAAATAGAAATCAGATGTAGCCATATCACATTAAAATCACTGCAGGTACCATGAATTAACACTTATGCTCATCACTACTTTGAAATTACAATAGTTATTAGACTTGCAACTGGAATTTTTTGTTTAATGCCTTAACAAAGAAGTGTACTTATTATGATTTCACAACTTTTTGGTATTTCAACAGCTCTGTTTCAATTAAACTGGTTTTTGTTATTATCTTTTGTGTTTTATTTTATACATTTCAAAACTTTGTTCTGAGAATGAGTCAATAAGTACAGAAAAAGTTGAGGATGCCTCTCTGGGTTTATCCCAAACTTTACCTCTCTAAGAAGTTTTTCCAGATGACCCCACCCTCACACCACAGAGTTTAAATTAATATCTCCCTCCACTGTGAAGTCATCAACTGGTTGAAACTCCCTATTTGGCGCTCATCACCCTGCCATCCTTTATACTGACTTATTAGTCATTTACTAGTTTTTGAGATCCTGAGGATAGGAACATTTAATTCCCATTTTTGAGTGTCGTGGAGTTTGTGTTCATGGTAGGTGATGAACCTGAGTTGTGCTGAACATGTTCCTTTTTTCAGGAAAGGTTTTAGGTTAAAGGAATTCGAACTGAGAAAATAGACATGTTGCTGATACATTTCTGTGGTTGAAGTGAGCTTGCCTACTTGTAACCTGAACTGAACGGGCTCTGTCCTCCTACCTGATTTTAGAACAGGACAGGGAAACATGGGCAAGGACAGAAAAGATGACTCTAGAAATTTTCCTTTAGGAATCCAGACATATGGCAATGAATGATTATACATATATTATATATATATATATATATATATACACACACACACACACATATATGGTTTTCTTTATAGCGCCATCACAACTAACAGTTAAAATGAGTTGTATTGGGACTTCCCTGGTGGTGCAGTGGTTAAGAATCTACCTGCCAATGCAGGGGACACGGTTTCGAGCCCTGGTCCGGGAAGATCCCACATGCCGCGGAGCAACTAAGCCCGTGCATCACAACTACTGAGCCCGCGATCTAGAACTAGTGAGCCACAACTACTGAGCCCATGTGCCACAACTACTGAAGCCCATGGACTTAGAGCCCGTGCTCCACAACAAGAGAAGCCACCGTAATGAGAAACCTGTGCACCACAACAAAAAGTAGCCCCCACTCACCACAACTAGAGAAAGCCCGTGCACAGCAATGAAGACCCAATGCAACCAAAAATATAATAAATAAATTTTTTAAAAATGAGTTGGATTTGAACACTCACAAGATAACAAGAAAACATTTGGAATACTGACCATTCAATGACCATCTGTGCTTCAGGGTCAAAAAAGTATTTTTGGAACAGTGACTTTTATTGTTATTTGCATGGCATAAGGTCTTTGTGTGAGGATAGAAAACACTTCTTTCACAGTTAATGTATTTTATGTTCAATGATATCCAAATCCATAACCTTAATAATAGTGTGGTTTAAAGAAATAACGTACAGTAACACATGCATGGGACACTCATCTCTTAACAATTAACTGAGATTGATAAAAATCAACACTAGATAAACATTCTTTTGACTGTGGGCCTCATTATAGGATGCTTGAGAGAAACAGAAGTTGTGAATGATAAAGAAAATACAAAAGAAAATGCTACATACGTTTCCAGTTTAATACAGAGATAAGTATTACAACTATATGTTTAACCAAATAATCAGGAATTTGGCCATTCTTCTATTTTATTCCTAGTACAGAGCCTAAGACACAACAAATGGTCCCAAAACCATCTGCCAGGAATAGACATCCGCATGCTGATTTTTTATAATTTTTAGTTACTTATGCAAGCTCCCTGCTCTTCTTCTTCCAGTTTTAGTCATTTCAGTGTTCCCTGACACACTCCTGCTTCTTATGATGACTGGCAAGGGAACTACTAATATTAGTAATAATGACAATAATAATAATAAATACCCCCATGTCTGCATAATGTTTTATAGCTGTCAATATTTTAGCTACTCATACATCAGCTTAATTCTCATACGTACACTGTGAGGAAGACAGGACTGGTATTATACAAAATATAGAGATAAAAGGACCAAAGTTCATGGAGGTTAAGTGGTTTGCCCCAGTTCCACAGCTTGTGAATAACATAGTCAAAGCATGCAACCAGGCCTACTGAGTCTAAATTCAGTTTCCATTCTACCCAGGGAAGAGTCAAAAATCAAATAATTCCATCTGGGTGATTTCTGAATCTAGTTTCAACTCTTCATCAATCATTTGGTTAAGGGCATGACTGACCACAGGTATAGAGTAGGCACTTAATCATTTGTTCATTTATTTATGCAACAAATAATTCTTTAGCACCTCATATTTATCAAGCATATAAAATCAGTTGACAGATCCAATTGTTCTTAGGCACTTAGGGTATTTACATTACAAGGAAACGACTTAGATTGGTACCTTTTTAACCAGAAGGGAGTCAGCAGGGCAACAATGTTTTAGTCATCTGCTTGTACCCATCCTGATCGTAAAAGGTGGAGGGTGGAGAAGGACACCACAGGGGCAATGAAAGGATGTAGTGAATGCTCTGGTACACCCCCCAGATACCACAGGCCCCCTCACAGACCCATGTACTGAGAGTGTTGGCGACCCATAGCTTAGAGCTGAGTGCCTCTCCAGATATTGCCCTTAGCTGAAGAGAGTCACCCCAACCAAAGCCATGCTCCCTCCTCAGGGGCAGCCTGCATCTAATAGCTGGTCTGTACTCCATAGTTACCATCAGGTCAACAGTGCCAGATGATCCCCAGCTCCCCCCACGGGCTGGCTGCCCACCCCTGCTTCTTCTGTCATGGATGTTAATCCCATGGTACAAGAAAGAAGACTTATAAGTGGGATGAAGGAGCCAAATCACCCATTGGCCCACTGGCATTGAAGGTCTCCTCACGGGTGGTAGATGGAGCATAGGTAGCCCATGACACGTGTTAGCGTGACATTGTTAAAACTTTCACCACTGGGAAACTGAAATGATAATCAAGTGGAAGGGGATGCAATGGTGGGTGTATTAGCTCATACACTGGAGAAACACGGGAGAAGCTGCATACATAAAGATAGTAGAATCAGAGGCTCTTTCTGGGGGGCAATCAATGCTTTTGGAAAAAAGAGGTAATAAAAGGCTGAGGGTGATTAATCAGCAATTAAAAGCCAGCTATCAAAGTTAAAGCTCTCTGCAGCATATGAACAGACTCATCTCCCGCAGCCAAAAGACAGAAAAGGCTGAAGACCATGACGAGGACTTTACTATACAAGTAGCAGAGGTCCAGAAAAGGCTGAATTCTTAGCTGTAGCAGGTCTGCTTTGCGAAGGCCAGGACTCTGATTGGGAAGAAATGAGACCTTGAAATACGAAATGGCAAATCTTCAAACATGAATTGCCAGGTTCTCCTGAACTCTCTGGAATTGAGGAAGTGACCCACTCCTCCCTGTTAAGATCTAGCTCTCCCCCTCCCCCGTGCTTGAAGATGCTGCAGAGGCCTCTGCTTTGCAAATCAACATGGATCCCCTCAGAATATTCCCCCACCTCTCTCCCTGGTTACACAGCTGTAATCTAGTATTAAGCCACAACAAAACCTAGTTGAAGTTGTGTTCAGCCTGCTAAGGGAAAGAGACTACATCTGGAAGGAGCTGCAGGATCTAGAAAACATGTACCAGCAGGAGGCAAGAAAGTACATGCAGGATAGATTCTGAGTGTACCGGATCAAAGAAGGTGGTACAAGAAGTTGGATAAAGAACATATTGATTTGAGAGACCAATCTCAAGATTACACATCTAGGCAAGAATCTTGAAAAATCATGTTAACACACTACTAGGATGACCTTTCGTTTAAAGAAAACAATGACCCCTACTAAGTCTAGTAGATATGCCACAATTGCCCTGGCAGACCACAGAAGAGGGATTAAAAGGCTTAGAAAAATGAGTATGCTAGAGCACAAACACTAAGTAAGGCCAGAAAAACCACCAGCTGGTTACAGCCTTCTAGGAGGCCCAGAGGATATTCTGTAATCAAAGCAAGAAGAAATACACTGCCTAAGGGACATTCAGCATCACTGAGAAGCTCAGTAGTGGCTGTCCTTTGTTGACCAGAGCTGACAGTAAGAGATTTCATTATGAAACTAGACCCCTTGATAACAAATGGGATGATAGGACCCCAAAATAACAGAAGCCAGGTGGTGGAAGTTAACCATTAAAAGTAAAGTGGACACAGCAGCAAGACTGGAATGTCAGCCTGCAGGGTCTGACCCACAGAGAGCTATAGAGGTGATTAATAGGACATGGTGTCCATAGGGGCAAGATATATGGGCAACCAAGAAGGGTACTGCTCAATCTGTACAATCAAAAAAAATCAGAGAGAGATGATCGAGAAGCTGAAGGCATGTAAATCCTTTGCCCGATTTCTGGACCTGAGCCAGTTTTCAGACCCAAACTGATTGACTGAAAAAGACACTGTGTCCCCAGGAGGAAGGCTCCTGCAACACTATGCAAGCATGACTGGTAATGATTCTTCAGTCCTTCCTGAAAGGGACCTAAAGCAGTTTACTTGAGGAAACATATACTGGAGACAGGGTAATATCAAATATTTTGAAGATTATTGGATCCAGCGTCCATGTTGACATACTTAAGGTCCTGAAGCATCATTCACAACTGCCTATTACAGCAGAGGTATGTGGAGACCAGGTAATTTTAAATAGTCCCTCTCACAGAAGGTCCACTGAGCCTGTGGACCCACCAGTGGGTCCTCTAATTGGAAGACTTTCTTGGTAGCTGGTACAACTCCAACATGGGTCTCTTGGCCAACTGAGATAGTGAATCAAAAAAAAAATTAGAACCTATGGGGACTGGCAGAGGTTGGTGCCACCCTTAGAGACCTAAAGGACTTAGGGGTGGTGGTCCCCATCATCTCTTCATTTAATTTGCCAGTCAGGTCTCTGTAAAATCAGATAAATCCTAAAGGATTAGGGTAAACTACCACAAACTCAACTAAGCAGAATCCTCAATTATAGCTACTGTGCCAGGTATGTATGTTTGCTGGAGCAGATTAGCACAGCCTCAGGCACGTGGTATGCAGCCGTTGACCAGGCTTATGCATTTCTTTCCATTTCTGTCAGAAACAGTTCTCACAACAGTGTATATCCACAGTCTTGCCCCAGGACTATCCTAACTCTCTCACGCTGTATCATAATGTGGTCCAAAGGGAGTTGGGTCATCTGAGTACCCTGAAGAACATCACATTTGGTCTGCCATATCAATGATAAATAAACAGGGCCAGAACATCAAGAAGCAGCAAGTATGTTGGAAGCTTTAGTAATAAACATAACACTCTGGTGAGCAGTGATAAATCTACAAAGATTAAGAGATCTGCAACATCAGTAAAATGTTAGAGGTCCAGTGGTCTGGGAGCATGCCAGGACAGCCTCTCAAAATAAAGAAGACAGTATTGCATCTCCTACCTCCCACCTCAAAGAAGAAAGCAAAATGTCTGGCAGGTCTTTCTGCGGGCCTGGAAAAAGCATATTCCACACTTGGACTATTATTCTGACCCATATACCAGGAAACACGAAAGATGGCCAGCTTTGGGTACATCCAGAGCTGTGAAAGTCCAGGTCATGGTACAGGTAGTCTTGTCACTTGGGCCAGAGGACACAGCAGACCTTATGGATTTTCAGGTATCTGTGGGAGGGAGAGACACAGTGTGGAGTGTATGGCAAACTCTAATATGAAAATCACAATGAAGAATCCCAGAATTCTGGAGCAAAACCACCCCGCCAGCAGCGGAAAATTAGACACCTTTCAAAAGCACACAGCTCTTGGCATGCTACTGCGCCTTGGTAAACCTGGGGTACCCGACCATAGGACTGCAGTAACCATGCTGTCACAACTGCCCACCATGGGCTGGATTCTGTCCAGCCTCGAGACCAGCTGCAACAGTGGGGGCTGGGATTCATCCCATTCACCTTTCTCTTGAAAGATTTAACCAAGGAAAAGAGGCCCACAAAAACCCCAAAGGAGCAGTCCCTAGAACTTTTACAAGGCAAATGGATTTCAGTGGCACAAGGAGGAGACTTCGGTAGACATTTCAGTGTGCTGCCCAGATCACCCTCTTCAGTCCTGAAGCACTCATTCTCCCAGCTGCCCAGAGTGTCAGCTAAGGAGAGCCACCTCTTCCAGTGCCATGTTCCCTTCCCAGAGTAACTTGTATCCAATGATTGGTCAATACAGGGTAGAAAGGCTCAATCCCTTTGGCTCAGGGCCCTTTCAGCTCCAGAGCTCCTGATGGGTCAGCTGAGATCTCTGTTGTGATGACATCAGCTCTTCCCTCTGCCCCATCCTGCATTGTTCTTGAGGTGACCCAAGAATGCTCCCCGGTAAACTTTCTGCATGCTGATCTTCTCAGTATTTTCTTCCCAGGGAATCTTACCTGTAATAGCTGTGCTTAGAGTGGGCAACCTGTCCTTGACATACTCCCTTTCACAAGAAAAGCTTTTCTGAGAGTTTTAAAGAACAGAACTAATGGTCAATCCACAATTCAGGAGTGTTTTGGGGTTTGTTTGGGGCCACACCACACAGAATGCGGGATCTTAGTTCCCCTAACAAGGATCGAACCCATGTCCCCTGCAGTGGAGGCACGGATTCTTAACCACCGGACTGCCAGGGAGTTTAATCTTTCCAGTTGCCTCTGAAAAACTAAAGTTAAAATTAAGAAGCCATCTAGAACATATAAATATCTATACTTTATATCTTCATAGCTCTTTATTTAAATAGCTGTTTTGTTACTTTATAAACATATTTTCCCACTCTATGAAATCAACATTATTGTTATATTTTCATACTTTTTTCTTTCATAAAAAGACAAAATCGGGCTTCCCTGGTGGCGCAGTGGTTGAGAATCTGCTTGCCAATGCAGGGGACACAGTTTCGAGCCCTGGTCTGGGAAGATCCCACACGCCGCGGAGCAACTGGGCCCGTGAGCCACAGCTACTGAGCCTGCGCGTCTGGAGCCTGTGCTCCGCAACAAGAAAAGCCGCGACAGTGAGAGGCCCGCGCACCGCGATGAAGAGTGGCCCCCGCTCGCCGCAACTAGAGAAAGCCCTCGCACAGAAACGAAGACCCAACACAGCCAAAAATAAATATAATTAAATAAATAAATAAAAATTTTTAAAAAAGGAAGATAAACTCATTGCCTTCTATTTCATTCAACCTTTAAATCTTTCTACTGAGAAATAATTATAAATTCCTAAAACTCCAGTTGCCAATATTACCAGTCTGCTAGAGCCTGATGGTGAAAGCAGACATTAAACAAATATAACATAAATGAGCATTTGAATAACATTTGATAAGTAATCTGAAGGAAAAGCCAATGTGTTCTTTGCACATACAACAGAAGACCTTAACATAATCTGGGGTACCTGGGCTTCCTTGAAGCTGTGGTATTCATGCCAAGATCCGAAGAATGAATGAGATTAGAAAGATGGAAGAGCGGGGAAAGGGATGTACAGCACAGACAACAGAATAAGATATAATAAAATTTCAAGATGGGTGGAAGAGATGGATATCTCCCTTGGTACTTCTTTCTTAGCCCTTCACAGTATGTTTCAAAATACTGAACACTTAGGTTTAGGGGCCTCATAAAACTAGTGAAAGAGTACTCTTTGGTCTTTGGTCCCATGAGCAAAATGGTATGAGTCATTATTTCCTTTTGAAACACAGGAAATGTCCCCATGTTGTTGGGTTTTAGAGTATCACTGCCACAGACCCACTTTGACCATGTTACATTTTTGTAAGCACAGGCTTTAATTGCTTAATAGAAGAGTCCATTGTCTATATTCTAGTAGTTTGAATGCCTAAGAAATTATACAGATGTAGAGATGTTACCTCACATTTACTTCTCTGCATCAGAAGAGAATTTCATCCCACCCCTTATATACACTATATTTCTTAAGGACAAGAATCATACGAGAACCAGGTCTTACCCAGCCCTGCATTCTCAGCACTTAGCACAGTACCTGATACATAGTAGATGCTATATTTAAATCAAAGCCTTAATAATATTCATTTGTACTGAATCATATATTCAAATAATAACAGTGATGCAGCATAACAAGACAAGATTTTATCAAGTTCAAAAGTTAAAGAATCTTTGAAACATTTTTTAAACAGCCAAGCATAATTTACACTTTTAAAAAAAGCTTCCATGCAATCATTTGTGAATAAGTATGACCTGAGAGTACAAGTAGAAAGATATAGGAAACATCTAATGCTTTCTCTTGAAATTAATCCCCTGAAATGGATCCAAGCTAGGGTAGTCCATCCTGTTGATTCCTTAGCAGAGATTTCAGTAAAGAACTCCTGACTAACACTCAGGAACTCATATCATTTCAGCATCAAGCGACGCTAGGGGAGGCCTGGCATACCTGGGTGGTACTTCAGCTCCTCACTGCCTGTCCATCACTCCACCAACAGATGACAGGTGCTTGTCTTCTCAAAGTGCCACCACACCTTTATGCCAGCTCTTTCTCATGTTTGTGAAAGTCTGGAAACTACCACTACATGATTTCAATCATCGTCCTGTCATCACATTCTCAGCAAGTTATTTGGGGGCCCAAGTGGCATTTTGTACTTCTATATATATTTTGGCAAAGTGTGATTCTCCTCATTAGTGACTGTGCAATATAAAAAAGTATCACAGGAGAGATCACTATGATATTTTGATAAAAGAAGTTTATATTTTAAGGGAAAAGAGAAAAATCACTGCAAAAGTGAATGCAAATTCTCTTGAGAACAAAACAGAAAGCAATTATGACAATGAGAGCATTGTACATTGAGGAGTACATCAGGCAGTACCGTTTCACAAAGTAAAAATCCTATATCAAGTATTAACTCTAAATGCCCATGTCCTTCAAATGAATTATTAGTAACTAAACTAGTAAGCAAGCAATGTCAAGTTATTGCTCTTACTCTATTAATGATAGACTGTAAAACATCTTAAAATAATGTTCTAGACCATAATTCTATGAGCCTCTACTAGCATTAAGATCATGGACAGAAAAATGTAAGAATAGAAGTTACCGCGGATGATCTGTGCCCTGCTTACCAAAACAACTAATAAATAATATCTCTCTCTCATTCTAACAAATATATAGTAATAAGTATAATATATTGTACATATATGTTTAATATACACATACTGATTTAATAATAGGTGCACAACTTGAAAACATACTAAAAATTCATTTAGGGCATTCTGTTTTAAAACTTTAATGTAACATACTTTTAAGACTGGGGAACTTACTGTCACACAGGAACAATTATTGAAACATACATTTTCAACACCAGGGCAGAGCAAACTGCTTCGATTAGGAAACCTAGAGGATATTTCATTTGATTGCTCCAGAGATGAAAAGGCAAGAAAGAAAAAGGATGCAACAATTTCAGATGCTTTCAATGCATTTACCAAATCAGAATGAACTGCTTTTGACGGTGCGTGTAGTAAGTCAGAAGGCATTCACTAAACCAAAAGGCAAGAACTTCTTTTCCACTGTGACTAATTCAACTTAATGAAATTATTTAAAAAAATAAAAACTACACATATGAGATATAAGAAGAAAATGGAAGATGATAGAAAGGCAAGCAACAGCCAGTATATTTCATGAAAAGACAATAGCCACAATTTTGAAGCGATTAATATTAGAATTTCTACCTGACCTTGAATTTGACAAAACTCACTCTAAAGGCCAAGCTTATAAAAGAACTTCAATTATAAGAGGTTATCTAAAGAGTGTTAAGCTGGTTTTCAAGATGAAATACTAACTGAAGTTTGTATTTATTTCATAAACAGCCATGTTAACCTTGCTATTTGTGCTGCCAATGACATCTTCCCAAGACTATAGAATCCTTCTGCTATAAATCTTTATAGATAAGCAGCTCATTCCTTGTTTGTCAAACTATGGTAGGAAGTTGTACCAGGAAAATAATATAGAAATGAATCAAATGCAATACTGTATATTAAGGAAACAAAATATATTATAGCACATGCCATATAATTCATAATAATCTTTTCTCCCCTAGAAACAAAATTGACATTACAGTAACCAACACTTATACCTCTGAGAATGGTCTTAAGAGCTAGTAAAATATAATACTAGCATTAATAATCCCTTGCATGTGTTTATTGCTTTATAGTTTACAAACCTCCTTTGCCAGTGTTCTATCAGTTGATCATTACAAGAGTCCTGTGAGACAGGTAAGGCATCTGAGACTTAGGGAACTTGATTTACCCAAGGTCATATGGCTAATAAGAGGAAACTTAGAATTCAAACACAATCTAGTTTTTTTGGCAACTATCTCTCTGAAGTTAATATGGCTGTTCAGGGATAGGAGATATGCAACAAGAAAATATTGCAGTGTCAACACTGATAAAATTTTATTTGATCTATTATAAAAAAAACAGAAAGCCACAATTCTTTCAACATTTACTATTTCTTCAAATTGTCTTCCACAGATTTAAGATTTTAATCAAGCAATATAGCACAGAATTCCTTATACAGTAGGAGCCTTCTTATCAAATGTAATCAGGTCCAGTGTTAGGGTGCTAATTGAAGAAATCAGTGGAAGTATGAAATCACTAAAAGATAATAAATACTTTAAATATTTTATTTCGTTAAAACCTATAAATGTTTAAATGTTTTGTATGAAACATTATATAAAATATTTATTCACCACTTTTTTAAAATGCAGAGTCAAAGACTTTTGTTTGAGAATGGGCCCCGTGATTGTCATCCTAAATATCTGTCTTATAACAACCCCATCTATAACTTATCATGTACAATTTTCAGTTTCAATTTATTCAATTTAAAGCAAGAATTTAAGTACTTGAGGAGAAACTGGATTTGCCTAACCCCAAAGGATCTCCCCCAAGAAAGATACTAACTAGAAAGGGAAAAAAAGAAACTTTACAACAGAGAAACCCATCAGTCACCCCCTTAAGCAAGTGATCACTTCACCAGCAGTAAAATGTATCAACATCATAAACCCTTTGATATGATATACTGAGAAGAGCAGAACATCACTTCTGTGGTATTTTTGCCCAAAGTGTGTAAACTCATTCCAGTCATAAGAAAACATGAGACAAACCCAAATTGAGGGGCATCCTACAAAATAACTGGTCAGCTTTCTTTGAAAGTGACATGGTCACAAAAGACAAAAAAAAGATTGTGCAACAGTCACAAATTGGACAAGATTAAGGAGAAGTAAAGGCTAAATGCAATGTGGGGATCCTGGGCTGCACGCTGGAACACAGAAAGGAAACTAGTGGGAACACTGGTAAAATTCAAACAAGGTCTGTTAGTAGTTAGTTTAGTAATATTGTGCTAATGTTAATTTCGTGGTTTTGTTGATTGTGCTATGGTTATATAAGATTAACACATTAGAGGAAGTTGGGTAAAGGGTATACAAGAACTCTATGTACTATATTTATAAATTTGTAAGTCCAAACAAAATTAGTTCAAAATAAAAATTTAAAAATAACAAACACACAAAAACACTTGCAAAGCAATCTGACTGCAAACGAGTAGAAAGGCAGGCAAACCCCAATAGGAAAAATAAGCAAAAAGGAGGAAAGCAAGTTGTAAAAGAAAAGGAGACAAATGGCCAGCAGTAAGCACAAAGAAAGAAGGTTCTTAACTTAGTAGTTAATCAAAGAAATGCAAATTAAAATGAAATATTTTTGTCTTCAAATTGGCACATTGATTTTACCTATAAAATTCAGTGTTTTATGTATACAGTTCAGCGTGTGAAGATACAGGGAGAAAAGCATTCATAACCACCACAGGTGGGAGCGTAAATTGGTATAAATTTCTCTGAGAAACATTTTTAAAATTTAAGTGTCTATATCCTTAAGACAAGCATTTCCATTTTCTAAAAAATTATTTTGAAGAAATAAATGTCAGGAATACAAAAGAAGTTTATTGCCTGAAAAATTTTAAACAACTTAAATGTTCATCAATAGGGAAAGGTTAAATTATAATGATATACTCATATAATAAAATATTATGAAATAATTTTAAAATATAATCTAGATTTATATTCATTGACATAAATAAATATACATGAATTATTATTATGTGACTTATGGTTATCAAAGAACATTTATAGTAATTGTCAATTATAGTACAATTCATAATATAAAAAACATTTATAGTATGTATGTGTATATACATATACACCTGATTTACTTTTTTCTTTTTTTCATATTTTGATCTTCTATATTTTCTACAACTAACATGTATGACTTTCGCAATAAAACTTTTTAAATTCATGGCCCACTCAAACAGTATTTACTTTTCAGGGATCTTTGTGTGAGGAGGGTCACTTGACTCCATTCTGGGACGGGATAGAAAACCTTCTATGGGATATGCCTGCACTTTTAGGAATTGTCACTAGGTGGTACACTGTTTCTCTAGCAGATATTCAAGACATTTTAATTTAAGTTTGCCATACACACTTAGTACTATGACCCAGAGACAATAACCCAGTCCCATACAGGCATACCTCGGAGATATTGCTAGTTTGGTTCCAGACCACTGCAATAAAGCAACACTGCAACAAAGCATGTCATGAGAATTTTTGGGTTTCCCAGTGTATAAAAAAGTTATGTTTACACTGTACAGTAGTCCATTAACTGCACAACAGCATTATATCTTAAAAAAAAAAAGTAGATACCTTAAGTAAAAACACTTTATTCCTAAAATTGCCAACCGTCATTTGAGCCTTCAGTGAGTCATAATCTTTTTGCTGGTGGAGGGTTCTCCCTTGATGCTGATGGCAGCTGACTGATCAGGGTGGTGGCTGCTGAAGGATGGGGTGACTGTGACAATTTCTTAGAATGAGGTTTGCCTCACTGATTGACTCTTCCTTTCATGAATGATTTCTCCGTAGTGTGCAGTGCTGTTTGATAGCATTTTAACCACTGTAGAACTTCTTTCAAAGCTGGAGTTAATCCCCTCAAAACCTGCTGCTGTTTTATCAACTTAGTTTATGTAATATTCTAAATCCTTTGCTGTCATTTCAACCATCTTCACAGCATCTTCAACAGGAGCAGATTCCATCCCAAGAAACCACTTTCTATGCTCAACTATAAGAAGCAACTTCTCATCCGTTGTAGTTTTGTCTTAAGATTACAGTAATTCAGTCACATCTTCAGGCTCCACTTCTAATTCTAGTTCCCTTGACATTACTCCTTGGTCCATGTGCTGCAGAACGGACGCTGGGTTAACAGGCATGAAAACAACCTTAATCTCGTTGCACATCTTCATCGGAGCTCTTGAGTGACCAGGTACATTGTCAATGAGCAGTAATATTTTGAAAGGAATCTTTTTACTAAGAAGTAGGTCTCAACAGTGGGGTTAAAACACTCAGTAAACCACATTGTAATCAGATGTGCTGTCATCCAGGCTTTGCTGTTCCCATTTATAGAGCACAGGCAGAATAGAGTTAGCATAATTCTTAAGGACCCTAGGATTTTCAGAATAATAAATGAGCATTGGCTTCAAATTCAGGTCACCACCTGCATTAGCCCCTAACAAGAGAGTCAGCCTGTCCTTTGAAAGCTTGAAGCCAGGCATTGACTTCTCCTCTGTAGCTATGAAAGTCCTATATGGCATCTTCTTCCAGTAGAAGGCTATTAGATGAAATAGAAACTAGATGAAGTTGAAAATCTGTTGTTTAGGGTAGCTATCTTCATTAATGATCTTAGCTGGATCTTCTGGATAACTCACTGTAGCTTCTACATCAGCACTTTCTGCTTCACTTTGCACTTTTATGTTATGGAGATGGCTTCTTTATTTAAACCTCATGAACCAACCTCTGCTGACTTCAGACTTTTCTTCTGCATCCTCCTCACCTCTCCCAGCCTTCAAAGAATTGAAGAGAGTTAGGGCCTCACTCTGGATTAGGCTTTGGCTTAAAGGAATGTTGTAGCTGGTTTGATCTCCTATCCAGATCACTAAAACTTTCTCCATATCAACAACAAGGCTGTTTTGTTTCATTATCATTCATGTGTTCACTGGAGTAGCACTTTTAATTTCCTTGAAGAACTTTTCCTTTGCATTCACAACTTGGCTGTCTGACACAAGAGACCTAGTTTTCAGCTCGTCTCGCTTTTCATATGCCTTCCTCACTAAGCTTAATCATTTCTAGCTTTTGATTTAAAGTTAGAGATATGCAACTTTCTTTCACTGGAACACTTAAAGGCTATTATATGGTTATTAATTGCCTAATTTCAATATTGTTGTGTCTCAAGCAATAGGGAGGCCAATAGAAACAGAGAGTAAATTCGTGGATGCCAGGGGCTGGGGGGTGAGAGAAAAGGGAAGATGTTGATCAAAGAGTATAAACTTCCAGTAAGATGAATAGCTTCTAGAGATCTAATGTACACCATAGTGTTTATAATTAATAATACCATATAGTATTTTTTAAAGTTCCTAAAAGAGTACATCCTAGGAAGATGGCGGAAGAGTAAGACGCAGAGATCACCTTCCTCCCCACAGATACACCAGAAATACATCTACACGTGGAACAACTCCTACAGAACACCTACTGAAGGCTGGCAGAAGACCTCAGACCTCCCAAAAGGCAAGAAACTCCCCATGTACCTGGGTAGGGCAAAAGAAAAAACAGAGACAAAAGAATAGGGACGGCACCTGCACCAGTGGGAGGGAGCTGTGAAGGAGGAAAAGTTTCCACACACTAGGAAGCCCCTTCGCGGGCGGAGACTGCGGGAGGCGGAGGGGGGAGCTTCGAAGCCGCAGAGGAGTGCACAGCAACGGGTGCGGAGGGCAAAGCGGGGAGATTCCCGCACAGAGGATCGGTGCCGACCGGCACTCACCAGCCCGAGAGGCTTGTCTGCTCACCCGCCGGGGCGGGCTGGGCTGCGAGCTGAGGCTCGGGTTTCGGTTTCAGACTGAGCGCAGGGAGAGGACTGGGGTTGGCGGCTTGAACATAGCATGAAGGGGTTAGTGCACCACGGCTAGCCGGGAGGGAGTCCGGGGAAAAGTCTGCACCTGCCGAAGAGGCAAGAGACTTTTTCTTACCTCTTTGTTTCCTGGTGCGCGAGGAGAGGGGTTTAAGAGCGCTTCTTAAAGGAACGCCAGAGACGGGCGCGAGCCGCGGCTAAAAGCGCGGACCCCAGAGACGGGCGGGAGACGCTAAGGCTGCTGCTGCTGCTGCTGCCACCAAGGGGCCTGTGTGCGAGCACAGGTCACTCTCCACACCCCTCTTCCGCGCAGCCTGTGCAGCCCGCCACTGCCAGGTTCCCGGGAAGCAGGGACAACTTCCCCGGGAGAACGCACGGCGGGCCTCAGGCTGGTGCAACGTCACGCCGGCCTCTGCCGCCGCAGGCCCGCCCCGCACGCAGTGCCCCTCCCTCTCCCCCCGGCCTTGGTGTGCCAGAGCCCCCGAATCAGCGGCTCCTTTAACCCCGTCCTGTCTGAGCGAAGAACAGACGCCCTCCGTCGACCTACACGCAGAGGCGGGGCCAAATCCAAAGCTGAGCCCCTGGGAGCTGTGAGAACAAAGAAGAGAAAGGGAAATCTCTCCCAGATGCCTCAGAAGCAGCGGATTAAAGCTCCACAATCAACTTGATGTACCCTGCATCTGTGGAATACCTGAATAGACAACGAATCATCCCAAATTAAGGTGGACTTTGAGAGCAAGATTTATGATTTTTTTCCCTTTTCCTCTTTTTGTGAGTGTGTATGTGTATGCATCTGTGTGAGATTTTGTCTGTATAGCTTTGCTTCCTAGGGTTCTATCCGTCCGTTTTGTTTTTTATTTTAAATTTTTTTTCTTAATAATTATTTTTTATTTTAATAACTTTATTTTATTTTACTTTATCTTCTTTCTTTCTTTTTTTCCTTCCTTCCCTCCTTTCTTCCTTCCTTCCTCCCTCCCGCCCTCCCTCCCTGCCTCCCTCCCTTCTTTCTCTCTTTCTTTCTTTCTACTTCTACTAATTCTTTATTTCTACTTTTTCTCCCTTTTATTCTGAGCCGTGTGGATGAAAGGCTCTTGGTGCTGCAGCCAGGAGTCAGTGCTGTGCCTCTGAGGTGGGAGAGCCAACTTCAGGACACTGGTCCACAAGAGACCTCCCAGCTCCACATAATATCAAATGGTGAAAATCTCCCAGAGATCTCCATCTCAACACCAACACCCAGCTTCACTCAACGACCAGCAAGCTACAGTGCTGGACATCCTATGCCAAACAACTAGCAAGACAGGAGCACAACCCCACCCATTAGCAGAGAGCCTGCCTTAAATCATAACAACTCCACAGACACCCCAAAACACACCACCAGACGTGGACCTGCCCACCAGAAAGACAAGATCCAGCCTCATCCACCAGAACACAGGAACTAGTCCCCTCCACCAGAAAGCCTACACAACCCACGGAACCAACCTTAGCCACTGGGGAGAGACACCAAAAACAACAGGAACTACGAACCTGTAGCCTGCAAAAAGGAGACCCCAAACACAGTAAGATAAGCAAAATGAGAAGACAGAAAAACACACAGCAGATGAAGGAGCAAGATAAAAACCCACCAGACCTAACAAATGAAGAGGAAATAGGCAGTCTACCTGAAAAAGAATTCAGAATAATGATAGTAAAGATGATCCAAAAATTTGGAAATAGAATAGACAAAATGCAAGAAACATTTAACAAGGACCTAGAAGAAATAAAGATGAAACAAACAACGATGAACAACACAATAAATGAAATTAAGGCAGAAGAACAGATAAGTGACCTGGAAGATAAACTAGTGGAAATAACTACTGTAGAGCAGAATAAAGAAAAAAGAATGAAAAGAACTGAGGACAGTCTCAGAGACCTCTGGGACAACATTAAACACACCAACATTCAAATAATAGGGGTTCCAGAAGAAGAAAAGAAAAAGAAAGGGACTGAGAAAATATTTGAAAAGATTATAGTTGAAAACTTCCCTAATATGGGAAAGGAAACAGTTAATCAAGTCCAGGAAGCACAGAGAGTCCCATACAGGATAAATCCAAGGAGAAACACGCCAAGACACATATTAATCAAACTGTCAAAAATTAAATACAAAGAAAACATATTAAAAGCAACAAGGGAAAAACAACAAATAACACACAAGGGAATCCCCATAAGGTTAACAGCTGATCTTTCAGCAGAAACTCTGCAAGCCAGAAGGGACTGGCAAGACATATTTAAAGTGATGAAGGAGAAAAACCTGCAACCAAGATTACTCTACCCAGCAAGGATCTCATTCAGATTTGATGGAGAAATTAAAACCTTTACAGACAAGCAAAAGCTGAGAGAGTTCAGCACCACCAAACCAGCTTTACAACAACTGCTAAAGGAACTTCTCTAGGCAAGAAACACAAGAGAAGGAAAAGACCTACAATAACGAACCCAAAACAATTAAGAAAATGAGAATAGGAACATACATATCAATAATTACCTTAAATGTAAATGGACTAAGTGTTCCCACCAAAAGACACAGATTGGCTGAATGGATACAAAAACAAGACCCATATATTTGCTGTCTACAAGAGACCCACTTCAGACCTAGAGACACATACAGACTGAAAGTAAGGAGATGGAAAAAGGCATTTCATGCAAATGGAAACCAAAAGAAAGCTGGAGTAGCAATTCTCATATCAGACAAAATAGACTTTAAAATAAAGACTATTAGAAGAGACAAAGAAGGACACTACATAATGATCAAGGGATCGATCCAAGAATATATAACAATTGTAAATATTTATGCACCCAACATAGGAACACCTCAATACATAAGGCAAATACTAACAGCCATAAAAGGGGAAATAGACAGTAACACATTCATAGTAGGGGACTTTAACACCCCACTTTCACCAATGGACAGATCATCCAAAATGAAAATAAATAAGGAAACACAAGCTTTAAATGATACATTAAAGAAGATGCACTTAATTGATATTTATAGGACATTCCATCCAAAAAAACGGAATACACATTTTTCTCAAGTGCTCATGGAACATTCTCCAGGATATATCATATCTTGGGTCACAAATCAAGCCTTGGTAAATTAAGAAAATTGAAATTCTATCAAGTATCTTTTCCAACAACAATGCTATGAGACTAGATATCAATTACAGGAAAAGATCTGTAAAAAATACAAACACATGGAGGCTAAACAATACACTACTTAATAACGAAGTGATCACTGAAGAAATCAAAGAGTAAATAAAAAAATACCTAGAAACAAATGACAATGGAAACACGACGACCCCAAATCTATGGGATGCAGCAAAAGCAGTTCTAAGAGGGAAGTTTATAGCAATACAATCCTACCTTAAGAAATAGGAAACATCTCGAATAAACAACCTAACCTTGCACCTAAAGCAATTAGAGAAAGAAGAACAAAAAACCCCCAAATTAACAGAAGGAAAGAAATCATAAAGATCAGATCAGAAATAAATGAAAAAGAAATGAAGGAAACGATAGCAAAGATCAGTAAAACTAAAAGCTGGTTCTTTGAGAAGATAAACAAAATTGATAAACCATTAGCCAGACTCATCAAGAAAAAAAGGGAGAAGACTCAAATCAATAGAATTAGAAATGAAAAAGGAGAAGTAACAACTGACACTGCAGAAATACAAAGGATCATGAGAGATTACTACAAGCAACTCTATGCCAATAAAATGGACAACCTGGAAGAAATGGACAAATTCTTAGAAATGCACAACCTGCCAAGACTGAATCAGGAAGAAATACAAAATATGAACAGGCCATTCACAAGCACTGAAATTGAAACTGTGATTAAAAATCTCCCAACAAACAAAAGCCCAGGACCAGATGCCTTCACAGGCGAACTCTATCAAACATTTAGAGAAGAGCTAACACCTATCCTTCTCAAACTCTTCCAAAATATGACAGAGGGAGGAACACTCCCAAACTCATTCTACGAGGCCACCATCACCCTGTTACCAAAACCAGACAAGGATGTCACAAAGAAAGAAAACTACAGGCCAATATCACTGATAAACATAGATGCAAAAATCCTCAACAAAATACTAGCAAACAGAATCCAACAGCACATTAAAAGAATCATACACCATGATCAAGTGGGGTTTATTCCAGGAATGCAAGGATTCTTCACTATACGCAAATCAGTCAATGTGATACACCATATTAAAAAGTTGAAGGAGAAAAACCATATGATCGTCTCAATAAATGCAGAGAAAGCTTTTGACAAAATTCAACACCCATTTATGATAAAAACCCTGCAGAAAGTAGGCATAGAGGGAACTTTCCTCAACATAATAAAGGCCATATATGACAAACTCACAGCCAACATCGTCCTCAATGGTGAAAAACTGAAAGCATTTCCATTAAGATCAGGAACAAGACAAGGTTGCCCACTCTCACCACTCTTATTCAACATAGTTTTGGAAGTTTTAGCCACAGCAATCAGAGAAGAAAAGGAAATAAAAGGAATCCAAATTGGAAAAGAAGAAGTAAAGCTGTCACTGTTTGCAGATGACATGATTCTCTACATAGAGAACCCTAAAGATGCTACCAGAAAACTACTAGAGCTAATCAATGAATTTGGTAAAGTAGCAGGATACAAAATTAATGCACATAAATCTGTGGCATTCCTATACACCAATGATGAAAACCTGAAAGTGAAATCAAGAAAACACTCCCATTTACCATTGCAACAAAAAGAATAAAATATCTAGGAATAAACCTATCTAAGGAGACGAAAGACCTGTATGCAGAAAATTATAAGACACTGATGAAAGAAATTAAAGATGATACAAATAGATGGAGAGATATACCATGTTCTTGGATTGGAAGAATCAACATTGTGAAAATGACTCTCCTACCCAAAACAATCTACAGGTTCAATGCTATCCCTATCAAACTACCACTGGCATTTTTCACAGAACTAGAACAAAAAATTTCACAATTTGTATGGAAACACAAAAGACCCCGAATAGCCAAAGCAATCTTGAGAATGAAAAACGGAGCTGGAGGAATCAGGCTCCCTGACTTCAGACTATATTACAAAGCTACAGTAATGAAGACAGTATGGTACTGGCACAAAATCAGAAAGATAGATCATTGGAACAGGATAGAAAGACCAGAGATAAACCCATGCACATATGGTCACCTTATCTTTGATAAAGGAGGCAGGAATGTACAGTGGAGAAAGGACAGCCTCTTCAATAATTAGTCTGGGAAAACTGGACAGGTACATGTAAAAGTATGAGATTAGAACACTCCCTAACACCATACACAAAAATAAGCTCAAAATGGATTAAAGACCTAAATGTAAGGCCAGAAACTATCAAACTCTTAGAGGAAAACATAGGCAGGACACTGTATGACATAAATCACAGCAAGATCCTTTTTGACCCACCTCCTAGAGAAATGGAAATTAAAGCAAAAATAAATGGGACCTAATGAAACTTCAAAGCTTTTGCACAGCTACGGAAACCATAAACAAGACCAAAAGGCAAGCCTCTGAATGGGAGAAAATATTTGCTAATGAAGCAACTGACAAAGGATTAATCTCCAAAATTTATAAGCAGCTCATGCAGCTCAATAACAAAAAACAAACAACCCAATCCAAAAATGGGCAGAAGACCTAAATAGACATTTATCCAAAGAAGATATACAGACTGCCAACAAACACATGAAAGAATGCTCAACATCACTAATCATTAGAGAAATGCAAATCAAAACTACAATGAGATATCATCTCACACCAGTCAGAATGGCCATCATCAAAAAATCTAGAAACAATAAATGCTGGAGAGGGTGTGGAGAAAAGGGAACCCTCTTGCACTGTTGGTGGGAATGTAAATTGATACAGCCACTGTGGAGAACAGTATGAAGGTTCCTTAAAAAACTGCAAATAGAACTACCATATGACCCAGCAATCCCACTACTGTGCATATACCCTGAGAAAAGCATAATTCAAAAAGAGTCATGTACCAAAATGTTCATCGCAGCTCTATTTACAATAGCCAGGACATGGAAGCAACCTAAGTGTCCATCATCGGATGAATGGATAAAGAAGATGTGGCACATATATACAATGGAATATTACTCAGCCATAAAAAGAAACGAAATTGAGCTCTTTGTAATGAGGTGGATGGACCTAGAGTCTGTCATACAGAGTGAAGTAAGTGAGAAAGAGAAGGACAAATACTGTATGCTAACACATATATATGGAATTTAAGGGGAAAAAATGACATGAAGTACCTAGGGGTAAGACAGGAATAAAGACACAGACCTACTAGAGAATGGACTTGAGGATATGGGGAGGGGGAAGGGTAAGCTGTGACAAAGCGAGAGAGTGGCATGGACATATATACAGTACCAAAGGTAAAATAGATAGCTAGTGGGAAGTAGCCGCATAGCACAGGGAGATCAGCTCGGTGCTTTGTGATCGCCTGAAGGGGTGGGATAGGGAGGGTGGGAGGGAGGGAGACGCAAGAGGGAAGAGATATGGGAACATATGTATATGTATTACTGATTCACTTTGTTATAAAGCAGAAACTAACACACCATTGTAAAGCTGTTACACTCCAATAAAGATGTTAAAAAAAAAAAAATAGGGAGACCAAAGGAGAGGGAGAGAGGTGGGAGAATAGCCAGTCAGTGAAGCAGTCAGAACACACAACATTTATCAGTTGAGTTCGCCATCTCACACGGGCACTGTTTGTGGCACCCCAAAACAATTACAATAGTAACTTAAAAGATCTCGGATCAGAGATCACCATAACAAACATAATAATAATGAAAATATTTGAAATATTTCCAAGAATTTCTAACACATGACACACAGACACAAAGTGAGCAAATGCTGTTTGGAAAATGGTGCCAATAGATTTGCTCGATGCAGGGTTGCTACAAAACTTCAATTTGTAAAATATGCAATATCTGCAAAGCACAATTAACTGACATACAATAAAACAAGCTGTGCCTTTTTTTCATTTATTTAAAAATTATTTTACCTTCTCCTAAATCTCTGTTCATTTAATAGTCAGTTGTTCCATTGCCTTACAGTAGGCATTCAAGAAATCATTGTTGGGCAAAAAAAGACATAATTAAAAATAGAAATGACAGACATCAAAAATAGAGCAGTTTCTTCACATAATTTTGTTGTCTTTCTAAATGAAGTTGAACTGTTTTCATGAGGGTCTTTAATATGATATTCTGCATTGTGAATCTACGTTAAAGGAAAGGCTTAGCATTTCTCAAATGTATTTCAATTCCTTTTTTTCATAAAGTATCTTTGAAGGAATGACATTCTAAGGAATATGATTTGGGAAATCCTGGCCTCAACACTTGTCCATCTTGTTTAATGTAATCACCCTAGCGTCAACCCAGCTGAAGTTTCCATCTTCCTCACTCCTTGTTGTGGATTTCACCTTGGCTGTGCTCATATTCCCCACAGCAATCAGGTCCCACCTTGGCACTTGCTATCATGTTGCCTGCTAGGTGCTGAAGTCTCATATACAAACTCTCTGTACTTAAAACTCCTCTCTCTGAGTGTCAGTGGTCTCATCACAGGTGTTGATTAAATAGATCCCTTTCCTATTCACACCTGATTCCAGTCTGAACTAAACTCAATTCAAAGGCACAAACATGCCACCTCCCTGGCCTCCAGTTCAAGTGAGATAATAGAATCTCATTTCCCTGAAATGCTTATGAAATAGAGTTAAGTAAG
This sequence comes from Tursiops truncatus, assembly GCF_011762595.2. Taxonomy (NCBI): domain Eukaryota; kingdom Metazoa; phylum Chordata; class Mammalia; order Artiodactyla; family Delphinidae; genus Tursiops; species Tursiops truncatus. The sequence goes on along the minus strand of NC_047034.1, from coordinate 106,134,864 downwards.
TTGATTTACCACTCATCAAGGCAAACTTTGAAAATGTCCTCATTGTCTAAAGAAAAGAAAAAATCAACCAGGAGGATAAGCATCCTTTATCATACATAGTAGTGATAGTCTTATCACTACTAAGAAATGGTTTACAGAAGCAATTATTATTGTCTGGGTACTTGTTTGTCTCTCACACTAGACGATGAGCTCATTGGAAATAGGAAATATGTATAGTTCATCTCAGTATCTCCTACTAACTACCATGGTATCTGGAACATTGTAGGCCTTATTATATATTTGAAGAATGGATAAATTAACAAATAAGTAAATGAGTGAAAACAGTGATATGTTTATTAGTAAATACTAGAAGGAGCAGCTCACTTCTAAAAATACCAAAATTAAAAACCTGTATTAAATATGCTAACATCAAAATGACTTTCTCACTCATTCATTCACTGATACAAAAAATGTTTATTAAGTACACAGTGTATTGCAGACACTGTGCTAAGGATACAAAAATGAATAAAAAATAATTCTGCCTTCAATAAGTGCACAGTGTAGTAGATAAAAATAACATGTTTATTTAATACTTCAAATACTTTCATATCAGATATTCACAATAATCCAACAAGACTGAAATCTTTCCATATCTACATTTTAAATCTTTTAAAAGTCATGTGTAGCAAGATGACAGAGGAGTAAGAGGTGGAGATCACCTTCTTCCCCACAAACACATCAGAAATACATCTACATGTGGAACAACTCCTACAGAACACCTACTGAACGCTGGCAGAAGACCTCAGACCTCCCAAAAGGCAAGAAACTCCCCACATACCCGGGTAGGGCAAAAGAAAAAAACAGAGACAAAAGAATAGGGACGGGACCTGCACCTCTGGAGGGAGCTGTGAAGGAGGAAAAGTCTCCATTGACTAGGAAGCCCCTTCACTGGCGGAGATGGGGTGTGGCGGGGTGGTACAGCTTTGGAACCACAGAGGAGAGCACAGCAACAGGGTTGCAGAGGGCAAAGCGGAGAGATTCCTACACAGAGGGTCGGTGCCGACCTGCACTCACCAGCCCATGAGGCTTGTCACCCGCTGGGGCGGGTGGGGGCTGGGAGCTGAGGCTCCGGCTTTGGAGATCAGATCCCAGGGAGAGAACTGGGGTTGGCTACGTGAACACAGCCTGCAGGCAGCTACTGCACCAAAGCTAGCCGGGAGGGAGTCTGGGGAAAAGTCTGGACCTGCGGAAGAGGGAAGAGATCATTGTTTCTGGTGCGCAAGGAGAGGGGATTCTGAGCACCACCTAAATGAGCTCCAGAGACAGGCACAAGCCGCAGCTATCAGGTTGTACACCAGAGATGGGCATGAGACGCTAAGGCTGCTGCAGCCACCAAGAAGCCTGTGTGCAAGCACAGGTCACTATCCACACCTCCCCTCCCGGGAGCCTGTGCAGGCCGCCACTGCCAGGGTCCTGTGATCCAGGGACAACTTCCCCGGGAGGACACACGGTGCGCCTCAGGCTATGCAGGCTCGCCCTGCATTCCATACTCCCCTCCCCCAGCCTGAGTGAACCACAGCCTCCTAATCAGCTGCTCCTTTAACCCCGTCCTGTCTGACCAAAGAACAGACGCCCTCAGGCGACCTACATGCAGAGGCAGGGCCGGATACAAAGCTGAACTCCAGGAGCTGTGCGAACAAAGAGAAAGGGAAATCTCTCCAGCAGCATCAGAAGCAGCGGATTAGATCACCACAATCAACTTGATGTGCCCTGCATCTCTGGAATACCTGAATAGACAATGAATCATCCCAAAATTGAAGTGGTGGACTTTGTGAGCAATTGTAGACTTGGGGTTTGCTTTCTGCATCTAATTTGTTTCTAGTTTTATGTTTATCATAGTTTAGTATTTAGAGTTTATTATCATTGGTAGATTTGCTTATTGATTTGGTTGCTCTCTTCCTTTTTTTTAATATATAGAAGTATATATTCTTTTCCCTTTTTCTCTTTTTGTGAGGGTGTATGTGTATGATTCTTTGTATGATTTTGTCTGTATAACTTTGCTTTTACCATTTGTCCTAGAGTTCCATCTGTCCAATTTTTTTTTCGTATAGTTTTAGCACTTGTTATCATAGGTGGATTGTTTTTTGCTTTGGTTGCTCTCTTCTTTCTTTCTTTTTTTATTACTTTTTCATTTTTAATAACTTTTTTTATTTTAAGAACTTTATTTTATTTATTTTTTTCTTTCTTGGTTGTATTCTCTCTTTCTTTCTTTCTTTCTTTTTTTTTCTTCCTTTACTTCTGAGCTGTGTGGCTAACAGGGTCTTGGTGCTCCAGTTGGGTTTCAGGCCTTTGCCTCTGAGGTGGGAGAGCTGAGTTCAGAACTTGGTCCACCAGAGACTTCCAGGCTCCATGTAATATCAAACAGCAAAAGTTCTCCCAGAGATCTCCATCTCAGTGCTAAGACCCTGCTCCACTCAATGACCAGCAAGCTACAGTGCTGGACATGCTATGCCAAACACCTAGAAAGAAAGGAACAAAACACCACCCATTAGCAGAGAGGCTGCCTAAAATCATAATAAGGTCACAGACACCCCAAAACACACCACCGGATATGGTCCTGCCAACAGAAAGACAAGATCCAGCCTCAGCCACCAGAACACAGGCACCAGTCCCCTCCACCAGGAAGCCTACACAACCAGTGAACCAACCTTAGCCATTGGGGGCAGACACCAAAAACAATGGGAACTACAAACCTGCAGCCTGCGAAAAGGAGACACCAAACACAGTAAGTTAAGCAAAATGGAAAGTCAGAGAAACACACAGCAGATGAAGGAGAAAGGTAAATACACACCAGACCAAACAAATGAAGAGGAAATAGGCAGTCTACCTGAAAAACAATTCAGAGTAAAGATGATCCAAAATCTTGGAAATAGAATGGAGAAAATATAAGAAATGTTTAACAAGGACCTAGATGAACTAAAGAGCAAACAAACAAGGATGAACAAAACAATAAATGAAATTAAAAATTCTCTAAAAGGAATCAATAGCATAATAACTGAGGCAGAAGAATGGATAAGTGACCTGGAAGATAAAATAGTGGAAATAAATACTGCAGAGTAGAATATAAAAAAGAATGAAAAGAATTGAGGACAATCTCAGAGATCTCTGGGAAACATTAAACACACCAACATTGGAATTATACCAGTCCCAGAAGAAGAATAGGAAAAGAAAGAGTCTGAGAAAATATTTGAAGAGACTATAGTTGAAAACTTCCCTAACATGGGAAAGGAAATAGTTAATCAAGTCCAGGAAGCACACAGAGTCCCATAAAGGATAACTCCAAAGAGAAACATGCCAAGAAACATATTAATCAAACTATCAAAAATTAAATACAAAGAAAAAATATTAAAAGCAGCAAGGGAAAAGCAACAAATAACATACAAGGGAATCCCCATAAGGTTAACAGCTGATCTTTCAGCAGAAACTCTTCAAGCCAGAAGGGAGTGGCAGGACATATTTAAATGACGAAAGAGAAAAACCTACAACCAAGATTACTCTACACAGCAAGGGTCTCATTCAGATTCGATGGAGAAATTAAAACCTTTACATACAAGCAAAACTTAAGAGAATTCAGCACCACCAAACCAGCTTTACAACAAATACTAAAGGAACTGCTCTAGGCAGGAAACACAAGGGAAGGAAAAGCCCGACAAAAAAAAAACCAAAACAATTAAGAAAATGGTAATAAGAGCATACATTTGATAATTACCTTAAATGTAAATGCTTCAACCAAAAGACATAGACTGGCTGAATGGATACAAAAACAAGACCCGTATATATGCTGACTACAAGAGACCCACTTCAGACCTAGGGACACATACACACTGAAAATGAGGGATTGGAAAAAGATATTCCATGCAAATGGAAATCAAAAAAAGCTGGAGTAGCAAATCTCATATCAGACAAGACAGACTTTAAAATAAAGACTATTACAAGAGACAAAGAAGGACACTACATAATGATCAAGAAATCAATCCAAAAAGAAGATATAACAATTGTAAATATTTATGCACCCAACATAGTGGCACGTCAATACATAAGGCAAATGCTAACAACCATAAAAGGAAAAATCGACAGAAACACAGTCATAGTAGGGGACTTTAACACCCCATTTTCACCAATGGACAGATCATCCAAAATGAAAATAAATAAGGAAACACAAGCTTTAAATACTACATTAAACAAGATGGACTTAATTGATATTTAAAGGACATTCCAACCAAAAAAAAAGAATACACTTTCTTCTCAAGTGCTCATGGAACATTCTCCGGGATATATCATATCCTGGGTAACAAATCAAGCCTTGGTAAATTTAAGAAAATTGAAATCATATCAAGCACCTTTTCCAACCACTATGCTAAGAGACTAGACATTCAATTACAGCAAAAAATCTGTAAAAAATACAAACATATGGAGGCTAAACAATACACTACTAAATAACCAAGAGATCACTGTAGAAATCAAAGAGGAAATCAAAAAATACCTAGAAACATATGACAATGAAAACACAACGAACTCAAAACCTATGTGATGCATCAAAAGCAGTTCTAAAAGAGAAGTTTATAACAATACAATCCTAACTCAAGACACAAGAAACATCTCAAATAAACAACCTAAACTTACACCTAAAGCAATTAGAGAAAGAAGAACAAAAAGACCCCAAATTAACAGAAGGAAAGAAATCATAAAGTTCAGAACAGAAATAAATGAAAAAGAAATGAAGGAGACAATAGCAGAGATCAATAAAACTAAAAGCTGGTTCTTTGAGAAGATAAATAAAATTGTTAAACTATTAGTTTAACTCATCAAGAAAAAAAGGGAGAAGACTCAAATCAATAGAATTAGAAATGAAAAAGGAGAAGTAACAACTGACACTGCAGAAATACAAAGGATCATGAGAGATTACTACAAGCAACTCTATGCCAATAAAATGGACAACCTGGAAGAAATGGACAAATTATTAGAAAACACAACGTTCTGAGAATGAACCAAGAGGAAATAGAAAACATAAACAAACCAATCACAAGCACTGCAATCGAAATAGTGATTAAAAATCTTCCAACAAACAAAAGTCCAGGACCAGATGTCTCCACAGGTGAATTATATCAAACACTTAGAGACTTGTCAACCTCTTGCAAAATATAGCAGGGGGAGGAACACTCCCAAACTCTTCTGCGAGGCCACCATCACCCTGATACCAAAACCAGACAAAGATGTCACAAAGAAAGAAAACTACAGGCAAACATTACTGATGAACATAGATGCAAAAATCCTCAACAAAATACTAGTAAATAGAATCCAACAGCACATTAAAAGGATCATACACCATGATCAAGTGGGGTTTATGCCAGGAATGCAAGGATTCTTCAATATACGCAAATCAATCAATGTGACAAACCATATTAACAAACTGAAGGAGAAAAAACATATGATTACCTCAATAGAAGCAGAAAAAGCTTTTGACAAAATTCAACACCCATTTATGATAAAAACTGTCCAGAAAGTAAGCATAGAGGGAACTTACCTCAACATAATAAAGGCTATATATGACAAAAACACAGCCAACATTGTTCTCAATGGTGAAAAACTAAAACAATTCCCTCTAAGACAGGGAAGACAAGGTTGTCCACTCTCACCACTATTATTCAACATAGTTTTGGAAGTCTTAGCCACAGCAATCAGAGAAGAAAAAGAAATAAAAGGAATCCAATTGAAAAAGAAGAAGTAAAGTTGTCACTGATGAAAGAAATTAAAGATGATACAAACAGATGGAGAGATATATCATGTCCTTGGATTGGAAGAGTCAACATTGTGAAAATGACTATACTACCCAAAGCAATCTATAGATTCAGTGCAATCCCTAACAAACTACCAATGGCATTTTTCACAGAACTAGAACAAAAACTTTCACAATTTGTATGGAAACACAAAAGATCCCGAATAGCCAAAGTAATCTTGAGAAAGAAAAACTGAGGTGGAGGAATCAGGCTCCCAGGCTTAAGACTATACTACCAAGCTACAGTAATCAAGACAGTATGGTACTGGCACAAAAACAGAAATATAGATCAATGGAACAGGATAGAAAGCCCAGAGATAAACCCACGCACCAATGGTCACCTTATTTTTGACAAAGGAGGCAAGGATATACAATGGAGAAAAGACAGCCTCTTCAATAAGTGGTGCTGGGAAAACTGGACAGCTACATGTAAAAGAATGAAATTAGAACACTCCCTAACACCATACACAAAAATAAACTCAAAATGCATTAAAGATCTAAATGTAACGCCAGACACTATAAAACTCTTAGAGGAAAACATAGGCAGAACACTCTATGACACAAATCACAGCAAGATCTTTTTTAACCCACCTCCTATAGAAATGGAAATAAAAACAAAAATAAACAAATGGACCTAATGAAACTTAAAAGCTTTTGCATAGCAAAGGAAACCATGAACAAGGCAAAATGACAACCCTCAGAATGGAAGAAAATATTTGCAAATGAAGCAACTGACAAAGGGTTAATCTCCAAAATTTACAAGCAGCTCATGCAACTCAATATCAAAACAACAAACAACTCAATTGAAAAATGGGCCGAAGACCTAAATAGACATTTATCCAAAGAAGATATACAGATTGCTAACAAACACATGAAAAGTTGCTCAACATCACTAATCATTAGAGAAATGCAAATCAAAACTTCAATGAGGTATTACCTCACACTGGTCAGAATGGCCATCATCAAAAAATGTACAAACAATAAAATCTGGAGAGGGTGTGGAGAAAAGGGAACCCTCTTGCACTGTTGGTGGGAATGTAAATTGATGCAGCCACTATGGAGAACAATATAGAGGTTCCTTAAAAACTTAAAATAGAACTACCATATGACCTAGCAATCCCACTACTGGGCATATACCCTGAGAAAACCATAATTCAAAAAGAGTCATGTACCACAATTTTTATTGCAGCTCTATTTATAATAGCCAGGACATGGAAGCAACCTAAGTGTCCATCAACAGATGAATGCATAGAGAAGATGTGGCACATATATACAATGGAATATTACTCAGCCATAATAAAAACAAAATTGAGTTATTTGTAGTGAGGTGGATGGACCTGGAGTCTGTCATACAGAGTGAAGTAAGTCAGAAAGAGAAAAACGAATACCATATGCTAACACATACACATGGAATCTAAAAATAAACAAAAAAATTGTTCTGAAGAAACTAGGGGCAGGACAGGAATAACGATGCAGATGTAGAGAATGGACTTGAGGACACAGGGAGGGGGAAGGGTAAGCTGGGATGAAGTGAGAGAGTGGCACAGACTTATACATACTACCAAATGTAAAATAGATAGCTAGTGGGAAGCAGCCACATAGCACAGGGAGATCAGCTCAGTGCTTTGTGACCACCTAGAGGGGTAGGATAGGGAGGGTGGGAGGGAGACACAAGAGGGAGGAGATGTGGGGATATATGTATACGTATAGCTGATTCACTTTGTTATAAAGCAGAAACTAACATGCCATTGTAAAGCAATTATACTCCAATAAAGATGCTTAAAAAAAAATGTGTAAGGTATACTGTATAATGACTTAACAAGCTTCTGTGTAGGCTCCACCCAACTTAAAAACAAGAACATTTAGATCTTCCATCTCCCCTTTTATTCCTCCTGAGAGGAAATGGAAACCTGAATTTTCTCTTTACCTTTTTTCCCCACTTTATATTTAACCATGTTGGTTTTATCAAGGACTATATTACATAGTTTTGTATGCTTTGGACTTTGTACAAGTGGAGACATACTGGAAGCTTACTATTTCCACTCAACATTGTAGTTTTGCCTTGTACATGTAAGTCTTAATCCACAGGTATTTCATTTTTTTCCATTTTTCATGTTGTGAGATAGGTTTCTGAAGTCATCTTTTCACATTCAGATTACCAATTGTTCCAATTCCATTATTGAAAAGTTTATCTTTTCTTAACCAATGTGTAGTGTCAATGTCATCTCAGTCAAAGATAAATTGTCCATTTTTGGTGTTGGTCTTGGGGTTCTCCTTTCTATTTTTTGGTCAATATGTACAGCCCTGACCTAATCCCAGACCATCTGAAGAAATAGAGCTGTATAATAAATTCTTAATTTCTGATAAAAAAAACAACAACAACTGTCCTTCCACCTTGTACTTCTTTTTTAGGAACGTCTTATTTATTCTTAATCATTTGCTCTTGCATATAAATGTAAAACTCAGTTTGCCATATCTCCTTTCACATGTAATTGAGCTATACCTCAAAGTGGTTCACAGTGAATTGTGGTGAAGCCAAAGTTTGAACCCATTCCATGGCTCCTTCCATATAATACTCAACATTTCAGAGGAGATCTTCTCTTAAATATTTCAACAAAAGACAAGCTTGTAAAGCTACTTCAGTACGTGTCATGCAACTAATTCATCAGGAGACTCATCAAAATGTAAAATGTTCTTTAAAATAAAGGGTTCCCTGGGCCCTTGCTAAGGTTTTTCAAAAGATAGTTACAGCAAGACTGCTAGTGTTGATTCAATATCCATTCTCCCATTGTTCCTCACTGACAGAAACTTTATTTTGTTGGGAGATGAGGGCAAAGTGCCCAGCTAATAAAAACTAAATTTCCCAGCCTCCATTGTAGACAGATGTACACATGAACAGAGACATCCATGTGTCAGAGTTCTAGCCAAGGAGAAATAAGTAGGTGTGTGGAGGCAGGAAAAATAAAAATATGTAAAGAAGGCGGGGACAGACTTAGCTGACATGTCCTTTCTACCCTGTGTGCCCTTTGTTCTCTCGCCTTCATGCATCCTCAAGTGCAAGCATGATGGCTGGTACTGTAGCAGCCACTTGCATTTGACCACAAAGGAAAGGCTAGGAGGACCTGCAAAGATCTTACAGACTTGATATACCTGAGCTTCTTACCATGCCTGCCTTCCTGCATACTTTTTGTTTCATGAATAAAAATTAAGCCCCTCTCTAACTCAAGTCACTATGATTTGGATGTTTTACTGCACACAGCCAAATTTAAGCCCTACTTGATAAAAGAGTAATCAAATTGCACATTTGCTCTAAAGTGATACCTGCATACAGTTATCTTTTTCATGGTATATAGCACAGAACTTCAGGGCTTCAAGCAGCCATTAAGTCAAAGCTCTTTTCCAGAGCACAAAGGAGGCTCCAAGTACAGGTACACCTACCACTCATGTTTATGCTCAGGTGGGTTAGCCACCTATATGCCCCATGTAAACTTTCACTGTTATTCCGTTTCAATTTCTCTCATTCTTGGGTTTGACATAAATGACTCTACTTTAGTAAGCACATATCAACACTTCAAGTACTTTTCAAAAGAGTCATAGGCCCTTAGAGGTAGGCATAAGGGTAGAATTTAGTGCAACCTCCCTTGCAATGATGGAAGCACAGATCTCTGTCATTCTAGACATTAACCATCTGGAAAAGCATCACGCTAAATGTTGTAAGGGATTCAGACGTTTAAGATATAGTCCCTGTCCTGAAAGAGTTTATAATGTAATAAAGAAAAGAGACTCACTTGATGATTCAGCCTTCTGAGGTTGGGACTCAAATACTTGGGATATGTGATTGAGTGCAAGGTCAAGGGGAACGTGTTCATTTCTACAGCTGCCATGGACCCAGAAAAAAAAAGAATTGTGGCAACATTTTTCTTATCTCAGATGTCAGAGAGTACCTATTTCCTTAAATTTACCTATAAGATCTCTGTTCTCTTTTATCCTTATTTCCTTATTTTGCATAATGAGTACTATCCCCATTAAATGTGTAAGTCCCCAATTCCTTTTGAAAAAAGAACATAAAACTAATCTATGTGATGTAGTGCAAAGACCATTTGTTTTTGAAGACAAATATTGGTTCCAAGACCCATTAGCTATGTGATCTTGAGTAAGCCATCTAATGTCTCTGAACGCCATGTTTCTCCCCACAGCCTGAGTGTAACGCCGCTTACCACTTAGAGTTCTTATGAGGATCAAATGATTAAAAATGTGAATTCAGCACAAAAACAATTCATTGCAAGTCTATCATAAACAAGCACTATTCAAAACATAGTGAATAAAAAAGATACTTCCTACCCATATGTAATTACAGCGTATATAATAGTACCAGTAGTGATAGTTTTAATAGCAAAAATAAAGTAGGGTATGTAATTATCATTATAATTGAAGATACTGCATTATTGGGGGGAGGTACCTTTTTTGGTAGGCTCAACAAAGAGGAGCATCATTTGAGCAGAGTCCTAAATGAAGTGAGAGAGGGACCATGCAGGTATCTGGAGGAAAACAATTCCAAACAAAGAGACAAAAAAGGCAAAGGCCTAGAGGCTGGAGTGTGTTTGGCCTGTCAAGTACCCAGCAGGTATCCAGGACAGAATAGTTCCTTTACAGCAGTGGGAGTTCCAGCTGCCCACTCTTCAACAAAGTTGCACCGCTTCTTCATCTCCTTTGCTCTGGATTCTGTATGTGACACAAGCTCTATCTTTCTTCTAGATTCCCATAACACAAGCATTCTCTCTCTTCTTCTTCTCTTACTTTCAACCTAAGCCTAGATTCTCCCCCAAAATGCTTAAAGTGTTCTCTTTTTTTAAGTTAACACATACTGAGAGTTAAATATATGTTGAGCACTTTACTAAACAGTTTGTGTATCTTAAGTTATTTGATCCTCAGAAAAATCCTCGAGTGTAGCTATTATTGTGTTCCAAATATGGAAACAGCTTTGAGAGGTTAATACGGTCACGTTCACATAGCTAATCAGAGCTTGAGTTGGAACTTGAACCCAAGCCATCTCATATTTATGTCCAACAGATTAATCACTATCCTATGCTGCTTGCTTGTAAACAGAAGAAGGACCCTGCAAGGCTATTGATGAATAGATTTGACATAGTCTCTTTCAGGGAAAATCAATTTTCCTAATAAAATGATTCCCAGCCCCAGCCTTCCAGAACATCCAGGATATTCACATTCATTCATTCAACATTTCTTGCACACCAATTATGTGTAAGGACTATGCTGGGTTCTGGGGACAGAACAAGCTGCTAAGAGTTGCCTCTGTCCTAACGAGTCAAAAGAATGTCAAAACCCTGAAAACGAAATTCATTTTCTCCCTTTAAGAGCACATGATGTCATACAAAAAATATAACAAAATAATTATAAAGAAACCATTACCACCAAGGTATCTTAACTGCAAATAAAAGTTGAAAATCACCTCTCTAAAGAAGAGGTGGATTGTAAAGTCTGCCCTGTCACAATCAGGTCCTATTTACCATCCCCAAAAGACTTCTCTCTACAATAGATTTTCAAGTATCCCATTATAAGAATTAAGCAACATTAGGTCCAAACGTGTTCTTTACTGTTTGAGGATTTCCATCTATGTGCATTTTTATTACTACTTGGGGTTTGACAGGCTTCAAACTAAATTTCAAAAACCATAAAATCTTAAAATGCTATTAACTTCCAGTGAACTAACTCCTTCATTTCCTGCCTCCTTCACCCTTGCTGGAGTTTCACCTTTTCTCTTTCCTCTGTGCATACCGGGCTCTGTGTGCTTATGTGGGTGAGTGGCTAGCAAGCACCAAGACTATATTGATTCTGTTCTTATGCTCCACAGAAGATTAAGTCCTGTCCTTCAACTACAGACTACAGGCTGGCAAAGCCGAGGAGCAATCAGAATAGCACACTCTGTTAGGCAGGAATGAATTTTATGAAGTTTAAATGATCCTTAACGACTTTGGGGGACAAAATCCAAGCTAACACAATCAGCACTGCGGAATAGAATTTTCTGGGATAACAGAAATATTCTGTGTGTACTGTTCAATACAATAGCCACTATCAATGGTGATAGAGCATTTGCAATGTGGCCAGTGTGACTGAGAAACTGAATTTTTAAATTTCATTTAATTTTAATTAATTTAAATGTTAAAACCCACATTTGGCTGGTGGCTACCATATTGGTCAGCACAAACACATAAGGAAAAGATTTCCCATGATTTTTAAATATTCCTAATGGCATGAAGACTGCTAAAATTCTTAAACTGACTTTTATCATAAAACAATCATTTCATAATCCTCATCTTAGGTCCTCTACTGCTAATAAAAAGTGGCAGTAACCTGATTTGTAAAATTACATTTTCTTCTTGAGTGGCAACTGCAGATTTTATAGCTTGTTCATTAATGCCACAGACCTAAATGCCCTACTTTAAATGGCTTATATTTATTTAGTGCAAGATTTGAGGGCATATTTAAAATGACACTCCACCTAAAAGGCCGAAAAAAGCATTTCAGTCCACAGTGAGTGAATGAAGGGATAAACAAAATATGGTATATACTTAAAGTAGAATATGATTTAGCTTAAAAAGGAAGAGATTCTGACACAATCTACAAGTGGATGAACCTTTTTTTAATATTTTTTAATATCTTTATGAGAGTATAATTACTTTACAACACTGTGTTAGTTTCTGCTGTATAACAAAGTGAATCACCTATATGTATACACATATCTCCATATCCCCTCCCTCTTGAGCCTCCCTCCCACCCTCCCTATCCCACCCTTCTAGTTCCTCGTGAAGTATTGAGCTGATCTCCCTGTGTTGTGCACCAGCTTCCCACTAGCCATCCATTTTACATTTGGTAGTGTACATATGTCAATGCTACTTTCTCACTTAGTCCCATCTTCTCCTTCCCCTCCCATGTCCTCAAGTCCATTCTCTGCCTCTGCGTCTTTATTCTTGCCCTGCCACTAGGTTCATCAGTACTATTTTTTTAGATTCCATATATGTGCGTTAGCATACGGCATTTGTTTTTCTCTTTCTGACTTACTTCACTCTGTATGACAGACTCTAGGTCCACCCACCTCATTACAAATAACTCAATTTCATTCCTTTATATGGCTGTGTAATATTCCATTTATATATATATGTGCCACATCTTCTTTATCCATTCATCTGTCAATGGACACTTAGGTTGCTTCCATGTCTTGGCTATTGTAAATAGTGCTACAATGAACATTGTGGTACATGACTATTTTTGATATATGGTTTTCTCAGGGTATATGCCCAGTACTGGGATTGCTGGGTCATGTGGTGGTTCTATTTTTAGTTTTTTAAGGAACCTCCATACTGTTCTCCATAGTGGCTTGTATCAGTTTACATTCCCACCAACCGTTCAGGAGGGTTCCCTTTTCTCCACACTCTCTCCAGCATTTATTGTTTGTAGATTTTTTTATGATGGCCATTCTGACCAGTGTGAGGTGATACCACATTGTAGTTTTGATTTGCATTTCTCTAATGATTAGTGATGTTGAGCATCTTTTCATGTGCTTGTTGGCAATCTGTATGTCTTCTTTGGAGAAATGTCTATTTAGGTCTTCCACCCATTTGAATTGGATTGTTTGTTTTTCTGATATTGAGCTGCATGAGCTGCTTTTATATTTTGGAGATTAATCCTTTGTCAGTTGTTTCATTTGAAAATATTTTCTCCCATTCTGAGGGTTGTATTTTCATCTTGTTTATGGTTTCCTTTGCTGTGCAAAAGCTTTTAAGTTTCATTAGGTCCATTTGTTTAGTTTTGTTTTTATTTCCATTACTCTAGGAGGTGGATCAAAAAATGTGATTTATGTAAAAGAGTGTTCTGCCTATGTTTTCCTCTAAGAGTTTCATAGTATCTGGCCTTACATTTAGGTCTTTAATCCATTTTGAGTTTATTTTTGTGTATGGTGTTAGGGAGTGTTCTAATTTCATTCTTTTACATGTAGCTGTCCAGTTTTCCCAGCACAACTTATTGAAGAGGCTGTCTTTTCTCCATTGTATATTCTTGCCTCCTTTGTCAAAGATAAGGTGGCCATAGGTACATGGGTTATCTCTGGGCTTTCTCTCCTGTTCCACTGATCTATATTTCTGTTTTTGTGCCAGTACCATACTGTCTTCATTACTGTAGCTTTGTAGTATAGTCTGAAGTCAGGGAGCCTGATTCCTCCAGCTCCCTTTTTCTTTCTCAAGAGTGCTTTGGCTATTTGAGGTCTTTTGTGTTTCCATACAAATTATAAAATTGCTTGTTCTAGTTCTGTGAAAAATGCCCTTGGTAATTTGATAGGGATCTCATTGAATCTGTAGATTGGTTTGGGTAGTATAGTCATTTTCACAATGTTGATTCTTCTAATCCAAGAACATGGTATATCTTTCCATCTGTTTGTATCATCTTTTTGATTTCTTTCATCAGTGTCTTAGAGTTTTCTGCATACAGATCTTTTGCCTTCTTAGGTAGGTTTATTCCTAGGTATTTTATTCTTTTTGTTGCAATGGTAAATGGGAGTGTTTCCTTCGTTTCTCTTTCTGAATTTTTGTTGTTAGTGTATAGGAATGCAAGAGGTTTCTGTGCATTAATTTTGTATCCTGCTACTTTACCAAATTCATTGATTAGCTCTAGTAGTTTTCTGGTGGCATCTTTAGGATTTTCTATGTATAGTATCATCTGCAAACAGTGACAGTATTACTTCTTCTTTTCCAATTTGGATTCCTTTTATTTCTTTTTCTTCTATGATTGCCATGGTTAAAACTTCCAAAACTATGTTGAATAACAGTGGTGAGAGTGGGCACCCTTGTCTTGTTCCTGATCTTAGAGGAAATGCTTTCACTTTTTCACCATTGGCAATGATGTTGACTGGGGGTTTGTCATGTACGGCTTTTCTTATGTTGAGGTAGGTTCCCTCTCTGCCCACTTTCTGGAGAGTTTTTATCATAAATGGGTGTTGAATTTTGTCAAAAGATTTTCCTGCATCTATTGAGATTATCATATGGTATTTTTTTTTTTTGGTTTGTTTTTTTTGTGGTATGTGGGCCTGTCACTGTCGTGGCCTCTCCCGTTGCGGAGCACAGGCTCCGGACGCACAGGCTCAGTGACCATGGCTCACGGGCCCATCCGCTCCGTGGCATGTGGGACCTTCCCAGACCAGGGCACAAACCTGTGTCCCCTGCATCGGCAGGCGGACTCTCAACAACTGCGCCACCAGGGAAGCCCTATCATATGGTTTTTAAGGGTGGATGAACCTTGAAGACATTATGCTAAGTGAAATAAGGCAGGACAAAGGCCATATGATTCCATTTATATGACATACATAGAGTAGTCAAATTCAGAGACATAGAGTAGAGCAGTGGTTGCCAGGGGCTAGAGAGAAGGGGTAATGGGGAGTTTAATGAGTAGAGAGTTTCAGATGAGGAAGAGGAAAAGTTCTGGAAATGGATGATGGTGACGATTACACAACTATGTGAATGTAGTTAATGCCATAGAACTACACACTTCAAAATGGTTAAAGTGATAAATGTTATGTTTTACCACAATAAAATATTTTTAATAATTCTCGAAAAAAATGCATTTCAGATGATGAGCTCTTACAGATTAAATCACACATTACAATGTAGTTAACCCTCAATCTGACTGAAGCTCATAAAGATAAAGTGCAGCTCAGATTCAGCAAATACTAGACAATCCCAAATTCTTAATAACTCAGACATTCTGCTTAATTTGAGAATGTGTGACTGGGTGATTTTTACTTTTTGTCTTGGGTCCATCTTCATCAGTAGGATTGGTCTACAGAAATACTGAATTTCCTGAGTATGCACCATTGACAGCAACTGGTAGCAGAGAGATTCTGGTCTAACTTAGGACTTCCAATGAAAGAATGCACAAAGTACATAATCCACAGACTGATAATGTGGAGGAGGAGGGAGCTGTTAGATTGGATAAGCCAGGGTCATGTCAGTGGTGTTCACAGCGGCAAATCTGAGACCCAGAACATGCCTTTATGTAGTAGACATTTAGTAAATGTGTTGATTAAGTGAAAACAATGAGTTAATTAATTAATTAATTAATTAGCCAAGATCTCCAGTTTCAGCTTTAAACTGGATGTCCACATGTTTGGGCTGGTCAGGAAAGCATACGGTATATTATACCTGAATTCTATTCATTTGTGGGACTGATAAATAATTTGGGGAAATAATTCTGCTACGAGTCAAGCATGTAAGCGTGACTCAATAACAATGTTTCAATCATCAGCGAATGGAAGAATGATTTTGAGAACATTGGGTTTTGTGTTTTGTGTTACTCAGAACTGTCTTCCATCCCAACACCCAGTCTTGCTGTGAGCCATAAGGAGAGAAGAAGCCATGTGGAAAAGCTAGATTCACTAAAATGTCTATAACATGTTGGAAGCTCTCATCAGTACTTCATCAAGACCAAAGATGGGCTGGGAGGTGATTTAAAGTGTAGCAGGATGGGTGATGGCTTGAGTTGGCACCAATGGCTTTAGCAGAAATGGCAGGCATAAGGCTGCACCAACAGCTTTGGAGAGAAAGCTTTGAGAGTGACTAGAAATTACGCTTGACACAGACTTCAGTGCCCTCAAAATGGGCACCAGTGAAAACCTCATTTGTAAAACACCTACGTAGAGTTTCATGGATTTCCAAGTTTCCCAGAGTTGAAATCTAAAAGGATGTTAACAAATATGAAATCCCAAAGGGCTTCAGAAATATTTGAAGGAAATTTTGTGGAATCCTGGAAGCGGATGAAGGCGAAACCTAATTATTCTGTTATCATCATTATGCCCCTAGGTTGATGTTAACAAAGATGGCACACTTACACTTGAACCCTGTGACTAAGAAGGTTAATGGGCTCATTCTTGATGACACAGAGCCATCAAGAAAAAAAAGAAAAGGATCACACCTCCCAGTCTCCTTTGTAGCTATGAATGACCATATGACTCAGTTCTAGCCAAAGAATATGCGCAGAAGTAAAATATGTCCCCCTAGTGGATATTTGGCAGGTCTGAAGTCATTTTCATTGACACTACTGGGGGTAAGGGGGATGCTACTGGCATCTAGTGGGTTGAGGCCAGGGATGCTGTTAAACACCCTACAATGCACAGAACATCCTTCCTCAACAAAGAATAATCTGCCCAAAATGTCAACAGTGCCAATGTTAAGAAACTGATTTAAAGAAAAGAGATGTATCCTCCCCTCCTTTGCCCCTTCCACTGGAATTGGGACATAGTAATGACCCATGTTGGACCATACAGCAACACCCTGGAAAAGACAGAGCAACACCCTGGTCCTTTCCAATTTTACAGTGCAGAGCCACTATACCATTTCAGACTTTAAACAAGAGTGAAATACATTTCTATCTTGTTTAATATACTGTTATTTTGAGTCTTTATTTCATGCACCTGAAACTATATTTTAACCTAAACAGAAACTAAACTTAACTGAAAGTCCTTATCAGGTAGAATGCCAAAAAAGAGAGAAGAAAAAAATTAAGGGTGGCAAAAATCCTTTCTTTGCTCTTTACCTTCCATTTCCCCATTTATCCAGAAACAAAATTTCCTTTGGCAAAATCCTCCAAGCCTGAGTCTCTGCCAACTCAGCTGAGTGGGAAAGGTCCCACCCCCACCCCCACCCCCGTGGAGGACACTAATTGACTGAAGCAAAACCTCACAACCCCAACTCCCTGGCCATGGTGACCAGCTCGCAGGAAGAGAAGCTTTCACTCTTCCACTGGATTTTGTAGGTGAAGATATGAAGATTAGAAATGCTGCCACCATCTCGTCTCATTAAAGAAGCAACCCAAAAATGAAGCTGCCACACCAAGGAAGAAAGAGTTGAGAGGTGATGAGAAACCCATCATATGATCTCCCACATCAAAATGCATCTATGACAAGACCTACCTCTGGCCCTTTCAAATATTTGAGCCAATAAATGTTTTGCTTACACAAGTTTGAGTTAATTATTTTGTCACATGCAACTGAAAGATTTCTAAGAGACATAGAAAGTTTTATGGTAGAAAAAAATTCTGATAAGAGAAGGTTCACATTTCAGACCTTTTCATTTTACTCAAGGGTTAGGACATCATCTGCAAAGTTTCCTGTAGCAGGAAAACAACCGCAACAGAAGTTTTGCCATTGCCTCATGTATGTGTACTGGGGAAGTGGGTGTGAATAGATTCGAATCACCAATGTTTCTTGGTGTGATATATACCTCATAGACTTTAGTCTACTACTTTCATGTATGACATACCTGCTTCTCTTCCCCATACTTAACTTACCCAGGTATCTAAATAATCAGACTGGAGAGGGACTCTATTTTCTTTCTTGTTGTTACTCTTGTGATTAGTTGTTAGTCAAGGCTAGAGATGTTTAGCAATCATTCTGATTATGTTTGATTGCTCAATTTCCCTAGGAATCATAAACTGTCAGCCTATGTAAATAGACTTTTATATTTGGGTTTCTTAAACTTCCACTTCATTTGTCTTGCTCTTATTCCTCAGTTCCAGGTTCCTATCTTTACTAAGCATTGCCTAGGAACTTCTTTTGTGCTCAACAAGTTATGGACTTTAAGAGAATTTTAGGAGAAAATTCATGTTCCCAAGACTCAACTACTCTAATAATAGGATGTTAGGAAGGAACGATGGCGGGTGATATTGTCAGTGTTTTCAGACTAGAAGGGCTTGATCACTCGAATCAGACAATGAATATGCTTCTGTCTATGATAAGAGTCTTAGTTCCCTGGTTGTCCTGTATTTTTACAGGTAGTAGTCAACCTCTGTGGTTATTCTTGATTTTCATATATTTCAGTGGTCATGTTGCTCTTGATTCTAATATGTGGAGAACATTGTTGCCCTAGGTCTAGCCTATAGTTGATATAATAACCATGATTTAATGGCTCTGTAACCTCTGGAAAGGTATATAAACTCTCTGTGACCCAGTTTCTTCCCTTTAAAATGAGAAGAGATGGAAATAATGGTATTGAGTACCACTGATAATTGCAGTGTTTCATTTCAAAGAGTCATATCTTAAAAATCAAAAGCTTTGGAATCTTACCAATCCACTGTCCAGGGGTTTATTTTTTTAAAAAATACCGAGAGAGCTTTCAGGGATGGTACAATTCCATCTAAGACTTGAGGCCAAAGAACAGTTGCAAATGGATAAACCTTACAACTTTCATACACCAGATATTCAATGGAACTAACTACTACATTTTTCATAAACAATTCAAGTGAGGATTTCTTACCTGGCAGAGCAGCTATCTTGAAATTTTTATTAAACTACATTGACTTTTGCCTAGGGCCTTTGCACACAGTGTTCTCTCTACTTGGAACATTCTATCATCTCTCTGCCCTGCTCTTACCCATACTTCCCATGAGACCTCAATATATCTCATATTTTCCCATGAGAGCTGAAGGATCAGCTCTCACCCTAGACATCACTTTTTGTGGAAAACCTTCCCTAACCACCACCCTACCTAATCTAACCATCCCACAGTTTTCTTCCCAACTATGGTCTTTATAAAACTGGATTTAAGTTGTCTATTTACTATTTACACAAGAGTATAAGTTCCATGAGGACAGGGATCTTATTTGTTATATACAAATACTAAGTGCTCAATAAATACTCGTTGGGGAAAAAAAGGACGGGAAAGACAGATTGATGGATAGTTGAATCTTAGGAAGGATGAAAAGATTGGTACAGTGAATTTCCTCATGGTTGCCCCTTGCAAATCTGAAAAATGACAGACCCACCTACTATTGCAAAGCATTTTTTTTTTTTTTTTTTTTTTTTTTTTTTGCAGTACGCGGGCCTCTCACTGCCGCGGCCTCTCCCGTTGCGGAGCACAGGCTCTGGACGCGCAGGCTCAACGGCCATGGCCCACGGACCCAGCCGCTCCGCAGCACGTGGGATCCTCCCGGATCGGGGTACGAACCCGTGTCCCCTGCATCGGCAGGCGGACTCCCAACCACTGCGCCACCAGGGAAGCCCGCAAAGCATTTTTAATTTTCAAAGTATTTTCTTTATATTACTTTCCTGAGTGAGAAAGAAAACAAAGGACAATCTATCTTTAACATGTAAGTGTAAAGATTGCTTAAAATATAAGAAAGTGCAGAGAGTTTTAAATGACTTAAGAAAACATAGCTGTATGGAAATCTAATTTTCTGAATTCTAGCTCTGTATTTGTTTTGTTTATCCACATTCCTCTCCAGGCTTTGAAGCAAGGGCTTGAGAATAAAAAAGGCCACTGAGAAACCCGAATAGTGTGACTCTCTATTCACAATAAGAACTTATTCTACTGCCATCTTAATATCTTCAATCATTTGCATTAGTAAAAATGAAGATATACTCAATGATGATATCAAGAAAACAAATGAGGTTAATTGAATATGACCAACCTGTAAACGTATATGATTGCTTGGACTGCACACAATGGCCATGTGTTTTGCATATTGTTGTTTTCTAAGGGGCTGTAGATTGCAGTTTTGATTAATTGTACTAATTCTCGGACTTAAGAGTCAAACTGAGAGCTATGTAATTCTTAGGCCCTTTCATGTCCTTTATAAACCTTCTTTGGAGGTCTTGAAAATGACTTTCAAAAACTGAAATTAATTTTCTTTCTAATCCCCTAGAGATCAATGCAGTGAATTTCATCATGCCATGATGATTAAAAATGCTGAAATGAGTCATGATATAATTAGGAATTTCTTTGTGCAAATCAAGCTCCATGAACTATATCTAACACTGATTCCGTTTATAAAAATCAGTCTGTTCCTCCTGATGCAGAAGACAAATTTTGGCAAGGAGACATAAAAATCTCATAACTTTAAATATATTTATTAATCGGTCAATTTCTTTAAATGGTACTAAAATATCTCAGTAAATTGGCAGCTTATGCAAAGACATAATAGCAGAGAACAAGGAATACTATGAGAACTGCAGGAAAGCCAGTATGGCTGAAACATGTGTAACAAAATGAAGAAACATTTACTCTCTTAGCAGCTGGTAGAATAATTCCTCTAGGAGCTTAACACAATATTTTTAAATAAACTGTTTAATAAGCTACTTGGGATGAGAGGTGAGACTACAAGGGACATATTCAACCTAAAAGTAGTGGCACTAAGCAAGAATGGAATCTAGAAATAGAAGGGCACTTTGTTTTGTTGAGCCCTTGGATGGAGTTGGGAATGTACGTTTATAATCAGGGGCTGGGGCAAAGCCAAATTGCTCAGTATAATAAAGGGATGAGTGTAAAGAGCTGGGGTGGGGGGCAAGCAGGAGTAGATCCAGGAAGACTGTATACCTTGGGGGGAAAGTAGAGACAAAGAAAAAGAAATGTCCTAAGAATGCCACAGCAGAAAATAAACTTTGGGAAAAAAAGTGTCAAATGGTGAATTGGAGGTTGTTACTATACCACATATGATAGACTATTCCCTCATCTCCCCTGTGAATTCTGTGTTTCTCACTAGGACTTTTGTAAAAATGGATTTGGTAACAGAATGTGAAGACATGTAAGAGTTCTATGTCCACCTGGGTGTAAGATAAAAACAGAGGTTGCTTTTATAGAGGAGACAGCTGGCCTCTGGGTTTCTATAAATTGTAAGAGGACAGTGAGAAGGGATGAGTCTGGAAGAATAAGCAGGGTGATTTTATGAGAGATCATGTGAGCCATCTAAAAATGTGTGCATCTTATCTCAGGGAAAATAGGGAACAGTTAAAAAGATTGAAGCAGAAGAATGACATCATTAGGTTTGTAGTTTAAAAAGATTAGCAGCAATTCAGAGAATGGGGTAGTGGAAGCAATGATAGAGGCAAAGAAAAGTTACAAAGCTTTGCAGCAATCCAGACAAGAAATGTTAAAGCCTTGTACTGGTAGCAGTGGAAATGGAGAGAACTGGACAACTGAACATGTTAAAAAGTTAGAGTCAGTGGATCTTGATGATTGACTGGATGAGAGGGAATGGGTGATCAGCCTCCCTGGTTTGCCCAGGACTGAGGGATTCCCAAGATGTGAGACTTCCCGTTTTAAAATGGAGACAACTCCAAGCAAGCCATTCCAGTTTCCATGGATGTGGGACCCTTTACGCTAAAACCCAGAAAGTCCTGGGAAAACTGAGATGAATTAATTACCCTAATGGGAGTTGAAGTTGTGGATGAGTGAGGATGACAGCTAATTTCTGGCTTGGGAATGGAGGTACCAGTCACTGAGACAGGGAAGACAGGAATAGGAACAAATTCAGTTGGGAAGAAAACACTGAATTTCATTTAGGGGCATGTTTCAGGAGCCTATAGGACATTAAAGAGAGAATATGGAAATATCCAGTAGACAATTAGAAACTTTTAAGAATCTGGTACTCAAGAAAGAAAGTTGGATTTAAAATATAGTGTTGGGAGTTACTGGCATATAGATGACACTTGAAGCTATGTGAATGAATGATGCTGCCCAGGGATAGCTTATACCAGAGAAGAAGAGAAGAGGAGAGAAGAGGAGGGAAGAGAAAGAGAGGGGATAGAAGGGGAGGGGGCTGAAGACAGAACCCTGGGAAACATCAAGACATATTTACAAGACATATAAAAGGTGACTGAGATGGAGCAGCTACAATGGCAAGATAAAAACTAAGAGTGCACTGTCTAGAATTCAGGGCAAGACAATGTTGGAAGGAGGTAAGGTAAGTGTTAAGTGCTACAGGCAGATCAAGTAAGATAAAGACTGAAAATTATCCTTCGGATTTAAGAATAACAGATCATTATTGATCTTGGTGAAAGCACTTGTAGAGAAATGGTAGAGAGAATCTAGACTGAGGAATGAATGGCAGATAAGAGAACAGAGATAAAGAGTAAAAAAAAGTCTATTTCAAAATGTTTCAAAGGAAGAGAGATATAAGTGGGATGGATGGAGGAAGATGTGGGATTGAGGACAATATTTTTATAATCAGTATCTTGGCCCATGTCCTCTAGGAAACAGAGCCTGAAGTAAGGATTAAAACACTTTTCTTTATTTGTGAAATGTGAGTCCAGGGAAGTAAGGGTAATGAAAGTGGGAAATAAGGCAAGGAGAGATGCAAAGCAATGTGATGAGCTGCTTAAGGAACTGATTGCCAATTTATAATGATCCACAAAGAAACATGGGCTGCTCAGCAGGTGTATCTGCAGGGCTTTTTGAAAGGCTGTTAGAAGAAATCACGCCTCAGAGTTGTCTGCAAAGGGGAAAGATTTGGGAACTTATTTTATCCTTTCCTACTCTTGAATCTCAATGGTGAAGTTTCATCCCATAGGCAACTTACTCCTTCACATTCCAGGCTATATCATCTGGCCTTCACAGTCATCAGGAAGTTAAATCCCATGCCCATAGTATAGTTTTTAATCCGATCTGAATGAAACATTAAGGGCACCCTGGAACAGAGGACTCAGTGTGTGAGCCAGGAGAGCCAGGCAGGCCTAAGGCTCCAACTCAGACTGCAGCCTGTTCAGAGAATTCAGCAAAGGAGAGTAAAGGTGCTAGTGATGACAGTGGTAACAGCGTGGTCCAGGGGCAAGCAGTGTCTTTGTAAAGAAAGTAACCAGGAGAATCTGAGAAGGTGCCCAAGGTTTGTGTTTGAATTAGTAGAAAAGATGTAACACATTTAAATGTCATTGGGATGGAATCAATAAGAAGAGATTGAACGTACAGGAGAGAAGGTATCTCTTTGACTGAGAAGTTTAGGTATTAAGAAAAAAGTAGGTGGAGACAGAATTAATTTCACAGGAAAGGTGAAAGGAGATTGTAAATTCCCCACATAAACTCTATTAAATTCCCTCAGTCCTGGAGCATATTTATTTAGTGCTCACCTCCCTGATACTATTTGAACTGGGCACCAAGGAAAAAATCTACACTATAGTCCACCAACCTTAATCTAGTCTTCCTCTGCCTTTAGAAATCATATGTAATTTAAAGTCCTGCGTTCTTTGGGGGCAGAGACAAAGATATAAGGTGGAATAAGCTATATAATCAAATGTCAGAAAACTAACAACCTGGATAATGTCATCAAGGAATAAGGAATGGCACACTTTCCTGGGAAGTCCCCCTTGGAGAAAGATTGGAGAGGCTGGCAGTGCACCATCATTTAGGCTTTAAGCATTTCTGTAGGACCTGGGTGCTGATCTTACTTTGTCATCTATTGATTGTATCTGCCAAAATTATTGAAACTTTTTAAGTCTTAGTTTCCTCTTCTGCAAAATGGAGATGACAATAACAATTTCTAGTATTTTGCACTGGTGAATTAAATAATATATGATAGGAAAATACTTTGCTTAGCACCTGGAACATGCTAGGTATTATTATTTATGGAACCTAAAGCTATGTTAAGTATTGGGGATACAATGATGAACAAGTCACAGATCCCTAAACTGGATAACCTTGCCAAGGAGGTAAAAAGGTTCATGCATGGAAACAGATCATTGATGAGGAAGTCTCTGCACTCCCTGCTTCTGCCCCACTCTTGACACCCCTGCCCTGGCTCTAAACACATAGAAATTCTGGACACAACAAAAATGGCAAACTTTAAATGCATAGATAAATTGTGAGCAAGAAAGAAAAACTATCTAGGGGTTAGAAATAAAGACAGAGTTCAAAATGAGAGCTGTAAGCAGAAACTGAAGCCAAAATTTTACAAGGTAATTAGAAAAAAAAAAAAGAGGCCTGGGGACTGGGTCTTTAATACCTACCTGAGGGACAGAGATGTCTAAGCCTCAGATACCTGACCTCAGGGACCTGGGCCTGAGCTACATGCATGAGCCTAGGAGTGAGGAAGGCAGCTCACTATGTGACATGGACCTCGAATAGGTTCATCTATGCTAGAAGCAGTTCTCTCTGTGGTGCAGGAGATTAAAAACTTCTAAAAAATATTAGATCCATGGTCTAAGCTGCACAGGGGCATGTGGTCTGAATTCAAACTACCTATATGGTGAGGTATCCTAAGCTAGGAAGTTGACATAAAAAACCTGGTCCAGAACAGATGGAACTCTTAAAAGTAAAAGCAAACTTGAAACTGTTCATAAGAAGCTCTCCAGGACCCAAGATTCCTATGAAAAACAACTTGCACGAAGAAACAATCCACATTAAAAAAAGAAAAAAAAAACAGGATTTTTATCTTTAAGAACTAGAGAAAAATAAAAATCTGAAATAAACTTCAAAATAAATGAAGTGTTTAAAATTATAAAAGAAGAATATAATAAGGCAATAAAAGAACTGTGCTTCTATAAAACAACAGATAGACTTTTTAAGATAATGAAATAAAAATTCTGGGAGTGAAAAATACAAGCACTAAAATTAAATACTTAATGGATAGGTTGAAATGTAAAATAGACACAGCTGAAGAGAGAACTGATGAATTAAAAGATAGAACCGAGAAAATCACTCAAAATGCAGTTTAGAGAAAAAAGAGATGAAATACATGAAAGCAGAATTAAGAGAAATTATGGACAAAGTGAGAAATTCCAACAGACAGTCAATAGAAATTTCGAAAGAGTGAGAATCAGAAAGATGTAATATTTGAAGATAAAATGGCAGGAAATGTTTTAGAACTGAAGAAAGAACCATGTATCGAACATGAATGGCATACATACCATTTTAGTGCGTGTCTCAAGCTTGTCCGTCTCAGCTTTACAGTCTCTTTGAACTACTACTGCAGTGATTGACTTCATGCAGGCACAATCCTTACCTCATCTCCATGTTGCACACTTCTCACTTGTTACCTTGAGGCTTCTGTATTGATATCAAAGCCCAGATGCTACAGTACCCATACATGCATACCCCATGAATGAAAGGGAATTAACACTACATGGGGTGAATCTCTGACATCAGCTAAGTTGTATGCTTATCAAGAATCAATTTGTGGTGTGTTTTCATTACTAATTGCTCTACTGAAATAAAAATTTTGTAAACTGATGAAGTATGTGTGAGAAAAAAGAGAGAAATTTCTTTAATGAAATTTAAGTGGAATGCTTTGGTAAGACTAGATAAAAGCAGTTGCTAAAAAAAATTGCCGTCATCATAAGTGTAGGTGAGACAAGCATAAAAGATTGGGGGAAAAAATTAAAATCTTAAGGGATAGTACACTAAGATTGTTTTGCAAGTATCTTTAAACTTTTCTTTGGCTTTCAAGAAAGCAAAACTGGAAATCACAGGCAATGCATTACGGTTATGGTTGTAGCAAAAAAAAAAAAACTTAGAACAAAATAAGGTCTTAACCTAACATCAAAATATTGGTGCATATATGTACATCTTTGGGTTTTAATATAAAGTAAAATGTTAATGTATCATTTTGAATGATTCCCTACTTTAACTGACTCTTTAAAGTGATTACCATTCTCAGTAACCTTCCACTATACACCACTTCCATGCTTATCTTCCAAATGTTGTGTTTGTTTCCCAAATCCAACCAATAAACTAAACCCTGTGGTTTAACAAATTCTACATAACTTTACCTACCTTAATTTTCCAATTTTATTTTCTAATTGTATACCTTAACTTTAGCTCAATTAGACCTATAATTCTCTGAACACATGCTCTAATGTTAAGCTCCTGCTAGTCTCTTTAACTGGAAGAAAAGGAAGGAGAGAGGGAAACAGGAAGAAAAGAAGGGAAGGAGGAAGAAAGGGAGATGAGGGAGACAGGAAGAAAGAAAGAGAAGGAGGGAGGGATGGGGAGAGACAGGAAGGAAGGAAGGGAGGGAAGGAGAAAGAGAGGAAGGGTGGAAGGGAAAAGGATTAGCTGGATGAGCTAATTTCATCCCATCACAGATGCCCTGGGACAGATGCTCCCAGGGCATCTGTCCTCCCACTCAGCTCTAGCTACCCCACTTATTACATATATCAAAATCTATGGATTCACAGTAATGTGCTAAAGTGCTATTAAATGTGGCAAGTATAGGGAATACATCAACCCATGAAAGAGTATAAGTGAAACCAATCTTGTGAAAGAAAGCAGAATTCAAAAATTCTATAAATAGAATGTATGTAGCTAAACTTTAAAAGGACGGATGTAAATTTTGAGTGATGTAAAGAGCTAATGTTCATTTGACTGTTTTATTCTATAAATTTGCTTCAGTTCACAATCAAAAGAAATTTATAAACATATACAAAATCTACAAGATGAGATTCATTGTGAAGTGAATTAAAGGAAACTAAACCACTCTGAATTGGGAAGGAAAAGACAGGACCCTCTATTAGTTTATAGCTAGTTGAGCCCCAACCAGGAAGTTCTAGAACAACCAATAGACTATGTGATTTCAAAATAATTTCTAAATTAACAAATACTTAAGCTTTTGAGTCTCTCCACTTCTTTCTTACTCCTGACCCAAGAGAGAATTAATAATTTGATTATTTTCCCATTTTTTGTATTACATTTCTGCCTTTTATTTTTTTCATTGATTCAATGAAGTTTTTCTTAAAAGTGACAGAATTATAAAAACTCTAAGCTGGAAATGACCTTGGACTATTATCTTCCATTTCCCTACTTTCAGACAACATCACAATAATGCTATCCCAGGCAGATGAAGAGCTATGTTATTTTTTAAACCTCCAGAGAAGATTCTAAAATCTCCCAACATTAACACCTCTCACTGTCAGGAAATTCTTCCACATATAATCTAAGTCTCTCATGCTGCTGTTAAAATCAGTTTCCACTTGGCAGAGCTGAGTCGACATTGAGAACAGCTGGTCTTCAGCCTCTATGTAGAAATTCTTCATTTGCTGCCACTGTAATGTAATGAGATTGAATTTTCTGTATAACTTTGATTTAGTCCTTAGCTTATATCCTTCTCCAAGTTGATTAACCTCAGTTCCCCAACCTCTCCAGAGAGTTCATTCATACTCTTACCTGTATTCCCACTTCACTTTGTAAGCTTTTCTACCAGAACATTATCACAATTTAGTGTAATCATATGTTTGCAGGACTGTCTCCCCACACCTCTTCGTCTTATTTGTGTGCCTATCTCTGTGACTGACATATAATAGGTCCTCAATAAATGACTATCGAATGAATCAATGAAATGGCATACAGATAAACCATTTTCTTCCAACCATTCAGCCATGGTTGTGGCCGTCTTGTGTTAGCTAAGTTTCTTTTGATAACAAGTCATAGAAACCAACTCTAGTAGTATGAGCAAAAACAGGGAATTGGTTGCAAGAATACTAGAATATCTTACAGAATCTAAGGAAGAATTAAACCAAGGCTCAGAAAGGGTAGGAACTAGGGCAACTCCATGTATTTCTTCTGTAGGAGGCTGTGGGCTTTTCTCTCAGAGCACTGCAATGTGTCTCAGCTACCAACAACTTCTAATAACACTGATGCTCTTCTAGCAACATTTCCAGTTCATGGGAGAAACAAACTGATGGGCTCGCCTTAGGTGAGATGACAGACCAGAAACAATAAGCCACGGTCCAGGGGACACTTTCCTAACATTGAGATGGCTGTCAGGGTGGGGGAAAAGAGAGGCCCTATCTGTGCATCTTGGCAGCTCCTCAGAGAAGGGGAACCCTGCACTGTGGATCCACCACAAGAGGTGTCCACTCAGGCTCATTGTCACTGTTGAATTCTTGTGAGGATGTCACAGCTAAATAAATAAGGTAATTCAACCTTAACTTTTCCTTTTCAACTATTTTCTTTTCTTAGGCCTGCTGGTACCAAGATTTAAGAAGGTAAAAAGTTGCCTTACTGTGTTGGAGTGTAAATTTCCTTTGCACTATGGATCAGTACTTGAGTTAATGACAAACATTATCACAAGATTTACGGCACACAGAAAAATCTTCCTTTCTGAAATCCGATTCAATTTATGCATCATTGAATTGGTAACAGACTCATACATGAAATACTGAATAGCAAGGAACAAATAGGTAGTGGCCAAAGCCCCAAACATGCTCCAATTGTCTTGGTATGCCTGCAGTATCTTGTCTTGAACTTCCTCAATAGCATACCTGCCAAAAAGACCCTGGAGAAGGAGAGAAGGAACAATGGGTCAGCTACATGACAGTAACGCTCTGCAGTGATTCAGGAGTTTTCCATTTAAGTCCGATTCTTTCATACCTCTTACCCCATTTTGTAATTGAGTTAAACACCTATGATAGATGAAAATTAGCCACCAATTCTTTCTATCTAGCCTCATGAAGAGGAGGAAATTTCCCCATCCCTTGAATAGGGGCTGGCCTTGAGATTTGGTCTGACTGAATGAGGAGGAAGTGACATTGCGAGAATTACAAGCCTAGGCCTCAAGAGACCTTGTGAACATGCCAGATAAGAGGATAGGAAACCATGTGGAAATTTCCAGATTTGGGGGGTGGGGGGGGTGCAGACACAGATAACATACATCACAAAACTCACAGCTAATTTCAGACTGTAATAAGAAAACAGGGATCCAATAAGTCATTTATATTACATATATATTTACAAGTACCTCTTGCCTTTTATTTGGTATGACACAAATCTATAATCTTCCTTCAAATTTTTTTGATATTTTTTTTTCTTAACCCATCAAATTTATAAGCAAGTTAAGCTTGGTTTCCTAATATTTTGGAATGATGCTCATACTTAGAATTTGGCGAATTCAGGATCATTCTTCTCCAGGTTATTTAAGACATTCAGACAGTCTATAAAATCTTTCTCCAAATGTAAGACTGTTTTCAAAATTCTTGCAACTCTTTCTGCATCATTTACTGAGAGAATTAAACTTACGTTTTATATGTTTCCAGCTCTGTTCTCCTGAGTGAGTTATCTGAAAGTTAACTGGGTAGTTGAAATCTATGGTCCATCTCCCTGGATGTGGAGATTTGGCTTTGTTCCACTTCATCTTCCCTGACTTCCTGATTTGGAGATCTGTCACAAGACCCTGCTGTGAGATCTTTATTCTGTTTTCCTTTTATCTTTACCCAGAGACTTTCAAGAATTCTTTGTTCTTCTTATTTCCATAGATACTTTGGTATTTGAATACTTCCTATGTCTCATCCTGCTAGAGAGAGAAGTTTACGGATGCTTAGTTTGAATATGGAATGAGAGCTGGGATACTTCATAATTAGCACAGAAGCCAGCCTAGAAATTCCCACAGCTGGCCATATCATATACCCTTCTGTACTCATTATTTTTACTATGGTTTTTGATAATATTCTGCTTCTCAAAGACTAAATGAGTCACAGTTTCTAGCCTTAAAAAAATATTTATTTTATATGGCTCTACCTTTTATTCATTTTTAATCTAATACCTTTATTGTCCTTATGTCGGTTTCCGGTTTCTGATTTTCCTCTCTCCCCGATGACTATTGGGTTCTCTATACCTCACTTTCTCTACTCCCCTTTCTTTAAGTCTAGCTTCTCTTTTTACCTCAGAAAAGAGATAATAATCACTCTGATAAACAGTAGACAGAAAACTAAATTCTATGGAGCAAGAGTTAGAAGATTATTTTAAGAGATTTCTTCATTCCTACTATTTTCCAGGCACCAGTATACTAGGTGCCTCTATTCATATTCACCACTTGCCCTTCTAAAAGAAATAATGCTTTTCTGGAAGGTTGGGGAGAGGGTGAGAGGGTGCTCCATAACAAGATCAGAACATTATTGCCTGAAAACATCAAAAAGAAACTCTAACCCTTTTTATAGGGACTTTACACTGAGGGGAGGGGAGAGAAAGACAAATATTTGATCCCATTTTTCAAAAAGCACTTATTGAGCACCTTGGTAATACAGTTTACATCTTCATGCCTCAGTTTCCAACGTGTTTCACGTAAATTATCTTATATGTGAGGTAAGTAGGCAGATAATAAATGAGTTGTACATGAAACACTTTAATACACTATATAAATGCAAGAAAAAATATTTCCATTTTACATAAGCAAATGGGGGTCTCAAAGAAATTGTGAGACCTATCTAATCTGATATGCCTGCTCTCTTGACCACCATAAACTTCTGCATCACACTCTCCCACTGTGAGTCTCCTCTGTGCAAATGTCTAACTTGAAAGAGTTTACGAATCAGTTATGGGAAAATGAAGTACACATAAAAGAACAAATAACATCACCATCACCACCACCATCATCATCATTTAGTGATTACCTTGTGCCAGGCATTGTTTTACATGCAACGATTCATTTAATCCTCTCGGAAATCTTGTTAGATAGGCATTATTTTTATCTCAATGTAGGTTAGAAATAATTAAGATGCAGAGAGGTTTAGCAACTTGACTGAAGGCACCAGGATAGTGAGCGGTAGCATCAGGATTTGAAGTCAGTTGCCTGTCTCCAGAGTCTATATGTCGGACCACTATACTCCACTGCTTTTCTACAAAACAGTATATGGAATTCCATATTCATGATAGAATGAGTGTGGTAGAGTGTCAGAGAAATTCATGTTGGGGAAAAGAAAGAGAAACGGTGGTGGGGAGGAGAAAAGAAGGAAGGGAAGGAGGAAGGAGAGGGAGGGAGGGAGGAAGACAAGAATTTGTCTCACAAAAAAACTAGTACAGAACAGAAATTTAAGTTAAGATTTACTTAACTGGAAGAAGCTAAGAAAATATCATAAGCAGAAAAGAAAAAGAAAGTCGGTGCTTGGCATTTTCAGGAACTGCCAATGGAACCATTCTGACTAAAGCAGAGGATTTAGGTAAGGGCATAATGGAAATTAAGTCTGGAGTATTAGGTGTGAATAAGTTGTGGCTGGTCTATAATGAAGAGCTAACTTCGGACTCCGTAATAAGCAATAGGAAACCACAATGGCTTTTTAGTAAGGGACTAAAATCCTCAAAAATTTGTTTTTCTGTGATGAACAGAACAGATTAGGGAGTGGAAGACACAAGACCTGTGGAGATGAGCAACTCTTGCAGTAGTCCCTGGAGGTGTGAGGTCACAAGGGCTTGAACTAGAGTCATGTGAAGAGGAAGGGAAGGACAGAGAGGCCAAGAGGACATCATTCACAGAGGATTCACAGGTTCTGGTGACTGATAGGACGGGGAAAATGGGGATCTCAAGGGTGACTCAAAGCCTGTGTGAATAAGAAAATAATAATGCCATTCATGGGAACAGGGATATTCAGAAGGGAGCTGATTTGGAGACACGTTAGATTTTGACATAGCAGATTTGGGGTGGCAGGATAACATACAAGGGGATACATCCAGGAGTCAATCAACAAATATCTATTGAACCCCTACTTTGTGTTAAGGCAATGTGCTGAAGCCTCGGCTAGTGCTGTGACAAGACAGACAAGGTCTCTATACTCGTGGAGCTTGGGGTATAACCTGGGCAGTTAAAGGACTAGGAAGATTTGAAGAAAAGTCAGGGACAGAGAGGAAGATTTAGAAGCCTACCTATTCAAGGTGGTGACTAGAACCCAGATGCTGGCCTATTTTCTCTTCTTCTCTCTCTGGCTCTTTTTTTTATTTTTATTTTTAAACCTTCTAAGAGATTCAGTTATTACTATTTAACCTCTTACTCCATCAAATGATTTACTATGAAAAGTTGTTTTTCTTCACAGAGAATTAAAATTTTTAAATCCTTACTTAGGAACCCCAAAGAGGCAAGAAGTATTCCAGGTCAAGAACTTGCTTGAGTTTGCTACAGATAGGAATGATCAGGCTCCCAGTCACAAGCAGCATCAAAAAGAAGAGAAGGAAAGAAAAAGGTAAGAGAGATCATTTTTTTAAAATTCTACACAGCAGTCTATTTGCTGATAAATGAGCTATAGGCCCTTGATGTTGGCCACATGGCCCCCAGGCCAGTGACAACTGTTTGCAGGTCATATCTGTGCATGTCTTTGGACCTGGGACTTAGTTGCAGAGCAGAGAAATCAAGAGCTTGGCCATTTTTAATGTATGGGTCAGAGGTTGCAAATGGTGCCCAAGGGTTAGATTGGCCCATAGTCCTGTTTTGTTTGGCCTGCACAGTGTTCTTTTAAAATTTGGGTCAACATTTAAAACTCAGGTTTTGAATTTAGAGGTTAAACACAAAACTCAAGATTTCCAAATGCTCTTGAAAAATCAGAGTACCTGTCAACACTGGGTTAGCTTTTCTGACTGACAATACTGGGATGGAGTTAAGTCAGATCTGTTCTTTGGGACACAGCTCATACCCTCGCACAAGAAATACAGCCTCTGAAAGGTGTAGTTCTCTGGCGAAGTTCAGCAAAGGCACTTGCCTGCAGGAGATAGTAGACCAAAGATCTGTGGCCCCATCCTAAACTGACATACTAGGAGGAATAAAAAATGGAGCTGTTCAATAACCAATAGGGGGCTTTTGCAGGAGAAAGGGGCTTTGGTCATTAACAGCGACACCTCGAGCAAGTAATTTATATTTTCTGAAACTCAGCTTCCTAATTTGTAAAATGAAACTAATAAAATTTACCCCCAAAATTCTCGATGCCATTTAGTGAGGCCATGCTACATAAAACACTTAGCGCAGTGCTTAGCTTCAGGTGCAAATGCAAGCTGGTTTTTCTCTATATTTTATTCATGCATGTTTATTGTGCACCTCCTGTGGCTCTATCCCTATACAAGGCATCAGAAATATAGAAGAATAAACATAGTTCATGTCTTTGAGTAATTCCCTAGTAAGAAGAAAAAGGGTTAGAGAAAAATGTGTTAACAAGAGAAAAGAGTTTCTGAAGTGTACAAAACCATCTAAGATGAAAAATTAGAAATAAATGACTGGAAAGAGGCAAAAAAATTTCAAGACCAGAGTATATGGGAAAATGTCACAAAAGGTGAAAGCGAAAGAATGTTTTAGATTATGTTGAATTTGGAATTTCTAGAAAGAAACAACATTCGTGCTCCACAGAATGAGTATCTTCAAACAACAACTCTGTAACAACTAACCCCTATATCACTTACTACTTACCAGTCACTATTCTAAGTGCTTTATATAAATTAGTTCATTTACTTTGCAGAACAACTTTTGAGATAGGTAAAATGATTTCCCATTTACAGATGAATAAACAAGGGCCCACAGAGGTCAATAATTTGTCCAAGGTTATCTACTATTAAATGGTGGAGCTGGGATTTAAAACTAGGCATGTCCATAGTCTATGCTCCTAAGGGAATCTGCAAATAGATCCAGGAAGAATGAAGGTATGTTCATGGTAGACACCTTTCCAAGGAAGGTATGTTCATGGCAGATACATTTCCAAAGAAAATATGGTCTAACTTAGTCAACCCTGTGTGCTATTTTCCTGGAATACGTATGCAAGTAGCTTTATGGAAACTGTCCTTCTTCTTTTTCTGATAAATTTGCCACCAGGAAAGTTTGGCTTTAGTGCCACACCATGGTTTTGAAGATTTGAGGAGGGGATTATCAGACTTTGGGAATGCCCAGGAGCAAGCACACCATCTCTGCTTTCCAGGTGAGTGCTGAAATCCTGGGAGAGAAACCTGGATTTGGAAAGTGAATGACTGACTATATAAATAATGTTGCAGGATGGGATCTGGGTGCTGTCACACTTAAGATATTGCAATGAAGAGACCCTCCCTCAGTGGGAACACTTCACTGACTCAGGGAAGCAAGAGGTTCCCAAGGGCTTGCCAAATGGATACCTGAATGCTTGTCACAATTCAATTACCCACCAAATCAACACCCAGAAATCCACAAATACACAAAAGGCAGTAATAATACTAGGAAAATTTTACTGAGTATTTATTCTGTGTCAGAGATAGTCCCAAGTGCTTTCCATGCAGTACCTAATTTAACCTCCATGAGAGGGGTAGTATTATTTTCATTTTATGGATGAAGAAACTGAGACACAAAGGCCTCTCTGGCTAATCAGTGCTGGTGCCAGAATTTGAACCCAAGTAGCCTGACCTGGAGCCCATGTTAACCACAGTTTATTACATTCAAGTACACATGTAATCTTTATTTCTAAATACCTTTAAACTAGATTGATATTTTTCACACAACTCAGAACACATTTTAGACCTTATTAAGGCCTGAGTCAAACTCATGCTCTTAACTTCAGAAGGGCTGATCTTTCTACTAGCATTTCTCTCCTACTAATCCAGGCTAGCCCTAAATTTTCTTATATTTCCAGGATAATATATGGATTTTAAATGTAGGTATAGATATCATAGATATCAGTGCTAGTTCCTAGACTGAGGAAGAAACAATTATTTGAAATTTGACTTGGTTAGCAAATACATCTTTAAGTCTATTTAGATTAGGTAGTGATGTTTTCTTTTTATGTGGAATAATTCTTTGTCAATTAAGTGGCATAATAAGATAGTGAGTCTATTAAATGCTACTAGACCAAAATTTGAATAAGATCTTCGCCATGAAAAACTATTATAAAATCTCTTCACTAAAGTTATAAAGTCTTCACTAAAGTTTACCACTAGATGGAGCAATTAAATTTTATATTTTTCCACTCATGGCAAACCTTTAAGCTTGTTTTGAATTTAGTCTGGATTTTAGGTTACTTATTAACTGCTCTCGTTTCTTTTTCTTTATCAGATGTTTGTACATTTATTATAGTCTCTAGTAGAGAAAATTTAACAAAACTACATTGCTATTAGTGCATTTTATGCTTGTAAACTTAAAGCTTTGTGAGAAAAGATTGATCATAGACAAAAGTTCAGAATTTCAAGCAAAATCCATAAGAAATTCAACTTAAACAGACTTTAATATGCTTAATAACTACATTAGCTGCCCTCCTATCTGTAATCTGCTACTGAACAATGTGACCCATCCAGTCAAACCAAGCAAAAAATACCTCTGACCCACCAGCACAAGTGCCACAGGGTTGGTTTATAGATGGCTTCATGCGTCAATGGTTTTGTGTATGCATTAAACAGTGCAGGTCCTGGCTGGAAGAGCCAGAATGCTGTTTGATAGTGTGGCATAGGAAACGCAACAGCTTAGGGCCATTGATTTCTGCACAATTGAGGGTCATTTTTCCAGACCATGTGTGTTATTCTCTTCCCACCAAAAACCAGAGGAATTATCCATTCATTTAATATTTACTGAGAGACTGCTATGTACTGTACATCATAATCTCCACTGACTTTCATCTCAGAGACAGAACCTTGTCTCAGAATTAAGCTGAGGCTGACTGTGCACTGGAAATCTCAGCATTACGTGGGGCTGTTCTGGAAAAACAAGAAGGAAGGAGAGCTAGAATGGATGAAACAGAACTGCTGAAGCTTGTGAAAACCCGGATGATGGAAGAAGAATCTAAACTGAACAAGGACAGAGACATTTCTTTACCCACCACTGACTAAGGGTGTCACCATTTCCTGGACATAGAATATTAGAGATCCACATCAAAACCACACAGAACATTAAAGTTTGTTCTGAGCATTGTTGTTTAATACACTCATAAGTTATGTGCTCATACTTCGGGCTGAGCCATTTCCATTATAAAAACCTGAGTTAGAGAATACTTTTATATATAACATTAAAATTCTCTCTAGACCAATAATAAGAGTCAAGATTCTGTTGATCAGAAAAACGCAGGTCAGGCAAGCAGTGCCTCTTAACAGAATGATGCCTCATTAAAGCTTTTTCCTGCCTGAATGGGCCAGCTGCAGTAATGCTGCCTTTCCTTATAAGCTAGTTGGTTAAGCATTCACTCAAAGATCGTTTCATTTTATCTTATTTAGAGTTTGAATAAGCCTGGTTATCCGGTTTCCTAATCCTTAGCAGATTTGAAATAAAAAATGAGAAAGAGAATAACAATAACAAACATTTATTGAGCATCCATTATTTTCCAGGCATTGTTTCTAAGCAGTTTTATTTCACTTAATCTTCATGACAACCTCACGAGGTAGGTGCTATTATTATCTGCCATTACATACATAAGAAAACTGAAGAGCAGGGTTTCCCTGGTGGTGCAGTGGTTGAGAGTCCGCCTGCCAATGCAGGGGACACGGGTTCGTGCCCCGGTCCAGGAAGATCCCCCATACCGCGGAGCAGCTGGGCCCATGAGCCATGGCCACTGAGCCTGCACATCCGGAGCCTGTGCTCCGCAACAGAAGAGGCCACGACAGTGAGAGGCCCGCGTCCCCAAAAAAAAAAAGAAAGAAAACTGAAGAGCAGAAAGGTTAAGAAACTTACCCAGGCTTTCCTGCTCTTATGTGACAGATCTGAGATTTCCACCCAAACAGCCTGGTTCCAGACTCATTCTTAAGACCACAACCTCTACTGTGAAGAAAGGCTATTAGCTGGCAGGCCCTAGACAGAAGCAAGAAATGGCCTGACAGCAAGGGAAGAGAGGACTTGTGAAGGGCAGCCGAACTTATTTAAAATGCACAACAACCTGGGGTCATTTAAAACACCAGCAAACTGCTCTTTGATTACATGTTTTCTGGATTTTTCAGGACACTTCAGATTTTAAGTATTTATTTCCATAATCCCCATAGGGACACTCAAAATTTTTGAACTGTTTTCCCTAATTTTCAATTCAGAAAAATAGTTACTATACCCCAAACTTACTTAGCATTAAGTACAATTAATAATGAAATGTAGCTTAGAGTTTGTGAGAGTTAGTGTCTGAACGTGCTTGTGTCCTGGAGGAAATGTCACCGATCCCAGTTCTATTGAGTCATTTGTGCTCCAAGTACTAGGGACCATGATTAGGGGCCAGGATTTCCACGAATGAGAGCTTGAGTCTAAAGAGTACATGCAGAGGCCCTCTGCTAAGGGGAAGGCTTAGAGAGAAGCCACCATAAATCTTGTTAAGGTGGCAGGGCATGTGCCCCAACCCAGCTGGAGAGCTAGTTACTGGACCTGCAGGTGTGCATACTAAGGAACCAGTTCTCATAGCCAGTCCTGTGACTCAGCTCAGATCACATGTCTCAGTTGAGAAGATGTGAAAGCTGTGATAATACAACCCCCAACCCCCATCTGTAAGACAAATGGACACAAGGGAACACGGAGTACTACTGCCTGGCTGCCCTGGGGTCAACATCCCAAGCTAAATTTTCAGGGTATGTCTCTTTTTTCCAAGAAAGGAAGAACTAGAAAGCCTTTGGGGAGGCTCTGTCAACTTCTTATAGGAAGACAAAAATAGTGTAAAATAAAAAGTTCAGTATGTAAATGATGCTGAGAGAGTGGGGTGGGTACAAGGGTGGGTCCAGGTTTTGTGACGCCTGATGCTAACACAATTTGGGAGCATCTTTTAAGAAAAGGAATAAAAACTAATGAATTTAAAACACTTAGGGTAAAAAATGGATATTCGTATAGAATAAGAAAAGAAATGACAATAAATTACAAACTTTGAAAAGCTGAAAAATATCACAAACATCTCTAAATCCAGAAAAATAATATTTTAATAATTAATTTTATGACATAAACTAGAATCTTTTTCTATATTTTTTGGCTGTGTATTCTCCGATAACAACTTTTTTTTTTTTTTTTTTTTGCTGTACACGGGCCTCTCACTGTTGTGGCCTCTCCGGTTGCGGAGCACAGGCTCCGGACGCACAGGCTCAGCGGCCATGGCTCACGGGCCCAGCCGCTCCACAGCATGTGGGATCTTCCCGGACCGGGGCACGAACCCGCGTCCCCTGCATCGGCAGGCAGACTCTCAACCACTGTGCAACCAGGGAAGTCCAAATTTTTTTTAATTAACATCTTTATTGGAGTATAATTGCTTTACAATGGTGTGTTAGTTTCTGCTGTATAACAAAGTGAATCAGCTATATGTATACATATATCACCATATCTCCTCCCTCTTGCGTCTACCTCCAAGGCTCCCTAACGCACCCTTCTAGGTGGACACAAAGCACCGAGCTGATTTCCTTGTGCTATGCGGCTGCTTCCACTAGCTATCTATTTTACATTTGGTACTGTATATATGGCCATGCCACTCTCTCACTTTGTCCCAGCTTACCCTCCCCCCTCCCCATATTCTCAAGTTCATTTTCTACATCTTCATCTTTATTCCTGTCCTGCCCCTAGGGTCTTCAGAACCTTTTTTTTTTTTTTTTAGATTCCATATATATGTGTTAGCATATGGTATTTGTTTTTCTCTTTCTGACTTACTTCACTCTCTATGACAGACTCTAGGTCCATCTACCTCACTACAGATAACTCAATTTAGTTTCTTTTTATGGCTGAATAATATTCCATTGTATATATGTACCACATCTTCTTTATCCATTCATCTGTCAATGGACATTTAGGTTGCTTCCATGTCATGGCTGTTGTAAATAGAGCTGCAATAAACATTGTGGTACATGACTCTTTTTGCATTATGGTTTTCTCAGGGTATAACCCAGTATTGGGATTGCTGGGTCATATGGTGGTTCTATTTTTAGTTTTTTATGGACCCTCCATACTGTTCTCTATAGTGGCTGTATCAATTTACATTCCCACCAACAGTGCAAGAGGGCTCCCTTTTCTCCACACCCTCTCCAGAATTTACTGTTTGTAGATTTTTTGTTGATGGCCATTCTGACCAGTGTGAGGTGATACTTCATCATAGTTTTGATTTGCATTTCTCTAATGATTGGTGATGTTGAGCATCCTTTCATGAGTTTCTTGGCAATCTGTATATCTTCTTTGGAGAAATGTCTATTTAGGTCTTCCGCCCATTTTTGGATTCGGTTTTTTGGGTTACTTGATATTGAGCTGCATGAGCTGCTTGTATATTTTGGAGATTAATTCTTTGTCAGTTGCTTTGTTTGCAAATATTTTTTCCCATTCTGAGGGTTGTCTTTGTGTCTTGTATATGATTTCCTTTCCTGTGCAAACTTTTAAGCTTCATTAGGTCCCATTTGTTTATTTTTTATTTTATTTCCATTACTTTAGGAGGTGAGTCAGAAAGGATCTTGCTGTGATTTATGTCAAGGAGTGTTCTGCCTATGTTTTCCTCTAAGAGTTTCATAGTGTCTGGCCTTACATTTAGCTCTTTAATCCATTTTGAGTTTATTTTTGTGTATGGTGTTAGGGAGTGTTCTAATTTCATTCTTCTACATGTAACTGTCCAGTTTTCCCAGCACCACTTATTGAAGAGGCTGTCTTTTCTCTGTTGTACACTCTTGCCTCCTTTATCAAAGGTAAGGTGACCATATGTGCGTGGGATTATCTCTGGGCTTTCTATCCTGTTCCATTGATCTATATTTCTTCTTTTGTGCCAGTACCATACTGTCTTGATTACTGTAGCTTTGTAGTATAGTCTGAAGGCAGGCAGCCTGATTCCTCCAGCTCCGTTTTTCTTTCTCAAGATTGCTTTGGCTATTTGGGGTCTTTTGTGTTTCCAAACAAATTGTGAAATTTTTTGTTCTAGTTCTGTGAAAAATGCCATTGGTAGTTTGATAGGGATTGCACTTAATCAATAGATTGCTTTGGGTCGTATAGTCATTTTCACAATGTTGATTCTTTCAATCCAATAACATGGTATATCTCTCCATCTGTTTGTATCATCTTTAATTCCTTTCATCACTGTCTTATAGTTTTCTGCATACAGGTCTTTTGTCTCTGTAGGTAGGTTTATTCCTAGGTATTTTATTCTTTTTGTTGCAATAGTAAATGGGAGTGTTTCCTTAATTTCTCTTTCAGACTTTTCATCATTAGTGTATAGGAATGCAAGAGATTTCTGTGCATTAATTTTGTATCCTGCTACTTTACCTGATTCATTGATTAGTGCTAGAAGTTTTCTGGTAGCATTTTTAGGATTCTCTATATATAGTATCATGTCACCTGCAAACAGTGAAAGTTTTACTTCTTCCTTTGTCATTTGGATTGCTTTTATTCCTTTTTCGTCTCTGACTGCTGTGGCTAAGCTTCCAAAACTATGTTGAATAATACTAGTGAGAGTGGGCAACCTTGTCTTGTTCCTGATATTAGGGGAAATGGTTTCAGTTTTTCACCATTGAAAACAATGTTGGCTGTGGGTTTGTCATTATGGCCTT
Organism: Tursiops truncatus; assembly: GCF_011762595.2. Taxonomy (NCBI): domain Eukaryota; kingdom Metazoa; phylum Chordata; class Mammalia; order Artiodactyla; family Delphinidae; genus Tursiops; species Tursiops truncatus. Next base: position 106,094,124 of record NC_047034.1, on the reverse strand, counting down.
TATTATGTTGAGGTAAGTTCCCTCTATGATTACTTTCTGGAAGGTTTTTCTCATAAATTGGTGTTGAATTTTGTCAACAGTTTTTTCTGCATCTATTGAGATGGTCATATGTTTTTCCCCCTTCAATTTGTTAATATGGTGTATCACATTGATTGATTTGCGTATATTGAAGAATCCTTGCATTCCTGGTGTAAACCCCACTTGATCATAGTGTATGATCTTTTTAATGTGCTGTTGGATTCTGTTTGCTAGTATTTTGTTGAGGATTTTTGCATCTATGTTCATCAGTGATATTTGCCTGTAGTTTCTTTCTTTGTGACATCTTTGTTTGGTTTTGGCATCAGGGTGATGGTGGCGTCGTAGAATGAGTTTGGGAGTGTTCCTCCCTCTGCTATCTTTTGGAAGAGTTTGAGAAGGATAGGTGTTAGCTCCTCTCTAAATGTTTGATAGAATTCACCTGTGAATCCATCTGGTCCTGGGCTTTTGTTTGTTGGAAGATTTTTAATCACAGTTTCAATTTCAGTGCTTGTTATTGGTCTGTTTATGTTTTCTATTTCTTCTTGGTTCAGTCTCAGAAGGTTGTGCTTTTCTAAGAATGTGTCCATTCCTCCAGGTTGTCCATTTTATTGGCATAGAGTTGCTTGTAGTAATCTCTCATGATCCTTTGTACTTCTGCAGTGTCAGTTGTTACTTCTCCTTTTTCATTTCTAATTCTATTCGAGTCTTCTCCCTTTTTTACTTGACGATTCTAATGGTTTATCAATTTTGTTTATTTTCTCAAAGAACCAGCTTTTAGTTTTATTGATCTTTGCTATTGTTTCCTTCATTTCTTTTTCATTTATTTCTGATCTGATCTTTATGATTTCTTTCCTTCTGATACCTTTGGGATTTTCTTGTTCTTCTTTCTCTAATTGCTTTTGGTGTAAGTTTATGTTGTTTATTTGAGATGTTTCTTGTTTCTTGAGGTAGGATTGTATTGCTATAAACTTCCCTCTTAGAATTGCTTTTGCTGCATCCCATAGGTTTTGGGTCATCGTGTTTTCATTGTCATTTGTTTCTAGGTATTTTCTGATTTCCTCTTTGATTTCTTCAGTGATCTCTTGGTTATTTAGTAGTGTATTATTTAGCCTCCATGTGTTTGTATTTTTTACAGATCTTTTCCTGTAATCGATATCTAGTCTCATAGCATTGTGGTTGGAAAAGATACTTGATACGATTTCAGTTTTCTTAAATTTACCAAGGCTTGATTTGTGACCCAAGATATGATCTCTCCTGGAGAATGTTCCATGAGCACTTGAGAAGAAAGTGTAATCTGTTTGTTTTTCTTTTGGATGGAATTTCCTATTAATATCAATTAAGTCCATCTTGTTTAATGTATCATTTAAAGCTTGTGTTTCCTTATTTATTTTCATTTTGGATGATCTGTCCTTTGGTGAAAGTGGTGTGTTAAATTCCCCTACTATTATTGTGTTACTGTCGATTTCACCTTTTATGGCTGTTAGCGTTTGCCTTATGTATTGTGGTGCTCCTATGTTGGGTGCATAAATATTTACAATTGTTATATCTTCTTCCTGGATTGATCCCTTGATCATTATGTGCTGTGCTTCTTTGTCTCCTACAATAGTCTTTATTTTAGAGTCTCTTTTGTCTGATATGAGAATTGCTACTCCAGCTTTCTTTTGATTTCCATTTGCATGGAATATCTTTTTCCATCCCCTCACTTTCAGTGTGTATGTGTCCCTAGGTCTGAAGTGGGTCTCTTGTAGACAGCATATATATGGGTCTTGTTTTTGTATCCATTCAGCTAGTCTATGTCTTTTGGTTGGAGCATTTAATCCATTTACATTTAAGGTAATTATTAAATGTATGTTCCTATTACCATTTTCTTAATAGTTTTGGGGTTTTTTTTTGTAGGTCTTTTCCTTCTCTTGTGTTTCCTGCCTAGAGAATTTCCTTTAGTGTTTGTTGTAAAGCTGGTTTGGTGATGCTGAATTCTCTTAACTTTGGTTTTCTGTAAAGGTTTTAATTTCTCCATCGAATCTGAATGAGATCCTTGCTGTGTAGAGTAATCTTGGTTGCAGGTTTTTCTCCTTCATCACTTTAAATATGTCCTGCCACTCCCTTCTGGCTTGCAGAGTTTATGCTGAAAGATCAGCTGTTAACCTAATGGGAATTCCCTTGCATGTTATTTGTTGTTTTTCCCTTGCTGCTTTTAATATTTTTTTCTTTGTATTTAATTTTTGAAATTTTGATTAATATGTGTCTTGGCAAGTTTTTCATTGGATTTATCATGTATGGGACTCTCTGAGCTTCCTGGACTTAACTGACTATTGCCTTTCCCATGTTAGGGAAGTTTTCAACTATAATCTCTTCAAATATTTTCTCAGACACTTTCTTTTTCTATTCTTTTTCTGGGACCCCTATAATTCAAATGTTGTTGCATTTAATGTTGTCCCAGAGGTCTCTGAGACTGTCCTCAGTTCTTTTCATTCTTTTTTCTTTATTCTGCTCTGCGGTAGTTATTTCCACTATTTAATCTTCCAGGTCACTTATCCATTCTTCTGCCTCAGTTATTCTGCTATTGATTCCTTCTAGAGGATTTTTAATTTCATTTATTGTGCTGTTCATCATTCTTTGTTTGCCCTTTAGTTCTTCTAGGTTCTTGTTAACATTTCTTGTATCCTCTCCATTCTATTTCCAAGATTTTGGATCATCTTTACTATCATTACTCTGAATCCTTTTTCAGGTAGACTGCCTTTTTCTTCTTCATTTGTTTGGTATGGTGTGTTTTTACCTTGCTCCTTCATCTCCTGCATATTTCTCTGTCTTCTCATTTTGCTTCACTTACTGTGTTTGGGGTCTCCTTTTCGCAGGCTGCAGGTTCGTAGTTCCCATTGCTTTTGGTGTCTGCCCACTCTGGGTAAGACTGGTTCAGTGGGTTGTGTAGGCTTTCTGGTGCCTGTGTTCTGGTCGGGGGGGGGGGCTGAATCTTTTCTTTCTGGTGGGCAGGGCTACGTCTGGTTGTGTGTTTTGGGGTGTCCTTGAACTTAGTATGATTTTAGGCAGCCTCTCTGCTAATGGGTTGGTTTGTGATCCTATCTTGCTCGTTGTTTGGCATGGGGCATCCAGCACTGGAGCTTGCTGGCCGTTGGGTGGAGTGGGTCTTAGCATTGAGATGAAGATCTCTGGGAGAGCTCTCACCAATTGATATTACTTGGGGCCAGGAGGTTTCTGGTGGTCTAATGTCCTGAAATCAGCTCTCCCACCTCAGAGGCTCAGGCTTGACACCTGATCAGAGCACCAAAACCCTGTCAGCCACACGGCTGAGAAGAAAAGGGAGAAAGAGAAAGAAAGAAAGAAAGAAAGAAAGAAAGAAAGAAAGAAAGAAAGAAAGAAAGAAAGAAAGGAAGGAAGAAAGAAAGAAAGAAAGAAAAAAGAAAGAAAGAAAGAAAAAAAAGGAAGGAAGGAAGGAAGGAAGGAAGGAAGGAATAAAGAAAAAAAGAAAAGAAAATCATTAAAATTAAAAAAGAAAAAGTAATAAAGAAAAAAAGGAAGAAAGAAGGGAGCAATCAAACCAAAAAACAAATCCACCAATGATAACAAGCACTGAAAACTCTACTAAAACAACAACAACAAAAAAAACAAACAGAACCCTAGGACAAATGGTAAAAGCAAAGCTGCACAGACAAAATCACACAAAGAAGCATACATATACACACTCACAAAAAGAGAAAAATGAAAATATATATATATATAAAAGGAAGAGAGCAACCAAATCAATAAATATACCAATGATAATGAGCTGTAAATACTAAACTAAGATAAACATAAAACCAGAAACAAATTAGATGCAGAAAGCAAATCCCAAGTCTACAGTTGCTCCCAAAGTCCACCACCTCAATTTTGGATTGATTCATTGTTTATTGAGGTATTCCACAGATGCAGGGCACATCAAGTTGATTGTGGAGATTTAATCCGCTGCTCCTGAAGCTGCTGGGAGAAATTTCCCTTTCTCTTCTTTGTAGGCAGTGCTCTGTATCCCCTCTCTTTGCGCACCCTGAAACAATGGTCTCTTGCCTCTTCGGCAGGTCCAGACCTTTTCCCGAATTCCCTCCCTGCTAGCTGTGGTGCACCAGCCCCCTTCAGGCTGTGTTCACACAGCCAACCCCAGTCCTCTCCCTGCGCTCTGACGGCAGCCCGAGCCTCAGCTCCCAGCCCCTCCCTCCCCGGCGGGTGAGCAGACAAGCCTCTCAGGCTGGTGAGTGCTGGTCTTCACTGATCTTCTGTGCGGGAATCTCTCCGCTTCGCCCTCTGCACCCCTGTTGCTGCGCTCTCCTCCGTGGCTCTGAAGCTTCCCCCCACCCCCCATCTCCGGCCGCGAAGGGGCTTCCTAGTGGTGGAAACTTTTCCTCCTTCACAGCTCCCTCCAGAGGTGCAGGTCCCATCCCTATTCTTTTGTCTCTGTTTATTCTTTTTTCTTTTGCCCTACCCAGGTACGTGGGGGAGTTTCTTGCCTTTTGGGAAGTCTGAGGTCTTCTGCCAGCGTTCAGTAGGTGTTCTGTAGGAGTTGTTCCACATGTAGATTTTTTTTGATGTATTTGTGGGGAGGAAGGTGATCTCCATGTCTTACTCCTCCGCCATCTCAAGATTTCAGGTCCCCTGATAACATCTTTAAATGATGGTGATTTTATAACATTACCTATAGAGGGAATTCAAAGATAATTCATCTTTCCTCTAGAATGGTTGATCAAAAAATTTTTTTTTATTACCGATAGATTAGAAAAGTGTCTTTCAGGTTCACAGCTCACTATTCCCAATGTCATTTTTAGGACTGCTGTCAAATTTTGAAAATATCAAATTTTTATCATAAATCAACTACAAGATTTTAGGGCAATTCAAGTTTTTTTGGCAGGAACTATGTTAAGATACTCTTTGAATTCACAACATTCAATTAACCATATTGCCAGGGTCTTGGAAGCAGCCTAGACGGGTGGTGGGCCCTGAAGCTTAACCTTCAATAACTTCATAATAAACCCACTTCTGCATGAGCAGACAATTTCCAGTTCAGATTTGGGAACCTGTAGAAAGTTCAGTGGAAGACATCAATGGCAGCAATGGCAGCTAGCTAGCTATAGTGGAACGCTCCCACAAGTGGCCATTTGAAGACTTTGGGAATCACTTCCAGTCTCAAGCCACACAGCACCAGCAACAACACAGAGTCTTCAGCCAGGGGATAAATCTCTGCCAGCAAAATAAGGAAGCATCACATGAACTTGACCACGTCAGTCAGTAGTAAGAGTGGCCTGAGCTATTATACATTATCGCTCAGAGGGAAAACATACGCCTTCTATTTCCTTTCCCAAGGCCTGACTCCTTTAGAGGAAGTTTAATAAGAATTCCGGGCGAAGAAAAAGGAAGAGTTCATCATAATAGGTGGTTTTCAAAAAATCACTACTTTACTTTATTCATTTAAAATGAATTTAGAGGAGACCTAGGAAATATGGTATTGTAATTAATGGTGTTTTAAGGTCACACCTGATAAAACAGTGTATGGGCTTTGGAATGAAGCAGACTGAACCTCCGATCTCATCACCCACTTTCAAAATTTATTAACTCATGCTAACCTGGTTTCTCCTATATCCCAACCCACACCCAACCCCCTTCACCTCCAAGTAATTTAAAAAACAAATTCCAGGAATCATAATTGCTCACTGACAAATATTCTAGAATGTATCTCTAAAGGAAAGGACTTGTTTTTTTCAGCTTGGGCTACTCTAACAAAATACCATAAACCGGGTAGCTTATAAGCAACAGAAATTTATTTCTCACAGTTCTGGTAGCTGACAGTCAGAGGTCAGGGTGCCAGCACATCAAGTTCTGGCCCTCGTCCAGGCTGTAGACAGCTGACTTCTAGTTGTAACCTCACATAGCAGAGCAGAAAAAGGAAGCAAGCTCTCTCCTGACTATTGTAAGGGCATCATTCCCATTCATGAAGGCTCCACCCTCAAGTCCTCTTCTGACCCTACTCTCCCAAAGGCCCCATCTCCTAATACCATCACATGGGGGTAAGGGTTCAACATATGAACCTTGGGGGGACACAAATATTCAGTCCATAACAGGACTCTAAAAAAATCATAGTAACCATAACATCACTATCATACCTTCGAAACTAATAGTATAATATCAAGAAATATCTAGTCATATATTTCCTTTACTAATGTAAAAAACTGAAAACTTAAAAAATTAAGAACAAAAATAAAATGAAATAAAACAGTGAACTGACAGTGAAAAAAATTATGTTTAAATCTTAGTTTTGTCCAGTATGTATCCATGGCAAATTCTGGACTTCGATTCATAGCTCATACAATGAAGAAAATTCCTGCCCCACTTAACTCTCATTCTCTCATCATTATTACAAAGAGCAAGTTACTTAACTTCTTGTAGCTTTAATATCTCATCTATAAAATGGGAATAATAATAACCACGTTTAAAGTTGTTATGAATATAGGAGGAGACAAAACATTTGAAATATCTGGCCACACCACCATTCAAAAAAATATATTAGTTCTCTTTCACTTCTGAATCCCAAATTCAACTTCAAACAATACTGCTATATTTCACAGTGTACAATCCATGCTATGATTTTCTCTCTCAGGTATTCACAACAATCTGGAAAAGTAAATAGCTCAGGTTGTGTGTAATCCAAGGCTCAGAGCGATTGACAGACTTGCCCAAGTGCACAGATGTTAAATGATGGAACCAGAATTTGCATAGAAAAAGCTCCTTAATCTCCTGTGTCTCTTCTTCTTTTGAACCTGTGACATCAAGTGAAAGCTAAGTTTTATTCTGAATGTTCATTCACAGAGGCAGGTATATATAATAGTCTTAAGGAAAACTTCCATCTAAAATGATTATATATTTAAAGTTTTTTGAACTAATGGAGAAGACTAAGTTATCTCAGAAACTCATTTCTTAGGTGTTCAGGACACCAGAGGTTTCAGTTTTACTCTATGTGAAAAAGAGCCATGTGAAGGTTTTAAAAAACTTAATTACATTGAAGCTCAAGTGTCCAATTAGTTACATATTTAAAGTGCAATTTTTTAAAGCTGAATGTCTATTGGCCTTAAATAAATAATCACATTTTAAATCTATCAATGAGAGTCCACAATGATTTTTAATTTCTTAACAAAAATGCCTATATTTTCTCGTAAAATAAAACTAAAAACTATTGCCTGCAAGGAACACCGCAACCTGACCGAATGCTCATTATAATTAGCATGTCTATTGTAATTTGGGTTGCAGTAATTTGGGTTGTAATTTGGGATACCTTCCAAATACATCTTGATTTGGTGTATTTAGAAAGTAACAAGTCACAAAGTGGTGTGGCTTCCCAACAGCAGCTCTTCCGCTAGATACACCAGCATCCGTTTGCTTAACTCACTCACTATAGTGCCTCCTGGGTGAATGCTAAGTCCTTCTCAGCTACAAAACCTGTAAAAAAATTATTTTATAGCTCAATAGTCCTGTATTTTTCTTTACATGAGTCTCACATGATTCTTCTTAAGGTTATTGCTAGGTATTTTATATAGTTTGTTGCTATGTGGGTGAAATTACCCTAAAGGGATTTTCTCACTGATATTTGCTGATATGTAGGTAAATTATTGCAAACTTAGTGTGAACCTGGGTGAGAAGATAGAAGTGATGCTCCCAAATATCTCTGGTTCAACATCATTAATCATTAGAGAAATGCAAATCAAAACTACAATGAGATATCATCTCACACCGGTCAGAATGGCCATCATCAAAAAATCTAGAAACAATAAATGCTGGAGAGGGTGTGGAGAAAAGGGAACACTTTTGCTCTGCTGGTGGGAATGTGAATTGGTACAGCCACTATGGAGAACAGTATGGAGGTTCCTTAAAAATCTACAAATAACTACCATATGACCCAGCAATCCCACTACTGGGCATATACCCTGAGAAAACCAGAATTCAAAAAGAGTCATGCACCACAATGTTCATTGCAGCTCTATTTACAATAGCCAGGACATGGCAGCAACCTAAGTGTCCATCGACAGATAAATGGATAAAGAAGATGTGGCACATATATACAATGGAATATTACTCAGCCATAAAAAGAAATGAAATTGAGTTATTTGTAGTGAGGTGGACGGACCTAGAGTCTGTCATACAGAGTGAAGTAAGTCAGAAAGAGAAAGACAAATACCATATGCTAACACATATATATGGAATCTAAGGAAAAAAAATGTCCTGAAGAACCTAGGGGTAAGACGGGAATAAAGACACAGACCTACTAGAGAGTGGACTTGAGGATACGGGAAGGGGGAAGGGTAAGCTGTGACAAAGTGAGAGAGTGGCATGGACATTATACACTACCAAACGTAAAATAGATAGCTAGTGGGAAGCAGCCGCATAGCACAGGGAGATCAGCTCGGTGCTTTGTGACCACCTAGAGGGGTGGGATAGGGAGGGCGGGAGGGAGAGAGACGCAAGAGGGAAGAGATATGGGAACATATGTATATGTATTACTGATTCACTTTGTTATAAAGCGGAAACTAACACACCATTGTAAAGCAATTATACTCCAATAAAGAAAAAATATATATGTCTCTGGTAATGGATAACCATTAGCCAAAAGGTTGCATCAGAATTCAAAATGACTTTGGATAATTAGAGAAGTGTTAGAAACAAAGAATATAGTATTAAGTGGAACAGGTGCAACACAAAACAGCAACAACCAATTTTTTAAAAAGAAAGGGATTGTGGCTATACAAAAGCATGTCAGCAAAACATGTAGGGTCAAAGTGAATAAGTAGCTGACCATGAATAAGCAATGAAGCCCTCCACTTTTTTCTGATCTGTAAACTGGAATCTGGTACGTGAGGAACACCAGGCAAACTCCCTGGTGTGTTCGGTGCTAGTGCAACCTCTACCACAAGACACACTAATGCTGACAGCCACCACTTTAAGAGCAAGGTAGAGATATTAGAACCTAAGTTGACGTGACAACTCTGAGGATGCATATAAAGTTTAAAAAAATTAGAAGATGGAATTCCCGAAAAGATAAAGGAAAGGTCCTATAATAATAGGACAGAGACCAACTGTAACCATGTACACTAATGACAAAAGATAAAACAGGCTTAACCTACAACTTGAAGTCTTGCCATAAATGGCAATGTTTTTGGATAGCAGGTTTATTAGTCGTTAAAATAGATTAACTCATGAGATGGTCAAATTTTCTGTTCTGGAAATGTAATTTATTAAAGTTTTCTACTGTGCTCCTCGATTCTAAGAATACTGACAACTTCAGTGACCTCAGGCTGTTTTTGAAGATGCTAGTGGCTAAGCTATCCACAGCTAAGAAAGTAAATAATTCACCTTGTTCCTGAATACAAACGAAAGGACTTTATAGTCCAGCTAGTGAGTGACTGGTAAAGAACAGAATGTTTATCTTACAGTGCTTAGTGGAAGAGGGACACGGTGTGTTTGTTATACCCAGCAACCATCCAGGTCTAGTCTGTGGTGTCTGCTGTGTTTCACAAGAAAAGACAAAGAAGCAACTTGGAAGAAAGGTAGGACCTTATTGGGTCAAATACACACCTACCGGGCTTCCCTGGTAATGCAGTGGTTAGGAATCCACCTGCCAATGCAGGGGACATGGGTTCGATCCCTGGTCCGGGAAGATCCCACATGATGTGGAGCAATAAGCCCAAGCACCACAACTATGGAGGCTGAGCTCTACAGCCCGCGAGCCACAGATACTGAGCCCGCGTGCCACAACTACTGAAGCCCAAGTGCCTAGAGGCTATGCTCCACAACAAGAGAAGCCACCGTTATCCACAACTAGAGAAAACCCACACGCAGCAACGAAAACCCAACACAGCCAAAAATAAATAAATAAAAATAAATAAATTTATTTTTAAAAAAAACCTACCTGCTAACCAGTTCAGAGAAGAGGCAAAAAAAAAGAGACCCCCAGCATGTGAGAAACAAGCCCCTAGTTGAGAGGGACAAATTCATTCAAAGATATTTGGGACCAAGGTATGTGAGTTTAAGGTTGGTGTAACCTCTTAGAGAAAAATGCTAAGAACTGGCAGGGGAAGACAACTGCAGTGCTAAAGATGATAAGAGAGCCTAGGTCCCTGGTGGAGTAGTGGTTAAGAATCCGCCTGCCAATGCAGGGGACACGGGTTCGATTCCTGGCCCAGGAAGATCCCACATGTCGCGAAGCAACTAAGCCCCTGCGCCACAACTACTGAGCCTGCGCTCTAGAGCCTGCGAGCCACAACTACTGAAGCCCGCATGCCACAACTATTAAAGCCGGCGCGCCTAGAGCCCATATTCTGTAACAAGAGAAGCCACAAAAATGAGAAGCCCACGCACCGCAAGGAAGAGTAGCCCCTGCTCACTACCACTAGAGAAAGTCCACACACAGCAACAAAGACCCAACATGGCCAAAAAATAATAATAAATAAACACAAACAAATAAATAAATTTATTTTAAAAAAGAGAGAGAGAGAGAGAGAGCCTAAAGAATTATTCTATGCTCCATTTAAAAATAAAAGGATTGTATCTTTTCTTTGATGGTGTATTCAGGACTATTTGAGATATGGCCTCTTGAACTGCCCTAGGTCAGTACTGACGTTTTTATTCACCTCCTTCTAGAGCCCCATGATGACCACTGTTCAATTTTTTGTACATACTAGTATATTTTCCTTTCCCATAGTCCTACATGTTGTTTCGTTTGCAATATGCTCTCTTTTCTTATTTACGACTTATTCCACAATTCATTACATTTATGCTAAAGGCTGCTTCCTATTGTCTTAAACTTAGCCTCATGAAAATGTGCAGACAAATCTGTAATGCAAACTGACTCTTCCTAAATTGGCTATCTTACGCTTTTCCCACTTTATATCGTGTCTTGACCTATAATTCACTACATTAGCAGTGCAGAGCAATGACACTGGGTAAGGCTGGATGAGAAACTGGAAATACATGTGGAAGAGTCAGTCTACTACTTACAGAAGGAAACGATACCTAGAAATCCTACAGTACAGAGTCTTGAGTTGGTGTAGGTTGGAACAGAACATGTGTTCCCATCTTGAATACAAGGAAGTAATACTTTTTTCCTTTGCATTTCTTTCTCAAACTTTTCAGGAGACATCCTTAGAATATCAGATTAATGCTGACCTGAGACAGCAGAGAAGGGTTTCCAGTTCTTACTTCCTGCTAACAACAGATCTTTACACAGGGATAAATTATAGGATGTCAACATAACTTTTCTGCATAGATAACAGTGGCACAGTTTTGTTTTGTTCACAGGGAGTCCTTGGTTTGGTATGAGTTAGGCTTTAATCATTTTCAAAACATTTTATAAAAGCCCCAGATTTTACAATTAATAAACACTAACAAGATATTATTTTAGGGCCATTTAAAAAAGATGAAAATAATACAATATTTGATAGTTCCAAAAAAACTATTGCATTTGAATCATTTGAGATTTGGCAGAAATAGCAATAGATTATTACTCTGAATAATCTAGATCACAAGGGGCCTTGTATGACATACAAATGAATTGGACTTTAACTGGGTGGTAATGGGGAGCCACCTTAGAAGGAGTAGCAAAACCTGATTTGCATTTTAGAAATGCATTTCCAGTGGCAGTGTAGAAGACGGATTACAAGAAAGTGAGGCTAGAGACAGGAAACCCTTTTAGAAGGCTATTTCAGAAGCCCAGAAGAGGCAACAAGCATCTGAGGGAGGACCCAAGGGCAATGGCCATGAGGATTATGAGAAGAAAACTAATCTGAGGCATGTTAGAAGAGTAGGTTTGACATGACTAGTATTAGATGAGAGGTAAAACACAGAACTGAGGACAATTCTGAGTTTTCTGGCTTGCCCAATTAGGTGGCTAGTGATGCCATTCACTAAAGTAGATAATACAGAAGGAAAAGCAGAATTGGGAAAAACCATAAAATGAGCTTGGTTGAAGATATGTGGGGTTTGAGCTAGAAATACTTGGTTGTTCTTAGAAATATTGTGTTGATTAGAACAAAAGTACGAGCAGGATACAGATATGCATAAGTATTACCCTAATTAATAGGAGTTGATGAGCTGGCCCAGGTGTGAAACACTGGTTCCTAGCCATTTCCCAGCCCAACACACCTGCATGATATATCACAGCCCCATTGGTGACGGTGGCAATATAGTGACTTTATAGGCACATGCTCTCAGCACTCTCCCCTTTGAGTGTTGAGAAACATAAAGTGACAGAATCCCTAAGAGTGGCAATACTTAAGGCATTACTGCTTCAACTTCAGTGTGGGTAGAACACCCAGTAAGCTTGTTAGAACGAACATGCTTAGACCCACCCCCAGAGACTTTGACTCAGTGGTGTAGGACTCAGGAATCTACATGTTTAAAAGGCAACTTCTGCTGTGTCTTATACACACCAAAGTTTGAGAAGTTCTTTTGGAAGACCTAATAAAAAGGAAGAAGAAAAAGTAGTCAGAAGTTGGATATGTGAGTTTTGCCTTTAAAATGACCATGTATTTTACTTGAAGCAGATTATTTCTTTTGGTTTTAAAGTTCATGGTTTTAGTCAAAATCTAGAGATTATTTTTCCTGGAAAAGTTTATCACAAATAAATTTGCCTGCTTTGATTCATAACAGCATGATTCCATAGGCTTAACAAGGAAAAAAAATCTAAAGTTAAAAACAAAATAAGCAGTGAAATGCAACTGGTTTGCAAAATTTGAAAATGACTAATTTAAAATTTTGGACTCATTATGCTTAATGGAAAGGGTGCTGGACTGAAATTCAGAAAACCTGCATTACTTGGCATTAGTAACCTTGGACAAGTCCTTTGAAGTTTCTGGGCTTTCATTTTCCCATTTATCACAAGAAAAAGTTGGGTTGGAAAAGTCTCATAAGATTCTGGATAAAATTGAAGTGTGGTCTTTTAACTTGTATAGTAGGTTGAGCCAAATGAAAATGATGATATTTAGCCATTTTGACCTACAAATGGTAATTTCATGTGGTTCAACATATCTAGGATCGAGCTGACCCATTAGGCATGAGCAGCCCAGGGGCTCTGTATCACTCCATCTCACAGTCAGCTTGCTTTATGTTCTCCAACTACAACTAGTCTTTCTCCATGGCCATAAGCAGACCCACCTTTCCATCCTTCATCCTCTGTGATTTCAAAGGGCAATAACCTTCTTATCTCTAAACTGAAGACTCCTAGAGAAGGATTCAGATTGACATGGCTTGGACCATACCCTCACCTCAGCCAAATGCTGCAGTCAGAGTACTATTACTAGCTGGAAATGGATCACTTTCCTACCCTAATGACCAGAGGGGTAGAATAGCATGAATGGCCGCCTTTAGTGCCTTAAAAGAGGTGTGGTACTGAACAGGCAAAAACTAGATATCCTCTACATGTCTACATGTCTCTGGGTGTGTCATGATTTAAAACATAGTTTATTCATTGAAAGTAGACATTATGGCTAAACTAAGCCAGAAAGAAGAAGATTTGGATTCAAAATCTTTATGACTTGGGAAGTTATTTTCTTCTTTTGAATCTATTTTCTCATCTGAAAAAATATATTATAAATACCTCAAAGTGTTATTATGGGATCACATGAAATCATGTGTGTGAAATTTTGAAAATTGTAAAGCACTGTAGAATTTAAAGAATCTTTCATTCCATAAACATCTATTGAGTGCCTACTGTGGCTTGTGAACCTTATTAGGTGCTGGGAATATAAAGATGAATACAATATGAAATTTTTGCCCTCTGTAACATCACAATAGGTTAGGATAACATTCAGTATGTAAACCATCTCAGTGCATCTTTTTTAATATTTTAAATAAATCAAATGCTTGACAGTCAAGTCAGAGAGTACAGCAGTTTAACAAATGGAGGAATAGTCAACATATTAAAGAATAGAGATATTACTCAAAATTGAGTATAAAATGAATTTCTTCAAAGCAAACTTTTCACTTGTTTTACCTATATTGACAACACTATATTTGGTTCTGCTCACCTCTTCAACAAATGATTTCTTCCTCAAGATTAACACTTATTGCCTCAAAACTGGCTTTTCTCAAAAATGATCCTGTAGCTAATATTCTACTCAATGTGTCTTGTCTCTATACACACTTAACCTGAATACAGCAATTCTTACCATGTAGTCTCCCTCACACACTATCTTCAAACTCTTTCCCGAACAAGTCAATTTCAAACTTGATTCATGTTAGCTTTTATTTTTATCTTTTCTTGGCACAATTCTCTTACTAAATTATGTTGTCCCACTCAAGCTCATGCTTTGGGAAAGGGTTGATAAAACTGAGACTTGTCTATAAAATGATCTTACAATTGTCCTGCCATTCTGAATCTAAAATTACCAGTTTCACTTGGGGCAGTCAAACATTTCTCATGGTGGTTTACATTCCCATCATCCTAAAATACATTTTGAAACATGACATATTAAAAATGTTAACAAGATTAAACAATAAATTATAAGAGACTTTTCAGGAATGTCCTGCTAAAAAATATTTGCTTGTTCTGCACACAGTTTATATGCCAATCACATATTTATTCAGCATGAACTGGCCACATTGCAATGAGTTCCTGTCACCAACAGAACTGTATAAAATTCCCACGTTGAAGGCTAGTTTAGTGGTCATAATGCCACTGTTCATTGCTGGTACTTTATACCTATTGCTCAAAGTTTTGTCATGGGTTCCTAGCCTGCTCTTCTTGAAATTCTTTGCCTGGCTTTCCTTTTTCATTTCTTCAGCAAATACTTACTATATCTTCGTTGGGTAGGTACAAGAGTAATAAGGCACAGTTTTTGCCCTCAAAGTCCTTACAAAGCAGTAGAGGAGACAGAGAACTAAAAAGACAATTCCAATGCAGGAGAACAGTGGACTATGGGAAGTACTGTTTGTGTTTGTCTCCTCCTAGTTCCTTTAGGCAATTCTTCCTCAATGCCACTGATCTGAAAGAGCCAATCGCATGGGTTCAGGGATGGGCATGAAACTGTCCCAGGTCAATGAAAGTCCTCCTCAGAGCTTTCCTGCTGGAGTTAGAATGGAAGTAGTATACCTATATTGCTTTTGGGTCACAAGCTCCAAGTGTGGAGCTTAAAGCATGCAGATGGTTGCACTGTTCATGTTAAGTGTGAAATGAGAAGTAGCACTTTTCCCACCATATGGAGAAAATAATCCAAGAGATACCAAAGGTAACATTCCAGGAGGAGCAAAGGAAAGCAAGACCTGAGAGATGAAGAAAGCTTGTGGATCCCTGGGTCTGGTATGCCTGAAGCTGTCACTTGCCTAGACTGACCAGTTATGTGAGGAGGTAGGCAGTCCTGGGACAGTATGGTGACTCCATAATCATCAGGGATCCAGGCTCCTTCTGCCTTTCTGCTCTGCAATCCTTAACATTTGACTTCCATCCTCAAATAGCAACTGCACTTTTAGATGCACTTTTACTGATGTCCCCATCATTTCTTAATATCTCCCAGATACTGTGTTCTGTGCCAGTTGTCATTTATCCTCAAGCTTATAGTGTTGTTTTCCTTATGCTCTGCCTAGATCACTCATAAACATAACCCACTTAGCCCCTGTAAGCTTTGAAAATATGGTCCCTGATCAAAATCAAAAGGGACATCTACTTAAGTGCATCCCTACTGAGCTCAAGCAAGAAGTCTAACCACTCCTTTGTTGTAAATCTTTTGAAGAAAATAAAGACCCACCAATGGCAATGTCCTCAACCTCAAGGTCATGGGACAATGGTGTATCTACCTATTGTGAAGGATATGCAGTATATCTCAAATAATTCTTACCAGATAGAGATGTGCTTTTAAAGTTTGCTAACAGTGCTCTCTTTTTTTAGAGATTTAAGGTCATTCTTATGATAACATTATTTTCTTTCTCTTGCACTCTTGTATGCTTTATAAAAGGGGAAGAAAAATGATCAGAATTACTGGTTAATTCACAACATTGAATTACTGGTTAATTCACAACTGGTTAATTTCACAACATTCACACAAGCTTATTTAAACATATTAGCAAGTGTGTCACAGATTTGAACTTCATCCTTTATATGTAGCAGCAGCAGAATGCCTAAAGTGTAACCACAAAGCAGATGGACACTATGGTAAAGCTTTGAAGGGGACAGGGAGTAGAGACCAACTGTCATCACTAAACATGCAAGTGATTTCACTATTCATGTTAAGCGCCAAATGGAATTCGTTTGTTTGGCCAACTGGGGGCCTATGTGAGCTTTAGTATATGTCAGTAGTCTCCAGGGAAAGAAAGTCCCACTTTATAGTTAGGAAGAGAAGATTGAAGGTAGGTTAGGGATGGGGTGTCGTGAGTAAGAAAAGAGAATGATCTTCTTTGAGACCATGGCTCACTCCTCTAGTAATTCAGAAGGAGCAAGCTGTAAACACAGGGGATTTAAGACTAAGTGAGAATTTCAAATCAGAGATGGTGCTGCCAGAGACGTGGGCTCTGCTACAAGATTTGTCATAATAGAAAAACAGAAGGAATCTAGGCCTTCAGGTGTAGCTGTTAGCCCCAAATGATGAAAAAAGAAAACCAGCCAAGAGAAAAGTGCTGGAGAGAACGTAGAGAACAATATGATGGTGGTGTTGACAGCAATAAGCAGATCCTAGCAGCAGAAAATGCAGCAGCCAATTTTGTAGGAACAGCTCATCCAAAAATCCTGTGATTTGGGAGAATACTTAATAAGAGATATTATGAGCCTATGAGATATATTGGAGACCATGACTAGGGAAGTGATCTTAGGAAAAAAATAAGAGATGGATGTAAGAAACACTAATGAAGTAATAAACAGACAAGACTTCGAAATTGACAATGGGTGAGGTGGGAAAGGAGTAGAGAGTTAAGGAATCAAAAATCACCTTGTGATTTTAGGCCTGAATAACTAGAAGAAAGAAAGTAATCTTCATAGAAATAAAGAAACCTGACAGAGAGACTATTTTAAGGGGAAAGGTGATGTGTTCAGCTCTAGATAATTTGAGTTTGAGGTGAATGAGAAATATTCAAGTGGAAATATTCAGAATAGTCAGTAGGTAATAAGAGATGTGAGGCTGAAGTTAAATGAGAGAGGTCAAGTCTACATTTCTAGAGTGGCAGTTATCTCTCAGTGAGGTCAGTGGAAGCTGGAAAAGTAGATGAGATAACCGAGGGAGGTGCTAGGGACCAAAGTTTGACATGTGAGGGTGTCTTTTCCTACATATTAATCTCAAATATGTGAACTGAGGATATTCAATTACTGCCTTGAACTGGTGCAAATGAAATATGCCTTTTCAAATACCATGTTGAAGAGTTTAGTATACTGTATAATCCAAAGTATCTGTGTTGACGTTTAATTGTATAAAGAATGTTATGCAAATATTTAACTGAATAAGGAAGTAAGATATTATTAATGATGACTTGTGAGTATAATTAGAAATGAGTAATTAGGAAAAATACAATAGTAATAAAGAGTTTATTTCAAAAGTAGTACACTGGCGATATGAAAATAAGCCCATTATATGTCCTTTACGTACCAGTAGAACATACATATGGTGTTCCTGCCTATGAAAATGATTTGAAATGAAAAGGTAGGAATGAAAGGATCATAATGGTCTCCTATCCTCTAAGTAATTTTAATATTAAATACTATATTCTATCTATTACACAGATTTGAATAGAGATCAAATAAAATACATTCCTAGAGAAAGCCTTATCCTCTGTAGAGCAGATTATAATCTTATCTTCCAAAATCACATATAAAAAAGGAGTTTTGAGGCTGGTAGATCAAGATGGAAGAGTAGGAATATTCTGAGCTCACCTCCTCCCATGGACACACCAAAACTACAACTACCTATAGAAAAATTATCTCTGAGAATGACCTGAAGTCTAGCAGAACAGATTTCCTATAACTAAGGATATAAAGAAAAGGCAATACCAAGAAGGGTGGGAGGGGCAGAGATGTGGTCTAGTCAGAACCCGCATGCCCAGTACAGCGACCCACATGTGGAAGGGTTATCACAACTGTGGAGGTCTCCCCTGAGGAGAAAGGGGTCTGACCCTCACACTGGGTTCCTCAGCCTGGGGAACCTGCACCAGGAGAATGGGCCAACATAACATCTGGCTTTAAAAACCAGTGGGGCTTACATCTGGGAGAGCCAGAGGGCTGTGGGAAACCAAGACTCCACTCTTGAAGGACTTGCACAAAAACTTATTCCTTCCAAGTCCCAGCACAGAGGCAGCAGCTTGAAAAGAACATGGGTCACATGAGAAGGAACCTCAATGACTAACTTTAGAGCATGTGCCAGAGGGGCATGGATCTGATGGAACTCTCTCCAGGGATGGAAGCATTCGTGGCACCATTTCTTTTAACTCTCCTTCCACCTAGCTGGCATAGTGCTGGTAGGTGCCATTTTTGTCACTTTCTATCAACCTAGCTAGCACCTTGCCCCAGCATTCTTCTGAGGACCAGCCCTGCCCAACACACCTGCCCAAGCAGGCCCCTCCAAAATGGATCCTGCCCCTCCTAACCTGGTGGGCAGCACTGGCCAGCACCAGCAGTACCCCTCCAAAGTAGCTCCTGCTCTGGGAGGTCCAGCCTACACATCAGCATTCCCACAACAGTTGCAGCTGGACATTGCAGCCAGTCATGCTGGGGACTAGTCCAGCATATCAGTGTGCCCACAGTCATAGCAGGGCTTCTCAGCCAGCCAACCTAAAGGCCAAACTCACCCACCAGCATGCCTACAGCACTCACAGCCTAACCACAACAGGAGGACACATGCAGCACACGCAAGGGATACCCCTGGAGCACCTGGCTCTGGTGACCAGGGGGAGGTTGCACCACTGGGTCCCACAGAACACTTTCTACATTAGGCCACTCTTTCAAGACCAGGAGACATAGCTGACTTACCTAATATTGATACATAGAAACAATCACAGAGAGTTAGGGAAAAATGAGCAGACAAAGCAATACCTTCCAAAGGGAAAAATAAGACAAAAACCTCAGAAAAGGAACTAAAGAAATGAGGATAAACAATTTACCAGAAAAAAGGTCAAAGAAATAGTCATAAAGATGCTCACCAAACTTGGGAGAAGAACTCAGTGAAAGTGTTGACAAAGAGATAGAAAATATTAAAAAGAGCCAATTGTAATTGAAGAAAACAATAACTGAAATGAAAAATACACTAGAGGGAATCAACAGCAGATTAGAGGATGCAGAAGAATGGATTGAAATCTGGAAAACAGGGTAGTGGAAATCACCCAATCAGAACAGCAAAAAGAAAAAAGAATTTTAAAAATGAGGATAGTTTAAGGGACCTCTGGGACAACATCAAGCATACTAACGTTTTCATGATAGGGGTCCCAGAAGGAGAAGAGAAAGAGACACTAAATCTATTTGAAGGAATAATGGCTGAAAATTTCCCTCTCCTGGCAAAGAAAGCAGCCATCCAAGTCAAGAAAGCAAAGAGAGTTCCAAATACGATGAAACCAAAGAGACTTACACCAAGACACATTAGAATTAAAGTGTCGAAATTTAAAAAATAAAGAGAATCTTAACAACAGCAAGAGAAAAACAACTAGTTATGTGCAAAGGAACTCTCATAAAACTATCAGCTAATTTTTCAGCATTAACTATACAGGCAAGAAGGGAGTGGCACTATACATTGAAAGTACTGAAAGGAAAAAAACTTACAAATAAAAATACTCTACCTGGCAAGGTTATCATTCAGAATTGAAAGACAGAGAAAGAATTTTCCAGACAAGCAAAAGTTAAAGAAGTTTGCCACCACAAAACTGGCCTTATAAGAAATATTAAAGGGCCTTCTTTAAGTGAAAAAGAAAAAGCCGTAACTAGAAAGAAGAAAATTATGAAGAAAAAATTTCACTGGTAAAGGCAAATATAAAGTAAAGGTAGTGGATCAACCACCTACAAAGCTAGCATTAAGGTTAAAAGGCAAAAGTAGTAAAAAATTATGTATATCTAAAATAACTGAGTGATATACAAAATTAAAAGATGTAAAATATGATATAAAAAACATGAAACAATGCAAGTGCTTTTTAGAATGTGCTCAAACTTGAGTGACCATCAACTTAAAATAGACTGCTATGTACACAGGTTGTTATATAAGAACCACATGGTAATCACAAACCAAAAACCTATAACAGATACAAAAAAAATAAAATAGAGAGAAAAGAATACAAACATAACACTAAAGAAAGTTATCAAATCACAAGAGAACAAGAGAAGAAGAAAGGAACAGAGAAGAACTACCAAAAAAAAACAGAAAACAATTCACAAAATGGCAATAACTACATACCTATCAATAATTACTTTAAAAGTAAATGGACTAAATGCTTCAATCAAAAGACACAGGATGGGTGAATAGATTAAAAAAACAAGGCCCGTATATATGCTGACTACAAGAGACTCACTTCAGATCTAAAGACACACACAGATATACACACAGAAAGTGAAGGGATGGAAAAAGATATTTCATGCAAATGGAAATAAAACTGGGGTAGCAATACTAATATCAGACAAAACATATTTTAAAACATAGACTGTAACAAAAGACAAAGAAGGGCATTAAATAATGACAAAGGGATCAAGCCAACAAGCAGATATAATACCTATAAATGTATATGCACCCAACATAGGAGCGCCTGAATAAATAAAACAAATACAGACATAAAGGGAGAGATTGACAGTAACACTTTAATAGCAGGGGGTATTAGCAAATTCTCTAGTGGTCCAGTGGTTAGGACTCCA
Source organism: Tursiops truncatus (assembly GCF_011762595.2). Classification (NCBI taxonomy): domain Eukaryota; kingdom Metazoa; phylum Chordata; class Mammalia; order Artiodactyla; family Delphinidae; genus Tursiops; species Tursiops truncatus. The sequence continues at coordinate 106,073,279 of NC_047034.1, read as the reverse complement.
TCCTTCCACTGTAGGGGCCATGGGTTTGATCCCTGGTCAGGGAACGAAGATCCCACATGCTGCTCAGTGCACCAAAAACAAAACAAAACAAACAAACAAAAATAGTAGGGGATTTTAACACCCACTTACATCAAAGGATGGATCATCCAGACAGAAAATCAATAAGGAAACATTGGCCTTAAACAACATGCTACATCAGACAAACTTAATAGGTATATGCAGAATATTCTACCTTAAAAGAATAGAATACAGATTTTTTTTCCAAGTGTAAATGAAACATTCTCCAGAATAGATCACATGGCATGCCACAAAACAAGTCTCAATAAATTTAAGACGATTAAAATCATATCAAGTATCTTTTCCAACCACACAGTATGAAACTAGAAATTCATTACAAGAAGAAAACTGGAAAAACACAAACACATGGAGGTTAAACAACATGCTACTAAACAACCAATGGATCAACAGAGAAATTGAAGAGGAAATTAAACAATACATTGAGGCAAATGAAAATGGAAATACAACATTCCAAAATCTATAGGATGCAGCCAAAGGAGTTCTAAGAGGGAAGTTGATAGCAATAGAGCCTAGCCCAGGAAACAAGAAAAGTCTCAAATAAACAATCTAAACTTACGCCTAAAGGAATTAGAAAAAGAACAAACACAATCCAAAGTTAGTAGAAGGAAGGAAATAATAACAATCAGAGTGGAAATAAATGAAATAGAGACTAAAAAAAAAATAGAAAAGATCAATGAAGCTAAGAGCTGGTTCCTTAAAAACATAAACAAAATTGATACTCCTTTAGCCAGACTAGAAAAAAAAAAGGGGGGGCCCAAATAAATAAAATCAGAAGCAAAACAGAAGTTACAATCAACACCACAGAAATACAAAGGATCATAAGAAATTTCTGTAGACACTTATACACCAACAAACTGTACAACCTAAAAGAAATGAATAAATTCCTAGAAACATACAATCTTCCAAGACTGAATCAGGAAAACACAAAAAATCTAAACAGACAAATCACTAGTAATGAAATAGAATCAGAAATCAAAAAAAAACTCCCAATAAAGGGAAGTCCAAGATTAGGAGGCTTCACAGGTGAATTCTACCAAACATTTAAAGAAGGGTTGATACCTATCCTTCTCAAACTATTTCAAAAAATTGAAGTGGAAAGAACACTTCCAAACTCATTCCAGGAGGCCAGCATAAGCCAGATAAAGACACTGCAAAGAAAGAAAATTACAGGCCAATGTTCCTGACGAGAATTGATGTAAAATCCTCAACATATATTAGCAAACAGAATTCAACAATAAATTAAAAGGATCATACACTATGATCGAGTGGGATTTATTTCAGGGATTCAAATGTCAAATGCCGAAGTTCAGTATTCACAAATCAATCAATGTGATATATCACATTGACAAAATGAAGGATAAATATCTTATGATCTTCTCCATAGATGCAGAAAAAACATTTGAGAAAATTCAACATCTATTTATGATAAAAACTCTCAACAAAGTAAATATAGAGGGAACATACCTCATCATAATAAAGGCCATATATGACAAATCCATAGCTAACACCATATTCAATGGTGAAAAGCTAAAAGCTTTTCCTCTAAGATTGGGAATAAGACAAGGATGCCCACCACTACCACTTTTATTCAACATAGTATTGGAAGTCCCAGCCTTGATAATCAGAGAAGAAAAAGATAAAAGTCAGCCAGATTGGAAAGGAAGAAGTAAAACTGTCACTATTTGCAGGTGGCATGATCCTATATAAAGGAAACCCCAAAGACTCCACCAAAAACTATTAGAACTGATAAATTCAGTAAAGTTGCAGGATACAATATCAATATACAGAAATCTGTTGTGTCTCTACACACTAATAGCAAGCCATCAGAAAGAGAAATTAAGAAAACAATCCCATTTACAATTGTATCAAAAAGAATAAAATGCCTAAGAATAAATTTAACCATGGAGATGAAAGATCTGTACTCTTAATACTATAAGACATTAGTAAAAGAAATTAAAGACCACACAAACAAATGAAAGATATACAGTGCTCATGGACTGGAAGAATTAGTACCATTAAAATGTCCATATTAAAATGTCAAAGCAATATACAGATTGAATGCAATCCCTAACAAAATACCAATGTCATTTTTTACAGAACTGGAAATAGTAGTCATAAAATTTGAACAGACCCACAAACGACCCTGAATAGTCAAAGCAATCTTAAGAAAGAAGAGAGAAGAACAAAGCTGGAAGTATCATGCTCCCTGATTTCAAACTGTACTACAATGCTATAGTTATCAAAACAGTATGATACTGGCACAAAAACAGACACATAGTTCAAAAGAACAAAACAGAGCCTAGAAATCAACCCATGCTTATATGGTCAATTAATTTATGATAAAGGAGCGAAGAATATACAGCAGGGAAACGACAGTCTTTTCAAATAAATGGTGTTGGGAAAACTGAACAGCTACATGCAAAAGAATGAACCTGGACTATGTTCTTATACAACATATAAAAATAAACTGAAAATGGATTAAAGACTTAAATATAAGACATAAAACTTGTAAAAGAAAACCTAGACAGTATGCTCTTTGACATTCGCCTTAGCAATATATTTTTGGATCTGTCACCTCAGGCAAGATCAGCAAAAGCAAAAATAAACAAATGTGACTATATCAAACTAAAAAGTTTTCCGCAGCAAAGCAAACCATCAACAAAACGAAAAGGTTGCCTACTTCATGGCAGAAGATATTTGCAAATGATATATTTGAAAAGGGGTTAATACCCAAAGTATAAAAAGAACTCAGACAACTCTGTATCAAAAAAAAAAAAAAAGGTAAGACGCGGAGATCACCTTCCTCCCCACAGATACACCAGAAATATATCTACACGTGGAACAACTCCTACAGAACACGTACTGAACGCTGGCAGAAGACCTCAGACCTCCCAAAAGGCAAGAAACCCCCCACGTACCTGGGTAGGGCAAAAGAAAAAAGAATAAACGGAGACAAAAGGATAGGGACAGTACCTGCACCAGTGGGAGGGAGCCATAAGGAGGAAAGGTTTCCACACACTAGGAAGCCCCTTTGCGGGCAGAGACTGCAGGTGGCGGAGGGGCAAAGCTTTGGGGCCTCGGAGGAGAGCACAGTAACAGGGGGGCGGGGGTCAAAGTGGAGAGATTCCCGCACAAAGGCTAGGTGCCGACCTGCACTCACCAGCCCGAGAGGCTTGTCTCCTCCCCTGCCGGGGCGGGCAGGGCTGGGAGCTGAGGCTCCGGCTTCCGTAGGAGGCAGGGAGAGGACTGGGGTTGGCGGCGTGAACACAGCCTGCAAGGGATTAGTGCTCCACAGCCGGCCGGGAGGGAGTCCTGGGAAAAGTCTGGACCTGCCGAAGGCGCAAGAGAATTTTTCGTCCCTCTTTGTTTCCTGGTGCGCGAGGAGAGGGGATTAAGAGCGCTGCTTAAAGGAGTTCCAGAGACAGCTCGAGCTGCGGCTAAAAGCACGGAACGCAGAGACGGGCATGAGATGCTAAGGCTGCTGCTGCCGCCACCAAGAAGCCTGTGTGCGAGCACAGGTCACTATCCACACCCCCCTTCCGGGGAGCCTGTGTAGCCCGCCACTGCCAGGGTCCCGGGATCCAGGGACAACTCCTCCAGGAGAACGCAAGGCACGCCTCAGGCTGGTGCAACGTCATGCCAGCCTCTACCGCCGCAGGCTCGCCCCGCCCACCGTGCCCCTCCCTCTCCCCGGCCTGAGTGAGCCAAAGCCCCCGAATCAGCAGCTCCTTTAACCCCGTCCTGTCTGAGCGAAGAACAGACGCCCTCCTTCGACCTACACGCAGAGGTGGGGCCAAATCCAGAGCTGAGCCCCTGGGAGCTGTGAGAACAAAGAAGAGAAAGGGAAATTTCTCCCAGCAGCCTCAGAAGCAGCGGATTAAAGCTCCACAATCAATTTGATGTACCCCTGCATCTGTGGAATACATGAATAGACAACGAATCATCCCAAATTAAGGAGGTGGACTTTGAGAGCAAGATTTATGATTTTTTTCCCCTTTTCCTTTTTTTGTGAGTGTGTATGTGTATGCTTCTGTGTGAGATTTTGTCTGTATAGCTTTGCTTCCACCATTTGTCCGAGGGTTCTATCTGTCCGTTTTTGGTATTTTTTTAAATTTTTTTCTTAATAATTACATTTTATTTTAATAACTTTATTTTATTTTACTTTATCTTCGTTCTTTCTTTCCTTCCTTCCCTCCTTTAGACAACGAATCATCACAAATTGAAGAGGTGGACTTTGAGAGCAAGATTTATAATATTTTCCCCTTTTCTTTTTTTTGCGAGTGTGTATGTTTATGCTTCTATGTGAGATTTTGTCTGTATAGGGTTGCTTCCACCATTTGTCCTAGGGCTCTATCCGTCTATTTGTTTTTTTCTCTTAATAATTATTTTTTTATTTTAATAACTTTTATATTTTATCTTATTTTATTTTATTTTACTTTATCTTCCTTCTTTCTTTTTTCCTTCCTTCCCTCCTTCCTTCCTTCCTTCCTCCCTCCCTCCCTCCTTCCCTCCCTTTCCTTCTTTCTTTCTTTCCTTCTTTCTTTCTTCCTTCCTACTTCTACTAATACTTCCTTTCTACTTTTTCTTCCTTTTATTCTGAGCCGTGTGGATGAAAGGCTCTTGGTGCTGCAGCCAGGAGTCAGTGCTGTGCCTCTGAGGTGGGAGAGCCAACTTCAGGACACTGGTCCACAAGAGACCTCCCAGCTCCACATAATATAAAATGGCAAAAATCTCCCAGAGATCTCCATCTCAACACCAGCACCCAGCTTCACTCAATGACCAGCAAGCTACCGTGCTGAACATCCTATGCCAAACAACTAGCAAGACAGGAACACAGCCCCACCCATTAGCAGAGAGCTTGCCTTAAATCATAATAAGTCAACAGAAACCCCAAAACACACCACCAGACGTGGACCTGCCCACCAGAAAGACAAGATCCAGCCTCATCCACCAGAACACAGGCACTAGTCCCCTTCACCAGGAAGCCTACACAACTCATTGAACCAACCTTAGCCACTGGGGACAGACAACAAAAACAACGGGAACTACGAACCTGAAGCCTGCAAAAAGGAGACCCCAAACACAGTAAGATAAGCAAAATGAGAAGACAGAAAAACACACAGCAGATGAATGAGCAAGATAAAAATCCACCAGACCTAACAAATGAAGAGGAAATAGACTGTCTACCTGAAAAAAGAATTTAGAATAATGATAGTAAAGATAATCCAAAATCTTGGAAATAGAATAGACAAAATGCAAGAAACATTTAACAAGGACCTAGAAGAAATAAAGATGAAACAAACAATGATGAACAACACAATAAATGAAATGAAAAATACTCTAGATGGGATCAATAGCAGAATAACTGAGGCAGAAGAACGGATAAGTGACCTGGAAGATAAACTAGTGGAAATAACTACTGCAGAGCAGAATAAAGAAAAAAGAATGAAAAGAACTGAGGACAGTCTCAGAGACCTCTGGGACAACATTAAACGCACCAACATTCGAATTATAGGAGTTCCAGAAGAAGAAGAGAAAAAGAAAGGGACTGAGAAAATATTTGAAGAGATTATAGTTGAAAACTTCCCTAATATGGGAAAGGAAACAGTTAATCAAGTCCAGGAAGCACAGAGAGAGCCATACAGGATAAATCCAAGGAGAAACACACCAAGACACATATTAATCAAACTGTCAAAAATTAAATACAAAGAAAACATATTAAAAGCAGCAAGGGAAAAACAACAAATAACACACAAGGGAATCCCCATAAGGTTAACAGCTGATCTTTCAGCAGAAACTCTGCAAGCCAGAAGGGAGTGGCAGGAAATATTTAAAGTGATGAAGGAGAAAAACCTGCAACCAAGATTACTCTACCCAGCAAGGATCTCATTCAGATTTGATGGAGAAATTAAAACCTTTACAGACAAGCAAAAGCTGAGAGAGTTCAGCACTATCAAACCAGCTCTACAACAACTGCTAAAGGAACTTCTCTAGGCAAGAAACACAAGAGAAGGAAAAGACCTACAATAACGAACCCAAAACAATTAAGAAAATGGGAATAGGAACATACATATCGATAATTACCTTAAATGTAAATGGACTAAATGTTCCCACCAAAAGACACAGATTGGCTGAATGGATACAAAAACAAGACCCATATATTTGCTGTCGACAAGAGACCCACTTCAGACCTAGGGACACATACAGACTGAAAGTAAGTGGATGGAAAAAGATATTTCATGCAAATGGAAACCAAAAGAAAGCTGGAGTAGCAATTCTCATATCAGACAAAATAGACTTTAAAATAAAGACTATTAGAAGAGACAAAGAAGGACACTACATAATGATCAAGGGATCAATCCAAGAAGAAGATATAACAATTGGAAATATTTATGCACCCAACATAGGACACCTCAATACATAAGGCAAATACTAACAGCCATAAAGGGGAAATTGACAGTAACACATTCATAGTAGGGGACTTTAACACCCCCTTTCACCAATGGACAGATCATCCAAAATGAAAATAAATAAGGAAACACAAGCTTTAAACGATACATTAAAGAAGATGCACTTAATTGATATTTATAGGACATTGCATCCCAAAACAACAGAATACACATTTTTCTCAAGTGCTCATGGAACATTCTCCAGGATAGATCATATCTTGGGTCACAAATCAAGCCTTAGTAAATTTAAGAAAATAGAAATTGTATCAAGTATCTTTTCTGACCACAACGCTATGAGACTAGATATCAATTACAGGAAAAGATCAGTAAAAAATACAAACACATGGAGGCTAAACAATACACTACTTAATAAAGAAGTGATCACTGAAGAAATCAAAGAGGAAATAAAAAAATACCTAGAAACAAATGACAATGGAGACACGATGACCCAAAACCTATGGGATGCAGCAAAAGCAGTTCTAAGAGGGAAGTTTATAGCAATACAATCCTACCTTAAGAAACAGGAAACATCTCGAATAAACAACCTAACCTTGCACCTAAAGCAATTAGGGAAAGAAGAATAAAAAAACTTAAAGTTAGCAGAAGGAAAGAAATCATAAAAATCAGATCAGAAATAAACAGAAATGAAGGAAACGATAGCAAAGATCAATAAAACTAAAAGGTTGTTCTTTGAGAAGATAAACAAAATTGATAAACCATTAGCCTGGTCAGGGAACTAAGATTCCACAAGTAGTGTGGTGCAGCCAAAAAAAAAAAAGAGGGCCTGAATAGACATTTTTCCAAGAAAGACACACAGAACACAGATGGCGAACAGACACATGAAAAGATGCTCAGCATACTCGTGTGCACTGTTGATGGGAATATAATGTGGTGCAGCCACTATGGAAAAAGTATGGAGGTTCTTCAAAAAATTAAAAATAGAACTACTGTACCATCCAGCAATTCCACATTTGGGTATTTATCCAAAGCAAATGAAAACACTAATTTGAAAAAACATGTACATTTCAACGTTCATTGCAGTATAATTTACAATAGCCAAGATATGGGAGGAACCTTAGTGTGCATCCATAGATGAATGGATATAGAAGATGCGATATATATACACAATGGAATATTAGCCACCAAAAAGAATGAAATATTTTCATTTGAGACATTATGGAGCCACTGGGAGGGTATTATGCTAAGTGAAATAAGTCAGACAGAGAAAGACAAATACTGTTTGATTTTACTTATATGTGGAATCTAAAAGACAAAACAAATGAACAACATATCAGAACACAAGCAGGCTCACAGATTCAGAAAATAAACTGGTGATTGCCAGAAGGGAGGTGGTTGTGGGGTTTGGGAAATAGGTGAAGGGAATTAAGATGTAAAAACTTCCAGTTGTAAAATAAATAAGTCATGGGGATATAAAATACAGCATAGGGAATATAGTCAGTAATACCACTATAACTTTGTATAGTGACAGATTATTACTAGATTTATCATGGGCATCAATTTCTAATGTATATAAATGTTAACCACTATGTCGTACACTTGAAACTAATATAATATTGTACGTCAACTATACTTCAATAAAACATTTTATTTTTAATTTTTAAAGGAGTTTTGCTGCATTTTGTCCAAAGAGGAAAATTTTATTACTATCAAGGCATAATATGTCAATAAATATTAGGTATCAAAATTATGGCCCATCTATCTGATACTTAGCCCTAAGACTGAACCATTTGGTCAGGAGTCAGAAAATAAAGTTTCTGGCCTATCATTTTTTTGCCTCTTCTAGCTCTGAAAGCTCTCAGACCTCTCAGACAGTGAATCAACAACCAAAAAAATTTTTTGAATGACTATTATGAGTAGGTGTAACAGGAAGAACAAAATAACCCAAAGGAGGGACTTCCCTGGTGGCGCAGTGGTTAAGAATTTGCCTGCAAATGCAGGGGACACAGCTTCCATCCCTGGTCCAGGAAGATCCACATGTTGCAGAGCAACTAATCCCGCGTGCCGCAACTGCTGAGCCTGAGCTCTAGAGCCCGCGAGCCACAACTACTGAGCCCACGAGCCGTAGCTACTGAAGCCATGCACCTAGAGTCCATGCTCTGCAACGAGAGGCCACCACAATGAGAAGCCCGCGCACCGCAATGAAGAGTAGCCCCGGGCTTCCCTAGTGGCGCAGTGGGTGGGAGTCCGCCTGCCAATGCAGAGGACACGGGTTTGTGCCCCGGTCCGGGAAGATCCCACATGCCGCGGAGTGGCTAGGCCCATGAGCCATGGCCGCTGAGCCTGCACGTCCGGAGCCTGTGCTCTACAACGGGAGAGGCCACAACAGTGAGAGGCCCGCGTACTGCTAAAAAAAAAAAAAAAAAAAAAAAAAGAGTAGCCCCCACTCGCCACAACTAGAGAAAGCCCGCATGCAGCAACGAAGACCCAATGCAGTCAAAACTAGAATTATTTTTTTCTAATTAAGGAAACCATCACATTTAAAAAAAAAAGAAAAAGAAAAGAAAGAAACCCAAAGGAAGTATTCAGTATGGTACCACTCTCATTAAGAACTTCACAAAAATATCTGGAATTAATTTAACAGTGTCCCAAATCCTCTTTTTCTAGTAACTGCCCCACTCTACTTCTTTTGTTTCTGTACATGTGTTCTGCCTCAATCCATTAATAAATAGATTTTAGTGTTCATTGTTGGATGAGTGAGTGTTAGCATTACGAGAGCATAGGCTCTGGAGCCAGGCAACTTTGAATCCTGGTTCTGCTTCTTACAGCTTTGAAGCCTTGGGCAGTTCACTCAACTTCTCTGAGCCTCAGTTTCCTCACCTATGAAACATAAGTACTAGTAGTATTTACTTTGTAGGGCTGTTGGGGAGATAAAATATAAGCATTCAGAATAGTACTTCGCATAAATGTTTATTATTGTCATAAGAAATATATTCAAACCATGCAAATATGCATACATACATACACGTTATATTTTGTCGTATGTGATGGTTGGGTACAATGAGTACCAAGGCAAAGAGGTAGACAGAAAGAGAATCTTCACTTCACTCTCGATGAGTTAAACTTAGAGCTAGTATAGGTCCTCTGGAGAGAGGTAAAATTGAATGTGTGTTTTATTTAACTTCTAAGTTCTGTTGTTGTTTCATCCTCTTTGCTTCTTTGTTCTTTACTGTTTTACTCTTTGTGGCTCAATTAAATAGATGCCAATATAATCACACAGAGAAATACCAAACAGTGCAACACAGTCATGTAAAAACAATAACAATAAAATTGTAAGGGCAATTTGAACTAAAGCTAGAACTCAAATCTTAAAATCTCCTGTCTGAAATGAAAAGAAACAATTTTCTTTTCTGCAGTTTGTCTGGTCATATTGATAAGGTCCACAGGATAATTCAAATTAAGAAGCAAATGGGACCCTAATACATTCCTTTGATATTTAAGAAAATTAAATTTGGATCACATGTAAACAGATTGACAATTGCTGGACAGAGAGTTGAATAAGTCATCCAATTAATTTAATTCTAATATATGCATATATCTGTAAATTATTTCTTTTGTTTTCAATTGCTAAATGTAAAAATCAGATAGTTATTCTATTTTTCAAGTTAAGAATGGAGAACTGACAATTTGACTGAAAAAAATGTGTAGATTTGACAAAAGGAAGAATTTTAAGATTGTAATTTATGGGGAACAGATGGATTATTTTCTTTTGGAAATTTTAAGGTTAGGATTATTCTCTTGGGATAGGTTATGTACAAAACTCTTTAGAATTAATAAATTTTTTAAAGTATATATATGGACAAAAAAAAAATCCAAACCCTGAAATGAACTGATGCCGTAGCTGTGGGATATTACCCTTATTCTACATGTCTTACTTCACCAATCCATTGCACCTAATTTCTAACCATGTGAGGTAAAGAAGGAGGTGAGTAGGGGAGGGCAGGGCGTCTATGTCAGAGGAAAAAATGATGGTATATTGAAAAGCATATTTTGCCACTTATAGATATAACTACAATTTGTCTACAAGCCATCTCCATCAAAGAGACACATCGATATCACAGCAAGTGTAGAAGGAATGAATATGTAGAAAAACCTGACTATCTCACTTCATATCTTTCTCAGCAATGTTCTATCTTTCATCAGTTAACACTGCCTTAGACAAAGGATGTTCTGTATGAACTGCATATAGATAACAAATCAAATCTTTAATATTTTTTAGCTTTGTTTTTCATAAAAGTTTTTATAGCTTCTGGCCTCATTTACTTTTCAAAAAAAAACAAATGAATTGAATGTGTTATTATAGCTAAGAAATTTAAGTTATCTCACATTTAAGGGATAGGAGAAGGGCCAAACTGAAATCACCTTTCACTTGGTACCTAGGGCAAGTAAAACAGGTGCTAATGAAAAATGATTCACTCAGAGCTGTCATTACTGGCATTGTTAATCTATATCACAAGCCAGTGGGAGGAGAAAGATGTATTAGAAAGTTGATAGTTTTAGAATGACAGTTCAAAAGTGAAAATTTGAGGTACCATAAAATCTGCTAAATAATCAATAGGCTATAAAAAGTTATTTCTTTTATTATTCTGTTAACTATACTCATGTAATGCCAAAGAAAGAAGTTGAAAATAAAATCTAGCTTATCTGCTGGCTTTATTAAACAAATATAACTGATTTTTATCATTGTATAGTTATACCCGAATGATGTCTACACAGTGAGCTATAAAATATAGTCATAACCTAAATAATATCTTTTAAATAACTGAAAAAAGTAAAAAATGAGCATTTATTTCCCCTTATGTATCTCCTCTATGTATCTATATTCCTTTGTCTTAATTCATATATTGATGAATATATCATAGTGAATTTCAAATTTTAATATGGTTTGATCAGTATCAAAGGTTATAATGTAACTGATTAATGTAACATTTTATTAACTGTCTCAGTACAGAGAATTGTTTATGAAATGTGTTTCAAGTCAGGAAGGCATGCATTTCTTAGGTGCATAATTACTCCAAATACAGATTTTATCAGCATAAGAAAACAGTGAAAAGGGATATTGATAATATAGATAAGCCATTTACCACTATATACTAAGTAAATATAACCTGGAAAAAAACTAAAAGTATGTCATGTTCGTTTGACTAAAAGCCCTTAAAATATGTTTATACCTAAAATAGGTTGTATTATATCATTGTATCTCCATTACTACAAACTTTGATAAAAACCTAATTTATAAGGTCAGTCATTTTCATTCTTTGTTTTAATATAAATAGTTCTGAATAGCTTTCCATTCTTAGCACGTAAAAAATAGGAAGTGTTTTTCTATGCAGCAAATGAAATCGTGAGAATATCTTCTCTGCAGCCCCAATTTCAAATCAATAGATTAAGTGCCCACATTGTTTGCACCTAAGTCACAGCGGTCTAAAATGCTTCAGAAATGTTTAGCAGATTGCTTTATAGCAGGATAACACAGTTTGAACCATAGTTTCCTGAATACATCTTGCTGAGAGCTTATCTCATTCAAATGATGAAGGCAGCTGAAGCATGGTATTTGAATCATCGACATTTTGTTCTGATAAAGAGAACTTTAGGAAGCTCTAGTTGTGATAGGCAACAGAGTAAAGCAATTGAAATGTGGATGTTATATTTTACACCATTCAAACTGCTTGTGTATGTGTGTGTGGTGATAAGATACTTTAAAAATAAAATTTCATTCGGTGAGAAGCTTACAGTTAAACGGTAAAAGCATTACACAGATCATGTGAATTGCCAGCATGTAAAAATAAATATGCAAATGACTGCAGTACATACTCTTTTCCAAAATAGCATCTTTAATAGGAAACCCTTCATAAGAAGCCTTATAAAGTGATATATTTTAAAGTCATTTTTATAATGCATAAGTACTTATAACTAACAGTTCTTATTTTTAATTAGAAAATACACATCTCTTCAGCCATACCTGACTAAACTATAGCCATAGGTATGAACACGAAGAATGCGTACATATATACACTTCTATTATAAATTTTAAAAATTCTTATAGATCAAACAAGTTCTTATCAAGTACTTTCTACTCATAATGAGCTTTACATATACTAGATGCTGTGGCGATTACAGAAGTCTGATATATATTAATTTCTTTTTCACTCAAGAAGCTTAAAATCTACTTGGGAAATATAAGAGTGAATATAACACGGTCCTAAGGTGTGTGGCTTACAGATATAACCCCAGCAAGTGGTAGATGCTTCATAAATATTGTCAAATAAATGAATGAATTATATACAAGCTAAACTTTGTTTTTAACTGATTAGAGAATGTAAATTAAATATTTCAGAAAAATTCTATCAATGGGAAGTTTGAGAAGAAGACTTATCTAAATATCCAGCTTGAAATGTACGTTCCAATTATCTATTGCTATGAATATCTATTGCTCCCCCACCCCTAAAACAAATAATTTTATTATGCTCGCAAATTATAAATTCAGAAATTTGGACAGGGCATAGCAGGGATTGTCTCTTCCCATAATGTCTATGGCCTCAAATAAGATGATTCTAACAGCTGGTGGCTTGAACAAATAGGCGCTGGAATAGCTGAGACAAGATTTGTTACCAAAATGCTTTCTTCACTCACCTGTCTGGTGTCTGGGCTGAAATGATTTGAAAGCTGGGCTTAGCTGGGACTATTGACCAGAACACCTACATATAGCCTTTCGGTGAGGCTTTGGCTTCTCGCAGAATCGTGGCTGGGTTCTAAGAAAGCTCAGACTAAGAGGGAGTATTCTAAGAGAGCAAGTGTTTTAACATAGTAACACTTGCTATAAGTGTGAAAGAATTTATGGGTTTTTTTTTTAAACTGATACAATATATATTTACTCTAGTGACTGACTAAAGAATCTGATAGTTACAGGTACAGAGCTTGCATTTTAAAGCCTGAGAAGTAGAACACTTTGCTGATTACAAAAAAATCATTGAGGGGCTTCCCTGGTGGCGCAGTGGTTGAGAGTCCGCCTGCCGATGCAGGGGACACGGGTTCGTGCTCCGGTCCGGGAGGATCCCACATGCCGCAGAGCGGCTGGGCCCGTGAGCCATGGCCGCTGAGCCTGTGCGTCCGGAGCCTGTGCTCCGCAACGGGAGAGGCCACAACAGTGAGAGGCCCGTGTACCGCAAAAAACAAAAACAAAACAAAACAAAACAAAAATCATTGACTAGAACGTCTATGTGATGGATACTGTGAATTGTCCATTAAAATCCAACTTGTTCCTCTTCTTCAGTAAAAGAGTTGTGGCTTGGCCCATGACTAGTTAGAGAGTACACTTCTCAGCCTCGTTTGGGGCTGTGTGGTCAAATTCTTGCATTCTCAAATGGAACGGAAGCAGAAATGATATGTGCTAATTTTGAGCCTGCGCCTTAAAACACAGGACATATCATCCCTCATGAGGCTCTCTTTTCCTTCCTACAAGGTAGACCGTGGAGTTGCTTGACCCAGCTTCAACGATGCAGTTGAGAATAATGCCATGGTGGATGGCAGAGAAGTAGAGCAGAAAGCCCCTGAATCTCTGGATGGCCTCACAGTGCACAGCCAGTCTGATAACTTGGATTTCTTACCTTGTGCAGTCCTTGCGTGTGAGGGAGTAACAAATTTCAGTGTTCTTTAAACCACAGTCTTGTGTCTTTTTGTTAAAAGTTTAGCTTTACTCTAAATCAGAGAGTAGATGCACATTATTCAATAATAGCTGGAATGATGGTAGGGAAAGCCACCTCCCTGGTGTTCACCTCCCAAACCCTTTAAAATGTTTGGTATGACTGATACTACGTTCTTTGTATCCATTAATTTTTTTGGCATTTTGCAGTTTCAGAAGAGTTTTCCTCTAGAGGAAGTGCCAGTAGTAAAACTGTCATGATTTACACAGTTTTTTTCATACTATATTCCTCTTTCATTTTGACAAGGACAGACACATTTTTCATGTACCACAGCAATATTTCACTTGAAAAGTCCAGAAGTTTGTAATTATTTTGGCATGGTAGTAGATCTTAAACTCCGGAAACACAGAAATCACATTCCCATATTCATATGCAGAGAAACTGTACTAATTCAGAATCATCAGAGGTAGCCTTATAGATTAGAACAGCACTTCTCAAAGGGGGTCTGCAAGGTCAAACCTATTTTCATAATAATATTAAGATGTAACTCACCTTTTTCACTTTTATTCTCCCACAGACATAAGGTAGAGTTTTTCAGAGGCTAAGTTCATGGGATGAGGTCATCACTCTGATGGCTAATGAAATGTGAGCTTGTATATTCTTGTGCTTCAAAAACTCTTCAGTTTTAACTTCTAATACAGTAAACATTAGAAGATATAACCCACATAAACGAAAGCTCTTTAGAGTCTTCAATAAGTTTTTTTGGTCAATAGAATTTTAATTTTTAATTATTAAAATGTATTATGGAATACTTTATACATTCCAAAAGAAAAAAAAGTTAACAAAAATCTATATGTTAACCACCAGCTGGTTTGCTGATTGTAGAGTACATTTTACTTAAATTATGTAATACATATGTAATACATGAAACATCTACTTTTTTGCAACAGGCAAATGAATGCCTGCAGACTAAATTTTTTCTCCATTAATTTCTTTTAATTGAGGTATAGTTGATTTACAATGTTATATAAGTTTCAGGTTACAACACAGTGATTCACAATTTTTAAGGTTATATTCCACTTATAGATATTATAAAATATTGTCTATATTCCTTGTACTGTGCAATATATCCTTGTAGTTTATTTTATACATAGTAGTTTGTACCTTTTAATCCCCTGCCCCTATCTGGTCCCTCCCCCTTCCCTCTCCCCACTGTAACCACTAGTTTGTTCTCTATATCTGTGAGTCTGTTTCTTTTTTGTTATACTCACTAGTTTGTTTTATATTTTAGATTCCACATATAAGTGATATCATACAGTATTTGTCTTTATCTGTCTGACTTATTTCACTTAGCATAATACCCTCCGAGTTCATCCATGTTGTTGCAAGTGTCAAAATTTCATTCTTCTTTATGGCTGAGTAGTATTCCACTCTGTGTGTGTGTGTGTGTGTGTGTGTGTGTGTGTGTGTGTGTGTACACATTACTTCTTTTTTATTCATTCACTTGTTGATGGACACTTAGGTTGCTTCCATATTAGGTTGCTATGAACATTGGGGTGCATATATCTTTTCTAATTAATGTTCATTTTCTTCAGATAGACACCCAGGAGTGGGATTGCTGGATCATATGGTAGTTCTATTTTTAGTTTTTTGAGGAACCTCCATACTGTTGTCCATAGTGGCTGCACCAATTTACATTCCCACCAACAGTGCACAAGGGTTCCCTTTTCTCCACAACCTTGCCAATATTTGTTATTTGTGGTGTTCAATAATTCTTAAGAGTATGAAGGGATCCTGAGGGTTAGAACAAAAAGTTTAACTTCTCAATGGTGGTTAAAACATTTGTTTTCCATTACTTCAAATACATAAAATTCAAAATGTTACCATTCATTTGATGTCATGTACCGAGCTAGGAAAATGGTATTTTCTGGTATCCTTTTCAGGAGGACATTGCATATTCGGGGGAGAAATTTCCAAACAATCTTGTTTGGTATAACAGTTGAGAATCAGAAGGACCATGAGTATGGTCAAACTCTAAAAGCCTGGGAAAGGAGCAGGATTTGCTTGTTAATCTGTTGAGGGTGGAAAAAGAGAGGTAGACCCAGCGTCAGGGGGAAAGTCATCATATCCTATAGTGTGACCCCTCTTAAATCTTTGGTACGAGGTTAATGAATTAATAAATGCTTGAAAACAGCTTGTATTGGGGATAACTTGTCATGGGTTGAGCTTTAGGTCCATGTAAATATAGGCAGAAACAAGGGCCATGGACAGTAGGGAGTGGTTATGGGAGTGTTTGTGGAGGGACAGAGAAACAGGAAAGCATGTGTAAATAACATGTCAGAGTCCCCAAAACTGGATTGGGAGAAACAGAGTCTCTTGACTTTAGAGGCTATGAAACTGGGCATTCACGGTAAGCTTACCTAGCAGACAGTTATCCTAAAATATTTCTGCAATACATACATAAACACACCTACATACATAATATCTATGCATAAGAGATACTATACTAGGCCCTATAGACACATGGACACTCTTTAGGTGGGCTTAAGTCTAGCAGGAGAAAAATATTGTGTACAATGACTTGACAAAGAAGAAATTTAAGTGCCCAAATAGATGTATCAATGAAGTGCTGTGGGGAGGTTCATATTAGGTTTAATATATACTTGTTTATAATTTGTATATTTGCTGAATATATATTGTCAGAATGAATATATATATATATTGAATATATATATTGTCAGAATCTTTTGGGAATAATAAGTAGACTGGATAGAAAATGAGTCATTGGAAGAGGAGACAGCAGTATTTAACTTTTATTGCTTGTCCTACCCACTTCTACCCTATAGCCAGAATGGTGGTGTCATTCGTTCTCTGATGGTTCTCACCTTGGCTTGATGTCTTAACGTCTGCTTTAGAGTGTGTGTGTGTGGGGGGGCACATACACACAGTAGCTTTAGCAAAAAGAAAGACTTATTAGGGGAACACAGGAGACTCCCAAAACACGAGAATAGAGTAGCTGAACTTCCCAGAAGACTGGAGCAAGCAAATGGTAAGACACTGGGAACTAATTCACGTACATTTCTTCCACTGTCCTGGTGCCACAAAGTCTCTCACCTCTGCTTCTCTTTCCACATCACCAGATTCTCCTGTCTTTTAAATCTCTTGGCTTCTCTCCATTTCCAATGCCATGACCCCAGTCTAAACTACTATTCATTATTTAATCCTAATTTTTCTCCCCCAGTCTACGCTTGCCCATTTCTAATCTTGTTGTCACCATAGCCAGAGTGATTTGTTAAAAAATGGAAAATTTATTCAATGGTTTTCCATTGCTCCTAGGATAAACATCAAAATCTTAAACATGGTGTGGAACTGGATTACTATTCACCTACATTCAGTGCCCATCGTTGTGGTGTCCCTCTCTGTAGGAAGATTATACAACCCTGCCCCTTGTTGCTTTCAGGCACAGCAAAAGTTTGGCTGATGAAATGTGAAAGAAATATGACCAAACACTTTAAGAACCAGTGGGTGATTTACCACTTTTCTTCTCCTTCTGACATGACAATGGCAATACTCCAGATAAAGACTGCACTGTTAGCCTGAGTCCAGAGTGAAGACGGCATGGAGCAGAACCTTGGTGGCCATGTAGCATGAAAGATAAATAAACCTTATTGTTGGCCACTGAGAATTTTTGGAATCATTTGTTACTCAACATAACCTAGCCCATCTTAACTGATACACATGATCTATAAGCTCCTGCTTATTGCTTTGTTTCTTTGCTATAGTTCCACTGGTCTTTCAGTACTTAATTAAGATGCTCCCTCCCCTTCTAGAACATTTATCTAAGTTATTCTTTCTCTTTGGAAAGTTCTTTACACCTTTTTTGTCCAGTTAACATATACAAGTGAGATCTCAGCATAAGTGTGAAGTACTTAGGAAAGAATTGCCTGACCTGTGTTTAAAGTACCCTGAATTCACTTTCTTTGTCATTACGTCTCTTTAACTAACCATAAGCCCCATCAAGACAAAGGCCAGTTATGCCTCAATAACCATTATATTCCCAGTGACAGGGAGGAAGGACTTCGTTTCTCTTTCCAAAAACAGCTTTTTCTGCATGTTTGGACACATGGCAAAAAATAGCCATTCTAGCCCTACAACCATAACCCTCCCACCATTGCTGGTCTAGGGCCACCAACTGACCAACATTTCAATATTCTATTTTCAAATTCTTGGGGAGGTAATCTGGTTAGCTAAACTTGGACATGTTCTATCATGGCCCACCCATAATTTGCTGAAAGATCTAGATTAAGCCAAATCAACATGGCTACAGAGACTTCTTTTCTGGTGGCAGAGGTAATTCTCAGAGAAGTGAATGTGGGCTGAGCAGACACCTCCAAAAGTATCTGCTATGGTCGCTACAACTTAACTCTACTGTGTTCTCAACTTTAAGAATCTTGTTCTCAAAATTATCTTCGTAGAGCTTGCAAGGGAACATCCCTGCAAGGGGTTTCCTAAGGAAGAAAAAGGTGGTGACCAAGTAGTTCTGACTGTCTCTCTGAGTTTGCCTCTCCTTTGGGAGTCTCTTAGTTTGATTACCACTGCTATTTTACTTTTATCCCTTGGGAGTAGGGAGTTACTTTTTTTTTTCTTCCCGCTAACTTGCAAAAACAACAATAACAGGGGCTTCCCTGGTGGCGCAGTGGTTAAGAATCCGCCTGCCAATGCAGGGGACCCGGGTTCGAGCCCTGGTCCGGGAAGATCCCACATGCCGCAGAGAAACTAAGCCCATGCACCACAACTACTGAGCCTGTGCTCTAGAGCCCGTGAGACACAACTACTGAGCCCATGTGCCATGAATACTGAAGCCCGCGTGCCTAGAGCCCGTGCTCCGCAACAAGAGAAGCCACCGCAATGAGAAGCCCATGCACCGCAACGAAGAGTAGCCCCTGCTCGCTGCAACTAGAGAAAGCCCACGCGCAGCAACAAAGACGCAGTGCAGCCAAAAATAAAAAAAGTAATAATAACAAACAAATCACTATTTCTACATGTTTGGTCATCTCTACTTCTTAAAGACCTTTAAAATATCTATGAAAAATTTTAAAAGCTACCTGCAAAATTAGTGACACAATTCAGATTTTTTTTATGTCTTTAATTTCTTACATGGAAATTAGTAAAATTAAAAAAATTCCTCTTTTTCATTGTTAATATAAATTAGAACATAACTTGAGGTGAACTATATTTAGGATTCCTCAAAAACATCTGCAAGTAGGGACTGAATATAGCTCATCTGAATCAACATGATATACGTTTCCATTAAAACTTTTTCAAGTATGCTTCATTTTGATAAATATATTCCATGTCCTATTATTTGTTCTTTTCCCCCACTTACCACCCCCCACCCCCTGAACATAAACTGTGATCTGGGTAGTAGTTTTCAGCTTAAGCTAATTTACTGTTTAAACCATCACATTTTCCAGATTCTCAAGCAGTTTTATATTGTCTTGGCTCCCTTTTGTATTGTACCACTTTCCCCAACATAACTAATCTCATAAA
Organism: Tursiops truncatus; assembly: GCF_011762595.2. Classification (NCBI taxonomy): domain Eukaryota; kingdom Metazoa; phylum Chordata; class Mammalia; order Artiodactyla; family Delphinidae; genus Tursiops; species Tursiops truncatus. Next base: position 106,053,541 of record NC_047034.1, on the reverse strand, counting down.
TAATTCCTATAATTTAAAAAACTTTTTATGCTGGTTGCTTACATTTACACGTGATATATAAAATTAAAATTACTATTAATACTTGATTTAGCACTAGAAATATGTAAAGTTTGAAATCTTTTTCTATGGTAAAAAATTTGAGAGACTATAATGCTTTGAGTTCATTTTTTAATCTATTTTAAAGTACTTATAGCAGCATGGATTAAGTTTAAAGAAGCACAGGATTGGCAATTAGGAGATTTAGATTCCAGTTTCCATCTCTGCCACTAAGGGTAATAATGTTCCCATGCTCCTTATAGTTAAGTAAATTATGGCTTATTTTTCTTCTACGTATAGTAAGTGTCGGACTCAACATTTTAAGTCTCTTCTACCTTTAAAATACCATGGTACTAAAAGGTGAACATCTTTCTTTTATATCTACATTTATTTTTAAAAAGAATGCTCATTCACTATATTTCTAACTCCTTACATAGGTACTTTTAAATTACATCATTATTAAGCACCTACTATGTGTGCCAGCTATCTCAAATCCATTCTGGAGTAAGGCAAAAGAAAAATAAGCAAAATATATCTGCATGCATTTAATGCCACTGAATTGTATACTTAAAATTGTTAAAATGGTAAATTTTATGTAATGTATTTTTAGTACACACAAAATATGTATATCTATCTATCATCTATCTGAATGCAGTGGTCCCCTAACGTTTTGTGACTATCATTTAAAATTGCACTATAGTTGTTTGGACACAAGTCTGTTTCTCCAAAGGACTCAATCACTCCAGGGACAAGGACTCTTTCTTAATCCTAGCTGTAGCTCCAGGGTCTAGAACACTGTCTGGCTCTTACCAGGGAGGGCATTTTTATCCTGGTTTTTCCAAGTGTTGTTGTAGCATATGTTTTAATTATCATTTTCAACCAAGGCTATGTATTAAACATATAAACAGTTTTTAAACTTTTGAAAGAGTCACCAGAAAAATTCTCTATCACATGAATTGGAGTTCAGAAAATGTGATCACAGAACTCTAGACAAGTGTTTGTCAAATAAATGCATTAGACTTTAGAAGGTAAAAAGATAAACTTAAGTCCTAGCATCAGCCCAACAGATCTTACATGCAGCTTAAGAGGTTCATGATAGCATACTTAAGAAGTATGCCTACTAAGCCATTCTTCAAGTAGCTATCTAACTAAACTATCCGTATCACTTTCCCTAAGTAGTTTTTAACAAAGCCATGGCATCTCAGCCTCAAATAATCAAAAGTTAAGCAGGTGCCTAGAATATGCATTCATTCCTCAGACAAAAGCTACGGGATGGAGATTTTGTTGACATTCCTGAATATTATAGTGTCATTTCTTAAACCCCCAATTTAAGACTACTTAGCTACATGTTACTAATAGGTTAACCTGGATGTTTACTACAACAGGGAAAGTTGGCTTTTTCCCATTCATGGGGCTAATCCCGCCCCACCGCCTTCACTTTAAATTCAGTTAAAACAATTCAAGAAGCCAACTAATTAAATTCTAAACTCAAAAGCCCAAACCACAGTAGTGCAGCGCTTGGGAAAAGGTATCTTTAAAAAACTGTGCATTAGGGCTTCCCTAGCGGCGCAGTGGTTGAGAGTCCGCCTGCCGATGCCGGCGACGCGGATTCGTGCCCCGGTCCGGGAAGATCCCACATGCCGCGGAGCGGCTGGGCCCGTGAGCCATGGCCGCTGAGCCTGTGCGTCCGGAGCCTGTGCTCCGCAACGGGAGAGGCCACAACAGAGAGAGGCCCGCGTACCGCAAGAAAACAAAAACAAAAACAAAACAAAACAAAAAACTGCATTGAGTTGCCAGAGGTCGAGAGCCGCTAACATTTCTTGAAAAGTACAGACCACACCCCACTTTCGCCAGCTGTGCACCTTACTGGTCGCAGAGGCGCGCAGAGGGTGGGTGCGAGCAAAAGGCAAGATTAATAGCTTGGGCTGGGGAATATTCTACCAGGTTTGAGTCCCGAAACTCTTTGGGTTCTGGAGGTTAGAAAAGGGTCCGTTTACGTTAGGTCTAAACTGTGGCAAGCAAAGAGAAAAGGACCTGGGGAAAAAAACAAAAAGAAGCGAGTAGTTTCCCGATTTCCAGCGTTCACAGCGGGGCAGTTAAACAAGCAGGAAAGCGGGCGTGTGTTTTCTTCTTCCTCTTCCCGCTTCCCAGGAGACACGAGCCCAGCCCGCTCCCCCCGCTTTTCACCCTGGCTGGGTCCAATGGCAGTCCCCGCCGCGGAGCCTAGTCGGAAGCCGCCCCGCCCCGCTCCCGCCCTCTGGGTCCCCCTCCGCCCCACCTCCTTCGCCCGGCGGGAGGCGGCGGCCGCGGCCGTCACGTGCCCTGGCAGCCGCCAAGTGAGGCCGCTTTTGCGACGCGGTGACAGCCAAATGGTGCGACAGGAGGAGTTGCCGCCGCGGCCGCACAGCCCCGCACCGAGAGGTTCGAGGCGGCTCCTGGCGTCGCCCTGAGGCAGCGACTGAGCAAGAGAGTCCAGCACGGGCGGGCGGCGGCGAGGGGGAGCCCGCTACGAGTGTCCCGGCTCCCCGCCGCTCTCCAAGGACCGGGCGAAATAAGCCGCGCCTCCAGCAGGGGCTGCGCCTCCATGAATCCCTAGGTTTTTTTCTTTCTCTCCCCGCTCCTCACCCCCCACCCCGGATCCCGTCCCGCCTTCTCCCTTCGCCCGCCAGCAGCGGCCGCGTCCAGGTGTGGAGTCCAGAGCGGAAAGCAATGGCGTCCAACCCCGAACGGGGGGAGATTCTGCTCACGGAGCTGCAGGTAAGGGCCGCGGCCCGTGCACGAGGCGCTGGCGGAGCAGAGGGAGAGAGTCTGGCGCGGGGTAGGGGGCCTAGGGGAGCCGTGCGGCCGCCGCGCCCCTAGCCCGCTAAGTGAGGAAACTCGGGGATGTCACTCGGGAGCCGCTTCCTTCTGGAGCCAGAGCCTCTGCCCCCGCCGGAGCCGTGGCCTGCCACCAACTTAATTTGACTCTGCCTACCAGAGGGACCCCATCCTGCGGCCGGCGTCTGCTCTCACCCGGTCTTCGGGGCGGCCAGTTCGCCTCCCCCTCTCTTGTGTCAGAGCCGCCCGCGGACACCCCTGGCGCCCCCTACCTCCTGCGGGCCGGGCCCCGCCCCGCCTTTCCCTCGAACACCGCTCCTTAAACTCCTTTGAATGACTCCCAAGCTGTTTTCTTGTCCCTCCTCTTCCCCTCCGACTCTGCACAAAGAGCGCCCCCATAACTTCCAGTCCCCAGACAAGTTTTTTTTTTTTTTTAAAGAAAAAACAAAAATAAAGTGTCTCACCCAATGCTGGCTTCACTTCACCAACCCTCTTTAGGTGGCTAGATTTCTTTCTTTTATTTTGAGGGCTAACCCATTTATTTCTTTTTTACCAAGTGATAGTTACATGGTCCCCTTCTCAGCTACTCCCGGCTCAGATCCGGAAGCTCAGATGCTGATGCTTTTCAGGCTTTCATTTTCCCTCCTGTTTGAATACCAAAAAAAGAACTACAGAAGTTGTTTACAAACGGCAAAGCAGTCGACTAAGGGAAAATGTTGGGCACCACATGCTTGCAGAAGATGTGAACAAAATAGATCCCTTAATTAAAGTCCACGTTGATTAGCAATATTATTCTTCCCATTTTCCAGCTAAATATTTGATGATGTAGGCACGATATTGGTGTTTAGGTCTCTTTGATGTGCAGGGTACGTGCGCTACCTTGTTGGGTTTATTTTTCTTTACTTTGGAGTGTCCCAGAGATGTTTACATCTGGATTAAAGTTTCATGCTTGTTCTTTGACTTAAACTTATTTTGGTTTGTTTAAATATAGTCGTCTTTTAGCTACTCGAAGATTGAGATGGGAGTTAAAAGAAAAAAAAATAGCCTACTTACATTCGTTTTTGTGTGTTGGGCAGTTAATTTTTTTTGAGAAGGCTGAATCTAGACACTCTGAAGGGTTCATTCTGATGATTTCAAAATTCAGTTGCTTCTAAGTTTTTTGCTGTTTAAATGTATTTTCGATAAATTCCTATATTAGCTTGGTTTATTGTGCAGTTAGATATAAGCTTGAAGGCATATAATACTCGATATTTCCTCCATAAAAATAGATTTCAACAAGGTATATCAATGCACTTTTGCAAATTTGGAATCCTTTGGAAATGCAAGGCTGAATTTCATATTATTGAACATGTTGCTATATAGTGTTTTAATTACTCTTAGTCTTTTCTAAGGAAGTCTTCCAGCATACCAGTTAGCTAAATGAATGGAATTTATTGTTTTATTACTTTACGTGAGCTTTTGAAAAGAAGTTTGAGGCACATCAGAAATGCTTTCCATTGCCTAGTCTTGAAATTTGAAAAGCATATTTTACTTCTGACTGAAAAAAAGCCATGAAAATAACAGAATTTTTCCTTGAGTGGAGTGGCTTCAGAATCATAAAGTATTTGGCATCCTTATTTGTATTTTATAGAAAGTTGATGTAAAAAACTCTTATTTTGGTACTGAATGTGAAAATATATTTTCATGTATATTGAAATATAACATTTAGGGACTTTTAATAAAACCATTTTTTACAATAACAAAGAAGCAAGTCAAATAAATAGGAATATTTAAATACGAGTATTTTAAAAATGGGACCAGACTAGGGGAACGTCCAATCTAAAGTTAGACTTTTAAATAAACTAAAATGTAACTCCCTCCAGTAAAAGAATAGTTTTTAATAAGTGTTACATTTTAGGTTGTCATGTATATCCAGGACATTTTTCTTCGTGTATTTGACTCCCAATTCTAATAAAAGTTATTGCATTTGGACTTTATCATGTTTATTAAAATAATTGAAAATATTATTTATATCAGCACTCAAAGATGAACCATGATAAAATTTGCTTCACCAAGTATATGCATCTGTTCAAACATTTTATTATTTCATTGGGTCATGAAACTAGAATATAGTAACCAAATATTTATCAAACTTGTTTGGAGAACCAGTTTTTAAAAACCTTCTAAGTTGTTTGAATTTATTTAAATTGAAAAGTTGTTTAATGTGAGGTTCTTAATGCTTTTCTGCCATACAGATTTTAAGTAATTAAATAATAATTTGTGTAGCAAGTTTTTAAATTGTTTAGTTGAAATTGTTACTTTGCCATATCTTTTCTCACTCTGAAAGTTACATGTTACAACTTCTTTTAATGAAATTTATACTTTATTTAGAAACATTGTACATCCAACATGTAAAAAATTATTTTTCGAATTATATGGCAGAATTTGAAATACTTTACTTGACGTGGAATTGGCTTATTAATAAGTTTTGATTGTGGAAAGACAAAGAAATCTGAAAATCTGAAAATCTTGTTAATTGTAATATTTCTATATAATGTAATGTTTCTAACTCTTGTTAGTAATTTAAGAGACATTCAACAAGGAATCATTAATAAAGTATATACAAACTTTGAAGGCTAGAGGCTTCAATGTGTAAGGAAGAATATTTGCTGTGGTAAAAATAAAAATAGGCTGTTAAAAAACATAAACTTAGTTGGCAATTTCTAATTTTTATCTCTTGTAATTAACTTGTTATGTCAAGTTCTCTTGTTTTTTATTTGAAGTGTAGTGGGAAGATGAGTGTGATACTTTCATGAGGCCAAAGAAATTAAAGTTTATTTTCAAGGAAACTGAGTTAATAATGAAAACTATATAAAGAATCTCAAAATGAAAATGTTGGCTACAACAATAATTTTGTAGAGTGTAGACCCAGATATCGAGTAGCATACTTATAAAGTTACCTTGTTGATTATCGGATATTCATCTTCATCAAAATAGCTAATAAAGTGTTGGGAATCTTGAATTCCATTCTCAGCAGAATTTATTTAGGTAGAGGTGACTTGCTCAAGTGGAAGGTTGAGGTAGCTGGTCTTAAGTTACAGGGATTCATTTCAAGAAACCTTTATTGAGTAGCTACCAAAGGTATATTGGAGGGCATAAAGATGACAGGATATGGCTTTTACTTTCTAGAGGAGAGTACAAATAACGTTTATTGATTATCTGCTGTATGATAGACATTGTACTTGGTACCCTGTGTACCTTATGTAATCTTTAAAACAATCCAGTAAAGTGAGTGTTGTTATTTCCATTTTACAGATCAGGAAACTAAGTTCAGGAATAAAGTCAGTCATTCATGTTCACAATGTTAAGTCTGAGTTTGAATTTGGATTTATATCTTTTCCACTACACCATTTTGTAATATGTGGACCCATAAATGTTTTGCATTCCAATATTGTAAATGTGTGAACTTTCTAAAAATTGGCCCCAAATGTAGTTAACCAGAGTTAACTTTAATATAAACTTTATACTACTTGTTAGGTTCCTCTCGAACAAGGAAAAGTGATTTCCACATTTTATTTGGTAGTCTATAATTTTTGTTTGTTTGTTTGTTTTTGTTTTTTTGCGGTACGCGGGCCTCTCTCTGTTGTGGCCTCTCCCGTTGCGGAGCACAGGCCCCGGATGCGCAGGCTCAGCGGCCATGGCTCACGGGCCCAGCCGCTCCGCGGCATGTGGGATCTTCTCGGACCAGGGCACGAACCTGTGTCCTCTGCATCGGCAGGCGGACTCTCAATCTCTGCGCCACCAGGGAAGCCCCGGTAGTCTATAATTTAACAGTGCTTTATTATTGCAAATAAGGTATAACATTCTACAAAGAATAACAGTACAATAACATTTTTGCAGGTTTTCTTCATTTAACAATTAATGTTCCTGATGAAAGTTGTCAGATGTTCACCCAAAACCTACCAAAAGATTTCACGTTTCTCTGTAGACTGTCCGTAAAATAAACTTTGCTTTAAAATTTTAAGCTATGTAACCAAGCTGTGTGTTTGGCACTGAGTAGGTACACAGTACATTGATGAGAAGGCTCCATTTGTTACCTAGGATGAGAAATGTCTTGACTGTTGAAAGTTGACTATGATCATTGACTTAAGAAATTACTTAGTTTTCTTTATTTTACATTTCTAATCCCTTGTCCCAAAAATATTCCCTTAAAAAGTTCAAAAGGGATTTCTGCACTAGTTATGTTATATCTACATACAGCACCCTCTTATTTTACACATTTGATGGGAAATTAGGAGGTGACATCTAATTTTGCAGTGATACTGGAACGTAGAAGGTGTCTGTGTTGGGAGGATTAAGACTAGCATGAGTTGGGGGAATGTAGCATGAGAAAGTAGGTAGATGGTTAAGACACATTTTACAGTTTATTTTCAAATTATCAATGTAATACAAGTGTATTCTAGAAAATCTGGAAAATGCAGAAAAGCATCAAAGTAAATAGAAAGTGCTAATAGTTCTATCAGAGTAGTTGACAAGCTTTTCCAACTTATAAGTCCCATGGCATTTGAGTCCATTTCCTCTTTTTCCTCCCTTTTTTAAAAAAATTGAGATATATTTGACATACAATGTGTGATTTTAAGGTATATGACATACTGATTTGATATTTTTCCTCCCTTCTGTATCCTATTTTACTTATTAGAATTGTAAAGAGAAATGAGGTTTATAGAGTTTTAAGATAGAAATAGCTGTAGGTAAAAAAAAAATTGCCACTAGTTCTAGATAAGTGGATCAAAGTAGCTTTATTGACTTTTTTATCTCAAAATATTTTTATTTTGAGTAAATCTTTGTGCTGAAACTGGTATTATAAAATGATGGCTCTAAAATGATCATGTTTTTCGATCATCTCTAATTAGTTAATAGAGAGATGAATATCACTTAAAATAATGTTACTTCCAGAAACATATATGATATTTGAACAGAGTAGTTAATTTTACATCATTTTCTAGTACTGTGTACTCTGTTGAACAATTGTCAAATGTCTACTCTATTTCAAAAACCAATTTTACTCTCATCAGAGTATGACAGAAATCATGTAACATTTAATACGAATAACTTTTGGTATGCAGCAGAGTTCAAACTTGGCAACAAAGAAAGTCAAAACTAGTTAAAAGCTTTAAAAAGATACTTAAAATCTTGACTGAGAAAAACATACTAATGAAAAAGTAAACTTCTGATATCTTAGAAAAGCAGAAATAGAGAACATTTATTTTGATACATGTCTAGTTTCTCTTAATTTTATTTAATGAAATCTTATTTGAAACTAGCTCTGTTGTCACATTCAGTTTTTCACAATCTCAGAAAAATTAAATTTGTGTAATATTATATACATAAATATTGTCTGTTAAAAATGAAGAACAGGAAAGCCTGGGAGGAGTGTATTTGATGATAAATACCTTAGATTTGAAGGTAACTGTTGGTGTCATGTTATAGAGATGAACTGATAGACAAGAATTACATAATATATACTGTTATTAGGATATATCTATTTTAGGAACTTGGCAATGTTTACTTTTTCTAATTGGTTGAAGCTTTACTGCCCTGGCTTACAAACATCATAATTTATTGGAAAGTTGTCATTACAGAATTTAGAATTTATTTTAGATTATAGAAAATATACTTACCACCCAATATGTATGCTAAATATCATATATTTTAGAATTAATCATATTGTTTTCCCTTTCCTATAGTTGTTTCCTTAGAGAGTCTCTAAGGAGGTGCTTTTTTTGTCCGTTTCAGAATTTTCATTGAATAAATTTCATTAAATTTTCAGATTTTTTTTCCCATTTATTGAACCTTAGGTACACTGGTTTGGATTAATCATTATCCATCCATATATCATTGTAATAAACACCCATGAACCAGCACTCACTCCCCAACTCCCCCTAAAAGCTAGGAACTTAACCTATACATGGTTTTTCTTCATTCCATCCCCCTACCTCCACCTTCTTGTCATCCAAAGTAACCATCATCCTGAGTCCTGTGTTCATTCTCTTTTTTTAGTTTTGTTGGATATACAATTCTAAAAGTTATATCTTTTATTTTAGTTGTTTTTATATAATTGTGTTCAATATAATCTCTCTAAACTTGATTTTTCACTTATTATTGCTGATTTAACCATATTATTGTATGTTGCTGTAATCACTCATTTTAATTGCTGTGTGATATTTCAATGAGTAAAATATTCAACTCTCCCCTTATTGGATATTTGGATATTTATCCACTGACTTTTCCTTGTTGGGCCTTTATTTATTTTCTGGTGTTTGTAATTGTGAACGATGATACTATGGATGTTCTGTGCATTCTTTCTTATTGCATATATGTAAGAGTTTCTATTAATTATATACCCAGATGTAGAATTGTTGCCTCACAGGGTAATGCCCAGCTTGCAGTGTGGTTGTGCCAATTTATAGTCATGTCAGCAGGTAAGAAACAAAAGATCCCTTGGTCATCCATCCTTTCTGACATTTGCTGTTGTCTTTTAATTTTAACAAATCGGAAGAGTGTAAAATGCGATCTCATCGAATGGTCTTGATTTGCATTTTCCTGATCATCACTGATGTAGAATATTTTTTTTTTAATGTTTACTGGCCTTTTATGTTTCCTCTTCAGTGAAATTTCTGTTCATGAGTCTTGCCTATTTTTCTGTGTTTTTTAAATTGATTTATAAGAGTTCTTTATATTCCTCATATAAATCCTTTGTGTGTATTGTGAATGTCTTATCTCAGTTTGTAACTTGTCTTTTCACTTTCTTTTGCGGGTTTGTGGGAGGGACAGTTTTAAGTGTTTTACCTTTTTGGCAAATATTGAAAATCATTTACATCATTGTGATCAGCAAGCCTGCACTTAATATCTAGTCTAGGTTTGGTATAGAAAGGGTAAAGTTATACAGTTTATGACTCATGGATTTACAAAGTTTCCACAGGAATAACTATAGGAAGTTGTATAAAATATTGTTTAACACATACTAGGCACTCAAATGTTATTTGACTCAAAGGGTAAATTTAGAAATAAATAGTGTAAATTATATATGTAAATAGTTCATCAGTTGCTTATTTTCCCATTCCATATCTTTTCAGTGCAAATTTATTACTATTACTAATTATTAACATTCTTTCATTTGAAGGACAATATATTCCAAGTCTAGAATTATGTGAATTGGTCATTCAGTCATATGCATAGCTTGTCAATAAAGTGCTGTAGCTGATCAGATTTAATACTGGATATAAAATAGAAAATAATCATCTCTTGCAGAATTTACTGGTATTTACAAACCTGGAATCCTAAATGCAGTTCTTGCCATTGCTGTGCTATCTGTTGATGAAAAAAAAAACTAAATTTAGTATTTGTTAAATTTATTGATGGTATGCCTAAAAAACTTTTGACTAATTGGACACTCCTTAAAATTCCACTGAGAAAAATGTATTTGTTGAATATATAAATATATCATATAATCAAGAAGACTTTTACTTAAGGTACATTTTTAATAAATAAGTGAATTTAGTCATTCGTCATGTAGCATTTTGATCCATTGACAAATTAGCCTACTTCTCATTTTGCAGCTCCTGTGATTGAATATATCATCCAATATGGCAGTTAATTGTTAAATTATATGTGTGTCTCCCACTTTCAGGACAGGAACTAGGTCTTACTCAGTTTTATGCCCCTAGCACCTGACATATGGCTTTCACTTGATATATGCTTGAATAAATAATGCTTAATAAATAAATGACTGATTTCTGTGACTAATTCTATGACCCGTTTACTACATCTGACTTTTCTGTATTTCTGAAGGTGATCATTCTTTTGTTGCCCGTGTTAGAAAGATCTGCTGGTCACTATCATTTGACTGCAGTCTCAGCCTCTTCAGTTGATTCTTCTATTTATGTAAATTGAATTCATTCATTGCTTTGCCACTGCCCAAGTTTGGGCTCTCATTATCATTTGGATGATTACAGTATCTTGATATTCCACCTCTACTTCTTCAGTCTCATTCTGTTTTTGTTTAGACTATGTACAGCTGCTAGATTCAGAAGTTGTCTGCAGCATTCAGTGACTCCTGACTGCTTGTGAGATACAGTCCTAATTCCTTAGCTCAGAGCTGAAAGCTGTCATTGCCGTGGCCCCAGAATACCTTTTTTTCTTTTTAATTTATTTTTGACGCAGGTGCAAAGGCAATCCTGTGGAGGATTTTCTTTCTTTCTTTCGTTTTTCTTTTAATTAATTTATTTATTTTTGGCTGCATTGGGTCTTCATTGCTGCTCGCGGGCTTTCTCTAGTTGCGGCGAGCAGGGGCTGCTCCCCGTTGATTCTCATTGCAGTGGCTTCTCGTTGCGGAGCGTGGGCTCTAGGCACACGGGCTTCAGTAGTTGTAGCATGCAGGCTCAGTGGTTGTGGCTTGCGGGCTTAGTTGCTCCACGGCATGTGGGATCTTCCCAGACCAGGGCTTGAACCCATGTCCTCTGCATTGGCAGGTGATTCTTAACCACTGTGCCACCAGGGAAGCCCCCCAAAATACTTTTTTTTTTTTTTTTTGTGGTACGTGGGCCTCTCACCGCTGTGGCCTCTCCTGTTGCGGAGCACAGGCTCTGGACGCGCAGGCCCAGTGGCCATGGCTCACGGGCCTAGCCGCTTCGCGGCATGTGGGATCCTCCCGGACCGGGGCGCGAACCCATGTCCCCTGCATCGGCAGGCGGACTCTCAACCACTGCGCCACCAGGGAAGCCCCCCAAAATACCTTTTAATTCTTAACTCTTTTCATGCAAACAGCCTGTGTTTTAGGCATACCATGATTAGTGATTTTTCCTCACCTATATTCTGTCTGTATTTTATTGTTTTATGTTTTTCAACTGGAATGTTTCTTTAGGGCCTAGTTTAGATTTGCTTTTTAATTTTTTTTCTTATTTTCCCCTAGTCATGTATAATGTCTCCTCAAAATTTACGTAGGATATTTTCTATCTCATGACTTTTACCATACATTGTATTGCACCATAGTTGTTTGCATCCTACCTCATTTTCTCTGCTGTGTTGAATGCTTAAAATCTTTGACAAAAAAGAACTATATGTCCCGTCTTCACCTTTACGCCTTTAGTCCTTAGCAGAGCAACTTATAAATAGTAGCTACTTGTTAGTGTCTGTTGAATAAATAACAGGCTCATGTCCAAAAGTCCCCAGATTTTAAGTTTATTACCTAAAACTTTTTTCTTGCTTTTGTTATGGTCTTTTTGAGGGAGCAGAACTGCATTGTGTCGTTTTTCTTTGGGTAGGGCCACTTGACATGTACATGATTTTAAGTTTATTACCTTTAGTCGTAATAATTTAGTTCCTCATCTCAGACCGAGAATTTTCTACTGACAGAAGGAACAAAGTCTAGATACAACTGAAGCAAGTAATAATTAATTTATATTGATGTTATTTCACTGAATCCTTAAGACAATTCTACTGAATTTGTACTATTATCTCTACTTTATAGGCAAGAAAGCAAAAGTTTAAAGGAAATAACCTCCATGGTCACATAATTGGCATGAACCAAGATGCTCTCTGACTTGAGAGGACAAATTCCTCTTAACCCATATACTATAGTTTCTCTTTCTTCTTTTGGCATTTTTCTCTGCTCCTCCTTTTCCCAGACTCACCCCACTCCAGTAACCACCCCCTATCTCCTGTCTGCTCAGGTTCTTACCCTAGCCTTTCACTTTGTGCAGCATCTCTTATATCATTCCTTCTCTCTCAACAATGCCTATGTTTGCTTTTTCACTAGGATTATTCTTGATGACTAGCTAGTTGATCTGAAGGACAGATCTTACCTTCAAGCTCTAGGTAGGATAGGCTTGAACCCACAATCTTATGGCCTGTGGAAATCCTAAGTCTCCCCAAGATTTGTTTTCCTGGTGGGAAGCTCTTAAATTCTCAGGGCACCCTCTGCTTCCTGGGTTTCTGTTTCTACATATGTTTATAGGCATGTAACAACTTAATTGGTTTCAGCAAAGATACTTATATTTCACTTAGTCCTCTCCCCCATAGTATACCCAGTTTCATATCCCATGGTTGGCTCCTCTCTCCTCAACTTCCTGTCTATTCTTCAATCCTTTCTTTCTTATTTGCCATCAAAACTCCAAATTCTTCTCTCCCTGAAGAAGAACAGTTCAGTTCCCTCAAATTCTTCCTCTCAAAAGGCAGAGCCAAGTTCCTCAAGTGTTCATCAAACAAGACCTTACATATTAAAAGAATCAGTCCTCCTTAGAAAACAGGTATAGTTGTAAACAGCAAAACTTATTTCTTGCTGTGTCAGTAAAAGTTATCTAATTTTCTGTTCTCTTGGGAGCCTTGAGGAGCGGGGAAGTATTCTTTTATCTACTAATGAGCCTGTCAGTTAGAAGTGCCTGTGACAATAAAGATACTTGACCCTATCAATTCTTGATGCATTATCAGTTTGATACGTAAAGAAAAGGAAGCGTTGAGTTTTAAAAGTAGACATTTTTTTTAAGATACTTAAGCATGTTACAACTAGCAAGTCATGGACCAGTGCTGTTCATGATGATATTTTCACCCTAAGAACAATGTTGTATGAGTATGTATTCTGTATATGTCTATATAAAGTTGCCAGTTTATAAGTAGAGATGCGGACTGTACTCCATTCTGAGATTTTGCTGTTTCTGCTTCTCTTTATATCCTTCCATTCTTGATGTCAAAATGTACTCTCTTTTAAGAAATGATTAGAATAATTGATAGTTATATTCTAACTGGCAAAATAATAAATCAGTAATCTTATATATATCTGCCAAATTTCTTTTTGGAAATTTACTGATCAATAATTTTAAGGCCTAGTTGAAATCACTGGTCTAGTAGGTAAAGTTTTGAAATCATACAGATCTAGGTTTAAATCCCATATTTAGCACAAATTAGCTGTCTGACTTTGTGGGTTATTTAGCTCCATGAGGCAAATTTTCTTATAAAAATGGTGATAATTTCTGGCTCAGGGCTATTGTAAGGTTTTTTTTTTAATTGAAGTATAGTTGATGTGCAATATTATGTAAGTTACAGTGTACAATATAGTAATTTACAATTTTTAAAGGTTATACTCCATTTATAGTTATTATAAAATATTGGCTATATTCCCTATGTTGTACAGTATATCCTTGTAGTTTATTTTATACGTAATAGTTTGTACCTCTTAATCCCCTACCCCTATATTGCCCCTACCTCCTCCCCCTCCCCACTGGTAACCACTAATTTGTTCTCTATATCAGTCAGTCTGCTGCTTTTTTGTTATATTCACTAGATTGTTGTATTTTTTATATTCCACATGTAAGTGATATCATACAGTGTTTGTCTGACTTATTTCACTTAGCGTAATACCCTCCAACTCTATCCATGTTGCTGCAAATGGCAAAATTTCATTCTTTTTTATGGCTGAGTAGTAGTCCATTGTATATATACCACAGCTTCTTTATCCATTCATCTGTGGATGGACACTTAGGTAGCTTGCATATCTTGGCAATGGTAAATAATGCTGCTGTGAACACTGGGGTGTATGTATCTTTTAGAATTAGTGTTTTTGTTTTTTTCAGATACATACCCAGGAGTGGAATTACTGGGTCTTGTGTAGTTCAATTTTTAGTTTTTTGAGGAACCTCCATACTGTTTTCCACAGTGGCTGCACCAATTTACATTCCCACCAACAGTGTATGAGGGTTCTCTTTACTCCACATCGTCGCCAGCATTTATTTGTTTGTTTGAAATTTATTTTATGTTGGAATATAGTTGATTAACCATGTTGTGTTTCCGGTGTACAGCAAAGTGATTCTGTTATAAATATACATGTATCTATTCTTTTTCAAATTATTTTCCCATTTAGGTTGCTACATAATATTGAGCAGAGTTCTCTGCACAATGCAGTAGTCCTTGTTGGTTATCCATTTTAAATATAGCAGCTTGTACAAGTCAATCCCAAACTCCCTAACTCTCCCTCCCCCACATCCTTCCACCCTGGTAACTGTAAGTTAGTTCTCTAAGTCTGTGAGTCTGTTTCTGTTTTGTAAGTAAGTTCATTTGTATCATTTTTTTTTTTTTTAGATTATGCATGTAAGCAGTATCATACGATATTTTTCTTTTTCTGTCTTTTGTTGTTTTTGTTCTTTTTGATGATAGCCGTTCTGACCGGTGTGAAGTGATATCTCATTGTGGTTTTGATTTGCATTTTTCTGATGTATTTTTTTAAATGATGTACATAAAGTTCCTGGTATATAATAAACAGTAATCCTTCCCCTGCAGGTTTATGTTTTAGGATTACTTCATTTTTCTTTAAATATTTAAGTTTTGTGGTTGACAGGCTGGCTGAAGTTGGGCATAAGAGATCTAGAGAACTGATCGTACTTCATAGGTTGTTTTCCCCTCTTTTCTTTCCTCTTTTGCTTCATAGAGGGTGTAATGAGGATAGCTATCTGAAAGATGTGTGTATTTCCATGATTGTCTTAATTTAAATTATCAGTATGCTGCAGTTATGTGTGTAAGAATAATAAGAAAATGATAGTTTGATAAATGATGAACTTCTAGGATTGAGCTTTCATATAAGAGTCTGTTATTTGTCATGCAAAAAATATGCATTGTAAATATTGAGCAATAGAACAATTCAGAGATTTCATGAAGCAGTTTAAATAAGTTCAGATCCTTATTTTGTCCTTTCCTAGAGGCTTTTGGACTTTTTATAAATTTGAACTAAGATTATATATCTGCAGATTCCAAAATGGTCCCTCACATTTCAGCACTGGAGAAACAGACTTGTGGTAATATACTTCTGAATATTAATAAATGATATCAACTCTAATTGAATATGTTTGAGCTTTGATGTGTAAGTTATAGTAAATGTCCAATTGTTTGTTGCTTATTGGTTAGAATAATTGACTTTTCATTTTGTTGCTGTGGAAACCTTGTCTTTGCACTCCAGCATCAGGAGAGTTCATTTTACTATAAATTTTTGTTCTGGTGTATGTTTTCATTGTGTTAAAACCTCATAAAACTCTATATAAAATTCTACACTTAGTTTTGGTTTGTCCTTTTAAGGATTGGAAATCTTAAATATCAGATCTAAAGTAAAATTCTTACTTATCAAATCCCTAAAAAAAACCACTTGACTAAATCTTAAAAAAAAAAAAGTGGACCTTTCCTTTCCTTTCCTTTTTTTTGAAGTTAGCAAGATGGCAGATAGTCTTTATTTTACTGTACTGTAATGGTAATTATAGAAATGAAACTGGTGTTGGTTGGTTACCTCATACAAAATAAAGGAAGATGTAGAAAAAATATGAGTAATATTACTAATAGCAATATCACTCTGTTTGTGAAGCATTTTTGAGTTATAAAGCACTTTTATATGTATTATTTCAGTTGATTCTTAAGATGACCCTTTTAGTTAGGCATAGGGAGGAATTATTATACCCAGTTTACAGGTGTTCATGTTTACTCAGCCAATGCCTGCTTTAACCTAAACCGTTATCTTCTGACTCCTATCCCTCATTTTAGTACTCTATACAATTCTAGTTTTATTAACTTTTAAAGTTGTAATCTTTTTCTTTACTATGCTTAAAAAATGGTTAACATTTTTAAAGCTATTTTAAAAATGAATGTCATTTTTTTTTCAAGGGAACAGAACAGCTATAAAGGCAATATATAGCTTGCCACCTAGTTGTGAGTATTCACGGTAGTATCAAAGTCCTTTGTAGAATTTTTATAAGATAAAAATATTGTAGAGGCATAGTGATTCCAGCAGTAGTAGTGTGTAACTTCTGGAGAGTTTATCATGGTTTAAAGTTTATACATAATTTAAAAATCATTTAAAGAATTTATTACTAATGAAGTTGAATGATATTTTCTATATTTATAAATTATATATGTTTAAATAGGCCAATCATGTTACCCACAATATCGACTTGCAAAGTGAGTATTTTATATGCATGAGACATATTAGTGCACTGAAAAATTACTCATTTTATATCTTTTAAAGGAATAATATATATCTCTCTGATGTTAAAATTTAGTCTGCACTTACTTCTAGTTTGTTTGTGGGGGCAAATATCTTATAGTAATAAACTGCTTTAAATAAAAAAGTTTTTAAAACACCTTAGAATAAACTTCATTTTATAAGCCCTTTTCCACTTGAGCATCTAATAACTTTCCTAAAATATTTTGTTGTAACATGTTAACACTTCTAGTGATCATAGCATTTGGGCCTAAATACATTCAGATAGATTTGTGAGAAAAAGGATGATCTATTTGTTTTTGTTATCTACAATAATTTTATCCTCCTTTCTTGTGCCTAAGTAATTTCTTATTAGTGGTAGTATTCTCATCCCTACCCTGGTTTTTCCTTGCTACGCTCTTTACAGTCTGAGAACTGTACTTTTATTATGCCCTACCACTAAAATAGAATTCATTTTATCTTCTAAGGAAGTTAAAAATAGCTATACAGTTAACTGAATGTATTTCTGGGTTTTATTTTTCTTGTTGCTCAATATGTGACTCGCTCAAGGCCAGCTCTATTGCCAGTGCCTAAAACCAAACCAAACCAAACAACAAAACACTAAGTATCAATACTTTGCAATTCAGCTTTGACTTTACTCTGTCTAACCTTGTGCCTTCTTAAAAAAGACAATATTCTCTGTCCACCTAGATCCTGTAGAAGTAAAATGCTCAGCTCTTGGCTAGGCTATAATGGGATAATGTAATACAACTTGATTCCTAATGGGGTTACTATAACTTTTTTTCAGCAAATCTGATGTTTTCTTCTGTAAAAAAAAGCACTGTATTTCCTTTTTTGGTGACTTTAGATTTCCAGTTAGCTCTTTTATCAGAAGTACTTATTTGATCAGATTATGATGCTTTTAAAAAAGTTTTTTAATTGTGGTAAAATGCACATAACATTTACCATGGTAATCATTTTTAAGTATATAGCTCAGTGGCATTAAGTACATCCACCGTGTTGTACAACTATCACCACCATCCATCTGTAGAACTCCTTTCATCTTGGAAAGCTGAAACTGTACCCATTAAACACTAACTTCTCACTACCCCCTTTCCTCAGGTCCTGGCAAAAACTATTCTACTTTCTGTCACTATGAATTTGACATATAAGTGAAATCATGCTGTGTATATCTTTTTGTGACTGGCTTATTTCACTTAGCTTAATGTCTTCAAGGTTCATCTTTGTTATAGCATGAATTTCCTTCCTTTTTAATCCTGAATAATATTCCATTGTATGTATATACCACATTTTGTTTATTCATCCATTAATGGACCCTTGGCTTGCTTCCTTTGATGATCTTTTTTTAATATATATTGCACTGAGGTATTGTACCTAGTTGTGATTGTTTGATAGGGTATAACTGTTCAGTGCAGTAGCCGCTGGTCATATGTAGCTATTAAAGTTTAAATTAATTGAAATTAAATAAAATTTAAAATTTAATTCTTGGGGCTTCCCTGGTGGCGCAGTGGTTGAGAGTCCGCCTGCCAATGCAGGGGACGTGGGTTCGTGCCCCGGTCCGGGAGGATCCCGCGTGCCGCGGAGCGGCTGGGCCCGTGAGCCATGGCCGCTGGGCCTGCGCGTCCGGAGCCTGTGCTCCTCAACAGGAGAGGCCACAGCAGTGAGAGGCCCGCGTACCGCAAAAAAAAAAAAAAAAAAAAAAATTTAATTCTTCATTCACATTAGCCACAGTTTTAAGTGCTCAGTAGCCACATGTGGCTAGTGACTGCCATATGGGCAGCATTGATATATAGAACATTTTGATCATCACAGAAAGTTCTATTAACAGTGCTGTATAATGAATGCACAGGCTTATTTTAATACCTTGAATTTAAGGAAGACAGAAAAGTCTCTTGTGGATTATGGAAATATTTTTATTTATATTTGAATAAAGAAATGTTTTAGTTTTGTTTAGAAAATAATTATATCTGTTTAAAGACATTTTTTGCAGTGAGTCAAGAGTTTTGGGTTCACACTCTTGACTGGAAAGTATTAAAGTACTTTGTGCTGAATGAATGTTAAATTGGTTTTCAAGTGAAGTAAAACAATGTCTTAGAAGTTTAATATATTAAAAATATGTAAAGTGTATATATCTGTATATATCAGAGATTTACAGGAAAGTAGACTGAGTTTGAAATCATATTTTATATCCATTATTCTCTTAGTTAGGAGAGTATGTGTTGTGTTTGCTTTTAGGAGTTGGAGTTAATTGATCTCAGGTGTAGAAGACAGCAAACGATGATTAGTAGTAATTTGTCCAGTTTCTTCATGTTGAGATCTTAAAACAACTTATTCTAGAAATTCTGTATTTTAAATTTTATTTTTTTATCGAGATATAATTGCCGTATAACATTGTAATAGTTTTAGGTATACAACATAACAATTTGATACATGTATATGTTGCTAAAAGATTATCACAACAATTCTAGTTAACATCATCATCACACATAGTTACAAGTTTTTCTTTTCTTATGATGAGAACTTTCATAAGCTCTATCTTAGCTACTTTCCAGTATACTATACAGTATTGTTAACTAGAAATTCTGTACTGTATTCTTAAGCATTTTTACTATCACTGAAATTAGATGAAGCTTTTTTTTTTGCTGACAACCTCAAATGCCATCTTTAGA
Organism: Tursiops truncatus; assembly: GCF_011762595.2. NCBI lineage: Eukaryota > Metazoa > Chordata > Mammalia > Artiodactyla > Delphinidae > Tursiops > Tursiops truncatus. The sequence continues at coordinate 106,034,008 of NC_047034.1, read as the reverse complement.
GAACTGGTGGGGCAGATGGTGTGTGTGCGTGTGTGCGTGTGTGTGTGTGTGTGTAGCATTCCCTTTATTACTCTGTGTTGTGTGTTTTTATTAATACCACTTTATCGACTTATCTTTTTAGATTACTTTTTAAAAATGTATCACAGTATATTTTAAAATGCATGAAACTGTTTTTGAACCTGCTGGCTATGTTTAGAAATTAATTTAATTGCTGAATAAGTGCTTGAGCTTGAGCTCATTTAAATCTAGCATTTTAAAAGTAATTTTTTTAACTTTTTATTAATTCTATGAGCATCTTATTTGAAAGACTGTAAGCCAAAAATAAAATTCCTCATTTCTTAGAATAATGGTTCATGTATTTCTTTTCAGAAGTAAAAGGAAATTGATCTAATCTCATTTTTAAAAATCTATCAAATGACTTTTTCCATATCAGAACTTTTAACTGTTATTGCATTAGTTTAAAAACAATCTTTAGTTAGAACTAGTATTAAGGAGCAAAAACTTAGGCTGTTGTTTGTTCTGATCTTGTAGAAAGAGAAGGGAGTGATTATTGACAGTAAACAACTCTGGAAAAGATATCCTTTTAGGCTTAATTATTGGAGTTGAGCTAAGAAAGGATACCAGTTCCCATTCCAGCTCTTTGTAAAACAGAAACTTTTGTTTTTCTGTTAATAACTTGGGTTTCTGCAGTTACAGATAATGAGCTGATGTGATAATGAGAAGTGGCTGAAGCTGAGGAAAGTAGATAATTTTTAAAATCTAGTGTATGTAGATACCATAAAACACCTACAAATAGCAAAAAACAAATAACAAGTATTTAGTTCAGGAAAGAGTTATAAAACCAGTATTTCACAGTTCACTATTTGAACACTAACATTTTGTTTTTATCTGATGATACTTGCAACAAGTTTTTTCATATCTAGGCAAGGATATAATTTATTAATTCAGTCAATAGGAATGCCATTGTGTACCTACTGTTGTAATCATATTTGAACAAATGAATTTTGGTATTATTGTGAAGTTAAAATAGACACATTCTCTTTGTTTCAGTAGTCCCCAAAGGAACGTTTTAAAGAAGTTAACTTCAAAAGTTGCATTATTAAGACATGTATTTGAGAGGCTCTCCCTGAAAGGCGATTAATTCTTATGATTCAGGCATTGCCAACTAGACACCGTATGAAAATTTCTTACTCAGAACCTTTCGTTTATATAAAAAGAACAGTTTACTTAAGGGCTTGCATTGTTGAAAGGATTATGTATCAAACTGGAGCCATTCAATTTAAAGTACACTATTTATAGCTTTAGAAAACTGATCAAAATTAATTCTTATATTAATAAAAAAATAAATTTTTAAAAAAATTATTTATTTTTATTTTTGGCTGCATTGGGTCTTCGTTGCTGCGCGCGGGCTTTCTCTAGTTGCGGCGAGTGGGGGCTACTCTTTGTTGCAGTGGGTGCTCATTGTGGTGGCTTCTTTTGTTGCGGAGCAAAGGATCTAGGTGCGCAGGCTTCAGTAGTTACAGCACGCGGGCTCAGTAGTTGTGGCTCACGGGCTTAGTTACTCTGTGGCATGTGGAATCTTCCCGGACCAGGGCTCGAACCTGTGTCCCCTGCATTGGCAGGCGGATTCTTAACCACTGTGCCACCAGGAAAGCCCAAAAAATAATTTTTAAATGTCCATAGAATATAGAGCAGACGTCACAACTAACATGCCTTCAGGATCTAGGCAAGTAACAAAATAGTGAAGCAGGTGAATGTAGGGAACATATACACAATGTGGAATTGACAAGTATAAAAGTAGCTGGTGTCAGTCATTTCTTGGCTGTGGTTGTTTCCATATGGGCTCTCATTGCCTTTTTGTGGGGAGATATACTCTAAATTTTAAAATATTTGTTTAAATTCTTAAAAGACTTCTAATCAAACAAGACATGTTTGTAGGATCATCTCTGCCACTACAGTAATTTGTCTTTATTAAATCAAATATTGAAGTGCCTACCATATTCAGGTACTATGTTAAGAACTATGGTATATACAAATGAACATTGGACCTGGCCACTACCCTTTAGAAGAGCATTCTTCAATAATACTTCCTGGGATGGTAGAAATGTTATATATCATTTTGTTTATTGCCCTATATAGTAGCTACTGGCCATATGTAAATTGTGGCTAGTGCAACTGAGGAACTGTCTTTTTAGTTTAATTTAAATTTAAATATACACAGCTGCATGTGGTTAGGGACTGTTCACTGACAGTGGTGCTCTAGAAACTAAATTCAGTTGCTAAGACCATCATGGACCATCAGTACAAGATTGAAGTTATATTTCAGGATAGCAATGGAAGAGATGACTGGAGGTCCATTTCTCAGTGAGTTGTACAGGCAGTTGCTATAGGACTTCAGAGAAGGGAGTGGTCACTTTAAGATAAACTTTAGGGAGCAGGTGAAATTTAAACTGGCTCAAGGGATAGGTGGAATTTTATTAAGAGAAAAAGATGTTCTAGGAGAGTGGGATAATGGGACCCAAATGCATGCAGGCAGGGAAAATTAAATAAAACTTCCTATTTTTCGTTTAGAAGGCTGCCCAAAATTATGTTTCTTGTTTTTTTTTTTTTTGTATTTTAACAGGCACATTATTTAATAATTGAAATTGGCCTTGGTATATTTGCTGGTTCTAAACTTCTGTCAACAGCTCGAGAAATAAGGCATCGTGCTGTTTTTATTCTTTGAGGTCAACAGCCAAGAAGATGTAAAGAATGTGAACTTTTAAAAAATAGCTTTATGAACTTCGACTCAGTTTTGCTGTGAACCTAACACTGATAAAGCCTATTTTTTAAAAAATAGCTTTCCTTTATATCATATTTACTCCTTTTACTTGGAAAATGCAGATTTCACCACTTATAAGTTTTTTAGTCAGTTATGACTTCTTTCTCGTATGATGAAAGATATTTTAACTCAAAGAGCTAAGAGAAAAGCAAATGAAAGCTCTCAAATGTTTAGTTTTCATGAGGTATCGTAGTTTCAGTTGAAAACTTTTTCTGTTTAGTAGTTGTTGGATCTTTTCTTTGGGGGAATTTAACTTGCAGCATGGTGTTTGAAATATTTTGTATTCTGTTCATGCATACACCAATTTAAAGGGATGACTTCTTAAGTAGGTTAGCCGGGGAAATCTTTGACTACTGATGCAGTGATATTTTGAGTAGGAAAATGATTTATGAATTAAAATATACTAAAATCCCTGTTAAATAATCCTTATGAGAGAGAGAGCATTTCCTTGATTATCTTATATAAAAGTAGCAGTACTTCCCACCCTACCTTCCAGCACTCCTTATCCCCCTTCTGTTTTCTTGGTTTATTTATGTAGATTACATGAAATAAAGCATTTATTACTTTATGTGCCTGATACTTAGTGGGCACTCAATAAGTATTCTTGTCTAACCTTCCTCATCATCATCATGAGTAACCAAATTCTTGTCTTTTAAAATGTATAGTGAGAGATACTTTTTAAAGTGTTAGTTTTAATTTATGCTAATAAATGGTAATTATTTTCATGTATTACAATAAAGTCTAAAGTATGCAAATAGTTTTATAACTTTTTAAAATAACTTTTCTCTCTCCTTCCACCCCTCACCTCTGGTAACCACAAATCTGATCTCTTTTTCTATGAGTTCATTTCCTTGTTTTGTTTTTTGGTTTTTCTTTGTTTTGGTTTTTTTTTTTTTTTTTTTCGGTACGCGGGCCTCTCACTGTTGTGGCTTCTCCCGTTGCGGAGCGCAGGCTCAGCGGCCATGGCTCACGGGCCCAGCCGCTCCGCAGCATGTGGGACCTTCCCGGACTGGGGCACGAACCTGTATCCCCTGCATTGGCAGGCGGACTCTCAACCACTGCGCCACCAGGGAAGCCCCATTTGCTTGTTTTTGAAAATATAATTGACCTATAACACTATGGTAGTTCTTGTTACACAACGTAGTGCTTTGGTATTTCTGTACATTTCAAAGGATCACAGCAATAAGTCTCGTTAGGATATGTCACCATACAAAGATATTACATAGTTATTGACGATACTCCCCAAATTGTACATTTCATACCTATGACTCATTTATTTTGCAGCTGGAAGTTTGTACTTCTTAATCTCCCTCACCTATTTTTTCCCTCCCCTCTGGCAACCACCTGCTTGCTTTCTGTATCTATAACTCTGTTTCCATTTTGTTGTTTGTTCATTTGTTTTAATTTTTAGATTCCACATATGGGTGAAATCACATAGTATTTGTTCTCCTCTGTCTTATTTCACTTAGCATAATACCGTCTAGGTCCATTCATCTAGTCAAAATGACAAGATTTCATTTTTTACGACTGAGTAATATTCCATTATATATATATATATATATATACACACACACACACACACACACACACACACACACACACACACACACACACACACCTCATCTTCTTTATCCATTCATCTATTGATGGGTGCTTGAGTTGCTTCCATATCTTGGTTATTGTATCTTGTATAGGCATAGAGAAATAAAATTACTTGTTCATGTTACATAGCAAGTTAGCCCAACTGGAATTTGAAACTAGCTCTATCTAAATCTAAACCAATACTCTTTTCACTATACAGTTTATATTTTAATATTTTAAACAATTACAGAGGTTTACTGTTGAATTTTGTAATAAACATTTTCCCCCATCACAGATGTGATTTGATTTACTATAGAATTCTTGGAACAACATAATATGATAAAAAGCTGAGGCTACTAGTCTATAGATCCATAAAATATTAAGTGAGATGGGCATACAACATAATATGATAAAAAGCTGAGGCTACTGGTCTATAGATCCATAAAATATTAAGTGAGATGGGCATACAACATAATATGATAAAAAGCTGAGGCTACTGGTCTATAGATCCATAAAATATTGAGATGGGCATATATCAATTTAGCCTAAACTCATTTTACAGATAAGAAAAATGAGACCCAGAGAGGTTAAGTGATTTGTCTGCCATCACTAAGTAAGGGAGCTGAGACTAGAACCAAGATATCCTAACTTGAGTAGAGATTTTTAATGAACAACCTTGAATTTAATAAAAGGAAAATATGACCATGTCTACAATAAGGGAATAAGATAATTAAAAAGACTTTCTCTTTTAAAAAAAAAAAAACCTTTCTTTAATGAAATCTAATTGACATTCAATAAACTGCACATATTTAAAATACACAATTTGATAAGTTTTGGCACACCTCTACACTCATGAGACCATTACTGCAATCAACAATGAACATGTCTATCACTCCCTGAAGTTTCTTTGGGTCCCTTTGTAATCTTGCCATTATACCCTCTTCCCCAATTCCCAGGCCTAGAAAACTGCTTTCTATCACTATAGATTCATTTGCATTTTCTAGAGTTTTACATGAAAGGATCTTACAGTGTGTACTTTTTTTTTTAACATAACTTCGTACACTCCACATAGTGATTTTTGAGATTCTACCATGCTTTTGTATATAGCAATTGTTTGTTCCTTTTTATTGCTGAGTAATATTCCATTGTATGGATATACCACTATTTGTTTATCCATCTACCTGTACATGGATATTTGGGTCGTTGCCAAGTTTTGATTATTACAAATAAAGCTTCTATGAACATTTGTGTGCAAGTATTTTAGTGGATTTATGCTTTTATCATTCTTGGGTAAATGCCTGGGAGAGAAATAATTCATTTTGGTATGAAAAATATCTCATTATTTTAACTGCATCTCCTAACAGAGGTTTGGTAGTTTTTCATATGCTTATTGCCCATTCTGAATTCTACCTGGTTGTATTTTTTTAACCAAAATATTGAGGGAAAGCGACTCTAACATTTCACATTTGTTTACCCCAGAGTGCTCTAGATAATGGCAGAAGTAATCCATGAATAATTTACATTTGAATTACTACAGTACTTGGGTCAATAATTGTTCTTATATTTTTCTTTTGATGCATTTTTACTTGTTTTGTATATTTGAAGGAAATCCAGCTTATTGGACAGTATATGGGAACAAAAGTTATTGCCATTTCGTTACATTCAGTAGCATGAGTAACACTAATGCTGATTGACAACCTGGAGTGGGGGAGGGGAATCTCAAATTATTATTATTGTTATTAAGTGTTTCCTTTATACATAATGCCTTAGTGAAATTCTGTAGATCTTCAGTTATAGCCTACCTGTTATCCTCTATGTTTTTGTGGTTCAGCCTGTCTAACCTGTAGTTCTTGTGTTAATGTGAATAGATAAAAGGAAACTAGTTACGGCTATTGACTGGTTCTCTGTAGGTTTTTGTTATCTAACCCCACCCATAATGGAACATGTCATTTTATAAACTCTGTTCTATTTGGTAGTAAAGAATAAGATAGCTTGAAGTCTTATTGTGACTATTTATCTTCCTTTGGGGTGCTCCTTATACCAGCGGAAAAGTTGGTTCTTCACTTTGGAGAATGTGACCGAATGTGTTGTGATACGATATCAAGTCATACTTCAAAATTACCAATTTTAAATTGTGATTAAAATGTAGTTTTCTTTTATTATGTATTCAGTCATATTTTAATGTCTCATCAATGGGGAATGAAGTATATTTTCCAAATAAAGTATTCTTAACCCTTTAAACATATGAAGCACTGATTTTTAACATTGTTTTTAGAAATTACATTTATGTAGTGTATGTCACATTTTGCTGCCTGATTTACATAACATACATAGAAAGTTTGACTCTTTCTTGAAATATGTAGTACTCCTTATTCCTGTACCAGATGACTTTAGTGGTTAGTATGATTCTTTTTTTTTTCTTCTTCTTCTTTTTCTCTCAGGTATTACTTCTCACTCAGTATGTCAACTTTGAGCAGCCATTTCTCCATTCAACAAATATTGACTGAGCACTTTCTGTATTCGAAGCATTATTCTGGGGCCTGGTTATAAAATAAGGTTCAAAATGTTTAATAGTGATCAAATATACTTCCTTCTCTCAGGGAACTTAAATTGTGGAAGGGAAGATACACGTTAAGTAATTATACAGGGATATTGGGACTTACTACTAAACTTAAATAATGAATGGGGGAAAAAGGAAGCATACAATCCCAAATCATCATGACAGCAAAAGTTGTTTATAGGATTCATAATGGATATAATGTAAAGTTTGAGTTAAAATTAGAGCTAAATGACTGTTTTAGAAAAAAAAGATTGAAACACAGTTTAAGAATTTGCCATGGGTCTTATAGCAAATCAGTGACAGAACCATGACTAGAATTTCGGTTTTCTTATTCATAATCTCTCTCTCTCTCTCTGTTGCCTTTAATATCCTACCTTTGCTTAATCATTATGGATAGTTTTGGTTGTGAAAAGTGTTTCTGTGTTGGAAGCATGTGAGAGCCTGAGATTTGCACATGCTATTAACATAGGTATGATTTTTAACTACATTTTTTAATTGAGATGTCATTTTTACCAATAATAATTTTAGTAATATTAAATAGGAGATATGATTGAGCTGAAACAATGATTTCCATATTAATGAAGTGATTAAATCATAGATGTTTAAGTTATTACTTTGGATATACAAGGCATTTTAATAAAATGTATATACTTCTAGAATGCTTATAAAACACTACAATTGTAGATAGAAATGTGATCATTTTTATTGCTTAAGAAGTAGAGAGATGAAATCTCCATAATTTCAAACCTGTTGGATTAAAAGGAGGTTTGAGGAAGGTAATCAAAATTTGGGGAGGAAGGAACTGTGTTTTATGTAATTTTCTACAGTTCTAATATAAACATATTTATGATTTGGTTGGTTTATAAAATTATTATACTTGGTATATTTATATATGTGTAGGCCTGGTAAGAAAATGGATACAATGTGGAGAAATTATTTTTAACCTACTTCTTTTTCCTGTGCCTTCATAATTCTATTGCTAAGATGAGTAAACTTTTGTGACACATTATTGGTTTAAAAAGTTATTTCTGTTTTACATATACTTTAGTGGCTTAAAATTATGCTTTTTAAGATAACATGACTAAAGTTTTTAAAAAAGGTATATTAAAGTAGATAACGCTTCTGTGAACTTAGATCTGAGCCACTACTTTATAGGAAGATTGGCTTGATCATCTTTGTATCATCAGTGTCTAGAATAGAACTTTACACATAGTAGACATTTAATAAATTGTTGCTGAATGAAACAGATTTTAAAACACGAACTTGTATGCTAAGTTGTAGGACAGAAGGTATATGAGAGTTCCTACCTGTCAAGACCCAAATTATGGTTTATATCTGAACAGACTACTGTTGGCTACTGCTACTTCTTCCCATGTATGTTTTTGTAGTACCTCATGGAATATGACTTTTGTAGGAGGAACATGGTTGCAATTATGATTATTATATACTACTATAAAATTAAGAGAACTAAGCACTCCATATTCTGAATTGCTAAGAATGTAATGTGTATGATTCCTTCAGATGGGTAATAACCAGGGTTTGTTATGAATTATTAAAAACAGTGTTATTAAAATAATATACCATAAAGTATAAATATTTTAAATTAAGGCTGTTATTCAGAATCCATTTAAGACACGAACTTGACTCGTAATACATTTGTGCCATTTTAATTGTTTTATCTGATATATTAATATTTGTGGACACCAGCTTTATAATATGAGAAAAAATCAGTGAGATAATACTAAAAATGTAGTTAAGTAATAGCTAAGAAACTTCATTTTTAAGAATTATAAAAGAAGTTTATGTATTACATTGGTCACAAATTTAAATATATATTTAATGTTTCTTATGTATTGAAATATACCCAGTAACATGGCATTTAAACTTAAAAATTCTTATCATGTTTTTAAGAAAATGTACTCTCAGAGTAGAACAATTTTAAGAGGTTGGGAGGCCATTACCTTCAAAATTCCAGACAGGGGACTATCCTACATTAGAATTCTGTGGCCTTCCGAAACTACTTTCTCAGCAATGAAATCCAGTATCTTTACTGTTAGATAGTGCTCTCCTTTAGTTTCTTGTATCATTCCTTCCTCATTTTTTAACAAAATGTTATAGGCATACCAAAAGGTACATAGGGAGTAATAAAACACCATTGTATTCACTACCGATTTAAAGAAATACACATTACCAATGCAGTCGAATGAAGCTTTCTGGATACCTCTCTCTGACATTTCTTTCCTTTCCCATCCCTCCACCCCCAACTACTATACCATATCTGGTATATTTATAAATCATTTCCTCACCAGAAGTTGTTTCTTGATGAAATCTCTAGCTCTGAAACCCTCTTTTCCTTGTGTCATCAGCAGACATGAAGGCCAATATGAAGGACAGTCGGAAGGTTGCTCTTGTTTTCTTTCATGTACCACATCTCTATCAATTTGCCACTAAAACACTTTATCACTCACTAATTTTTAACTTGTTTCAACGAAGTCTCTTGGCTCTCTTATTGTTTCTGTTTGTAAATAGCTGTTACTTATCTTGCATTGACTAATTAGTTTTACTTCCTCGAGGACCTTCTTTTGTATTCTGTATAGTTTCATTGCTGTGTTCCCAGGCCCAGCTCTGAGAAACTGACAACTTGTTCTCTATTTCTTCGTCCTAATCAGTGAAATAAAGCATTTAATGAGAGCCCCAGTCTGATTCCCTCCTTCCCTTTTTCCCTCCCTCCCTCCCTCCCTTTTTCTCTCCATATTTGTCTGTCCGTCTGTCTGTCTGTTTAAAGTCTTAGTTTGGTTGTCTTTTATTGTATACTTTCAAACAACAAGAGCATCTCTGGGCTTTTCCTTTGCAGTCTTTTTTCTCTTAATATCTCTTTATTCTTAAGCTCCCAAATTCTTAACACTGTGCTTGAAGTAGATATGCTACATGTTATCTATTTCATTTATGCTTAGTCATTCTAAAAAATATTTAACACTTTAGCACATTGGAGTTTTTGTGTGATAGATCTGTTCTAAATTAAGCATGACAAATAAAAATTAATTTTTGTCCCATATTTTCTTCATTTTGATATCCTACTATCCTTTGCCCACTTTTTGACTGTTTTTAGTCATAATGGTAATAATTGACTAAATGAGAAATGTCAGATACTGTGACAAAGATTTTTATATTTTACTAATTTAATCATTTTATATTCCTTTGAGACAAAATCTTGATTGATCTTGATTGTTCTGATGTGCTTGTAGGTGTTATTATTTTATTGGAGTTTTTTGGCTTTCTATTTCATAGTATCTGGCTCTGCCTGGTCACTTCCCTGCCTATCGTCTGTCTCTATCCTATTGTCATCTTCACAACCAGAATTTCCAAATATTTCCAAAATGATCCTAGGAGGTGGTGAAGTCCCTAACAGAAGCTCTGGCTAGGGGAAATGACTTGTGGTTCACATTTAGAGATGAAAGAAAAATATAATGTGTAAATAGCCCTTAAAAATTTTTTTTTTACCCTTTGTTTTTAAGAGTTTCAGTTAAAGTATAATGGTCAGTAATAGGTGTTTGAAACTATTATCATTATTTCTTATACTGTTAGGACTGTGGACACAAAACAGGGTTTGTATGTTTTATCTCCTGGGAAGCTCAGGAATGGGGGAGGTTCAGAACGAAGATCAACTGTTTTACCTTCAGAAATGTGAGAACAAATAGAATCTAGGCACTGAGAAGGATTTGTTTCTCTGGTCATCTGGAGCTCTGCTTAATATAATTTTTGAAGTTGTTTAAATTTTTAACATGGTTAATTTTATATAAAGGAGGTATTCTGGGAAATCAGTTAATCAAGGTCTTATTGTATGCCTTTTTTGCGAATATGGTATATTTTCCTTAAAAGTCTTTTTTGCATATTAGGTTCCTAAGAAATAGCTAATAGCTGGAACTGGTTGACAAAAGGCTAGACCTACATAGGTTCTGAACTTGGTGTGCTTGGATGGGCTTAGGGATCTGTGAACCCCTTAACCTCCTGCCACTGTGTGTGTGTGTGTGTGTGTGTGTGTGTGTTGCACACATAGAATTTTCTGAGAGTCCATTGCTTCCATCTGGATCCCAGAGTAGATCTGTAATCTGTGCCCCACCCCCCACCACCTTCACCCCAGTCCACATAAACAAAAAGATTTTGAGAACCACTGTTGGAAAATTGGTAAAATTGATCAGTGGAATGGTGATTACACTATACTAGTTTTTCATAGCTCTAATGTCTATCACTTGATAATGAAACCTAAAAGGTTCTAAGAATTTGAATAAATAAAGGAAAAAAGTAACAAAGGAAAATTAACCTAAGTCATTAAAAGAACAGTTACTAACAAAATTCAGATTTTAATCGCTGTATATTTTTTTTTGTGCTTGAATATATATGACTTAATTGAAAAGAACAAAGACTTGTGTCTGAAAGCCCTTTCCATATTATAAATGTGAGGATTTTCTTGATTTTTGACTCCAGCTGTTTGTGTGTTTCAATACCTTCCTTTTCTTTTTGCCTGAAACTTTTTCTATAACTAGAGCTTTTGGTGGGGGAGGGTAGAGTTTTGGGTTTGGATATGGGGGATTGCTATTCTACTTAGGAAACTTGAAGCATATACTTCTTTTTTTTAAATTCCCTTAAAAGTATTTATTAATTACCTATGATGTACCAGATACTATGCTGGGGACACAGTAATGAACAAGACAGATAATGCCTCTGTACTTAGAGAGGGCTTGTCTTATTGTCAAGCAGGGAAGACAAACTAAGTTGTTCTAAGCAATATGATAGGGTATGTGCATGCGTACTGTGGATCATCTCACAGGAGCATCTAAGCAAAAATTATTAGATGGTATTGTGTTTTTGACTTTGGTGTCCACATGGTCATTGTCAGTACACAGAAGTATGATTGATTTTTGAGTGTTCTTGTATCCTGTGATAGTACTGAACTCTTTTATTCTAGAAGTTTCTGGTAAATTTCTTGGGATTTTCTATGTAGATGACCATGTTATCTTCTAATAGGGACAGGACAGTTTTATCGCTTCCTTTTCAATCCGTATGCCTTTTATTGTCTTACTGAAGTGATTTGGATGCCCAGTACTGTGTTGGATAAGAGTGCTGAGAGTAGACATCCTTGTCTTGATCCTGATCTTAGGGGAAAGAATTTAGTCGTTCAGCACTACATATAATGGTAGTTGTAAGTTTGTTGTAGATGTTCTTCATCAAATTGAGGAAGGTCTCTATTTCTAGTTTACTGAGAGTTTCTAATTATGAATGCATATTGAATTTTGTCAAATGCTTTTTCTGCATCATTATGAACTCATGTTTAGCTTAATGTAGATACGGATGTCTTTTTTTTAAACCACTGTATGTCCAGTGTTGAGTAGAGCATCTAGCACATATAATAGGTATTCAGTAAATATTTGCAGGATGAATGGATCAATCATGTTTGGCCAGGATGTGGGACAACTCTGGTTTAATTTAGTGAGGTGTCCATCCTTAGATCATTCAACTGTGGCCACAGATCTATAGGATCATGTAAGAGCATTGAAGACCTCACTAGAAACACATGGTTTGAGTGAGATAAGAAATATTTCCCAGGGCTTCCCTGGTGGCGCAGTGGTTAAGAGTCTGCCCGCCAGTGCAGGGGACACGGGTTCGAGCTCTGGTCTGGGAAGATCCCACCTGCCGCGGAGCAACTAAGCCCCTGTGTTACAACTACTGAGCCTGTGCTCTAGAGCCCGCGAGCCACAACTGCTGAAACCAGCGTGCCTAGAGCCCGTGCTCCACAACAAGAGAAGCCACCGCGAGGAGAAGCCCTCACACTGCAATGAAGAGAAGCCCGCGCACTGCAAAGAAGAGTAGCCCCTGCTCACCACAACTAGAGAAAGCCCACTCACAGCAACGAAGACCCAACACAGCCAAAAATAAATAAATTTATTTAAAAAAAATTCCCAGAAGCTCAGGGGAGAAGAGTATGCAAAATAAGATGAAAAATTACTAGTGGCATCCTTTGGAACAAGGGTGGAAATGTGACCCTAAATTCAGTTCTGTGGTATAAAATGAGATTAGAGTGGTAGAGAACACAAACACTTATAGGGGAACATTGGTCTTGATATTGGAAAAAAATCATATATATATAGATCTGGAATTGCAGGTATCATTACTATATTACAGAGATAAAATTTAATGTTTCGGGGCTTCCCTGGTGGCGCAGTGGTTGAGAGTCTGCCTGCCAATGCAGGGGACACGGGTTTGTGCCCCGGTCCGGGAAGATCCCACATGCCGCGGAGCGGCTGGGCCCGTGAGCCATGGCCGCTGAGCCTGCGTGTCCGGAGCCTGTGCTCCGCAACGGGAGAGGCCACAACAGTGAGAGGCCCGCGTACTGAAGAAAAAAAAAAAAAATTCATGTTTCAGAGCAGGGAGATATACCTATCAATATTATTTGGGACTCTTATTTGTGGTAAGGGAAAACTTAAGTCAGACCAACTTAAGCAAAAAATGAATTAGTTGGCACTATGACTAATGAGTTTAGGGGCATGAGGGTATGTTTGCTTTAAGCATGTTTAAAGATTTAAGGATTTAGATGCTCAACCTGTGTCCTTACTGATTTTCTCTATCTACATCTTCTCAAAGTGTTGGGATGGAGAGGTATAAAGTGGGAAAGAAGGAAAATTGTTTTTTCTTTTTTAACATAATGATGTTATTAACGCCCCCATCCCTTTATCTATTGAGAGTCAACAAAAAGTAGTTAATAATCAAAATTGAAGAGACTGCTTAGAGCTATCATTATGGCTCTAAGAGCTATCTTGCCTGGATTGCTGCAGTAGCCTCTGTATCATATGTCTCTGGTAGTGTAATAAACTCATCTCAGAATTCTGTGGGTATAAGAGGTGTTTCTTCTGCTAGTCTTGCCTGTGCTCACTTATGCAGCTGCATTCAGCTGGTGGCTAAACTGGACTGGAATGTCCACTGTGGCCTTCCTCACAGGTCTGTTGCCTCAGCTGGAATGGATGAGACAGCTGGAGTACTTTGGTTCTCTTCCACATGGCCTCTCTCCACATGGCCTCTCTCATCCTCCAGGGTCCTCTCTCTCTAGCAGAATAATCTGGACTTCTTTAAATAGTAGTTGAGTTTTCAAGAAGGAAGACAGAAGCTATGAGTCCTCTTGAGGCGTCTTCTTGAAGCTCCCTGCCCATCATCAGAATGTCACTTCCATTACACTATTAGAGTAAGTCAGAAGGCTAGCTTTGAGTCAGTGTGGAAGGAGGCTACATGATGATATGAATGTAGGAAAGCAAGATTCATTTGAGTCCATTTAGTAACAATCTACCATAGCTTCATAGCAGTTTTCCCTGCCCCCTCAAATCTGTTAACACAGGAGGTCATACAACATTACTTCTCTCCCTAAGCCCTACACCATTTCATTCAGAATAAAAGCCAGTCTTTATATTCGCCTACAAGGCCCTATATGATCCTTAGTGAGAGAGGGATTTATAGTTCATCTGAGACAAGAAGTCCAAAGTAGGCAGTCTAGGACTTGTGTAGCAGTTCAGTAAAGCCATTGGGGTCCTAGGCTCTTCCACACTGCTTTGTCATCCTTGTTCTGTTCTATTTGCCTGTTACACCTTTAGGCTTTGGGTCTGCATTCTAGGCAAAAAGAAAGGGAAAATTGGAAGCTTTCCCCAAAATCCTGGGCTTCCCTTTGCCAGGAATTGTCATGTAACTACCTCTAGCTGCAAGGGAGTCTGGTGAAGTGAGAATTTTATCTCAGCACTTTGTTGCATCTACCAAAATGGAAATTTCCTTAGTGAGGAAAAGGGGGAGGCTGAATATTATGTAGGCACCCAGCACTATCTCTCAGTACTATGTGCTAGGAAATATACTATTGCTATGAAAGCATACTTCTTATTCCTAGCACAGCCATTATGAGACTTAGAAATAATACAGTCAAGGTAGTTGTAATAATTCCATTTTACAGAAAAAAGAAATTAAAGCTTTAGCATGGTTGCAGTATCAGAATTTATACATGGCCAGTCTGACTCCAAATACTTAGTTCTTTCCATCATACTACATTCTAACTGAGCTTTCTGTTAAGACACACACACAAACACACACACACACACACACACACACACACACACACACACACACACACACACACACACACACAATATAGCCTACATTTGTTTAAAGCTTTACTGCTTCAGATTTTGTTTGGTTTTCATGTCTGTCTTCTTTAGTAAATTGAATACATGAAAGAAAGCAGGATTGTGTCATTTCCATTACCTAGCATTCAGTGAATATTTTGAATAAAGAAGTTTTAAAGGAACTAAAAGGTGGGAGAACCAAACATAATTTTGCAGATGGGTGAACAGGTACAGAGATGGAATAACATGCTTGGGTTGCATAGCTAGTGACAGAGAGCTGGTGTAAGAACTGGTTTCTTGCTTTCTGGTGAGAGCATTCTCCCCTTAGACACAGAAGGTTGGATTAGGGTGATATGAGAGAATAAGAGGAAATATGTCCTGCCAGTACCCCTGAATTAAGGCACATAATATCCCTTAATTAATGCAAATCAGTTAGGTCAGGGTATAGTTCAAATAAAGGGAAGTGGATAAGAAGGTGGTATGGAGTAAAAGAGCGCCAAACTAGGAGTCAGGAGACTAGTATGCTAAACCCAGCCAGTTCACTGACTTTTCTTTGTGACCTTAGGCAAGTTGCATAGCTGCTTTGAACCTGCTTTCTTCAAAACTAAAATCAAGGGAGTTACAATACATGATCTTTGAAATTCCTTCTAGCTAAACAGTATATGAATCATTGTACCCACTGAGTTTTTATGGGTGCTCTAACATTTCTTGGCATCTATCAGGTCAGACTGTTTTATATTTCTATAATATAAAGAAAGTAACAGCTTTTTCACTTCTTCTCTGGGAACTTGGCCAGTGAGAAGTAAACATCCTTTCCTGTCTCTCCCTAAATGAAGTACTTGGTCATAAGTGACAGACTTTTTTCTTCATTTTGTTCTTTGAATCTGATCCTGTTCTTATTTTAGTGTTTTTCTTAACTTCACTGTGAGTTTGTTGAAATGTAGTAAATAGAAAATGTCAGTTTATATTTTATTCTACAGATCAGAATTTTGTTATTTCATAAAATAAAAATAGTTGTATTTATCAAATACATATTAACACATTTTCATACTTGGAATACTTGACTGGCATATGATGTGGTCTAGTTATAATGAGTGGAATGTGTAGTCTCATCCTTTGCAGTGGAACTGTATTGACTCAAAATAACGTAGTTAAATAATAGCAAATATACTGTAGAGTGTAAAGTATCATTATAAGCTTTTGCATTTACCAAAATTGAAATAAAGTGAAAGTTACTTTTGATGTCTTTAAAAAATGTAATTCCCTCCTATTAGACAGGCAGTATATATTAATTGCTAAAAAAAAATTTGAGAAAATATGGAAAACTTGGAAGAACAAAATGAAAATCTTCTTAGATTTTTTTACCCAGAGATAATTATTGTTAATATTTTAATCTCTTTCCTCCCAGTCTCTTTTTGTCCATTCTTATTTTAAACATAATTTGAAATAAAACTGTGTACATAGTAGCAGTACATTGAGCTGGACATACTGCTGAGGAATAATAAAGAGTATAAATAAAAGAAACCTTTCCTTATTCCCTAGACTGTTTGAAATTCTTTTGTTATGACACTTATATCCTGAACTTTCTCTTTTCTATAAGTTGGTTTAAAGCCCTGCTACTTGTAAGTTTTGTAAGGGAGTCTGTCTGTGCCCAGCATATATTATTTTAAAAATTATTGTATTTACCATTCTATATAGTTAATAATTCCTAATTATCTTATTAGTTTACATTTCTAGAATTAGAATTACTGGGCCAAAGGGAATCACTATTTTAAAGATTCTTGTTATATAGTTCCAACTTATAAAGTTTTACAGCTTACATCTGGATTCTTGCCAACATTATGATTAGAAAACTCTTTGTCAATTTAAGAGGTAAAAATGGTACAGTCTCTTCTTCCATAGCACAAGTTTTTTTTCTTCAATAGAAGTGAACATACACAGGAGAGTAAGCAGGGGAATGATGTAAGTGTAACATGGGCACTGGGTTAGTTCATCTGTCATTTCCCCAAGAATGTTAACATTTGAAGCAGCTGGTTTTTAATTTTTTTTTAATTCTGGAGAAAGCCTTAGCAATATATGAAGATAAAGGCTGAAAATCCTGTAGAAGTTTGCTAGTTTGGAGCCTCTGTTGTTATTAAGAATAGTTTTCTGTTGATCTAATGATCATTCATTTGTAGATAAAAACGCTTTTTCTCTCTATTTACTTTGTAGTTGCTGCGTTATTTTCATTTATCTTATTTGCAACTTGGTATGACCTTCCAGTCTAAGGATATATCATGCTTCAACTCTGGAATATTCTCATCCATTTATCTCTTCATGTAGCGCTTCTCCCCCATTGTCTTTATTCTGTTATTCTGGAACTCTTACTGCGAGGATCTTGGATCCTCTCATTCTGTCTTACATGCCTTTAAATTTCTCATATTGCTGTATGATGAATTCAGAGTAATTCCCTCAAGTTATCTATCTGCCAGGATACTAATTCATTAGCTTGGTCTAATCTGCTATTTTAACCTGTCCACTGAGTTTTTAATTTATTTTGGTTCCTTTGAACTCCATCTAATTTTTACTCTTTGTTTCTTACTCATTGAAGTCTCTATTCCTTCTTTTATTTATTTAGCTGCTCGAAATCTACTTAACCTAAAAATCATTTCGATGGTACTACTATAAATCCTGAGTGTATTAATTTCACTAATGGTTTCCTTGTTTTTGGATTTGGCCCATCTGATTTGAAAGGCTGCATTAAGGATATAGATGATATAAAATACATTAAAAATAGGTAGGATTAATCATGAAAGAGTTGAAATATTTTTAAACATGATGGTGGATTTCGATTGATAGTGAAAGGAATAGGGTATAAGAAAGAAAGACATGGATGGGTAAGAGAATATAACAGCAAAGTGTTAGATTAATTTGACTAGAATGGAGTGGCTAACTAAGCTTGTTGATTTCAGTGACAAAAGGTTTGAGAATTAATGGGGTTTCTTTTATGTATATATGATTGGTAGAGAATCATGAATACTACTAGGAGTTTAGTTTTATGTTTAGGATTACTTTTGTGTTTTTTTCCTTTCTTTTTTTCTTTCTTTCTGAGCATATTAATGAATTTAAAAGGGAGTTTGTGATTAGAGGTTGGATCTTACTTTGCTTGGTTTTGAAAACATGAGAAAAGGTATCTACTGTTTACTTTTGGGGGAGGTGTGAACTATAGAGTACAAAGAGTGGAATGGTGGATGAAAGGGTAAAGCTTATAAACATAAATTACTATAATGTTACTACTGCCTCTAAGAGAACCTACTGAGACAGAGATTATCGCTGAAGATTTTCACTGCTTAAATAGCTATTTTTTTTTTTCCTGAGGCTGATTTATTTTACTGTGTCAAGAATATTATTACATTGCCTAGTACTGATTCCATTTATGATATAATTGCTCTTTTTTTTTAAGGGTAGAGACATAATTTAATAGATGGAATATCTCATTTCAGTTGTTCCAAATGCAAGAAAATTATATTTTCCAATAACTTGCACAGTTTATTGCAACTAAAATTTTTAGGAAAAGAGTAATAGAAAGTACTGTAACCTTTCCTATCTGCTGTCAGGGGGCATAGTTTATCTTAAGTTATTGATTATGGTGTATGTATCTCCTGCTCCTTTCCAAAAGGTATTTGAGCCATGTCACAACAAAAGATGGGAGTAAAAATATGGTTACTAGAAATTCAGGCCTTTTAGGAAGAGGAAGCAAACATGCTAACCATATACGATTTATATCTAATATCTAATTTTAGCCAGTATAGTTGCCATGATTGAATATCAGTTTTGCCTTAGAGCTTCCTGGAGTATGAGTTCTCTTTACCAGAAAGAGGAAATCATGACTTCCTTAGCAGTGATAGACTTTCCTGAATTCTGAAATAAGAATATTAAATAATGTAATCAAATCATTAAGAAAATAAAACAGAACCACTCTGCCCTCAAATTGCTCACAGTCTTTGGAGTTGTCAGATAAGGAAAGGAATACTTGTTTAAATAAAATCCACATTATCAGAACACACAGGAGAGAGGCATTTAATCTAAATTCTAAGAGAGGGCATAGGCAGGAAATTCTTTCCTGGGGAAAAAATTATGGTAAACTTTGAAACAAAGTAAAAGTTAACTAAGAAAAGAAAGACTAGGAAGAGATAGTTGAAGAAAGAAGGGAAAATGATGCATCCCATGATGCATCCGAAAGGTGCAGCATGCGTAGTAGCTGAGCCAAAAGAGATTGTCTCTGGCAGTAAATTTCTGTAATTTGATATGAGTGGCATTTAGGGAGCAAGTTGGAAAGTGGAAGTTGAAGTAGCCAAGGGTAACAGTGTTTTTTTGGTGGTTGTTTTTGTTTGTTTTGTTTTTAACAGCCTTTAAATATTAGTACCATGATTGTCAAACTCTGCAACAAGGCTCTCTGGAGTGCCTCAGCAAGCTCTCAGGGTGCTGCAGTATATTTTAAAAATTTCAGGGAAACACAGTGACACCATTTGTTGGATACCATGTGGACTAACTAGAGTTAGTAAAGTTTCAATATTAAGGATATTCTACAACCCCTTTGTACTGGCCGTATAGGATGAAGGTGGGAATGTGCAACTGATTTCAAGTTTTGAGAAATTGTGAAGTACCCAATAGCAGACATATATCCCATTAATAAGTAACTGTGGCTATTAAAGAATGAAATACAAATGTAATTTTCTTTCAATTTGTATTATTTCAAACAGCTACTAAGTTGTTATAAGTATTGATTAAGTTATTTGGACCTTACTACTTAATAAATGGAATTGTTAGGTATTTCTTTTAGCCTATGCATCATAAAGAAAAAATTACTGAGACACTTAACGTTCTGGCTTAGTACCTAATATTAAAGTACAGATTTGTGAAAGCAATTCATGTAGTGTTTTCTAAGTTTATAAAGATAGAAATAAAACTATCTAGAGGAATGCATTTAGCTTAAGCTTTCTCATTTAAGAATTGTTTGCCTCCGTTCCCTTTACCTGAAGGTAGACAATAGAAATTTGGGATTTTATCTTTTGACAATAGTCATATGTTTTTGATAACCAGACAAAGGTGGATTTATAAACTTTGGAAACCGAATAAATGGATTGATATGACTTATAGTCCATTATAAATAGTGAAAAGCCTCGACATTATTTTGGCCCAGATAGGAGAGATCATTCTATGTTCGTATAGATAAGAATCAGAAATTTAAGGCCAATAGATGTAGATCACCAGTTTCAGGAATTTTGAATCTAAGATCTGTGGTACCTGGAAATAGTACATACAATAGTACATACAAACATGAATTTTCTTTGTTCTACTCTTTTTTTGTCAATTTCAAAGGGGTTGTTGGCCCTAAAAAGGTTAAGAACAAATTTATGCATCAACTACTTCATTTTTTGCATAGTATGCCTGTTGGCACCAGGTACATTGGTACCAATGCCAAGACTAAATCCTGTATCTTCCCATCCATTGTCTCACTGTTTTGCAAAATACATGTTTTTCAGAGGTGAAGAATTAGACGTAAAGAGTATTTGCACCAAGTATTTAAATAGAACTTATTTTATGGGTGTGATGAATTCCCAAAGAAGTCAAAGAAAATCTTATAATTACTTAGGTCTGTGGTTCAAAAGATACATAAAGGGTGCACAGTGAAATATAAATCTCTTTTCTGTGTCCTTCACAAGCTCGATTCCTCTTCCCAAAAGCAAAAGTTAACTCTAGTTTCTTGTGTTTCAGAAATTAAAAATGTAAAACCAATAGTATTGTAGTAATGGAGTTTAAAATAGTGAATGATATACAAATAGCCAGAACATAACTTTGCCTGTTTTAAATGTAGATTAGATGTACTTACCTGATTTGATTTTCATTTTAAGTTGAATAACTGATACTGTGTACTCTCTTAGCTTCTGTCAGTAGGACATAATTTAGACATTTTTTAGTAGTGATGTTTATGTAGTCAGTCAACCAAATTATCAATTGGGATAGATAGTCATGAAATATATGAATAGAATTCTGAAATTAGTCTTCCCAAGCCCTAATGCATTTAATTGCTTAACTAAAAAGTGGTTATAAGGATATAATTTTATTTTATTTTTGCCAATATTAGTTTATTTTTAAGAGGTTTCTTATAGAAGATAAAATAGAATTTTATCTCACCTATGGAATTTAATAATCATCTTCACTTATTAAGTGACTATAGTGGGCCAAGAATTATATTTGGAGCTTTACATACAATATTTTGAATTACCACATTATCTCTGAAAAGTGCCTAATATTATTATTTAGATTTTACACGATTAGATTGAGCATTTGAAAGGTTGAATAACTTGCTCAAGATTCACAGTGTAGGTTTTGGAATCTAACTTGGGTTCACGGAATATCAAAAATTCATTGTCTGTTTATACAGTCCAAAGTTGTCTTTGTGTATAGATGTGTTTATTTTAATATAAAATTGTCAGGTAATGCTATTTAGTGAGTGGGCAGAGTTTTTGAAGAATTGCTTTAAGTACAGTTGTATTCTTATATGGCCTATTTTACTGAGCAGCTAACTTTCCTAAACTCCCACATTTGTGTGTTTATTTTTCTTCTGTAGGGAGATTCCCGAAGTCTTCCCTTTTCTGAGAATGTGAGTGCTGTTCAAAAATTAGACTTTTCAGATACAATGGTGCAACAGAAATTGGATGATATCAAGGATCGAATTAAGAGAGAAATAAGAAAAGAACTGAAAATCAAAGAAGGAGCTGAAAATCTGAGGAAAGTCACAACAGATAAAAAAAGTTTGGCTTATGTGGACAACATTTTGAAAAAATCAAATAAAAAATTAGACGAATTGCATCACAAGCTACAGGAACTAAATGCACATATTGTTGTATCAGATCCAGAAGATGTTACAGGTATTTTATTTGATGTTTATATAGTATACTAATAAGAAATGTATTATTTTAAAAATAATAAGATTTGTGACATGTATAGTCTTTAACTTTTTTGAAAGTACAGGGACTGTATTTTCTCCTACAGTTAAGGTCTTATTTATATTCTATTCAGAAGGTGCAGTGAGTTGATGAATATGAAAATTAAAACGTTTACTTAGAGATGAGTAATTCTCTGTCTACTCTCTTACCTGTCACTAAGACATTACTTAAAGTTATTTTCCAGTATTTATGTTTTGTATTGAGTCAACCATATGCTCTTACCTGATTCATCCTTGAGATCAGCAGCACGAGTTTGCCAGATGACTTTTTAAAGTTAAAAATGCATTCTGTGACCAAGGGATATTTTTATTTTTTGCAAATATAGTTAATCAAACCTATGACCTTTGTTCTTTGAGCTCTAAGCAACTGAATTAACAACTACACTACCAGGCATTTTGTTTAAAAAAGAAGAAAATTTAAAAAGCCAAACATTACTTTTTTTTTTTTTCTCCAGTATAGAAAATGAAAGGAAAATACAACCTATAAGTCTAACCTAAGAGCATAATTTTTAAACAGTAGAATTAACAGATGTTCATGTTGGAAATTTTTCAATGGTACAGAAAGTAAAAATAGAAAAATGACCTCTATCCACTCTAGGCCCACTCCCTAAAGGTAGCATTACTAAGTTTTTTGTTGTTATGTCCTTCCAGAAAAAAAATTCTATATTTGTATCAATGTCCATCCATTCATATATACATTCTTTCTAAACCTTTTTACTTAACAAATTGTATAAGACACATTTGATCTAATAGTTTTGTCTTTGCAGAGAGGATATTTTGAGCTAGTTATTTAATGTCTAAATCCTTAATTTCTTCATTTGCAAAGATAACGAGTGGTATACGTAGAATGATGTATCTAGCACCACAGAAATTTTAGAAGAACCTGTATGATTAGCCAAGAAAAAACAGATATAAGTAAAATTAAATTTGCTTAAGGAAGTACATAAATCTGACCAGGAACCACAAATTTCTAATCTTAAAAGTTGTGTACAATGCTTCTGATATTCAGTGTACTTATAGAGCTTGTTTTAATGCATTACTTTCAACATCTGGGACTTACCTTAGGGGTTTCAATTGGAGACTGTCTATGTAGAGATTTCAATCTTGTAAGAATAATTAAATCTTAGAAGTGAAAGAAATCATAAAGAAACCAGCCTTCTTATTTTATAGCTGAAATAATCCCAAAGATGTGAATTAATTTGCCCAGAATTACAAAACTAGCTAAAGAACTCTTCAATCTAGTATTTTCTTACCCACAAATTCAGTAATTACATTATAAATGGAAATTTGTATTATGAAATGCTTTTTCTTCAGCAATATCATATAAACTTAGATATAGCCTATTCTGTTGGAACTCTACCGAGCTCTACATTCTTTGCCCATTACTTGTTTAGGAGAGGTCTAAAATAAGAAACTGTGCTGGAGCTTTAAACTCAGTTTAGAGAAAACATTTTTGATAATCACGGAATACCAATAACTACCTTGTAATTGGAATATAGAAGTGTTTTTGCCACCCAAAGAGTAGCCCATTTGGTTTCCCCAGTCCCTTGTAAAAAATTAACTTTACTGAAGTATGTAAATTACATATGATAAAATGCACATATTTTAAGTATATGATTTGATGAGTTTTAACAAATGTATATACCCAGGTAACTATCACTACAACTAGGGATCCTGACCATCACTTCAGTTCTCTTATATACATACTTGCAATCAATCTCCAGTCCCCATCCCTGGCTTTAGGTAACCACTGGTCCGCCTTCTATCACTTTAGATTAGATTTGTCTTTCCTAGAGTTTCCTATAAAGAAATGACCTTTTAGCCTACTATCAAATTCCTTTTCTACCTCAAAAGCCAATTTGGATATCTCTATGAAACCTTCCTTGACTTTCTCTGATTATCTTTCTATTCTACTTTGTCCACTCATTGTTGTATTACAGTTTATTTCTGTACATTTTTATATCACTTACTAAACTGTATGATCCTTGAGGACAGGACCATGTTTTCATTCATTTATTTTCAAGGTTTATCATAAAGCCTGGAGTATAGTAGGTATTTAGTTGAGAGTATTATATCTCAAAAAAAAATTCCCAACAAATAAAAACCTTGTATTAGTTTTTGTAATTAATACCAAAGCGTAATTTATCATGATACTTTAAATATTTAATACTTAGGGAATAAAGCCTTAAATAAAAGTTTTAGGAGAAATAATTCCAGAAACTTTCTTTGCTGTTATTGACTTATCAGATAACTGCAGGGCGAATGTTATATGAAATATAACTCTCTACTGTGACTTCTTAACACTTCAGTTTGTTTGGAATGAACTTGACAAGTTGGTTACAGTTTGAATATATTAAAAAAACAGTTCTCTTTGCAAATGGCATATTCACACATCTTGGTAATAAGTTGTTTTTTGGTTTGTTTGTTTTTTTTCTCATACTACTTATTTGACTGCATTAAAATGAACAACAACACAGAGGGTTAAAGGTAGTTCAATGTTAATTTTAGGTCACATTGCCATAAAATTTTATGTTTTACATTGTGTACTAAAGTAGGCAAAATCATTTAATTTGATTAGATCTGACATAAAGGGTCAAGGGCCTAGCATTTTGCTTTCAGTTCTCTAAAGTATGTAGATTAATAAGTATGTGCAGAAGTATTCGGCTAATTCCTGTTGTCTTGTGGGTATGTAAGCAGAATGAATGATTCAAGGAAAGAGGGACAGAATTTAAATTTGCATTGTATATATGATTACCATGTAAGCAGTTAGGAGGCCTGTTCTTAACTCACTTCTGCAATAATTAACTCTGTTAACCATTAGGTTCTAATTTGTAAAATAAGGACTTTTATCAAATGAACTTTAAGACTTTTAGCTATAAAACTCTCTGAAATGTTGCTTATTATAATGTCAAGATCAGATCATTTGGGACTGTTTGATGTTCTCTTCATGCCCATGATACTCTAAGCTTCCTGTTCACCTTCCATATACTTCAAGAATAGTCTCATAGAGTATTATTATTATTCCCACATGGAAATTATAAACATATTATAAAATGAGGCTGAATGCACCTTGTGAAAAAAGTTATTGGAGCTCTGTAAAGTGGATTAGTAATCTAAGCCTTAGTTGATACCTGAGACTCTGAAAGGAAATATTTAAGAAAGAACTAATTTTCTGAATCTTTGGACTCAATATATCATCCCTAAAGAAGAGGACAAGAATATTTCTCATATTTTATTAGGTATAACTAATAATTTGTGGAGTGTAATTCCCTCTGTTTTTATCTTACTTCCTTCTCTTGTACCTCTTCCCATTTCCATTTTCTCAGACCCCACCAAGCTTAGATTGATTTTTACCTTTTGAGGTAATGAATATTTTCTTTAATATATAGTGTTCAGAAAGAAAATATTGATTTAGTATTGGAATTTTGTGTGTGGTTTTTTTGTTTTGTTTTTGTTTGTTTGTTTTGGCTGCACCACACAGCACGTGGGATCTTAGTTTCCTGACCAGGGATCGAACCCGTACCTCCTGCACTAGAAGCGTAGAGTCATAACTAATGGACTGCCAGGGAATTCCCTGGAATTTTTTGGAGTTAACCTTGGAAATTCTTCTAAATCCCAGAGATACATCTATATTGGGGGAGTCTTCTTAATGACTAAAATGTAGTTTATGAAGTCTTTCTTGAAAGAGAAGAAGTGAGAATTTAAATTTCTTTTTATTATTGGCCTATCCACCTAAATGTAGCATAGAAATTATAGTTGAATTTTATATTTATTAAAATCTGTGTGGCCTGGTTTATTATACAGTTTCTACATATTCCTTATTTCTGATTGAATTTCTCATTTTGAGGTAAGCACATTTTGTATTAAGTTGTGTACTCTTTTTTTTTTTTGCGGTACGCGGGCCTCTCACTGTTGTGGCCTCTGCCGTTGCGGAGCACAGGCTCCGGACGCACAGGCTCAGCGGCCATGGCTCACGGGCCCAGCTGCTCCACGGCATGTGGGATCTTCCCGGACCGGGGCACAGACCCGTGTCCCCTGCATCGGCAGGCGGACTCTCAACCACTGCGCCACCAGGGAAGCACAAGTTGTGTACTCTTAAGTAAAGGATTGCTGTTAAGTAGGTAACTGTGATCGTTAATTAACAAGGCACTTTTAATGCCCCTGGGTTTGTTTTCTAATCTTTAAAATCATGAAATTAAATGATTCATAGACACCTAATACTTGAATTCTTTGGTATATATATTTTTTAAGTTAATACACAGTAAAATTGATTCTTTTTGGGTACATCATTCCATGAATTTTAATATACATATAGGTTCATCTAAACACCACCACAATCAGGAAAAGGAACAGTACTATCCCTTTGTGGTCACACCCTCTTCCTATTCCATATCTCCTGTCAACCACTGGTCTGTTCTCTGTCACTTATAGTTTGCTTTTCAAGAATAACATATAAATGGAATCATAAAGTTTATAACCTTTTGAGACTGACTTCTTTCACTCAACATATTGCTTGTTGAGATTCATCCAGGTTGTTGCATTTATCAATAGTTTATTCTTTTTTATTGCTGAGTGGTAGTCCACTCTATAGATGTACCACAATTTACTTATCCGTTCCTTCACCAAGAACATTAGGGTTGTTTTCCAGTTTTTGGCAGTTATCAATAAAGCTGCTGTAACTGCCCATTAACAGGTTGTTGTGTGAACATGTTTTCAGTTCACCATGGTAAACACTTAGGAGTGTGATTCCTAAGTCATATGTTAGAATATGTTTAATATTATAAGAAACTGCCAAAATGTTTTCCAGAGTGGCTATATTATTTTTCATTCTCACCAGCAATATATGAGAGTTCCAGTTGTTCCACATCTCCTCCAGCACTTGGTACTTTTTACTTAATGTACTTTTTAACCAGTCTAACAGGTGTATAGTGGTTGATGATGTATATTATTGTAATTAGGAGGAGGAAAGAAGAAAAATAAAATAGCACCATCTTAAGGAGAATTTATGAAAGAACTGCGCATGCCCTAGGTACAGAGTTATGTACAGAATGAAGAAGTCTTTCCTACCAGAGATATGCAATATGCAGTTTTTAAACATTAGAATGTAATGTAGCATTGATCTGTATTTCTGTTTTTGTACCAGTACCATACTGTCTTGATTACTGTAGCTTTGTATTATAGTTTGAAGTTGGGGAGCCTGATTCCTCCAACTCCGTTTTTCTTTCTCAAGATTGCTTTGGCTATTCGGGGTCTTTTGTGTTTCCATACAAATTGTAAAATTTTTCTGATTCTGTGAAGAATGCCATTGGTAGTTTGGTAGGGATTGCATTGAATCTGTAGATTAACCCACACACATATGGTCACCTAATTTATGACAAAGGAGGCAAGAACATACAATGGAGAAAAGACAGCCTCTTCAATAAGTGGTGCTGGGAAAATTGTACAGCTACATGTAAAGAATGAAATTAGAACACTCCCTAACACCATACACAAAAATAAACTCAAAATGGATTAAAGACCTAAATGTAAGACCAGACACTGTAAAACTCTTAGAGTAAAACACTCTTTGACATAAACCACAGCAAGATCTTTTTTGACCCACCTCCTAGAGTAATGAAACTAAAAACAAAAATAAACAAATAGGACCTAATTAAACTTGAAAGCTTTTGCATAGCAAAGGAAACCATAAACAAAACAAAAAGACAACCCTCAGAATGGGAGAAAATATTTGCAAACGAAGCAACTGACAAAGGATTAATCTCCCAAATATACAAACAGTTCATGGAGCTCAATATCAAAAAAACAAACAACCCAATTAAAAAATGGGCAAAAGACCTAAACAGATATTTCACCAAGGAAGACATACAGATGGCCAAGAGGCACATGAAAAGATGCTCAACATCACTAATTATTAGAGCGATGCAAATCAAAACTACAACAAGGTATCACCTCACACCGGTCAGAATGGCCATCATCAAAAAAGCTACAAACAATAAATGCTGGAGAGGGTGTGGAGGAAAGGGAACCCTCTTGCACTGCTGGTGGGAATGTAATTGATACAGCCACTATGGAGAACAGTATGGAGCTTCCTTAAAAAACTAAAAATAGAACTACCATATGACCCAGCAATCCCACTACTGGGCATATACCCCAAGAAAACCATAATTCAAAAGGACACATGTACCCCAATGTTCATTGCAGCACTATTTACAATAGCCATGACATGGAAGCAACCTAAATGTCCATTGACAGATGAATGGATAAAGAAGATGTGGTACATATATACAATGGAATATTACTCAGCCATGAAAAGGAACGAAACTGGGTCATTTGTAGAGATGTGGATGGACCTAGAGTCTGTCATACAGAGTGAAGTAAGCCAGAAAGAGAAAAACAAATATCGTATATTAATGCATATTTGTGGAATCTAGCAAAATGGTACAGATGAACATATTTGCAGGGCGGGAATAGAGATGTAGATGTAGAGAACAGACATGTGGACACGGGGGGTGGGGGAAGGGGAGTGTGGGACAAATTGGGAGATTATGATTGACATATATACACTACCATGTGTAAAATAGTTAGGTAGTGGAAACCTGTATAGCACAGGGCACTCAGCTTGGTGCTGTGTGATAACCTAGATGGGTGGCCTGGGGGAGGGGGAGCAGTGGCAGGGAGGTCCAAGAGGGAGGGAATATAGATATACATATAGCTGATTCACTTCATTGTACAGCAGAAACTAACACAACATTGTAAAGCAGTTATACTCCAATAAAAAAGAAAAGAAAAAAATCTTCATTATATAAAAAGCCAGTTTTAGGCACAACACTGTAAATCAACTATACTTCAATAAAATAAATTTTTTTAAAAATATAATGTAACGTATATAGGCAGTTCTGAAATTTTAATGCCTAGGTTGCTTATTTTACCTTAAATAAAAACACTACAACCCATAATCTTATCCGTGCTATTTTTGTAAAATACTAAGAAAGCTTAACCAAAGGTTGTGTTAGTTATAAAATATTTCAGCAAAATTAGTTCAGTTGGTGACATCTGACATAGGTCATCCTGAGTACACAAAATAACTGATTTAAGAATCCATTAATAATTAGTGAGCATTTATTATAATCTGAGCAGTTTCCAGATGACTATATAAGGTAAGCATATCTGTTTAAACAAGAAAGATGGATTTGGGGGGAAATATAAACAGTTAATATAATTGTAACACATGTCAAGAATCTGGAGCAGCTTTTTTAAAAAATATCTGTTTGTAAGTACTAAGTGAAAACCAAAATGTTGACCAGTGAACAGTAACTACGAGACTTATAGATGGACGTTTGTGGAGATAGTTAAATAGTAAGATAGTGCGTCAGCATACTCATACTACTACCTTTATTAATTTAGATTTGGCTAGATTTACTTCAGTTATATTTCCTCTTATTTTTTTGTGAATGAAATAAATAGCCTTGTTCCATAAACAGACATTCTGGCTGTACAGGTACCACTTTATGAATATTGAGCATTGGGAATCAGCTGGGTATAAACTAAAGAACAAAGTTTCTATAATCCAAGGTCTTATCCCAGCTGGATCGTTACATAGTTATGTGTTTGTATATCACTTGCAACCCCTCCAGGCCTTGTTTTTCTCGTTCATAAAACAGAGAATAGAGACTGTATATGCTCTCTCTATGGTGTTTTGTGAACAAGGGTTTTAATAGCTTGAGGAAAGGTCAAGTATGAGGCGTTTAAGCTTTTCTAATTCTGAACATGAAACCTCTGGATGTAAGTAAAATCTGAGGAAGCTTTCCTGGGGCTAGGAAGTAAAGATTCAAGGTCAATTACGTTACTAACCTCCACGAGAATGAAGTAACCAGTTTAAGGCTAAACCTTATTTAGGAGCCTTCTAAGGATCGGGACTGCTCCTGTTTTCTAGAACTCTTAACTCATTTTGGAAGCCAATTGCTCAGTTGTGGATTTAGAGAAAATACAAAATACCAGAAACAGCATATCTGTTGCTTACACATTGTTGGGAAAACTACTAACAAATTCAGTTTTTACTCATCATTCTAGCCTTGGAAAATCTCATCCCTGAGGAGATTTTAACCACGTTGTATTTTCTGCTGACTTTCAAAGTGGTATTTCAAACCAAAATGGATTTTCTGGGCTTCATCTCATAATTTACAGCCTTATAACCTTATGGATATTGCCTGAATATAGGTATTATTATCCTGTTGGCTTTGCCTCTTACCATGTTTAAAGTTGAACTCTTCCTTCCTGGGACACTGCCTCTAAATCTTTCCCTTTTGTTTTCTGTCCTGTTAATGGCATGACCCCTATAATCTGTAACTAAAATCTGACTTTTACTGTAGATGTCTGTCTTTCTTTACTTTCACTGTCCAGTGTAAGTCAAGTCACCAAGCCCTATAGATTCTACCTCTGACATAGGTCTCAAATCTGTATCTCTTCTCCATCCTTACTGCTAAAGCCTGCAAGTTAAGTATTTCTCTAATCCAACCTAAACACTACTACCAATATTTTTTACTTAGTATTCAGAATTGATCCTGTTACTTTCTTGCTTTAAACCTTTCAGTGGCTCTCCATTCCCTACAGAATACAGTACAAATTAATAGCATTACAGAGATGCCCTTCATATAATCTGGCCTCTGCTAATAACTTCAATTTCTGATTGAAATTGTTCCTCCCAAATCTAATTTTCCCATCTTTCTTCGTACCATTTATGTTTGCTCTTTTTTTATCTTTCTACACGTGTGTGTGTATGTGTGTGTGTGTGTGTGTGTGTGTAGATTGGCAAATCTAGGTGGTGGGTTTATGGGTGCTCACTATACCATTCTATCATCTTCTCAGTATATTTGAAAATGTTCATATATACACACATACACTGTTGCATGAATAGACACACATACCCATTTATATAGGTACATAGAGGTTGTACCTGACTCTAAGCCCTTTGAGAAAAGGAATTTTTTTCTCAAGTCCTTTGCACAATACCTGAATATGTATGATGTAACCAGTTCCCTGCGTTAAATTCCCTTTGTTCAAAATATCTAGTGTGGTTTCTGTTTGTCAACTAGACTGAATGGTATACCTTCTTTACATACCATATAACAAACTTAGAATACTTTAATTTCAATCTACCTAACTCCAGTTGACCTAAGTGCTGTCATTGTTCATATTCTAGTTCTATCATTTTATCTTCAGTTCCACAAGTTACATTAATTATTATTGTTTTATATAGTCATTGTTGGTTTATAATTACCCACGTGTTTTATCATTTTCTTTGTTCAACATTTCTTCATGCTTCTCAGGCCTTCCTTCATCTTGTTTCTTTTTCTTCCTAAAGGTGTAGACTTTAGAAAGATATTTCCCCGGGTATATCATTCTAGGTTGACATTTATTTTCTCTCAGTACCTGGAAACTATTATTTTATGTCTTCTGGATTCCCCTGTTGTTTTTGAGGGGGCAGTTACTGATCTAATGGTTAAACTATGCAGATATTCTGCCTTTTCTCCCTAGCTGTTTTTAAGAAACTCTTTTTCTGCAGTGTTCTGCTGAATGGTATAGATTTCTTTTCATTTGATCTGCTTGGGATATGTTGGGCTTCCTGGATCTGAGATTTGTGTATTTCATTGATTGTGGGAAGTGCTTAGCGCCTATCTTGTTGAATGTTGCATGTCTTGTATTCCCTCTTCTCTTTCATTTTGGAACTCCAGTTAGATGCATGATAATTTCTTCAAGTCTATCTCCATTTCTCTAATTCTTTCCATGTGTCCAGTTTGCTCTTGACCAAGTATATTGTATTTCTAATTTCTGTTTTGTGTATGTATTTTTTATATATATATATATATATATATGTACTTACTACTACAAGTTCTGTTTTGTTAATCTTGGTAATTTTTGATAGTCTCTTGTTTTAGTCATTCTTTTGATGCCTTTCTATTTAATTTTACCTATAAAATGTACTTTTTCACATTTTGTGTGAGGTAATGACAACAAATGAAATCTTTACTGTGCTACTCCTGTAGTTTTTTTCTAACTCACGATGAATTTTTTTTCTGCCGGAACTTTGTGATTTCTAGTTACGGGACCATTTTCATTGGAACTTTATCTGTGGGAATTATTTTAGGTCTGGATTTAAAGTGCTTTCTTTCAAAGAGGACTTGCATTTGTTTCTGTAAGATGCCTGAAAGCATTATCAACCTGAGGTCAATTAAAATAAAATTTATGATTAATTTTTGGGGGGGCACATAGATAGTATGATTTCCTGCCTCAAACCTGTATGAGAGCAGTAAGAATTTTTTTTTTAAAGAATATCCATTTCCCCTCCCCGCCAGTCACCCCAAGCCAAAAGCAAGTCAACAAATAATTCACCTGTTATGGATGACAACTTTTTAGGTTCCTGTCTTTAATCATGTTTTTCCTGATCTGACTGCCTACTTTCTAAGAGTCCCTGGGCCTTTTCTTGGGCTCTTATTAAAATCCAAGCTTTACTTCATCAGGAGGATGAGAGCCTAATAAGTCTCTTTTGTTCAGAAAAGCAAAAACATTCTCAGAAGCACAAAGGTACAAATGTCTACTTATATCTGTCCCGGGATTGTGTCACATGCACCATGCATTCACTGCCTTCTCCCTATCCCCCAAATGCAAGTAAGTCTGAGAAATCTTGTTTTTTTGTTTTCTTTGTCCCCTTAACCTGCTCTTAATTTAAGCAAGAGAGAAGGAGATTGCACATGGAGTATTAAGTTAGTCAACCCACCATTTTAGGTACTTAAAGATTGCAAATATCTTCTGACTCTATAACTTATTTGAGGTGCCTTGTAGCACCTTGATTTTTATAGGTAATTGTTATCTCGAGTTATTTTTGTAGAATTATAATTTCCTAGGATGTCCTCCAAAGACAAAGATATCACGAAAAAAGAAAATTACAGGCCAATATCACTGATGAACATAGATGCCAAAATTCTCAACAAAATACTAGCAAACCAAATCTAACAGTACATTAAAAGAATCATACACCATGATCAAGTGGGATTTATCCTAGGTATGCAAGGATTTTTCAATATCCACAGATCAATCAGTGTGATACACAGTATTAACAAATTGAAGAATAAAAACCATATGATCAGGGGCTTCACTGGTGGCTCAGTGGTTGGGGGTCCGCCTGCCGATGTGGGGGGCCTGGGTTCGTGACCCGGTCTGGGAGGGTCCCGCGTGCCACGGAGCAGCTGGGCCCGTGGGCCGTGGCCGCTGGGCCTGCACGTCCGGAGCCTGTGATCCGCAGCGGTGAGAGGCCTGCGTACCGCAAAAAAAAAAAAAAAGAAACGAAAAAAAAACCATATGATCATCTCAATAGATGCAGAAAAAGCTTTTGATAAAATTCAACATCTATTATGATTAAAAAAAACTCTCCAGAAAATGAGGATAGAGGGACCATACTTAAACATAATAAAGGCCATATATGACAGTCCCGCAGCTAACATCATGCTCAACAGTGATAAGCTGAAAGCATTTCCTCCAAGATCAGGAACAAGGCAGGAATGCCCATTCTTACCACTTTTATTCAACATAATTTTTAGGAAGTTCTAGCCATAGCAATCAGAGAAAAAAAAGAAAAAGGAATCCAAATTGGAAAGGAAGAAGCAAAACTCACTTTTTGCAGCTGACATGGTGCTATACATAGAAAATCCTAAAGATGCCACCAGAAAACTACTAGAGCTCATCAATGAATTTGGTAAAGTTGCAGGATACAAAATTAACATACAGAGAGATCTGTTGCATTTCTATACATTTACAGTGAACTATCAGAAAGAGAATTAAGGAAACAATCTGTTTACTGTTGCATCAAAAAGAACTAAATATCTACAAATAAACCTAACGAAGGAGGCAAAAGAACTGTACTCCAAAAACTAAAGACTGTTGAATGAAATTGAAGATGATACAAACAGAAAGATACACGGTGTTCTTGGATTGGAAGAATCAATATTGTTAAAATGACCATGTTAGCCAAGGCAATCTACAGATTCAGTACAATCCCTATCAAAATACCAATAGCATTTTTCACAGAGCTAGAACAGATAATTTTAGAATTTATTATGGAAACACAAAAGACCCCGAATAGCCAAAACAATCTTGACAAAGAACAACAGAGCTGGAGGAATCAAGCTCCCTGACTTCAGACTATACTACAAAGCTACAGTAATCAAAACAGTATGGTACTGGCACAAAAACAGACAATAGATCAAGGGAACAGGATAGAAAGCCCAGAAATAAACCCATGAACTTACGGTCAATTAATCTATGACAAAGGAGGCAAGAATATACAATGGGGAAAAGACAGTCTCTTCAATAAGTGGTGCTGGGAAAACTGGACAGCTACATGCAAAAGAATGAAATTAGGATGTTCTCTAACACCATATACAAAAATAAACTCCAAATGGATTAAAGGCCTAAATGTAAGTCCCAAAACCTTAAAACTCCTACAAGAAAACAGAGGCAGAACACTCTGACATAAATCACAGCAGTTATTTTTTGGATCCTTCTCCTAAAATAAAGGAAATAAAAGCAAAATTAAACAAATGGAGCCTAACTAAAAAGCTTTTGCACAGCAAAGGAAACCATTGACAAAACGAAAAGACAACCTACTGAATGGGAGAAAATATTTGCGAATGATATGACCCAATGAAGGATTCATACCCAATATATGTAAACAGCTCATGCAACTCAACATTAAAAATAAATAAATAAATAAATAATGGGCAGAAGAACTGAATAGACATTTTACCAAAGAGAAAATACAGATGGCCAACAGGCATATGAAAAGATGCTCAACATTGCTAATCATCAGGGAAATGCAAACCAAAATCACAAAGAGGTATCACCTTACAGCTGTCAGAATGGCTATCATCAAAAAGTTACAAAAAACAAATGTTGGCGAGGAGGTAGAGAAAAGGGAAGCCTTATACACTGTTGGTGGGAATGTAAATTGGTGCAAACTGTATGGAGGTTTCTCAAAAAACTAAAAATAGAAATACATATGAACCAGTAATTCCACTCCTGGGTATATATCTGAAAAAAACAAAAACACCAAAAAGATGAATGCACCCCAATGTTCATAGCAGCATTGTTTACAATAGCCAAAGTATGGCTACAACCTAAGTGTCTATCCACAGATAAATGGATAAAGAAGCTGTGATATATATATACATATGATGGAATACTACTTAGTCATAAAAATGGCCAACAGAATTTTGCCACTTGCAGCAACATGGATGGATTTGGAGGGCATTATGCTAAGTGAAGTAAGTCAGACAGAAAGATAAATACTGTATGATATTGCTTATATGTGGAATCTAAAAAATATGATAAGTGAATATAACATAAAAGAAGTAGACTCACTGATACAGAGAATAAACTAGTGGTTACCAGTGAGGAGAGGGAAGGTGGGAGAGACAATATAGGTGTGGGGGAGTGGAAGGTACAAACTGTTGGTGTAAGACTCAAGGATGTATTGTACAACACCAGTAATAGCCAGTATTTTGTAATAACTGTAAATGGAAAGTAACCTTTAAAAATTGTATTAAAATTTTTAAAAATTAAAAAAAAATGGAAGGAAGAAAAATAGTTTGAAAGGGAAAATAGGTGAAATCTAAGGAAGACAGCAAAGTGTTTCTCTAATCTCTAAATGAGTAAAAAGTGGTCTTTATAAAACAAGACATTTCTAAAGTTAAATTTCTGGCTTGGCATATACTTTTGTGACCGTTGCAAATTACTTAACCTCTCTGAGTTTGCTTTCTTATTTCTAAAATAAGGTTATACTACAAACCATTGTTAGTTCCTTTGAAGATTAGATGGCAGAAATAGCTGCTTAACTGAGCCCTGACATGTAATTTTATTGAGCCCTACACTTTAGCCTAAGCACTGTACAGGATTTATCTTCACAGTAACCCCAAATTTGTGGTTAGATAACTATAACACATATTAAGTAAGTATCTGATCAAGATCACACGAATAAGTAACAATCACAGGATTTTAACCCAGACATTCTGACCTCAAGAG
Organism: Tursiops truncatus; assembly: GCF_011762595.2. NCBI lineage: Eukaryota > Metazoa > Chordata > Mammalia > Artiodactyla > Delphinidae > Tursiops > Tursiops truncatus. The sequence continues at coordinate 105,997,829 of NC_047034.1, read as the reverse complement.
CCCAGACTCTTAACCGTTGTGTTATTTCTTATGTTCTTAAAATTCTTATTAAAACTGAAAGTATACTTTTCCATGAAAACAGTGTTAGATATTATAATATTATTATGAATTCACAGACCGATAGAATCAGTGGGTATTTCAGTGTCTTGGACAACCTTCTTTAATGTGCAAGAATTTCTTATATAGTATCTTTAATGGTTTGTAATCTAGCTTCTATATAAATGCTTCCAGAGACAAGGGATTTTATTACATTTTTTAAGGTAAACCATTTAACTTTATAAGGAATTTCTCTTTGTCCTGGGATGAAATTTTTGCACTCACTACATTTACCCTTTGGTTCTAATTCTCTGCCCTGTGAGGAGATAGTAAGAAGACAGCTTCTTTTATGGACAGTTGTTTAAATGTTTAGGCAAGAATCATTTCTCTTACCCTAGGCTAAACACCATCAAGTATTTTACAGACAACAAATTTCCATACTTTTCTCAGCTGAGGTCCTTCTACTCTGAATGCATTCCAGTTCTTTTTTAAAATGTGCTTGCTATAAATTAACTTTATGTACCAAATTTTGTATAATTTCAGTTTCTTCCAAGAGCCTTGTATCATTTATGTTAAAAAAAAAAAGCAGGAAGTGGGGGAGAAAACCTATCTGTTCACAGATCTGAATGCACTTTTCAGTCATTGCTATAAATGTGCACTTCATTTATGGACTCAACAGAGATATACTTGACACTTGTACACTGACTAGTACTAGTTACTGTTTACTGGATATTTACTATGCACCATGGCCTTTTCTAACCTCTTTATACATAAATTATTTAGTCACAATAATCCTGTGAGGTAGATGTTATTTTCACTATTTAACAGATGAGAAAAATGAGGCACAGAGCTGTTAAGTAATTTATCCCATATCACATGGTTTGTACTAAATCTCAGTGCCAAAACTGAGATTCAGACTTAGGCACAGCCAGTAGAGAGAGAGAGAGAGAGAGAGTGTGTGTGTATTTATTTATGTCTTAGTTTAGGCTGCTTTAACAAAATACCATAGACAGATGGCTTAAACAACAGAAATTTATTTCTCATAGTTCTGGAGGCTGAGAACTCTGAGATTAAGGTGCCAACATGGTCAGAGTTATGGTGATGGCCCTCTTCCTGGTGTGTAGACAGTGTCTTCTCACCATATCCTTACATAACAGGGAGACTGCCCTTATGACCTAATTACCTCCCAAAGGCCTCACCTCCAAGTATCCTCACGTAAGAGCTTCAATGTATGAATTTTGGGGGTACACAAACATTCCGACCATAGCAATATGTTAAGTAGTTCTTTTGTGTGCCTGATCTGAAAGCTTGTCTACCTTTTATAGTAGTTTTCTTTAAGCATATGTCAACTTATAAAAATCAACTTTTGGAGCAGCTCATTTGTAATTTGGGAATTCAGTAGCAATAGAAACCTTTCTTGAATTTGAATCCTAGTTAATAACTGTAACTTCCTGATATGTAAAGTGTGGATAATATCTGTCTCAAAATGTTATTTTAAGGATTAATATGCATACATACACATTTGTGTGTGTGTATAATTATACTGTTATATATGTAAGTATACACACATACACACAGTGTTTAGTATAGCTGTTTACAAGGCTTTTAAATGGCAAAGAGGCAGCATAGCACAGCAGTTATTAAGCTAGACTTTGGAACAGAACTGACTTACTACCTGTATGACTTTGGGCAAGTTTCTTAACTTCCCTGTGCTCTAGTTTTCTTTTCAGTAATATAGGTGTAATACTTGTTTCAGGGTTGTTATGAGGATTAATGAGTCAATAAAGCCCTTAGATCAGGACTTAGACCTTGTAAAGTAGTATGTAAATGATAAAATAATATTATTTTATATCAGTATCTAACATAGCATCTGTATTTTTGTAAGTTAATTAACAAATTATGTTCAAATGTTTTTGAACTAGTGACTTTTTTTTAAAGAAGTATAAAACCAAATATGAAACATATTTATTAAAATTGGTTAGTCACACCATCTTTTATTAGAGAGAGAAGGGAACCCTGAAGCACAAAGGTTAAATGACTTGCAGTTTAAGCAGTTTTCTGGTGATTACCAAGCTACTTATAACTAAACCAGGTCTATTACCCTAGTCTTGTAGCTTTATTTATTTATTTATTTTTTTAATCTAGAGACCTGGTGTGGATAAAAGACAAAATAACTTCAATATGAAGAAATTTAGTTATGTGGTAGAATTATTAGATGTGTTTCAACACTAATGAATTACTGAGAATAGTGTTCTATTTTGAAGTTTTTGTTTTTGTTTCAAAATAGAAGCACCATGGTATGCTTTATGAAAAGCAGTGGACTATACCCCCTACCATCATAGTAGAAAGCAAAATGTGAAGACTTTTATGCATACACTTAGATTATTTTCATTAATGCTAGCATTATATTTGAAGTACCCTTAGTCCTATTTATAGGTAATTATTTTAGTATAATTTGTATAATTTTGAGTATGCTTTGTTCTCTAATCAATCAGGTAATAAGTAGGGAATTTAGTTTAATTCTTAAATACGCTAGTCAAATTGATTTGATTTAATTTTAAAGAAATTGTGTTAGAAAAACTTTGGACAATGATCTAACTCAGCTTCAGACTCAATGTAGTCACTTCTGCAGTATCCCTGGCAGATAGTTCTACAACTCTACTTGAATATTTTCTTGACTTGAATTCTTGTATTTTCTGTAAGCATAAGGAGATTCCATTTAAGTGACTTCAAGCTCATCTCAAACCTTGTAATTCTTTGAAAATATTAACTTCCAATTTTAAGCAGCAATTGGTCCTAGTAAATAATTTTTACTATACTATTTAACTTACAGATTGCCCAAGGACTCCAGATACTCCCAGTAGTGACCCTCGTTGTTCCACCAGCAATAATAGACTGATGGCCTTACAAAAACAATTGGATATAGAACTTAAAGTAAAGCAAGGTGCAGAGAATATGATACAGATGTATTCAAATGGATCTTCAAAGGTAAGTACAGTAAATAAATGTAAGTGTGTATACAGTCAACCCTTGTTATTCACCGATTCCACATGTGTGAATTAACCTACCTGATAAAATTTATTTGAAACCCAACATCAGTACTTGTGGTACTTTCACAGTCATTTGTGGGCAATGCACAGAGGGGTAAAAAATTTGAGTTATCTGATGTGAACGTTCACAGCTTATGTTGAACAAGATGATACTCTTCTTGTTTAAGCTCTTATGCTGTAAACAAGTATCCTTTTCATCGCCTATTTAGTACCACATTTTTTGCGTTTTTCTGCTTTTCATGATTTTGCTGTTTAAACGCTGTATTAGGATTTCTGAGATCATTGTAGCCTCCAAATCTGTGTATTGACAATACAACAAATTGGAAACAAAAGATTTCTAAAGTATTATTTTTAAAATTATTTCTACCAAAATCAATCAATAAAAAATTTTTAAGTAAAATTGTGAGTAAAGGGTACACAGGAACTCTCTACTCTCCACAGAAAACTACAACTTTCTGTAAATCTAAAATTATTCTAAAACAAAAAATTTATTTAAAAACGTTTTGGCTATAATGAGTTTTCCATCACTACATACAGATCTTTAAGAAAGGACAAATGAAAAGAGAAGACATTCTGTCATTAATGATTGTTTGGACTAGATCTTTGGGTTCTCAGGGAATCTGGTATGGGCATGTAACTCCTAATTAAAAACCAGTGTTACGGGGAACACTTGTTACTAACAGGAATGTGTCCTTTTTCTGAGATGTAATGTGGAAGAGAAAATGATAGGAACAACTGAACCGGATTAACATGAAGGTCCTTTCCAATCTAAGGTTCTATAGTTTTATAATTTGCAAAACGTCTTAGAAAGGTTGATTTATTATAAAATCCACCATTCTACTTTCAACTCATTTATCTTAAAGATTTTTGCCTCTGCAAATAAGTTTCTCCCATATTTTAATAGATCTTAAGTAATTTCAGAATAAAAGTTTTAGGTATTTCTTTTTGTTTTTTAAGTTTAGGAAGAATTTGAAATTGGGGGGAGTGGAGGGGACAGTAGGAATCTTTGCTTGGAGACAAGTACCCTATGTACCCATTCAGATGAAATTTGTGAAGATGCTGAAAAGAGAGAAATGTGTATATGTATAAGATTTTTTTAACCTTATTTATGAAAATTAGTTCAATTGTATGCCATATTTCAAAATAATTTCTAAATTATTTTTAGAGAAATGTATTTATTCCTACTTGATGTATTACTTACATGATCCGATACTTGATAGTATACTACTTCACTAACTTTGAACATTTATTATGGGACTTCAATAACTTTGAACATTTATTATGGGATGGTAGAGTTGGTTTTTCTATTGTTTTTAATATTGACCTTTAGTTTGGGGGTTTTTTTTTTTTCATTTTTATCAGATGTTATTTTGGGCTTTTTTTCTTTTTTTAAGGCAAATACTGTGTTCTTGAAACTGTGAATGCACCATATTATGCTGAGTGTTTTAAAATTAAAACACCTCTGGAGTAAGGTTTTTTAACCTACGGTTGCTGGATTAGATTGAGAGGTTCATGAATCCTTTGAAGTTATAGGAAAAGTGAGTGTGTATATTGATAAATGGATGAATAAGAGGGCCATAGGTTTCACTGTATTCCCAAAGTGGTCTGTAACCAACACCCCCACTTCCCAAATTTAACAGGTTTATGGATGTATTAAAAGGGAAATAGATAACTTACAATAACCACAAGTCCAAAATAAACAGGGCTACTAGTAAGCCTGCTAAAACAAATAGATAAGTTCCAGTAGCCTTTTATTTTTAATTAGGAGATCCATTAATTTGAGAAGGGGTCAAGTGGAGGTCCAGAGCATATTAACAGCTGCTGTAGTCTCTGAGGTAGGCCTGCCAGTTATTCTTGTCGAGATTTGGTGGTAACTGTTTCATTTCTCATCTTTAAACTTCTCATAGGATCAAAGTATATCTTTATGAGAATAGGGAAAGTTGTACATTGAAGTTATGTAGAATATTAATTTAGTCATTACGTAGTTAACAGTTTGATAACTATTATGTTGGGCTCTGGAGTATGAATATTATAAAAGTAGTGACTTATATGTAGTAGGTACTCAACAGATAATATCCTGCTTTCAAGAGACACACTACCTAAAAAGCAGATCTCATGTATAAATAACTACAATATATAATAGTGGTATGTTCAAGTTACTTAGAAGCACAGTGGAGAAGAATCACTTAACTATCAGAAGAAATAATTAAAGTCTTAGTATAAGACTTGAAGGATGATTTAGAGTTTAAGAAGGAATTACTTTCTAGGGATAGTGATGTGGGTAAGCCCAGTATATACAGGGTGAGGAACTGTGGGATAGAGTGGCTTGCTCTAAGGATGTGCTTTCGTATGGCAATTTCTTATCTGACATACCTGAGGGTAGGTAGGATGCACTTCTAATGGTAACAGTCATCAACTCTAGCAGTTATTTTCAATGAAAGGCCATGCCCTACTGGGGTAACATCTGAATCTGCAGAAAGACACCTTTTATTTGGGAAAAGTCCTTCAGATGAATCCAACAGGACTTTTTCTGTTCCCCACCAGAAGAGCTTTAAGCACATGAAGTATAGTGAGAGGTGTAGCATAATGAAAGACAAACCAGATTATAAAGTACTTTGTACAGAATTAAGCAGTTGAGATTCTATCTTAGAAGGTGTAGGGAGTTGCTGAAAGACTTTTAGCAAAGAAAATACACGATCAGATTTACAGTTTAGAAAGTTCACATCCATCTTCCTCAGACTTGAAGAATTAATTAGAGAGGGTCAAGTCTACAGGCAGCAAGTTTAAGGAGGCTTCTGTGGTAGTCCAGGTTAAACATGCTTAATGCCTTTTGTAACAGCAATGAAAGCAAAGAAGAGAGAGTCAAGCAGTTTTGGTAGAATAAATGTGTGGTGTCTGGATATGAGGAAGAAGGAAGAATTGAAGATGGTTCTTAGATTGGTTATGTGAACAGACTGATGAATGGTGGTACCCTTCACAATGATAGGTAATTCATAATGGGGAGCAAATTTAGTGATAGGTATGATTAACTCAGCTTGGCAGTAGATAGTCCTCTTCAGAACTCTGGTTATTGGATTCTGTATGATAAAATTATTACCCCTGAACATTTTATAGCCAAAGTTAAGTTGGCTTAAGTTGGCTTCAAAAGTTAAGTCAGATATTTTCACACGCTTGTTCAAAACCCTCCAGTGGCTTCTAGCTATTTTAGAACAAAATCCAGAGTCGTTACTGTGATTCTGCAAGTTCATACATGATTTACCCCTGGCTACCTTCCAATCTTATCTTCCAAAACTCTTTCATTCTCTCTCATTACCCTCTAGCCATATTGACTACTTTGCTCTTTTGGACATACCAAGGACACTTTTACCTCAGGGCCTTTGCATTTACTGTCTCTGCCTAGATAGCTCTTCTCCCAAGTACTTTCATGGCTTTCTCTCTCACTTCATTACAATCTCTACTCAGATGCTGCCACTTCAGCAAGCTCTTCATTACTATCCTATGTAAAATAGCAACCCATGTCTTTCCTTATCCCTTTCACTGCATTACCACTACCTGAAATAACAATCAATTTCTTTATCATCTGTTTTCAACATTAGAATGTAAATTTCATGGCTAAGTAGTACCACTGGTTTTCAGAATAATCTCTGAGGAGTTGATAAGACATGCTGAAGAAATGTTTCCTGTTCATATATTCATATGACAAACTAAGCTATTTATTAATATCTGGGGTTCTTTCTAGCCTCTATCACTTTTTTTTTTCTTTTTTTAAATGCTTCCAAGTCTTTTCTTTTTCCTCATTTGAAAGTACTGGACCATCTATCTAGGCCTCCCTTTCTCAGATCTTCCAAAATTGACATATTCCAGTCTTAACCTATATTAAAAGCTCACAAAATTTTTCTGGATTCCGTCCACTAAAACTGATCCCATCTTCCTGTGAATTTTTCTGTGACTACTTTTAACATTCTGTTACATATAATAATATCTGTATCTCTTCAAACTATAAGTTTTATAGGGTAGCATTCTAACTGGTTAATCTTTGTATTTTTACTGGATGTGGCAACATTTAATTCATGCAAAGTAAGCCATAAATATGTAATGGAAAAATAAAGATAATTGGTTTATTTATTTCTGAAAGCTGTGTGTATAGTGTAGTTTATTATTTATAATATCACACTGTGACTTTTAAAACAAAAAGTTATTTTTTATAAAGTAAAAAAGTATAATTTGAAAATATAAAATGTACTTGATTTTTATTTATAATTGTAAAATATTGTACATTTGAAATATAATTACTTGTAGAATGTAGTATGCTAATTACTAATAGTTAACGACTTTATCTAGTCTGTTAGTTTGAACCATATGAAATTGCTGTTTTTTTAGTTTAGAATCAGATATTGGCATGTTCATATGGTTCAACCTATATATGTAAAAATCTTCTCATAGTTTTAGCATAAAAGCCAGTATTTCTCTAATATATAAACCAGTTCATATGCTTTGGATCTAGCTTTCCTCTTCAACATATTAGGTGCGCAACACAAAAATCCATTGAATGCCTGAAAACATAAAACTGACAATAAAAATTCATTGAATGCTGGAAAGCATAAGACTGACATGTAGTAACTGTAAATTGCCTGTGATAGGTAATATCCAATGTCAGTTTTAAAAACCTTTATCATACTTTGACATCTATGTACATCTTCCAGAAATATGTGTGGGAAAAATCATTTACTTTTTAAAATGAAATACAAATGCTTTTCCTTGCACGTTGAATTGAAATAGTTAAGAAGGGCATTTCTAAAGAAGTAAATGACAGAACTACTGTCTTTTCGCATAGTGATAAAATAATAAAAGGAGTAGCTTAATTGAAAAGCATATATAAATATTTATACTTTTACATTAGAACTTCATTGAGATCCTATAATTAATCATTATTTTTATTCCTCTAAAAGAGAACATTTTAATGCCAATCATATGCTAGGCAATATAATTTTGGTTTTATCTAATGCTTACAGAAGCTCTGTATTTTAGAGAATGGTATCCCTGCTTACATAGTTTCTTCAAGAAACCTATTTGTCCCATTAAATTTGTCCCATTAAATTTGAAATACTAACTTTTTCTCTTACTCTAATCTGGTCTCAGAGAAATAGAAAAGTTATTTCATATCTTCAGTTTGATGTTCCTGATACTGGATAACAAGAGGAATTAAAAGTATTTTTATTTTAAATTTGGAAGGTTAATAGGTATATTCATAAAAGCATATCTAATGAGTCATAGACAAACACCAGATTCAAGCTAATGTTCTTAATGGTAAAGCATAATTTTAAAAAAGTATAGTGTGTGTGTGTGCTTCATGTTGTAAATGAATATTTAAGGGACTTAGTAAACTATTTAAGCCCAACTCAATGTGAAATCCAAATATTTTATTTAATAAAGAACAAAATCTGACCAGAAACTCTCTCCTAAATGAGTGACCATGGGAACAGGAGAGAAATGAAAGAAAAATTCATAAGTTTGCTAATTGCTTTTTCCTCCACTGTATATAGCGTGTTTAACTAGTTATATTGGTGTTTAATGTGATATATATCAGCTCACTTTTTTAATGTGTTGTTTTGGTGTTTAATGTGATATATTTCAGTTCACTATTTTTTCCTCGTATATATTGTCTCTCCCATCACAAGTATCTCCATCCTCCCCTTAATTCAGTGTCATGATGTACTGTGTGTGTTTGATTTATTGATATGATGCTGCACATCTGATGCTTGTCTCTTAGCTAGTAGTTTTGAGTCTTCTGGAGAATATAGGTTGATTGTATGCTATTTTATTTCCAGATTAATACTGACTGCCTCAGTGATAAAAGTAGAGATGCTTAAATAATATGCAAATATTGGTCTTTCTTGTGAATAAGTGCTTCCTAACTTGATGCTTAGTTTTATCATTTCTTTTTTGTGGATTGAAGCCTACTAGACTTTGACAACTAATATAACTAAGTAGGAGATGGCATTAACTTCTGTTACTTTTCTCATGAAACGTTTGAAAAAAATTCTGTTAGTTTTCTGTGGTTGCTGTATCAAATTATCAAAAATTTAGTGGCTTAAAACAACACAAATTTATTACATTACAGTTTCATAATTGAGAAGTCCAAAATGGATTTCACATTCTGGAGGACATAGGAGAAAATTTGTCCTTACCCTTTCCATCTTCTAGAGGCTGCCCATATTCCTTAGCTCGTGGCCCTCTTCCTCTGTCTTTGAAGCCAGAAACAGTGGCTCCGGTTCTTCTCATGTGACCTCCTCTTCTGCCTTCCTCTTCTACATTTAAGGACCCTTATGATTACATTGGGTCCATCTGGATAATCCAGGATAACCTCTGTATTTTGAGGTTGGGTGATTAACAACCTCAGTTCCATCTGCTATCTTAATTTCCCTTTCACATGTAAAGTAACATTCACAAGGTTCTGGGGATTGCCACATGGACATCTTTGGGTTGGGTCGTTAAATGGTAAGTTTTTTGTGATTCAGTATTACTGGAACTAAACTGGGAGGTAGGACAGTAACATTATTTCACTTATATCAGGACCTTTCTTGAAGTCTTTAGACATGATAGAAGTTTATTCACTATAACTTACTCCCTAACTTTTAACTAATGGAGTTGTTTTTCTTATTTTTCACCCTATCAGTTTGATGCCTTTCAAAATAAATGTATCTACCCCAAGTATATATATTATAGTGCTCACAGTATTCTTTTGACCCTTGTTTTTCACTTGCTGATGTCATTTGATCTTACTTAGAAGTTATAAAAATGGTTTATTTGTCTCTGTAGCTGCTTACCTTTTCAAACTTATTCTTAATAGGATCGGAAACTCCATGGCACAGCTCAACAGCTGCTCCAAGACAGCAAGACAAAAATAGAAGTGATACGAATGCAGATTCTTCAGGCAGTCCAGACCAATGAATTGGCTTTTGATAATGGTGATGGAACAGAGATAAATTGTCATTCTTATTATTATGGGCATGTATAGTGCTAAATAAATTTTAAGGAAAGAAGTGGTGGTTCAAAATTAAGGAGGAGGAGGCATTCTTGAGTTTTTATCTTGAGTTTTTATCTTTGAGTTTTTATCTTTGAGTTTTGATGGCTAAGATGCAAGACTGTATTTTAACATTGTGTCTATTAAGTATTACTTCAGTGTTTATTGACTTTTAAGAACTAACTTTTAATGTTGTAAGAACTTATTCCTTTTTCTTGAGTTTTAATCCCTACGTATTAGAAAGTCAAACAAATGGTTCAATTAAGTTTGTTTTTTTTTTTGTCCCTCTCTAGCCAAACCTGTCATAAGTCCTCTTGAACTTCGGATGGAAGAATTAAGGCATCATTTTAGGATAGAGTTTGCAGTAGCAGAAGGTGCAAAGAATGTAATGAAATTACTTGGCTCAGGAAAAGTAACAGACAGAAAAGCACTTTCAGAAGTAATTTTAAATAAAAATTTTAACTTAATAAATATGTTAGTCAAAGAATATAACTATTTAAATGACACCATTGTCTTTTCCCTGTTTAAGGCTCAAGCAAGATTTAATGAATCAAGTCAGAAGTTGGACCTTTTGAAGTATTCATTAGAGCAAAGATTAAATGAACTTCCCAAAAATCATCCCAAAAGCAGTATTATTATTGAGGAGCTTTCACTTGTTGCATCACCAACACTAAGTCCACGTCAAAGTATGATATCTACACAAAACCAATACAGTACCCTATCCAAACCAGCAGCACTAACAGGTACGTAGCATATATCATCCTGATTTTTTTTTTATTTTTCGTGCATTTTTAATCTACATCTGGTTCTGGTTTAATAAATGAATAAAAATGTGTTTACAGAATTTTTAAATATTGTGGTAAGTTACGCATAACAAAATTTATTATTTTAACCATTTTAAAATACACAACTCATAGGCATTTAGTATATCCAAGCTGTTGTATAACTATAACCAGTTTCTAGTTCCAGGGTATTTTCATCACCCCAGAAGGAAACTCAGTACCCATTAAGTAGTCATTCCCGATTCCTCCTTTCCCTTCAACCCCTAGCAATCACTATTGGCTTTCTGTTTCTATAGATTTGTCTATTATAGATGTTTCCTATAAATGGAGTTATATAATTTGTGGCTTTCTGTGTCTGACTTCTTTCACTTTCTGTACTGTTCAAGGTTCTTTCTTCTTGTAACATGTATCAATATTTCATTCCTTTTTATGGCTAAGTAATATTCTGTTTTACAGGTATATATCTGGTTTTATTTATCTGTTTGATGGACATTTGGGTCGTTTCTACCTTTTGACTACTGTGAATAGTGTTTCTATGAATATTTGTGTGCAGGTTTTTGTTTGAACACCTGTTTTCAGTTATTTAGGGAATATACCTAGATGTATAATTACTAGGTCATATGGTAATTTTATGTTTATGTTTTTGAGGGACCATCAAACTGTTGTCCATGGGGGCTGCATCATTTCACATTGACAGGGGTTCCAATTTCTCCACATCCTCAACAACACTTGTTATTTCCCCCCTTTTTTTTTAATTATTGCCATCCTACTAGGTCCATTATTGACAGTGAGGTAGCGAAGTTTCCAACTATTTTTGTAGACTTTCCTATTTCTCCTTTCAGCTATGTAAATTTTAGCTTCATATATTTTCAGGCTCTGTTAAGTGCATATATGTTTATAATTTTTATATCTTCTAAATGTATTGACTATTTTATCAAAATATAATATCCTTTTTCTCCTGTAACAATTTTGGATTTAAAGTATTTTGTCTGACGTTAGAGTACCCACTCCAGCTCTCTTTTGGTTACTGTTTACATGAATATCTTTTTCTATTCATTCTCATTCAGTTGATTGTGTCTTTGGATCTAAAATGAGTCTCTTTTGGACAGCATATAATTGGATCATAGTTTGGGTTTATTTATGTATTTTAATCCATTCTGCCATTCTCTGCCTTTAATTTGAGCCGTTTAATCCATATGTGTTTAAGATAATTACTGATAAAGTGTAATGCAATTCTGATGCTGACTCCCCAGAGTTAGGTCAAATTTCATAGGTTCATGGCACAGTCCCCCACAAGACTGTCCTCGTTTCAGACACAAGCTGCCAGGTTGGAGTTTCCCCAAACACTCACACTTCTGACCAACTGGCTGCAAACTCAGGGGTTCCTACTACCACCTCATGCTCAGTAATTCCATAGAACAACTCACAGAACTCAGGAAAGCTCTGTATTTACAGTTACAGTTTTCTTACAAAGGCTACAAATTAGGACCAAAGAAGAGACACTTAGGGAGAGATCTGGCAGGGTACCTAAAGTTTCCTTGCTTTCAGCATGCAGCACCCTCTGAGAACATCAATTTGTGTCCCCAGCCAAGAGTCTTACTTTAGCTGTGAGTATTCAGAATTTTTTTTGTGGCTTTATTACATAGGAGTGATTGAATCATTGGCCACTTTGATTGAAGTCAATCTCCAGCCCCCAACCTTTTTCTGAAAGACCAAAGGTCAGGTTGATATGTGGCTCAAAGCATGAGCCCTCTAACTATGTAGTTGGTCTTTATGGTATAGCCAGCGCCCATTCTGGAACTGTGTATGGGCCTACCGAGAGTCACTTTGTTAGCATAAACCCACATGTGGTCTGAGGAGTCCACCGTGAATAAGAAAGATGCTGCTATTACTAGGGAAATTGCAAGGGTTTAAAAGCTCCCTCTTAAGAACCAGGGAAATAAACCAGCCAAATTCATTATTATAGAACAAAGAAGCTTACATCGGCCGTTTTGCTAATTGTTTTCTGTAAGTCTTAATCTTTATTTTCCTGAATTCTTTTGCTTTCTTTTGTGTTTGATTGACTTTTTCTAGTTTACCTTTTTTATTCTCTCCTTGTTTCCTTTTCTGTGTGTGTGTGTGTGTGTGTGTGTGTGTGTGTGTGTGTTTCAAATCTTTATTGGAGTATAATTGCTTCACAATACCGTGTTAGTTTCTTTTGCACAACAAAGTGAATCAGCCACATGCATACATGTGTCCCCATATCCCCTCCCTCTTGAGCCTCCCTCCCATCCTCCCTATTCCACCTGTCTAGGTCATTGCAAACCACTGAGTCGATCTCCCTGTGCTATGCTGCTGCTTCCCACCAGCCAACTATTTTACATCCGGTAGTGTATATATGTTGATGCTACTCTCACTTCATCCCAGCTTTGCCCTCCCACCCTATGTCATCAAGTCCATTTTCTATGTCTACCTCTTTATTCTTGCCCTGCAACTAGATTCATCAGTACCATTTTTTTTTCTTTTTAGATTCCATAGATATGCATTAGCATATGTTATTTGTTTTTCTCTTTCTGACTTATTTCACTCTGTATGACAGACTCTAGGTCCATCCACCTCACTACATATAACTCAATTTTGTTTCTTTTTATGGCTGAGTAATACTCCATTATATATATGTGCCCGATCTTCTTTATCCATTCATCTGTTGAGAGACATTTAGGTTGGTTCCATGTCTTGGCTGTTGTAAATAATGCTGCAGTGAACATTGTGGTACACGTCTCTTTTTGTATTATGGTTTTCTCAGGGTATATGTCCAGTAGTGGGATTGCTGTTTCATATGGTACTTTTATTTTTAGTTTCTTAAGGAACCTCCATACTGTTCTCCATAGTGGCTGTATCAATTTACATTCCTACCAACAGTGCAGAAGGGTTCTCTTTTCACCACACCCTTTCCAGCATTTATTGCTTCTAGCTTTTTGTTTGTTTTGTTTTGTTTTGTTTTTTTTGCGGTACACGGGCCTCTCACTGTTGTGGCCTCTCCCATTGCGGATCACAGGCTCTGGACACGCAGGCTCAGTGGCCATGGCTCACAGGCCTAGCCGCTCCGCGGCATGTGGGATCTTCCCAGACCAGGGCACGAACCCATGTCCCCTACATCGGCAGGCAGACTCTCAACCACTGTGCCACCAGGGAAGCCCACTTCTGGCTTTTTTGATAATGGCCATTCTGACTGGTGGTTGGTGACACCTCATTGTAGTTTTGATTTTCATTTCTCTAATAATTAGTGGTGTTGAGCATCTTTTCATGTGCCTCTTGGCTATCTGTATGTCTTCCTTGGTGAAATATGTATTTAGCTCTTCTGTCCATTTTTTAATTGGATTGTTTGTTTTTTTGATATTGAGCTCCATTAGCTCTTTGTATATTTTGGAGATTAATCCTTTGTCTGTTGTTTCATTTGCAAATATTTCTCCCATTCTGAAGGTTGTCTTTTTGTCTTATTTGTGGTTTCCTTTGCTTTGCAAAAGCTTTTAAGTCCCATTTGTTTATTTTTGTTTTTATTTCTTTTTCTCTAGAAGGTGGGTCAAAAAAGATCTTGCTGTGGTTTATGTCAGAGTGTTTTTTCCCATGTTTTCCTCTAAAAGTTTTATAGTGTCTGGTCTTACATTTAAGTCTTTAATCCACTTTGAGTTTATTTTTGCGTATGGTGTTAGGGAGTGCTCTAATTTCATTCTTTTACATGTAGCTGTCCAGTTTTCCCAGCACCACTTATTGAAGAGGCTGTCTTTTTTCCATTGTATGTTCTTGCCTCCTTTGTCATAAATTAGGTGCCCATATGTACGTGGGTTTATCTCTGGGCATTCTATTCTATTCTACCATTGATCTATATTTCTGTTTTTGTGCCAGTACCATAGTGCCTTGGTTACTATAGCTTTGTGCTATAGTTTGAAGTCAGGGAGCCTAATTCCTCCAGCTCCGTTTTTCTTTCTCAAGATTGCTTTGGATATTCAGGGTCTTTTGTGTTTCCATACGAATTGTAAGATTTTTTGTTCTAATTCTGTGAAGAATGCCCTTGGTAGTTTGCTAGGGATTGTATCGAATCTGTAGATTGCTTTGGGCAGTATAGTCATTTTCACAGTATTGATTTTTCCAGTCCAAGAACATGATATATTTCTCCATCTGTTTGCGTCATCTTTGATTTCTTTCATCAGTGTTTTATAGTTTTCTGAGTACAAGTCTTTCTCCTCCCTAGGCAGGTTTATTCCTAGGTATTTCATTCATTTTGTTTCAGTGGTAAATGGAAGTGTTTCTTTAATTTCTCTTTCTGATTTTTCATTGTTGGTGTATAGGAATGCCAGAGATTTCTGTGCATTAATTTTGTGTTCTGCAACCTTACCAAATTCATTGATTAGTTCTAATAGTTTTCTGGTGGCATCTTTAGGATCTTCTATGTATAGTATCATGTCATCGGCAAATGGTGACAGTTTTACTTCTTCTTTTCCAATTTGTGTTCCTTTTATTTCTTTTTCTTCTCTGATTGCTGTGGCTAGGACTTCCAAAACTATGCTGAATAAGAGTGGTGAGAGTGGACATCCTTGTCTTGTTCCTGATCCTAGTGGAAATGCTTTCAGTTTTTCACCATTGAGAATGATGCTTGCTGTGGGTTTGTCATATATGTCCTTTATTTTGTTGAGGTACATTCCCCCAATGCCCATTTTCTGGAGAACTTTTATCATAAATGAGTGTTGAATTTTGTCAAAAGCTTTTTGTGCATCCATTGAGATGATCATATGTTTTTTATTCCTTAATTTGTTAATGTGGTGTATAACATTGATTGATTTGCATATATTGAAGAATCCTTGCATCCCTGGGATAAATCCCACTTGATCATGGTGTATGATCCTTTTAATGTGCTGTTGGATTCTTTTTTTTTTTTTTTTTTTAAGTGGCAGTAAAAAATATATGTGGTCAACATTGTTACTTTCACTTGCAAATAAAAGAGTTGGGATGTATAGAAACCTGTTCTTAACTTTTTATCAAGAGTACTTATCATCAAATTACTCCCATCCAGGCTTCTGCAGGTCTGGAATTTTCTTTCCACTGGATAGGAGTATGTGGTGGGAATTCCAGTTAACATTTTTATTAAAAAAAAAAAAAAAAGAATCAGCATAGTCAAGTTGTCTTAGTGTTAAGGATTTCTGTTTGCTAGTATTATGATCATCAGTGATATTGGTCTATAATTTTATTTTTTTGTGATATCTTTTTCTGGTTTTAGTATCAGGGTGATGGTGGCTTTGTAGAATGAATTTGGGCGTGTTCCTTCCTCTGCAATATTTTGGAAGAGTTTGAGAAGGATCAGTGTTAGCTGTTCTCTAAATGTTTGATAGAATTCACCTGTGAAGCCATCTGGTCCTGGACTGTTGTTTGCTGGAAGATTTTTAATTACGGTTTCAATTTCATTACTTGTGATAGGTCTGTTTATATTTTCTAATTCTTCCTGGTTCAGTCATGGAAAATTGTACCTTCCTAAGAATTTGTCCATTTCTTCGTGGTTGTCCATTTTATTGGCATATAGTTGTTTGTAGTAGTCTCTTATAATCCTTTGTATTTCTGTGGTATCAGTTGTGATTTCTCCTTTTTCATTTCTAATTTTATTGGTTTGTGTCCTCTCTCTTTTTCTTCATGAGTCTGGCTAAGGGTTTATCAATTTTGTTTATCTTCTCAAAGAACCAACTTTTACTTTTATTGATTTTTGCTATTGTTTTATTCGTTTCTATTTCATTTATTTCTGCTCTGATCTTTATGATTTCTTTCCTTCTACTGACTTTGGGTTTTCTTTGTTCTTCTTTCTCTATTTGTTTTAAGTGTAGGGTTAGATTGTTTGAGATTTTTCTTGTTTACTGAGGTGAGATCGAATTGCTATATAAACTTCCCTCTTAGAACTAACTGCTTTTGCTGTGTCCCATAAGTTTTGGGTCATCATGTTTTCATTGTCATTTGTTTCTATGCATTTTTAAATTTATTCTTTGATTTCTTCGGTGATCTCTTGGTTATTTAGTAGCGCACTGTTTAGCCTCCATATATTTGTGTTTTTTCCAGGTTTTTTTTCCTGTAATTGATTTCCAATCTCATAGTGCTGTGGTCAGAAAAGATGCTTGATATAATTTCAATTTTCTTAAATTTTGCGAGGCTTGATTTGTGACCCAAGATGTGATCTGTCCTGGAAAATGTTCCATGTTCACTGAAGAAGAAAGTGTATTCTGCCACTTTTGGGTGGAATGTTCTATAAATATCAATTAGATCCACCTGGTCTATTGTGTCATTTAAAGCTTGTGTTTCCTTATTTATTTTCTGTTTGGATGATCTGTCCATTGGTGTAAGTGGGGTGTTAAAGTACCCTGCTGTTATTGTGTTACTGTCGATTTCTCCTTTCATGGTTGTTAGCATTTGCCTTATGTATTGAGGTGCTCCTATGTTGGGTGCATAAACATTTATAATTGTTATATCTTCTTCTTGGATTTATCCTTTGATCTTTATGTAGTGTCCCTCCTTTTCTCTTGTAACAGTCTTTATCTTAAAGTCTATTTTATCTAATATGAGTATTGCTACTCCAGCTTGCTTTTGATTTCCATTTGTATGGAATATCTTTTTCCATCCCTTCACTTTTAGTCTGTATGAATCCCTAGGTCTGAAGTGGGTCTCTTGTAGACAACATATATATGGGTCTTGTTTTTGTATCCATTCACCCAGTCTGTGTCTTTTGGTTGGGGCATTTAATCCATTTACATTCAAGATTATTATCGATATGTGTGTTCCTATTACTGTTTTCTTAATTGTTTTGGGTTTGTTTCTGTGGGTCTTTTTCTTTTGTGTTTCCCACCTAGAGAAGTTTCTTTAGCATTTGTTGTAAAGCTGGTTTGCTGGTGCTGAATTCTTTTAGCTTTTTTTTTCTCTCAAAAGCTTTTGACTTTTCCATCAAATCTGAATGAGATCCTTGCTGGGTAGAGTAATCTTGGTTGTAGGTTTTTTCTCTTTCATCACTTTAAGTGTATCATGCCCATCCCTTCTGGCCTGCAGAGTTTCTACTGAAAAATAAGCTGATAACCTTTTGGGGATTCCTTGTATATGTTATTTGTTTTTCTTCCCTTACTGCTTTTAATATTTTTTCTTTGAATTTAATTTTTGTTAGTTTGATTAATATGTGTCTTGGTGTGTTTTTCCTAGGGTTTATCTTGTATGGGACTCTCTGTGCTTCCTGGACTTGGGTGACTATTTCCTTTCCCATGTTAGGGAAGTTTCCCACTATAATCTCTTCAAATATTTTCTCAGACCCTTTCTTTTTCTTTTCTTCTTCTGGGACCCCTATAATTCGAATGTTGGTGCATTTAATGTTGTCCCAGAGGTCTCTGATACTGTCCTCAAGTCTTTTCTTTTTCTTTATTCTGCTCCTTGGTAGTTATTTCAACTGTTCTGTCTTCCATCTCACTTATTTGTTCTTCTGCCTCCGTTATTCTGTTACTGATTCCTTCTAATGTATTTTTCATTTCAGTTATTGTGTTATTCATCTCTGTGTGTTTGTTGTTTAGTTCTTCTAGATCTTTGTTAAACATTTCTTGTAGTTTCTCAATCCATGCCTCCATTCTATTTCTAAGATTCTGGGTCATCTTTACTATCATTACTCTGAATTCTTTTTCGGGTAAGTTGCTTATTTTCTCTTAATTTATTTGGTCTTGCAGGTTTTTACCTTACTCCTTCATTTGTGACATATTTTTTTGGCATCTCATTTTTTTATTATTATTATTAGTGGGATTGTGTTCCTGTCTTACTGGTTATTTGGCCTGAGGCTTCCAACGCTGGAGTAGGCTATTGGGTAGAGCCGGGTCTTGGTGTTGAGATGAGGATCTCTATGAGACCTCACTCTGATGAATATGCCCTGGTGTCTGAGGTTCTCTGTTTGTCCAGTGGTTTGGACTCAGAGCTCCCACTGCAGGAGCTTCCACTAGACCCTGGGCTCGCAAATCAAGATCCTGCAAGCTGTGTGGGGTGGCAAAAAAAAAAAAAGTAACAAAGTAAAAAATAAAATTAGACTATGAAACTAACAGATATGTTATTAGAAAGAATGTAAAAATAAAAATATAGATGAATCAACACCCAGAAGGTACATCAGTACCACAATCATAAAAAAGAGGAGGAGGGAAAAGAAATAAAAAAAGGGGTGGGGGGCGTGGGAGGCCTTGGCTGTGGAGAGTGGGGCCTAGGCAAGGGTGAGGTTTGGGCAGTGGGTGGGGCCAATGCTCAGGACCCAAAGGGCTAGAAAAGGCCCTGGGGGCTGTGGGGGGTGGAGCTTAGGTTCAAGGAACAGAAGGGGCCCAGGTATGTCCCCCACCCCTGGCCTCAGAGGTCAGGGCACCTCACCGGGGAGCCCAACAGGCTTCCTGCTCAAGTGGGCAGGACAAATGCCCTCTCCTCTCCTGCTCCTCCAGTCTGGAGTCTGGGAGGGCCCCTCCCGCTTGCCTCTCCTGATCCCCCCATCCTCCCTCCTATGCCCCCAAGGACCCACATAGCCTGGAGGGGCCCTGGAGGGCAGGTGATTGGCCTGGGAGTTCAGCAGGCTCCCCAAACCTGAGTGGGCTGGCCAATTGCCCTCCCTCTTCTCCCGCTCCTCCCAAAGGGCACCTCCTGCCTTCTTTTCCTTTCCTCCCCTTGGCCTCCTTCCTATGCCCCCAAGGACCCAGGCAACCTGGAGGGGGCTTTGAGGGCAGGGGATTGGCCTGGGAGCTCAGCAGGCTCCCGGGGCCCCAGTGGGCAGGGCAATCGCCCTCCTCCCCTCACCCACTCCTCCCAGGGTGCCCCTCCCACCTGCCTCTCCTAATCTCCCCAGCCTCCTTCCTATGCCCCCAGGACCCACGTTGCCTGTATGGGGCTTTGGAGGTGGGGGAACCGGCCTGCCTCTCCTGATCTCCCCGGCCTCAGGAGGGCTGAGCTTGTCTGGCCTCCACTTCTTCTCTCCCCTTGGTCCCCCTACGTCCTACCAGTTCACTCTGGGGTTCCTCCCATGTCCTTGGGGGTCAGAGTCCCCCACCAGCGACTGGCAGGCACCCTAGTTGTGGGAAGATGCTAACTCTGTGTCTTCCCACAATGCCATCTTGACTTCTTCCCCCTTTTCTGTGTATTTTTAAATTACTTTCTTAGTGGTTACTCTAATGGTTACAGTTAACAACCTAAATTTATCACAGTAGCCTACAAAAGCTCTGCTCCTATACAGCTGTGCCTCCCCATCGTTATATTTTTGTTGACACAGATTATGTCTTTATACATTGTGTGCCCTTTATATTATATTATTATATATTAGATTATAATCATTGTTGTATGCATTTGTTTTTTAAGTCATACAGGAAACAAAGTTACAAATTGAAAATATAGTAATACTGGCTTTTTAATTTACCTAGTTAGTTTTACTGGTGTTATTTTTTCTGTGATTTCAAGTTACTGTCTAGTGTCCTGTCATTTCAATCTGGTTGACTTGTTTTAGCATTTCTTCTAGGAAGGTCTACTAGTGATAAGCTCCCTTAACTTTTGGGAATCGCTTATTTTCTTCATTTTTGAAGGTTAGTTTTGCATGTATAGAATTCGTTGACAAGCTTTTTTCTTTCAGCATTCTAAAAATTTCCTCCCAGTCCCTCCAGGCCTTTATGCTGTCTGATGAAGAATCAACTTTTAAACTTATTGAGGATTCTTTCTAAGTGATGAGTTGCTTCTCTCTTGCTGCTTTCAATATTCCCTTTTGTCTTTGGTTTTCACAATTTGATTATAATGCATCTCAGAATGGTAATTTCTTTTGAGTTTTTTTACTTGAATTCTTTGAGCTTCTTGATGTGCAGATTCATGTCATTAATCAGATTTGGGAAGTTTTCTGCCATCATTTCTTCACATATTCTTTCTGCCATTTTCTCTCTTCTCTCCTTCTGAGATCCCCATAATGTGTATTTTTGTAGTCTTTATGGTATCCCAGAAATCGCCTAGTCTCTGGTTTTTTTTGTTTATTTGTTTGTGTAGAACAAATGTTTATTGATGTACAGACATTTTGAGGGGGGCTCAGAGACAGATGTAAACACAGAAACAAGCATCAGCTTTCATGAATATCAAATATTATGAAGCAGAGACAAGCAGCAGAACTCAGGGAGTCCTCCCACCAGCAACTTCCCATGAGCCTGTTCATAAACATGAACACCAAGATCTCTCCCAAAACCTATCTTTAGTAGAGCTCAAAGAGAAGTTCTCATGAAGTCTCTTAACAGATTAAGCCAGGTATCAAATTAGTTAGGTCGATTGCAAATCATTTTTAAGTCTATTGAGTTTTACCTTCTGTTTGCTTTGCTTTGTCTTGTTTTTAATTAGTAGCATACACATTTAGTTTTATGTCTTACTGATCAACTTACTCTTATCATTATAAATATTTCCTTTTATCTCTGAAAATAGACTTACGGTTTACTTTGTCTGATATTAGTAGAGCCATACTATCCTTTTTATGCCTAAGGTTAACCTAATGAAGTTTTCCATCCTTTTATTTTCAACCTGTTTGTTCTTTTCTACTTAAAGTGATATATTTTATGTACATCATATAGATGTCTCTTTTTATCTAACCTGAAAATCTAATTGAAGTTGTTAGTCTTATATTTTTTAACAGCTTTATTTGTATACATAAACTGCACGTATCTGATATGTACAATTTGATAACTTTTGTCATATCAACCCTCAAAAGTTTCCATGTACCCTTTATAAACTGTCCTTTTAATATTATTTTTGATATTTATTTAACTCTTCAATTCTTGATGTTTGAATTGCATTTACTCTTTTTTCTCTGTTCATCCTTTCCTTCTCTTTGTAGTTGTTTTTGAAGCAAATAGTTCCATTATTCCTTTTCATGTCCCATAACAGTGTTTTAATTACGCCTGTGCATGTGTGTGGTGTGTTTATTGCTTACTTTAGAGATTCAAGTATGCATATTGAACTTATTACAGTCTGTGATCACAGTGTACTCTCTTACTTCCAAATCTGTTTAAAAATTTTATGGAGAAATATTTGCAAATTCTTCCACTTCACCCTGTTTATCCTCATTGTAATATATTTTACTTCTACCTGTGCCTTAATCTGCAGCTGACCCTTGAACAACACTGGGGTTAGGAGCACCAACCTTCTGTGCAGTCACAAATCTGTATATAACTTCACAGTCAGCCCTCCATGTCTGTGGACTCAACCAGCTGTGGATCATACAGTACTGTAGTTATATATGTAGTGAAAAAAAATTCATGTATAAGTGGACCTGCACAGTTCAAACCCATGTTGTTCAAGGTTCCACTGTACATCTTCTAGTGTTGTTTTTACTTAAAGAGCTAAGAACTTTAAGGATATACATGATCCGTGGTTAATTGAATCTGTGAGTGTGGGATTACAGATATGGAGAACCTACTGTTAAGTTACATGTGGATTTTCGACTGCAAGAAGGGTCAGTTCCCCTAACCCCCACATTATTCAAGGGTCAACTCTAATTTACTTCGTTACAAAGTATTTTTCCAAAAACAAAACAAAACATTGTTCTTTATATCTAATGGCTCATTTATCCTTACTGTTATTCTTCACTTATTCTTGTTGTACTTGAGATTTCCTGTTAGAATTTTCCTTTAGCCCTTAGCCATTTCTTTTAGCATTTATTGTAGTGAAGATGTGGTAGAGTCTAATTTTTCCACTTTTTTCTTGTTTATTTCATCTTCATTTTTAAAGAATATTGTCGGTAGAAAACCTTTATAGGTGTTTTTTTCCTTTCAGCTCTTTAAAAATGTGATTTCATTGTCTTCTAGCTTTCCTCTTTGTATTGGGCTGGCCAAAAGTTTTGTTTGTTTTTTTCCATAAGATGGCTCTAGTAGCACTTAGTTGTCGTTAACTTCATTCAAAACAATTTTGTTAGCTTGTATGTGCAGCTGTTATATCAGCCTGCATTTTAAAAACGACTTGTCAAAATTGGTGAATTTTTGTGTAGCCATTTTAATATTGAAGATGGAAGAAAAAAACAACATTTTTGGCATATTATCCTTTATTATTTCAAGAAAGGTTAAAACACAACTGAAATGCCAGTGTGGTGTATGGAGAAGGTGCTGTGACTGATGAAACATGTCAAAAATGGTCTGCAAAATTTCATGCTGGAGATTTCTCACTGGATGATGCTCCATGGTCAGGTAGACCAGTTGAAGTTGATAGCGATCAAATCGAGACATTAATTGAGAAGAATCAACGTTATACCACACGGGAGATACCCAACATACTCAAAGTAACCAAATAAAGTGTTGACAATCATTTGCACCAGCTTGGTTATATGAATTGCTTTGATGTTTGGGTTCCACATAAGTTAAACAAAAAACCCCTTCTTGACCATATTTCTGCCTGCAATTCTCTACTTAAACGTAATGAAAGTGTTCCATGTTTAAAACAAATTGTGATGGGCGATGAAGAGTGGATATGTACAATAATGTGGAACAGAAGACATCATGGGGCAAGCAAAATGAACCACTACCAACCACACCAAAGGCTAGTCTTCATCCAAAGAAGGTGATGTTGTATATATGGTAGGATTAGAAGGGAGTCCTCTATTATGAGCTCCTTCCAGAAAACTAAACGATTAATTCCAGCAAGTACTGCTCCAGTTAGACCAACTGAAAGCAGCACTTGATGAAAAGTGTCCAGAATTAGTCAACAGAAAACACCATGGTCTTCCATCAGGATAATGCAAGACCGCATGTTTCTTTGATGACCAGGCAGAAACTGTTACAGCTTGGCTGGGAAGTTCTGATTCATCTGCTGTATTCACCAGATGTTGCACCTTCATATTTCCATTTATTTAGGTCTTCACAAAATTCTCTTAATGGAAAAAAATTTCAATTCCCTGGAAGACTGTAAAAGGTACCTGGAACAGTTCTTTGCTCAAAAAGATAAAACATTTTGGGAAGATGGAATTATGAAGTTGCCTGAAAAATGGCAGAAGGTAGTGGAACAAAAGGGTGAATATGTTGTTCAATAAAGTTCTTGGTGAAAGTGTGAAATGTGTCTTTTATTTTTATTTAAAAACCGAAGGCACTTTTTGGCCAACCCAATATTATGAGAAGTCAGCTGTAGTTCCTATCAATGTTTCCCTTCATGTAATGTCCCTCATTCCCCAATTATTGAAGTAACATAGAATTACATTGAATTTTCTTCATTTTTTTTCTTTCTGTTCCTAAGACTGGATACTTCAGTTCAACTATCTTTAAGTTTTCTTATTCTTCTGGATGCTCAAATCTGCTGTTGAACATCTCTAGTAAACTTTTAAAATTCCAGTTAGCATACTTTTCAACTCCAGGATTTCTATTTGGTTCTTATTTATAAATTCTCTATCTTTATTAATATTCCCTATTTGTTGAAATACTATTCTGTCTTTTTCCTTTTGGTTTCTTTTAGGTCTTTGACCACATATAAGCTTTGACCATATGTAAGACAGTGGGTATAGAGTCTTTGTCTAGTAAATCCAATGTCTTCCTGAAGGATGGTTTCTGTGAATTTCTGCTTTTCTTGTGAATTGGCCATACTCTCTTATTTCTGTGCTTGCCTCATAATTTTTTATTGAAAGCTGGATATGTTGAGTATTATAATGTGTAACTGGAAGATACTCCCCTTTTCTATAATTTCTTATTGCTCTTTGAAACAGGGTTTAGTTGTTTAGTGACTTTATTTGCTAAAGACTGTATTTTTTGTCATGTGTGGTCACTGAAGTCTCCATTAAGTTAGTGGTCAACTAGTGTTTTGACAGACTTTTTTTTTTTCTTTAATTGGAGTATAATTGCTTTACAATGTTGTGTTAGTTTCTGCTGTAAAACAAAGTGAATCAGCTATATGTATACATATATCCGCTCACTCTTGGACTTCCCTTCCCCCCTCCCGCCCATCCCACCCATCTAGGTCATCACGGAGCACCGAACTGAGCTTCCTGTGCTATACTGCAGGTCCCCACTAGCTATCTATTTTACACATGGTAGTGTATTTATGTCAAACCTCATCTCCCAAGTCATCCCACCTTCCCCTTCCCCCTCTGTGTCCACACGTCCATTCTCTATGTCTGCATCTCTATTTCTGCCTTGCAGAAATAGATTCATCTGTACCATTTTTCTATGTTCCACATATATGCATTAATATACGATATTTGTTTTTCTCTTTCTGACCGACTTTACTCTGTATGACAGACTCTGGGTCCATCCACATCTCTACAAATGACCCAATTTGGTTCCTTTTGATGGCTTAGTAATATTCCATTGTATATATGCACCACATCTTTATCCATTCATCTGTTGATGGGCATTTAGGTTGTTTCTGTGTCCTGGCTATTGTAAATAGTGCTGCAATGAACATTGGGGTACATGTGTCTTTCTGAATTGTGGTTTTCTCAGGGTATATGCCCAGTAGTGGGATTGCTGGGTCATATGGTAGTTCTATTTTTAGTTTTTTAAGGGACCTCCATGCTGTTCTCCATAGTGGCTGTATCAGTTTACATTCCCGCCAATAATGCAAGAGGGTTCCCTTTTCTCTGCACCCTCTCCAGCATTTATTGTTTGTAGATTTTTTGATGATGGCCATTCTGACCAATGTGAGGTGATACCTTATTGTAATTTTGACTTGCATTTCTCTAATAATTAGTGGTGTTGAGCATCTATCTATTCATGTGCCTCTTGGCCATCTGTATGTTTTCTTTGGAGAAATGTCTATTTAGGTCTCTGCCCATTTTTTGATTGCGTTGCTTGTTTTTCTTGATATTGAGCTGCATGAGCTGTTTGTATATTTTGGAGATTAATCCTTTGTCAGTTGCTTCATTTGCAAATATTTTCTCCCATTCTGAGGGTTGTCTTTTCATCTTGTTTATGGTTTCCTTTGCTGTGCAAAAGCTTTTAAGTTTAATTAGGTCTCATTTGTTTATTTTTATTACTCTAGGAGGTGGGTCAGAAAAGATCTTGCTGTGATTTGAGTGTTTCAAACACTTCAAAACACTTCAAAGAGTGTTTTTCCTGTGTTTTCCTCTAAGAGTTTTATAGTCTCCAGCCTTACATTTAGGTCTTTAATCCATTTTGAGTTTATTTTTGTGTATTGTGTTAGGTAGTGTTCTAATTTCATTCTTTTACATGTAGTTATCCAGTTTCCCCAACACCACTTATTGAAGAGACTGTCTTTTCTCCATTGTATAGTCTTGCCTCCTTTGTCATAGATTAGGTGACCATGGGTGTGTGGGTTTATCTCTGGATTTTCTATCCTGTACCATTGATCTATATTTCTGTTTCTGTACCAGTACCATACTGTCTTGATTACTAGTAGCATAGGCTGAAGTCAGGGAGCCTGATTCCTCCAGCTCCGTTTTTCTTTCTCAAGATTGCTTTGGCTATTCGGGGTCTTTTGTGTTTCCATACAAATTGTAAAATTGTTTGTTCTAGTTCTGGGGAAAATGCCCTTGGTAATTTGATAGGGATTGCATTGAATCTGTAGATTGCTCTGGGTAGTGTAATAATTTTCACAGTATTGATTCTTTCAATCCAAAAACATGGTATATCTCTCCACCTATTTGTATCATCTTTAATTTCTTTCATCAGTGTTTTATAGTTTTCCGAGTACAGGTCTTTTGCCTCCTTAGGTAGGTTTATTCCTAGGTATTTTATTATTTTTGTTGTGATGGTAAATGGGATTGTTTCCATAATTTCTCTTTCTGATCTTTCATTGTTAACGTATAGGAATGCAAGAGATTTCTTGCCTTAATTTTGTATCCTGCAACTTTACCAAATTCATGGATTAGCTCTAGTTTTCTGGTGGCATCTTTAGGATTTTCTATGTATAGTATCATGTCATCTGCAAACAGTCACAGTTTTACTTCTTTTCCAATATGTATTCCTTTTATTTCTTTTTCTTCTCTGATTGCTGTGGCTAGGACTTCCAAATGCCTGCAAGCAGAAAGAAAATTTGCCATGTTTGCAGCTGAATTCTGTGTTTGTGTGCCAAGGCATACCTTCAGCATTCACCCAGGCATTTTGTAACTCTGCCTTTGCTTGCACAGAGCTTGAAGATCTGCCAGATGTGAGAGCTTAGGGCCTTTTCAGATCTCTTCTGAGTATGTCTCCTTTTGCATCTAGCCTTCTAGTTTTCCAGTAACACGTGGAAACATTGCAAAGCTCTTATTCCTTAAAACAGTTTACTCCCTAGCTTTTCGCCAAGACTCTAGGCTGTCTATTAAACAATATAGACAACTGATATCCTTTGCTCCTGGCTTCAGTGGTTGTTTCATTTGCCTTTAAATGCCCTCCACTTAGCTATTTCTCTGTCCTGAGAGATTTCTTAGGTGAAAAAAAGACATACCCTTTCTGTTAGTCCTTCAGGGAGCCTTCAGAGAGGTCAAAGCAGGCATCCACAGTTCTTTGAGTATGAAGTCTTCTCTGCTCCCTCTGGCACTGGGACCCTGTACCAGGAATGCAGCCTGCTATCTTCAGGACTATCACCAAACCATTAGGGGTTGGGGGGAGGAGGGATGAAGCAAAGATAAAGTAAAATGCCAGAAAGCTCTCCTACCAAGTATTCATTGCATTTTTTGATCAAGCATTTGTTTGGTTGCAGTAAACCTTTGTTTCCCAGATTTTTGTTCAAGTTGATTATAAGTAGTTTCCCGGTTTTATTTGTTTGTTTTCCTGTGTTCCTGTGGAGAAACTGCCTTTGGAGTTTGCAACTCTAGCATTTTCTTACCATTACCTACAAAGGTTTTTATGGCCCATGTGAATGTGGCATATTTTTGATACACAGGCCTCCCTCTTCTCCAGGAATCCTTAAATTATCTTATCAATATGAATGTCAGAGAGGGCTTTACCTTAAAAACAATCGTCATTAAATATTTTGAGGATATGAAAGTGTTCTTCAGAATTGCATAGCATACTATCACATTTTAGTACTTTTGGGTACCATTAATCAGCTTTATATTATGGCAGACTTTTACATTCAACCTTGAAGGAGAAATTTACAGTTGAACAATGCTGTTGCCACTATTAAGATCAGTTTAAATCTGCAGTTACCAAATTGAGTTCCTAAATCTGAGGTACCCTGGGATGCCAAAATGAATTCACAAGGGTACAACAGGATATTTTAAGTTTTTGAGGGAAACACAGTATTACTTCACTTCCTACCATCATCATTAATCTACTGGCTTCAAGGTAGTTGGAGTTTCAGCATTAGGTCGAATGACATGCCTTCTGATTATGTCACATATTGATGAAGCTGGGTGTTCCTGGTTTTTCCTTCACTGCTATAATGATAAATACTATGGGAAATCAATGTGGAATAGAAGATAAGGGTGGCACTTTCAAATCTAATCCCAAAGTTTGATAAGTTACACAGTGCCCAATAGATACACACATCTCATTAGGAAGTGATCATGGTTATTTAAGAATGAAATAAGATTACTTTTTTTCTTTCAAATTACGTGTATTATTTTTCAAATAGTTATTAATTTGTTACAATATCTTATGAAACAGAACTGTTAGGTACATTGTTCAGACTAGAAGCACAATGAAAAAATTGAGACATTAGGGTATCATGAAACGAGAAAGCTTGGGAACCTCTGTTCTAAATTCTCCATTGTATTTTAAATATTTATTATTTAAAGCATTTATCTTATGAGGTATCACCTCACACTCGTCGGAATGGCCATCATCCAAAAAATCCATAAGCAGTTAATGCCAGAGAGGGTGTGGAGAAAAAGGAACCCTCCTACATTGTTGGTGGGAATGTAAACTGGTACAGCCACTATGGAAAACAGTATGGAGGTTCCTTAAAAAACTGAAAATAGAGCTACCATATGATCCAGCAATCCCACTGCTGGGCATATATCTGGAGAAAACCATAATTCAAAAGATACATGCACCACAATATTCACTGCAGCACTATTTACAATAGCCAGGACATGGAAGGAACCTAAATGTCCATCAACAGAGGAATGGATAAAGAAGATGTGGTCCATATGTACAGTGGAATATTACTCAGCCATAAAAAAAGAACGAAGTAATGCCATTTGCAGTGACATGGATGGACCTAGAGATTGTCATATTGAGTGAAGTAAATCAGACAGAGAAAGACAAATATCATGATATTGCTTATATGAGGAATCTAAACAAAGGGTACAAATGAACTTATCTACCAAACAAATAGAGTTACAGACGTAGAAAACAAACTTATGGTTACTGGGGGAAAGGGGGAGTAGGGATAAATTGGCAGATTGGGACTGACATACACACACTACTATATATAAAATAGATAACTAATAAGGACTTACTGTATAGCACAGGGAACTCTACTCAGTACTCTATAATGGCCTATATGGGAAAAGAATCCAAAAAGAGTGGATATATATATATGTATAGCTGATTCATTTTGTTGTACACCTGAAATTAACACAACATTTTAAATCAACTGTACTCCAATTAAAAAAATAAGTAAATAAAATAAAGCATTTATGTTTCCAGCCACATCTTCTATAACTCCTACCATGAATCTTCTATTACAATTAATCTGGTTAGTGCAGAGTGCCTATTTAATGTCTTTGACTTATTATCCATTTCTTACTATTTTTTTTTTAAATCAAAACTGGGATATAGACCTATGAAGACCTTGTCGTCTACCTACATGTAATCTTAACCCCTATCACAAGATACTTTATACACTCAGTAGATATTTGGTAAATGTCATTTGATAATAAGGCAGGGACTGTACATCCAAGTTTCACCATCTTATGGCTCAGGGCTGAACATGTTTTTAATATTCAAGAATTTCAGAATGATCTATTGGTTAAAATATCGTTGTTACTTTAGAAAAGTAATAAAGCTGCATTTTTGAAAATCAGCTGATATGGCTGGAAATTATTTTCCTTTTCTATTCTGGTTGGCTGCTCTTCCCAACTCTTTAACCTCTTTTTAGTTCTCTCTTTCCTTGTTCTTCATTCCCTTAATGAACTTTACTCATAGTGATGTAAATCACCAGTCTAAAAGTAAGTATCTTATAATTCTTAAGATATTTTTTTTTTAATTCCTTTAAAAATTTAAAAAAAATTTTTTTTTAAAATTCCTTTATCTACCAGACCTTAAACTAAATATGGAGTTAACTAGGAAGAGAAATAGTAGTGGTATTAATAAAGGATTAGACATGATAAAGTGTTAGCATAGATAAGTAGTAGGAGTATTTACTGGCCTGAGTTTTTACTGTATGCTATTATTTGTGGTTTATCTCATTTATACTCTGGTTTCTTTCGTGGTTGTATGATTATAATACTAAAATTTGCAAATTACTTTGATATAAAGTATAATTTAATTTTTAGTCCAAATTTTGAGACATTTACTAGTTTTTATAAAAGAAGATTCCTCAGAATTAAAGAAAAGTTAATTGTACCAAGATGAAATACTGAATTAGTAAAATTGATATAAAACAGTTTTTCCAGAAAGTTAAAAGAAATAAAAAAGTATTTAGTCCTAATGGAATTTTAGCTATTGCTTATGAATACAAACATTTATTTTTTGGATTTGCTTGTTTTTAAAATTTCATATTATGGGTCATAAAAGTAAAAAATGTAATTTTAAGCCACTTCTTACATGGTTATATGCAATAGCAATTGTGTCACCTCATAAAAGAAAGAAACTTCTAGATACTTAATAAAGATCTTAAATCCCTCCAGGTTTTATTCCAAATGAAAGCAGGTGTTGAACATTGTCATCTCCTAATACATTGAAATTACTAAAATCTTTAATAAGCTATATGCTACCGGGGTTTGAAGTAGTAACCAGATGTTTACAGTTTTCCCAGGATGACTTTTACATCTGAGCATTTACAGTGGAAATGAACTAAGTTTGCTACCTTAACAACAACAAAAAAACAAATAAAACACACAGACACAAGTTGCTTCTTTTGAACCAGAATTGAAATGATTTCCGTTATACTTAATCTGCCTTAATACTTTACAGTAAGATAAGATTTCCATAGCCTAACCAAACGTAAGATTGAAGTTTCCCCTCATGTTTAGAATCTTTATTGGGACATAATTTATACACTATAGTATATAAATTTTCACCGATTTCAAGTATAGTTTTAAATTTTTAGGAAATACATATACTTGAGCCACCATTATCAATATCCAGTTTTTAGAACATGTTTTATTGCACATATTTAAAGTGTATAATTTGGCAAGTTTTGTCATCTATTTAAAGTCTTGAAACTATTACCACGATCAAGATAATTATATCCATCATCCCCAAAAGTATCCTCATGTGCCTCTATGTAATCTCTCTTTCTTGCTCTTCTCATGCTTTCCTTCCCCACACCTGTCCCCAGGCAATCACTGGCTTGTTTCTGTCACTAGATATTAGTTTTCACTTTGTAGAATTGTATATAAATTGAATCATACAGTGCATACTCTTTTTTTTGTTGGGGGTGGGAATCTGGCCATTTCACTCTGAATAATTCTTTTGATATTTGTCTATGTTGCATGTATCAGTAGTTCTTTTCTGTTTATTATTGGTAGTATTCAGTTGTGTGAATATACCATAACTAGTTTATCCATTCACCTGTGATTGATACTTGGGTTGTTTCCATTTTGTACTTTTTTCAAATATAGCTGCTAATAAGATCCCTGTATAGTTTTTGTGTAAACATAGATTTCACTTCACTGGGATAAATACTTAGGAATTGTGTGGATGGATCACATGGTAATTTGCTGATAATGGGTTCTTTATCCATTTTTATATTTGAAAAAGCTTCATTTTTGAAAGAAATTTTCAGTAGACTTAGAATTTTAAGTTCATGGTTTGTTTCCTCAGTACTTTAAAGATATTGCTTCTCTGTCTTGCTTTCATTGTTTCTAATGAGAAATGTGCTGCTGTCCTAATCTTATATGTACATGTCATTTTTTCTGGCTGCTTTTAATACTTTCTCTTATTGTTTGTTTTGAGAAATTTGATTATGTTATGCTTTGGTGTAATTTACTTATTTTTCTTTTGCTCGGTGTTCATTGAACTTCTTGGATACTTCTTAGGTTTATAGTTTTCACTACATTAGGCAATTTTTCAGTCATTATTTTTTCAAATATATTTTCTGTTCCCTATCCTCTTTGCTTTTCATCAGGGACTTCAAGTACACATGTATTAGGCCACTAGAAGTTAAACTCACAGCTCACATATGTGCTGGGTTTTGCCCTCCAAATCTTTGCTTTCTGTCTTCTATTTTTGATCATTTCTGTTGCGCTGGCTTCAAGTTCAGTAGCCTCTACTTTTGCAATGTGTAATGTGCCACCAATCCCATCCAGTTTTGGGGTTTTTAAAAAAAATCTCAATGTTATTTTCATCTCTAGAAATTTGTTTTGTGTTTTTCTGACTTCTTCAGTGTCCCTGTTCAACTTTTTGAACAGATGGAATATATTTATAATAACTGTGTGAATGTGTGCTAATCCTAACATTTATATCAGTTTTGTATTGGTTTTCATTTTATTTTTTTAATGGGTCCCACTTTTCTGTTTCTTTGCTTCCCTGGTGTGATAGACAGAATATTAAGAATGACCCCCAGAATCCCTCCCCCATGAATATGATGGGGTATCACTTCTGTGATAATATTACATTACATGGCAAAGGAGATTTTTGCATATGTAATTTAGGTTACTAATCAGTTGACTTTGAGTTATCGTAAAGGACAGTTATATGGGTGGGCTTAATAAAATCACATGAGCCCCTTAAAAGTAGAAAGTTTTCTCTGGCCAGTGGCAGAAGGGGAAGTCAGATATGAATCATAAAAAGGATTTTATGTGCCATTGCTGGCATAGAGATGGGGGGGCGGTCACATGACGAGGGATGCAGGTCCACTCTAGAACTTGAAAACAGCCCCTGGCTGTCAGCCAGCAAGGAAATAGGATCCCTATTCTTACAGCTGCAGGAAACTAGATTCTGCCAATACCCTGAATGAGCTTAGAAGCAGGTTCTTCTTTAGAACTTCCAGATAAGAGCCTAGCCTGGCAGACACAATGATTTCAGCCTTATGAGATCTTTGACAGAGAATGCAGACCAGCCCACTCAAACTCTGGCCTACAAAACTGTTAGATAATAAATGGGTGTTGTTTTAAGTCACTACATTTGTGATAGTTGGTAATGCAGCAATAGAAAACAAATATACCTGATAATCTCTGATTAAATGCCAGACATTTGGAATTTTAGCTTGTTAGGTGCTGGGTATTTTTGTATTCCTACAAATATTACAAATATTACAAATATTTTTGAGCTTTGTTCTGGGTCATAGTTAGGTTACTTGGAAACAGTTTGATCTTTTGGGTAATGCTTTTAAGATTTGTTATGTGGGACTAGAGCATCATTTAGTCTAAGGGTAACTATTCTCTACTCCTGGGGCAAGACTGAAGACTTGGTCTGGAGAACCTTCTGCACATCTCAGGGATTCTGTCTCTGGACAGCTGTATTTTTTCCTTTACTCTGCCTGTGAAATCTCGCCACCTCAGTCAGTTCAGCCTCAATACTCTCAGTTCTGTCTCCTTAACTCAGGTAGTCCACTTGGCTCCACCTGAGTTCTCCCTCCCTGTGCTGTGTCCTAGATATTCTCAAGGTAGTAAGCAATCTTAGGACTCTTCTCTCAGGGATCACTGTTCTTCATTGCCTGATGTCCCTTTCCTTTAACACTGTTTTTTTCATATTTTTTGTCTGATTATTTTTTTTTGGTTGAGTTGAGATTAAATACAGACTTTTTTACTTTGTTGAAAGAGTCCTTTGGTTACTTTTAAATAATTAAAAAATTAAGTTTTAATTATTTAAGTTTAATAGGACAGCTTCTACCAGGAAATACTCTTTCTAAAGTGCTATACTATGGGCAGTATCTAAAATTTTAATACTGAGGCACCATTTAAAATTTTAATACACTAAGTCTAGCCCAAATGATGACAAAGCCATATCTCCAGATGCCTAAGCTCACAGTTCCTCAGTTTCATTTGAACACTTTTAGTTTGTATTTGCCTAAGGAAATTATAATTACTTTATGCTTAGATAATTATAGCCCATAATTATTTGACTAACTAAACTATTAAAGTGAGAAGATAATGTTATTTTACATCTCAAATAGAACAGAACTCCATCTACTTATGCCAAAAAAAACCCCCTATAGTCCTTTCCTGTGTTAGCTATATAACTATTAAACACAACTGTTATTTACATTGTCAGATTTCCTTGTTTCTAATTTCTTTATGTTTATTTTAGTAGGCATATTATTTAGTTTTATGTTTCCCTCCCACATGTTTTATCCACATAATTCTGTAATTTTTCCATGGAATTATAGAAATGAGTATTCAGATACACAGGAAGTTTAAGTAACTAGTTTTGTTCTATGCCCGACAGCTGGTGCTGTTCTTTCTATACATTTTTTTATAGTTGTTTTAATTAATTAAGAATTTTTAATAGGTTTCTCTAAATAAAGCAGTAAAGATGATAGTTACCTCGAAGATGCTCTGGAAGAAGAGATTTTGTTATTTTAGCAGATATTTTTCCCCCCTATTTCTGAATAGGTAACAACGACATCATTTTATATGTTGAGTATTGATGTTTTCTTATTTGATATTTGTTCATGCTACAGGTACTTTGGAAGTTCGTCTAATGGGCTGTCAAGATATCCTAGAGAATGTCCCCGGACGGTCAAAAGCAGCATCGGTTGCACTACCTGGTTGGAGTCCAAGTGAAACCAGATCATCTTTCATGAGCAGAACGAGTAAAAGTAAAAGTGGAAGTAGTCGAAATCTCCTAAAAACCGATGACTTATCCAGTTCAGTAATCAGATTTTTTTATCAATCATGTAACAAATTAAAGGACCTATACAAAGGGCTGAGCAGTGGGGACAGAGAAGAGTGAGACGAGTTAGAGTTGGACAACAAACTTTAAAATTATGATTTCCATAATTTAAATTTAAAATATCAAAAGCTATAATGACAGGAAAATTTAAAAGACTACAAAATTTACCCTGCTGAAAATATGTTAGAAAACTGAATGACATATAACATTAATTCTTTTGGAATAATGAAATATTGAACATCTTTATGTCAAACTCTTTGTGTCACATCTTGATTCTTTTAATGGTATAATGACACCTCTAAACTAACGTTGAAATTTTGATAGCTAACCACTGAACTAAACATGTTTAACTAGGACTGGGTCCCAGAAGTAAACTGAAATGGGGCAGTGGGTAAAGGTGGTAAAGTAAAATGGGAGAGGTTTATGAAGTACTTTGGAGACACTGTAAAGTAATCATAAACTATGATGTAATTATACAACTGGTGGAAAAGGCATGTGACAATTCAGCCTAGTACAGTATGTCTCTGCTTTCCTGTATCTAGAGAGAGACTTTAGGAAAAATGTGAAAATAAAAATTGTTTAAGGTAACAACATTAATAAATAGCAAATGTAGAGAGAGAAAAACCGGATGACTGATATTGACATATAAATATACACACACACCTGACAAACAATTACTGGTCACCTGTTAGTCCTTTCAGTTACATTTTAATATAAACGAAATAGCGATTACTATTTGTGTTTTTGTGAAACACAAAGGATAACTTGGGAGGGTCTAGTGGGAGTGTATATATAAAACTAGCCATTTAAGATTCAAAAGCTTCAGTAGTGAGTAAGAAAAACTTATTTTCAAAGGATCATAAGACTTTTGTTGATATTAAACAGTGGCATTTCTATTTTAAAGGTTTTAAAATATTTAAGCAAGTTTTAAATTGTAATTACAGATGATGTCTGTGCAGTTTTGAAGCTAGATAATACTGTGGTTGGCCAAACTAGCTGGAAACCCATTTCCAATCAGTCGTGGGACCAGAAGTTTACACTGGAACTAGACAGGGTAAGATGAGAAACTTTTTACTTGAATTTTCATTATATTTATAATTCATTTTTAATGTAAATTTTGTTGTAGAAGACTTTGGTAAGTTTTATTCTTAACAGCATATAAGAAGGACCTAGGTATTTTTGACATTTCTCATCTGATGAGGTATACATAAATCTACCTTATCAGATTGCTGCAGGAGTTTTCATTTGTGCAGTGATTTGAAAATGTATACTTTGTACTACCCTGAAAGATCAGCAATCAGGTGACATCTAATATTGAAATTTTTTTTATTTTAATAGTGTGCTCTCTGACAACTAAGGTGATTCTTCTGACTCACCACTTGTTGGTTATATTATCAAAGCTGGATTTGAAGTGAGCTATTGTGCTCAGACAACCATTCCTCCATGTATCTCAGTGGCTTTCATGAATAATGTGAGTGGCTAGAATGCAATCTGTAGCTGTAGAACCCAGCAGAAGTTAACTTGGTCCACAGTAGATTTAAATCCACGATGATAACTTTATTATTTAAATTCTAATCTATCCGTTGGGGTGTGGGAAGAAAATATTAAAACTTAATCATAATTTTATCTAAAAAATAAGAAAGATATTAAGCTTTTTATCATTTAGTATTCAGATTGATGGTACATATGTCATTTTAAAAATTACATATATGGGGGTGGCGGTGGGGGTGGGATGAATTGGGAGATCGGGATTGACATGTATACACTAATATGTATAAAATGGATGACTAATAAGAACCTGCTGTGTAAAAAACTAAAATAAAATAAAATTCAAATATAAAAAAATAAAATTAAAATTACATATATTAGTGAGAGCAGATTTACAGTGCTTATTGATGATGTGAGGTGGCAATTACTGCTCTGGCCTCTACTTTTAAAATACTTTTTCCAGTTTATTTTTTTCTGTCTCACAGCCAGTATCTTAATCAGGCCCTCATCATTGCTTTTCTTGGTTCACATACTGTGTCTGACACATAAATATTAAATGTACTTGAACAAAATGCTTAACTTTTTATGTATACCAGTTTCCTTATCTTTAATACTATCTACCTCACTGAAATGTGTGAGGATTAAATCCATGTAAAAATCTTAGGCTAGTGATAGGAACTCAATTAATGTTGGCTATTTTTACTGAAGTAATTTACTAACTAATCTCCATGTGTCTGAGAACCAGACTGATCTTCAAAGAATAATACTTTCATCTAGGCATTCATTCTCTAGTTTAGGATCATTCATTTAATTCATTAAAAATTATTATGAAATTATTTGTTCATTTATTCCTTGATGCATACTGTATTCCAGGCACTTCCAGGTGATAGATTAGCAACAAACAATATAAACAAGATCTCTCCAGATTTCCTTAAGGAACTTATACCTCAGTGGCTTCTCAGTATATGTCTGATTATTTGCAGACTTTTTACCATTACGTCTGAAACTGTGTATGATTTCAGTTAAAAAGATATTGAGGACATTGAATACTAGGCTAAGGTGTTTATACTTGTTGGTAGTGGGGATGAGAGAGACATAATGGAAAAATTGATCTTGGGGTATGTATGAAGAATGAATTTGAGAGAATAGAGACTAAAGGCATATAAATTGGCAGGAGGTTACTCCAGTGCTACAACTGTAAGGTGAAGAGAACTTGAAGTAAAATGTGGCAGTAGGAATAGAAAGAAAGAGATATATATATAGGAATTGCTGTAATGGAACTCTTAGGCTTAATAGTCAGTGATTTTCTGTTCTGTGTCAGGCACCATTCTAGATGCTGGTTATGATTGACCAAAATAGTCAAAGTCCCTATATTTATGGACCTTATATTCTAATGAGGGAAGACAAATAGTTAACGAGTTTTTTTTTTTTAAATCTTCAAGTACAATGAAGGAAGTAAATAAAGTATTGTAAATAAGGGGGTGGGGGCTATTTTAGGTAGAGGACATAATTAGGGAAAGTCTCTTTGAGGAGGCTACGTCTGACTTGAAACCAATGGGGGGAAAGTTGCCAGACTTACAAAGATCCAGGTAGAGTGTTCCCAGCAAAGGAGAAAAAACATACAACGCCTTGGGGTAGGAGAAAACTTGATGTGTTGCAAGAATAAAAATCATGAACAGAGATCAGTGTAAAGAAGTAAAAGAGCAGAGGCAGGTGGGTGTCAGATTACTAGGGTCTTTATAGTCAATAAATTAGAAGATAGTGAAGGACTTTTAATAGGGGATTTTTCATCATCTGATTTAGATGATCAAATAGAAATAATATAAATATAGAAGCTAATAAAAGAGTTAGCAGCCCATAATGGGAAAGAGTTTATAAAGAAAGAATAAAAAGGTCTAACAATCAAATCTTAAGTAGTGTTCCAAGTATAGGAGGAGAAGGAAGGTTTGCCAAAGAGAAATAGAAAACTCTGGGTTGGATCAGATCATACCCTAGATCAGATCTTAACCTTATAAAAGCTTATCGAGTGAAGAGTTGCTGGAATGGTGAGGTGATGAAAATCCTGTTACATATGGAACTTTTGAAGGAAAATGGGATTTAAAATCTATTAAAGAAGAGATTTAACAAAGATTCGGTAACTCTTTAAAGTTAAAAGGAGGAACACGTAAAACAAGAATTAAACTAGTGATAGCAATGAGATTTCCTTTTGTGTGTGTTGACTCTGATGGCTTGGTGGTAACTTTCTGGAGCTCACTGTCAAGGTTTACTGGATGGGTCCTTGTTTATGCTGATCAAGTAGCAGTGTTTGCCAGATGCTTGGAAAAGGGGCAAGTGGTAAGCCGTAGTACAGGTTCCTTCCATCCTTGGATTGACTGTATACTTTGTGGGTGTGGAAGACAAAGCAGAAGTCAATGATGGCAGATTTCATTTCAGTACAAAGAATAGTACTATTAAAAAATGAACTGAGCTGCTGTAGTAAGTTCTCTCTCAGTAAAGTTTTTTTTTAACTTTTTATTTTATATTGGGGTATAGTTGATTAACAAAGTTGTGTTAGTTTCAAGTGTACAACAAAGTGATTCAGTTATACATATACACGTATGTATTCTTTTTCAAATTCTTTTCCCAATTAGGTTGTTACAGAATATTGAGCAGATCTCCCTGTGCTATACAGTAGGTCCTTGATGGTTATCCATTTTAAATATAGCAGTGTGTACATGTCAATCCCAAACTCCCTAACTATTCCTCCCTCCCACCCTGCCCCCCGGTAACCACAAATTAGTTCTCTAAGTCTGTGAGTCTGTTTCTGTTTTACATAAGTTCATTTGTATCTTTTTTTTTTATAGATTCCACATATAAGCAATGTCATACAATATTTCTCTTTCTCTGTCTGACTTACTTCACTCAGTATGACAGTCTCTAGGTCCATGCATGTTGCTGCAAATGGCATTATTTCATTCTTTTTAATGGCTGAGTAATATTCCATTGTGTATATGTACCACATCTTCTTTATCCATTCCTCTGTTGATGGACATTTAGGCTGTTTCCATGTCTTATCTATTGTAAACAGCGCTGTAGTGAACGTTGGGGTGCATGTATCCTTTCGGACCATGTTTTTCTCCGGGTAATGCCCAGGAGTGGGATTGCAGGATCATATGGTAGCTCTATTTTTAGTTTCTTAAGGCTCTCTCAATAAAGTTGAATGAGCAACTCATATAAGAGAGATTTAAGGGAATTGTTGTATCAGAAAAGGATTACACTTCCAAGATTTTTTTCAAGTCTGATATTTTCTGGTTTTCAACTCTGATTTTTTTTCAGCTCTGATATTTGCTAGAACTAGTATTGTTACATGCTGTAAATTAGCTGTTTAATTAAATAGTTAGACCAATATAATTCAGTCAAGCCCACCAGAGAGGGAAATGCAGTTGAGGTTGTTAGTGTATATGGATATCGTTATATACATGTCTTGTTATATTTGCATCTTCCTTCTAAACTGTGAATACATGTAATATTTATGACTCTAAAATGTTTCAGTTTCCATTCATTCTTAAATTAATAGGTTTGCTATAACATTGGTCTTGAAGCCAGACAAAGTGGATTCACTTACTTATTAGATATTTGATGGTAGACAAGATACATAACCTTACTACTGGGCATTTATTTCACCATCTCTAAAATGGGGATAAAATATAATCCTTACAGGACTGTTAAGAAGAAATGCTTTGTGTTGCCTGGCACATTTAGCTACTCAGTGACTTTAGTTCTTTCTTTAGCCCTAGGCTGTGACATGTGGCTATGAATTTGAGTATAATGGAAGAGCATGTTAAGTAATGGGAAATTAACTGATTGAATGTCATTTTCTTTCATTTCAGAGCCTATTTAAAGTAATTATAGGATTTTAATGAGTGTTATGATCAAAATGAAATTTAAGACATTTATTGTTAAAGGGAAAATGGCTGGTTAGAAGATTTCTCTTGTAGCCAGGTTATTGTGTTAGAGTTTTGTATTTAAAATAGAACTTAAAAGTAGTTAAGTGTCTTGCCATCATTTTATAATTAAGGAAACTGAGAACCATAGTGATTACATATTGATAAATTTCAGAGCTGGTACTAGACCTCGAGTGTCCTTCAAACTGCTCTTTCCTCTGTGGTGATTTGTATGAGATAGAAAGTTAGTGGCAAAAAGGAGGAAACAGCAGAAGACGATGAAAGCCTGGTAAAGAGAAAATAATTTAATATTACCCAAGCTACAAGCTTAGAAAACTAGAAAGACTGATAACTGTTGATTGGTTGTTTTTACTTGCACTTTTAATTCTCACCTAAAATTGTTTTTCTTCTTCATGGCATCAGACTTTCTTCCCACTTTGGAGTAACCCTCCCTTAAAAACGTTGAAGACACTGCATAGCTAAGTAAAGCTGTTCTCCCAGAGGCCAGTTAGACCTTCTGGGTTCCTGATATGCATGTTATGTATCCCTAATTGGATTATAAGCTCCTCTTTGGAGTCCACATTCCTTATTGTGATAAATCCTTCTGTTTACACAGTACATTTTACTTTTCATGTGCTTTTTTTAGTCTTTTACTTTATTCCTTATATTTATAGAATATTTATTTATAGAAAATGTTTATAGAAACATTTATAGAAAATATTATTTTAAACTGACATGTTCATGCTCAGTATTTTGCCTCAAATGTCAAGTTTCTTTCCTATGACATTCTGGAACTAAGTTGTCTATACTGTTTCTATCCTTTCCAAAATACAAAAATTCATAGGACTTTTTATTTATTTATTTTTTATTTTTGGTCACGCCACGTGGCTTGTGGGGTCTCAGTTCCCCAACGAGGGGCTGAACCCAGGCCATGGCAGTGAAAGCCCAGAATCCTAACCACTGGGCCACCAGGGAACACCCAGATAGGTCTTTTTTGAGTTTTGAGATACTATAGAAATTATCTAGATCTAGAATGATCTAGAAAAGTTCAGTTATGTTCCTGGGAGCTCAGGGCTCTGCAGAATTATTTCAGATGGCAACACAGACCCTTTTTTTTTCTTTTTGTTTTGAGATTCTGGGTAAGATGTCATTTGGAATTTGCCGCTTTAAAAAAAAAAAGTTTTGAAAATTGCTGGTGTAATCCAGCCCCCTCATTTTACAGATTAATAAGGATATTATTATGGCCTAGGGGTTAAATAACTAGCCTGAGCTATAATCTAGGATTCTGAAGTGTCCTGTCAGTTCTGTGTTCTTTCTGTTATCAGGTTACCCTTTTTATATTTTCTTATAAAATTTGTTCTTTCTTAATGTTTATTATAAACACAGTAGCTATGTGTTTATAGTAGCTATGTGTTTTTCTGATGGGGGCCATCAGAAAATTTCATTTTCTTCTCTGTTTACCCTAAAACTATTGTTACCCTTTACCATTTCCTTACTGATGCCCCCACAGCATCCTTCAACCTTGTCTTTATAGGTATGTAGGTTTTGGTTGGGAAATAAGATACATGATTAGAAATAGGAACTATATGTGTATACACTGAGGCAGAAAAGTTTGTAATAGGTTTGGAATAATAGTGAGTCTTTGGAACTTTTTCTAGGATGTGAATTGATATAGGGTGCAGTTATATATAACTGTTACAGCACTAAATAGTTTGTATCACAATTGTTTTCTTTTCTGCTCCCACATCTATAGGGGGCAGACTTTTCAAGCAGAGGTCATAGCTTTGTATTCTCCATTATCTCAGTCTCAGTCTTCTCTGTGTTTCTCATTTTCCCAAAAGATCCTAAGGGTTCCTTCTTTTTGTCACATTAGTTCCAGCTGAGAATCACCCTCATTGAACTCCTGAACTGAAAACAGATATTACTGTTTCCTGAGGTGGTAGTTTTCTCTTTGCCGCATAGTAGATTCTGATGGTCCCCTTCCCTGTCCCTCTCTTTGTCTCTGGAGGCTGATAACTGCGGGTTTGAATCAGTGGGCTCTGACATGAAAGGGGAGACAATGTTAGACGATCTAAGGGCAGGAGGAGAGGGTAATCAGGGTGTTTGTTTCCTTCTCTCCTTCCCTTTTTTACAGCAGTGTTCATCTATGGCTACAGTTCCTGTTTGACAGTCCCTTTTCCAAGATCCAGTTCTCACTGAATTCTGATAACTGTTTCTTCTTGCTCATTCAGGCTAGGAGTGGTAATAGATTTCTACTGTAGCTAATCCTCAGATACTTCCATCCTTGTTGATTCCCTAACCTGAATCTTACCTTCATAAATAGCCAATTTTTAAAACTTAAACTCTTTTTGAGTGTGCAGTCTCTTTACTGCTGGTTTGATGTTTCCCAAGCCTATGTTGTCCTCAGAAGCCCATAGAAGACCAAATAATCAAAGGAAGAGACCAATTAATGTGACACCTGACATGTGCACCTTTACAAATCTCACCTTTCCTTGGCTTTTGAATTTTCCATGCTTTGAATAATTTTCTCTCTTTTAGTAGCTGCAGAAAATTTGCTTTTTGCCCTTTCTTTCCTTTTCAGCAGTGAAATCTCCCTCTCATTTTCACCTATCAGAGGTTCCCAAACTTTCTCGATTCACAACATCCTCAGTGTTCCAGTAATTTTTTTACAGTGCGTCTCTAGGCCAAAAGAAATGCCCAGTAGTTCCATTTATTAAGAAGTAGTTACTGGGAACTCCCTGACAACCAGTGGTTAGGACTCCATGCTCTCACTGCCAAGGGCCCGGGTCCGATCCCTGGTCAGGGAACTAAAATCCCACAAGCCGCATAGTGTGGCCAAAAATTAAAATTAAATTAAAAAAAGAAGTAGTTACTAACAAAAAGCTTGTGCACAGCAAAGGACACCATCAAGAAAATGAAAAGGCAATCTACAGAATGGGAGAAGATATTTGCAAGTCATCTATCAGATAAGAAATTAATATTGCAAACTATATAAAGAACTTGCACAACTCAGTAGCAAGAACAACAAAAAAATAATCTGATTTAAAATGGGCAAAGAAACTGAATAGACATTTTTCTAAAGAAGACATCCAGATGGCCAACAATTACATGAAAAGGTGCTCAACATCACTAATCATCAGGGAAATGCAATTCAAATCCACAGTGAGATATCACATGTTAGCATGGCTGTCATCAAGAAAACAAGAGATAAGTGTTGGCGAGGATGTGGAGAAAAAGGAACCCTTGTGCACTGTTGGTGGGAATAAATTGGTTCAGCCAATGTGGAAAACAGTATGGAGGTGCCTCAAAAAATTAAAAATAGAACTGCCATATGATCCAGCAATCCAACTCTTGGTATATATTCAATGGAAATGAAAACAGGATATTGAAGAGATATCTGCACTCCCATGTTCATTGCAGCATTATTCACAATGGCCAATATCTGGAAACAGTCTGTGTCCATTAAAAGATGAATGGATAAAGAAAATGTGGTACATATATACAATGGAATATTATTTAACCATGAGAGGGAAGGAAAAACTGCCATTGTGACAACATGGTTGGACCTGAGGACATTATCCTAAGTGAAAGAAGTCAGACAGAGAAAGACAAATATTACGTGGTATCATTTACATGTGAAATCTTAAAAAGTCAAACTCATAGAAACCAAGAGTAGAAAAATGCTTGTACAGAGAGGTTGGTAAAAAGGTACAAACTTTCAGTTATAAGATAAATAAGGTCTGAGCATCTAATGTATAGTGCAATGTATAATGGTGACTAGTTAATAATACTATATTGTGTGAATGAAATTTGCTAAGAGAACAGAACTTAAATGTTCTTACCAAATATAAATATTGTGTGTGTGTGTGTGTGTGTGTGTGTGTGTGTGTGTAAAATAGGTGATAGATGTGTTAATTAGATGGGAGGAATTCTTTATTAGTATATATATGTATATGTGTATCAAATCATCATGCCAACTACTTTAGAAAAAGTAGCTACTATTTACTTTTGGGCCTTACAGAGACTTCAGACAAACCATAGATTCCTTAGTTCTACCACAGTTTCTTCTTTGATCCTAGGTTCAGATTCATAAGACGACAAAATGAAACACAAGTTGGGACAGTTTGCCAGTATTGCCAATCTGTACTTAGCTCAGATCATACTGCTCAGCTATTTTGGCAGTGGTTTTACTCCATGTAGAATTTTGTTGCTCTTGAGGTTTGACATTACCTACAAACATGCCCTTGCTTTATGGAATGGACCTGCTTCATCTGGAAAATTGCCAGCAAATGAGCAGTCATACTTGCAGTTTAAATTCAATAAATATCAGTGGCATTTCCCTATATAGAGAGTACTTTGCTTTTCAGATACTATATCCCTGCTTTACTGAATTGCAGTAGATG
The DNA here is from genome assembly GCF_011762595.2 of Tursiops truncatus. Lineage (NCBI taxonomy): Eukaryota > Metazoa > Chordata > Mammalia > Artiodactyla > Delphinidae > Tursiops > Tursiops truncatus. Next base: position 105,953,226 of record NC_047034.1, on the reverse strand, counting down.
TTAGGAGTTAAAGGAGGATTGGGGTTCGATGCAACAGTGTTATGAGTAGACATAAAATATCTTAATCTGCTTTGGACTGTAGCCACTCTCCCCCCTTAAATTGTGGAGAGAGTGATACAGGGAACAATGCAAAGTAACAAAAAGTGAAGAGCTTTATACCTAAAATTTCATGTAGAACTCCAGGAAAGCTAATGTAGGCCTTAAGATAACCTTCCATCCCAAATCTCAGGTGTTTCTAACATACTTCAGGTTGAAGAACGGAATAAACAGACAGAGGAAAGAGAAATGAGTTAATATGTGAGTTTTACCACAGTGGCTAGAAAAAATATAAAGGAGGTGATTTGACCTTCTCTCATCCAGAGAAAGATATACTCTTACAATTTTAGCAGTGTGAAAAGTATAAGAACTTTTAAGAATTACTAATTTCGTCCCTAGTATCTATACCACTTGCATTTGCCTTATCCATAACAAGTTTTCCTCCCTGATACCGTGGAAGAAGATAGGAGAAAGTAGACCTCTCCTTTTCTAATCTAAAATAAAGTAGTCTAAATTACCAACCCCTGGTTCAGTTATGCAGTTTATTTCCCAAAATAACTGTTTTCAAAATACTTAAAATTTTAACTTGAATGGAATATTATAGCATTAATACCCACCACTTCTAAATGCCATTTGCTGATCTTAAAATAATTACCCTCTACTCATCCTTACCCTTTCCTGACAAGTATTCTCTCCCATAGTAATTATGTGTCAGAGAGAAGCAATGAGGTAGGAAGTCCTGAGCTCATATACTCACTGCCAAGATATCTTTTTCTAGTCCTTTTTTTCTGTCTATGAGACCTTTTGGCACATTGTGTCTTGACTCATTTTTTTCATGTTCTGTTTTTTATAAGTGTTTTCTGTGTTCATTTGCATCAACTAGTTTTATTACTTAAAGTCAAATGGCTTTTTATTATGCCTACTAGAAGCTTAGATAATAAGATGCATAAGTTCACAAATTGAAAGTTTTTATATGAAAGAAGTAATTTATTACTTTGTTGAGCCTAAAGGGAAAAACATTTATCTCTTTTTGTGGGTGATCCACAAAATCCTGAAAAACAAAATAATGGAGAAGTCTTATGCTTTATAATTAAAATATATGCAGATTATGACTTATATGTAGAGGTCAATTTATGGCTTGACCTCCAGCTTATAAACTGTGTCCTACAAGTACATTTAATAATTGATGGTTAAAACCTTAAATATATTTTCCACATAAGCATTATTTTTAATGACTACAGAATGTTCCCTCATGTAGATATGGTATAATACTCTTAAGTTGTCCCTGGTTTTGGGGGGGCTTTTTTGTTTCGTTTTGTTGAGTTTGATGTTGTAATAAATGAACATTTTTCTGTATAAAACTTAGTTTCCTGTTTGCTACCTACCTACGCAGGCCCCTGTAATCACTGGTCTTATTACCCGGTGGTATTCTTTAGAAGATTAAATGACCTAACATTCTTAAAGTGTTTGGCATAGTGTGTGGCACACTGAAAGTGGAGAATAAATGCTATTCACAGACCTTTTCCTGATCAACATTGGGATAAAGAAATAAGAAGGTTTGAAATGGGTTCTTTGAGGTGAACATTGAAGTCTAGCAACAGCACAGCCTATGAAGCCAATAGGAGAAGGAAAATCCAAAAGATTGAAGCTCTGAGATGGAAAGAGTTTCGGTGGTCATTCAAATGTATTGATTGTTCCCAGTTGTGTATTCTTTATCTAAAAGGAATACCTTAACTGGAGAATGTTGGGATATGAATGTGTTCCTTTTAGTTAAAATGTGTAAGTTTGTTAAAGTAATATATAATAGAGAAACATTATAAAAGCACTCTTTAAAATAGTGCAACCGTTGTATATGTTATCTTTGTTTATTGTATTTGTATTTTATATATTTTATAATATTTTATTCACATGTGTGTCCAATGATGTGTTCCCTGTTTTCTTTATTTTTTATTTAATTATTCTAGTCACGTGAACTGGAAATTTCAGTTTATTGGCGTGATTGGCGATCTCTGTGTGCTGTAAAATTTCTGAGGTTAGAAGATTTTTTAGACAACCAACGGCATGGCATGTGTCTCTATTTGGAACCGCAGGGTACTTTATTTGCAGAGGTAATAAATGTATTTTATTAAATATGCATAACTACCATTGAAATTATATATGTAGGCAACATGATGTAGAAGTGGGAAGAGTATTAGGCTGAATGGCAGACACCTTGAATTCTTGGCTCAACTCTGCCACTAAATAGGTATGTTACCCTAAGACAAGTCATTTATCCTCTCTAGGTCTGTTTTCTCATCTAGAAAATGAGGAGATGGAACTAAATTATATCTCAGATTCTCTAAGTTTTCAAACTTGCAAGTTTATTGAATTTCGTGAACCATAAATCTAATGCTATAGTCATGTCAACTTGAATTTTCTTCACTGCAGGTTACCTTTTTTAATCCAGTTATTGAAAGAAGACCAAAACTCCAAAGACAAAAGAAAATTTTTTCGAAACAACAAGGTAATTACTGAGAAATCAAGTACAAAGTGTTTTGGTGTTATCTTAAATACTTTAAAAATGTATATACTATTTAAAAAGTGATATCCATCTTTTCTTTTTGTTTTCTTCTTATTTGTTCAATTATTTACTTCTAAATTTTGTTACGGAAAATTTGAAACATGCATAAGTATAGAGACTAGTGTGATGTGCCATCACTCAGCTTCAATGACAGTCAGGTTATGTCCAATTTTGTTTCATCTGTGTTCCATCACTCACAGCTTCCTCAGATTATTTGAAGCAAACCCAGACATCATATAGATTCATCCATAAATATTACAGTTAGTATCTCTAAAAGATAAGAATTCTGTTTTTAAAACCTTAACCACATACCATTACTAGACTTAAATGAGCAATTCCTACGTATTTATTTTTAAAACTGATTTTGCTTTTTTGCACTAGCCTTTAATAATGAATAGTTAGGAACTGGTTTTTTAAGTGACAAATATTGTTTTTTCTTCATAAGTTATAAACCGATGAATATGAATTCTTAAATTATGGCTTTTGGTAATATATTTAAAAAATACTTGTTCTGTTTTCTTTATTTACAATATCCACAGGCAAAACATTTCTCAGAGCTCCTCAAATGAATATTAATATTGCCACTTGGGGAAGACTAGTGAGAAGAGCTATTCCTACAGTAAATCATTCTGGCACCTTCAGCCCTCAAGCCCCTGTGCCTCCTACAGTGCCAGTGGTTGATGTACACATCCCTGAACTAGCACCTCCAGCTAGGTATGTGTCTTAAGATTTTTAAGCATTTCTTTTATAAAATAGTTATTGTGACATTTGTACATATTGATTACAGTGAGCCTATTAAAAGTCTCATTTTTTTCCAAATAGTATTTTGAAACTAGTGCTCTGCTTACTTTTAAAACAATAAAATTGTTTGCCTTAATTGTAAAGTTATTTAAAATATATACTTTTGATTACTGCTTTTGGTGAATTGCTTTATCTTTTATAAGTGATTCTGCAGTAACCAAATTGGACTTTGATCTTGAACCTGAGCCTCCTCTGGCCCCACCACGTGATTCTTCCCTTGGAGAAATAGATGAATCTGCTGAATTAAGAGATTTGGATACACAAGGACAGGTAAGGCATTTTAAACCTTGTATAATTCCTTTTCACCAAATGAATTACCAGTAAAAGCATCATAGTGAATGAGATGTTAAAAACATCTCATTTAACATTTTAGTTAAAAAATGCCTGTGTGAACTGTGTTGTTTATGTTTCTTGTGAATGAAACATAAAAACCTCTGGATGCTCATGAGCCAGGAGAGATGGAATAGGCTGCTTAATCTAGGAGCACAGGAGCATGGCTGATATTGGATGACATGTTGCCTGAAACACTGTGCATCTTCTAACTAGGTTAACATGATTTTTGAAAATGCATGTAAGATGAAAGTAATGTATTCATTTTTTTAAATTGAAATATGGTTGATTTACAACATTGTGTTTCAGCTGTACAGCATAGTGATTCAGTATTTTTTCAGATTCTAGTTCATTATAGGTTAGTACAAGATAATGGGTATAATTCCCTGTGCTATACAGTATATCCTATTGCTTATCCATTTTATATATAGTAGTTTGTATCTGTTAATTCCATACCCCTAAATTGTCCCTCCCCCCCTCCTCCTCCCCTTGGTAAGCACAAGTTTGTTTTCTAAATCTATGAGTCTGTTTCTGTTTTGTATATACATTCATTTGTATTATTTTTTAGATTCTACATATGAGTGATATCATATACTATTTATTTCTCTGTCTGACTTACTTCACTAAGCATAATATTTTCTACGTCCATCCATGTTGCTGTAGAGGGCATTATTTCATTCTTTTTTCGGGGGGAGTAATATTCCAGTGTGTGTGTGTGTGTGTGTGTGTGTGTGTGTGTGTGTATACACACACACACATTTTTTAAAAATTTTATTGAAGTATAGTTGATTTACAGTGTTGTGTTTAATTTCTGCTGTATAACAAAGTCACTCAGTTATACATATATATATTCTTTTTCATATTCCTTTGCATTATGGTTTATCACAGAATATTGAATATAGTTCCTTGTGCTATGTTGTAGGACCTTGTTGTTTACCCATCCTATATGTAATAGTTTGCACCTGCTAATCCCACACTCCCAATCCTTCCCTCCCCCAAACCCCCTCCCCCTTAGCAACCACAAGTCTGTTCTCTATATTTGTGAGTCTGTTTTTGTTTCATAGATACGTTCATTTGTGTTTTATTTTTGATTCCACATGTAAGTGATATATGGTATTTGTCTTTCTCTTTCTGACTTACTTTGCTTAGCATGATAATCTCTAGGTCCATCCATGTTGGTGCAAATGACATTATTTCTTTTTAATGGCTGAGTAATTCCATTGTATGTATGTGTGTGCTATATATATATATGTATATATATATATATATCACATCTTCTTTATCCATTCATCTGTTGGTGGACATTTAGGTTGTTTCCATGTCTTGGCTATTGTAAATAGTGCTGCTATGAACATAAGGGTGCGTGTATCTTTTTGAATTAGAATTCATCTGGGTATATGCCCAGGAGTGGAGTTGCTGGATCATATGGCAACTCTATTTTTAGTTTTTTGAGGAACCTCCATACTGTTTTCTATAATGGCTGTACCAATTTAAATACATTCCCACCGATAGTGTAAGAGGGTTCCCTTTTCTCTACATCTCTCCAGCATTTATGATTTGTAGACTTTTTAATGATGGCCATTTTGACTGGTGTGAGGTGGTACCCCATTGTTGTTTTGATTTGCATTTCTCTAATAATTAGTGATGATGAGCATCTTTTCATGTGCCTGTTGGCCATCTGTATGTACCACATCTTCTTAAACCAATCGTCTGTTGATGGCCACTTGGGTTGCTTCTGTGTAACTGGCTATATTGTAAACAGTGCTTCTGTGAACATTGGGGCTCGTGTATCTTTTCAAATTAGTGTTTTTGTTTTTTCCAATGTATTCATTTTTTTACCTTTTTTAGATAAGAGTAATATATAATTAATAACCATAAAAATGAATATCCAATATCTGAATTTTATTTTCTCACTCATATTTATATCAACTTTTAACATTTTTTTCTTTAACTATCCTTACCTAATAAGTTGTTTTCTGAATGTTTCTATGATTTAATGAGTGTTTAATATTTTACAGGTTTCAGAAACAGTTTTTGATACTGAGAATGACAGAAATAGACTACTTCCAAAATCTCAATCTGAATATGAGCCTGATATTCCTCAATCAGGCCTAGAATATAGTGATATTCATGAACTTGAGGACAGAAGGTAAAGAATATGTACACAGCTTTGCTACATGTTTAGTCCCATACTTTCGCCTTATTTTTGATTGACATTACTGTTTTCAGATCTCAACAAATGTTTCAGTTTAATCTACAAGACTTCCGGTGTTGTGCTGTCTTGGGTAGAGGACATTTTGGAAAGGTAATCTTTTAAATTTTCTTGGAATGCCTACAAAAGTAATAACTCACACGGGAAATAATTATTTTAATCTCATTTCAGGTGCTTTTGGCTGAATATAAACACACTAATGAAATGTTTGCTATAAAAGCCTTAAAGAAAGGAGACATTGTGGCTCGAGATGAAGTAGACAGGTTAGTTTTTTAAAAATGAAATTCTTTATTTTTCTGAAAATGTAGCTTATCGTGAAAAATCAGTGTATGTATTGCAACAACAAAACTTTCTATTTTCCTAATACACTTGACCGTCGAATAACATGGGTTTCAACTGCATGGATCCACTTAAACATGGATATTTTTCAACAGTAAATGCTACAATATTACATGGTCTATGGTTGGTGAATCCACAGATGTGGAGGAACTGCAGATACAGAGGGCCGACTATAAATTATGCACGAATTAACCCCCATGTTGTTAAAGGGTCAACTGTAATAAGTAAAGAAACTAAATAAATTAATGCATAAGGTAGGCATTAATTAAGTGTTTTTCTTTCTAGCTAACTCCCTCTTCCCCTTCTTAAGACATTTTACTGCTGAGTGAATACCAAGGAAAGATGATGAAATGTTTAAATTAATTCTAATAAACTTTTATACTTGGAAATTTTAAACTGTTTATATGGAATAGGAACTGTTATACATCTGTGGTTTGGTGAGGCTATTTCCTGTTCATACTACAGAAGTGATAAGATGTCATTTACAAATAATCTTCAGTTAACTGAATGGTTAATATATTTTGCTTTTGAAAATGCACCTACATCTATTTTTTGCTCTATGTTTCTGAAAATGGTATTTTTTGACCACAGCGTCTTACATTTCTGGGTGCACATTGATACGGATACCTCTGCCTCTACAATTATTAAAACGTAAGGACTTTGGGGATAATATTGTAATTAGGTTAGAGAATATACTTTAAAAGACTATCTCAAATTAATGGAGTGGTTCAACATGGAAATTATTGTATAATAAAATGTCATATTTATTACAGAATGAGGCTTTCATTTGATATTTAGAAGCAGCAGTATTTTTCTTAAACCACCAGTTAAGGAAGCACCAGTTGATATTAATAGAAGAGAGCCCTGTATAATGAGAACAGCCTGTGATTATCAGTGAGAAGACTTCTCTAGTTCTGATTGTTCCTTCTTAATTAATGATTTGATCCCAGGGCAATTCACTGAACATCTTTGAGCCTCAGTTAACCCACATATTTTTAAAATATATTTTTTGGTAATACTTGCCTTACCGAATTATATTAAGTGCCATATAGATATATCAAATTGCTATTTTTAATATTTTTTCCATGATATGGGAAGTTCTTAGAATTAGGATAGATCTTAAAAGATGCAGGTTTCTTTGTATAAAAAAAATCTTTTCCTTTTGGATTTGCCTATTTGTTTTTTATCCATTTCTCATACTTCTCAATTATATCAAAATAAACTCCTCCCTGATCTAAAACTACTTAGAGAGATTTTGCATAATATTTTTGAAATATTCTGAACACTAGAGTATATGCTAACAACTGTATATTTCTGTTACATAAGTAGTTAAAGCAAACCTTTAATTACACTGTCAGTTTGTTTTAATTACAATAATAGTAAGGTCAAGTGTTTTTCTTTTCTGGAAGAATGTTTGCTTTATTCCAGATTCATATATGGTAAATTCATTTATATCCTAAAATAATAGGAGACTGGTACTACCCAGTTAATAATGGGAAAGTGGTAATTACTTGGTGGTTTATATAACTTTCTGCTACATTGTTACTACTTTGAGCCACATCTCTGTAGGAAAAAACTTCCTAATTAAATATAGATAGAATAATATTAATATTACTATTAAAGAAGAATGTCTGGATTAGAGGATGAAGCTTTAGCCAGAACCTGGGACATTACCCCTACTTAAATTTAATCCAGCCTTAGTGAAAAGTTGATGAGTAATCTTTATCTAACTTCAGTTATAAATCCATATATTCAGTAACATAGAAGTAAAATAATCTCCAGTAGAACCAGAAAAACAGAGAAATGTAAAATTCAGAGTGAGAAATAAAACTCACTCTTAGAGGACTTTGAGGAAGGCAGCAGAAAAGAGAGCAATTAGAGGAAGACAAGAAAAAAAATTAATTTAGGAAATAAGAAAACAGACCAGCATGTTTTTAAAAGTTATATAACTTGCAAGTCTGAATAGTAAACAACTAAGCAGAAATCTTTTATATCCACTTTCTATCTCATCCTTTTAATAGATCCATAGAATTCAATGTTATTGCATATCAGTGGGGGTTTTTTTCCTATAGATGTTTCTGAAATACTTGATGTTTCTTAACGACAGTTTTCCTTTCTAAATTTTCTCTTTCTAGTGTGAATTTTATTATTTTACTTATAGAAAATTCCAAATCAACTTGTTTTTTGTTGTTATTTGGTTTGGTTTTTTTTCTTCTAGTTTTATTGAGATATAATTGACATGCAGTACTGTATAAGTTTAAGGTGTATAGCATAATGATTTGACTTACATACATCATGAAATGATTGTCAAAATAAGTGAACATCATAGAGATACAAAATTAAAGAAATAGAAAAAAAAATTTTCCTTGTGATGAGAACTCTTAAGATTTACTCTTTTAACAACTTTCATATATAACATACAGAAATGTTAACTTCATCATATTGTACATTATATCTCTAGTACTTATTTATCTTATAACTAGAAGTTTGTACCTTTTGACTGCTTTCATCCAATTTCCCCTCCCCTCACCCCATCTCTGGTAACCACAAATCTACATCTTTATTAAGGAACACAAATTATGTACTAACTTCAAAGTAATGTAATTCATGTACAAAGATCACGTTTTCCACCTACCATTAGTAGAACTTCTTTCTGAGTGCCATCTTCCCCCACTCCTGAGCAGGAATGTTAAATGTGTGTTACTGTTATGCCTCACTCAGCTTCCTTGCCTTACCAGTTCACATTTCAAAACAACAGGATAGACTTGGAAGTATATTTTTGTAGTTGCAGAACAAAAACACAGCTAGCCAGATTTTCTATATATATCATATATATGTATATATGATTTAATCCTAAGATTAGCCTTATTAATGTTGTAATTTTCCACTGACCAAAATAACTATTTATATAGTTTTTAAGTTTCTATCATGTCTAATAATGTACTGAAGGAAGTACACCAAAAAATGTTAGAATGGAACTAGTCACTTAGGGAGATAAAACATAAATACATTAGTTATATAAATAAAACAGATTAGATATGTTTGAGTTTAAGCTGAACAATGTAGATAATCGCAGCTCATAACAGGGGGAACATCAAATGAAGGTGTGCTGGTGGATTTAGGTAAGGCCTTGTAAAGAAGATTGGATTTGTGCTGATCTTTGGCAGATGGAAGATATTTGGGAACATGGAGAGGAGAGAAATGACAAGATAGAGGAAAATGTTCTGGACAGAATGAAGTTTGAAGTTTTGAATAAGGTTGGATTGTTTCATGGACTTTTAAGGAGAATATACAATTTAGATTAGATTGGGAAAAGTTAAAGACTTACGGAGCAGCTTTCTGGTGTGCTGTATAATGCTTAAAATTAAAATTATTGTTCCTGTTGGGGTCTATAAAGATCCTTCCTCCTTTACCTAATAGTCCTAAAACATCTATCCAGCCCTCATCAATATTGTCAGTCCTCATCAAACAATTCTATGAATGGCATTAAAACCATTTTAAGAGGAATTCTGGTTAATCCTTTAGACCATTTACATGTTCAACACAGGTCTAACCTTATACTTATCCAGCTGAGAATTAGTAATTCACCCATAGTGGATTAGTAATTCACCCATAAGCCATACACAGTGAAGAGGCCACGTTTGCCATCTAGTTGAGCCCAAAACATCTTGCCAGTTTGTCTTATTTCATCCGAATATTTTATCCTCATTAGCCAAAATTTAGATTGACATAGTAAATCAATTGTTTTAGAATCTGTCTTACGGATCTTGCCCAATTAGACATTGTTTTCCAATAAATTTAAATGGTGATAGTCAAAGCTGTTAACTGTTCTTCCTAATCTTCTGTGAATTTATTTCTAATAGTGACTTAATTTGTAGTAACATTTAGAAACCTTGCAAATGTATGGAGACATAAGCCCAACACTTTAGAAACAATTACAGTGGGGCTTTCTGTTTTGAGTATATGTAAAGTTGTAAACAGATTGTGTGAAATAAGAGGGTAAGAGTTCATCTAGAATGTGACCATATTAAATGGAGTTTAAACACTATTTCATAATAGCTGCATTTATTGTCAGTATTTAAAACTGAACAGGTGTTTTAGTTCATAATTCAGAATATGACTATATTAACAGAGCAATAAAAATTCCATGTTCCTTCTACACAACAGGTATACTCTTAAATGTTCATAGCAGTATAATCTGGATACCCAAACAAATGCTTTAATCTTTAAGTTAAACTTTTTAAAATTAACTCTGAAGAGATCCAAAAGAAAGGAGAATGGGTCTACCTCCTTCTAACATTAGAATTTTGGTTTGGTATTTTGAAATCAATAACCAAATACACGCACACACACACACACACACATCTAAGGAGTTCTTTAATTTTAAAAATGAAAGCATTATTAATGCTTTTCAACAAACGTTAATGTCAATTTTTGATTCCAGTCTCAAAAACAAACAAAAATGCCTATTTTGTATTAGAAACATAAACGTAATTTAATTGGTAATAAAATACGTCTGTAGGTATATTTATTTTGATCAGGTGTTTAAAGTGTTAATTCCAAGTTGTATTTGAATAATATTTGACCTGGTTTTCTTCTGCTTTGAGGTGTTTTTTGTTGTTGTTGTTTAGATTTTGTTTTCTTTTTTTTTGTTTTTCCCCAGTTATACATACACATGTATCTATTCTTTCTCATATTGTTTTCCCATTTACGTTTTTACATAGTACTGAACAGAGTTGCTTGTGCTATACAGTAGATCCTTGTTGGTTATCCATTTTAAATACAGCAGTGTGTACATGTCTGCTTTGAGTTTTAAGTCAGGTTGATTTACTAAATATTTTCAGGGGGAAGAAGAGTGGTATTTTTTGCTATTTAGGCAAAATTGTTTCAGAGTCAGTAAGTTTGACCACTGTTCTTTTAAGCAGCTTGTAAGAGTTCTTACAGGGAAACCTGTGATAGCTATAGATTTTATAGATAAATTGTGTCATTCTCCAGGAGCTTCCTTGAAGTATGTTATAGAATTCTCCATGTAACCTCTTTATTTTCCAGTTAGCCTTCTAAATTAAAATTTTATGCAGTGTATCTTTACCTCTCAGCTTCATATATTGTATGATAGAATATTTGGATACCATAGCTTGTGAATTATAAATATATACTGTCCTTGAAATTGCCTTGAGCAGAAAATTTGTATTTTAAAATTATGCTTTAGGTTGCTAAATCCTTTGACCAATTCCTGAAAATTTTTCACAATTCACTCCTAATTAAGCCTTTTTTATTAACTGTTACCACTAGTCATATGTGTGCTACTCTGATACTATCAATGTGAACTTATGTCATGCTAATCATATTTAGTTTTCATTAATATATTTCTATTAAAGTTATATATATCAAGTAGCCCAAATTTTTCAAAGCATTTGTAGCAAAACTAGGACACGTTTTATGGTTTTAAAGTTATAATGGTTAAGAACTTTGCTTATTTTAGAGTTTAGTAATTTTTAAAGAATGTTATTTCCAACTAGAACTTTAAAAAAAAATACCAGTGATTTTTAAATGTTTTCTCTTACAGCCTGATGTGTGAAAAAAGAATTTTTGAAACTGTGAATAGTGTAAGGCATCCCTTTTTGGTGAACCTTTTTGCATGTTTCCAAACCAAAGAGCATGTTTGCTTTGTAATGGAATATGCTGCCGGTGGGGACCTAATGATGCACATTCATACTGATGTCTTTTCTGAACCAAGAGCTGTGTGAGTATTTAGCATTTCTCTGAGTTTCTTCATGACTGATTTCTTTCTGGGAAGGAAAAAAGCTCTCTGAATTTTAGATTTATTTTTTTCCCTCATATGGAAAATAGATGAAGAAATAATAGAACTCCTTACTTACCTTTTTGCCATAAATAAATGTATCTATTTTTCTCTGTTGTTCATGTTGAAAATTTCATGGATTACCCTAAATCACAATTGATAATTTAGATATACAATTTAGGTTTATTTTAGTAAAATTTCTTTTTTTCCAGTATATTTTCTCCCTAGGGAATGCCATCTAGGACCATGGCTTTAAATATTAACTATACTCAAAGTACACTGTTAAGTGAAAAAAGAAAATGTAGAAGAGTTTGTATTATATATTTGTATGACATATTTGTATTTGCATTTTAAAGGGTAATTTAAAAGAGTATGTCTTAAGTGTTTGCTTGCATGTGCTTACAATACCTCTAAAGAATATAAAAGAAATTGGTATGCGTATCGCCTCCAATGAAAGGCATGGAATCCAGATATGATACTTAATAAATAACTGGGTATACTGTTTAAAATATATATTTCACTGAATGCTTACAGGATGTCAGGTACTGTGTTAAATATTTTAATTTATCACTAAACCCCTTTTTGTAGTTTTTGAATTTGATATTATATGAAGGTTTTACTTATTCAGATGCAAAAGAATAAATAATAGCAAACATTTGTGATTAAACATAATTATATATATTCTTCCCCTGTTGTTATCCCAGTTTTGAAGCTCTTAAGTGTTGGAGCTAGGATTTGAACCTAGGAAAATGCTCTTAATAGCTACACCGTATATGCAGGTGTTTACCAAATGTATATCTCCAGCCCTTACCTCTTACCTAAACTTCCAATTCCAATAACATTCAGCAGCCAACTTGACTCTTCCCTTTATATGGCTAATAAGTATTTCTTGTTTAACATCTCAGAATGAACGCCTGATATTTCCCATTTTCCCCCACCTCACCCACCACTCCCCAGCCTGTTACTCTTCTAGGCTTCTCTGTTATTAAATGGCAATACCATCTACCAGTTGTTCAAGCCAAAACACAGGAGTCATTCTTGATTCTCTTTTTTCCTTACATGCAACATCCAAATTCTACCTCCAAAACATAACCCAAATCATAAAAATCATAAACCAGTAGTAAAACTTTATTGAATTTTTATCACTTGTCTGTATTCTGACAGCTGACATTTGTGTAACATTTTTACTTTCATTCCTTTATTTGATTCTCATAACCATCAGAAGTATAATACAGCAGATAGTAGTACTAGGGCATTAGTTCTGATGGATTGTGAAGCTTTCAGAAAAGGAGGCAAAAGCCACAAAATAATAGAAGGCTACTAATAATTAATTCCCTGCATATTTAAAAATTAATATTTAAAAATTAAAAGCAGGGCATCTAGACTACTACTACTAGCCTTGTGCTAACTGCCTTGGGAATTTGTTTTGTTATGCCTTTTCTTTAATAAATGTAAAATCCTATTCTGCCTTAACAAACTTTTTATTTTTGCTGAGAGTACAAATTATATAGTACCAATGAAACAATTAAGCCCAGTGAAATACAAGAATAAAACGCTTTATTGCAATACTTCATATCTAAAGTACCTCCCTCTAATCATTCAGATCTCACCTCAAATGTCATTCCTTTGGAGGTCTTTCCTCATTACTTTAATTAAAATACCACTGTATCACTAACGTCTAAATCAGGCCACACTCTATTCTATTTTATATTTTATATTCTTCATAGCACTTTATACCTGAAATCACCTTATTTATTTTTTACATTTTTATTGTCTGTCTCCCCTCACTAAAGGGGAGCAACAAGGACTATGTGTATTCTATGTACTAGTGGAACACCTAGAAGGGTGACTCACATATGCTAGGCAAACATTGTATTCTTATTGCTTGAGACGAAGGAATCGAAATTAATTTGAGTCCTAGCTTTGCTGTGTTCTGGCTATGTCGCTTTAGATAAATTAGTTACTCTTTCTGAGAGCTTCATTTTCTGCTTCTGTAAAATATTTATCTTAAAGGTTTGATTTGATGATACCCAGTATACCCAGTTATTTATTAAGTATCATTAGGACAATCTGTTTACAAATAATGGAGCAAAAGAGAAATCAGGGTATTTTTATGATTGTTACAGTATTGTTTTGCCACCAAAATAAGTTTGCTTAAAAAAAACTACCTTAAGCAATTTTAGAATCACATTTGTTTTAATGGACTTAAGCTAAATCTTTTAAACTTATGATAAATAATTACATAAGATCTAATGTATAATCAAATATTTATAAATAGTTGCATTTAAAAAATCTCCAAATTATGGTTCCATTTTTGTAAAAATAAAGAAACACAAAACATATCTACATGTACACGTAAATGCATTCTAAAATTTGAAGGACATTCACCAAACTAACAAAAGTAGTTACCTTTATGGATAGTAGTGGCATCAGGGTGAAATGGAGATGGATGAATGAAAAATTGTGCTTTAGGGTAGGGGTATTATGTGTATTTTATAGAGGAAATATCCATGTGTCACTTGTAAAATTAAGAACTGATTCTCTGAAGTGTCTCCTTATAGGGTATTCTACACTGAAGACAGATCTGCATTTTTTAATTCATTCATTTAGTTATTACCTACCTCCTTATTCAGTAAGGCTATTGTGTATCAACCATTTTGCTAAGCATTTAGGCTAAACACTGAAAAAGACAAACATGGTCCGATCCCTCAAGAGTTAATATTCTAGCTGGGTTGAAGTTTTTCTAAGATCTAAACCTGTTTATCCAATTTCTAGACCTCTTCACCTGTCCCAAGGCAATTTGAGGTCAATATGTGTAAAGGCAAACTCACTTTCCCCACAAAACTTTGGCTACTTCTGTATTTCTCCACCTATTCATTACAATAAAAAGGAAACCTTGAGAGTTATCTTCATCTTTTCCCTTTCCCTCATCCTTTATAGCTAATGAGACACCAAGTCCTATCATGCTCGTTTTAAAGTTTCTCTTGAATCCATCTCTTATTCTCTTTGTTGCCACTACATTAGAGGTACTCATGATCTTTCATCTGTACTATCATTTTAGCCTTATCTGTTCCTTTTCCCTCTGGATATCTACCTACTTCCACTCCACTTCATACTACTATCAAGAAAGTTCTCTAACATAAATCTGATTATTCTGCCCTGATTAAAATTGTTTGATTTGCTATCACTAAGAGAAGAATTTTCAGTACAGGCATACCTCATAGATATTGCAGGTTCAGTTCCATACTGAAACAAACATCATAATAAAACAAATATAATAAAATGAGTCGTGAATTTTCTGGTTTCCTGGTGCATATAAAAGTTACATTTACAGGGCTTCCTTGGTGGCGTAGTGGTTCAGAATCCACCTGCCAGTTCAGGGGACATGGGTTCGAGCCCTGGTCTGGGAAGATCCCACATGCTGCGGAGCAACTGGGCCCGTGAGCCACAATTAACTGAGCCTGCGCATCTGGAAGCCTGTGCTCCACAAAAACAGAGGCCGCGACAGTGAGAGGCCTGCGCACCATGATGAAGAGTGGCCCCTGCTTGCCACAACTAGAGAAAGCCCATGCACAGAAACGAAGACCCAACACAGCCATAAATAAATAAATAAATAAATTTAAAAAAAAAAAGTTACATTTACACTATACTGTAGTCAATTAAGTGTTCGATAGCATTATGTCTAAAAAAAACCAATATACATACCTTAATTAAAAAATACTTTATTGTTAAAAAATGCTAACAATCATCTGATCCTTCAGCAAGTCGTAATCTTTTTGCAATAATAATGTCAGAAATCACAGATCACCATAACAAAAATAATAATGATGAAAAACTTGAAATATTGAGAGAATTACCAAAATGTGACACAGAGACCTGAAGTGAGCAAATGCTGTTGGAAAAATGGAGCCCATAATGTTACTCCATTCAGGGTTGCCACAAACCTTCAATTTGTAAGAAAACACAGTTGTCTGTGAAGCACAATAAAGTAAAAACACAGTAAAACAAGGTATGCCTGTGTTCATAATATGACATTCAAGGTCCTTCACAACTTGATCTCAGGCTATCTTTTCAGCTGCATCTCCCGCTACTTCTTCCTCATCCTTTACTTCAGCCACAACAAACTCATTATGGTTGTCAAACAGGTTATGCCTTTTACACGCCTATTCCTTTCCCTCTTAGGAGCATACCCTATATTTCCCATACAAAAGTTCTACCTTTCATACCGTCCTGCCTTTATGATGGCATATTGTACTTTCTTCGAAGAACCAGATCAAATGTCTACCCCAAGGGCTTCAATGACTCCACCAGGCAAAGTTAATGGCTTCCATTTTAGAGACTGCATTTTTCTTATTTTTAAATTTCACCCCTAATATTTAGCACATATCTTACTTATATGTCTGGCACATAGTAAGGACTAAATAAATACTTGTGAAATTAGTTAACTACAGAGTTCTGCTTTGAAGCATAAAAGTATAAACTGGGATTCATGAGTAGTGGAATTTATTAAACTTCTTTTGATTTAATTCTTAAAACAGATTTTATGCTGCATGTGTAGTTCTTGGGTTGCAGTATTTACATGAACACAAAATTGTTTATAGGTAAGTAAAGTTTTGATATTTTCTAATTGCTTATTTTGATATGAAGTAGAATTAAAGATAATTAAGAAGGATATTTTGTTTAACCAGCTTCTTAATTTTCTCTTTTGTATGATAACTGATCACTAAAAAAGTTAAACTCCAATTTTGAAAGACATGGTTAACACAATAATTAATGATAAATTTCTTTGTTACTGGTCCTCTGCCCATTACCTAATTAGAATAGTCAAATTATAAGTTGACCTATGATAACACAATTTACCAACAATATTCATCCTGGTGAATACTTTATATTCAACTGATCCACTTGTGCCAGATTATAAAACATCACCTTGCTTCCTTCATTAAGCCTTGCTGTCAACTAGACAGTGTACTTGGTGACATATCTGATTTATGTACTGGCACAAACTCCTTACCAAATTGCAGACTAGTTCGAAATAGTTCATAGCCCAGCAATTAGTCTATGGTTAACACTTTGAATAACATTGCTCTAGATCAGACACATTATGGGAAGGCCAGTAAGAATTAAAAGACTGTAAACATCAGTTTATTCAAACATCTAACAATGTTTCCAAGATAACAGTTTCCTAATGGCCCTATTTAACTTAAAGAATAAAATACTTTCAACTTAATTTGTAATCATTTAATATGACTTAATAGCTTCCTCTTTATTTTGAATTATTCTCTTAGAAGGTTAAACCTGCTCCCTTATACCTTACTTATACTGTTTGTTTGATAATTCATTCTTATGGATGGCGTGTAGGCAAACTTCAAAGTTAGTCCAAGTCCGAGAGCTCCCTGATGGTCTTGTGCTTTGGATTTGGCTCTTTCACTGCCGTGACCCAGGTTCGGTCTCTTGTAGGGGAACTGAGATCCCCACAAGCTGTGTGACATGGCCATTAATTAATTAAAGAATTAATTAATTAATTAAATTTGAGTTAAAGATCCATGAACTCCTTCTGAGCTTTAAAATATATATTTAAATAGATCAAACATTTCTCTTTTAGATACATTCTTCCTTTTCTGCATAACGGGGAAAATATTCAGAAATTATTTTTTGTAAAGTAATAAACTTGCCAAAAGGAAGAAAATGAACATTTGTAATATAGTATTTAAATCTCAAACCATAACTTGAAAAAATTCATTTTTAGTAAAGAGAAAGTACGGCTCCTATTAAAATGATATTTTTATTATATTATCTACTGATTTTATTGATTTTTTTTTCATTTTGCATTTTTTTTATCCTGAACAGAGATTTGAAATTGGATAACTTATTGCTAGATACAGAGGGCTTTGTGAAAATTGCTGATTTTGGTCTTTGCAAAGAAGGTAATTGGGTATTTTAAAGTGCCTTTTCTAATAGATTACTATTCCTTTGTACTTTGGAAGTTTTCAAATTTGTCTGTGGAGAGCAAAATGTATTTTTTAATTTATTAAAAATTAAACTTTAACTTATTCTTTATTGAGACTTACAGGTTGTTCATATAACCTAATTATCATATTATTAAGAATTTATTCTGTGAATATGAATAAGGTTAGGTTTTCAGAAATCATAGTATAAAAATAAGATTCTCTTTGTATGATTAATAATTCTCTCTACTCTAAGAAAGCATTGGTTAAGCACCAAATTTTTTGCTTTGCTGAGATTGTGCAGAGTAAATTATGCGTGCCTAAAAACTTCTCTCCTGCTTCTTAAAACTTTTAACATTTAAAATAGGAAAAATATATGCATATGCCTCAAGAATCTTTTATGTACCTATACGTGTGTGAGTCCACACACAAACATATGTAAATAAATATGTAAACTGGGGAAATTTGAATCAAGAGGTAGCATAAGAAAATATAAAGAGCATGGGCTTAGGCACCACACAGTCCTAAGTTTGAATCCTGGCGCTGCCACTTATTTGCCCTGTGTCTTTGGACAAGTTACTTTTAACCTCATTGAGTCTGTTTCCTTAGCTATAAAATAAATATAATCCTTCTTGTTTAGGAGTATTATGAGAATTAGAGATAAGTATGTAAATAGGTACACTTAATACACTGTATTGTAGCAAACATTGTCTGTCTCCCCCTCTACTCTGATAGCTTCCTGTTTCTTATTCAGCTTTCTTTCCATAGTATATAGTATAGTGCTTGGCACAGCTTAAGTATTCAGTGAATGCTTAATTAATAAGTAATTGGATGAATTAATGAATGAACTTTATAAATCTGTGTCCATCAGTTACCAACTGACCTCCTAATTATTGAATCTAATGAAAGTTTTTTTTCCTTTTTTGGACACTATTGACTTAAATGCTTTTGTTCCTCTAGAGTCTGGCCTTAGCCCATTGCTTTTCTCAGGTAGTTTTTAACTAGCAACTATATTCTAATGATTTCCAAATCTATTATTTCCTTTCCTGACATATATAGTCAACTATCTACTAGACAGTTTTACTTGGTCAGCAGGTACCTCAAACGCTGCACAAGCAAGTTTCTTTTCCTCAGTCTCGTTTGAAGTTGATGGTGCCACAATCCTCTCAATCTCCCAATTTGAAAATGTGGAATTATCCTGGACTCTCTCCTCTTCACTACTTTCTACATCCTGTTAATCACCAAATTGTGCTGACATCTACCGCCTTAATATTTCTTAAGTTTTTCATCTTCCCTCTACCTCTGCCAACCATCATCTTGTTTTGAAAAGACTACTTTAATAGCCTTTTAACTTTTCTGTCTCTGTTCTTTTTCTCCCTCAAATCAGTCTGCCATGTAATTGCTAAAATGCAAAAGGGGCACATATAAATACAAATCTGACCATGGTACGCCGCTACTGAAAACCTTCAGTGGCAAAGATGTGATATACATTGCCCCTCCTGATCTGCCTGCCTCCTTCTCCAGCCAGATCTCTTGTAGCTGTCTGCCTAGTACTTTCTGTTGCAACAACAATAAACTGCTTACAGTCTTTGTCTCTCCACCACTATCACTCATCTCAGCTCTATTTGCTGACTAATGTCTGCTCATCCTTCACTCAACTCAGGTGTCACCTCTGCAGATAAGTTACCTGAGGCTCCTCTCCTCCTATCCCAACTAACAAGTCAGCTTTCATAAGATGATGTGTATAATGTGCTTTTAGCAGTTTAGAATACAATGAGACATTTTCTTCAATATGTAGAATGTATATTTGACTAATTTATTACTAAATTTTGAGAAACATATTTAGAAAACGAGTTAGCTAAAGTCTTTAATGTATTTTGAGTTTGATTACCATGCACAAATGTACACCTTTAATTTTGCTTCCTAAGGATATCTTCTAATTTTTTTGCCAGATTTTTTTCTTTGCTAACAAATATTTGAATTTTACCTTTTTCAGGAATGGGGTTTGGAGATAGGACAAGCACATTTTGTGGCACTCCTGAATTTCTTGCCCCAGAAGTATTAACAGAAACATCCTATACAAGGGCTGTAGATTGGTGGGGCCTTGGCGTACTTATATATGAAATGCTCGTTGGTGAGGTAAGCAGTATAAAATAGGTAAAAGGGAAACGTGATTGAAAGAACAAAGCATGTCACTTATAAAACCACTTAATATGTTTCCTGCGTAAGTAGAACTTAAGCTTAATAAATATTTATATATATATTAGTAATTGCCTATGATCCTATATTACCTTCACCATCTTTTTTAGATTTTTATATTATCTGTGGAATGTTTACCAATGCTTCAAAAATAGTTTCTTATATTTCAGTGTTGCTCTGGTTATATTTTTAAACACAATCACACATAACTGATTGTTTCATAAGAAATAGAAAGCAAGAAGACTGATAAAAGGAATGTACTCTGTACCTGTAAAGAAAGGTCAGCTATATATTAGTCAAAAATAAATGTTACCTTCAAAAGCGATACAGTAGAATTGAAAAGATTAACATTTTTTTTCCTACTATTTTCTTTAGATTAACTTAAAATAAATTTCTGGGGGTAACTTAGTTGTATACAGAAATTGTTACACTTAGAAAACAGTGAATTATATCTAATTAATAAAGCAGTAAGAAGAGACTAATCTATTTTGTTATAAATTTTTGGAAATGATAAATTAGGGTGGAATTAAAAAAGAGTAAATATTTAGACAAGTAATTGAAAATTACTTAGATGGGTTTGATGATCTTGAGATGCAAGAAAAATTACCTTGCATTGGTTCATTGTTCTGCCGTTTCCCTGATGCCAATGACCAACCTTGAACATTCTAGGCATGAAAAAACTAGTAGCTGAATGATGAATGACTAAATTATTGAATGTCAGACATTTCTGAAGTTTTGCCCTGTGATTGTCATTTAGTGGCACTTATACCAAACAAGTAAATAAATGAATTTAGTTCATCCAATGACAGTACCTTTTGATATGTCAAATTGGAGTGGAAACTTGGAAAAGGAGGAAAAGAAATAGCAAATTAAAACGTTTACTGTGTGCTAGGCACTATTCTATGTGCTTTATAAGTATTAGCTCATTTCATTTTTCAGCAAACTTTAATGAGCTCAATAGTAGTCTTATGTTTATCTCCAGATGCATAAATTTAGAGACACAAAGAAGTTAATAGCTTGCTTAAAGTCACACAGCTCTCATATGGTAGAGCTGGGATTTTAACCTGTCTGTAAACCATTGTGGTTTGCTGCCTGCAGGATAGGGTATTTAATATACCCAAATTTATTTCTTTTCTTAAGACCATGGGTTCAGATCTGAATTTTTCACCTCTATTTAGAAAAGCATAAAGATGGAAAGATATATTTTATCCCTAATCCACAGTGGTCTTTATTTTCTGTGAGTGCCAGAAGTACTCATACTAGTTGTTTCTGTAAGCTCTGACATACTTGAACTTTTTTTTTTTAATAGGTTTATTTTATTTATTTACTTATTGATTTTTGGCTGCGTTGGGTCTTCGTTGCTGCATGCAGGCTTTCCCTAGTTGCGATGAGCAGGGGCTGTTCTTCGTTGCAGTACGTGGGCTTCTCACCGCGGTCACTTCTCTTGCTGTGGAGCGTGGGCTCTAGGGCGCAGGCTCAGTAGTTGTGACACATGGGCTCTAGAGCATAGGCTGAATAGTTGTGGCGCATGGGCTTAGTTGCTCCATGGCATGTGGGATCTTCCCAGACCGGGGCTCGAACCCGGGCTCAAACCTGTGTCCTCTGCAATGGCAGATGATTCTTAACCACTGTACCACCAGGAAAGTCCCGGCAGTTACTTCTAAGTGCAGTCATTATGCCTGCAGTCTCTAATTGTGTTTTGCCACCATTAATTTGCTGTTGACTGTGAAATTCAAACCACATCCATGTCTGATGTATTTCTACAAAGTCTGTGCTTCCCTCTGTAGTAACATGTATTACTGTATTTGCCTTACGCATTTCCTTCTGTCTTTCCACAAGAAGATTTCAGTAAGAGTATATGGTGTATCCTCTGGTTAGTAGTTACCTATCTATTGTGTGTCTATTGTGATTTCTTGTAGTCCTTATTTGATGTTTTGGTGGGTCTGTTTTTTTGTTTTTCCTTTTTCTTATTTTCCTCACTATCTGGTTCTTGATTGTACTTCGGAACTTTGAATAGATGATTTTACTGTATTGAAACTCATTTTGACTGACTCAAGGATATTTCTTCTAGTCTCCCTTTCCTGGTGATGATGAAGAGGAGGTTTTTGACAGTATTGTAAATGATGAAGTAAGGTATCCAAGGTTCTTATCTACAGAAGCCATTTCAATAATGAGAAGGGTAAGAATTAATGATTTATAAAACTACTGAAATTTTTTAAAGAACATTTCCCAGTAGAATTTTAGAAGTTGTTTTTCAGGTATAGATGTTGCATGGTTTAGACAAACACATACCAAAAGAAACATCTAAAGCTTTGCAAGTTATGAGAATCCTTGTCAATGAGTCCCTGGTCTTATATTAACTTTCTTCCTTTATATTGTGTTAGTTATTAAGAAGAAATCCTGAGCGGCGCCTTGGAGCTGGTGAAAAAGATGCAGAGGATGTAAAAAAGCACCCATTTTTCCGAGTAAGTATGAAAGTTTAAAATTTTTTATGAAACTGTAGCAATTAGGAGTAGGAAACTAAACTGGTCATTTTATATTTTGTAATCCAGCTAATTGATTGGAGTGCTCTGATGGACAAAAAAGTAAAGCCGCCGTTTGTACCTACAATTAGAGGGCGGGAAGATGTTAGTAATTTTGATGATGAATTTACCTCAGAAGCACCTATTCTGACTCCACCTCGAGAACCAAGGATACTTTCAGAAGAGGAGCAAGAAATGTTCAGAGATTTTGACTACATTGCTGATTGGTGTTAAGTTGCTACACAATGTGAAACCAAGCAGACTGACTCATAAGAAGACCTCCTAAAAATAGCAACCCTTCATTTGCTCTCTGTGCCAACAAAAGCTTCTGAGTTTTTTTTAAACATATGAAGATGTGTTTAAAAATACTATTCTAATACCTTCTTGAAAAGTGGCTTCTCAATGTATTTTCAACGTAAATCTGAACACTGGAAACAGTTTCATGGAGTTTAAGCTGAATGAACATCGGCCATGAAAATCTATCAGAAATGAATACTTTTGGATCAATAGTCTTATTTTTTAAAAAAAGGAAGAAACAAAAAAAACCACTCTTCTACAGTCCCTAGCTTTGCTGTACTCCTGTCTTAAATGGAAGGAAAATTAATCAGTTAACTTTCCTTAGCTGTATTTTACAAAAAGAGGAAAAAAGGGCTTGGGATGCTATTACTATTCACACATAGTATGATTCTGTTTGAATAAGGCAAATGCTCTTATTTTTGTAAAGAAATTACTGTAATATCAAAAAAATTAGTTTGTGCACATTTTGGGGCT
Source organism: Tursiops truncatus (assembly GCF_011762595.2). Taxonomy (NCBI): domain Eukaryota; kingdom Metazoa; phylum Chordata; class Mammalia; order Artiodactyla; family Delphinidae; genus Tursiops; species Tursiops truncatus. Next base: position 105,929,708 of record NC_047034.1, on the reverse strand, counting down.
TTTTTTCTTTAACAGAATGAGTTGATGTATTATAAATTTTCTATATTTATTAGGAGAAAATTTTTATTGCCTTATCTTTACCAACCGTGTAACAGAGCCTCATAGCTTTCCAACAGAGCTACTTGCCAAACAATTATGTTTATTAAACCAACTATGCTGAAACAAACAGAAACAACTAAACATCTACATTTACTTAAAATTTTAAGAATGAGGACTTACTATCAGCCTGAACCAAGATACTGTTACCTGTATGCATTCCCAAAGTCTAGATACTCAGTATGTTCAGTCATACCTTTTTCCCAGACCAGTGAACTGATTACTCCTGTTTTTGATATTGTACATTTATCAACCTAGTTCATCTTGTTCTTGTGTCTACTGTAGAAGGGAACTATATCTTTGTTAAAACATAGGGATTATCATTGTATACATGCTGTGAACATGTATATGTGCAAGTTGTAATGTATTCTATGTTGTAGGTTTATTATTTAATTTCACCACTTCATCACTTTTGTACAGTGGCCAAGCAGACACCTCAGACTCCAGCATTTACGTTAAGTGCATTTGTACATTTTAGGCCACTGGATCCAGATTTTATATTGGCAGTTACTGAGGGCAAAAGCAATATTTTATAACAGAATGTATAAATATTTTTGATAAAACAGTCTATATTTTATAAAAATTATTATAACACTAAAGCTGTACCTCAAAAGTCTCAAAAATAATTTGATCAAATACTTTTTTACAACTCTTCAGAGGATCCATTTGTGGCTTTTTAATGCTCTTATAAGGATAGGGAAGTCTTTCTGCAAGCCATGACCTTTCTACTTGCCTGGAGTTTTGGGTTTTTTTGTTTTGTTTTAATTGTTTTCCCTCCTAGTCTGACTTTATTGTTTTTCCCTAGTTCAGTAATAACATCTTTGATTCTGTGCTTAGCATGTTAGGGCCATCATACCTCAGGAATAGCAAGTTGTTAACTAACCATACTGAGTTAACCATTTAATCACTATGATCTCATGTCTCAAAAGTTGTTCAAGTTTAAATCCTATGAGAAAAATGAAAGCACATTGATTTATAGAGAATTAAGCTTAAAACATTTATGAATATTTCAGCCTTGCCAGGATGTGTTGGCATGTTTTTGCTATACTCTGAGAACAGTTAAATTGTTCAGAGATAATTCCTGTTTCCTTACAAATTGATTATTACCCATGATCCTTTGGGGGAAAATCTTACAGGAAGAGGGAGCAGCAATATGTTGTTTAAAATTCTTTTAAAATGCCAGTTAACTTCCTTGGTGAAGGACAGTAGAGGATCTTAGCTTAATTGTCTGGTTTTAATGTAAACAGTGTTAACACAACATTAAAAAAAACACTAAATACTTTTGAGGTACAGTCTGCTCACCTTTTCTGGTTCTCAAATATGCATAGAAAGCAATGTCTAAAATAGGCGTTTAGCATTAAAAACTGACATAGCATTTTGTAACTACACAGTGTACAGAATTTTTTTTTTAATTGAAGTCAATCACTAAAAAAATTAGAGGGCAGGGTATATTCACTAATTAAGCTGAAGAAAGCACTAATTTTTTTCTGTAGTTTCAAAAATATATATATTTTAGTCAGATTAAAAATTTTTAAACTCTATAGAATGTAAATATATTTTGTTATTACTGTATGTGTAAGTGACTGCTCAAGCACTTTGTAAGGAAATTAAGATATTTTAGAATGGTACACTATGCATTCAAATTAAATGTGCCTTTATGTCATTTTAAGAAAAAGTGTTTTGCAGTCATAAATTACCACAAATGCACAAATTAAAGTTTATTAGATTGTAATTTGTAACTTTGTTTTTAAGTATTATTTCCTTTTGGAAACTTCCTATTGGTCAGAATATGTATTAGCTTTCCTAGATTCAAGATCTCAAAGACTAGTTAACTTCAGTTAGCCTTCTTGCAGGTACTTTTTGTCCTAGGGAAGGGTAAAATCATTAAGAGTCAAACCAAATTGTCTACTTCACTGGTAACAGTGGGGAAATTTTGCATTCTGTTCCTGTAAGTTTAGTAGCATCTTTCATTCAGTGGTTACTTATGGGACGTCTTCTGTGTGCTAGACACTAAGGATAGAAAGGTGATAAAAAAAGGCACCAAAGTCTTCATAAATGAAGAATGGTAAACATTAATGCTAAAATGCAAGCACTAGTACTATATGTACTTTTCTCTTGTTTGAGAATAACTTATTTAATTTTAGAATCTGACCTTTCAGAAAATAGGTAAATGAAAACAGAATACTAGCTATTTTATAGTCATCTTATTCAAAAATTACAAATGGAATATTTCAGAAATGTAAAAAGAACCCTGCTATCTCTGTGACACAGATTAAGGTCATAATGTAATCACCATTGTATGTTGACTAGGTGAAAGCTGCATTATAGATTCAAATCTAACAAAATTTTTACAGGTGCTGCTGATCTTCCCAAAGCAACTGAGGGTGAGTATGAGAAACCCAAAAGAACAAATGCCGGATCATATTTTTAATATAGAATTCTTGTTTACCTTCTAGCTATCTTTTGAGATCTAGTGTTTCTCTGAGATATAAGCTTTATATGTATATACATATATAACTACATGTGTTTATAAATATATGTATGTAAATATACACATATATAAATAGAGGTAAGTTTGTAAAGTAACTTCTAAGTGTCAAAAATCTTGTGTAATTTCTTCTAGTATCTTGACTAAGTAGAAACTCTCAGACATCCAGTACGAAACGTAATTTGAGTCATTGCTGGTCTCATTAAAGATAAGAGTGGTCTCTGGCAACCCCTCACCCCAAAGTAAGCAAACAAACTTGAGCATGAATCTGCACACACTAGGGCTTCAGCACCTAAGAGTTAGGGAATATCCAAGCACAAAAGTGAGAATACTCAGAGGTTGGGATGGAAGCTTGAGTCCACAGATTAGGCCAGAGAAGTAGGAAGTTGGAGAGGATAAGAGCCAAAATGGCAGGGAGCTGACTTTGGAAATGCAGACACCCAGAAGTGGAGTTGCCAAGGATGGATTTCTATAGCAATACCTTTATGAGGATAACACACCTTGGAATTGCAGTAGAACTTATATGTTCTGTGCTAAAATTCTCTAGAGGAGCTCAAGTTCTACTTTGCAGATCACTCTCCATCTACCAGTAGAATCAAATACTTTCTCAATGAAAGCTTTCCTGGATGAAAATATATAGGATTTCAACAGGTTAAGATCAAGTAATACACTATCACAGATCACCAAATACATGAGAGACAGCAAGTTATCTTGAATGAAGCCAATAAAAATAGTAAATATAGACAGCCCCTCCAAAAGATTGCAAATATTAGAATTCTCATATACAAAATTTAAAATAACTATATAAAAAAGTTTATATACCTAAAATTTACCAGGATAAATATGTAAAATGAAATTTGAAAGGAATTAACAAACATTTTTTAAATCCAAAAATTAAAAAAAATATATAAATGACCAAATTTGAAACTCAGTGGAAGCATTACAGCAGATTACACAGGTGAAAAAAGAACTGGAGAACTGAAAGATACATCTGAAAAATAATCCCAAGTAAATCAAATAAAGAGATAAGGAAATGGAAGATATCAAAGGAAAGTTAAGAGATATGGAAGATGGAAGGGAGACACAATTGGAATAAATGGAAGAGAGGCAATATGTAAAGACATAATGGCTGCAAATTTCCCAGAGAAGAAAAATATTTAATAAGTACAATATTCTCCATACAGAATAAATATAAATTTATGCATAGAATCATTGTAGTGAAACTGCAGACCACAAAGACAACATTTTGAAAATACCCAGGGAGAAAGGAAAGACTAACAGCTAACTTTTCAATAGCAATAATAGAAGCAGTGGAATATTGCCTTCAGAGCACTGGAAAATAAAATGTCAACCTGAAATTGTGTAGGACGTAAACTTTTTTTAAGAATGAAATCAGTTAAAATATTTTTTAAAGGAGGGTTTATGATCAAGGTCCTACTCTAAAGGAAGTGCTTCAAGAACAAAGAAAATGATCCCCCAAGATGATCAAAGATACAAAAAAGGCTTGTGAGCAAATAAAATGGTAAACACTTAGGTAAATCTAAATAAACCAAATCCATACATAGAAGCCTTTTTTTTCTATGTTAAGTCAACAGAAATTCTGGACAACAGATGTAAGAAAATTGAGATAGAGAAGATCAGAGCTAAAGTATTCTATTGTGTTGTTGGGGTGTCTAGGTCTTTTTTGTTTTAACATCTTTATTGGAGTATAATTGCTTTACAAGGGTGTGTTAGTTTGTGCTGTATAACAAAGTGAATCAGCTATACATATACATATATCCTCATATCTCCTCCCTCTTGCGTCTCCCTCCCACCCTCCCTATCCCACCCCTCTATCAGTTTATCAGTTTAACCAGCTCGGTCACAAAACACCGAGCTGATCTTCCTGTGCTATGCGACTGCTTCCCACTAGCTATCTAGTTTACATTTGGTAGTGTATATATGTCCATGCCACTCTCTCACTTTGTCAGGGAAGGGTAAGCTGCGTGTCAAGGTATTGATCAGTTAAATGTACAATCATAAAATGTCAAGGATATTCACTGAAAGAATATAGTGTGTATAAATTCCAAACCAAAGGTAACATGGTAGAACTCTAAATGTATAGCAATATAAATGGAGCAGACTCACTAGTTAAAACCAAGGTATATATTTTTAAAAGGAAATCTGATTTTATAATGTTTACAAAAAGATAAATCTAAAACATATGTACGCAGAGAAGTTAAAAGCAAAAGTAGGAGGAAATACATATAATGCAAAAACCAATCAAACTAAAGCTATGGTAGCTCTATTTAATATCAAACAAAACTGATTTTAGACCCATCTTGAAAAAAATGTGTCACTTAGAGTGTTTCTACACAATGATAAAAGATTCAATTCACCAAAAAGATATAATAATTCCAAGCATATATGTATCTAATAAAATAGTCTCTAAATACATAAAGCAAAAATTCTTAGAGCTACTTTAAAAAACTAGCAAATATCCATCAGGGTAGAAGAATTCAACTCATTATTGGACAACAGACTTTCTAATCAACAAAGATATAAAATGTTAGAAGAAAACAGTAAACTTGGTCCAGTGGACGTACATAGATTTCTGCCTCCAACAATTAAGGGATTCCACAGTTTTTTTCAAGTACATATGGAGCATTTACAAAAATTGAGCCATAAAACAAATGGCAGAAAATTACAGAGTATAGTTATACCAATTATATTTCCTACCTGCTTAGAACAAAAAAATTACATATATGTATATATATGTGTGTGTGTATATAAAGTATTTGAGAAAAAAATTTACCCTTTCAATAATGGAGAAAATGAAATAATAGTAATCATTAAATACTTATAACTGAGTAATAGTAAAAACATTGCATTACATACCAAAACTTGAGATGCAGCAAAAGTGGTTCTTCCAGGGAACTTTATAAACTAACTACTTATTAGAAAAAGGAAGGTTAAAAATGGATCAAATTGTTCAGTTTAAAAAGATAGGGAAAAAAAAAAACACCAATAACCAAAGTAAATAGTAAAAATAGTCAATATAATAGAAACAAAAGCCAAAATCTTGTTCCTTTAAAATGCTAACAAAGTAGACACAGCTCTGAAAAGATGAAATGAGAGAAGGCATAAAAAATACTACCTATTATAAATGAAAATGCAAGTGCGAGAAAGATTTTTTAAAATTGAAACGAGGGCTTCCCTGGTGGCGCAGTGGTTGAGAATCTGCCTGCTAATGCAGGGGACGCGGGTTCGAGCCCTGGTCTGGGAGGATCCCACATGCTGCAGAGCAGCTAGGCCCGTGAACCACAACTACTGAGCCTGCATGTCTGGAGCCTGTGCTCCACAGCAAGAGAGGCGCGATAGTGAGAGGCCTGCGCACCACGATGAAGAGTGGCCCCCGCTTGCCACAACTAGAGCAATCCCTCGCACAGAAACGAAGACCCAACACAGCAAAAATAACTTAATTAATTAAAATTGAAAGAAAATACTTCAGCATAACACAAATAAATTTGAGAACTTAAAATAGTGGAGTTAATCTTTGAAACCGATAAGAATACTAACCTAGAAAGAAATTAAAAGACTGAATAATCTCATAACAATTAAAAAAATAAAAGCAGAAGTTAAAAGTCTTTCCACAAAGAAAACAGTGGGTCTGGATTGCTTTACAAGTGAATCCTTCCAAATTTCAAGGAAGAAATTATTTTAACCACATAGAAAGTTTTTGAGATAATGGGGAAAAGTTATATTTTCTAGCTCATTCTATGAAGCCAGTATAATCTAGATAACAAAATATACAAGAAGAGTAAGTTACTAGCAAATTTCACTCATGAATATGGATATAAAAATACTAAACAAAATATTACCAACTCAGATTCAGTGATGTATGCAAAAGACACTTTTCCATTAGCAAATTTGGCTTATCCTGGTAATGTAAGGATGGCTTAATATTAGAAAATCTATAATTGTCATTTACCATAGTAACAGATTAAAGGAGAAAAAGTAATAGATTTAGAAAGAGCTGATCACATTCTTGCTTTAATGGGGTGGGACAGAGCTGGTTAAACTGATAAGTGGTATCTATAGTAAAACAAAAAACACAAGTAACTAAAATCAATAGCATCATCCCATACGAGGAAACATTCTCTTTAAAATTGGGGAATAGAACTAGGATGCCTGTCATTACTACTTCTTTTCAACATTGAACTCCTTTAATATAAGGGTTAAAAGGAGGATATAAAATGGTTATTATTTGCAGATGATATGATTATCAACCTACAAAACTCAAAAGACTAAAATTTGCTAGCAATCATAGTTTATCCAAGATTCTGGTTATAAGATGAAGATAAAAAAGTCAGTGACTTATCTGTGGACCATCACGAAATAATTAGAATACATAATATTTTTAAAACACAACTTTTACATAGCAACAAAACTAAGTTACCTAGAAATAAATTTAACAAAAGATGTGCAAGACTGGTTTTGTTTTGCTTCTAATTCTTCACTGGGAGACATTAAAGACCTAAGTGAATGTAGAATATCCCATCTTATGGTGTGATGTCAAGTGCTCCTCAAGTTGCTCTGTAGATTTAATGCAACTCCAGTCAGAATCTCAACATTTTTTTATAGAACTTTACAAACCCATTCTCAGATTTATGTAGAAGAGCAAAAGGGCAATAATAGTAAAGAACAGTTTAAGAAATTCCAGAAGAACAAAGAGGAGGAGAGGGAATTTGCCCTACCACATATCAAGAATTATGAAAATGTAGCAATTATTGTAGAATTGGTACATATTACAAATGGAGAAAGAGAGCCAAGGGATAGACCTACACATATATGAAACTGATATATAAAAGAAGCAATATGTTAATTTAGTGGAGAAAAAAGGAAATGTTCCATAGGTAGAGCTAGGAAAATTGTTTATCCATATGGAAAGGGAAAAAAACAATTTCTGTGTCACACCATTATAAAAATTTCAAATGAAATAAAAAGTAAGACTTAAAACTTTGGAAATATATGTAGGAGAAGAAAGCACTAAAATGTAAGAAAAATTCATAAATTCAACTAATAAAATTCAAAATTTCTGTTTATCAAAAGACATCATAAAGTAAAAAGGCAAGTCACAAACTGGAAGTAGATTTATTTCCGTCACATGTAACAGAGAAAGAATGATAGCTAACATAAATTAAAAATTCCTGAAACTCAATAAGGAAAACAATGGGAAATTTCAAAAGATATGAACAGATATTTCACAGGGACAGTAAACATGCCCAATCTCAACTGTAGTTAGAAACTACAAATTCAAGACCATACTCACATACAATTGCACACATTCAATTGGCAAAAATTTTAAATTCACACCATATCAAGTCATGGAGATGGAGTGGAACAATGAGATCTCATGTAAATTGCTGTGAGGAGTATATAGAAATACCCACTCTGGAAAAACAATTTGGTATTGTCTTGTAAAGCTGAACATGATACCCAGCAATTCCACTTGAGTACTGTATCCTGAAGAAACTTTTTACATATGCACCAAGAGTCATGAACAAGAATTTTCCTAGCATTATTTGTAAGCAAAAACTGGAAACAACCCAAATGCTCATCAGTGGAAGAGAACAGTTTAATAAAATATAGTATAATTACACCATGAAATATTATAGGGCAATGAAAATCAGCTGCCCTTATAGTGAACAGTACAAAAGAGCAAAATGTGTGAAAGAAGCTGATTAAAGACTGTATATAGCCTGTTTTTTTTTTTTACATCTTTATTGGAGTATAATTGTTTTACAGTGGTGTGTTAGTTTCTGCTTTATAACAAAGTGAATCAGTTATACATATACATATGTTCCCATATCTCTTCCTCCCTCCCACCCTCCCTATCCCACCCCTCTAGGTGGTCACAAAGCACCGAGCTGATCTCCCTGTGCTATGCAGCTGCTTCCCACTAGCTACCTACCTTACGTTTGGTACTGTATACATGTCCATGCCTCTCATTCACCTTGTCACAGCTTACCCTTCCCCCTCCCCATATCCTCAAGTCCATTCTCTAGTAGGTCTGTGTCTTTATTCCTGTCTTACCCTTAGGTTTTTCATGACATGTTTTTTTCTTAAATTCCATATATATGTGTTAGCATACGGTATTTATCTTTCTCTTTCTGACTGACTTCACTCTGTATGACAGACTCTAGGTCCATCCACCTCATTACAAATAGCTCAATTTCATTTCCTTTTATGGCTGAGTAATATTCCATTGTATATATGTGCCACATCTTCTTTGTTCATCCGATGATGGACACCTAGGTTGTTTCCATCTCCGGGCTATTGTAAATAGAGCTGCAATGAACATTTTGGTACATGACTGTTTTTGAATTCTGGTTTTCTCAGGGTATATGCCCAGTAGTGGGATTGCTGGGTCATATGGTAGTTCTATTTGTAGCTTTTTAAGGAACCCCCATACTCTTCTCCATAGTGGCTGTACCAATTCACACTCCCACCAGCAGTGCAAGAGTGTTTCCTTTTCTCCACGCCCTCTCCAGCATTTTATTGTTTCTAGATTTTTTGATGATGGCCATTCTGACTGGTGTGAGACGATATCTCATTGTAGTTTTGATTTGCATTTCTCAATGATTAATGATGTTGAGCGTTCTTTCAAGTGTTTGTTGGCAGTCTGTATACCGTCTTTGGAGAAATGTCTATGTAGATCTTCTGCCGATTTTTGGATTGGGTTGTTTGTTTTTTTGTTATTGAGCTGCATGAGCTGCTTGTAAATTTTGGAGACTAATCCTTTGTCAGTTGCTTCATTTGCAAATATTTTCTCCCATTCTGAGGGTTGTCTTTTGATCTTGTTTATGGTTTCCTTTGCTGTGCAAAAGCTTTGAAGTTTCATTAGGTCCCATTTGTTTGTTTTTATCTCCATTTCTCGAGGAGTTGGGTCAAAAAGGATCTTGCTGTGATTTATGTCATAGAGTGTTCTGCCTATGTTTTCCTCTAAGAGTTTGATAGTTTCTGGCCTTACATTTAGGTCTTTAATCCATTTTGAGCTTATTTTTGTGTATGGTGTTAGGGAGTGATATAATCTCATACTTTTACATGTATCTGTCCAGTTTTCCCAGCACCACTTATTGAAGAGACTGTCCTTTCTCCACTGTACATTCCTGCCTCCTTTATCAAAGATAAGGTGACCATATGTGCGTGGGTTTATCTCTGGGCTTTCTATCCTGTTCCATTGATCTATCTTTCTGTTTTTGTGCCAGTACCATACTGTCTTGATTACTGTAGCTTTGTAGTATAGTCTGAAGTAAAGGAACCTGATTCCTCCAGCTCCATTTTTCATTCTCAAGATTGCTTTGGCTATTCGGGGTCTTTTGTGTTTCCATACAAATTGTGAAATTTTTTGTTCTAGTTCTGTGAAAAATGCCAGTGGTAGTTTGATAGTGATTGCATTGAATCTGTAGATTGCTTTGGGTAGTAGAGTCATTTTCACAATGTTGATTCTTCCAATCCAAGAACATGGTATATCTCTCCATCTATTTGTATCATCTTTAATTTCTTTCATCAGTGTCTTATAATTTTCTGCATACAGGTCTTTTGTCTCCTTAGGTAGGTTTATTCCTAGATATTTTATTCTTTTTGTTGCAATGGTAAGTGGGAGTGTTTTCTTGATTTCACTTTCAGATTTTTCATCATTAGTGTATAGGAATGCCAGAGATTTCTGTGCATTAATTTTGTATCCTGCCACTTTACCAAATTCGTTAATTAGCTCTAGTAGTTTTCTGGTAGCGTCTTTAGGATTCTCTATGTATAGTATCATGTCATCTGCAAACAGTGACAGCTTTACTTCTTTTCCGATTTGGGTTCCTTTTATTTCCTTTTCTTCTCTGATTGCTTGGCTAAAACTTCCAAAACTATGTTGAATAAGAGTGATGAGAGTGGGCAACCTTGTCTTGTTCCTGATCTTAGTGGAAATGGTTTCAGTTTTTCACCATTGAGGATGATGTTGGCTGTGGGTTTGTCATATATGGCTTTTATTATGTTGAGGAAAGTTCCCTTTATGCCTACTTTCTACAGGGTTTTTATCATAAATCGGTGTTGAATTTTGTCAAAAGTTTTCTCTGCATCTATTGAGACGATCATATGGTTTTTCTCCTTCAATTTGTTAATATGGTGTATCATGTTGATTGATTTGCGTATATTGAAGAATCCTTGCATTCCTGGAATAAACCCCACTTGATCATGGTGTATGATCCTTTTTATGTGCTGTTGGATTCTGTTTGTTGAGGACTTTTGCATCTATGTTCATCAGTGATATTGGCCTGTAGCTTTCTTTCTTTGTGACATCCTTGTCTGGTTTTGGTATCAGGGTGATGGTGGCCTCATAGAATGAGTTTGGGAGTGTGCCTCCCTCTGCTATATTTTGGAATAGTTTGAGAAGGATGGGTTTTAGCTCTTCTCTAAATGTTTGATAGAATTCGCCTGTGAAGCCATCTGGTCCTGGGCTTTTGCTTATTGGAAGATTTTTAATCACAGTTTCAATTTCAGTGCTTGTGATTGGTCTGTTCATGTTTTCTATTTCTTCCTGTTTCAGTCTTGGCAGGTTGGCTTTTCTAAGAATTTGTCCATTTCTTCCAGGTTGTTCATTTTATTGGCATAGAGTTGCTTGTAGTAATCTCTCATGATCTCTTTTATTTCTGCAGTGTCAGTTGTTACTTCTCCTTTTTCATTTCTAATTCTGTTGATTTGAATCTTCTCCCCTTTTTTCTTGATGAGTCTGGCTAATGGTTTGTCAGTTTTGTTTATCTTGTCCAATAACCAGCTTTTAGTTTTATTCATCCTTGCTATTGTTTCCTTCATTTCTTTTTCATTTATTTCTGATCTGATCTTTATGATTTCTTTCCTTCTGCTAACTTTGGCGTTTTTTTTTTTTTGGTTCTTCTTTCTCTAATTGCTTTAGGTGCAAGGTTAGATTGTTTATTTGAGATGTTTCCTGTTTCTTAAGCTAGGATTGTATTCCTATAAACTTCCCTCTTAAAACTGCTTTTGTTGCATCCCATAGGTTTTGGGTTGTCGTGTCTCCATTGTCATTTGTTTCTAGGTATTTTTTTATTTCCTCTTTGATTTCTTCAGTGATCACTTCGTTATTAAGTAGTGTATTGTTTAGGCTCCATTGTTGTATTTTTTACAGATCTTTTCCTGTAATTGATATCTAGTCTCATAGCGTTGTGGTCAGAAAAGATACTAGATACAATTTCAATTTTCTTAAATTTACCAAGGCTTGATTTGTGACCCAAGATATGATCTGTCCTGGAGAATGTTCCATGAGCGCTTGAGAAAAATGTATATTCTGTTGTTTTTGGATGGAATGTCCTTTAAATATCAATTAAGTCCATCTTGTTTAATGTATCGTTTAAAGCTTGAATTTCCTTATTTATTTTCATTTTGTATGATCTGTCCATTGGTGAAAGTGGGGTGTTAAAGTCTCCTACTATGAATGTGTTACTGTCGATTTCCCCTTTTATGGCTGTTAGTATTTGCCTTATATATTGAGGTGCTCCTATGTTCGGTGCATAAATATTTACAATTGTTATATCTTCTTCTTGGATCGATCCCTTAATCATTCTGTAGTGTCCTTCTTTGTCTCTTCTAATAGTCTTTATTTTAAAGTCTATTTTGTCTGGTATGAGAATTGCTACTCCAGCTTTCTTTTGGTTTCCATTTGCATGGAATATCTTTTTCCCTCCCCTTACTTTCAGGCTGTATGTGTCTCTAGATCTGAAGTGGGTCCCTTGTAGACAGCATATATATGAATCTTGTTTTTGTATCCATTCAGCCAATCTGTGTCTTTTGGTGGGAACATTTAGTCCATTTACATTTAAGGTAATTATCGATATGTGTGTTCCTATTCCCATTTTCTAAATTGTTTTGGGTTCGTTATTGTAGGTCTTTTCCTTCTCTTGTGTTTCTTGCCTAGGGAATTTCCTTTAGCATTTGTTGTAAAGCCGGTTTGGTCGTGCTGAAGTCTCTCAGCTATTGCTTGTTTGTAAAGGTTTTAATTTCTCCATCAAATCTGAATGAGATCCTTGCTGGGTAGAGTAATCTTGGTTGCAGGTTTTTATCCTTCATCTCTTTAAATATGTTCTGCCAGTCCCTTCTGGCTTGCAGAGTTTCTGCTGAAAGATCAGATGTTAACCTTATGGGGATTCCCTTGTGTGTTATTTGTTGTTTTTCCCTTGCTGCTTTTAATATGTTTTTGTTGGATTTAATTTTTGACAGTTTGATTAATATGTGTCTTGGCGTATTTCTCCTTCGATTTATCCTGTATGGGACTCTGTGTGCTTCCTGGACTTGACTAACTATTTCCTTTCCCATATTAGGGAAGTTTTCAACTATAATCTCTTCAAATATTTTCTCAGTCCCTTTCTTTTTCTCTTCTTCTTCTGGAACTCCTATAATTCGAATGTTGGTGCGTTTAATGTTGTCCCAGAGGTCTCTGAGACTGTCCTCAGTTCTTTTCATTCTTTTTTCTTTATTCTGCTCTGCAGCAGTTATTTCCACTAGTTTATCTTCCAGGTCACTTATCCGTTCCTCTGCTTCAGTTATTCTGCTATTGATCCCATCTGGAGTATTTTTAATTTCATTTATTGTGGTGTTCGTCATTGCTTGTTTCATCTTTACTTCTTCTAGGTCCTTGTTAAATGTTTCTTGCATTTTGTCTAGTCTATTTCCAAGATTTTGGATCATCTTTACTATCATTATTCTGAATTCTTTTTCAGGTAGACTTCCTATTTCCTCTTCATTTGTTAGGTCTGGTGGGTTTTTATCTCCTTCATCTGCTGTGTGTTTTTCTGTCTTCTCATTTTGCTTATCTTACTGTGTTTGGGGTCTCCTTTTTGCAGGCTGCAGGTTCGTAGTTCCTGTTGTTTTTGGTGTCTGTCCCCAGTGGCTATAGTTGGTTCAGTGGGTTATGTAGGCTTCCTGGTGGAGGGGACTAGTGCCTGTGTTCTGGTGGATGAGGCTGGATCTTGTCTTTCTGGTGGGCAGGTCCACGTCTGGTGGTGTGTTTTGGGGTGTCTGTTGACTTATGATGATTTAAGGCAGGCTTTCTGCTAATGGGCAGGGTTAGTTGTTTGGCATAGGGTGTCTAGCACTGTAGCTTGCTGGTCGTTGACTGAAGCTGGGTGCTGGTGTTGAGATCGAGATTTCTGGGAGATTTCTGCCCTTTGATATTATGTGGAGCTGGGAGGTCTCTTGTGAACCAGTGTCCTGAAGTTGGTTCTCCCACCTCAGAGGCGCAGCCCTGAGCCCTGGCTGCAGTACCAAGAGCCTTTCATCCACACGGCTCAGAATAAAAGGGAGAAAAACAAGAAAGGGAGAGAAAGAAAGAAAGAAAGAAAGAAAGAAAGGAAGGAAGGAAGGAAGGAAGAGAGAAAGGAGAGAGGGAGGGATGGATGGAGAAGGGGGAAGGAAAGAAAGAAAGAAGTAAAATAAAGTAAGATAAAATAAAATAAAGTTATTAAAATAAAAAATAATTAAGAAAAAAAATTAAAAAAAAAAAAACACGGACTAATAGAACCCTAGGACAAATGGTGGAAGCAAAGCTATACAGACAAAATCTCACACAGAAGCATACACATACACACTGACAAAAAGAGGAAAAGGGAAAAAAATCATAAATCTTGCTCTCAAAGTCCACCTCCTCAATTTGGGATGATTCGTTGTCTATTCAGGTATTCCACAGATGCAGGGTACATCAAGTTGATGTGGAGCTTTAATCCGCTGCATCTGAGGCTGCTGGGAGAGTTTTCCCTTTGTTTTCTTTGTTCTCACAGCTCCCGGGCCCCGCCTCTGCATATAGGTCGCTGGAGGGCGTCTGTTCTTCGCTCAGACAGGTTGGGGTTAAAGGAGCAGCTGCTGCGGGGACTCTGGCTCACTCAAGCCGAGGGGAGGGAGGGGCACGGAGTGCAGGGCGAGCCTGCAGCGGCAGAGGCCGGCGGGACGTTGCACCAGCCTGAGGCGCTCCGTGCGTTCTTCCAGGGAAGTTGTCCTTGGATCCCGGGACCCTGGCAGTGGCGGGCTGCACAGGCTCCCGGGAGGGGCGGTGTGGATAGTGACCTGTGGTTGCACACAGGCTTCTTGGTGGCGGCAGCAGCAGCCTGAGCGTCTCATGCCCGTCTCTGGGGTCCGCGCTGTTAGCCGCGGCTCACGCCCGTCTCTGGAACTCCTTTAAGCAGTGCTCTTAATCCCCTCTCCTCGTGGACCAGGAAACAAAGTGGGAAGAAAAAGTCTCTTGCCTCTTCGGCAAGTCCAGACTTTTTCCCGGACTCCCTCCCGTCTAGCCATGGTGCACTAACCCCTTCAGGCTGTGTTCACGCAGCCAACCCCAGTCCTCTCCTTGTGCTCTGATGGAAGCCGAAGCCTCAGCTCCCAGCCCCGCCCACCCCGGCAGGTGAGCAGACAAGCCTCTCGGGCTGGTGAGTGCAGGTCGGCACCGATCCTCTGTGCGGGAATCTCTCCGCTTTGCCCTCCGCACCCCTGTGGCTGCGCTCTCTTCCGTGGCTCCGAAGCTTCCCCCACTCTGCCACCTGCAGTCTCCACCCGCGAAGGGGCTTCCTGGTGTGTGGAAACCTTTCCTCTTTCACAGCTCCCTCTCACTGGTGCAGGTTCCGTCCCTATTCTTTTGTCTCTGTTTATTCTTTTTTTTTTTGCCCTACCCAGGTACGTGGGGGTTTCTTGCCTTTTGGGAGGTCTGAGGTCTTCTGCCAGCGTTCAGTACGTGTTCTGTAGGAGTTGTTCCACCTGTAGATGCATTTCTGGTGTATCTGTGGGGAGGAAGGTGATCTCCGCGTCTTACTCTTCCGCCATCTTCCCCTCCAACTCAGCCTGGTATTTTTTAAAACTTAAAAACTAAGCCAAACTAAACATAAATGTGATTTTTTTTTTAAAGCAAGTAATTGTTGAACGAAAATTAAGATAGGGGTTATCTGATGAGACAGAAGAATATGATAGTGGTGCAGAATATCCTGACAGGTAGAAGTTGCTGGTAGTATTTTAGGTCATCAGTTTGGGTGGTGATTTAATCAGTTCAGTATATTAATAAATAATATACTCCTCACCATCTTGAGTCCTCACTGTTCTCCTTTTCCACCTTAAATTGCCATATCCATCATACTCTCCCACGTATGTGATCCTCAGCTCCCTGCTCCTTTCTTGCTTCTTTGTACAACCCTGTTAAACTCCCACCCAAACCCCTGTTAAATCTATTTCTGCATCTGAACAACCATGCTAACTCATCTCACTACCATGAAGTGAGTCAATACTAAATTTCCTTAGTCTAGTGGTTCTCAAACTTTACGGTGTATCAGAATCACTGGAAGGATTTGTACATGGGCTTCATCAAGCAGATTGTTTTGTTTGTTTTGGTATTGAGTTGTATAAGTTCTTTTTTTTTTTTTTTTTTTTTTTTTTTACGGTACGTGGGCCTCTCACTGTTGTGGCCTCTCCCATTGCGGAGCACAGGCTCCGGACGCGCAGGCTCAGCGGCCATGGCTCACGGGCCCAGGCGCTCTGCGGCATGTGGGATCTTCCCGGACCGGGGCACGAACCCGTGTCCCCTGCCTCGGCAGGCGGACTCTCAACCGCTGCGCCAACAGGGAAGCCCTGTATGAGTTCTTTATATATTTTGGATATTAAGCCCTTATCTGATACACGGTTTGCAAACATTTTCTCCCATTCTGTAGGGTGCCTTTTCATTTTGTTAGTTGTCTCTTGCTGTGCAGTAGCTTTTTAGTTTGATGTAATCCTGCTTACTTATTTTTGCTTTTGTAGCTTGTGCTTTTGGTGTCATATCTAAAAAATCATTGCCCAGACCAATGTCAAAGAGCTTTTTTCCTATGTTTTCTTCTTGGAGTTTTATGGTATTCGGTCTTATGTTTTAAGTCTTTAATCCATTTTGAGTTAACTTTTGTGAGTGGTATGAGAGAGGTCCAGTTTCATTTTTCTGCATTTTTTTCATTTTCCTAACACC